>NC_132787.1:95371540-96649665 GCF_048418805.1 Vulpes vulpes | reverse complement strand
AAGAGTAAGATGCTCAACTGAGCCACCCAGGTGCCCCCAAAGTCCAGGTGATTCTAGTTAAAAGCATAATCCTTCCAAATCATTTTTAATAGGTTAATATAAAAAGCATAAATGTCTGGTGTGCTATCTTAAAGTTGTACATCTTATGACAACACGTAAAGCAAACATTAGATGCAAACTGCAAACCAAAATAAAGATCTGTTGTTTCCATTTCAGTAGAAATTGTTTTGTAAAGCACTTAAATAACCTTACCTTTAGCCTGTAGTTAGGTGTAAACTTTCTAAAAATACAAAGAGGGAGACCATCACAACAAAACATATTTGATAATCTTCCCTCATTCATCAAAAAGCATTTAAAAAGATTTTACTTTTTAATATATGAACCAGTCTTCAGACTAGTATTACATCATTTCTATGATTAACTCACTTAGCCGATTTCCATTATTCCAACAAAAAAAGCTAGTTTTGTTTGGTTTCAAAAATTGCTTAAGGCTTAATCTTTAGGGAAAACTAACTGCCTCTCTAACTGTTGAAAATAAGGACACTTTAAAAATTGCCTATGCCCCCAAAATCCTAGTGAAAACTAACAGCCTCTCTGTTGAAAATAAGGACACTTTAAAAACTGCCTATGCCCCCAAAATTCTAAGTAGTGGGGTGAACTTCAATGACTGCCCAATATGGACACATGAGCAAAAATATCTCCCTGACATCTCAACTACCCTTTCAGATCTGACCTCAATTCCTGGCTTGGGTAAATGCTTTTGGTGACAGTTAAGAAACCATCAGGCTATAATACAAGATCTGCATTTCTTTTTTTCATTTCTTTTAAAATATTCCTGCTGCGATTTCATGGCCAGCTGCCCTGAGTGGCTGGAGTAAATGAAAACTGTAGGAGCTGGGATTTTTCTCTTTAAAACATGATTACTCAGTGGATTTATGCAATCTTAAGGTTTGCTTCATGAATTATGAATATTAGGGAGAAAAATTTTGATCCTAGACAAACATTAGAGGCACACAGATTTTTCTCTCTTGTTGAGGTTGTTAAAGTGGTGGAAAGAGGGTTGAACCGAGAAGGTACTGTGAAAGATACGTTTAACCCAGAAAAACCTAAAGCTAAACTCAATTTCAAAAACCAAAAAGACAACCCAGAAAACCAAAAACAAAAAACCACACACACAAAAAAACAAAAACCCCACAAAACACATACACACAAATAAAATTCCACAGTTGACTGTCATAAAACTTTTCAAAGTGCAGTATTCTGAAGAGTATGGTTCTAACAAACTGATCAGAAAACACACTGACTGGAACTGCCAAATAATGCTTTTAGAAATCCATGAATAATGTAAACTGATTTTTGAAACAAGAAAGTAGCTAGTGTACAATAGATTCATTAATAAAATCCTCATTATCAATTATCCAAACTTCTGATGAGATCTGACTAATCTTTAGAGCTGTGGAGAAAGGTTTCAGCTTTCTTGCTTCTAATCTAAAATAAACCCAAGAATAACTCTAATATAAGTCCAGTCTGTGGTAAATCTGGTACCAAAAAAAATCATTAAGGAAAGATGGTAATTCTAATGGACAGATTATGTTTATATAAAATGGAATTAAAGTGCAATAAGGAAAGAGCACTACAATCTTTACATTTTAACTGCTAACATCTATGTCTACATTCAACACAACACTACAATCTCCATTATAGTGGGTAGGGATGGTGTCTTTTTCTGTAACATGGTATCTCTAGTCAAGCAGTCCTTATTGGCTGAATGAATTAATATATAAAATTCTGACCAGACACAAAAATCCTAAAACGGAGGTGAAAAGTACCCACAAAAGATAAACATAAAATAGTAATGGATTAGTCTCAGTATAAATTAAGCTTATTCCTATTCTGTTTAAAATGTCATATAAAGATGACCCCATTTCATCAATTTTAATTTAGAAATTAGTAATAAAATATTTTAAGAGGCTACTAGAGTAAAAATTATTTAACTTGGATTAAAGGTCAATTGTTAGCAAGCAAAAAGCCATAAAGGAATCAATATATCGACATTCAAACACACTTTCCCCACCAACTCACAATAGGCCAAGTTATATTTTAGCACAATTTTATTAAAAGTTGACAAAAATTCTAATCTTAGAGAATAAGACCCTTTATTTATTCAGATAGATATTACACAGAAAGAAAAGCATTCTCTGAGAATGCAATGTGATATCCTAGAATAAGCCAGATAGACGTGGGCTCAAGATTTTTGTTCTTTACTAACTTCATGACTATAAGCAAATTATTTAATTTCTTTGAGAATAAAATTTGTAACTGTGCATGAACAGTTAACATGAACAGTTAACATGAACAGAATGTGAAAGAGTAGTCAAAGTTCATTTTCCTCTATTTGGGTATTTAATTGCTCCAGTCCAATTTACTAGAAAGACCATCCTTCACAAATATACCAGAGTGGTAAGGGGGTAAGTTACAAATCAGGTAACTAAATGAGTAGGTCTATTTCTGGATCCACTATTCTATTCCACTGGTTTACTTATTCTTGTGCCAATACCAAAATTTTAATTACTGTAAGTTTTTAACAAATTTGGTATTAACTTGGTTCTTCAAGATTGTCTGGACTATTCTCGGCTTGGTCTTTCCATTTATAATATTAAAATCAGCTTGTCAATTTCTTTAAAAAACCAGAAAAATTCTTGAGACTGTGCTGAATCTATACATCAACCTGAAGAAAGGCAGTGTCTTTATAAGAGTCTATCAATCCCCAAATACAGTATGCCTACCCATTTAATTGACTTATTTAACTTCCGTCAGTGGTTTAGAGTTTACAGTGTAAAGATCTTGCCCTTCTTCCATTGGACCTATCCCTGGATACATTATAAGGAAACCTTTGCACATGAAAATACTCTCGGTATATAAGTTATTTTTCAGTGTTATCCCATGAGACACACACTGTCTTCATTTCTAAAGCTTACCTAAAGCTACAGATCTCTCGTAAAGTACATCTGCATGTATTTTAAGAGGTATATTTTTGATCTTATGTTTACTTAATGTACATTGCTTAGTGTATAAATAATGTAATGATGTAAATTTTAGGTGAAATCTTGAGAAATTAAAAGAATTTTTGAGGCACATGAAGAATTACTTGATCTCAGTAAAAGAAAAGGGTAGCGAAATAATTGAGTGGGGAACTGAAATGGAAATGTGAAGATAGGGCCAAAAAATAAAAACAGTAAGATCACAGAGAATAATGATATACAATCAGCAAAATTAAAGAAAAAGCTCCTATTTGCACACTTCATATCAAGGAGGGAAAAGCATTTAAAAACACATTACCAAAAAATAATTAAAAAAATAAAAACATATACAAAACGGCAATAGACTTTCATTTTCTCTCATCTATAAACTTTTATCACTTCCAAACTTTAAAATATACACTGGCAAGCAGAGTTCAGATAAATGGAAGGAAAGATGGTAGGAGAAAAGAAAAAAGGCATTAGGGACATGATGGAGGACAAGATCAAAGATTCCTAAGAACACTCAAGGAATCCAGGAACTATGAGTAAAAAAAGAAATGTGAACTGGATAAGGTCGTGTGTAAAATATGAATTATTTTCTTCTGAGGTGTCTCTCTCCCTGTGGGCACTACTGGAAATTTAAGTGGGATAAAATTCTTTTTTGTTATGAGAAGTTTAGCATATGGATACTGAACGTCAATAGAATCCCTACAATCACTGTGATAAGCAAAAACTGTTGCCACACATTTCCAAATTGTTCACTTCCTCACACTTGGTGAGTGCTCCCAGTGATTCAGTCTGAAGCTGAACCACTGACTTAGATCATCAAGTATTTGCTAGTTCTAAATCTGAGACTACCTTAACTGACCTGGTGAAAATATCCAGTCATTAGAACCATAAAGTCACAGATAATAAAACATTAAGGACAAAAAAATGAATCACTGTAACTCCAAACTAGAACTAAGATCAATAAATTTGTATACAGAAATGAAATAAAGATTGTATCTTATATTCATATGCATCTCCATATGAGTAATAATAGAATTTTGGATTTTTCTTCACAGCATATTTCATATCAATAAATGACTTTTAGACACACCAAGGCTGTGAAGTGGTGCTTTAATATACATCACCACAAGAACCTGTAAATAATACTCTGTTGAGAGCTGGGTATGCTGTCCTATAGCCAATTTCCAGGTTGCCTGCTTTATGATTAACACTATTTTTATTTCATGGAGTAGATAATATATTTTGGCTTTCTCAAGAGTAACTGAAATGAGAGAAAGGGCTCTACTAAGTTTAGTAATCTTAAATACAACTTTAAAAATATATAACTTGGTCAGCCCCAGTGGCCCAGCGGTTTGGCGCCACCTTCGGCCCGGGGTGTGATTCTGGAGACCCGGGATGGAGTCCCACGTCGGGCTCCCTGCATGGAGCCTGCTTCTCCCTCTGCCTGTGTCTCTGCCTCTGTGTGTGTGTCTCTCACAAATAAATAAATAAAACTTTTTAAAAAATAAATAAAAATAAAAATATATGACCTATGCCACTGTGAGGTACACAGTTTTGGAGGCTGGTTAGAATACTGTTATTTATACACTTTATAAAACTGTTCAATTTATTATAGAATAGCATAATAGAAAAATCATGCATAGTACCAAGAGTCAAATGGTGCATCATTTACTGGTTTGGGCAATTCTCCTGGGCTCATAAGACCTATGCTTTTCTATCTTTGATGGCCATATTGCTCAGCCAGTCTACATTAACAATTAGGATGAAATGAAATAATGCATATAAAGGTGCATTAGAAAACTATTCAAATACTATTCAATTATAGGGAGTACCTTCAATGAAAGCTTCAAAATAGTTTATTGTGTTTTTCTGCTTTAAGGTTCATATGACATTCAGAAAAACTGCACACTGCCTTACAACTGATTTGGTCATATCTGTTTTAATTTTTATTTATTTATTTATTTATTTATTTATTTATTTATTTATTTATTTATTTATAAATTTTATTTATTCATGAGAGACGGGGTTGGGGGGGCGGGCAAAGACACAGGCAGAGGGAGAAGCAGGGTCCATGCAGGGAGCCTGACGTGGGACTCAATCCGGAGTCTCCAGGATCACACCCTGGGCTGAAGGCAGGCACTAAACCACTGAGCCACCCGGGCCACCCTGTTTTAATTTTTAAACATTTCATTCTAAGAGAAGAAGATGACACAATCTGCCAAAGTTCAGCAATTTTAACAGATTTTAACTTCTACTTAATAGGAAAAATGATACTAACAGTTTTATTCTGCCTATTTTTAATATAAAATTTTCTGTGATTAGAAAATAGGTTATAAAATTTTCTAATCCATAAGAAGCAAATTACTGAAATAAGATATTAATGAATTGTCAGAACTGATAGCCACCTTTTAATAAGCTAATTTCACTAAGCTCAAAGCCTGAATCACACTTTTTAGGTACCTCTTTTCTTAAGAAAAATATAAGCCAGTTCAAAAATGAAGAGGTACAGTGCTCACTTCGGCAGCACATATACAAAAATGAAGAGGTACAAGGAATAAGCCATTAGTTCGTCAAGTCCTAAGTTAAATAAAAATACAGAATGTTGCTTTATGACTGGGAAATGCCTTATCAATCTAATTACTATGTGAGCATAAAGATTAAATAAGCAATCACTAGCATATTTTAAAATTTTATTTAAAAAGGAAAAAGAGGGTGGCCCGGGTGGCTCAGCAGTTTAGTGCCGCCTTCAGCCCGGGGTGTGATCACAGAAACCCAGGATCGAATCCCACATCAGGCTCCCTGCAAGGAGCCTGCTTCTCCCTCTGCCTGTGTTTCTGCCTCCCTCTCTCTGCCTCTCATGAAGAAATAAATAAAATCTTAAAAAAAAAAAAAAAGAAGGGAAAAATTAGATCCTGAATTCTATCAGAGAATGATTACAGAAACAGTTGCAGGTAGATAATTTCCCCCATCTCTAACAGATCAAGATAATATGAGAAAATTAATTCACTTAAAGCTGAACACTTCACCTGAAACCCAGACTATAACCCTGCTTTTTGTATTTCAAGATAAAAGCCATTAATTTTTTAAAAGATTTTTATTTATTCATGAGACACACACACACAGCCGGGGGGGGGGGGGGGGCGTGGGGGGGTGGGCAGCAGGCAGAGACACAGGCAGAGGGAGAAGCAGGCTCCATGCGGGGAGCCTGACACAGGATTCGATTCCAGGTCTCCAGGATCACGCCCTGGGCTGAAGACGGCGCTAAACTGCTGAGCCACTAGGGCTGCCCAAAAACCATTAATTTAAAATTCCTTTCTCTTTCCTTCTTCGTTCCCATTTGTTTCTCTGATTCTCAGTATTTAAATGTTGCTTCTAAAAAAGTTGTAGTCAAATGGGAGCCAATCTGAAGGGTTCCAAATGGCAAAAGATAATTTTTAAAATTTTATTTATTTACTTGAAAGAGAGCAAGCCAGAGACCATGAGCCAGAAAGGGGCAGAGAAACCCAGGAGGGGCAGATTTCCCACTTAGCAGGGAGCCCAGACATGGTGCCCTGACCCTGGGATCATGACCTGAGCTGAAAGCCAGGTACCTTAGATGGTGAAATTTAAGGGATCAAAAAGAAGGTATAAAATTGATGTTTCTCAGACTGCAATGAGCTAAAACCTATCAAGTACCCTAAACGCTATCAATTTACAGGTAACAATGATAAAAACAAAACAAAACATGAATTACATACAGAAATTGCCAGGGCATCAACTCATTCTCAAAGTTAGAAAATAAAGTTAAAGAAATCAAGCATTATTCCGACTCCTATATGAACTATATTATATTCCAGGGTAACCTCACAATGATGAGTTCTTTTTTATAGAAAACTTCCAGCTAATAACTGAAGATATGACAGAATTAGAGTATCATCACTTTGCAACATCTGAAAAAAATGCTCAATTCTAGGCTGCTACACCATTAGGTGGATCAGGCTGACAAGCTCACAATGGAGACAACCAGAGATGTGTTTTCTGATATGGTGCAACAGGGAGAATACAGAACTTATTTTGTCAAAAACAACAAAAAACAAATAAGACCACACCTCTAGATTTAATTCCACTTTATAAGAAATATGAGGAATAGAGAAGCACATTCAATACTACCGTGGGGAAGCAATTGGCAAAGTTAGGAATGTGGGAGATTCAATAGGACAAAGTTTCTTCAATAAATAAATGGAAAGAAAAAAGAGAAAGGGGAAGTGGCTCCAGATTAAAGGGCATATCAAACCAATGCAATATATGGGGCCTTATTGGGACCCATAAAAAGACATTTAAGGTAATTAGGGAAAACAGAATAGTGAGAAATTATTAATTTTAAAAGATAATGATATTGTGGTTTTGTTTTTTAAAAAGGAATCTTTTATCTGTTAAGAAATTTTGTACTAGGAAATGGAAAAAACTTTGTTTTTGACTCCCAATATATTAAAATAGTAACAGGGTTGTAAATCAGAAATATTTTAGTTTATAAAAAAATGAACCAATACCCATCAATTGAAATATTTGTTCTTTAATGAAAAAGTGACTAGTATTCATGAGCTGAAAATACTTATTTTGGGACGACTGGGTGGCTCAGCGGTTAAGCGTCTGCCTTCAGCCTACGGTGTGATCCTGGAGTCGCGGGATCAAGTCCCACATTGGTCTCCCTGCATGGAGCCTGCTTCTCCCTCTGCCTGTGTCTCTGCCTCTCTCTCTCTCTGCCTCTCATGAATAAATAAAATCTTTAAAAAAAGAAGAAAAGAAAATACTTATGTTAACCAAATGATAACTATTTTTAAAACTAAAACATCTTTTTTGGAAAGACAGAAGCACAAAATGTTGCTATTAGGCCCTTTCTGTGAATCAAATAACTAACAAAGGGAGAGCTGGTTTAAAAAAGAAAAAAAAGTGTGTCACTCAATACTTTAAGAATGTAGGTATCAGGAGGGCCTATCAATAATTATAATGGTTACCCGTCTGAAATTCTCACAAGACAATAAACTGGAACTAATTAATTCCAACCGATTCTAATGAAACTGAGAACTAATTCCTATCTCACAATACTATATTCTCAATATGTGAGCTGGGTAAGATCATTTCTAAAAATGGATATGCAAATTCATTTCCGTAAGTATTTTCTAAATTAGCTGCCTTGATAACCTGATTCATAAAGAAATCCACTTAAAGGATAGGCAATTTAAAATGTTTTCTTAGACCAGAAGCATGGAAGTCTTGTATTGTATGTGACTCAATTAGGTGAAAGCAAATAGATTACTTCCATGAACACCATGTAAAGAGTATTTGTATGAAATCTATTAAATTATTCCAAACTGGCAGGTCTACCTGGTCCTTGTTAACAACACTGCCTGTCATACAACTAAAACTAAAGGAAACTGGGAGGTCACAAAAGGAAATCATCTACAGATAATTCCAATCAGAGATATATTAAAAAGATCACATTTCCAGCTGAAGCTAAACTAAGTAGTTTAACTCTGGGTACAAAAGTATCAGGCTATAAAGTATTAATGGCCCAAGCGATGATTAATTAGTTCTCATAACAAGAATTTCTTCTGTAAGCATCTACACAGCTGGGTTCTTTGAGTCTGAAGAAAAATATCTTGATTGCTGCTTAATTATAGAGACATCTAAAAATTCATCTATATTCTAATTTCTAAGCAAGCTATGTAGAATAATTAATGCCATTTTTACAGGCTCTAAAGCACTCAGAAGTAGTAACGGTTGACAGGAATCTGATCTGGAACTTACCTATGTAAGGACAGGACATGACAAATATAATTTTTAACAAAACACAAAACTATTATGAGAGACCTATTCTTAGGTTTATTATATACCAAATTTTTGTGTCCATTTCAAAGTTTCAAAGGCATGTCTTACACATGGGGGTTGGTGGGAGGGAGGGGGTCTGAGTAGAAATAGAGATCAGGAACTGAGCAGCTCCTATGACCAAGAAAAGATGATAAACGAAGGAAGGTATGAGGCTAAAAACTGGTAAGTTTACACAAGTAATGCAGTACAGATACTAGGATCCCACCCAAATAAATTAATTAGTTGTATATATTTAATATCCACAAAAGACCAAGGACCCAGAATTCTGAGCACAGGACAGCGTCTAAAACTCCAGGCCACTTCACACTGACATATATCTAAACAACGATCACTGCAAAAGAGCTCTTTGTTACATGGACACTTAGTATTAATGAGCTTTAGGAAAAAAGAGCTACACCCTTATGACCTTATGATGGGGGTGTGTGTGTCAAATATAATCACTGACTTGTATTTGTTAACAACAGCAACATTACTTTTTAAATCACAAGCTGATTTAAATTTTTCCAAGCACATGAAAATCAAAAAGAGAATCTGTTTTAATGGAGTTAACCAAAATTACAAAAATTCAAAATCTAATTTTAATGAAATACTTTCCTTGAAGAGACTGGGATTCATATACAGCCTCTGATACCCAAAAATCTCTTCAAAATATTCTGTTTAACTACATCAACAAATACTTCCTGGAGAGGGAAAAAGGTAACCACCAATTCAATAATCTTGGGGTAGGTAGCAATTTTAACATACAGATATAAACAAAAGGTCTAAATGCTCCAACTTCAAGGGTATAAGAAGCCTAAAACATTTTTTTTCTTAAACTAATGACATATTCAAAAGTAAGAGTATATGGACCAAACCCCTAAGACTCTAACTCACAAACATACTAAATTCATATACCCTGATACAACCTTTAGTAAAATGGCCAGGATTCAAAGGCCAAAGCAAAAACCATTGTACTAAACTAAATTATTTGAAGTTCAGTAAATATGTGACTAATGTTTTCCTTTAGGTGTGCAAAAACTTTCGACAGTGAAATTTCTTTTACTATCATGTTTAAACAGTTGACTTTTCAGATGATCTAAAACACACACAAATCAAAAGCACAGACAAGAAAAAACACACCACTGTATTTCATAAAAGGAACATAAGATACAATAGGGGTCTTTACCTTACTGTACATTAGACCCTCACTTTGAATTTTCACGAAAGTAGAACTTTTTCGAAAGGCTAAATATCTAAAAGCAAAAGCAATTTGGCATGTTTTATCCAACATTAAATATTTTACATATATTATAAACACACACACAAACACACTTACATGTATACATACAAATAAAAAGGGTTTTGGTTTTTTTTTTTTACCTAAATGCAAACTGGATGAGGATCCATGTGATGAAAGTGATGGCGGTGGCGTAAGTGAATGTCCTGGAGTTTGGCTTGGCAGAGGCATGCCTATTGGACTTGGAGAGGAGGAAAATCCCAGACTATTGTAAAATGGTTGCCCTATGGGTGCTAGGCTGCTACTAGATCTTTTGTACAAGTCAGAGCTAGTAGATAGAGACTCTCTCCTTGTGGCACTACTACTTGCAGAACTGCCAACTGAAGAAGAAATAAAAAAAACCCTAATTACATACAGTGTTAACTGAATAAAACCTATCCCCAACTCTTGCTGGGAAATAACAGAAGTGATCACAATAATTATTTTTAGAAACATTATGAAGAAGATAATTACTGTGATAACTATATAAACTAACTTATTAATCATAAAAGGGTATAAATGCACCCCAATAAAGTAACCAAATACTTAACAGAGCACTCATATGTTTATTATTTCACACATATTTACCATCGACACATATGATTACTGTGCTTTAATACCCTGGTATGATTTATAAACCCTGGAATTGTAAGGTGTCTGCTTTAGGAGACGCTAGAGATTAAATTCCATTAAGGTTAAATTTTTGTAGTGTCCTAATCTCTGGAATCAGGTTCTTAGACTTCAACTCAATGTCCAGAAAGGATTACACTAACAGATTATTAATACATTTCCCTCACCATTCATATTTAATTTAGCGTCTAGCTTATGTTCAAACCATGGTCTTTTAAGTCCATATTGGCCCGAATATGTCAGTTGTGAAATAACAGATAACAACTAACTTCTCTGTACTTTTCACATTACACATTCTCCCTATCCTTCAACAACTAAGTTACAAAACAGATATGAAAAACTAAACTCCTTTTAGAAAAGTAATAGCTCTCATTACTATTATCACATCAAAGACATACTTTCACTTACCCCTCGGGATCTTCCATTCCTAAGATTCTACTACTGGTTTTATGAGGCCCTTATTCAAGTGAAGACTGGTAAGCCTTTTTTTTCTTAGATAATATACGATTCTTTCATTTTACATTTCTAACTGAACTACATACTAAATTCTTTCTACTTAATCCCAAGTTCAACCTTCTAACCCTTTTTCCTTTTGTACTCTGCAAAATCATAAAACAATGGTAGAATCTTATTCCCTTGTAGCGGTGCACGCTCAAAAAAATAACCCAAGATCTGTTATTCAACACATCTGGATAATCCAATTCTTTACCAAGGGTTTAAAAGGGCTGTCCAAAACTCCCAATTCTTAAGTCTCACTTAGAGGCCACATTTTCAGTGCTTCTTCCCAATTTCTCAACACAGACACCCACCCCTCACCTTAAACTGAATGCCTTTTATACCTAAGGTAATTTCATTATTATGTTTCTTAACCTGTCAAATTTTTAAACAAGCTCTATATTCGGACCAATATGGTAACCTTTTTCAGGAGAATTTTAAAGTTTCTATTAGGTCTTGGTTTTCTAATCACAAGTCAATTATAAGTAGGTCATTAGGGTATAATGAAAAATTAAGAGAAAAATTAAGCAGAGCACATGGTAGACCAAGTTAAGCTTATAAGATAGAAAACAATTATTCTGGTTTTGCCAAATTCAAGATTCTCATAAAGGAAAAATACTAGGCTCACATAACTGTATGAGGCAAAATATTAAAACACAAGTCAACCTTTAAACCAGCCAGTGTGGTTTCTGAAACTGATCGTATGTTTTATTGAAAATTGCACATCTTAAGGTATCATGTAATAGAGAAATGCTACATAAGCATATGCACTTTAATAGCAAAACCAAATGCAAACACTAATGCAAAAATACCTCTTCTTAAAGTTGCTTTTGGCAAAATTGTCAACATATGCTACATTAACTATGCTAATTTAAAAGGACACTGTCAAAGTGATTGTTCTAGAATATGGCTATATTTAAAATTCCTATTTATTTCAGAAAACAATTTAATTGACAAGGAAAAAGACAAGAGCTCAATAATGAGAGCAATAGCACTGTCATTCCCCTGGCAAATAACCAAAAAAAACAAAAACAAAAAACAAAACAAAACAAAAAACCCCACAGTTTTCACACATACAATTTTATTTTCCTCCATAAAGAAAAAGCCAAGCCAAACATTTAAAAGTAATTCAGAAATAGTTTTATTTTAAACCTTAAAAATCTGGCTCTTTAACCTTTACTATATGCCTAAGTTATCTACAACACTGTGATTATAAATATGAAACAAAATATACCTAAAATACCTAAAAGGTTAGACCAACAGTGGAGTTGCTAATCATGTCACCTGTGTGTAAAATGTTAAATTACAAACTTTCAATTGTTACAACACTTTCTAAATAATGGGTCATAGAAAGGAAGATTTAATTACTATATTGATAGCTAAGCTTCATAGCGGACTGTTATAAGCTGGGGTATTTAACACTGATAAGTGTTAATAAGTTTATTATATAGGTAACAGAATGACTGTGTTGGTTCCATATATGTGCACATAACTATGCTATCATTTTAGACTTCATATAGGTATGGGATTGCCGTCTTATGAAATGGTAACGGGTAGACTTGTTTTAAGGGTAAACGTGTCACACTTGAATGAACTCTCACGAAATGTTCAAGAGGCTATGTCTTAGCATCCAGGAGTGGCAACTGCCAATGCCCTCTGAAGCAAAGTAAACAGAGCCACCTAGACTCGTAGTGAGAATTGCATAAGCATGATTATAAATAAGGGAGGCATGAAGAAGATCAGTTTTTTGGGAAAGAGGCCTTTGCAGGAAACATTTGTAGGGAACAAAATGTTCACGCCAACCAGTTCCTGAATGCTGGGGGGAATGATCTTAACAACTAAGAGACAAATGGGAATTTGAAAGAACTGGGTAAGGGGGCCTACAAATCTATTCCAGACCATCAGTGACATATTTTATTAGAAAAGGGAACAGGAGATTTATCAAAGTTCTTGTTTTTCCTGAATTATTTAGAGTCTAGAATCTCTAGTTTAGAAACTAGTTATTTCTACAAAGTTTATCTTTTAAATTATATGTTCTTTCAGTTTCCTTCAGCATGTTGGATTATTTGGGGAAAATGCTTGTTGACCGTATTAGAAACAAAAAACTGAGTCCTATGGGAGTGCTTGGGTAGAGATAAAAATACTGAACTCCAAAAGGAATGAAAAACTCAAATAGGAAAATTAAAGGACTGAAGAGTCTTCATGTTCATTAGATATTCCCTCAGAAGTTCTTGTGCCCATTCTTTAGGTAACTTTGTGTTGAGTAACAGTGATTATTTCCCTGTTGCACTTCACCATAACAAAAAAGCATTCTGCATCTGAAAGTTTATAAATGTTTTAGCCCATTCCTATTATAAATATGAATGTTCAAAATTCAAAAGATCTTTCCTTAGAAAACCAGCAAACACTTAATAATGACTGGCTCAAAAAAAAAAAAAAAAAGGACTGGCTCATGTCAGTTTTGCCATTTTCCGCACCAGAAAAGTATACAATTTAAGGTGGTGGGAAAACAGATAAGAAGCAGGTATTAAAGATTCTAAGACTTTAAAGAAATAGAAAATCACCTGAAGTCTGAAAAACTTGCCCTGCCCCTCATGAAGAAAAGGGTGACAATAAAATATATCAACAGAACTGGGTAAGTTGTTTTTCCCCTAATACTTCCTGAATACTCTGGAAACCTCAGAGAATAACAAAGTATGTCAATAGGGAGTTAATGTGGGCCTCTTCTGATTTCACCTAGTGGTTCCTCAGTTACAAAATCAGTTTGTGTGGGGAAATTATTTTGTAAAGCTATTTCAAATTTAAAATTTTAAGTATTATATATGAAACTAAGATATGGGAAGAAACACGCTTTTAGATTAATTTTGAGTGATAAAGGCCACATTGTTTAACCTAAAAAATAAGCATACTGGTAGTTTCTTAGGGGCTTCTGTTTAGAACATTTCATTATACTTTATTTTTATATATTATACAAACTAAAGAAAATCATAATGAGATACTAACATTTAATAAGAATAAACCATCTAATAAGCACACAAAGACAATTATTACTTTAAAACACCAGAAATTTAAGATGGCAAAATATTTACTTCCTCAACATTATGTAGAGCATAAAGAAGAGCTAGTAATTAACTTAAAATATACTGCTCTAAGCAAACCTCAATAAAACAAAAATTATAGGAACACTATTCTTAAAGCTAAGGGAAAATGTATTCTGAGTAAAAGATGGGCAGCTTGAAATGAGCAAAACATTCATAAAAACTTAAAAGATGTGCAGGAGGTAGACTTTTTCCTACAAAGTTAAACCAGTATTTTAGTCCTGTCCTTTCTATACTACAAGCTACTTATTAATGTTTACCTTATTATCAAAAACATATATATATACCTCATATAAACTTAAGAGTACACTCATGATAAAAGGCAACTTACCTGATGAACCAAATCCACTGAGGGCTGAGCCTATAGCAGCACCCAAAGAGCTACTGCTTCCAAAGCCAAGAGATGTACTTCCAGGTTGGCCAGGTCCGTGAGAAAATAAAGAACTGCTCTGGGAGCTACTAGTCAAAGAAGTGCTCCCATAAAATGAATTAGACTGCAGATTCGTGCTTGGCGGCTGCTGCTGCTGCTGCTGCTGTGGTGGCTGAGTGCCAATTGGCCGAAAAAGACCATTTGTGCTGCCTGTAAGACTATTTGCAGTCCCTCCAGCTGCTGCTGCCGCTGCTGGAAAATAAATTTCAGATACTTGTTGAAACTATCCAAAAGACTATTCTCTATTTTTAAAATATCTTAAAGAACACCAGAAAAAATATTATCCCTGAAAACATCACTTAAACTTACCAGCTTGTGCTGCTGCTGAACTAATTAAAACAGGTGTTGGAGCCATTAAACGAACTGGAGCTCCAAGGCCAGTTCTTGCTCCAGGGCCAACCACTAAGGCACCAGTCTGATCATAATAGGCAGTTGGAGCTAGTACTTGATAGCCTAGACAATATTAAAACAAATGTTTACTAATGAAGACATTTATTATAGAACACATGCATGTTTATTTCCCCTTTGTTTTTCATCAACCAGAAAATATAATTATATACTGTTAACATAAAACCCTTAGATAGTTATGAAAAGCAAACACATTTGAGAAAGTATTACTTACTAAATATATGGAAATGTAATATAGAGTGTAAGTAAAATTGTTTTCTTTAAATTTTAAGAGATGCCTTCCACTCAAGGACCACAGAATGATGAGGTACTTTCTTTGATATAAAAACTATAGACTATCAAGCACTGATACTTTATACGATCTGAAGAGAAACCAGAGCATTCAAGCACTGATACTTGAAAAATATTACCTATTAGTTCTGAAAGAAAGATGGGAAGACTAGGGGATGTAAAGTAGAACACTGTAAGAAATATTTACTATTCAATTTTAATAAAGTTCTAAACCAACTGCTTCATTACCAGCATTCCCGTAGATTTTCATTTGTAAGCATTCATTTAAAAATGTAAATTATATAAACACATACTTTAAAATCATAAGGTCACAACCTTTTTGTAAAGGTTCTTGAGCTAAAGTTTGGATAACTATCATGCACCCATTAGTTTTATTATAGCTTTAAGTACAAGGCAGGTGACAATTTGCATGATTTAGGAAAGTTTACTCTAAGCAGCCTTTCTCAGTGGGGAGTCCTTAACTACAGAACAGAAAGTAACGATTTTGAACAGAAATATGACTATTTTGCTAATTCTACCAAGGAGGGTATATAACAAGTACCATTCTAGATGCACAAATAGAAGTTAACTACACAGAAAAGATACTTTAAGGCAGGAAAGCTTTTCCCCTCCCAGAAGTCAGGTTGAGAAAGGCATGACAAGGAATAAGGTTCAACAGTCTGGCATTCATTTACTAAAAGGCACTGGCAACCTCTGATAGCTTTAAGTTTGAAAACTACCTTCACCACTTGGGCCAACACTCTCACACGCGAAGGATGTTTTTAATTACAGTATTCTGTTTTGCAATTATACTTTCATTATAAATGGATATAAATTGGGAGGACCAGCCAATCAGACAGAGGGCAAGACATATAGGGCAAAATCGAGGAGGGAATGCAGAGCTTCTAAACCCTCTCCTCACGGAATGAATGTGATAAATCTGAGAAGAAATTATTAAATATCCAACTGGAAATGCCAAATAGGATATAGAAATCTCAATTTTAGAAGAGAGGTCCAGGCTAGAGCTATAAAGGATAAAATCACCAAGAAAATGAAAAAGGAATCTAGGGACAGAGTACTTCACAGTAAGAGGTTGGAGAGAGAAAGAACCAGGGAAGAGACTATGAAGGAATAGCCAGTAAAGAAGGAAAGGAAATTAAAACGAAATTAGAAAAATGTGGTCTCTTGGCAGGCCAAAGAAAAAAGAATTTCAACGAAGGCTAAGTGATCAACAATGTCAAATGCTGCTAAAACCTATTAAGAGTTGAGAACTGACCAATGGGTTTAGCAACATGGAAGTCATTATGGCGGGATGAAAGCCAAACTGTGAGGAATCGAGTCAAGAATGGGAGAACCACAAACAAGTACAGACAATGCTTCTGAGGAGTTCTGCTGCAAAAAGGGCCATAGGGAGAAAGGGAATGTTGACTCCAATTTTTTCTTTACAGTACAGAGAATGTACTTTATTAGCAAAGCACAATACTTTCTTTAAAAATTTACTGTTATTGTGAAATAAAACACATAAAGAGTACAAAACTCAAAAGTACAGTATAAAGACTACCACAACAACAAAAAAATGATAACCACCATCCAAGTTAAGAAACAGAAAAGTGCTCAGGACCCTACCTCTCATATGTCTGCCCCTGCTCTACCAAACCTCCTCTTTCTTTGTGTTACATACTACCCTACTACCCATATCTGCCTCCCTCCTTAACCATCATTTGGTTTGGATTTAAAAAAAATTTTTTTTAAAGATTTTATTTATCCATGAGAGACTCAGAGAGATGCAGAGAGGGAGGCAGAGACACAGGCAGAGGGAGAAGCAGGCTCCATGCAGGGAGCCTGACGTGGGACTCGATCTCGGGTATCCAGGATCAGGCCCTGGGCTGAAGGTGGGCTGCCCTGGATTCAAATTTTTCATGTATGATTCATTCACGTGGTTGTATACAGATACACATTTCCATTATAGTGTAGCACCTCAATGGATGGATACCACAATGCATTTATCTGTTCTACTTTTATATTGGTCCCTGTTGGGGGACACTGCCAATAGTACTGCCATAAACATTTTGGTATGTGTTTCCTTGTCTGTTAAGTGCGCATATTTCTCTATATCTTTTAAAGGAGTGGACACTGTGCAATTTACACTTTTACTAATTTGGTATTAGTTTCCACTGCTCTGTGACTTTATTATTTTTTAAAAAGATTTTATTTATTTATTCATGAGAGACAGACATAGGCAGAGGGAAAAGCAGGCTCCCTGCAAGGAGCTTGATGAGGAACTCAATTCCAGGACCCCAGGAACATGACCTGAACTAAAGGCAGATGCTAACCAATGAGCCACCCAGGACCCCCTGCTCTGTGACTTTAACAACACTTTATATTCTCAGACTTTTACATCTGGCTAATCCAGAAAATATGCAGAGTAATGTTATGCTTTTGATTTTCTTTACCCATACTAAGGAGGATGAGCATCTTTCCATATAACTGGGCATCTGGATTTTCTTTTGGGAGAGATTTGTTCCAGTCTTTTGCCCATTTTCCTATTGGGATGACTTATCTCACCTGTTTAGAATTCTTTATGTTGTATCTAACTCTTTCACTATTTTAACATATGGCAAGTATCTTCTTCCACTGCTACCTGACCTTCAGGGCTGGCACAGAGGAGGAGAGCAGAGGGAGAGGAAGAAGTAGGACTCCCCTCCCCTCCCAGCCCAGCAGGGAGTCCAACCCTGGCTGAATCCCAGGACTACAGGATCATGACCCAGTCAAAGGCAGTCGCTTAACCACTTGAGCCACTGGGACACCTATATTATTTTTTAAATGCAGCATATTATCTTTATGAGTCTTTGTTTTATTTTTTTTTTAATTTTTTATTTATTTATGATAGTCACACACACAGAGAGAGAGAGGCAGAGACATAGGCAGAGGGAGAAGCAGGCTCCATGCACCAGGAGCCCGACATGGGACTCGATCCCGGGTCTCCAGGATAGCGCCCTGGGCCAAAGGCAGGCGCCAAACCGCTGCGCCACCCAGGGATCCCGAGTCTTTGTTTTAAAAGTATTTGGATATTTGTAAGGATTTGTAATTTTAAAGTGGATTTTATAAAGAGATGAAGACTAAGAAACATTACAATAGAACGATTTTGAATTTCTAATCAATCTAAATTTAGTTATCTTTTTATTTCTATTTTTAACATTTAAGTTCCTGGCTTTTATTAATGTTTCAATTTTTTAATTTAAATTCCAGTTAGTTAACATATAGTATAATACTGGTTTCAGGAGAAGAATTTAAGTGCTTCATCACTTACAGGTAATACCCAGAAGTTCATCAACAAACACCCACCTCCTCAAAAAAAAAAAAAAAAAAAAAAAAAAAAAAAAAAAACACACACACACACACACACACACAAAACAAAACAAAACAAAACAAACAAACAAAAAAACCCACACCTTCCTCAGTACCCATCCCTCCACCCATCCTCAGTTTGTTCTCTATAATTAAGAGTCTCTCTTATGGTTTGCCTCCCTCTCCTCTTTTTTCCTTTCCTCTAGGTTCATCTGTTTTGTTTCTTAAATTCCACACAAGTGAAATCATATGTTGCGTCTTTCTCTGACTTATTTCCCTTAGCATAATAACTCTAGCTCCATCCACATGGTTGCAAATGGCAAGATTTCATTCTTTCTGATGGCTGAGTAATATTCCATCATGTATGTATACATCACATCTTCTTTATCCATTCATCAGTCAATGGACATTTGGTCTTGTCATTTAGTTCAAAAGTTTCTAATTTCTACTCAATCTTTTTATTACTGAGAGACTCTAATAATAAGATACAGGGCTTTAAAAAAGAAATGGTCCCCACACTCAAGAACTGTACAACATAGTAGAGGAGGTAATGTACTATTTCCTTAATTCTAAGATGCCACTTTAAGACATGACACCCATCTACTAACTGACCTTCAAGGAGAAATAGAAAAAAAGCTGTTCCACTTAAATTCTAAGACATTTTCTACCTTTAAACACGGCAAAGTAAGTGCAGAATTGAGAAAATAAACCACAAAAAACTAAATGAAATGCAAGGCAGACGGAAGTACTAAAGAAAGGTACAAGTTATGTGCTACAGGAAGGGAAAAGAGTAATTACTGATGAAAAAGCACTAAGAAAGAAAGACCAGGGAAGGCTTCGTGGAAAGGATATTAAAGGATGTGAAGCAAAGCTAATTACAAAATGTTTATAAAGCTATGTTAAAGAAAGGAAAATGTTAAACTCTATATATCCCAATTTTGTTTAAAATGTATACCTATAAAAATAAATAAATAAAAAAAATAAATAAAATAAAATGTATACCTAGGAAAAGTCAAGTGAAAAGTCATTCACTAGGGCTACAGGCATTTTGTGTGTGTGTGGGGGGGCAGTATATGATCTAGTGTATTAAAGTGTAGGACTATAGAAGGATACTATCAACTAGATAGTTTGGGACTAGATCACTAAAAATCTTAAGAACCAGAATGGTATAAACTAACTTGTATTTTTGAAAGGTAACTAAAAGGAGAATAAAACGATGTAAAGATTAGAGGCCGAATTAGTGGGAGGATAAGGAAGAGGCTAAACAAGAATAGCAGAGATGAAAACAAATGAATATGGGACAAAATGATTAAGAACTGACGAGTTACTGAACATGGAACATAGAAGAAAATCAAGAGTTAAACATGATTTTGAGGCTAAAACCAAAAGTTTCTAGTTCAAGAGACAGTGGACAGCCTTGAGGGCATGGGACCAAGTGCACTTGCCTTGCTGAGGCACCTGGATGGGGGTGTCTCTGGCCCATTGGTCCAGGGTAAGTGTGCAACACAGAAACTGTTTGCTGGCTCCTCTCTTCCTCTCAACCCCTCTGCAATACTCCTAGGTAAAAGTGGCCAAAGCGAAGTTCCGAGAGCAATGTTTGAGCTCCCGCTCCAAGTAATGAATTCATCTTAATAGTTTTGGAATAGGCTTTCCTTATAGTTTGTACTTCAAGACTAAGAACATTTATTTATTTTTTTTATTTATTTATGATAGTCACAGAGAGAGAGAGAGAGAGGCAGAGACATAGGCAGAGGGAGAAGCAGGCTCCATGCACCGGGAGCCCGACGTGGGACTTGATCCCGGGTCCCCAGGATCGCACCCTGGGCCAAAGGCAGGCGCCAAACTGCTGCGCCACCCAGGGATCCCCAAGACTAAGAACATTTAAAAGAGGAAAACTGCATAGCTCACCTATAGCCAGCTTGACAGCATAATTTTTAGGAGTCAAGAATCAACACTGGGTTATTTTAAGATTAAGCCTTGAAAGTCCACTTGCATGTCACACAGGCATGTGCACACGTGAACATGAAAATGATCTTCCATCAAGGAGACTTCTCTCTTCACCTATGGAGACTTCTCTCTTCAGCTAAATCAACATAAGTGGTTCAAAGAGACCTCTTCCTATCTGACCAAACTCAGCCATGCAAATATTAACACCATCTTTCTGAGCAAGGAGTAAAGCTGAACAAAGGTGGCCTGATCATCCTTTTCTGCTTGCACCACCGAGTAGTCCCCTCTAGGATGGCCACCAACATGCAGGTCATGCCCTGTAGAAGGGTACCTGGCTGAGATACCCAATGAGAGCTGAAGTCCTACCAGGCTCCACTCATCAAGCTGAGTTTATGGAACTATGGTTGTGTCTACTCAGATGATGTGGCTCCTTTTCTATACTTCTATAGAAGTACTTCTATACCTTGAACTTCTAATAATACAAGGTATCCTGCCTGTATGGACTAGGGGCAGTTCTGACCATCCCAGTACCATATCCCAACTGTACCCAGGATTACATGCCTTACCTCAGATGGAATGAAGACTCTCATCAACAGATTAGGGTTATTGTAAAAAATTAATTGTTTGGCTCAAATTGAAATTAGTTTCAAAGATAAAACTCAAAATATTACTATGGATATGAATTATGTGTATATATAGTTAAGTGGATACATTTTTATGTATCAAATATTAGCACAACTTAAACTTAGTAAATGTTGAAAATAAAACTTGTGGGTGTTGGGTAAAAAATAATAGTGAAATAAAGTAAACAATAATAAGATAAATCTAGGACAGAGTTCATTTTTTTGACATTGTCGGTTTGAGGAGTGCTTGGAACACACATGGTAATGTCTGATGCAAAGGCAAAAATGTGTTAGGTGTTCAGAAAAGAATCCAAGATATAGATGGATTTATAGTTTACTGGTCTAGAGATGATAGCTGAAAAGGTGAAAGTAGATACTCCCGCCCCACACACATACACAAAAAAAGGTAAAGTATCTATTGTTCCAATACTGAAAGTTAAGTTCAAAGAGAAAAGTGAACTTGGTCAAGGTCATTTGACTAAGTGATACAGCAATTTGGCAGACTTGACTCTAAAGCATCTATTCACTAAGCCAGACTATCTTCCATGTTTAAGGATCTACACAGAGGAAAGGGAGACTGATTAAAAGAAACAATGAGAAAGGTAGGAAAGCCAGGAGAATAAAATATCAGAGAAGGTAGTGAAATGGTAGAGAGGAGTGTAGAGAGTTGAACATAGTCAATATGATGAAATACAAAAAAGAATTGATAAAAGTAAGAATGAAGAAGAGGTCATATTTTGCAATTGTTATTGAGTTAATATTAGGGTTACTGTAAAGAAATCATGAAGGCAAGCCTTAAAAGAAGGGAGGGATAGAAAGAGGAGCCCAGAGTAATCTCAGCAGTGTTATCCATAAACTCTCAGCTCAGTTCCCTTTAGGCCTGTCTTCATGTCCCTCTACGTGTCTACAACTTCAGCTTCACAGTACATTTTCAAAGATCTCTAATCCACAATGGCTCCAGGAAAGCAGCTTCCCTGAAGCAAGTACATAGCTGTGGTAAAGGAAAAGAAAGAAAAGAAAGAAAAGAAAGAAAAGAAAAGAAAAGAAAAGAAAAGAAAAAAAGAAAGAAAGAAAGAAAGAAAGAAAGAAAGAAAGAAAGAAAGAAAGAGGAAAAAAAGAAAATTACAAGAACACTCTCATTCTATTATTTGTACTTCAGGGACTGCAGTATTAACATCTTCTCTTTATTCAGAGGGCTAGACAAGATGATAAAATCAGACCTCAGAATCTCAGAAAAATAGAATAAATGAGAAAAAAATAGAATAAGTGCAATCAATTAAGAAATCCTTAAAAAAAAAACACACACACAGAAGTATTCAGCAGCATGTAATACATAAAAGAAACCCTCACGTTTTTTTCCAATACATTAAACACATTTCCTAAATTATTTGAATAGAAAATTTAACTATATTACAATTAAATGGAAACCAGAACACACATTTCACTAATAAATAATATATACAGTTATAGAAGTAACTACTCATAGACTAAAAGTAAAAGAACAGCATACTTAAAAAACAAAGTGAGTCTAGAAGTATGAAGAAATAGGAAGTGACTCATTACCTATTGATAGTCAAGTGTAGTTTTAAATTTCACTTTAAAAATATAACAAGTGCTGCTTTTATTGGATTAAAATAATTTCCTTCCATTATTATTAATTTTGCAGTATAAGTAATTTTGCAGTAATTTTTGTATCTGG
Organism: Vulpes vulpes; assembly: GCF_048418805.1. Lineage (NCBI taxonomy): Eukaryota > Metazoa > Chordata > Mammalia > Carnivora > Canidae > Vulpes > Vulpes vulpes. Next base: position 96,626,565 of record NC_132787.1, on the reverse strand, counting down.
TTTCATAAAAATCTACTTCACCAAAAAACTGTATTTTTGGCCCTTTCTAAAAGTTGTGCTGTGGTAATGGGAAAGAACTTTTATAATTTTCTTTGCATTAGGCTTTCATAGGCATATTTTAGTAGACACTATCAGGTTATAAATAACAATAGTTTAAAATACTACAAATGAGCTGAACACAATGGAACAAATGTTCAAAGTGGAAAAATTAAGCTGCAAGTTTTTCAATATTAACTAAATGACTTTCTTATTCTGCAGCAATGACAAACTGAGGTTTTATTTTACATGCCAACCCTAATTAATTGATTTTATTTCTTGAAGCAGTAATTCTGGGCTATGTTAAGTTGGGAAAATGCTATAGCTTTATCCCATACACCAATGAAGGAAAAATGGATGTATAGAGAATTCTAGTACATGTATGCCATCCCTGTTATTCTCACAAATAGTACCGATTTCAACTATTGGCATCTGAGTTCTAAATAACTTATTGAAAGGCAGGCAAGACTTTTAAGACATTTCTTGACTTTTTTCACTCTTCAGTGTGTCTACATTTAACATTTTTAAACCTATGCAAGTTTCTACAATTAACTAACTATATACCTGGCATGCCGGTAGCAAGACCCTGACCAAAAGCCAAAGTTGGATTTGCTGCTGCAAGCGATTCTGCCTGCTGCCCTTGTTGGCCCTGATTGGGAGTAAGAGGGCGCTGACCTGCTCCAGCACGGAGAACCTACAAAGGACAAATGATTTCCTTAAAAAATGGAATTATAAAATAACAGATAAATAAATTTATCCCAGACAACTCTTTACATATGACAGTCTCTGGATATTCTTTGAACATATTTATATGCAATGAAATGTTGATTTAACATGAAAAAAACCAAAATATTTCAAATAAAAAACAATCACTGGCTCTTGACAACTAGAACAATCTACTAAGTAACATGGAGATTCTAGAAGGCCTTTGGGAAAAATTATTTCTAGTATTTGTGCTCTTTAACTTACCAGTACAGTATTAAATTTATTTAAAGAGGGGAATGGCAAAATCTTAGATCATATTAATTTCACAAAAATAAACAATTCAGTACAAGGGGGATTCATTGTTAACATCACTCGTATAAGTAGGCCTGACACGTAGGTGTATTGTTCAGGTACTATATTTTCATGTTTCCCCAAAGAAGATATAGGTTAAAAAATAATTAAATGATGCTGTGGTATAATCTAAAAGGACTAGGCCAAAGGACAACTTCAACAAAACATCAATATAGTATTAAAGTATATAAAGGAAATTTAGAATAAAAATTAACTGCCAAATAAGACTATACTTGTCATTAAGTTGCTTCTTTGATATAAATATGAAGAATTTGACTGTCAGAATTCTGAAATCATCCATAGTGTTTCTATATATATATTTTTTTGTTCTACATTTATTAAAATAGTTCCAGGAAAGCGGCCCCAGTGGGAGGGTGGGGGGTGGAGAATTACCTTTGTAATAAACATTTTCTATTTTAAGATTTTAAATCTAACCCTTAGTGAAAATATTTCATCTTTCAACTTTTTCAACTTTTTCATCTTCCTTAAAAATATAAAGTACCCAAAATAGAAAGTACTCTTTCTGGTTATATATATATATATAATATAATATTTAAAATAGTAAGTTAAATGCCCAGAAGGAAATGAAGCGGTAACTATTTTGATAGGAAAATAAATTAGCATACTTCAAGAGGTGATGAAAAGAAAATTAAAAATCGCTACAGATTTCAAGTTGGTTTCAATAACAGAAACGTAGAAATGGAATACATCCAAATCTTTAAATTCATAGAATACCAATTAGGAAAAAAAACCATGAAATCAATACTTTATACCAATTATATACTAGGTACTGTACTACATATCGAAGATGAAAAGACACAGATCTTGACAACAAGGCACTCATGGAATTTCAAAGACTCCATTAACTTAATGAAGGCAGGCCTATACCTGTTGCTGTCCAGGCTGAGCTTGTGATGCTGCTTGCTGATTTGCTGTGTTGTTTGCCGCAGCTGCAGCTTGTTGCTGAAATAAATTGGCTGGATACACCCCCCACGGAACACCATAATACTGAGGTGGAACCACCGCTGGACCTAAACCCCACACCCCACCCCACCCCCCAAAGAAAAAGTTACTTACATTTTATAAACGAGGTCAGTTACCATTAGATCATAAAAGGGAACAGTGTATAAGACTTAGAGCAAATGTCCTTATAATCCTCTACCCACTTACACCTGCTACATACCATTTGTTTCTGGTTCTATTAGGGGGACAGTCTCATTCAGTATGATTATTAAATATTCAGGAGTGACAGCAGTGGCCTTCATGGATATAGTAAAGCTAAAGTTAAGAGGACCAATGAATTGACAGGACACAGCCATCTATGCAACATTTACTGAATGTCAGTTTATAGATTTAATGCTGACCAACACATAATACATTTAGGGAACACTAAATTTCATAAAACTCTATGATATACTAGGTTCAATTCAAATTCTCTTAAGAAAGGTTATTTTCTGACTTCTGAATAGAATTACAAAACTAAAAACACTTTTATCTTTTTATTTGCAATCTATAATGTAAAACTAGGGAATATTCTGATACCAAGCTTACTGCAAGCGTTATTTGAATTGTATATCTTGAATTTAAAAATATTTTTTAATTAAGTTTCTACTAAAACTATTCTTCACATTTGAAACAGAATTAGCCACAATTCTCACAAAACCACCGAAAATCACATGAAAACAACTGAAACATCAGTGTTTATGTAGTTAGGAAAATGGAACTAGTGAGTCAGACAAGAAGGAACTAAGTAATAGAATCACAGAGGGAAACAGACATGGGAAAGCAAACTAGGAAAAACAGAATGAATTGTTCTTGCTCTATTCTACTTTATTCAAGATAACATTTACTTCCAGGAGAGAAATAGCATTATGCACAATAAGCCCCATCATTAAGCTGATGAATAAGATGTCATGATTACTGACTGATAAAACAAAGATGCCCTAAAATTCCACTGACATGACTTTAGTATAGCTATTTAATATTCTAAAAAGTTAAATTCGGTTTCACTTTGTTTTGGAGGCTCAAATAAAGCCCAGTACAATTGACTGAATCACTAAAGTGAAAAGCATTAAAAAATTTAAAGGTAAAATAGATTTCTGAAGATAGTTTAAGCACAATCTAAAATGACAACTATTAACAGGATTTATGAAGGAAGAATACGTTACTAAAACAAGAGTCAGATGTCCACCCAGAATCTCTGTCCAAAACAGTAGACAGAAGCCACTTGTGGCTGTAGCCCGAACTGAGATGTGCTATATCACATCTCAGAGGTACCATATCAATATACAGGATTTTGAAGACTTTACATGAGGGGAACAAGTGGATGTAAAAGAGCTATTAGTAATTTAAAATTATATTAAAATGATAGTATTTTAGATATGCCGGCTAAATCAAATATTGAAATTATTTTCATCAGTTTTTTACTTTTATAATGTAGCTATGAAAAATTTAAATTGCATTATCTGGCTCACATTATATTTCTACTGGGTAGCACTGGTCTTAGAAAGCCTAAGTCCAGAATGCCTAGAGTGTGTACTCTCAAAACTAACATTTCTTAAAGGGGCTTCTTCTGATTCTATCGGTTTGTCTATATGATACACCAGAACTTTACATACTAACATCCAGTTAAATGCCAACATAACAGTTCATCCTTTCTTTAAGGAATCACACACAGATCTAGAGCAAAAACTATTGAATGTGACAGTTTAGTTTCAGTTTGCTAACTAAGCTATCAAATAAGAATTGGTAATTAACATTTTTTTACTTCTTAAAGTCTTAAGTATTAAAAAAAGTCCCAAACTCTCAGGAAAAGACTAACTGTTCTGTGATCATCATGATAACTATCAGAAGTAGAGTTTTAAAAACTGCCTTATTCATCAGTGACAATTCGTATCAGTGAACAAAGTAAAAAAACTGTGATAGTCTTGAGTTATGAAAGTCAATGGACAGGTTCACTCCAGTGAATCAATCTGTGGCTGACATTATCCTGTTTCTGCCTCTGTAACCAACATAATAACCAACTCAACCTAAGATAAAAAATAACCTCAAAACTCTACAGAAGATCTACAAATTGCTTTGCTCAAAAGAATGGTGCCTGATCTCCTTACTTACACAATAAATACAGCTTTGGGTTTAAAACATTTTTTCCCCAGCTTTACTGCGATACCACTAACATGTACACAATGTTACACGTTCAGATTGAGTGGTAGTTTCAGGTTTTAACAGCAAGTTCTTTCAACTCCATCCCATCTTTTTGCCCCTCAGTTGGCCTGTACATTTTAATACTGCTAAATAAACTACTTTTTAGATATGCATTCTCTCAAGATTGCTGAAGTTCCTTACCTCATACTCTCCCTGATGTGGGTATTTATAGCACCTATCCCCAGCTTATTTTATGAGAAGTAACTTTACTTTGCATTTATTCATGGTCTCTATAGGTTATAGAATTGGTCACAAAAAGGAAGATTTGTGGTTGACACTAACATTTCTGAAACTACAGAACTGAAATGTATATCAGCTATGTATATGAGGACAGAGTTACCAGGCTTAGGCTTTTTCCTAGCATTACAATTGGAAAAAATAGTAAACTACCTCTGTGGTAACTTCAGTTCACTTTAGATAAATGTTTCAGATTTTCTTAAGAACTCCAAATTGCCTAAGTAGACAAAAATAAAGCTTATACCAAAATTTAAACTAAATCCTTAATAAGCAACAAGGATGAACAGTAAGTTACCTGCTAATGTTGCTGCTGCAGCCAATCCTGCTGCAGTATATGGATCAGTCCCTGGAGGAGCAGCACTAATAATATATGGATTTGGCACAAATGCAGCTGGAGCAAGGCCTGCTGAGAATACACCAGCTGTATTTAAAAAGGGAGAAATAATGAATGAAAATGTAAAGTATGATTTTCTTCATTAGGTAAAATAATTTCTACATTAAATTTGGAGTGGGGGAGGAGAGTGTGTATAATGGTTGAAATTCTGATTAACCTAGTGACCTTGGCCATGTAACACAACCTGACTCTTAAGATTCTTAATTTATGAAACAGGTGTATTGCCACTTGTCTTAAGGGATTTTTGTGAAAATTAAATGATACTGAATATGAAATGACTACATACAACTAGCACAACAGGCATACAGTAAATGTTGAGAGCTAGAGCTACTATCATTCAATAGTTTTTCATTCTATCTTTCTCAAGCTGTACTATGAGCTAGGGATTCAACAGTGAGGAAGACAGATGTGATCTGCCCTCACAATCAATCCATCTAACGAGAGAAACAAACAAGAAATTGGCAATTAGATATAACACAAAGTAAGTGCTATGGGCATAGAGGGAAGGGGCACTTATTAACAAGCTTCAGAAGGGGTGGGGATTATGAAGTGGGGCTGTAGGGCAAGACAAGACAAAATGAGTTATAACCAGAAGGAAGACCCATGAAGATCTTCCTGGGTCATGTTAAGTAGTTTGGACTTTACCTCGAAAGCAATAGAAAAAACATGAAGGGCTTTAAGCAGTATAGTGACTCTCAGATCACTTCTGTATCTATGTATTATCAATATGGATTTAGTAAAGACTAGGAAAGATTTTTAAATATTCGTTTGCAGTACTTATTAAAGAGACAAAACCTATTAAAGAGACAAGAATGGATCCCTGGGTGGCTCAGCAGTTTAGTGCCTGCCTTCAGCCCAGGGCGTGGTCCTGAGGTCTAGGGATCAAGTCCCACATTGGGCTCCCTGCATGGAGCCTGCTTCTCCCGCTGCCTGTGTCTCTGCCTCTGTGTGTCTCTCATGATGGACGGAAGGAAGGAAGGAAGGAAGGAAGGAAGGAAGGAAGGAAGGAAGGAAGGAAGGAAGGAAGAAGATTGCTAGTATCAAGGAATCCCTGTGTACATCATATATCATAAAGTATTAACTGCCAGAGTTGTTTCTTCTAGAAAATAAGGGAGACAAGTTGAAGGTGAGAAGAACTAATAAAGAGCTCATAAAGGTTCAATTTAAAAGACGATTAATTCAGTGCCTGGCTAGTTCAGTGCATAGAGCATATGACCCTTGATCTTGGGGTTGAGAGTTCAAAGCCCCATGTTGGGTGTAGAGATTACTTAAAAACAAAATATTTAAAAGTAAATAAATAAATCTTTAAAAATAAATAAATAAAAGATAATTTAAAAGATAATTTAGGAAGGGGGACTAGGAGTATAAAAGCAAGTGGACATACATTTTTAAAAAGTATTCAAAGGTAGCACTTATTATAAAATCTAGACCTTAAAATTGAGATTCCAAAACTTCATTCTAACTATATTACAGCAGTTTTTAAATGTTTTGACTGTGACCCACAATATAAAATATATTTCATAACTTAGTGTCCATAGATATATATGGGTACATATAATTGCCACGAAAATCTCAAAAAAAACTGATCCTTATAAAGTTCCAACATAACCTATTTTCTACCTAATTTTTCTTTTTATTAATTTCTATAAATCTATTTAATCTCTAAGAATAGTGGCCATAACCCATTAACATTGATTTAATGCACAGACACAAAAAAGTCATTTAAAAAATTTTTTTTAAGATTTTATTTATTCATGAGAGATACAGAGAGAGAGAGAGAGAGAGAGAGAGAACGAGAGAGAGAGAGGCAGAGGGAGAAGCAGGCTTCACATAGGGAGCCCAACACAGGACTCGACCCCGGGTCTCCAGGATCAGGCCCCAGGCTGAAGGTGGCACTAAACTGCTGAGCCACCAGGGCTGCCCTAAAAATTTGCTTTTAATTAAGAATTAAAGAGGACTCAATAAAATCCTTGCACTATTTAAAAAATCGTTTGCTCAGAGCTGCATCCTTAACCCTAGGGTAAAAGTTTCAAGATTTCCCACTGATTCCTCTATCATATATTATCTTTATTACAGTAGAAAACCATGGATATAGTGGTATTCATGTCTATTCATAACACTACAAAATCTCAAAGCCAAGATGTAATTTTTTTATATTCTATATTTTATGATTTAAAAAGATTATAAAATCTCAAATACGATTGGAGTGAATAAAATAGAAAACAAAGTCTTCATGCAATCCTTACTGACTCTTGGTTCATATTCTTCTAAATTTTTCAATTTTAGAAATAATTTTAACATAGCTTTCTCCACATTTATGTTATAAAGCAGATAGGAAGTTTCAGATATTTGAAAAACAAGAAATTAGTTTGACCTAATGGACACATACTGAACCTTCTGTTGAAAAATGTTTTTCATGTTTTAGGCTCACAATTCATTTAAGGAATATTTACAACATACTAGACACCAAACAATATACTTGTGTATTTACAAAAATATAAATTTGTATATCTCCACATACAAATACTCAAATATGTGTTTGTATCTATGTGTTTATACATGCACACAGGTATAAATATATATCCTACCAAATATTTAAATGAACATGCCAGTCACACATTTTATATTGTAGGCTATACTGATACTTTAATATGCTTTTCTCACTTGCCATAGGTCCCATTCTATTATCAACAGATAACCTCACAGGTCACTCTTTCTAATGTTCAGAAGGAACGTGACTTAACCAGTCTTCTACTGATATATATTCAGATTGCTCATTATCTTTTGCAATAAATAATAGTGCTCCTATTGTTCTTTATACAGGGTTTCTATGTTATCATCGTATCTTTATAAACATTCACTTAAATGGGAAAATATGTATCAATTCTTGGTCAGTATTTCCGTATTATTCTCCAGGAAAGTTGTACCAATTTATATTCTCATCAGGAATATAAGAGAATACCACTCACACTCCTATCCGAAATTGCTCATTACTAAACTTTTTTTTTTTTTTTTAACTTATTCATGAGAGACACAGAGAGAAGGCAGAGACAGAGGGAGAGGGAGAAGCAGGCCCCATGCAGGGAGCCCAATGTGGGACTTGATCTCAGGCATCAATGCCCTGAGCTGAAGGCAGATGCTCAGCCACTGAGCCACCCAGGAGACCTGCACATTACCAAACTCGAAACAGTTGTCAATCTGAGTAGTAAAATAAAGCATTAAAAAAAGGGTTTTTTGTTGTTGTTGTTGTTTTAATCTATGGTTGTCTATCAAAGAGGTAAAATGTCTTTCATAACTTTACCTTCTCATTTAAATTTTTAAAAAACATTTTATTTGAGAGAGAGGAAGTGTTCTCCACTCCTGGGCAGAGAGAAGCAGGAGAGGGACAAGCAGATTCCCCACTGAGTAAGGAGTCCACCCATCAAGGAGCCCCTCTCATTTCAATTTTTAATCCTCAGGAATAGGACCTGGGGCACCTGGGTAGCTCAGTGGGTTACATGTCTGGCTTTAGGCTCAGGTCATGATCTCAGGGTCCTGGGATTGAACCTCATATCAGGTTCTCTATTCAGTGGGAGCTTGCTTCTCCTTCTGCCTTCCTCTTGTTCTCTCTCAAATAAAATCTTTGGGGGGAAAGAAAGGAATAGGACCCAATTATCTCCAGGCTATTTTCCAAATACATTATTTTACTGTTAAGTTGAAATGTCAGCTAAAATGAAAATCTACCCCACCACTGCACCCTAACTATACACACACGTGAACATATGTCTACTGCAAAGTGTTCTTGTCTACTATCTACTTGTCTGCACCTAGGCCAGGACCCCACTGTTTTAGTCACTGAAAATACTAACTTTTGAAATATGGTTCAGTAAGTTCCCCTCTTTTTACTTTAGTTTTCCATTAATTTTCTCATTTTACTTTTCTAAAACAAACATCAAAAGCAAACTTTTCAAGTTCCAAAAAAATCCTACTGGGATTCTAACCAAGAATCCATTAAGTCCACAAATTAATTTAGGTGAAGTGACATCTTTATAATATTGAGTTTTCCCAAAAAAGGCATGTGTCCACATTTATTCGAGTCTTCAGGAAAAGTTTATAGTCTTCTATGCCTTGCACATCTTTAGTTACCATCTATTCCATTCCTTAGCTTCTAATTTCTCTCATCTCTTCCAAGTACTGATTACTATGGGTTCAGTGTTCTTGGAGATTTCCTAAGTTTTATTCTCCAGCTCATTTCAACCTAGGTGACAGCCAATCAATAATGAAGCACACCTATGTCTTTTTATTTTATAAGATTCTGAAATGGTCTGTTTTTACATCATTTTGTTTCAAGACCACTGATCTTTGAGGACTTCAGTCCTTTATCTCCCCTACGATTCTGAGTCGACCTTTTTTAAAAAAAAAAAAAAAAAAAAAAAGATTTTATTTATTCATGAGAGACACAGAGGGAGGCAGAGACATAGGCAGAGATAGAAGCAGGATCCCTGCAGGGAGCCCGATGTGGGACTTGATCCCAGGACCTCGGGATCATGACCTGAGCCAAAGGCAGATGTTCAACCACTGAGCCACCCCTCAGTTGAATTTTAAAGTTCTTTTCCTAACTTTAAAGTTCTCTTATTTCTACATTTTGGGTGTAAATTCTACTGTTTTTTATATGACTGACTGCTTTCTAGCTGATCTTTCTTGTTTGCACTGTGAATTCTGTTTGTGATACTGAGAGATTCTCTTATATTTACCCGTCCATCAGATGAATGATTGCGAACTATACATCATAAAGTCAAGTCTCCAAATCAAGACCTATTGATATTTATGACCTTGTGTGCTCTTACTCTATGTACAAGGTTAGCATGACTCAAATTCCAATCCTGGTAGTGTGTAGGCCCTCTAATTATTTGCCCCTCTTCTAGCCCTCTGCAAACTATCTGGTTTATTCCCTATTCACTCCCATGGATTATCTTTCAATTTCCCATACTATAGAAGTTTCCCAACTGTCTCAACAATCCTTTTTCCTTTTCTCTCTCTCTCCCTTTTCAGTGTAGATGTCTTAAAAAAAAAAAAAATAAATACACACACACACACACACACACACTGTATCTATTATCTCTGGCCCAGTCCATGAGCCGAGTCCAGGTTGCCACTTATTTTTTGTAAACTACCTAAGAACAATTTTAACACTTTTTAATGGTGGAAAATAATAATTTGCAATACATGAAAATTATATGATATTCAAACTACAAGGTCCAGAGTAAAATTTTATAGGAATACAGTCATACTCATTTATATATCATCTAAGACCGCGTTTGTGCCATAACAGCAGAGTTGAAGAGTTGTGACAAATTACATGGCTTGCAAAACTTACAATATTTACAGATTATCTGGGCCTTTATAAAAATGTCAATCCCCATTCTAGAAGAATCTTCTAGCGCCACACTGTCCATTTATATTTACTATCACATATAGCTACTGAGCCATTTGAAATGGGACTAGTTTACTGAGATCTGCTGAAAGTGGAAAAATGCACACCTGAATTGAAAAGTTTCCTATGAAGAAAAGAATTTAAATTTCTCATTAGTAGTTTTATATTGATCACATTTAAAATGACATTTTGGATATAATGGGTTAAATAAAATAGTCAAATTCATTTCACCTATTTCTTTTTACTTTTCAAAAATGTGGCTACAAAAGAATTTAAAATTCTCTGTGGCACATATTATATATTTCTATTGCACAATGCTGTTCTAAAATGGGCTTTCAAAAAAAAAATAAAATAAAATGGGCTTTCAGCCAATGAAGAGGAGACTAGGATAAAAAAAACTGATGGTCAACAATGAATAAATTTAACTATGGAACAAAGATTAAAAGATGGAGTCAATGTTGGTAAATTATACTTAGAAATATTTCCATTTTATTCAGATTTTCAAATTTATGTGTATGCTTTCCCAAATGGCTTCACAAAGTTCTGCCAAGGTTTAAAAGAGGACTAAGTCCAATGTTACTTGAAATACTCCAAGGCATTAAAATGGGGAATAGTTCTAAATTCTTTTTATGAAGCAATCATATTCCAAAATCTAACAAAAAATGCAAGAAAACACACAAACTTAAGGACTAGTTTTATGTTCACATTATTGTACATTTTATGCAACATTCTAAATAAAATATGAGCAAATAGAAAGGGCTAATTTTACACATTTTTTATTCCATGAACACAGAAATGATTCAATTAGAAAACACTCATAAAATTCAGTATTTGCCAAATCAAGAGCTTTCCTAAAATACCAATTTAAAGATTCAATATAAGATAGGTCATTTGCAATGATAGCAAAAGATAAAATACTTAAGAACCAATTTCTCAAGAAATATGGAAACTTACATAATAAAAACTTTAAAGCACTGATAAACAACATAAAAGCAGATTTGAACAAAAGTAAAGATACACCATGTCCTGGTTAGAATACTTAATGTCATAAAGATGTAGATTTTCCAAAAGTTAATTTAAAATTTAAACCCAATCCTCTGGAAGTGAATAAGTGAATTTTAAAGTTCATATAAAAGTAAATTAGCGAATTCTTAAGTTCATATAAAAAAGTAAGAAGAAAAAAATTTTAAACTCCAAAAAGGAAAAGGAATAATGGGTACACTAGCCTGTCACATATTAAAACATATCATAAAGTCTCAAGAAATAAAAAAGGGTTATACTAGTCTGTGAGTAGACAGGAATTGCTACATTTCTTTTTTTTTCTTTAATTTTATTATTTGAGAGTGAAAATGAAAAGCACACATGCCGCTCAAGGAGGGAGAGAAAAAACCCCAGAAGACTCTGCTGAGTGCAGAGCCCTCTTATAAGGCTCAATCTCATGACCTTGATATCATGGTCTGAACTGAAATCAAGAGTTGGATGCTTAACCAAACGAACCATCCAGACATCCCAGGAATCACTACATTTCTAATGAGAAGGATTAAGTATAGGGATAAAGGAAGCTAGGGGTAAAGAATGCATGCTGCTAATAAAAGTCATCTAGAAATGTGTGGTCACCTTTGATTAAAACCAGAAATAAAATGTGGGACCTAGGAGACCTTCTTGGATTGACAGAGAACAATACAAATGTGAGGAAGAACTTAGTATGTCACCTCCTCCCCACCCCACCTGTTTCCATAGATTATGATGTGGAGAATATTCACAACTTTTCCAATTAGTAAATAAATTAAGATTAGCTAAAATCAGGCATAAAGATGGTTACATAAATCTATATGTGTGATATAATGATATAACACTATACCTACATTTACCAATATCATATTCCTGATTTTGGTACGATACTATAAATATATAACATGTAGCCATATAGGGAAAGCTGAGTGGGGAACCTCTCTGTACTGTCCTTTTAACTCCATGTGAATCTCCACTTGGAAATCTGATTTCAAATTATTTTTACAATAAACATTTTGACTTGGTAATAGATACAAGTAGCTACATTTGAATTTCCAAGGGTCTGACCCTCTCAACTTCATGCTGAAAAAAAACTTACGGGCTGACAATTTTCATCAATCTACAGATTCTTATTTATCCAAAATACAATAATCAGAAACAGTTCTTCCCCAGTTAATCTGTATTCTTGTCATTTAATTTATTACTCTTTGATCCCAATGAAATGTTTTAAAACATAATGGGGCAAAACAATTCAGTAAAGGAAAAACGAAACATTCCAATAAACATTGTAACACAGGATTTTCTAACCAACTCATTAGAATGGTAACTTATAAAGACTCACCTATATGTGGCTGCTGAGCTGCAGCTAATGCATATTGCTGCTGTTGAGCTGCAGTTAACTGCTGAACGGTTAGTGCATTAGTCCTCTGAAAGAGCTATTAGAGAAAATATTTAACACAAAGATTAGTCTCAAAGCATTTCACTTCTATTTAGAAAGCTATGAATAGAGTATTTTGAACACATTATTTCAATAACCTTCTCCACTACAAAAACATTTTATTTATAAAACACTAAGTATTTAAGAACACTCCTATTACTAATGTCGATGCCTCACAGCACTTCAGGCTACACCAGTATAGAGTTAAGAGGAGCTTCATTAAAGGAGTAGTAGCATGCTTTACCTGCTGCTGGGAATTGTAGTCAAAAAGGCCTACAGTAGCTCCTGAAGAGTCCATGGGTACCTGATTACCAGGATAGTCAAACTGTAAGGAATCCAGACCAACTTGTTCCATGGCATCCAGATTCTGAGTTTCAGGATTTGAAAATTCTTCAACAAGTGGTTTATTAGCTGTAGGATTAGGAAGAGGCCCCAGTCCTTCTGGGGGATTAGTATTGGGGCCCAGGCGCTCAACTACTTCAGTTGGAGAGGCTTGACGACTTCCAGGAGTACGACTATATAAAGAAAACAGGAAGGTGTTAGGAAGTAAAAGTAGTAAGTCATGGGAATGGGAAAGTGGGAAAACCATGAAAAACAAATGGCTGTAAAATACAGACAGCAAATCAGGCATCCCAGGTAACTATCCACTCCACTTTAACATTTTTGTGTCTAATGTAATTTCCTCTTAAGAACGGATATAGTTTTGTTGTTTTTTTTTTCATATTACTAATGATCATTCTAATTTGAATAGCATAAAAATTTAACTCAATTTTACAGGTAAGATAATTGACTAATATCACAATTTAGGCTTAGACTACCCAAAACTTTTGTCTCAAATCACAGACAAAATGAATGGTAGTATGAATAGCAGACTATCAAGTGACAAAGATGGGAAGACTCAAAACCAAAATGCACCTACCATACTTCTGTCTTGCCCTCCAGCACAGAATTTTACCATTATATCTTGCTTAATAATGGTTCAGAAATAAAACAAAACTGGCCATAAAGGATGGCCTTCATGACTTCAGAGTGCAAAATGTGGAATACAATGGAAAAATGACATTAGCTAAGATGAAGGCTAACTCCAGACTCTCTTTGAATATGATTTTGAGCAAATCATTTCATTTTCCTTCCAGGCCTCAGTTTCTCAAATGAGAATGAAAACATAATATTGTGTTTATTGTTCCAAGTAAAAACAAAAAACAAAGTGTTAAAAACCTCTATGACCACTCTCCAAAAACCATCTTATCACACCAAATTGTCTCAGTTTAAATCATCAGAAAGAAATGGAAATTCATAACATATTTACCAAAAATTGTTTGCTCATCAATGAAAAATATACTTATACATATAAAAAGCAACTTACTCTACTAATATGCCTTTTTAATTTTTGCAGAACTTTTTATCAACATTCTTCATGGTATAAACCTTATTTTTACTTTATTTCTAGACATAATCTATCCTTACTTACAGTGTCTTTTCTTCTACAGAAATATTTTATGCAAGATCCTTTTCCTCACAAGAAATATGTTTGTTCTGAGGAAGCATGAGTTCATAGCATATTCAAACATAAATACATTAAGTAAATGGCAATAGCTATTTTACCTGGCTTTCACTGCCAGTTGTTCACTGCCAGTTGTCACCTGCCTATGTAACTCTACCCTCAACTTCAGGAGCTTCACATTGAGATAAATTTGCTAACACGTACAGAGCATTTTATAAAGTAATTACTTAATGAAATTACTTAATTCTAAGAATTGGTCTCCACACATTTAGGTGAACATTTTATTTAGAAATCAAACACTGTCCTTATAATATTTAGAAGAAGCTTCTAATTCCTTTCCCCTTTAACCATACCTAATTTTTCATGTGAATATTTCAAAGGTTTGTTTTTCATTCAGAATATATGGGGGGAAAAATAACATGAAAGAATCCTCCCCAAAATTAATCGATTATAATAAAGCCTGCTATAGTTACTTCCTTCCTTTCAGTTCTATGATCAATCTATTGATCAGTATCAATTAATGTACATATTAATGATGTGTTAGCATAGTGACCATATGGCCATAGCCATTAGTCTGAAACATTTTTACACTATAAGTACAATACTGTATCTAAGATATTTCATAAGCAGGGGATCCCTGGGTGGCTCAGTGGTTTGGCGCCTGCCTTTGGCCCAGGGCGCGATCCTGGAGTCCCGGGATCGAGACCCGCATTAGGCTCCCGGCATGGAGCCTGCTTCTCTCTCTCTCTCTCTCTCTCTCTCAGTGTGCCTATCATTCATAAATAAATAAATAAATAAATAAATAAATAAATAAATAAATCTTTAAAAAAATAAGATATTTCATAAGCAATTTTAAACACATACCCCAAACTTAACGGAATAAAATTAGAATGCTAATAAATGTAAAAGTTCGTATTAATATGGAGAAGCATAGCCTTTCATACAAACAACTCTAATATAGCAGTAAGTAGAGGATATAATAGAAAAAAGGCATTGCGCTAAGAAGTGGTGCTATTTTCTTGCTATAGTTAATGGTGTATTAACACTTCAATTATAAATGCATACTCTGACAGGCTCATATTCAACTCAGTTTTAAATACATGCCCTTGACTAAAACTCAGATTAGGTAATTGCAGAAAAGCAAAATCAGGACAAGGTTCTAAACAAATTGAAAAGCATTAAAATTATTTCTTGTCAAAGAGGTTTACTGGTTTTGGATGCTTTTTTGCACTTAGAACAGATACAAACAGCACTGTTTTAAGAAGCATTCTTACTCTGCTTTTAAACTAAAGGCAATAAATGTAAAAGCGTACCACCCACGTGTATGGTTATACTCAGTTAACTGAGATTCTATGGTTCACAAGATCAATAAATAGCTCATTTTCAGGTATAAGCCCCAAAGCATCTGACTAATGAAGTATAAAATACAGGAATTCAGTATGAAGAAACAACTCCCTAATATCTAGGTAAATGTATACTCTCTAATCTGAGACAAAGGCTAGAAGAAAATACTTATTTGTCATAAAGAGACCACTAAAGAGTTACAATTTAAAGAATTCTAAACTTAAAACTAACTTTTTGGGGTCTCTAATATGTTCTCTACTTCTTAATTTCAGGAATATTAAGTATTAGCACAAATTCATATATACTAAGAAGAAAGGTCACAGCTCCTAAGCTAATTATGTTTCCTCATTTCCAAGATTAAGAGTTAGATGGGGGATGGGGGGTACAATACAAGGATAGAAGGAAGAGGAAACCCCACAGAAAGGTGCTTAGGAGCAACCCCAAGAGGAGTTTGCCAAGAAAAAACAAGATTAAACCTAAAACTCACTAAATTTTAGCAAGGAGGGAAAAGTTAAAATTTAGACTACCATATTAGCAGAAAGGTAACAGCAACTTCTAACATTACTCCTTTAATGGAATGCACAGTTTTAGAGACTATTTTGAAGAATTATTTTTTTAAATGGCTCATAATCAATTAATATTCCTTATTAAAAATCAAATCTTCTGGATTAACACAAGGTACAAAGGGAAATAAACCAAAATTGGAAAATGTCTAAATCAATCACATCAGCTAGTAGTAATCATCCCTAAAGAGATAGGCTTTTCTTCTCGAGAAAGTTAAAGTCTTACTTAAAATCTTTGCAATCGGCATCCATTCCATTTGGCAAACCTCTGCCATTTATTTTAGAATCATCATCATCTCCTTGTTTAAGATCTCTGTTTTGGTCCTCCTCAAATGGAGAAGCCTTGCCTTTTTGATCTCCTTTCTCAGGTCCATCTGTTTCAGCATCTCTAGTGCCCTGAGGAAAAAGAATCTGTTTGATTCTGAATATTTAATAGAACACAAAAAAAGGCACCACAAGGTGACCTAAAACTACGCTATAGTGCACGTAAACAATAAAAGCATTATCTTATTTTAATTTCGTAATCAACTAATTTATCAAAGGCCAAAAAATTGAGCACAAAACAGTGATTTATAACAGAAGGGCTAAGGCAACCTTAACTATAGCGGTGCTGGAAAAGCAGTAACACCACAGATGAGATTAAAATTCTACTTAATGCAGATGATTTTGTTTAGTTACTTTCACATCAAGAACTACGATGAATAAGCAACTTTAATATTGCAAATTATGTTTCTCAGTACAGTTTGATTTTTGTAACATGGCTAAGATTATATTCCCATTGGTTCTACTATTTCATGTATTTCAAGAAGTGGCCCAGAGACAAAAACAAGAGCTCCAACAGCTGTAAGATTTCCTTTAGCTCTGGGAATAGCCAGAAAAGTAAAGGGACTTGAAAATAACCAAATAACCACTGAGTAATTATTAAATATTTCTTTATTCAAAATACTTACAAAAGTTCCCTTCCTAAATCGAGAATCCAATTTATCAGCAGGAGAAGAACTTAATACATATTCTACCATGCTCACACCAAGGCCTCCACTTTCTGATCGCGGAGACAGTATTGCATTTACTTCACTGTTTCCATGAAAACCCTGTCCAGATCTTCTCTGTACCATAATAGGCTGGGACATTGAATGGTCTGTTTGGAAGGAAGATTACAATTACACATTTGTACTTTTAAAGTAACCAAAATATACTTACATATAAATATATTAAAGTTTTTAAAAATCAGCATATTGTTTTATTTTGAATGTTATTATACTTTTACAAAAAGCTCTTCATACTGCTGAGATTCACTGGCCTGGGCACATTTCTTGGGAATACAGATAGAGACATTGGTAAAAAAATAAATAAATAAGTAGAAGCTGGTATGAAGAACAAGCAAATCAGGAAGGTCAATGGAGCTGGAAACAGTAACCTGAAGGCACTCAGCTGCCTATAAGCATCTTGTAAAAAGGTTAAAGCTTTCTTCAGAATACATAATAATTCAAAACAAAAACCTTTAGAAATGAAACCTACAAGAATAACTCCTAAACTGGCAGAGGCACATCTCAAGCTCATAGTTATGTACTGTATGGATTCAGAACACATGGCTCTACCACTATAAACACAAACAAGTGAGTTTGAAGAAAAAGTTAATTATCACAGAATTTTCTATTCTTGGTGCAAAAATTGTCATCTGAAGATTATTTTTGAAGTCCCTTCTAGTTTAAAAGTGTTCCATTTAAAAAAAAAAAGTGTTCCATTTATTCTTAACAAAAAATTATTCACCCATGAATACCTTTCCTATATATTTTTATGACAAAAAGAAAAGAACAATATTTAAGATTACAGAACAAATGGTATAGAAATACAATAAAGGATCTGAGGCAACATTCAAACAGATTTGCCAAAAAAAATCTTTTTTAAGGCACCAATAAGCTATCTCTGGTTGAACTGTTACCACATAACATAAAATACTCAATATTAGGTCTAGTCCTTAAGGGGCTGAACTATCATGGTGGTACTCAGCCATCACTACATTAACTGTATGTTTTTAAATGATTGCTACTTTTGTTAAAGCATATTAAAACATTTCCATTGCAGTACCTTTATCCACAAGAGATTAGTCAGTATATTTTTTCATTCAATAATTCATCCATTCATTAACATAGTTCAAATGTTGGTTTATGGTCTCTCGCTAGGCATTGTGCTATGTATGAGGAATCCAAGAACAAACAAGACAGTCCCTGCCCTCAAAGAGATCATAGGTTTAATATAAGGCAGTCTTAAGAGTAAAAGTTCATCAGTAAACATGATCCAGGATACTATGGAAACAGAAAGGAGCATTAACCCTTCCTAGTCTTAGAGTGAATCCCAAAGGAAGTGACAAGAAGGATAGAGTTAAAGTGAGAAAAAAACAGGTAAACATGAGGGTGAAAAAGACAATTTCAGTTAGAGAAACCATCTATATGATAAAGTCTCCTGCAGTCAAGGAAAGAATCTTCCTTAGAATGAAAATTCCTTTAGGACAAGGACTGTTATTCATATTTGTACATAGTTGGCTTTTAATAAAGGTTCTGTAAACAAAATTATAATGTTTTCATTCACTTCTAATTTCCTCATGTCTCTAGGTAAAGACTAATATTCATCTTTAAAATTTTATTCACCTGGCTAAAAAAAGTTAAGTTACAAGAGGAGTAGCACAGAAATTAGAAACACAAACTTTACACTAAAATTCATAAAAATATGTTGCTTAAATGTTTTATTGCTTGTACGAGTTGTCCTCCAAATACAACGTACCAAAAATATTTCCCAACCACCCATCTTGAAAATAATCTCTCATTACCATGTTATGCTCAAGATGTTTTGCTTCAGAACACTTTAAAAAAATATTTGGTTTTGGTAAATAAAGTAATTAAGAATTCAATCTTCAAAACTAAAATTAAAACATGTCTACCAATCAAGTTTTCAAGCACATGTAATTTTAGGAAAAAAAGGGTCTGTGGGAAAAATGTATCCCAGTCTAAATATTGGAATGCTTTATATCAGGAGTCCCATGTAATATACATTAATTCAAATACCATAAAAAAAAAAGAAAAAAAATTTGTGGGCAAGCACATCTCCTTTTACCTTTATATTCTCCAAACGTGGAATATTATATTACATACTGACTGAACTCCAAGTATATTCCCAATATTTTAAGGAAATTTTACTCTTAATTAGTAGTTACCAAAGGTCTGTCTTTTTCAATTCTGACTGTAAGAGTATTTACTAATCACTAAAATTTTCTAGCACTTCTTCACTCTTGAGCAATTAGTTTAGTTTAATAACAAACCCTAGATACAAAGGACTTTAAATCTTTTGATCTTAATGATTTGGAGAATAAAAATACCTCTGGGTAATTTATACTCAAACAATTTGATTGTCATCTGAAAATTTCTTTATTACTCTGGTCATTTTGTGTAGCTTTCACAAGCTGCATTAAATGGTTATAAAGTGAGAAAACTTACTTACAAAATACACATTAAAAGCCATTTGCATACATCTCAAATTTTACTAATCAGAATCATCTCAAAACTTAACCACTACTATTTTAAGAATAAGTCATGCTCTTTAGGTTACCAATTAATACTGTTAATTCTGTGAATTGTACTCCTTACATACTAGTTTCTTCTCCCTTGACAGTTTCTTGGACCTAAAGTCTCTCTCCACTACTTGTGGATATCAAAAACATTAAAAGTCTGCTTCCTTTCTGAGAATTTATCCTATTCAGGGAGTTAACTTCCCTTCTGGGTATAGTGAATGTCTAATAAAGCTAGACCAAAACAAAACAAAAAAAACCCCATAAACCTAGATCAACCTGCAATTAGATAAATCAGTTGCTGTCCTCTAATACAATTTAAGATTGAAAATTCCTGTCGTTAATGCATCCTCTCTTTCAATGGAAATTCAAAATTTTATAATTAGAGTTTAAAACTTCAAATAAAACTTAGTAATGTTTTACTGTGAACAAACACTTCTAACTACTAAGTAGACCATTAGATAAGGGTTAATTTACATTAAAAAATGTACATTCTAATGACTTATAAAAGTCATTTGTCTACAAAGACATCACAAATTTGCTCCAAGTATCGTTTAGGAGTAGGCAGGATTTTAAAAAATTTGAGTACACTCATTATTCACACACATACACCACCAATAACTTACGAGAAGTTCCCCATGCAGTCTCTCTCCATTCATCATCCCCAAGAAATATGCCTTTTTGTCCATCTTTTGTTGAATCATCAGGTTCCCAAAACTTTTTGGTAGGCAAAAGCTATTTGGGAGGGAAAAAATATTAATTTAAGTTTCATTCTAACTGCAAATTTATTCTAATTATACATAGGTGAAAGCAAACTTACCACCAATATGTACAAATTAGTTTTCAATACTAAGGAAAATTCAGAGTGAACTATTTCCTATTTGTCTTGTTAATAATAAGTAACTCCTCACTTAATGTCTGGGTACTGGCTCTAGTAATTCTACACCTGAACATTAATCAAAGTCTACTTCTTTTTCTACATGTTTGAAATGGTTCTACCACTACGTGACTTTCTTTATACAGTTTACTAAAGTTTCTTATTCAATATAGATAATACAATAAAAACATCTATACAAAAGATGAAAACGTTTCCTTTACTTCCAAACACTGCCCTTGGATCACCTCGTATCCCAAAGCTTCCATGATAGAAAATACATCTTCACTTTTACTTCACTTATTCAAAGGAAGTGAACTTCACAACTCTTCCTAGGTCTGGAATGCTAGTAATCTATCAATTCCAAATCAGGAACCTACGGATGGTGGAAGACACACAGAAAGGAACCTCAAATACTTCTGAGATACTCTAAAAGCCCCATGCTCTATCTGCCATATATGTTACACTATTATAGCACATTAAAATTATGTTGATACAATGATTCACTGATTATTCAATATGTACATTTGGCTAATTCCTAATGATACTTTAATACTCATCTAATAAGCCTTTCCTCTCTAACTTCCCTCACACTCACAGAAGATGGACTGGGGATATGCTTGTCTGAAACGAACAGACTAGTTTTCTGAGACATGCATTTGGCATTTTAAATACCCATTACTAAGACCTCCTCCCTCTCAGCTGATAATTAGGCACCCAGCCTTTCAGTGCTCATTATTGAACCTGTATATACTTCTTATCATTACACTTATCACACTAAATTGCCTGTGTCTGCCTCCTTAGGGGCATAGTAACCTTATTTTCAGAGAGCCCACAAACAAACTAAATGTAATAAAATGAACTTAGTAAAAACTCTGGGTCTAAGAAATAAAACTGTGAGGTGTTGGGGGGTGAAAATGTGAGTTTTGTGAGAAAGATAAAGTAAATCATGAACAAAGGTACAATCTAATAAACTACATTGTGTGTACAACAAGTTATGAGATGGATGAATAGATGAGGAAATGTCAAAGCTGATGCTGGTAAAGCTTTCTAGGTCAGATCCTGAGGAACCTTAAAGATAAGCTATAAAGCTGCATATTAAAGTAAAAGGAAAAAAAAAAAATAAAGTAAAAGGAATCCAGACAGGTTGTTAAGAGTGACATTATGTTTTAGAAAACAACTCAAGTTGTAAGTTATAATAATATTGATATTCTACACTAAAGACAAGGAAATCAGTTTAGCAGAATTACAAAAGGGCCAAGATGGTAAGAATCGAAATAGGGTACTAATACAAAGAGCTGAAAAAGTAAAATGGCTTGAGAGAGACATTTAGGAGAGTCAGCAGGATAGGATTAAAAATGGAGATTAATAAAAAAGATAAAATTTTAAAATTTGGGTAATAAGGTAAATCATAGTACTATTGACTAAAACAAAAAACCAGAAGCAGCTTTGAAGGCAGGCGGAAAAGTTCAATTTGGCCATGTTCCTAATCTACAGATTTTTTGCTAAACTAAATATATTTTAAAGGAAACCAATTTCTATTAAAAAAAAATAATAAGTTTTTCCATGTTAGGATCATCCTGGATTGCAAAGGGTTTGTATTTAAAGCACATATTTTAAACAATAATCTGCTCTCATAAAGATCTCAGTCAAATGTAACCTCTGTTCCCTCCGTTTTTTTTTTAAATCTCGCTATAAAAGAATTCTTGTAAATATTCAAACAAAATGTAAAGCTGATTAATATAACACTAAAACACTGTGCTTGATATATTTAAATAAGTAAATAGCCATTCATAGTAAACCCCAACTTAATCCTTAAAAATACCATTAAAAATGGTTCTGAAAAAATAAAGAAATATTTTTATCCCACATATGAGAAAAAAGATTCAATATCAAAGTAATTGTAACAAATAAGGAATTGAGAATAAAATTTTAACAACTTCAGAGAAGCACTCATCATAGACACAGAAGTGGCTTGAAACTAATATTTCTAAAAGATAACAGAAACAACAGAATCTCTTTGAGACTATTCCAAAGTCTTTGTGATAAAGTTCCATATAGTGCTTTAAGTAGAGAAGCTCATAGATCACGGCTTTAAAATACAAATTGTGCAACTAGAAAAGAAAAATCTATGTTAAGCACTTCTCCAATGTACCTAACTTTCTGTCAAGCACTGTGCTATGAATATCTTTTCATTTTGTAAACATTTATAAGCTATCATGCACAGGAAAACAATTTAGTAGTTAATAAAAGTAACACTTCTA
The DNA here is from genome assembly GCF_048418805.1 of Vulpes vulpes. Classification (NCBI taxonomy): domain Eukaryota; kingdom Metazoa; phylum Chordata; class Mammalia; order Carnivora; family Canidae; genus Vulpes; species Vulpes vulpes. The sequence continues at coordinate 96,603,665 of NC_132787.1, read as the reverse complement.
GCAAAGGCCTATACATTCCAGAAACAACTTTTTGTGACAGTTTAAACACTGATTCCAAAAACTCAGAGAAACTACTATTCAAAAATAAATTAAAATGAACTAAATAGAGGAGAAAGCAACAATTCAGGATAAAAAAGTTTAAAAAAAAAAAAAAAGAAAAGAAAAAACAGGCAGTACATTGGTTGGATAGCAGTAAAAATAGAGATTTGCCCCTGGAGACTCTTTTACTGTAGTAGAAATCGGGGAGCATATTACAGAGAACAAGGGCCAAGAGATCTTAGAGATCTGTAAAATTTATGACCCAATACCACTTATTAGTTCTCTAATTCACAAAAGCTTTAAACCAAAATCAAGCAATTTTCTTGTTAACCTGCACATCTGTCCTTCCAACTCAGAAATGATTGGGTAAACATACAAATTCATCCCCCAACTGTCCACCATTTGATTAGTTCTTTCTTTCAAGAAGTATTTATGGCTTGCCCTCTCCACCTTCAAAGAAATCAGTCAACAACCTAGCACACTGCCTCAAAATAATAAATTCTTACTAGAATTTACCAGGTCCACTTACACTTCAGATTTCTTAATACAAATTGTTACATAAAATCACATAACCAACCTAATTAACATAATCTTAAGAGTCAAAAGAACTTAAAAGGCTTTATGTCTACAATATGGTGTTTTATTTTTTTAAAGATTTTACTTATTTATTTATTGGAGACAGAGAGAGAGAAGCAGAGACACAGAGGGAGAAGCAGAGGGAGCCTGATGCAGAACTCTATCCCAGGACCCCAGGATTAAAACCGACCCCAAGTCAGACACTCAACCACTGAGCCACCCAGGTTGCCCCAATATGGTGTTTTAAATTAAGGTGTTTATATAACATCCCAAATGGGGCACTTTTGAGGAAGCGAGTGCTTTTAATAATTACACCATGACAACAGATATGTATTTGGACTGTCTGGGCAAATTAGGATGTAAGGTGACTCTCTTTATAATGGAAGTTCATAAAAGAGAGGCATAAATGCTAATAATAACTCAATGTATAGAGAACAAAAAACAACGTAAATCCCTAGAATGATGCTTTTCCAGACTTTAATCTCTTCTGTTAATAAAAAAGATCAATAAATCCTTTCAAATTATACAACTTCCCCAATTTTCCATTCTTAATATCCTTTAATATTACTAGAAAACATAAGACATCATCACTTCCAAGGAAGCAGTATTGTGAATAGTCAAGGCATTCATGAGTTTATGCTATTCCATTACTACTATACATGATCTTGGGCCAGTTAATTAACCATTCTGAACTCAAGTTTCCTCATATGTAAGGATAATAATAAAGCAACTGTTATAGTTTCTGAGGCCAGAATGAAACAGCATAAGTAAACTAATTAGAACAGACATACAAATATTAGATATCATTACTACCAAAAATAGGAATCTTTTAATATTATAAAACATAAGTAACATATTGACCAGTGACACTTAACTGGCTAATTTAAGAACTATGATAGAATTCATTATAAAAATCTTATCTCTGGCTGTTTGCCTTCTTAATTTTCAAGTCCATTTGAGTATTGTAGAAGGAGCATGAAACAAAGAACAGATGCCTAATATAGTCCCATTCTGCACAAGGAAACAGAACCAAGGTTACACATATGGCTACTATGTGGCACCATTAGGATTTGAACCTATCATCTGTATAATTCTAAGGCTCATCCTCTTTACATTTAACTACCATAGAAGATGGTTCTTTTCAATCATAGCCTAATTCATCAATATTTCTGAAAATTCCTAGTATTAGAATACCACTAGGTATTAGAATACCTAGTATTAGAATAAATTTAACAAAGTTTATGATATTATCACGATATTCACACCATATAATGTGGGAATTCATAATGGTGGATAAAGTTAAGACAGAATTGCTAAGACAAAGATCTATGTACACAAAACTAGAAACTGTCATTTAGACACTATTTCAAGTAGTTGGCCTCCATTTCAGTTATTCCTAACAGATCAGAGCTAGAAATTTGAAATATATCTAATTCATACAAAAGGCTGTTCCTATCACTGTCTTTAAAGAAATCAGTCTCACTCAAGGTCATAGCACTAGTGATAGATCAGAGAATACAGAAGTCTCTTTACTCTCTTATCTAGTATTCACACCACCTAGGATATCAGTACATAATTTTCTTTAAATATTGTTTAAGAAAGGAGGGGGGCATTATTTTTCATACTAAGCTATGAATACTCCCCAAATAAAACACATTAATTCAGTGACTTAAAGTTTAATTCTGGGTTTCCTAAAGAATTTCAGGCAGGGGCCTGTTTCCCCCATTTGAAAAATAAAGTATATGTATAAAATAATAGATATGTCCCTCTGCAATTTAGTTTTAAAACACTGTACTAATGAATCTGAGTCCAACCTCCTATAAACTAGCTTTGCTCTTTTTAAGCCATGACATAATACAAATCAGGTAAGTCTTTTGACAAAAACATGCTATGGAAAAATATGGAAAGAATGAGTTTATGAATGGATGAAGACTGATCTGTTCCCATTTCTGGATGACCAACTAGAAAAGACTGCCCTTCTGATAATGGGTCAGCAAAGATATCATGATCTATAAAACCTAGTACATTTGAAATAGTCCTATATGCAATGCAGTGCTTTCCACATTAGAGATTTACAACAATTTAAGACATAATAAAGAAAATTCCATTTTTGAAGAAAAAAATCAAGAATAGGGCAATCCATTAAAAAAGGATGTCACATCAAAAAATAAACAAGCAATTTCAGAAAACTCAAAAGCCAAACTCACGGCTATTTTTAATTTATTAAAATGAATGAATTCTGGGATAAAACAAAAACAAAAAACCTCACCTGTCAGGAAAGGAGGAGAAGACTGGTGAGAGAGAGACAGGCAAAGAAGGAAATCCCAGAAGGTTCCCTGCTGCCTGTGAGATGAGGAAAGATAGAAAGGCTTGTGGGAGAGAGAACCCAGAGACAGAAACCTGAGTAGGTTTCTTAGCCATCTCTTAGAGGTAACAGAATTAGTTGGTAAACTGTTAAGAAAATATACTTAATGAGTAACAGCTTATTTAAAAATACATTCCTACTGAATGAAGGTCACAGAAGCACTGACCTACTGCTAGCTGCCCCAAAAAACAGGCAGTCTAAATCCTAGCTACCTTTACTTTGCGTATCTGAAATTTCCATTAAGAAAGCCTAATTTTAGATTAATACACTATTCCAACCCAGTTTGTCTCTTTTCCAAAAACCTCAAGTATACCTCCTCCATCCCCAAATAACTAACCAATTCTTTCAACTATTTCTGATCACTTTTTTTAACTGCAAAGATGTCTTTGCATTTATCAAATACTATTTAGAAAGGTAGGGGAATCATGAACCAAATATATATATAATGTAGATCTAGGAAGTACACTGAGGGGGATGGTTTCCTAGAAAGAATGAAGTTGATGGTGTGGGCTTTATTTGCTCTTAAAAAAATCAAGTTCAAGTTTGTCACAAACTAGGCTGAAACGCTGTTCAAACTTGCCTTTAAAATAGATTATTCTGCTTTCTAAAGACCATAGGAAACAAGTAGCAGGGAACAAAACAAAAGCCCTTTTCAATTGCTTCTTTTTATTTGCCCATAGTGTAAATAATGCCTAAGCAGCCACTGTATTGCAGTGAAGCTCTAGTTTTTTGTTGTTTAACTAAAAAATTATTCCCTCTTTTAAATCTTTCTTAGGGACCAGAATTTTACTTTATGTACTAGACTAACACGTTTACTTTGGCAATACTTATGCTTAAGCACCTTAACTCACCCTTAAATCAGTCCTCTGAAAATGACAAACTCTTTGGAAAACGCTGTTCTGGAGAAGGGAAGGGTTAGCTAGCTGCAGGGTGCCCTCTTGTGGCCCAGAGGAGTGACTGGACTCTTTTTCTGCATCTGAAGAGCACAGCATTGGATGGAGTGAGTCTCATGAAGGTCTAATCTACCAAAGTAAAATAATCTCCAGGAGCAAGCAATTAATTACACATCTTATGTCTGTTCACTGTTATGTTCTATAAGCAAAGTCCCCACTATGTTAGTACTTAGAACAAGACAAAATAAAGATGTGACCACAAGGGTTTCCATAAGTAATTAAGGTTTTCTAAATATTCTTTAGGCTAAGCATTTTTGATGCCTTAAAGTATGTAATGGTGCAGTTAAATGGAATGCCTCAATGAAAATCACATATTAACAGGACTGATAAGTTCTATTAAAAAATTGAGAGAGCTCACTGTGTGTCAGTCATTCAAATCTAACAATCTACAGAGGAAACTAATATAAAATGAACTGTAACAATATAATAAAAATAAGTATAAAGATCTGAGAAGTCAGAAGAGGAAGTAATTAACTCTAACAATAGGACAACACATAGGAGTCTTTCTCAGTACAGTCTTGTAGAGGATTAGAAGTTTATTAAGCAAACAGTGAACAAGGAGAGATTTTTGGAAGAGAGAATAGTGAGCAATTAAGTGTAGCTAAAGCAAACAGCATACATATATAAAACAGCAGGACAAGGATCAAGAAAGGCTCTTTTCAGAGCAAAGTAATTGTGGTTCATTACCAAAACGTAAAATATTATCTAAACCAAGTCAATCAAATCAACTAGGTACAATCTCACTAAAAATTACTTCTACAAATATTAAAAAAAAAGCAAATCACCACAACTAGAGAATTGTATAATCCAAGATTTAAAAATCCCACACCACGTGGAAGACATAACCACTATTTTCAAGAATATTTATGGTTAAAAAAGTCTCAATGGCTCAAATAACTTTAGTGAGGTATACATTCTTAGCATTCATAAATATTTACCTCTCCCATTCCCCGAGATTCTAATGCAAGAGCTTGAAAATCATGATTCATTTCATCCACAGATCAAACCTGTTGAGTAACAAAAATAAAAATTAGTAAAAAGAAAAATTTAAACAATTGACTGCATCAAATATTTTTGTTATATTGCCACTATTGTTACTATTTGCATGAGCTGATATGGGCAAAAATCAATTTATCTATGAAGATAGATTTTCCTAAATAGAGCACATAACAACAATCTACATTAAAATTAAAATTAAAACCTAGGGTCAAAGATTCTTGGGCTATTGTCTGTGCCAAGTGAACTCCTACTAGCTGAGCAAAATAGAAAGTAAAGAATAAAGGAAGCAAGCTCAAATACTAAAATATAGTTATCTTTATATATTATAGTTCCAATTACAAAATTACTATTTTACTTCTTTCAGTTAACATTTTTCAAAATTTCTCAGCATTTTATTATTTGTAGATCTTATACTAATAATAAAAAGAATTTAATGAAAATAAGTGGTGGTCCAGTTCAAAAAAACACAAATTAATCAGCAGTGAGAGCAATATTTAATTTCCTTAAGAGTAGCTCCTTCCCCTTCTCCTTCAACTAAAACTAAAATACTTTTTCATCTTTCCATTTCCAACTGTTTAGTTTATCATTCATGTGGCAATTGATGTATTCTTGAATCAGAGGCCCTTTGCCTCCTAATATTAAGTACTGCTGGAGAAAACCACTCAACACCGAAGCCACTACAAATTCAGCTGTCCTGCTTTATGGGCCTTATAATATACAATATAATACTATTATTTCCCCCAATCAGTCTCTTAAAACTCCATAGCATGTGACATTACAAAGCACTCCTCCCTTCCTGTAATACTGTTCTTTGTTGCTACTCTGTCTCTTAAAATTCTTCTATTTTCCCATGTCTAGCTGCTTTTTCTCAGGCTTCTTCAGAGTCCCATTTGTCTCTTCAATTCATGTTAAATGTTAGTGTTCCTTAGTATTCTATCCACAGTAGTCTCCTCTTTACTCTTTACCCTGAGCAAGCTCATCCACTCTCACTGCTTTGAAAACTATATATATATGGGCCCCTGGGATTCTGTCCCACATCAGGCTCCCTGCGAGGAGACTGCTTCTCCCTCTATATCTCTGCCTCTGTGTGTCTCTCATGAATATATAAATAAAATCTTAAAAAAATTATAACAATTCAACTTAAAAATGGGCAAAGATCTGCAGATACTACATCAAAGATATATGGATGGTAAATAAGCTATTCTCTTAACTTGAATTCATTAACAGTTCAACAAAGTGAACTTTTCATTCACCCTTTCATTAACTCCGTAAGCTCTTACTGGCATCTTCAAAATGTTAAATTTTGTAGAGGAAAAAAAAAAAAAAAAAAAAAACAAGTTAAAATAAGATCACTGTTCTCAAAGAGTTTAAATGAGTCACACAGGTTTCCGGGTATTGGAGATGTAGGTCCTTTAACCTTAAGCAGCATCCTGCAGAGAACTATAATTTCTGGACAAATACAATCTGAAGGCAATGGAAAACATCAAAAAACAACATGGAAGACAGTCTACACTTAAAGGACTGGCAGAGAGTAAGTTTTTTAATGGCTTTTCCAACTGAGGACAGGCCTGGGTGGAGGCCTTAGTGCACCAAAATTCCTATAGAGAATCCAGTCTTAAACTTGAAGAACCAAAGGACACAGTTGAGGGCAACCAGAAATGCTGGAAATTGAGGAAGTCTCAGAAAGAAAACAACCCATAAGGATAAATATTTATAAAGCTTTATTACAAACATGCTTGCAGTAGTGTTGCTTGCAAATTACTGAAATTATAAACTGTGTAACTGCTGTACACTAGTTAAGTGGAGTGACACATCTATAAAATGCAATACTTTAATAGCTATTAAAAATGTTTGGAAAAAAAAAAATCTGAGTTTGAGGGCAGCCCGGATGGCTCAGCAGTTTAGCCTCACTTTCAGCCCAGGGTGTGATCCTGGAGATCCCGGATGGAGTCCCACATCAGACTCCCCGTGTGGAGCCTGCTTCTCCTCTGCCCGTGTCTCTGCCTCTCCCTGTGTCTCTCATGAATAAATAAAGAAAATATTTTTTAAAAAAGAAAAATTGGAGTTTGAAATTAAGAAAACGCTTAGACAGTGAGATGCTTGAATGGCTCAGTGGTTGAGTGTCTGCCTTCGGCTCAGGGTGTAATCCTGGGGTCCTGGGATCGAGTACTGCATTGGTCTCCCCACAGGGAGCCTGCTTCTCCTTCTGCCTATGTCTCTGACTCTCTGTCTCTCATGAATAAGTAAAACCTTAAAAAAAAAATGCTTAGATAGTAATGTTAAGAAAGATTCAAAGGAACAGTGACTGGGTGGCTCAGTCAGGTAAGCATCAGACTTTGGCTCAGGTCATGATCTCAGGGTCCTGGGATGGAGCCCCATGATGTGCTCCCTGATTGTCTGGAAGTCTGTTTCTCCCTCCCCCTATTCTCCTCCCCCAACTTGTGCTTGGCTCCTCGCTTGTCATGCTCTAATAAAAACCTTTTTAAAACCAGAAAGACTGAAATAACCCAAATTTCATACAGTCCTTAAGTGACCAGGGTATGCAATATTTTTCATCTATGTATCTGTAGGTTATTACCTTTCTACAATATATGTGTATAGTCCATGAATGAAAGTAGGGAGATTTTCCCCTATCCTTCTAACCCTGCTCATGTGTGCTATCTCTCCCTATCTCTGTGTATCAAATGAATAAATAAAATCTTCAAAAAAAGAAAGAAAGGAAAAGATTAAAAGAACAGAGTAAAAGCCAAGACATTTTCTCAAGAGTAAAAAGCACTGGAGCTCTTGTGCTGAAGCCCTTCTTTGCTTACTACCAGGTTTTCATCTGTGGTTTGAATAAATAATGTCATATGTTAAAGAACCTCCAGATAAATATGAGAAGTCTCTTGGATCCATTCTTACTCAAGAAAGGAAAGAAAGAAAGGAAAGAAAGGAAAGAAAGAAAGAAAAGAAAAGAAAAGAAAAGAAAAGAAAAGAAAAGAAAAGAAAAGAAAAGAAAAAAGAAAAGAAAAGAAAAGAAAAGAAAAGAAAAGAAAAGAAAAGAAAGAAAAGAAAAGAAAAAAGAAAAGGAAGAAAGGAAGAAAGAAAGAAATTACTTATTTATTCATGAGACAGAGAGAGAGAGGCAGAGACATAGGCAGGGGGAGAAGCAGACTCCTCACAAGGACCCCAGGATCACAACCTGAGCCGAAGGCAGACATCCAACCACCGGGCCAGGCATCCCCCACTCTTACTTTTGTAGTGAATCATGCCCCAGGGCAGGGGTCAACAAACTTTTTCAATAAAGAGTCAAACAGGCAGATCATATGATCTCTGTTCTCAACTATGCCTTTGTAGCACAAAGCAGCCATAGATATCAAAATAAATGAGCATGGATGTGTCTCAATAAAACTTTATGAATAGTGAAATCTGAATTTCATATACTTTTTATGTGCTACGAAACATTATTCTTCCCCTGCCCCCAAATTTAAAAATCTAAAAGCCAATTCCAGAGAGTGGGTCAAACAAAAACTGGTAGTGGGCCAGATCTGGACTGTAGGCCATAGTTTGCTGATGTCTGCTCTAGTGGATTTACTTTCTTGACTGCTCCACAGAAATTTCAAATACAGATAATCCACTCTCAAACATGAGCAAGCCAAAAGTTAAGCATCAAGGCTCTGCTTTCAACCTTTTCATTTATACTATCCCCAGGCATATTTTCTTCTTATAATGAATGGTATTACAGGTTAAATTTAAATGTAGGTGATTGGGTAGGTCAGGAAGAAGACTTCAAAAAAATAAAATCTGCAGAAGACTCAAACCCAGCTTTTCAGTTAGGGTGTTACCATTTATTTCAATCATGAAAAGGAAGGAAGAGAAAGGTAAAACAACAGGATAGAAGGTAAACACAAACTCTCAAGCCAGTAATCTCCGTATTAGTTATTACAAAGTTGAGATGGTGGGGGTCGCACATATACCAAGAAGACTCCAAAATTTTTGGAAAATGCAAAGCTACTATGTCCTATGCAGTTACAAATGTTGGTATCATCTGGTGGCAAGGAAAAAATAATGTGGACATGAATTTTTAAGGACTTTATCCAAATGGTTAGATCTTAGGAAGAAAGAACACTTTAGTTCTTCTAAGAAGCAACAGAGTATCTATCTGGCATCCAGCTACAGAATATTGAATTGACTTGTTAACTGGAATAAAATGTATCCAAGAGGGATGCCTGGGTGGCTGGCGGTTGAGCGTTTCTTCCACCGAGGGCTTGATGCAAGTCCAGGGATCTGCTTGATGAAGTCCTGGGATGGAGTACCACATCAGGCTCCCTGCATGGAGCCTGCTTCTCTATGTCTCTGCCTGTCTCTAATAAATATTAAAAAACAAAAACAAAAACGTATCCAAGAGTTATAGTACACAGCACTGTTTGGGGTGTAAAGTCTGTCTTCAATTTTTTTTTTGTTTGCATCATTAAGCCATGAAACTCCCCCAGTATTATTTAATAACTGGAATTGGCTCACATATAAGATATATAATAGAACATTTTCTATGGCCAACATCCTGTGTAATCTTGAGGTAAGTTTGAATTAAAAAATAGTAGCTTTTGAGGTTGATTCTTTGTTTCCTAAAATCAAAGTGTTTCATTAAATTCTAAAATGTAATAGCAAAAAATAAATAAATAAAATGTAATAGCATTAGTCAACTTTTTGTAGGCAACACTTACTAATTACATGAGAAAAACAGATAAAGCACCTCAAATAACAACTTGGTTAAGTTCTAAGTTTTTATATTTACTAACAACAAATATAATTCAAAAGGTTTACAAGTTTGTGTAAAGAACCAAGAATATGCATTAATATGTATATTTATATCATTAAGAGTACTAATTTTTCTCAGACATTTGATCCAATTCCTCTCCATATGCTTACTGTAAAAAAAAAAAAAAAGTTTGGGGGAAACCACTTAGAGCTATAATAAATGGTACCAAGGCACTTTCTACTTCTATATGACACTAATCACATTTTCATAGTATTATAATTAGTTCTATTTTAAGGCCACAGTAGAAATTAAGCTCTGGAGTTAAAGAAGCTAGGAACTGTGACTTAGACACTGTAAATGCTCAATGTATAATGAATGAAAAAGAGTTCTTTTTTATTATATGAAGTACAAATTCAGATCTTATCAAATACCTGGATAGTAACTGCTTAGAAATACCTTCACATATAGTAATACATAATGTCTATTTTATTTTTTTTTAATTTTTTTAATTTTTTTTTTTTTATTTATTTATGATAGTCACAGAGAGAGAGAGGCAGAGACACAGGAGGAGGGAGAAGCAGGCTCCATGCACCGGGAGCCCGACGTGGAATTCGATCCCGGGTCTCCAGGATCGCGCCCTGGGCCAAAGGCAGGCGCCAAACCGCTGCGCCACCCAGGGATCCCCATAATGTCTATTTTAATGAAGAGAGTGAACAAGGCTCTTCCTCAGACTTTTTAAAAAGATTTTATTTATTTATTCATGAGAGACACAGAAAGAGGGGGAGAGAGAGAGAGAGACAGAGACACAGGCAGAGGGAGAAGCAGGCTCCACGCAGGGAGCCCAACATGGGACTTGATCCCGGGGTCTCCAGGATCACACCCTGGGCTAAAGGCGGTGCTAAACCACTGAGCCACCCTGACTACCCTTCGTCAGACTTTCTATAACACTGAATACACTTATCAACATAAAATGATAGTAACTTCCAGTACTTTTCCTATTAGTCCTATAAGACCTGAAGGCTACTGCTATCTTGTGCATCAATTACAAAAACAACACAATTACAGGAAAACTTAAATATAAGCCATTACAAAAAGTAACTTAGCTGCAATAAGCTGCTTATGAAATATTCTTGGTAGTCATCCTCTTTGGATTGTTTTTAATGAACATAATCAGTGAGCATTAGCAGTATCCATTGCAAACAAACAGGATATTTCTTCAGCATATTAAACCACTTATGCAAATTTGCCAACTAATCTGTTTCTTACCCATGACAAAGGTAAACCTAAATCCAGTCTTGAGTATTTGTAGTAGATGATTAGCCTTCAAAGATTTAACCTTGCAAAGTTTCTACTAATCACCCTTAACACCCAGTAATTTACTTCTTCTGGGGGCATGAATGGAATCATACACTCTTCTTGTGTTTCATTAAGTATAACTTTCATTTTGAAGCTTACAAAAAAAAATTTTTTTTAAAGATTTTATTTATTCATTCATGAGACACACAGAGAGAGAGGCAGAGACACAGGCAGAGGGAGAAGCAGGCTCCATGCAGGGAGCCCGACAGGGGACTCGATCCCGGGACTCCAGAATCACGCCCTGGGCCGAAGGCAGGCGCTACACCACTGAGCCACCAAGGGATCCCCTACAAAAATTTTTTAAATTTAAATTCTAATTAGTTACCATGCAGTGAAATATTAGTTTTAAGGAGAATTCAGTGATTCATCACTTACATACAACACCCAGTGCTCATTAACAAGTGCCCTCCTTAATACCCATCACCCTCCATCAACTCTCCGTTTCTTTATCATTAAGACTCTAAGACTCTCTAATGGTTTGTTTCCCCCTTTGCACCCCTCCCATATGTTCATCTGTTTTGTTTCTTCAATTCCACCTCTGGAATTATATGGTATTTGTCTTTCTTGGACTTATTTTACTTAGCATAATACACTCTAGCTCCATCCATATCATTGCTAATGTAAGATTTCATTTTCTCTGATGGTTGAATAATATTTCATTGTGTGTGTGTGTGTGTATATATATATATATATATATACACACACACACACACACACACCATATCTGCTTTATCTATTCATTTGTAGATGGACATTTGGGTTCTTTCCAGAGCAGGAGTATTGTTGATAATGCTGCAATAAACGCTAGGGTGCATGTACCCCTTCGAATCTGTATTTTTGTATCCTTTGGGTAAACAGCTAGTAGTGCAATTGCTGGATCACAGGATAGTTCTATTTTTAGCTTTTTGCAGTACCTCCATACTGTTTTCCAGTGACTGTACCAGTTTGCATTCCCACCAACTGTCTGCAAGAGGGTGCATCCTTGCCAACATCTGTTGTTTCTTGTATTAATTTTAGCCACCCTGGGAACCCTGGATGGCTCAGTGGTTTGGCGCCTGCCTTTGGCCCAGGGCATGATCCTGGAGTCCAGGGATCGAGTCCCACATCACGCTCCCCGTGTGGAGTCTGCTTCTCCCTCTGCCTGTGTACTCTGCCTCTCTCTGTCTCTCATGAATAAATAAAATCTTAAAGAAAAAAAAAAAAGACTGCTTAATTTTAGCCACCCTGACAGGTGTTAAGGTTGGGATCTCATCGTGGTTTTTTTATCTATATTTCCCTGACAATGAGTGATGCTGGGCATCGTTGCATGTGTCTGTCGGCCACCTTGATGTCTCCTTTGGAAAAGTGTGTATTTATGTCTTCTGCCCATTTCTTAACTGGATTATTTGTTTTCTGGGTGTTGAATTTGAGAAGTTCTTCATAGATTGTGGATACTAACCGTTCATTTGTAAATACCTTCTCCATTCTGAAGGCTGCCTTTTAGTTTTGTTTCCTTGTGCCAAAGCCTTTTTATCTTGATGAAATCCCAATAAGTTCATTTTTGCTTTTGTTTCCCTTGAATCATATACTTTTCTAGTTGTGTTGGACAAGTCACTTAGCTAGTAGTTGAGCCAAGAACCCCATCATCATTTTTTGATATTTGCTGTTTGTCTACATACTTCATGGGGTAATTATATAATGCTTGTTTTGCCAACATAAACAGTATTACTGACTCAACTGTATTGTTTTACGTTTTATTTTTTTTTCACGTTAAATTAAATTGGGCACATACACACAAAAGTGTCAATATACACTCCCAGAAACCAGAAGTCTTCAAAGACCCTACCTCAAATCTTCTAATAAGATTAGAAATTAAGTTATTCCAACACCAGCATTTAGATATAATGTAAATTTACCAAGTATTTCCATGCAAGACTGCTTTAGCTCTCTGAGGTTAAATCTCATAGAACATATTCTCAAAGAGGCAAAATAGGATTAAGTATTTAACTTACTTATATGCAAATATGAGGCAAGATGTTTTTCCCCCTTAGAATTCTCTCAAAGGAGAATTACCATGTATCTGAGCCCTTATGAAGTCCCTTGTTTTTACAAAGCATTCTCTCGATTTATTTTGAGAAATAAAACACTGGTTAAGGAAATTTTTTATTTTGAAAAATGAAATACTACTTAAAGAAAATCTCCAAACTAAATCAGCCTCAATCAATCTTAGTTTTTGGTACTTTTAGGTAACACCCGAGAGAAGCAAATCAGGTATCTTAGGTGGAAGTGAAGATGACATGCCTGAAACGACTGATAACATAAAGTGACTCTAATGAGTCAAAGAATAGATGTGAAATGTCAAAGATATATTTTTTAAAATATTTTATTTATTTATTAATGAGAGAGAGAAAGGAGAGAGAGAGAGAAGCAGACACACAGGCAGAGGGAGAAGCAGGCTCCATGCAGGGAGCCCGACGTGGGACTCACTCTCCAAGATCAGGCCCTGGGCTGAAGGCAGCGCTAAACCGCTGAGCCACCCGGGCTGCCCCTCAAAGATATATTATTAAATGAGCCCCCAAAAAGCAATTATTTCTAAATTAACATTTATTGTGATTTAATATGGTATGATCTTAAAAGTAAAGCCAACAGTTTTATGCCCCATGACAAAATATCAAACAGTACCACCACCTATGAGAAATTATGGTCTCGAAATAAAGAACAATCCACAAAACCTCCATCTGTGTGATAAAATCACTAGATCTAAATACTGGTTTCGGGGCACCTGGGTGGCTCAGTGGTTAAGCGTCTACCTTTGGCTCACGTCGTGGTCCCCAGGAAAGTGGGATAGAGTCCTGTATCAGGCTCCTTGCAGGGAGCCTACTTCTCCCTCTGCCTGTCTCTCTCATGAATAAATAAAATCCTAAAAAAAAAAAAAAAAAAAAAAGACTTTTTTCAGAAAATCAGAAATCTACATACAGAATGTGCATTATGATATTCACAAATTTTGTTAGTGGTAATAGCAGCAAGAGGATTGTATATTTTAATAAGTCCTCATCAGTAAGAGAATTTATATATATCCACCCTGGAGCCCAATGAGAGGCTTGAATTCACCACCCTGAGATCAAGACCTGAGTTGAGATCAAGAGTCAGATGCTTAACTAATTGAGCTACCCAGGCACCCCGCAGAATTTATCCTTAAGCTGGCCTGCTGTCTGGGATTTGTTTCAAAATACTCTTTTTAAAAACGTAAAATATTTCATACAAGGTTGAATATCAATGATACCTGAGGATGCAATGTATTATTCTACCTCTGCGTTTGAATATCCTCATAACAAAGTTTGATTTTATAAATTTTATATATATATATATAAATACATACATATATATGTGTATATACACACACACACACATAAACAAAAAACAATGTGACAAGACCATGTGAAACAGGGTAGTATTCAAGCTGGGTCTTGAGGGGTAAGTACAATTTGAAACCACTCCCCTTTTTTAAAAAAAAACATTTATATAAACTGTGGCTTGTAAAGGTAGTTAGTTACTTGCTACATTAACTGACTTAGGATCCAAGCTATTGTATAACTTGGTTATCATTTATTATTTCATCAACCATATTTCTGACAAGTGGCACATGAAATTATTTTCCCAAAAAAACTGATTTCCAAATAAGCACAAACCTCTTCGGACCAATTTTTATCACACACCATCCCCTCAGAGAATCTTTTTTTTAGAAAAGATTTTTTTGAGGGTGAGCACACATGCATGTGCAGAGAAGGAAAGAATTTCAAGTAGACTCCCTCCTGAGCACAGAACCCAACAAGGGGCTGGATATCATCACAACCCTGAGATCACGACCTGAGTTGAAATCAAGAGTCAGATGATGTTCAGCGGAGCCACTCAGGCACCTCCAGGGAACAAAATTAACTTAACACTCAATGTCATGCCAGAGATTGTGCTAGGCACATAATATCTAATTCTTATTACTATCCAGCAAAGTAAGTACTGTATTCTTATTTTACAAATAAGGAAACTGTGGCCAATTTCCATATCCTAATAGACAAAACTACTAAAATGGCAGACTTTATACTGTCAAGACTCCAAAGGCTCCATGCGTTTTTCTATACCAACCAAACATAAACCAATATTCAGCATATATGTTAATTCTACAACTCTCTTAAAGCTGCCACCACCCCCATCATCCTTTTGCTTACACTATTCCAGTTCCCTGGACAGGTCTTTGACACTTATCTCTTCATATGTAAATAATACAAACTCAAAGTTTGGCTCAAATGCCACTTTCTCCATCAAAACCCACCCCAAAACAATCTTTTTCTTAATTCCCATGGCATTTAGTTGGTATTTTCATCAATTATTAATAACATCATATTCCCTGTTACTTTAAAACTTCTCCGTATCATAGAAAAAAAAAAAGAAAAAAAAACCCCACAAAACTTCTCTATATCAGAATTAGGGTAGAAAAAACATTAACACAGTTATGTAAGCTATTCTGGTTACACCAGTGTTCCATGAAACGAGGCAAGGGTTCAAAGGAAGAATAGTAAGGCATAGTGTAATAGGGATAGGGAGAGAGGGAAACGGTTAACATTATCAACTATGAATCCATTTAAAAGCGTGAGATTAAAAAAAAAAAAAGCGTGAGATAAATGTATTTAGACATAGGTGGTGGGGGAAATCCCGGATATAAGTGAAAAGGCAAGGTTAAAAGCAGTGCATCATCCAACTTTCGTAAAAACAAAATAAAAACATATTGTATAAATGGAAAACCATCAGAAACTGACATTTAATTGTTATTAGTGGTCACATCTGGGAAAAGGGTATGCATGATTTTTGTTTTATATTTTATAATCACTTACTCAAGTGTTTCCCAGTCATTACTTATCTCTGAAAATATTTAAAATATATACATGCTGGGAATCACTAAACACATTGATGTAGTTCTTGTAATCAAGTCAGCTTGGAAATCAATGGCCTTTATTTTTAAGTAATTTTCTTTTTTTTTTTTTTTAAGATTTTTATTTATTTATTCATGAGAGAGAGAGAGGCAGAGACATAGGCAGAGAGAGAAGCAGTCTCCATGGAGGGAGCCCAATGTGGAACTCGATCCCAGGACCCAGGGATCATGCCGAGCCCAAGGCAGATGCTCAATCGCTGATCCACCCGTTCAATCGCTGAGCCACCCAGGTGTCCCTGTGCTCAAGTATTTTGTAAGTATACCTATACATGAGCTATGTATGACTTGCAAAGAAACACACCAGAAAAACATCTTTTCCATAAACTAGGCATCACTTAAAAGAAAAATATTCTGCTCTTATTGGTAAACTTCTAAGGGTTTTTAAGACACTATAAAGGGATTTACATGTATACCCAATACCTACTGTACCTACTGTAGTAAATATCTCTAGCTATACACTTCGTGACACTTTGGGTTTTAAAAAGCAAAATCTAAAATATAGTTCTAAGTATTTTTCTCATCACTTGATTTAAAGGGATTGTACTTATGTAGCTAACGCTTAGTTTTCTAACCACTTCATCTAGATTAGTTCTACCTTTTTCTTTGATATATTCCTCAAAGTGTTAAAAAAAGGGGGGGGGGACCAACCAAATTATACCTTTTAAACTCCTCAATGTATTTGACAGTATACTGTGATAAACATGGTTTACGTATTTCTAGTTTTCAAAGTATTTCATACATAATATTGTTTCTGCTTGGTAAGTATTCTTTGACAAAAGCTTAAGAAAGAAGACAAGAATTGTTATTTTATTTTAAAGATTTATTTATTTTGGGGTACCTGTGTGGCTCAGTTGGTTAAGCACCAACTCTTGAAGAGATGCCTGGGTGATCCTGGAGCCCCAGGATCAAGTCCCACATCGGGCTCCCTGTGTGGAGCCTACTTCTCTCTTTGCCCGTGTCTCTGCCTTTCTGTGTCTCTCCTGAATAAATGAAATTAAAAAAAAAAAACAAAAACAAACAAAAAAAAACCATCGACTCCTGAGATAGAGCCATGCTCAGTGTGGGAATCAGCTTATGATTCTCTCCCTCTCCTCTCCCCCCAACTCACCACTTGCAAGCTCCCTCTCAAATAAATAAATCTTTAAAATTAAAAGAAAAAAAGCTTTCTTTTAAGAGAGCACATGCATGAGAGGAAGAGAGGGAGAGCTTATTAAGCAGACTCCCTACTGAGCATGGAGCCCCACATGGGCTCTACTCATGACCATGAGGTCACAACCTGAGCTGAAACCGAGTTGGTTGCTCAACAGACTGAGCCCCCTAGGCACCCCATATGACTTTTTTTTTTTTTTAATTTGCCATTACTTCTATCGCTCAAGACTATCACTTACCTGAATTCCCAGTAGAAGGCAAAATACTACAGTTCTTAGCTAAATTTCATTCCTAACAGCAATGTGAGTGAATTAAGTCTAAATGAGACTGGGACGCCTGGGTGGCTCAGCGGTTGAGTGCCTGCCTTTGGCCTAGGGCGTGATCCTGGAGACCTGGGATCGAGTCCCACATCGGGCTCCCTGCATGGAGCCTGCTTTTCTCTTTGCCAATGTCTCTGCCTCTCTCTCTCTCTCTCTGTCTCTCCTGAATTAAAAAAAAAAAAAAAAACCTAAATGAGATTAATCCCTAAAGGACACTAACTTTAAGTCTGTGCCCTGAAGGTTTACCCATCAGTATAACATACCACATTAGGATGTGGGAAGGATCAGAGGTATGCCTTTCTTAGCATATATAAGGAGGATCTGTTAACCGATTCCCAGAAAAGTAAATGTGCTAATGTTTTGGAAATTCTTTTTTTTTTTTTTAAGATCCTATTTATTCATGAGAGACACAGAGAGAAAAAGAGAGGCAGAGAAAGAAGCAGGCTCCATGTAGGAAGCCTGACGTGGAACTCGATTCCAGGACTCAGGGATCATGTCCTGAGCCAAAGGCAGACGCTCAACCACTGAGCCATTCAGGCATCCCTCGTTTTGGAAATTCTTTACGCAATCCTCAAGGATATGAACACCCCAATTTTAAGGTCACTGGTTCACAACCTCACAGTGCATCAGAATCTAGGTAGAAGGTTTAAAACTGTACACTCAGATCCCACTTATATAATAACCCTTACAATGTCACCATATCACCTATAGCTAAGGAATATATCGACAAATACCATATTGATTTTCCAAATAAAAAATTTTGGATCATCCATCATAGTATAACAGATAAATCTGAATAAAAAGATCTCGAATATAGTTTCATGTTTGTCCCAAACTAGGTGAATGAACTCAAAACACTAACACTGGTCCTGTTTTCCCATTTGCAAATGAGAATATGCCTCCTTCACAGGATTGTGAAAAATGAAATATATGTAATTAAAATAAGTGCTTTCAAGAGTATTAAGGACCTACCACAATGAGGGACTATTTTCTTGTTTAAAAAATCAATATACAATCCTCTAACACAGGAATTTCTTTTGAGAATTTACCTTACATAAACAGCACCAACATGAAAAGAATGAACTGCATAATATTTACTGCAGCATTGCTTGCAGTGGTTCAAAAATAAGAATTGAACAATGTACTTCTGAAACTAATAACACTATACATTAATTGAATTTAAATAATTGAACAAACTTAGCAACAGAAAAATGGTTTAACAAAATTAAAATCTGCACTGATTGTTACAAGTTATTGAAGTTTTATGTATAAACACAGTAAAATGTTCAAGATATTAAATAAAAACACCAAGTTGCCTAAGGTGTATCTTATAATCCCATTTTTGTTTTGTGTGTTTTAAGATTATGCATTCACTTATTTATTCACGAGAGACACAGAGAGAAGTAGACACAGGCAAAGGGAGAAGCAGGCTCCCTGTGGGGAATCTGATTGATGCAGGACACAATCCCAGGACCCCAGGATCACAACCTGAGCCAAAGGCAGATACTCAACCACTGAGCCACCCAGGTGCCCAAAAAGTTGAAATTGTAAAAAACTTTCTAAGTTGTTATTTATAAAACAACAACAAATGTATCCAGGCCACCTGGCTGGCTCAGAAGAGCATGTGACTGGACCCAGGATGTGCAGTCCCAAACTGAGTGTAGAGATTACTTAAATACACACACACACACACACACACACACACCTTGGGCTACAGAGCCTGAAAAGAGAAACCAAATCTGTTAGTTTCCAGGACTATTAAGTTATATACCAAAAAGAAAAAAGGGGGGGGGGGGGCCTGGAAGAAATATTGTGTAGAAATAAATAAATAAATGAATAAATAAATAAGTAAATTTGTTTGTTATAGACAACAATTATAGACACACAGAGAGAGAAGCAGAGACACAGGCTGAGGGAGAAGCAGGCTCCATGCGGGGAGCCCGATGTGGGACTCGATCCCGGGACTCCAGGATCACCCCCTGGGCCAAAGGCAGGTGCCAAACCACTGAGCCACCCAGGGATCCCCTATTGTGTAGAATTTAAATGAAATTTGTTTTATATGCATTTGAATCTTTAAAAAAAAAAAATTTTTTTTTAAGTAGGCTCCATGCCCAGTGTGAGCTTGAAGTCACAATCCTGAGGTCAAGACCTGAGCAGAAAACAAGAGCCAGACCCTTCAGATGCTTAACCAACTGAGCTACCCAAGTACTCCTTAAATAAAAATTTTTGAAAGGTGCATGAAGTATTCATAGGAAATACACACAGTAAAACAAAAACTAATCTTAGGAACATAACAAAGCAAATATTAAGTGAACTCTAAGATTAACTTCTGAAGATAGAGATAAAAAGGGAGAGAACACAATGAATTACATAAAGTTCTCATAATCCACAGAAAAAAATCATACCAACAATTCCTCATACACAACCTTATTTCTAGCATTAAACTTTCAAAGAAATTTCTTATATAGGATACTATAGAGGACACAGAATTATAATAGAAAATCTCACACCATTCTCTCAACAGATGCAGTTTCATAATCTTATTTTTTGTAGTTAATCCCTCAAGGAAAGCCATGCACCTAACTTGTAACACAGTCCCGGGAAACTAATTCCACAATTAATTCTGTAAGGGTTTCAGGACAATATGGTCTAAATCTTCCCAGGTTATACTCTTGGATATCCTAAGTCTTTCGGGATTATCCAAATCAGAAAAAGCCTTTAAATATGTTATGGTTCCCCCTACTTATTTCTCCAGTCATATCTTTTCTTTTTTTTAAAGGTTTTATCTATCTGACAGAGAAAGAGAGCATGTGTACACAAGCAGGGGAGGCAGCAGGCAGAGAAAGAGGGAGAAGCAGGCTCCCCACTGAGCAGGGACTCGAAGGCAGATGCCTAGCGGACTAAGACACCCAGGTGCCCCTATCCAGTCATATCTTTTCAATTTTCCCTACCTCCACGTCAGGTTCTGCCATTCTCCCCCATCAGGGTCACTATCCATACTAACAATCCCTCTGGCTGAATGCCAATTCATTTATCTCTTGACCAAATCAATTTCCACCAACTCCTTTTTTTTTTTTTTAAGTAAGCTCATGCTCAACATGGAGCTTGAACTCACAACCCTGGGATTAAGAGTTCCATGCTCTATGACCGAGCCAGTAAGATGCCCCTCTCCAAGTCTTTTTATTTATTTTTTTAAAGATTTATTCATTTATCTATTTATTCATGATAGAGAGAGAGAGAGGCAGAGACACAGGCAGAGGGAGAAGCAGGCTCCATGTCGGGAGCCTGAGGCGGGACTCGATGCCGGGACTCCAGGATTGCACCCTGGGCCAAAGGCAGGCGCCAAACCGCTGAGCCACCCAGGGATCCCCTCTCCAAGTCTTTTTAAATGTAACTTTATCTCATGCAGAAAGCTCTTCCTGACCCCTACGATGTTTACCTGTGTTAAGCCCACAGCACTTATTAACACCATATGTGTGGCACTCAGTGTACTACACTGCAATCACAAGTTTAATCATCTTACTCTTCCCTTTGCTGTAAACTCCTTAATAACAGGGATCTGGTATCACCAATATCTAAAGAAAGTCTGGCGCATCATAGGCCTACAAAACAAAAAAAATGCATGCAAGTTTCTGGTAGTCTACCTTGATGAGAAGATCCAACTTAGAGGGCAGCCCCAGTAGCACAGCAGTTTAGCCCTGCCTTTGGGGGGGGGGGGGTGATACCATCCCCTCCCCAATGGGCTCCCTGTGGGGAGCCTGCTTCTCCCTCTGCCTGTGACTTTGCATCTCTCTCTCTGTGCCTCTCATGAATAAATAAAATCTTAAAAAAAAAAGATACAACTTAGAATATCCAGAGTAACAAATGTTTCTCAAATAATACTCCATGAGTATCTTCTCAACCAGACTTACAATAAAAATTAGCAAGGGACGCCTGGGTGGCTCAATGGTTGAGTGTCTGCCAGGGTCCTGCGACAGGGTCCTGGGACGGGGTCCATATCGGGTTCTCTGCAGGGAGCCTGCTTCTCCCTCCGCCTATATCTCTGCCTCTCTCTGTGTATGTCTCAAGAATAAATCAATAAAATCTTTAAAAAAAAATTAGCAAACAATTTATCTTTAGCAAGTTCCTAGATAGAGTACTCCCATTTCTGCTAGTGTAGGAGCAAAGTAAATCAGATTAAATGAAGGCACATAAGGCTTTCCCTTGGATCCCTTTTCAGTAATCTTTTACACTTCAACTGCAAGGTGGTCCAAGAAAACATCTACAAGGAAAACCTGGTAGCTTTCACCTTCTCAAAACTTCAAATCTTGTTGTTTATGTTGACCAGTTTTTTTTTTAATTTGGAATGTTTGATAATCTTTTTTTTAATTTTTATTTATTTATTTTTTATTTATGATAGTCACACACACACATACACACAGAGAGAGAGAGAGAGAGAGAGAGAGAGAGAGAGGCAGAGACATAGGCAGAGAGAGAAGCAAGCTCCATGCACCGGGAGCCTGACATGGGATTCGATCCCGGGTCTTCAGGATCGCGCCCTGGGCCAAAGGCAGGTGCTAAACCGCTGCGCCACCCAGGGATCCCGTATGTTGACCAGTTTTAAAGATTCACTTTGTACTAGAGAAAACTTAATATTTTGCATTTAGTCAAACTAAAAATGCTGATGAAATACTAAACAGATGTTAATAAATGACCTGGTCACCAAAATGGACAACACAAGTAGCTTCTACCTGTATACAACTTTTGGTATTTATCAAAATAAGAACCATCTATATTTTTCTCCACCTACAATTCACCTTATTTGACTATCTAGCAGAGACCTATACTTATGGTCAACTTGTCTCTACTACTCATTTACTTTCTTTAATGCCTGAATGAATAAACCAGTGGCATCTTGCACAATCAAGACGATATTCTACTGATCCCTAATAAGCTATTCAAAAACAGTGCCTAAAACCACAGATCACCACTTTGACATCTAAAACTGCTACTCTTTTTATTTTTTATTTATTTATTTTTTTAAAAATTTTTATTTATTTATGATAGTCGCACAGAGAGAGAGAGAGGCACAGACACAGGCAGAGGGAGAAGCAGGCTCCAAGCACCGGGAGCCCGACGTGGGATTCGATCCCGGGTCTCCAGGATCGCGCCCCGGGCCAAAGGCAGGCGCCAAACCGCTGCGCCACCCAGGGATCCCCTAAAACTGCTACTCTTAACATGAGATGTCCACTACAATAGAAATCACAGATTTGGGGTGGCTCAGTCATTGAAATGCCAACTCTTAATTTTGGCTCAGGTCATGATCTCAGGGTCCTGGGATAGAGCACGGCACTGGGCTCGCAGCTCAATGGAGAGTCCACTTGAGGATTCTCTCTGCCCCTTCCCCTGCTCTAACGTGTGCTCTCATTCCCTCAAATAGACGTTAAAAAAAAAATTACCAAGATTTGCCCTCAAACTAGATTCTCTGCAAACTTAGTGATTTTTTTTAAAGGACTACAAGATGTCTAAAAAGAGCCTTTTCTACCCCATTCCCTGCCACACACCATTTCTTATATACTCTGGCAGTCAGTTGCAGGTTTTATTCTCCTGAGCAGGTGTTGAATAGGTGGTTGTGTAGGGTCATTTTATAGTCAATTTCACCGAATCACTTCCAGGAAGCAGATTTTTGTGGAGGTTTTGTGGTTCAAATTATACCTTTTGCCTTAGGTAGGGATAATGACTTTTTTTTCCTTCTCCCATTGCAGTCAAAGTATTCTGACATCTCAACTACTCCTTCTCCCTTCACATTTCTTCCTCTTTTTTGTACTTGGCAGCTACAGTGAAATCCTGGGATAATCTACATAAGGTGTACACATTTGTATGTTTTCTGGTATTCTATTCCAACATCTTCTATTTCTCTAAAAGAGAAAAATTAAATGAATAAGAAGTAAAAATCTGTAATACATAAACTAAAAATGGATGAGATTATAGAGTTAAACTTGCAGTGATAAAATATACTAAAGAAACTGATTTCAAGGCACTGGGGTTAAGTGTCTGTCTTTGGCTCAGGTCATGATCCTGGGGTCCTGAAATCGAGTCCTGCATCAGGCTCTCCGTGGAGAGCCTGCTTCTCCTTCTGTCTGTGTCTCTGCCTCTCTCTGTGTGTCTCTCATGAATAAATAAACAAAATCTTTAAAACAAGAAGGTGATTTTGCCAATGTGCTTAATAACCGATACTTTTTTAATTCTTTAAAGCACTTTAGAAAAATACAAAAAGGAGCCAGGCAAGGATCAAATAAAACTTTTCACTTAAGAAAAAGATCGGTGAAAGATAAAAATGTCCACAATTTCATTAAGAATTAAATGACTCTCTAGAAGGCGACACTGTGCTTAATTAGGCAAGTCTTAATTTTTCATTTATAAAGAAATTGGATCTTTTGAGTTCTTGGACGAAAAAGTCATTAAGAAAAAAATACATTAACCTTATGTCTGTAAACATACTGCTACCTGAAACTTTGAGAAGATACAAGCATTTACCATGAACCTATCTAGTAATTTTATACTGTTTCATTGGAAAGGTTTCAAAGTTATAGCTGTGTAAATTCACTTCTCCCACTACAAAAGCAATACATTTTAAGTGAAAAATATCTTCTATCTATATTCCTTTTTTATCTAAATTCCTAAATATAAAAATTACTAAAATATTAGCTTCTAAATGACAAGGTTTGATGGAAAACTTTTTCCACCAAGTCAGAATTCAAAAGTGAGAAACACAGAAACTAGACTGATAGCAATCCAAATTATCTCCTTTGTTACTGATCAAGCTACAATGGAACCACTAATTTAGACAAGGCCACTTGGGTTCCTACCACCACACCCCTTAATTATCCTAACCCAGTCACAGATAGTACTGGACAACTGATGGTCCTCCAAAGAGGGGCAGAGTATCTATCATGGTGACCTCAAGAAGCAGAACAAAGTGCTTTCTGCAGGGGGCAGACTTCCAAAGAAAAAGAGAGGAAGGAGGCTAAGCCATATTCTCCACCAGTTCCTTCCTACAAATTCATCAGGCAAGAGTGAAGAAGTGGGATAACAAAAAGTCAGACGGTTTATAATGCCTTGTTAGAAAAGGCAAGAAATGAGAAATCTACCTAATACATTGCAAACCATTTTATCCAGTTATTTGTACTATTTCTATATTAATCACACACCTATCACAACAGCCACAAACTGTGAATACAAGCCAGACAAAGCCACGTGAGATATATTCAGATATTTAAAATAATCCTGTCTTGGGGATCCCTGGGTAGCTCGCGGTTTAGCGCCTGCCTTCGTTCTGCCCAAGGGTGTGATCTTGGAGACCAGGGATCAAGCCCGAATCAGGCTCCCTGCATGGAGCCTGCTTCTCCCCCTGTCTGTGTCTCTGCCTCTCTCTCTGTCTCTCAGGAATGAATGAATGAATGAACGAATGAATGAATGAATAAATAAATAAATAAACAAACCTGCCTTAAGATCATGAAAAAAAATACAGACTATTTGCTATGATAGAAACTCAACCAACTTACAGGTCACTGAATTAGAACTATGGAGAACTTGAGTCCAGGAGATAGGAACTAATCTCCACTTAAAATTATGAAGATCTTGTCAATGTCTATAAAAAGTAGACAATTTGGTCACTGACCAGATTGGCTTTGAATGTCACACCTAGCCCAAATCTCTGATCATAGTTACTTCTGCTAAGTACCCTATGCAGGAAGACAAATTGTATCTCACCACCAGAAAAGATTTATAAACAAGTATGGAAGGTTTAAGAAAAACAAAATCCTAATATCATCTTTGTTGAGACTGCATGGGTTAGCTTATGTCCTCCATGCCTAAGAAAAAATTGTCTATTAAAGTGGACAACCTTGTAAGATCAATTCAACCATGACAGTAATTTAGACTTTAAGTTGAAATCTTACTAAATATTCAAACATCTAAAAGAACTTTCCACTCAAATTAAGAAAACTATGTATAAAAATTAGACAGCTTAAGTTCTCTTGAAGATGTTTAAGTTTGTTAATAGCAAATCTAACTTGGAAGACTGAATAGCCAGACTTGTACAAGTAAGAAAAAAAAGAGCTTAAGAACCAGGATTCTAAAATACAACTAATTGTTTAAATCGGTGTAAACTTTTACTGGGCACAAAAACCTTCAGGACACCCAAAGACAACTGTAAATAACTTAGGTTCACCCAAAATTGAACTTTAAAAGGCATTCAGGCAAAAGGGAAATACCATCATTTATGATGTCTGTGCAGATGGAAGTAAATCATCTTCAAAAAGCAGAATATTTAAAGACTAAGCACAGAAGCTCATGCCAATTAAAAAATATTTGTCCTTCTATTTTAAACAGGATTCCTAGCCAGAATTCCTTAAATCATCCTCCGATACTCTAGGTCACATGGTGAAGAGTCACCTATTAAACACGGAATCTAAGCAGTAAACAACCTTTTAAAATCCTTAGGTAACTCCCTTTATTTAAATCGTTTTGAAATACCTTTACAGACATCACATTTCTCTTAAGCGTCTAAACCCTCCGTCTAACAGAGCTCTCCCGGGGGGGGGGGGGGTGGGGGGGATGGGCTTTACCGAAAAACAAAAAAAAAACTATCAACAGTTTTCTTAAGTTAAAAATCTCAAAGTCCGAAATCCTGATTTTAACTGACATGATTGTCTTATTACGCCTAACACATTCGTGGTATTAACCCCCCTCCCCCCCTTAAAAAAGGTTCCAATACGTGTTAGAATGAAGCACCAGGCTAAGAAAAACGGGTTTAACCCGAGCTGCGTTCTCAGCAGCAGCAGCAAGCAGCAGCCTAACTTTTTCACACGCGTTGGTCGGCGAATAAAACTTTGTAAACCGTGATCCCCTATCCTGACCCAACTCGGAAACAAAAACTGCTGCTGCCACAATGTCTGAAGCCTCTATATAATCCATCCTTTCTTTCTCGTTTTAAGTTGCGGGTCCTCTCTTCGCCGGGCCTGAATCTGTCGCGGCAACAAACACACAAGATTCGCGGATCGCGGCGGCGCCCAGGGAGTCTGAGCGCCCCCGCCGCCGACTCCTGCCTACCCACACCTGTCTGCCGCCAGCTTTCCCCGGACGCGCTCGGGCCCCCCGCCCCCCGCCCCCCGCCCCGGGAATTCCCACACTTGTTTTCATAGACCCACTCCTTCCCCCTTCGCCCACTTCCAACTCGCACACTTCTCCGGAGCCCCGGCCGGGGGCCGAAGCGACAGCTCGGGCCCGGGAGCCCCGGGAGCCCCGGGAGCCCCGGGAGCCCCGGGAGCCCCGGGCCCCGCGGCGTGGGGCGGGGTGGGGTGGCCCCCGGGAGGCCCCCCGCCCCCCGCCCCCAGGGCCGCGAGGCCGCGCCGCGGGGGCGGAAGCTTAGCGCGAGCCGACCCCCCCGCCCGCCGGCGCACACCCCCTTCCGGCACCCCTCCCCCCGCATTGTGCGAGCGGGCCCCAGGCCGCGGCCGCCGCGGGCTGCCCGCAGGCCCCGTCCGCCCTCCCGCCTGCGAGCCGCGCCCGCCGCGCCCGCCGCACAAAGCCCGGGACGCCGGCTTCTGCGGCGCCCGAGCGCGGGGAGACGGAGCCGACGCCGACTGACTTACGGGGCTGCTGCGGCCGCGCTGCCTCAGCCGGGGACACCGACCGTTGGGCACACGGCGGCGTCGCTCTGGGCCGTCCTTCCCTCCTCCGCCCTCGGTGGCGGCAAGATCTTCTTTCTCCACCTACCTCCCTCCCCCCCACCCCACCTCCTCCTTCTCCTCCCCCTCCTCCTCCGAACCACCGAAGTACCGAGGGTGAGACACAGAGACTCACAACAACATGGCTGCCACCGCCGCCTCCCCTCCCCTCCCCCCCCGCCCACCGGGCGCGCGCAAGGCACTCCGGGAGAAAGGGGAGGGGAGCGGGGGGAAGGGGGAGCGCTCACCGAGGTGCGGCTCCTCTCAGTGGCTTCCGTCGCTTCTCCCGCGCTCCAGGCGCCGGCCGGCGGGGGCTCTGCGCGTGCGCACGCTCTCCGCGCCCGCGCGTTTCGGCCGGCCCTCGGGCATGCGCACCCCCGCCCTCACCTTGCGGGCTGGCGGCTGGCGGCTGGCGCTGGGCTCGGCGGCGGCGGCGGCGGCGGCGGGTGGGGACGCGCGCCCGGGCTGGCGCGGCGCAGGCGTGCTGTCGCCGAGCGCCGCGTTCGCCTCTGTCTTCCCGCGTGGGGCCTCGGCTTCCGAATTCGCTCGCCCTCCGCTTCCTCCCTGGGAGCTCATTGTTCTCCGCCAACCGCGTGTGCGGGCGTCGTCGCCTCTGGGGCGCGGGCACCCGCAGGAGCCGGACGGTCATCCCGGCCCTGGGGCTCATCCTCGCCCTGTCCCCGCAGCCTGCGATGGACACGCATCTGGGGTGCAAAAGCGAGCCCCTTGCGTGGACTGTCATTCTGGCGGCCGGTGGAGCCCCCCCTCGGCACGCAGCCGCCCCCCCCCCCCCCCCCCCAGTGCTCGGCCCGGGGGAACACAAAGGACACCGGGCGTCCTCCTGGGCTGGGGATGCTTCGCCAAGCGCACCGCGCCGCCGCCCTGGCTCGGGGGCCTGGTCGTGGGGACCCCAGGCTCGACCCCCGCCCCGTAGTCTGCCCCCGTCACACAGCCCTACATTGGTAGGGGCAGCGGCAGCGTGTCCGACTCGTCCTGGGCGACTGTAAACCCCCCGAGGGCTGCAGGGGCCATGTGCCTTGTGTCCCCCAGGGCCTGGCCGGGGTAGAGTGGTGAACCGTCCTATAGGTTGAATGCCTGAGCTTTTCGGTTTTTAATTGTTACCGGAAAGCGTGTGATTTTTTTTTTTTTTAAATCTGCCCCAAGCCTTTACCTGTGGTCCACATTTCAGGCTTCTAGGTATTTCCACGTGAATGTTCATCCTGGCGCCAAACAAGAGCCAACTTACAACCATCCCCAACCAACCCAGTTCTTGCATTTTTTTTTCAACAGTTGGTAGTGCTAGACCTATTGAGCACCCCGAGTTAGTCCTTTGAGACCATCCTTGTCTCTTTCTCTTACACCCCTCTCTCCCCATATAGGATTTTTCACTTCCCAAATATTTCTGGAGACTTTTTTTTCCCTCCCCTTTATCCTTGCTTCCCCAGGTCTGGATTTCTATAGCAGGCTCTTAATTAGCCCTTATGTGTTCAGTCTTGTTCCCTCTAGTCAGCTCTGCTCCCCATCTAAAATGAGAATCTGATTCCTGACTTTCTTGCCTCTCCTTTGGCCATCCCATTGCTTCCTTTTCCCCCCCACAGCTTCATTCCCCCTGACCCCCGCCCATGTCTGTAGAACTAATAGATGTTCCTTCTGGAAATGTCTCATGATCAAGTAAGTATGGGACACTGGGATATACATGTGTTGCCTGCTTCCACTTCCACTGGGCTGATAATAGCTGAAGAGTCTTTATGTACAGTTGCTTAGTCCGGGTTAAAAGCCCTGGACTAAGAAGCCCTCCCTCAGAATGCAGAATTGGGACTGAGACCCCAGTCACCCTCTGGAAACTCTCTTGAGCTTGACATCTCCCAGCTTATTGTTTTTTTTTTTTTTTTAAGATTGATTGATTGATTGATTTATGATAGACATAGAGTGAGACAGAGAGAGAGGCAGAGTGTCACAGGCAGAGGGAGAAGCAGGCTCGCTGAGCCACCCAGGCATCCCCTCCCGGCTGATTTGTCCCACAGTGTGGGCAGCAAACCCATAGAGAAAACTGGAGTTGAGAGAGAAAGGGAGTCCTGATAATGCTTCTCTTCCCCTTTGTTCCTATACCTTGCTCTACCCTTGGATTCGGAAACACATGCCTGGATCATTATAATTTTTTTTTTTTTTTTTTTTTTTTTTTTTTTGCTTAAGCTAGATGAAATGAGTTTCTGTTACAACAAAGAGCCCTAACTAAAGGCTGTGTGTACACCACAGTTATTATTTATTTAGTACTTAAAGTAGGCAAGCACTAAAACACTTTCCATACATTGTTTCATTTAATGCTCCCAGTATCCCCAAGAACAGGGCAGCTAAGCAGGCCTGTGACCTGTATATATAGTCCCGTAAGGCCTGAAGTTTTAGAAGCTTTAGAAAAGTCCCACAATTGGTTTAATGTTTTGTCATCGCCATTTAGGAAATGTTAATAGTTTTTGGAAGATAAATTTTCATTTTGCATTGGTCTCCACAAACTATATAACCCGTACTGTTTATGCGTTTTTCTCTCTTTGACAAAAGACTTCTTAGTATCTTTAAAATAGAATTATACATTGTAAATATCCGAGTGTACATAGTGTACTACACTTCCGAAACAAATCTGACTCTAGAAGACTATTTTTAATGGAAAATCTCTTAGAGGCTTTGTGCTCTGCAGAATACCGATCAAAGTCCAACCTTCAGTGATCTGACTCCGCCTACCTCCAGCTCCACCCTACACATGAGCTGTTTCTTGCTTCTGTGCCTTCACAAATGCTTTACAATCTGGCTTTCCTCATTAGGCACCTTCTGATTATAATTGGCTTCTCTTGCAGATTTACCTACAAGGAAAGAATGCATTCCTCAGCTACTGTAAATATCAGGTGAGCTTGATAGTTAAGGTGGACATTGTTGATTGATGCCTGACAGCCATTCTAATCCCCGGGAGCTTGTTAGAAATGCAGAATCTTGGCCCCACTCCAGACCTACTGAATCAATATCTGCACTTTAACAAGATTACTGGGCAATTCTTCTACATAATAAAATTTAAGAAGCATTGGTAAGCCAATCACAATAATAACATCTCACTTGATAGGAACTGGTTCTGTAGTGGGTGTGTCATTCATTTAGAGGCTGTGGGACACAAAGAGGTGCCAACTCAGCATCTGGGGGAAAAAAGCTAGGCTCTCCTGAATGTAAACAAAAAAGCACCTTGTCCCCAGGTCCTGCTGACAGACATCCTATCTGCTAGGAGCCCACCGAGAGTATTTACTTTCCCTGTCTTCTTTACCAGCAGATCCTCTGGATGTCCCTGTGGGATGGAAGAGGCATAGGGTAGAATGAGCAACACACATTGCATCTTAGGAAGTGTCTATATGGCCTGCTGAGACAAGTGGTTCTCAGCCAGAGTTGCACATCAGAATCACCTTGGGGAACATTTGAATTGTATCATTCTCTAGCCCGATCCCAGAGATTCTGATTGAATGGTTCTGGTCTGGCTGAAGACTGGATATTGATATTTTTAAAAATATCCCCTAGTGGTTATAGCATGTAGCCATTGGTGTACCACCAGTTTAGACAGACCACATCTAAGAGGATAATGCCATTTTAATATTCCCTATGAAAATGTCGCTTTCCACTGGGACTGCTAATGAAACTTGTAAACTCTTTACAACTTTGTTGTTTATATAAAAATAATATAAGCCCTTTATCAAAATTTCAAGAAATGAAGAAAAGTTCAAACCATCTCAATTTCAATATCACAGAAATACTACTTACTACCCACATGTGGTAAACAGCATTATTACAAGCACAAATTCAGATAGAAGGATGGATAGAGAGCTACGTAGGGTAACAGGAGGAATAGACTAAGTCTGCCCGTGCTCTTTTTCTTTTTTCTTTTTTTTAAGATTTTATTTATTCATGAGAGAGAGAGAGAGAGAGGCTAAGACATAGGCAGAAGGAGAAGCAGGCTCCCTGCAGGGGGAGGGACTCAGATCCCAGGACCCTGGGATAACGATCTGAGCCAAAGGCAGACATTCAACCACCGAGCCACCCAGGTGCCCCTGCACATGACTATTTTTAAAATACAGTGTTGAATTTAGTCTTACTTGAATTTTGAAAGACCCAAAGGAATTGCTCAGATGCATGTTTCTTCACTGTAAGAGGGATTGATTCATAAAAGCTTTCTCAAAGGTTAAAATGATTTAAAAAAAAATCATAATAGGACAGAGGAACTATGTGCTTCAGTATTGTTCAGTACTGAGTTCCCTGCTAACAGATCCTCTGGATGTCCCTTTGGGGATTAGATTAACACTTTCACTTCCTTCTAATCTCTTTCCTGTACTTCGTAATTTTGGGCTCATTATTTTTCACTTTGTCAAGGTTTATAATATTTACTTTTCGTATTGATTTTTCTTAATTTCAGTATTTAAATGTATTTATCGTGTATAGCTTCTTCATGTCTGACTTTATTTTGATTCAATGATACGGATTTCATCATGTATCAGTTAGCCTTTGTTTATATGGGTTACAAACCACCCCCAATAGCTCATTCTCTAGCTCCCAGTGCTGTGGGTTGGTCAGTAGGGCTGGGTTCAACTGGGAGGTTCAGCTGATCTCTCCTGGACTTACATGCACAACTGATAAGCCAGTACCGAGCCTGGGGCTGCATGGCTCAGGCCTGGTGGTCAGCCAAGGCACTTGTAGCCCCTCCTGTAGACTTGCTTAGGCTTGTTCACTCGTAGCAGACAGTGAGAATGGAAGCTGCAGGCTTGGAATTCATGTAATGTCCCTTCTTCTGCAAGTCATTGGCCAAAGCAAATCATAAGGCCAGCCCAGATTTAAAAGATGAAGAAACAGACTTTATCTTTTGATGGGAGAAGATACAAAGAATTTGTGTGTATTTGCAATCTTTCGACAGCCTTATATTTCTTACGCTTTTAAAATGCCCCTCTCCCAACCCTTCCCCCCCAGCCCCAGCAGCATCTTCATGCCCCAGGACTTTGTGGACACTGCTCTTAGGGAAGAATCTCATGGAAAAGTCTTAGGCCGATTTGATTTTAACCTACTTAAGAATATTTTCCTCGGCTTTTGAAGTTTAATGTCTTAATCACAATGTATCCTGCTGTTGATCAGTTTCTAACAGATTTTCTTGGCGTTACAATATAACCCTGATATTTGAAATTAAGTTCTTTAATTATTTCAGGGAAATATTTCTGTATAACAGCCCTGAATATTTTTTTCTCTGACCTTTGATGGAGTTTTCTACTTCAGGACAATAAGGTGATGGGAAGACACTATTAAAAAGAATTTTCAGGACGAAAACATCTTTGTCCTTTCTTCATGTGTACCACCTCATTAGTCCTCTAATATCTTTGGCTTTTTCTTCTGAATTCACTACGATTACATCAAGTCTTTTCTTCAATGTTATTAATTCGTTTTTCTGCCAAATTGTCAATGGTGCAATGTCACCCTTGGTTTTGATGTTTCCTTAGCTTCTCAATCATCCCTTTCATCATATTTTGATGTTTTCTCATCATCTGTGCTATTAGTCTATTGTCTCCCAGCTCCAAACTTTGCAGTGCTGAGATTGAGATTCTGCAAATGACACTTCTTTGCCAGTGAGCGACCTGGGAAACTTCGTCAATAGCGGGCTCCTGGAAAGAGATGACAAGGTGGGTGGAAGGAGAAGTCTCTTGCTCTTCCACTTGTTATTCCTATCAGCAAGATCCCAAGGGAGCACTTCAGCCCAACTGTAGAAGTTGGTTCCAGTTTCTAACTTCTTTGCCCACTCCCAGAACCAGCCTGCTGATACTCCCTTGGAAGAATAAGCAGTGGCTGAATGATGACCCTTCCTCAGAGGACTGAGACCCTGCTCCTCTAGAGACTCTTCTCCAAACTCCTGCGGTAGTAGGAGCAACCAGAATGCCCCCTCCTCAGAAGTCCAAGTCCCAACTCTCTGGGGTACTTCCTTTGTTTCTAAGTTCAGCTAATGTCCCCCTCTTTTCTTGATTTCCTCAGGGGTGGTCGCTGTAGTTACTAACTCTACTACTTCATGCTTCTCATCATGCTTTTTTGTTTTGTCAGCCTAACTAATTGCCCACATTCTCTCCATTAAAATAACCAGTGTGGTCTCTGTTTTCCTGACTGGTCCTAAACTGATGCATCATCTTCTAGAACTTACTAAAGTTTTGTTATTAAACATGTTATTATAGCATAAGCATTTGCAGAAAATGTGACTTTTTAAAAGATTTTTATTTATTTATTCATGAGATACACAGAGGGAGAGGAAGAGACATATAGGCAGAGGGAGAAGCTGGCTCCCCGTAGGGAACCCAATGTGGGACTTGATCCCGGTACCAGGATCACGCCCTGAGCCAAAGGCAGACGCTCAACCACTGAGCCACCCAAGTGTCCCAAAATGTGACTTTAAAAAAAAAACTTTTCCCGTGCCTTTATTGCATTTTTTTCTGCACCTATTTTTTTTTGTTGTTTAAATGAGTCAGGCAACATTACTAGCTCTTATTGTTTAAACAGGTTTATTGAGCTGTAATTTACATGCCATACAATTTACCCATTTAATGTGTATAATTCAGTGGTTTTAGGATAGTCACAGATGCCTACAACCACTAGCAGAGCCAATTTTAGAATATTTTTATCACTTCAAAAAGAAGCCACATACCTGTTGGATAGTACTCTGCTGACCTCCCACACCCTAGTCCTAAACAGCCACTAATCACCTTTTTGTCTCTATGGGTAGTTTGCCTATTCTGGACATTTTGTATAAATGGGAATCATATGTGTCTTTTGTGACTGGCTTCTTTCACTTAGCGTAATGCTTTCAAGTTTCACCCTCGTTGTGGCATGCATCAGTACCCTATGGCTTTTTTACAACCAAATAATATTCCAGTGCATGGATATCCCACATTTTGTTTACTCATTCATCAAATAATGGAAATGTGGGTTGTTATCACCCTTTAGCTATCATGAAGAATGCTGCCATGAATATTCGTGAACAAGTATTTGGGTAGTGTCTTAGACTGTAGTTTCTCTCGGATTGGGTTTTCTGCCTTTTGTATGAGGTGTTCTTTCCTTTTTTCCCTTGTCGTTTGTTTGCCTAATTGCCTCCAAGAAAGGCCACTTATGTTTCTTGCTGCTCGAGGTTACCATGGGCAGACCTAGCACACTTTCATTTTGCTTTGAGCGACTGTGAGCTTTCTTACTCATCTGGGATCAATGTGTCTTCCCTTCAGAGCTATCGTTTGACTATAAGGTATAGTTTTATGCCACTTAACCTGTAGCCCAAGGAAACCATGGTAGAGGAGGGAACAAGCTTATTCAGCGCTAAATGGATTCTTGCTGGAGGTCCTAGATGCTGGTCACTCAGTAGAAATCCTCCTGAACATTCTTTGCAAGGCCCATGCCACCTACTTGAGGATTTCATTCCACCCTCATAGAGTTCAGCTTGTTCTGTCAACTAAGAGTGTCCAGGAAGATGGTAAACGTAAACCATCGTGACATCCACTTTGCTTCCTGCCTTATTTCATCCTAGGTGTCTGGTCTGTTAGAGTCCTATCTCAGGACAAAAGCCAAGCAAGAGCACTAATCAGCTTGTGCATAGCTATAGATAGTTTCCTTTCCCCTTCCAAGACATAGCCCAATTTCCTAAGAAATTGTATATTTGGGGAAGATCGCCTTATATCAATTTCTCATTTCAGCATTATGAGAAAATTTTTCTTAGATACTCTTAGCTGGTGACCTTGCATATGATCCCTTGTTCTTCAAGTGAGGTCACCAGTCTCAAGCAGAGGATTTCTCCAAAGCTTCTATTTCCCATTTCAAAATACTTTCCAAATTTACCTTCTGTCATTTGGTGTATTGTCAGGGACAACATGGCCAGTGCAGGCTTGAATCCCCATCTTTGCTCTAAAGCTTATACAAAATGAAGAACCCACTGTTAGCTAAACCTTAACTACCTATCATTCTTCCATGACAGGCAATAAAACAGTGGGGATCTGAATCATGGTATGTTTGGGGTTTAGGAACAATTGTTCTAGTTTGGGGAAGCTGTGGTGGCTGTGAGTTTGTTTGCTTGTATTCTCTGAATGTTTGTGCATGAGGACAGTGCTGTCATAGCTTGTATGTCCTATTGCACCTGAAGGAGAAGCCAACTGAATGTTGGAGGGTCAGAGAGAATTTCCCTAAACATGGACATCCCCGGGTAGGGTGAGGTTTTCCCAGCTTTTTATACTTTCTGGGGGAGGGCAGGGAAACCTGGCTAGTTTTCATATTTGGGCATAGTAGAGAGTAGGGCTTTCCTAGACTTAAAATAAGAAGGTCTTGGACACAGGGAACTCTAGGATTTTTTGTCCAATGTCTTGGACTTAGGTGAGGGCAAAACTGGACAAGGAGACTTCTGTATTATCTCAGACATGCCACACCTCCATCATTCCCAGAGTATGACTTGCATGCCATTGGAGTGATTCTCAGGCTGTGTGTTGAGTCAGGGAGTCAAATAATGCTCATAAATTCAAAAACTACTACCTGTCCATGGTGTCAGGAAAATCTACTGATATCTTCTACTTTATAGGCTGCCAGGAATAGAGATTTTGAAAGTTGATTATATTTTCTCATTTGTCATTTAACTAGAGATGCATTACACGGGAAAAATATATACAAAATATTATTGAAAACCTGTTAGGTAGGGGTGCCTGAGTGGCTCAGTTAGTTAAGCATCCTCCTTTGGCTCAGGTCCTGATCTCAGGGTCTTGGAATGGAGCCAAGCACTGGGCGTCCTGCTCAGTGGGGAGCCTGCTTCTCCCTCTTCCTCTTCTCCTCCCTGCCACTTGGGCTCTCTCTCTCTCTCTCTCTCTCTCTCTACCTCCCTTGCTCTCGCTCTCTCTTCCTGTCTCAAATAAATAAAACCTTAAAAAAAGAAAAGAAAAAAAAAAGAAAAGAAAAAAACCTCCTGGTAGTACAACAGGTTCAGTGCAATACTGTGAATTATAATAAAAAATATATTTTTGGTCTTCATCCTCATTCCTGGCATAGAGCTCCTAAAATCCATGGAATTTCATAAGAGATGAAAGAGATAAAAGGTATCTTTTGTTATTCATAACAAGTCCCATTCAACCATATCTAAGTTTGAATGAAGTCACTTATGGAAAGCTTCTATCTAACCTGAGAGCTGGTTGAGGGAGGGTGACCATCCAGGTAATTAGAGGGTTAGAACTTTCAGCCCCATCCCCTGATCTCTGGCGGAGTGGAGTGGGGTTGGAGGTTGAAATAATCACCAATGGTCAGTGATTTAATCAATCATGCCTACATAATGAAGGCTCCATAAGAACCCTAAACAATGGGGTTCAGAAAGCTTCTGGACTGATGAACGTGTGTGGGGGTGTGCTAGAGTGTAGAAATTCTACACCCCATCTCCCATACCTTGCTTTATGGCACCTCTTCCATTTGGCTGTTTCTAAATTATATCCTTTAATAATAAACCAGTAACCAAGTAAGTAAATTATTTTCATACATTCTGTAAGCTGCTGTAACAAATTATCAAATCTGAGGCAGCTGTTGTGGGGACCTGGAACCTCTGACTTAAATCAGTAGGTCACAAACGCATGTGACAACTTGGCCTTATAATTGATATTGGAAGTGAGTGAGGGCCTAAAGTCTTCTGGGACTAGCCCTTAACCAGTGGGGTATGCTCTAATCCCAGGTAGGTGTGTCAGAACTGAATTGAATTGTAGGACACCCAGTTGTTAGCTACAGAGAATTAGAGAATTGCTTGGTGTGGGGAATCCCCCTCCTCCCACATTTGGTGACCAGAATTAAGTATTGAGAGTAGTAGATTGAAGAAATGGGGTTACTTTGTTTTTGTTTTTGTTTTCCTTTATCTGTTGTAGAAGAGGCAATGAGTTTTTCCTACTCATTCACCTCAGTGTTCATGGTCTCTGGTGTACTGTGTGTGTCAAAGGGCTTTAAAATATCCCTCCCATTGCAGAATTTCATAGAGAAAGTTGATCCTAGAGAGAAAACACAGCTTGGCAGGGAAAACGGAACAGCCCCATCATGTAGTCTTCTTGGGTTGACAAGTAGAGCCAACATTCAGCATTTTATAGAGAATATTAATTTTATAGAGAATATTATTTATTTGAGAGAGAGCATATAGAGTATATTAGAAGCAAATCCTCCTTTGAAAAACAGAAGCAAAAACTGTGTATCCTAGACAATGAATGGTAACAAATGTATGAAACAAGAAGTAAACATCCCTGAGCAGACTACATCATGTGAGACGATCTCAGTGTTGCGCAAAGGAAGATATGGAAGAGTCCTTGGACAGAGGAAACTGGAGGGTAAGAGACTATTCTGTTGGCTATAGTAGGTATGAATCTTTACCAGCTTCTAAGTGAAGAGAAACCAAGATCAGAACCTTCTGTACAACATTTATATTTTGTTGTCTATAAGAATTTAGAGTAAACTGATTGTGGTTCTCATTAGGGTATGTGCTCCTCCTTTTTTTTTTTTTTTTAAGATTTTATTTATTTATTCATGAGAGACACACAGAGGCCAAGAGACACAGGCAGAGGGAGAAGCAGGCTCCCTGCAGGGAGCCTGAGGTGGGACTCAATCCCAGACCCCAGGAACATGCTCCGAGCCAAAGGCAGACAGACGCTCAACCACTGAGCCACCCAGGTGTCCCTGTGCTCTTCTTTCTTAACTAGTCCTTTTGAGGTCTACACAAAGTCCCAAATAAAGCCTCAAGATTTCACTGTAGTTGATAGTCAAGCTGGATAAATCTTGGACTATTGAAGTCAAAGGTCTAGTACATGGTCAAAACAAGATAACTGTGCTTCCAGGCTGCTACTTTAACAGGATTCCGTCTGGGTTTACCTTATGGTACATGAATATCCTAAAGCACACCTGTAATATCACCCTCTGTGTATGCCCTGGGTCACCATAGTGTCAGTCCTCATATAACCATCAGCATGCACATTCGCAGCGCCACCCTCTTGTTTGACTGAGTATTGCATCCAGGTTGTTGGAGTGTCCCTTTCTTGATTCCTGATTTTCATTTTCTTTTCAGAGAAATACAGGACCCCAGAGTTGAAAGCATTTCCTTGTGGTAGCTTCATTCTTCCTACTTCCTCCAATCAACACTCCAAGTCGCCACTGGAGTCATCTTTGACTTTTATCTTTCTCTAATACTGCATGCACATGCAATCCACCAGTAGACCATGTTGGCTTTTCTTTTGAAAATATCCAGATTCCATCCATTTTCTACTATTTCCACCATGACCACAGTAGTCTGTGCTACCATCATCCCTTAAATGAACTACTGCAAAGCCTTGTCTCCCTGCCCCCCCTCCTTGCCCAGCCCTGGTCTATTCTACACAGAGCAGTCAGTGTGTTCCTTTTATAATTCAAGTTGGATCTTGTCCCTCCTCTGCTCAGAACCCTGTGATGGCTTCCCATGTCACTTGGAATAAATCTAAAATCGTTACCATGACGTTTGTATTCTGGCTCCCTGCTACCTCTCAAATCTCCCCCTCCCTGAAGCCACATTGGATGCTTGGCTGTTCCTCGAATATACCAGACTCTAGCTTCAGGATCTTTGTGTTTTTAATTTCTTGCTGGACTATTTCCTCCCAGATACACAGCTCATTTCCTCCACATCTCTTGTTCAAATTCACCTTACTGGGAAGACCTCTGGAGACACTCCCTTAGATAACACACATACACACAACTCATGTCTTTCCCAGCCATTCTGCATCCCCTTACTCTGCTCGATTTTTCTCCTTGGTACTTAGTACCACCTGAGGTATGATTTATTTGTTTATTGTCCTTCTTATTGCACTAGGAGTAAGCTCCATGAAGGCAGGGGCTTTGTTGTACTCTCAGCTGGACCCCAGCTCCTCAGGAGGCTCCTGACACAGAAGAGGCCAGGTGAGAAATACGTGTGGAGCATACGAATGACCTCCTCATAGGAGGTGTCTCCTCATACTTGCCTAAGCAATTTTTTGGGGAAAAAACTGTTAAGAGGCTTGCCTCCGGACCACCTGAGGACATGTGGTCCCGAAGAGCACTGCCCCTCACATGGTGCTCTGCTGCTGCCCTCAGCACACAGGAAACTGTGCGCAAGATGTCGCTGTGAGGTGTTTATGGTGCTGTGCTGAGGATTGCAGGCCCCGTGAAATGGAGCCATCCAAACCAGTCCAACAGGAGTGAGGGCAGGGTTCTGGCCAGACTAGTGAAAAAGAGAGAATCATGGGGGCCTCGCAAGGCCGGGTTCCGTCCACCCCGGGTGAGACAGGGCAAAGAGGGCACTCTCGCTGAGGAACCGGGGCTGAGACAGTGAGGCGGACAGGCAGCACCCCAAAACACAAAGGATACAGAAGCTGCCACCGTGTTTCCCTGTGAAAGCAGCCCCGCAGGTGAGCAGGCCTTCCTTTCAGACTCACCCGTTCGTTTGGCACATGTTTACTGAGCATGTGCTGTGTGCCGAGCACGATTTTAGGCCCTAGAGGACAGTTTGAGGAGCTGAAGATGTCCGGGAGGGGCCCGCATTGGCTCAGGAGGGTCCCCTGCAGTTCAGTGTTCCTTTCTCCTCTCTGGATGCCCAGGCTGGGCTGCCTCTCCATCTCCACTAGGAATCAGCGCTGCCCAGGCAGCTGGGGCCCAGGGAGGCACAGGGCAGCTTCCAGAGCTTCCCACCACCACCCCTCACCATGAGGGCTCCTCGGCCTCTTGTCTTCACTGCTGCAAACTCCCCAGGGGATGGAGGGTCACTTCCATCACCTGCTGTTCTGTGCTCTAGAACACAGAGCTCCGTGGACTGATAGACACTCACCCCCAGCTGCCCTAGAGCCTGCCCCTGCACTGGCTTTGTGGCTTACAGAGGGCAAGGAAGCAGGTTGTGCCCAATGAAGAAGCAGGAAATGGAGCAAGATATGTTTCTTCAGGGCGTATCTTTAGGGGTATTTCTTTAGGGATGCTACTTAGCCAGGGCTGTGGGTGAGGAGGTCTCAGGCAGAGATAAGAGAGGGCCAACCTCTAAGGGTCACATTGGGAATTTAAAATGGACCTCAGTCCTGACACTGGCACCCAGGCACGGACACTCAGGGCCGGCTCTGACCCTGCCAAAATCTGGAGGGCAGTGGGACATCCACTGAATGCTCAGTGGGATGTGCTAACCCTGAAGCCGTACAGGCTGGCCTCATCCATTCACCCAGGGGCCCAGGCTGCAGAGCCAGCTCAGCTTCCTCCAGGACTCTGGGAGTGGCAAGACTGTTGATGACTGTCTTCTCCCTGGCAGCCGGACAGGGTGAAGTCACCTGTAAACACTCAGGTGTTCATCTGAGACAGCTGGGTGAGGCTAAGAACACGCAGAGGCTGACGTGACCTGGTTTCCAGAATTTGGCACTCCCTGCCTGGCCAGTGCAGGGAGTTCTGGTCATTATCAGTCTGGTGGGCCTGGGGCTGTCCCCATAAGTATAATGACTTTGGGTCATCTCTAGGCGTGCTTTCAGAGAAGAGATGTATCCGACGGGCTGAGTTTTTATATAAGACTCAGAGCTCTGAGTACAGCACTTTGTATTTTTCAGGGCATATTTGTACAAGATACTTCTGAGAAAACACAGACCTGCTGCAGGGCTGGCCAGAGCCTTTGCAGAGTCTGGACGTGGGGTCATGACTGAACATCTGTTCCCCAGGCAGGGAAAGCCAGCAAGATCAGGAAGAGCAAGTCACAGACAGTGTGAGCATTCCCAAAGGCCTCAGGGTGCCCAAAGTGAGGTGCTGCTGATCTGGGCTTCCCCCTCAGAAAGAGAGAGCTGGGAGGCAGAAGGGAGCTCATTATTACTATTATTCAAAATTAAGTTTTGTTTTTTCTTAAACGATCTTCTCTGGCAGCCACAGTTGCCAAGGCCTAGTCATTTGGGTGTAACAATCAGGGTTGTCCAGTATTTCACAAAATCAGAAAAATGTCTGCCCTGAGCCTGGCACCTTTCATCACAGCCCTGGAAACTTGGAAGAGCATTCCTGGGACAGACTGCATTTTCACAAGTGGCACTTGTGCTGAGGCAGAGATGAGGTGCCCTCACTGCAGGGTTGTGGGGGAGGGGGTGCAGGCTGCAGGATGGGGGGGGGCACGGGCAGAGAGGAGCAGAGCAGGAGAGAGCACTGGGCGAAAGCACTTGACACTGACGGTAGCTGACAGATGGCCTTCTAGTGCACAGGACCCACCTCCTGAGAACTGCCCAAAATACTTGAGGGGAGTGTGTCAGGCTCTGGAGCCTAGAGTGGGCAAGTGGGAACAAGAGCAGGAAATCTTGACTTACTGGTGCAAATGTAATTTTGTTTGCATCCACAGGCCGAGGGATACGGGGACTTGGGGATTATGCTTACAAGAGTCCTGGGAGGCACTCAGGATTTCTGTTACAGAGAGGGAAGCAGCCTTGAAGCCAAGTTTCCTGGCCCTCAAATCGTTCTCCTCATTCCCCACACCCGCTGCTGAGAGCAGACAGGGCCTCCGGCAGGGTCTACCCCCTTTCACAAGCAATGGGAACCCAGCAACAGCCTCACAGAGAGGCCCATTGAAGGTGCAGGACACTTAGGTGTGCCAGGTGCAAGACAGCTCTAGGGGAAACCTCAGCCTTCCTAGTCCCTTTAGACCAAGAACATCCTGAGCTGGCTCCTTCTCCTTCCACATTATTTTCTTGACAGGTTTTTTTTTTGTTGTTGTTTGTTTGTTTGGTTTTTTTTTTTTTAAGATTTTAAAAATGTATTCATGAGAGACACAGAGAGAGAGAGAGAGGCAGAGACATAGGCAGAGGGAGAAGCAGGCTCCCTGCAGGGAGCCCAATATGGGACTTGACCCCAGGACCCTGGGATCATGACCTGAGTCAAAAACAGATGCTCAACAACTGGGCCACCCAGGCACCCCGACAGTTCTAAACTCTAACCTGACTTTCTCCCTCCCTCTTCAGGACACAGGCCCCGCTGGCCTCTGGGCTCAGCCCACCTCATGACCCCATCTTCCTACAGGTTTAAGGGTCCCCAAAGAAGTCTGGAAAGGGAAAGTCTGGCATGGAAAGGGAACATGTTGTTTACACATTAATAAATCCTCACCAGGGGGTCTTAGATACTGATGGTTTCTTACCTCAGACAGAAGGTGATTACCCTTTCATGTTGATCCCCTTCTACTCCCTCATTTCTTCTTTCCCCATCTTTGTTACCCTCCCTGTGTTACTTCCCATGCATAAGAAACCACGTGGATGCTGGTCTGAAGAAAACCACACTGCTTCTTTGGGCATGTGTCTGATAGGCTTTTGTGGTAAAGATTTAGGTAGGGTTGGGATCACGGAAGAATTCTCCCCCACTGGGAAGTCCCCATGGCCAAAGGAGACCGTGAAGGGGCTTTACCCCAAACCTCTTCATAACACCAGGAGCAAACACCCGGATAGCAACTGGTCATTATTGTGCCCTGCTAATGCCTCTCCGGCAATGCTTTGCCCACTTTGGACACCACCATCTGGACTACAATTAGCAGCTGAGTTCATGTAACTTGCCTCAACAGGACTCCAGAGCCCTACGAATTTGACTTACATGAATTAAGAAGGGTTCTTTCACTCAGAATTTTACTTATACAAAGAATAATTCTGATTATTTATTTATTTATTAAAGATTTTTATTTATTTATTCATGAGAGATACAGAGAGCAAGAGGCAGAGACACAGGCAGAGGGAGAAGCAGGCTCCATGCAGGGAGCCCGATGTGGGACTCGATCCCCGGTCTCCAAGTTCACGCTCTGGGCCAAAGGCAGGCGCTAAACCGCTGAGCCACCCAGGGATCCCATAATTCTTTTTTTTTTTTTTTTGGATCCCATAATTCTGATTATTTAAAACAATTGAAAACTACCAGAATGATTCACACAGTACACAGCAGTCAATTACACAATGACCACAAATTCTGTAGAGCTGTACTGTTCAGTATGAATCACTAGTCACGTGCCTATTTAAATATTTTAGTCAATGACAATTAGGTAAAATTAAAAATGCAGTTCTTGGGGTGCCTGGGTGGCTCACTCGGTTAAGCGTCTGCCTTCAGCTCAGGTCACGATCTCAGGGTCCTGGGATCAAGCCCCATATTGGGCTCCCTACTCAGCTGGGAGCCTGCTTCTCCTCCTTCCTCTGCCCCTCCCTCCTGCTTGTGCTCTCTCTGTCTCTTTCTCTGTCAAATAAATAAAATCTTTATTTTTTTTCAAGATTTTGTTTATTCTTGCTTGCTCCCACTGGGCAAGGAGCCCGATGTAGGGCTCGATCTCAGGACCCTGAGATCCTGACCTGAGCCAAAGGAGACGCTTAACCAGCTGAGCTACCCAGGCACCCCAATAAAGAAAATCTTTTTAAAAATTAAAAAAAAAATTTAATGCAGTTCTTCAGTTACACTAGCCATATTCCCAGTGCTTAGTGGCCACCTGTTGTCAGTGCTCCTGTGTTAGCACAGATGAAGAATGTTTCCACAACTGTGGATGGTCTAATACAGCTCTGTCCTAGAGTGTCATTCTGACATTAAATCCAATCCCTTAAAAAAAAAGAAAAGAAAAGAAATTAAAAAAAAATCCAATCCCTTCACACTATGGAACTGGTGGTGAGAGCCTTATCCAGGTGTGATTGATAGAAACATCCCTACCTGTTCCTGTCTGTATTTCCTTATCCTTAACTTGAAGGCTTTCTTATCTGTGTCCCTCACCCCCTGCTGTCTGACCTAGAAGAAGCCCCTCTTGGCATCTTTGCTGAACTGCCTATACAATGAGCTCTGTCTTTCCATCTGCAATTCCTTGGAACTTACAATTTATTTATTTATTTAAAGATTTAATTTATTTAGTCATGAGAGACACACAGAAAGAGGCAGAGACACAGGCAGGGGGAGAAGCAGGCTCCCTGCGGGGAGCCTGATGTGGGACTCCATCCTGGGACCCTGAGATCAGGCCCTGAGCCAAAGGCAGGCGCTAAACCACTGAACCACCCCTAGGCGTCCTGGGGTCCCACATTTTGTAAGGCGTCCTTACATTTTAGGTACAGAATCTTCTTTAACTAGTTCTACGCCAACTTGAGTCGGTGAGTGCCAAGAGTTGGCATTGAAACCTCTCCTTTCTGGAATGGGGCTGAGATGTCCTGGGAGTAGGTGTCTCTGAACTTTTACACGAGCCTGAGTCAGTAAGGCACCAGACCTAGGACCAAGGACCAGAACCGAAGTCTTTAGAGTAGCCTGCTTGTCTTTTGGTACAACTATTCTTGGGCTGTTGTAATCATTAACTCTTGCAGGAAGCTCCCTCTGATCTACCTCGAATCAACTAGAGTCCACTTCTCTTGAAGTCCTGAGGCCAGAGAGGGACAGCAAGAGCCTGGTGGTGGGGCACCGGGGACGGGTGGAAATGACCTGCAGCGCACTGTGTCCCCGGTCAGCTCTGACACCTTCACTTGTGCG
Organism: Vulpes vulpes; assembly: GCF_048418805.1. NCBI lineage: Eukaryota > Metazoa > Chordata > Mammalia > Carnivora > Canidae > Vulpes > Vulpes vulpes. Next base: position 96,558,992 of record NC_132787.1, on the reverse strand, counting down.
CTGTTTTGATGCTCCCCATGGACAGCCCTGAGGCCAGCCTCATGGTCTGGGCAGGTTGGTCATGCTCAACCTGGGGTGCTGTGCTGACTTGAGCACTGGTTCTGGAGTTGAGGGGCGGTGCCTGGCTTTCCTGTCACCTACATGTTTGTCTGTCCTGATAGCCTGCTCTCTCTGAGCTTTGCTGGGTAGGCACTCACCCCTTTGCTCTTAGTGCTCCTCCTGGTCGTAGGTCACAGTCAGGATGCTACACTTCCTGCTTGGCTGCCTCCCTTCCTGCCTGATGCTGTTTTCACAACACCTGAGCTCAATCTGTCCCTCCATGCAGAAGCCCTCTTCACCCACTTAGGCTCCAGCACCCCATACCTGGCTGCCCTCCAGTACAGACACTCTTTGCACCCCACTTGGGTTGTGACACCCTGTGCAGGCCAGCTCCTCCCCATATGCTACCCTTCTTACCCCACTAAAGCACTGACATCCTAGGATAGGTCACTCTTTGTCTTAGTCACTTCAGGCTGCTACGACAAAATACCATAGACAAGGTGGTGTACAAACAACAAAAATGTATTTCCCACAGTTCTGGAGACCAGATGTCGGAGATCAGGGTGCCAACATGGTGGGGGTGGGGTGAGAACCTCTCTAAGGTTTCAGACTGCTTACTTCTCGCTTGTCGTATCCTCACATGGTGGAAAGAGAGAGAGGGAGTTCTGGGGTACTAATCCCATGCATGAAGGCTTCACCCTGGTGACCTAATCACCTCCCAAAGCCCCACTTAATACCATCACATTGGGGGTTAGGATTTCAGCATATGAATTCTGGGGGCTGGGGGAAGAGACACAAACATTCACTCCATTGTACTTTTTTTTTTTTTAATTTTTCTTTATTTATTCATGAGACACACACACAGAGAGAGAGAGAGGCAAAGACACAGGCAGAGGGAGAAGCAGGCTCCACACAGGGAGCCCAATGTGGGACTTGATCCCAGGACTCCAGGACCACACCCTGGGCCGAAGGCAGGCTCTAAACCGATAAGCCACCCAGGGATCCCCTCCATTGTACTTTTGTACCCACATGTCCTCCTTCCTCTGCTCAGTTTCCACCATTATGACTTTTGGGGGTGCTTCCCCCCTTTCTCCCCTTCCTTACATGCATGGCAATTTCGCTGGTGCCGCCCAATGACTGGTCTGAATTGATTAGAAGGGACAGGACAAAGAAAGAGGAAGTGAAAGAGGAAGAGGGACTGTTCCTTTATTTTTAACATCTACTATGTTTTTGCAGTGACCATGTGGTGTCCACTTCCCGTGGTGCACAGTATGTCAAGTCGTCTTTTGTTTCAGAAGCGTCCTTTCCCACTACTTGTTTGGTTACGGTGGATGGTTTGTTTTCCTCCTTCAGGGATTCCTCTTATTGCCTCTCCACTGCCTGTCTTTTTTCTATGTGTCAGCGTCTTTATGATTTATTTTAAAACTGTATTTCCATTTCATTTTTACACCTGTTTCATTTCTATGCTCTGGTTCTTGTACTGTGTTTTCCACTATGTTTATACCCCCTGGTGCTCCCCAGCTTTTGTTTTGATTTCTGTGATGTTTCTTTTTTCCTTTGTACCTCTGTTCTGAGTTCTGCAAATGTGTAAGATCAAGCTTTATCTTCTCTTGTTTTCTCACACCGTCTTCTTTGAGAGTATAGAATTCTGTTTTGAATTTTTTCTTCCCTAAGTCTACCTTTTCATTACTTTTTTTTTTTTTTAAGTCATGGCCAAATATTTAGCCGGGATTTTCATAGATTTCATGGCAGCTTTTTTGGGTGATTCTTTGCACCTGATAGATTTTGCTGTAATTTCTGGCCTTCTTTCTTTTTTTCTTTGTATTAGTGTTGGCTGCCTTTGAATATCCGTGGTTTCCCTGTTTGTTGGTAGCTTCGCAGGCTGGATTTTTGCTAATGTTTTTCTTCCATTGGTCCTTACAGATTATTTTATTTCCCTCCATGAGATATCTTTGCTGGCCTCTTGAATGACAGACACATCCCTTACTGGATGCAAGGGGTATTGATATATCACCTCAGGCTGAGCTTCCCACCTAGAGGAAATCTTCATGCTGGGGGTTTCTTAGATTTGCTGCCCTTGGGCTGTTTTGCATTTTGCTTCCAGATTCTATCCTGAGGGGCTGCCACAACATTTTACCTTTGTAAAGATTAGGAAGGAAACACATCAGCTTTGGGTAGCCTTTATGCATATTTGCAAGCTATGGATTTTTCGTCTCCTAGTTGGACTGAAAATAAAATTTGTATTTTTTCATGATTTTTTAGAAAAGATTTTATTTGACAGAAGGAGAGCACAAGCAGAGGGAGTGTCAGGCAGAGGGAGAAGCAGGCTCCCTTCAGAGCATGGAGCCCAATGCAGGACTCATCCCATGACTCTGAGCAGAAGGCAGTTGTTTAACCAACTGAGCCATGCAGACACCCTTTCCCATGATTTATACTAAAAGAAAACTGTTTCCTCTACTAACACACACACAACTTCTGATACCACATGTACGGGATTTTCTATACCAAATAATTCTCCAGTTTTTGGAGAATACCAACGAGGTGTCTTACAATTTAACTTAATTCTGATGCCAACTGCCTGGCGTTAGCACAGGCCACACAGGTCAAGGGCTCAGTCCTACAAGACTGTCCTCATTTCAGAAGCCAATCGCAAGTCCCAACTTGTCACCTGTACGTCTGACCAACCTGTAATGAAACAGGAGTTTCCATGACCCTTTCCTTGGGTTGGGTAATTTGCTAGAATGGTTCACAGAAGAGAGGGAAACATTGCATGTTTACTGGTTTCTAATAAAAGATATAATAAAGGGTACAAATGGACAGCTAGGTGGACAGGTACATAGGGCAAGGTCCTGCAGGGTTCTGAGTACAGGAACCTCTGTGTGTGAAGTTGGAGTGTTCTACCCTCCTGGGGGGTTGATGTGTTCACTATTCCAGAAGCTCCTTAAATCCTGTACTTTAGGGGTTTTTATGGAGGCTTCATTACATACAATGTTCAATTATTAACTCAATCTCTAGCCCCTGGTAATCTCTCCTGGGAAGATGAGGGTGAGGCTGAAAATTCCAAGCTTCTAAATCCTGTTTAGTCCTTCTGGAGACCTGCCCCCAGCCAGAGGCCCCAGAGTCATCGAATTAGAACCAAAAATGTGGATTTAGGAGCTCCTGGTGAGACTCCTATCAAAGACCAAATATTAACAGGGACCGGGGCAGACACTAATATAGATATTTCCTATTATTTCACACAGATCATTCTTCTTTTACCATTTCAATTCCTTTATGTAGTTTCTTTTCTTTTCTTTTCTTTTCTTTTCTTTTCTTTTTTTTTTTTTAAGAGAGAGAGCATGTGTGTGCAGGCTGAGGGGAGGGGAAGAGACGGAGGGAGAAAGAGAATCTCAAGCAGGCTCTGTGCCCAGCATGGATCCCAACATGGAGCCCCACAGGAAGCCCAATGCTGGGCTCAATCTCACAACCCTGTGATCATGACCATAAGCCAAAAGTCAAGAGTACCTCAACTGACTGAGCCACCCAGGCACCCCTGTAGTTGACAATTCTTCTATTAATTTCCTCCTGTTAATAAAATTGCTGTGTTTTCTTTCTTTTTCTTTTTTTTTAAGATTTTATTTGAGAGAGAGCACAGAGGGAGAGTGAGAGAGAGAAGAAGATTCCCTGTTGAGCAGAGAGCCCCATCCCAGGACCCTGAGATCAGGACCTGAACCCAAGGCAGACACTTAAGACTGAGCCACCCAGGGTGCCCCTGCTGTGTGGTTTTTGTCACCTGATTAGACTCATATATATGGCTTTTGAGTTTTGTGATGTAAAAATAAGTTGTTTCCATTCTTGTAGTCACTTTAGGATTTTTGTATATTCATTCATTCATTCATTCATTCATTCAATCATTCATTCATGAGAGACACAGAGAGAGAGCCAGAGACATAAAGGGAGAAGCAGGCTCCCTGCAGGGAGCTTATGTGGGACTCCATCCCAGAACCCTGGGATCATGACTTGAACCTAAGGTAGACCCTCAAGCACTGAGCCACCCAGGTGCCCCTGTATTTACATTTAAATACTTGATTCATTTGTTATTTATCTTGGCATAAGGCATGAAATACAGATATATGTTCATGTTTTTTTCCGGATGGCTACCTAGATGTTTCCACATCATTTATTAAGTAATCCATCTTTCCCCTCACTGATTTATAATGTGGATGAAGGATAATTGGAAGAAAAAGCAGGCAGGACAAGCCCCCGCCCTCCCAAAGAGGAAACCACCCTTAAAAGGATTTTAAACCACCCTGAAAGGAACCCTCCACCCTTTCCCAGGTGATGGATAGATGACAAAAACCTGATTGGATGACAGGTGCAGGGAGGGTAAATGAAATTAAAACAGCCCACCAACAAGCTCATAAAAATCCCTAGATTTAGAAACTCTGGGGGCAACCCTCCTTGGTCCCCTCCTTCTTTGGGAGCTTTGTACTCAATCACTTTACTATCGCTCAGTAAATTTTGCCTTGCTGCCCCCCACTCTTCATCTGGTCTGCCTCTTCACTCTTACAAGTGGCGTAAGCAAGAACCCAGAAATCTAAAGGAAAGAGACCCTTTAACAGGGTCACCTTGGTCATCAACTAATTTCTATCACTTATGGGTCTATTTCTGGATTTTCAATTTTCCTCCATTGTTCTATCTATTCCTCTGCTGGCATTATACTTGGAGTTATTTTACTTGTATATTTTCATACCTTGTAGGGTTAATTTTCTTTCCTACTCTTTTATTTCTGAATTTCCCTGGCCATTCTTGATTGTTTTTCATAAAAACTTTAGAATCAGCATGTCTAACTAAATAATGAAAGATGAATTAATCTCCCAAGCCTAGATCTTGGTTTGGCTTTCCATTTGCTCTAGTTTTTTTTTTTTTTTCTTCTGTCTCCATTAAGGATTAAAAAATTTTTATTTTTTAATTAATTCTTTTACAGATTTTATTTACTTGAGAGAGTGAGTATGAGGTGGTGGGGGGAGGTGGGGAAGGACAGAAGAAGAGGGAAAAGCAGTCTCCCCACTGAGCACTGGACCCGGGATCCTGACCTGAGCCAGGCAGGCAGTTAGCTTACTGGCCACCTGGGAGCCCCGAGTTTAAGAACTTTTTTATTTCTTTTTTAATTTTTAAATTTTTAAAAAAGATTTTCTTTATTTATCCATGATAGACACACACACACACACACACACACACACACACAGAGGGTGGGGGGCAGAGACACAAGCAGGCCCCGTGCTGGGAGCCTGATGCGGGACTCGATCCCGGGACTCCAGGATCGTGTCCTGGGCCAAAGGCAGGCGCTAAACGGCTGAGTCACCTAGGGATCCCCCTAAGAACTTTTTAAATGGGGATCCCTGGGTGGCTCAGAGGTTTAGCGCCTGCCTTTGGCCCAGGGTGTGATCCTGGAGACCTGGGACCTGGGATCGAGTCCCGCATCGGGCTCCCTGCATGGAGCCTGCTTCTCCCTCCCTCTCTCTCTCTCTCTCTCTCTCTCTGTGTGTGTGTGTATCTCATGAATAAACAAAATCTTTAAAAAAAAAAAAAAAGAACTTTTTAAATGAATGTTGCTTGTAAAGTTTATTTTGCAGGGTGCCTACGTGGTTCAGTCGGTTGAGCGCCTGCCTTGGGGTCAGATCCTGGTCCCAGGGTTCTGGGATGAAGCCCCACCTTAGCTCTCTGCTCAGTGGGGAACCTGCTTCTCCCTCTGCCTCTCCCCCTGCTTGTGTGTACTCTCTCTCACATTCTCTGTCAAATAAATAAATAAATAAATAAATAAATAAATAAATAAAATCTTTAAAGTTTATTTTGGATTCCCATTATTAATGTCAACGGAGAGCATCTTTTTATATTTTAATTGGTCATTTACTTTTCCCCCTTATTTTGTGGAAAAGTGCCTACTCGCAAAACTTACTGCCAAAGTTTTGCAGGGGCTATTTTTCTTTTTCTTACTTGTTTATAAATGTTGACTTAAAGATGTTATATAATGTGGATACAAATTTGTTGCCTGTTACATGAATTCTCTTGTCTGTGGCTTGTTTTCAGTGCCATTTGGTTTTTAAAAGTTTAGTTTTTAAATATAATGATACTTGTCAATCCTTTTCTGGTTAATGCTTTTGGGGTCCTGTTTTAAAAATATTTTTGGAGCACCCTGCTGGCTCAGTCAGTGGAATGTGGTTCTTGATCTTGGGGTCATGAGTTCAAGTCCCACATTGGATATGGAGCCTACTTAAAATTAAAAAAGAAGTTTTCCTAACCTAGGGCCAGAAAGATTTTTTTCTATGCTTTTTTTCCTTAACGTTTTAAAATTTGATTTTTCATATGTAGTGCTTTCCATATAGAATTGATGCTTATGCATGGTATGAGGTAGGATTATATTTTACTTTATTTTTTAAACATAGTTAAGCTGTTTATCAGCACCAATAATTGAAAATGCACTGCTGACAGAGATTGTTTGCATATGTACTTTTCTGGGCTCTCAAGTTGGCTCCTTGTGTTTTTTTCTTTTCTTATACCAATATCACATTGTTTTAATTACCGTTAAGTCTTGCTTTTCAGGCTGAGACTCCTCACCTTGTTTTTCTGCCCAAATTCTCTTGGACTGAAATCGCGTTGGATTATAGATTAATTTGGAGAAAATGGGCATTTTTACACTTTGGAGTCTTTCTATGTATAACATGATATATTGCTCCATTTATGTAGGTTCCAAAATACTTTGAATAAATCTGCATACACATCTCTGTAAAGGTCATGAAAATATCCCTTCAAAAAAAAGATTTTATTTATTTATTCATAGAGATGCAGAGAGAGAGAGAGAGAGAGAGAGAGGCAGAGACACAGACCGAGGAAGCAGCAGGCTCCATGCAGAGAGCCTGACGTGGGACTCGATCTAGGGTCTCCAGGATCACGCCCTGGGCCGCAGGCAGTGCTAAACCGCTGCTCCACTGGGGCTGCCCAAGAATATCCTTTGTTAGAGAAATTCCTAGGTATCTTTTTAAAAATTACTACTATAATATGATGTGTTAGGCTTTATTATTATTTCTAGTTTCTCATCCTTCCACATATTCAAAACTTTTGCCATGTGCTTTGCAGTTCTCAGAAAAGAAGTAAAATCCACACTCGATAGTGATGTTGGAGTTGCTTTGGACCATGGATTTTGGGTAGAAGTTACCAAGTGCAAGTTTTGACACTGTCTTGTCTACCCATAGGATTTTAATTTATGGTGGTGGCTGTCAGCAAGGAGAGGCAAATGCCATGGAAAGAAGAATGCTGGGATCCCTGCGTGGCTCGGCGGTTTAGCGCCGCCTTCAGCCCAGGGCCCGATTCCGGAGACTCGGGATCGAGTCCCGCGACGGGCTCCCTGCATGGAGCCTGCTTCTCCCTCTGCCTCTCTCTCTCTCTGTGTCTCTCATGAATAAATAAATAAAATCTTAAAAAAAAAAAAAGAAAGAAAAGAAAGAAGAATGCTTTCTTAATATTTTCCAGGAGAAAGGGGCGGGCCATACCACTTAGGGCCACAGGGGTAAGGACCAGTTTTGTTCAGGAGGTGGAAAAGAGTGAAGGGAAGGCAGAGACCACAAACTTTATTGGGGTTTCCATGAGAAAGGCAAGGCAGGGTAAACAGTTTAGGATTAGCTAGATAGAATAATTCTGGCAGGTTTTGGGCTGTGGGGGTGGTGTCGCCTTGCCTGATATGTGGCCCAGGGGTGATGTAGATAAAGCTGGTGGTCACCTTGCACATGAGACGCATGCTTCCTGTTAAGTTGTTTACTGTCATTAGGAGTTAGCCAGCCCAGGGAGAAGCAGTCTCTTCTCAAGACTGGAAAGCTTTCATATGCCAGAGCATCAACAATGCAGAAAATATAATGAATACAGAGACCAAGTCTTAGGGTGAATTGTGAGTTCCTTCTTGCCCTCTCGTGCTTTTGTCTTAGGTATGTTCTTCTTTTTTTTTTTTTTTAATGTTATTTATTTATTTATTTATTTATTTATTTATTCATGAGAGACAGAGAGAGAGAGAGAGAGAGAGACATCGGCAGAGGGAGAAGCAGGCTCCCTGTGATGAGCCTGATGTGGGACTCGATTCCAGGACCCCAGGATCTTGCCCTGAGCCAAAGGCAGACAGATGCTCAACCGCTGAGCCACGCAGATGCCCCTTAGGTATGTTCTTATACTGCAGCTGTGACCCATTGGTCTGAAGAGTGAGAGACGGGAGGAACAGAGCTGCCCCGGCCAAACCCCAAGCCCTCAGTGTGAAGCAGAGAAGTAATTTTAGTTTCATTTTTGCCTTGCTACACTGGTTAGACTTCCAGCACAATATTTAATAGAAGCAGTGATTGTGGTCATTCTTTTTTTTTTTTTTTTCTTAAAGATTTATTTATTTATGAGAGAGAGAGAGAGAGAGAGAGAAAGGCAGAGACACAGGAGGAGGGAGAAGCTGGCTCCATGCTGGGAGCCCGATGCGGGTCTCGATCCCGGGACTCCAGGATCGCACCCTGGGCCAAAGGCAGGCACTTAACTGCTGAGCCACCCAGGGATCCCCCGACTGTGGTCATTCTTGTCTCATTCTTGACTTTGAAAGAATTCTGTTATTAAGTACATTAATTTGCTTATTAAGCACATTGTTTACTGTAGTCTTTTTTGCAGATTGTCATGAGATTAAAACTGTTCTCTTCAGTTACTTTCTTTTTTTTTTTTTTTTAATTTTTATTTATTTATGATAGGAACACAGTGAGAGAGAGAGGCAGAGACACAGGCAGAGGGAGAAGCAGGCTCCATGCACCGGGAGCCCGACGTGGGATTCGATCCCGGATCTCCAGGATCGCGCCCTGGGCCAAAGGCAGGCGCCAAACTGCTGCGCCACCCAGGGATCCCTCTTCAGTTACTTTCAAATTTTTTCATGTTAGTATTAAACTCTAGCAAATTTTTTTTTTGCACCTGCTGAGATGATGTTTTTCTCCCTTCATTTGTTAATATAGTAAATAATTTGTAATAACAGATTTTCTGAAAGTTAGACATCTTTGTGTTGGTGAGATAAACCAACTTTGCCATGATAAACTAAAAAATTACATTGTTGGATTCAATTTTCTAATACTGTGGCTCAGAAATTCTGCATCTGTATTAGTAAATGGGATTGACTTTTAATTTTACTTTTTTTTTTTTTTTTTTACTTTCTTGTCCTATTCTTGTTTGGTGGTATTAAGACTATTCTAACCACATAAAATGATTTGGACAATATTTCCACCTTTTTCTTTTGAGAAATTTGCACTGTATTAGAATTATCTGTTCTTTGTCATTTGGCAGAATGTTCCCATAAAGCCACTTGGACCTATTTTTTTCCTTGTAAAATTTTTAACTTCTGATTTAATATATTTAATGGTAATAGTAGCATACAAGTCATCTGTTTTTTCCCCTAATTTTCAAGATTTGTAGAAAAAGTAGTACATAGTGTTCTCTCACTCTCTTTTTTTGAATTATCTTTATTTGTATTAAATTGTTTAAAAATGACATTATGGATTCCGGTTCTACTCCTTCCCACTCCTCTTTCTTCTATCCATAGTGTACCACTTTCTCTTCTTTCTTCTGGCATTTTGAATTCTTTTTCTGTTTTGTTTCTAAATATTTATTTTATTTTAGAGTGAGAGAGAGAGCACACTACAGGAGCAGAGGAAGAGAATCCTGAGCCGGCTCTCCCCTAAGTGGAGAGCCCCACATGGGGCTAGATCTCAGGACTCAGAGGTCATGACCTGAGCTGAAACTGAGAGTCAGATGCTTAAATAACCAGGCCACCCCAGCACCCCGGCATTTAGACTTCTTATTTCTACATGAGTACATTTCTGTCTTTTGGTTCATTCATATTTTCTTCACATTCTTTTATAATTTTTGTTTTTTTTCTTACATAATCTTTCATGTAAAAAAATCATTTGGATTTTTAATGACGTACGGTAAGGACACTTGTTTTTTTCTTCACTGTGCTTAGCTAATTGTACCAAAATCATGTATTGAATAGCCTCTTCATCCTCTGACATCATCCCTACATTTCCACTATGCCTGTGTCGCTCCCAGCTGCTCCCAGCCAGTCACTGAGTGTGGCAGGGATACCAAGGCAGGCCCATTCCTGGGAGTCTTGGGATTCCTTTGAAGGTGACCTTGGCCTAAGGACTTCTCAATGTCTTGGTCAACTTGCCTTCCATCTGCATCACAAACAAGATATTTCTGGCCCACTTTCCCTTCCTTGACTTTTTTCTTCCACTCAAGGCCAGACTTGCAGCATGCTGGGGTTGTTTCTTCTTCTCCTCCTCCTCCTTCTTCTTCTTCTTCTTCTTCTTCATAATAATAATAATAATAATAATAAATTGATTTTTTATTGGTGTTCAATTTGCCAACATACAGAATAACACCCAGTGCTCATCCTTTCAAGTGCCCACCTCAGTGCCCGCCACCCAGTCACCTCCACCTCCTGGCCTGCTCCCCTTCCACCACCCCTAGTTCGTTTCCCAGAGTTAGGAGTCTTCCATGTTCTGTCTCCCTTTCTGATATTTCCCACTTATTTTTTCTCCTTTCCCCTTTATTCCCTTTCACTATTATTTATATTCTCCTGGGGTTTCTTCTAATGTATTTCTTGCTCATTTAATCTTATCTTGGTATATGCTTCTTGGAGGGCCTGCAGTAGCATACATGTGGTGAGAGGTGTACATGTGCTAGGTCAAGAGTCATGTAAAGGCAAGAGAATCTCCAGATAGATTTGGAGATCTTCCAAGGGGAAAACCCAGGAAAGTATGTCAGGCTCCAGAATTCCCCCATTATGCAAGGCAGAACCTTGCCATTAGCCAAGGCAGCATGATGCAGCATAGAAAGGTGGAAATGTTGGTATGGCATCTTTAGTCACTGTGCCTCAAGACATCCTCTCTGGCCTCTTATGTGTGGCTCAGGCTATGAAACATCCCCCATGTTCCTTCATCTATCCCCAAAGCAAATTGATCAGTAAGGTGTACAGACCTCAACAATGGCCACGGAGGAACTGTACAAAGTGGATCCCCATGGTCAATGGAATCTTTAGCAACCGACGTGGCTCATTGAAATATAACAATTGCACCTCTTAGTATCATATCCCTATTTACCAGGATATGGTATACACTCTGGATTGGTGACTATATCTGCCAGCAATCTTAGTTTCTAGCAATAGGAATTGATTTACACAGAAAAAGGAACATATTAATATGATACTAAGAGATGAATACTATTAGCTATTGTTGAATAGCTAATAACATTTATTGAACACATACTTTATCAAGCATTCTTTGAAATTTTTTGTGTATGAAACTCATATAATTCTTCTCTCAAACTTGATAACAACAGAATAGCATGTCTGAGATTGATTCTGTGATTAACTGCACATTTTGTTGTTGCTGTTTTTAAAGATTTTATTTATTTTTTTTAATTTTTTTTTAAAATTTATTTATGATAGTCACAGAGAGAGAGAGGCAGAGACACAGGCAGAGGGAGAAGCAGGCTCCATGCAGGGAGCCTGACGTGGGATTCGATCCCGGGTCTCCAGGATGGCGCCCTGGGCCAAAGGCAGGCACCAAACCGCTGCGCCACCCAGGGATCCCAGATTTTATTTATTTGAGAGAGAGCGAGCGAGGATGAGCAAGGGGGAGGAGCCGAGGGAGAGGGACAAGTAGACTTCCATGCTGTGCACAGAGCCAGGGGCTGGGCTTGATCATAGGACCCCGGGATCATGACCTGAGCTGAGGGCAGGTGCCTCACCGACTGAGCCACCCAGGTGCCCCAACTGCACATTTTGGATGGGGAAATGACACCGAAGTTAAGGAACTTACCCCAGTCACCCAACTCATGGCTGATAAAAACCAGAATTTAAAACCAGCTGGATGGGCTCCAGAGCTTCTCTGTCACCCACTCTGGGGAACTGGGGATAGAAGTGTTGTGTGTGTTGGGGAGGGGGGAGGACTAAAAGACACAGCCTGAAGAATATAAAATCAGGAGCAATATTCCAGATCAGAATGTACAAACAGGGATTCCTGGGTGGCCCAGCGGTTTAATGCCTGCCTTCGGCCCAGGGTGTAATCCTGGAGTCCCAGGATCGAGTCCCACATCAGGTTCCCTGCGTGGAGCCTGCTTCTTCTCCCTCTGCCTGTGTCTCTGCCTCTCTCTCTCTGTGTTTCTTATGAATAAATAAATAAAATCTTAAGAAAAAAAAAAAACGTACAATGTAGTGAGGACACTGGGAGAAACCGTGAAGCTTGCACTGCTTACACCCCTGAGACTGGCATTGGTCACTGTCCCTTGAACTGATACTACTGCCACCACTCACTAACCAAATGGGTTTTCTGTTTCTTCACAGCGAAGTTTTCTGATTCAAAATATAAATGCATCTGAATGGCAGAGCCAAGTCTATATGCCCATACCCAAGCTGGAAGGAAGTCTGAGGAATATTTTGTAGCTCAGTAGTGGGATATAGACTCTGCTTCATAAGGTGAGGGACTCCTTGCATGCAAAACAGAATTCAAATGCAAGGTAGCCAAAACTAATGGCAATCTTGTTATATAGATATTTTACTTTTCTTTTTCTCTTGTCTGAAAGACAATCTTGTTTTTTCTCCATCATTGTTTGCCAGATGTTTTGGAGGTGACCGAATTTCTCACCATACAGGTTGCTGTATGATGATGAACCATATCTTAAACTTTCAGAGAAGAACAGAGATCTCTAAGGGGTCCTGAACTCACTGGAGTGTAGTGGCTGGATATAGTCCTTGGTGCTTCCCTTTGGAAAATGGGATAAGTGTAGCAGGTTGCTTTTGCTTCATAACAAATTGCCTTCATGTGCAGTGACTGATCATAGTCATCACCTTTTAACCAATGATTCTGTAGGTCAGCAACTTGGGCTGGATGCCTATGACAGTTCCTCTGGTCTTGGCTGGCTCACTCAAATTTCTGTGGCTTTCCTCTAGTTTGGAAACTTTTTAGTCAACGGTCCCCTCACATTTCTAGCTGCTGCCTGGGGCAAACAGGGCAGTTGGTTATGTGTCTCTTCCTATCCAGCTCATCCACATGGCTGATGTCAGTTCCAATATATGTATGCACAGTGGAATATTACTCAGCCATCAAAAATGAAACATTGCCATTTGGAACAATGTAGATGAAACTAGAGGGTATTATGCTAAGCGAAATAAATCGATCAGAGAAAGATAATTATATGACTTCACTCACATGTGGAATTAAAAAAAAGATTTTATTTATTCATGAGAGACACACAGAGAAAGGCAGAGACACTGGCAGAGGGAGAAGCAGGCTCCCTCCGAGGAGGCTGATGTGGGACCCCAGGATCATGACCTGAGCCAAAGGCAAATGCTCAACCACTGAGCCACCCAGGTGCCCCTCATATGTAGAATTTAAGAAACAAAATAGAGGAGCATAGGGGAAGGGAGGGAAAAATAAAACAAGACAAATCAGAAGGGAGATAAACCATAATAGACTCTTAATCATATGAAACAGACTGACGGTTGCTGGAGGGGTGGTGGTGGGGAGGATGGGGTAACTGGGTGATGGGCATTAAGGAGGGCACGTGATGTGATGAGCACTGGGTGTTATATAAGATGGATGAATCACTGACCTCTACCTCCGAAACTAATGATACACTAGACATTAATTAATTGAATTTAAACAAACAAAAAAATGGAAGCACTTTTAAAGTCTGCTCACTCCAAGTTTGCTATTGTCACATGAAGTGACATGAGGACACATCTGGAGCTAGTATGGGAGGGGACAGCTTGAAAGTCAATTGTTAGATTTCCAGAAATTTTGCAAGTCCCCTGTTCAATTGCTCCCAGCTTGAAAATTGGCCCCAGCGTGGGAACATTTACACCACAAAAATCGGCAAATGCTCCAAGCCAGGGCTTTTTCCCCTCTTCTCAGAGAGGTAGTTTATTAGTATGTCACTAGGACTCTCTGAGGACATGGCTACAGAGAGGAATTATAGCAGCTATTTTTTTTTTTGGCTTGCTATATTTTAAATTTTAAACTTTGTAATATTTTATTTAAATTCAATTTGCCGGTATATAGTATAACACTCAGTGTATAGCAGCTAGTTTTGAGAGAAACTATCATAGTGAGTTTTTTATTTATTTGAGAGTCACAGTTTTTAAGCATACCCCTTCTTTGAAATGTATGTATATGTATGTAGGGTTATGTATGTGTTGAGAAGTCAATAGTTCACATTGTTGTGGTTTTTAAAAACTTAAAAAAAAGTATGCTTTAGTCTTTTCTGGTAACAGACCTGTTCGAATCAAGCTAAGCCACTCTCATGACATAGTGATTTATCTAAAGGACAAGCACATGAACCAAGCTAATTTAGTCAGAATTATTCCCCAGGGTTTTTTCAAACTGAAGTCGGGGGAGGAAAGTCCCTCTTGTTTCTCTTACAAATTGTGAAGAGCCCAGAGCTGCCAGCAGTCATAATCACACTCTTGTGGGGGCAGCCAGACTGAGAGGGAAAAGATAACACAGAGAAATTTGCATGAAGGGGGGGGGGGGGAGTTGAGATTGAGAGTGAGAAGAAAAGACAAATTCATCCCACCCCCTCTTACTCTTTGGTTGTGTCTATATATATATGTATATATGTCTATACATATGTATATATGCATACACACACGCACACATATGGGGGAGAGAATATATTTTTCTTTCCTAAAGAAGATTGAACACTTTTTGTCACTTGCAACCAAATAGTCCTAAGACAGGAACACAGATAGCTTGTTGAAGAGGTGGAAAAACCAGGACAAGGAAAGGGGGAGTATTGCTGTGTAGAGACAGGATCTGCATCAAGGCATTGTGTTCCTCTCCAGGTGGTGAAATCGGGGGCATGGGAAATATATGAAGAGCTCCTCTGCAATTTGTGATTCTCCTCTCTACCCGCTCCCTCCATCCCCTGTGTCACTTCAGGGTGTGGGTGCAGGTAGTGGAAATGACTCCATACAATTGAAGTAGAAACAGACTTGATATAGGGTGATTACAAAACCGTTGGAAGGTCAGGAGGGGCAGCCTGAACTTCCAGGAATGGTTCCTCTATGACAGTACCGCACAGCTGGCCTGCCAAGGAAATCATTATCCCAGCTGCTGGCTTGAGGATAGACCACTCAACTGTGATTCACATAAAAAAATTGGATGCCCCATGTTCTTTCTGTTTGCAACCACAAAGCTAGCACCAGCCACCGAGATTTCTGTTTCTGCAACCACAGGAAAATGAAACATCTCCTCCACTATGCTTGCTAGCAGAAAGGTCAGCAGCCATAGAAACATGTATGCACTTCCCATTCTCATGCTTCAGAGGCAACAAAATTATCATTATCTTCTGTATCCTTCCAGGAAATTTCCACGCACACACAAATATACATGCTTGTGTGTGTGCATGTGTGCAAAACAAATAGGATCACACTAAATGTTGGTCTGGTTGATAATAGATATAAAGGACTTCTACTTGGATATTTTTCCTAAGAGTGAAAGAATGTGGCAGCCCTGGTGGCTTAGAGGTTTAGCTGCCTTCAGCCCAGGGCGTGATCCTGGGGACCGGGGATCAAGTCCCACATCGGGCTCCCTGTGTAGAGCCTGCTTCTCCCTCTACCTGCTTCTCCCTCTGCCTGTGTCTGCCTCTCTCTCTCTGTGTCTCTCATGAATAAATAAATAAAATCTTAAAAAAAAAGAGTGAAAGAATGCAACTAACTTTCTTAAGCGAATCACTCTCACCCCTAATTTTAGCATAGAAACAGAATCTTTGGGACTGAATGTAAAATATTTAGGAGCAACATCAAGAATTAAATGAATAATGAAAGAGGCACACAACTGAAAAATCACTTCAAAATGAAGTATTCTTTTTTTTTTTTTTAAGGTTTTATTTCTTTATTCATGAGAGACACACACAGAAAGAGAGGCAGTGACATATCAGAGAGAGAACCAGGCTCCCTGTGGGGAGCCCAATGCAGATGGATCCCAGGACCCTAGGATCATGCCCTAGCCCAAGGCAGACGCTCAACCACTGAGCCAGCCAGGTACCCAAAATGAAGTGTTCTTTTGAAAATAAAGTTTGGATTTGTATATACATATCTTTTAAATTTAAAAACAAAATCTATAATTTATGAAGGTGAAAGCATAGAATTTTGTCTAAAGGCTACTTTAAACCCTGCAGAGCAAAGAGCAAATATATGTTCTTTTAAAAAAGCAGTGTAAAGAGCAAAAGTAAAAACAAAATTTTAAACACCTCCAAAAGCTAGAAACTCAGAAAATCCAAAAAATATTAAGAGAAAGAAAAACCGCTGACTCTGAGAGTAAATGGCCCTCAAGGTGAAAGTCCTATGCTTTCACATAGGGGCTAATCAGATTAATATATCACCTAGGTAATGTCACTGAATCAGACTGTTTATAGTTCAGTGAGTGATATAAGACAAAGAAAAGTCTAGATGGTGAGACAGGAACCGAGTAGAAAGATAGCCACTTGGCAGCAAGCAGCAGCCTCATCCTCACTTGTCCTGGGCCCTCCCTCGGGCCCTGGGGACTGTGCGGGGGACACATGAGGCTGGGTGACCCTGAGACCAGCTCCAGGGGCCCCATCTCTGCCTGGGATTCATTGATGCTGGTGCTGCTCACGACTGTTCACTGTCCCAGCCCAGGGAGTGGCCCTGAGTGTAGCCCCAGGTGGGGAGATTCCAACCATCTCTTGGGGAAATGGAGAAGTCTGGGTGCCTGGCCTCAAGCTCCGACAAGGGATGGCCCTCAGGCCAGCCTGCTCCGGGAGTATGACAGGGCCTGACTGGTGGCCCAGGAAGCACATGCAGGACCCAGGGAGGGAAGGGTGGCGGGACCTCTGGCTCAGGTAAGGGGGTCCAAGGGAAACATTCGGGCTTGAGCTCAGCTGCAGCTTTGGAGAGGACAGTGGCCCTTGGGAGATGCCCCTGCCTCCTGGTGCTGAAAGGGTTTGAGGATGCAGGTGGCTTTGCAGGGAAGCTGGGGCGGCAGCAGGAGGTGTGAGAGGTGTGGGGAAGACGGGCCTGGTCTGGGTTGTGGGAAGGGGATTCATCCAAGGTTCAGAAGGTTGAGTCCTGGTGACCAGTGTTGCAGCCTGCATTCCCCGGCCAGAAGTCTCTGAGGCAGATTCATTCCAGAGATTGACTAGGCTGTTCTTGTGGAATCAACCCCCGAGGAAGGGAAGATGGAAGGGAAGATGGAACTATCCGGAAAATGGGAACATTGACACGCAATGCAACCTCAGTGGAGAGCTCAGCTGACTCTCCATAGACGACCCTGCAGAGCTGTGTCAATTTAGGCAACAGGGCTGGGCTTTATGTCCCCACACTGATGGGCCTTTGGATGAAGACCTCCTTGGGAAAGGAGTGGCCTTCCATGGGGTGGCTCCCTGCGGCTGGAGAATGATATCTGAGAGCCTCCCAGCACCAGCACTCCCAGCAGATGGAGAACTAATCCTGTCGCTCCTGAGGGGGGATCCGGAAGGGCTGTCGCTGGGTCTACCACAGTGAGGACATGTGGTAGGGCTCATAGGAAGAGCAGGTCCAGGGAAGGTCAGGAGTTCCATTTTGGGCGTGTTGTGCTTTTGGGGTTTAAGGGATAGGCAGGTGGGGGTGTCCAGTGGACAGCTGGATGTATAGGGTCTGAAGCCCTGGAAGAAGGTCAAGGACAGAAACATGAAAATGGAGTGGCAATCAGAGGACCCATCGGGGCAGGTGGAGTCAAGGAGAGATGAAACCTGAGCTCACCGTCTGGCAGCTGGTCCTCAGAGGGGCCTCACATGAGGAGACATCTGGATAAGATCAGCAAAAAACCAGTGAGTTCAGGAATTCCCCACTCGGCCAGAGGTCTTGGAGCTGAGTGAGAGCCCTGGTCCCACTCACCCCATACAGCTCCCCGTGCTGATGTGCAAGCCAGGTGGCAGTAGTGACGGCGTGGGGACCGCCCAGGGGACAGGATGCTCCCCCGGGGTCACTCACCCCTTCAGCACACCCCCTGTCCCATGCCCTCCCCCCTTCAGCTCCCTCCACCTGTCCTGGGCTCCAGGGCTTTTCTCTCTCCTCTCTCTGCTGCTCCTCCGCGGTCCGGTTCTGGCCTTCCCGCCCCCGACCACTAGAGGGCAGCAGCTCACGGCCCAGGCGCTGGGGTGCTGCGGGCCTGGGGCCCCTGTCCTGGGTCAGGCTTGCACTCACAGGGCTGTCATGGTGCAAGTGCTGCGTTCAGGAGGGAGGGCGGGAATTGCTGCTTCTTCGCCCTGCTTTGCCGAAGCATAGAGGCCCGGTGGCCCCTGTACCCGCTTTGGCCCGCCGGGGACACCCGGGCCCAGAGAAAGGCCAGGACCTACTTGAGATCTCTGACTTGACAATCACATTCCCCTCCTCCGTCCTGAACCTTAAGAAAATGTGGCTAGACCTTACTCCTACTGCTTGCGTCCCAGGGTGTTGAAAGGATTTTTTCCTGGAAAAAACAGGCTCAGATTCTCTCCAGGGTGTCAAAAGCCCCAGGGCTGGTCCCTGGGTTGCTGCAGGGACCTGGTTGCCCAGGTCTGAGTCCCACGGATTTCTGAAAGGCCTCTTGTGACCACAGCTCAGAGAGACTGTGTCTGAGCACTGTGCTCGGGCCTGCATTTCTGAAGGCATGGTTAGGCCAAGAAAAACTTTTTCCAATTGAGGAGAAGAAAAAGGGAATGACCTGGGAGGGAACCTGCTACAATAGCAGGTTGAGGACCAGAGTGCTTGCCCAGAGTCAGGCCTCAGCTCCGACCCCCTGCCTCCTCCCAGCCCCCCTTATATATAGTACACAGGCCAGCTTCATAGCCACAGTGGGGCTCCGATCAATGGAAGAGGTGGGATGTCTTTAGCATCTTTCTTACTCTTCTTTTTATGCTCCTTCTGGGAAGGTCCAAAGCACTAGCCAGAGCCAGGCAGAAGGGTTAGGTTGGGTGGGACGCCTGGGTGGCTCAAGGGTTGAGCATCTGCCTTGGCTCAGGGCGTGATCCCAGGGTCCAGGATCAAGTCCCACATCAGGCTCCTTGCGAGGAGCCTGCTTCTCTCTCTGCCTATGTCTCTGCCTCTCTCTCTGTGTTTCTCAGGAATAAATAAATAAAATCTTAAAAAAAAAAAGAAGGGGTAGGTGGGGGCTGGAATGGATTAATGGGGGCCTGGCAGGCAGAGAGGTGAAGACCGACTGGTCCCCTCAACCAGGTCAACCTAGAGGTTCTGTGTACTTGGGGTCAGAGATGAAAGAGAAGAGGGGGTGGGGCCCTCTGGAGGCTGAGAGAAGCAGAGATCAGGACCCCTGACAGGGAAGAAGAGTCTGTGCTTGTGTGCAAGGACCCAGCAAGAGCCTTCTTTAAACTTCTATTGAGCATGAGGACTTTTGGAGTTTGTGGATGGGCAAAGTAGATCAACCATGCTGCACAGACCAGGGACAACACAGGTGAACCTCTGATGAGATCCCAGTGCTTAATCAGTGATATCAGAATGACCAGCTGAGCCTCTTCTAAACTGTTCTAGGCAGCATCCTTCGGGGTTCTCTGTACTCTGAACTTCTCATGGACTCTTCTCCAGGCCTATGTAGTG
This sequence comes from Vulpes vulpes, assembly GCF_048418805.1. Lineage (NCBI taxonomy): Eukaryota > Metazoa > Chordata > Mammalia > Carnivora > Canidae > Vulpes > Vulpes vulpes. Next base: position 96,539,314 of record NC_132787.1, on the reverse strand, counting down.
TTAAAAGCTCTTTCTGAGCCACATCCCACCATGCCCAGGGGACCCTTGTTGTGAAATCCCAGCCGGACAATAGACACCAATCTCTTGGTCCTCAGGCTGATCTCTGGATTCAGAGCTTGGTGAGATTTTGTTCATTCACACATTCTCTTATTCATATTTATTCATTCATTCGTTTATTTACTTATTCTCTCATCCCTCCAGAAAACATTTCCTGCATCACTCTTGCTGGGCTTGACTGTAAAATGTATAGAAGCAAATGAGATCTGTCTCTCACTTCCAGGAGCTCACCTGGGGAGAGGGGAAGCTAAAAAGGCAAGTAAATAATCACGACATGAAAGAGAAGGGGACAAATGCCATAGAGGATACCGAGGCAACTGAAGAGAGCGAAATCTCTGGAAGGGCCATTGACATGGCTTGACAAACTCTACTGGGAATGAGGTTCCCTAATGTGCATGAAGGCTGTGGTCATCACTTAGCATGGCTGGGGTCGCTGGCTGACCCTGTGGCCTGGGCCCTGGAGTGCCCTGCCTTGCCCTTCCATGTCCTCACCAGTAAACAGGAAGGTATTGGACCAGTTCATCTCTCTAGGGCTTATGCTTTCAGTGGCTCAGTGGGGGGTACATTTGTACCTCATGGGGGTAGGTTAATATTTAGCTAGTTTTAGATAAAAAGTTTGCATTTATAAACAGTCTCTCATGTACCCACAGCATGGTATTTTCTGGGTACTCGGTGTACATCATGTACTGAAAGGAGCTAAGACCAGCAGATGGGGCTCTCTAGAAGCTAGGAACTGTTGGGTGTGGCCTCAAGCAGCATGTCTGCACTTCTGCTCTCCTGGTGGAGCAGCTGATTAACAGGAAGACTGGCTCACAGACAGTGTAAGCACCCCCAGGGGCCTTGGCCTTGGGGATACTAGAGGAGGAGAACCATGGGGAAAGACTGGACTTCTTGCTGCCTTGGTATTGGGGACAGAGGTAGATTTCCCTTACAGGCAACAGAACTCAGACTTTGAGACTGACTCTTCCCTTGCACTCACTCCTTCCAAAGTCCTGTAGCTAATTGTTTTCTCGCATTAAAAAATTGAGAAAAAATTAACATAAAATTTGCCATTTATTTAAAAAAAGTTTTAATTTATTTATTCATGAGAGACACAGAGACAGAGACAGAGACAGAAACATAGGCAGAGGGAGAAGCAGACTCCCTTTGGGGAGCCTGATGCAGGACTCGATCCCAGGACCCCGGGATCACAACCTGAGCCACAGGCAGATGCTCATCCACTGAGCCAACCAGGCATCCCTAATATTTGCCATTTAAACCATGTTTAAGGTTTAATTCGGTGGTTTTTAGTGTATCCATAATACTGGGCAATCAGTACTGTATAATTCCAGAATATTTTCATTGCTCTGAAAGAAATTCCATTCCCATGAAGCAGCCCCTGGGAATCCCCTCAGCCCCTGGCAACCACCAACCCACTTTCTGTCCCTTGGATTGACCTATTCCAGACATTTTATAGAAATGTAGTTATATAATAATATATGGCCTTCTGTGTCTGGCTTCTTTCACTTAGCGTAATGCTTTCAAGGTTCATCCATGTAGTAGTGTGTATCAGTACTTTATTCTATTTTATTCTATTTATGGTTGAATAATATTCCATTGTATGGATATACCTCCTTTTGTTTATCCATTCATCAACTGCTGGACATTTGGATTTGCTTTCACCTTTTGGCTATTAAGAATAATGCTTCTATAAAAATTTGTGTACAGGCTTTTATGCAAATACATTTCGAGTTCTTATGGGTATATATCTGGAAATGGAATTGCTGTGTCATATGGTAAGTTTATGTTTAAATTTTTGAGGAACTGCAAATTGTTTCCACAGTGTTTCCACAATTGTTTTTATATTATAAAAATATAATTTTTTATATATTTTTTTAAAGATTTTATTCATTGATTCATGAGACACACACACACACACACACAGAGAGAGAGAGAGAGAGCGAGAGAGAGGCAGAGACACAGGCAGAGGGAGAAGCAGGCTCCATGCAGGGAGCACGACGTGGGACTCGATCCCAGGACTCCAGGATCATGCCCCGAGCCAAAGGCAGGCACTAAACCGCTGAGCTACCCAGGGATCCCCTCTATTGTGGTTTTGATTTGTATTTCCCTAATGAATAAATGATGTTGGATATCTTTTCATGTGCTTGGTGGCCATTTGTCTGTCTTCTTTGGAGAAATGTCTATTAAAATCCTTTGTCCATTTTTATTTTTTAAATTTAATTTATTTATTTGAGAGAGAGAGTGAATGTGTGTGTGAGAGAGAGCACAAGTGAGGGGAGGAGTGGAGGGAGAGAGAAGCAGACTTCCCACTGAGCAGGGAGCTTGTTGCAGGGCTTGATCCCACAACACTGGGATCATGACCTGAGCCAAAGGCACATGCTTAACTGATTGAGCCACTCAGGCAGCTGCTCATTTTTATTTTAATTATTATTATTTTTATTTTTCAAAATTTTTAATTAATTAATTAATTAATTAATTTATTTATTTATGATAGTCACAGAGAGACAGACAGAGAGAGGCAGAGACACAGGCAGAGGGAGAAGCAGGCTCCATGCACCGGGAGCCCGACGTGGGATTCGATCCCTGGTCTCTAGGATGGCACCCTGGGCCAAAGGCAGGCGCCAAACCGCTGCGCCACCCAGGGATCCCTATTATTATTATTTTTAAAGATTTTATTATTTATTTATTTATTTATTTATTTTTAAAGATTTTATTTATTTATACATGAGAGACATGAGAGAGAGAGAGAGGCAGAGACACAGGCAGAGGGAGAAGCAGGCCCCATGCAGGGAGCCTGATGTGGGACTCGATCCTGGGTCTCCAGGATCAGGCCCTGGGCTGAAGGCAGGCGCTAAACTGCTGAGCCACCTGGGCTGCCCAAGATTTTATTTATCTATTCATGAGAGACACACAGAGAGAGGCAGAGTGAGAAGCAGGCTCCATGCAGGGAGCCCGATGTGGGACTCGATCTTGAGACGCCAGGCTCATGCCCTGAGCCAAGGCAGATGCTTAACCACTGAGCCACCCAGGCATCCCTACAGCTCATTTTTAAATTGGATTGTTTGGGTTTTGTTGTTGAGTTGTAAGACTTCTTTATATATTCTGAATACTAGACTCTTGTCAGGTTTTCAAATGTTTTTCCCCTTTCTGTGGATTTTCTTTTCACTTTTTTGACACCATCTGATGCACAAAAGTTTTAAACTTTGATGAAGTCCTATATGTTTTCACTTTGTAGCTTATGCTTTTGGTGGCATATTTAAGAAACTATTGTTCAATCTAAGGTCATGAAGATTTGCAACTATGTTTCCTGTTAAATTTTATAGTTTTAGAGCTTACATTTAGGACTTTGATCCATTCTGAATTAATTTTTATATGTAATGTGAGATATCCTGTGCTCCAGCAGTATTTGTGGTATTTATTTATTTATTTATTTATTTATTTATTTATTTATTTATTTTTAAGAGTTTATTTATTTATTATGAGAAACACAGAGATCATCCTGCAGGCAGCCTGATGTAGGGCTTGTTCCAGGGACCCTGGGATCATGACCTGAGCCAAAGACAGACTCTCAAGCACTGAGCCACCCAGGTGCCCCTGTGGTTTTCTTTTAAATCAGATAGGAAGGATCCCTGGGTGGCGCAGGTGGCCCAGGGCGAGATCCGGGAGACCCTGGATCGAGTCCCACGTCGGGCTCCCGGTGCATGGAGCCTGCTTCTCCCTCTGCCTGTGTCTCTGCCTCTCTCTGTCTGTCTCTCTGTGACTATCATAAATAAATAAAAAAATAAATAAATCAGATAGGAAAGGGGCACCTGGATGTCATAGTTGGTTAAGCACCTGACTGTTAGTTTTAACTGAGGTCATGATCTTGGGGTTGTGAGATGGAGCCCCGAATCAGGCTTGTGTTCAGTGTTGAGTCTGCTGGAGGCTCCCTCTCCCTCTGCTTCTTCCTGCTGCATATGCTCTCTGTCTCTCACAAATAAATAAAATCTTTAAAAAATAAATTAATTAGGAAAAATGAGGAGGTAAAGACAAAAAATACATTAATACCATCTTTATATTTGTCTATGTCGATACTTTTTACCAATGTTCTTTATTTCTTTGTGTGGATTTGAGTTACTGTTTTGTGGCCTTTCATTTAGCCAGAAGGACTCCCTTTAGCATTTCTTGGAGGTCAGGTCTACTAGAAATGAACTGTCTCAGCTTTTGGTTATCTGGGAATTTCTTCATTTCTTTTTTATCCTGAAGAAGAGTTTTACTGGAAATAGAATTCTTGGCTGACCTCCCTGCCCCCCTGCAGCTCTTCAAAAATGCAATCTCACAGTCTTCTGGCCTCCATGATTTCTGATGAGAAATGACCTGTTAATCTTGTACATACTTGTACAAGATGAATTGCTTCTTTCTTGCTTCATGGTCTGACTTTTGATAGTTTGATTATAAAGTGTCTGTGTATTTCTTTGAGTTTATTCTATTTGGAGTTGCACTTCTTGGACATGTAAATTAATGTTTACTCATCAAATTTGGCAAATTTTCAGCCATTATTTCTTTAAAGTTAACATAACCTCCTTCCTCTCCACAGGATAATGGGACATGAGGACTTTTGGTCTATTCTCATGAACACTTTTGTGGGAGATCATTAGCTCCATTTTCCTAATGGGAAATGGAACTAATAAAGATCTCATCGAAGGCACAGTGATGTAAAACACAGTTCTCTAGCTCCTGGGTGCTGAATTTATTCCTAAGATATGTGTTTGGCTGAGCCTCTGACTGGGCCCATCAGCTACCCTGTCACCTATGGTAGAAGCAGAGGGATGCCATATAAGGCTCAGCTCTGCTTCAGAGGTCCCTTTCTTACAGGCAGGCTTGATTCTGGAGCTGGAGACCATACTTGTCAGAATCTGGAAGGGCAGCAGGAATTGCTCATTGAAGCCCACACAACTTCAGAGTCTCTAGTTCCTTCTATTTAGGAAGAGCCCTGAGGAGAGCCCTCCCCACTGCTTCTACTCATTGTCCTCTTTCCTCCATTGCTGGCTGGTTCAAGCTCCTTAGCCTGGCATTTAGGGTCCTCCTCTTTAGACACACTACTTGATAAGAAGAATTATTCAAAACAATTTTTATGTTCTCATAATGTTCTTCAGGCCCTCCTACATCTCTGTAGTAAAGAATTTATCCTTGCCCAAAGAGAGGTCTGGCCCTTGCCCTCAGCTTCAAGGAGGTAATCCCTTAGCCTTTGGAATGCCATGCTTGATTGCAGTGTCTTTATTTGCCAGGGGGCCTTGGACAAGCCAGATAGTAACGATGTGATTTTTGGATGAGGGCTTTGGGCCATGAAATATCAGCTTGATCTCCTGAGGGTCTAGAAACTGAAGCCAGCCACATGAGCAGTCAACTCTGTCTGTGTGATAGAAGCCCAATAAAGAGTGGGCACCAAGGTTCTGGTGAGCTTCCCTGGTTGGCAATGTGATGTGCTTATTGTCACACGTTAATGATTGGAGAATAATGCTGTCCTGACTCCACAGGGAGAAAAGAACCAGAGGTTCTATGTTTGTATTCTCTTGGATTCCGCTCTGTGTTTCCTCCCTTGGCTGACATTAATCTGGATCCTTTAAGTGTAATAAAACATAACTTGAGTATAAAAAGCTTTTTGTGAGTTCTGTGAAGCTTCATAGCAAATTATCGAACGTAAGGATGTCTTGGGAACCTCCAAACTTTCCATTGGTGTTAGATGTGAGGCTGGTCTTGTGGACCGTCCTCTGACTCTGCAGTTGGTATCTGCTGTCAATAGCTCCTGGAGAAGAAAGGGGTTGTTACATAAGCTATCGCCAGGAAGGAAGCTGATTTTCTTTCCTGAGCTTCCAGGACTCTTCTTTCTTATCTTCTTTTCCTAATTCTTCTAGCTCTTTTTTTTTTTTTCAAAGATTTTATTTATTTATTCATGAGACACACACACACACACACACACACACAGAGGCAGAGACACAGGCAGAGGGAGAAGCAGGCTCCCTGTGGGGAGCCTGATGTGGGACTCAATTCCGGGGCCCCAGGATCACGCCCTGAGCTGAAGGCAGATGCTCAACCACTGAGCCACCCAGGCGTCCCCAGTTCCTTTTCTTCTTAATCACTTCCCTGCCTTGTCCCCTCTCTTCCTACTGGGTAGGAATCTTGAAGGACTTCCTTCTGAATCTTCTGAAGAAAATGGTCCTACATTTATTTTCTTTCTTTCTTTCTTTCTTTCTTTCTTTCTTTCTTTCTTTCTTTCTTTTTATTTATTTACTTGACAGAGAGAGAGAGAGAGAGAACAAGAGGGAGAGGGAGAAGGAGAAGGAGCAGCAGACTCTCTGTTGAGCAGCTGGACATGGGGCCCAATCCCCAGAATTGGAGATCATGACCCGAGCCTTAGGCAGACACTCAACCGACTAAGCCACTCAGGTGGTCCTCACTGACCTTTCTATCACAACACTGGTAAAGGTTCTAGAACTCAAGATTTTAAAAATATAAGGGAGAGTTAACAAAAAAGTTATATACTATATCCTAAAATGAACATTATTTATAAACCAATGAAATATGCATTTAAATATATATACATATATAATATTCAGATATATAATATATATATTATATATATATTTGAAACTAGGGAACTAATGACACTCTTTGCCACATAGTAATGAGTAACATTTAAGGAAAGCCTGCTGCTATATTTCATCTACTATTCGAGCTACTTTGAATGGACTATGCTATTTAATCCTTAGAGTAACCCTGTGTGGTGGATACTGTGATTAATTGACAGATGAGTAGGGTGAGATTCAGAGACCTCCTCTGAGTTCACACAACTGTGAGGGACCAGAGCTGGGATTTGAACGCAGGATCCCATTCCAGACCTTGTACTTCACTTTTAACCACCTGCTCCCTTCCTGCTAGGGGCACAGGCTCTGTTCTGCACTATGTGAATCCGCTTCTTTGATCATCTTAGTTCTTTCTTAAAACAGGATTCATGCAATTTTGTTTTATTTTATTTTTAGGATTCACGAAACTTTAATTGGAATCTTCATAAAATAGGGGTTGTATTGCTTGGCTGATAAACTACTGCAGAGATTTTTTTTTTTAGGTTCCTGATGTGCAGTTGGCACAGAGCACTCATCCAACTGTTATTCCACACACAGTCTTGTGGAATTGGGCAGCAGCAGGGATTTCTACTAAATCCCTCTCTCCTTTTCTTGATCTTTCCTGGGTTACATTGGCAAATAGCTCCTGCAAATTGCCTATGCTGGAGTGTGAGTCAGACAGGGACGGGTAGATCAGTGAAGGCTCAGTCCCTTCTAAATGCCATGCCTTGATTGTCTGGTCTGTGGTTCAGCCTTCCCCAAGCATTGTGTAATCATTAACTCCTGCAGGAAGCCCACAAGACAATTACCTATCAGAGCATCTGCTTCTGCTCAACTAGACACAACAGCTATTGAAGTCCTGAGATGGAGAGAAGTCAGGAAAGAGATGGTGGTGAGGGGGTGGCAGGACGGGAGCCAGACGGTAGGGGGCTAAGGCTGAGGAGGGAGATTGGCTTGTGGAGTGCTGTGTCCCTGACTGCTGGCTGTATGATCGGCTCTGGCATCTTCATGTCCCCACAGGGGGTCTTGGTCTATGTGGGCAGTCCTGGGGCCAGTCTCGTGGTCTGGGCAGTCTGTGGTCTCCTGGCCATGATGGGTGCCCTGTGCTATGCTGAGCTAGGGGCCCTGGTTCCCAAATCTGGCGGGGAGTATGCCTATATCTTGCAAATCTTTGGTTCCTTGCCAGCCTTCCTGGTTATCTACACATTTGTGCTGTTGGTCAGGCCAGCCGCCATCGCCGCTGTCTCTCTGAGCTTTGCTGAGTATGCAGTGGCTCCCTTTTACCCGGGCTGCTCCTCGATGCCCCAAGCCGTGCTCAAGGCTGTGGCTGCCATCTGCATCCTGCTGCTGATGTTGGTCAACTGCTGGAGCTCGCGGCTGGCCACCATGCTGATGAATGTGTGCACGGTTGCCAAAGTATTCTCGTTGCTGGTCATCGTGGGGGGTGGGGCTGTGGTGCTGGGCCAGGGCCGTGGCTACACGGAAGCCTTCCTGTTTGCCTTCCACAATACCACGCAGCAGGCCGGGCGCATCGGCATGGCCTTCTACCAGGGCCTGTGGTCCTTTGATGGCTGGAATAATGTCAACTATGTATTGGAGGAGCTCAAGAATCCAAAGGTGAGTCCATGATCCTTCTTCAGAGGGTGAAATCTCCAAACATCAGCAATTCCAATTATTGTTATTTGAGCTGACTAAAACCATGAGAAATCAGCTGAAAGTGGGGGCTCCCTTCTTGCAGTCATGCATGCCAGCCCACTGTCTAGCTTAATTTGTTTGTGGAATTATATGAATCATAACTTCTCAAGTGGGCACAGAATTTTATCGGATCACACCCAGGGTCTCATTTGCCCTGTGAGGTAGGTACAGTCCCCCTCTATTTTTCACACGAGATGTAGAAAGGGGTAAGTGATTCTGAGGTCATACCACCAGCAAGAGGCCATGCTTGGTGACTCAGCTTGTTATCTGTCCTGATAGTTGAACATGTGGACTTTTGAGTTACTATGGAAATTAACCCTTTGCTGTAAATATATTTGCTTAGCTTGCTACTTGTTTTCTGTTATTTCCTGCAAGAGTCTTTAATTCTCAGAGAATGAGAACTGAGTCTTTTCCTCCACATTCTCGGGGCTGGCTCAGGGGTCATTACACGTCTCAGCTCTCAATAAAGGCTCCCTGGGGAGTGGGGGTGAGGTTTGGGAGAATTTGGGAGGAAAAAAGGAGCTTGGAGACCGAAGTCCAAGAGCAGAGAGAGATGAGTGAGGGCCAAGAGTTCTGGGACCAAGTTTTTATTCTGGTATGTAAATTCTTGTGCTTCAGTTCCTTACCTGTGAAACGGGATCATAATTAGCTGCTCCATTTACCTGATGAGGCTTTAAGGTATCAAATGGCATAATCATTGTGGATGGAGTGCCATCAACAGCTGTCAGTTCAGGTGAATGGTTAGTGTGTGCTCAGGTTGGCTCTGGGGCAGGGTAGGGGCTACAGGGTGGGGACACCAACTGGCTCATTCAGTTCACAGGTGTAGACTACTCTCCTTCGGAACCCAGGCCCAGGGCTCAGAGCTGATCCCAGGAAAGAGCAAGGGGCCCAAAGATGAGTGAGACAAGCTCCCACACCACATAGCGTGGATTAGCCGACTTTTTCTGTAAAGGACCAGAGAGTTAATATTTTAGGTTTTGTGGGCCATGAGGTCTTTGTCAAGACTACTCAACTCTGTTGTAGCATGAAAAAGTTATAGGTAAACAAATGAGTGTGGCTGTGCTCCCGTAAACGTTTATTAACAAGCAGCCGGCTAGATTTGGTCCACAGGTTGTGGTTTGCTGAACTCAGCGGTATGTAGAGCATTTTTGACGAATATGGGTTTCAAAGCAAAAACAAAGCCGTGCCTCTGAATGCTGGGCATTTGAAATGTTGGCTCTCTGTTCTCTGAAGCACACGTTAAGTATATCTCTGTTTCACACTTTTTTTTCTAGAAACTGTAGAACCTATGCCAAACCTGGGCCAGGTTTGTGCCCATGTGCCCTGGGATTTGAGTAGAGTTAAGGTATTCAAGAAAGAAACCAGGAAATCTCACTGTTCTTGTGGTGCACCTTGGGGCTTAGCTGGCAGGTGGGCTGTCCAAGATATGTCAAGTTCAAAAGCATATGAGATCCCCTTCCCTGTGACTTGGCAGATGGCTGGGTCACGCATGGTGGGTGCTTGCCTGCTGAGGGCTCTCCATGATGGGGCCCTCAGGAGGGGCAACCCAGGATTCTGCTTCACTGGCCCATCTTTGCTATAAGTGGCCTCTTCTGGACCCAAGCAGGACACATTTTCAGGACTGGGAAGATGAGAAATTTGTGGCCATGACCATTTGGTGGAGGGAATTCCTTTGCTTCCAGGTCCCCAGATTTGAGAGCTGGAGGGGACCTGAAAGGAGCCATTAAAAAAAATTTTTTTTTATTTACTTATGCAAGAGAGACACACAGAGAGAGGCAGAGACACAGGCAGAGGGAGAAGCAGGCTCCCTGTGGGGAGCCCGATGTGGGACTCAATCCCAGGACCCCAGGATCACGACCTGGGCCAAAGGCAGACACTCAACCACTGAACCACCCATGCACCCCGGAAGGACCCATTTTATGTGAGAAGCCATTGCTGTCCTATTGGCTTCACTTGCACATGTTTGTCACATGACCTGCTAGGGCTGCTGACCAGCCATCCTGGTTCCCCGGGACTGAGGAGTTCTCAGGGATGCCAGACTTCGGTGCTAAAAGCAGGAAAGTCTTAGGCAAACTGGGTTGAATTGGTCACCGTACCTGGCTCCTGCCCTTAGACGACAGGATAGGGTGGGACAGAGGCTTAGATATCATAGGGCTTGCTGGGGTGCTGCCTCTACTTGCTGCTGGAACTCAGAAAGAAGAGATCCCCGTGAGGCAGGACAGTCAAGCAGGCCTCCTGCATGTGCAGAGCTAGAGCTGAGCCTTGAGGGCTGTTGAGGTTTCTGGCCAAACAACCACGTGGAAGCAGTGTGGACAGGAAGCCGGAGACCTGGAAAGTCTCAAATGCAGGGCGTGTTTATGGAGGATGGGCCCTGAGATCACTACTCTGTCCTCCGTGCCCCCATGCCCACCTCCAGAGTTTTCTGTGGGGAGATCTTAGCCCTGGCAGAGAGCTCTGGAAATTGCTTTTTATTTTTAAAATTTTTAAATTTTAATTATTTTTAAAAAAGATTTTATTTATTTATTCATGAGAGACACAGAGAAAGAGAGAGGCAGAGACAAAGGCAGAGGGAGAAGCAGGCTCCCTATGGGGAGCCCGATGCAGAGCTCGATCCCAGGACCCGAGAATCATGACCTGAGCCAAAGGCACACGTTCACCACTGAGCCACCCAGGCATCCCAATTTTTTTATTTTTTAAAAGATTTTATTTACTTTTTTGAGACAGAGAGAGAGAGAATGAGCAGGGGTGTGGAGGGACAGAGGAACAGGGAGCCTGATGTGGGGCATGATCCAGGAGTCTGGGCAGACGCTTGATTGACTGAGCCTCCAGGTGCCCCAGAAATTGGTTTTTATATAATGTTGAGGATAGAAGATACGCTAACCAGGGGCAGGTGCTTAAATGGGAGAGGGCCCTACCTCGTGGTGGGCAGGGAGGTCTGAGTGGGACTGTGGTACAGGCCTCCCGGGGCAGCTCTGTGCTGGACCTCCCTGCCTCTTGGTGCAGAATGACCTCATCTCTGTTTCGTTTCGTGTTACACTGTGTCAGTAACAGAAATGCCAGGTTCTGGTGTCCTGAGTACAGAGGGGAGAGGCTCTGGGCTCATCAGTGCTTGCCTGCCCCTCACAAGGTAAGCTAAAGGACATCTAGAGAAAGATGAGGCTGGGGGTGTTGTAGACATGCTTTTCCTACTTCGAAGTGGGCTCTACCTTGGAGTCTAAAGATGTCTATCCAGGGTGGCCCACGCCTGGGGAATGTTGAGTAGAGTTCTCTGGGTCCTGGGGAGACCCCTTCTTTCTATTTGCCTCTGGCTCCAGAATGACGTCCGGGGCTGAGGGTGTGAAGCAGGAGGGAATACACTCTGATTTACCCTGATTTACCCAGTTTTCATAGATTATTCCATTTTTATTGAATGGTTGCTCAGTACCTTTTTTTTTTTTTAATATTTATTTGTTTATTTGAAAGAGAGAGTTAGAGAATGAACACAAGCAGGAGGGGCAGAGTAGAGGGAGAGAATCTCAAACAGATTTTGCACTGAGCGCAGAGCCTGACACAGGGCTCGATCTCATGACCCTGAGATCATGACCTGAGCTGAAACCAAAAGTCGGACACTTAACTGACTGAGTCACTCAGGCGCCCCTCGGTACCTTCATTGGGAGCCCATGGGTCAGACTGGCACTGAGGCTCCAGTAGTACAGACTTCTCCGAATGCCCACAGCCACTGTGTCCAGGCCCTTCCTTTCCCCTCCTCGTTGCTGACCCTCACCCCTTGCAGAGGGGCAGAGCAGTGGGAAGTCCCACTTTACAGATCCCCAGTGACCCCTAATTTCCAGGTGAGGAGACTGGCGGGGGGGCAGGGTGGAACCCCTGGGAGTCGTGGCCCTCAATCCGGGTCTGAGTCCTGGAGACCCGGGAAACTAGGCAGGGTTGGCATGGTGGTCTTGGAATATTCCAGTTGCAAAGTTCAATAAACAGCCAGGAATGAAGACCTTTAGCTTTCTTGTCCTTTCTCTGTGCCTCTGTTCTCACGGTTGCCCCTCCTGGGAATGCCTCCCATTCCCACCTGCCTGAATCTCTTTCATTCTTCAAGGAGAGCCCAGTATAAGGCCCTACTCATTCTGGAAGTTTTGGGCACAGCTCCTGTGTCCCTCCACTGCTGTGACTGCCTAGTGTCCCTCATGGCCTCCTAGCACACCCGCTGTTTTTGCGTCCATGGCATGGGACTGTGAGCACACAGCCCGAGTGGTCCCCAGGGCCTGGCATGTTCCCTGTGGCCAGGATGAGCTCAGCACTGCACTGACCAGCTCGTTCTGGGGGCCTGAGAAGGAACTCATCTGCTAACATGTGGCCTTTCTCCCGGGTCTCTGCAGCAAAACCTGGTGTGGGCGCTGATGATCGCCATCCCACTGGTCACCAGCCTGTACCTCCTGGTCAACATCAGTTACCTGCTAGTGTTGTCACCCAATGAGCTCCTTTCCTCTGATGCTATGGCCATGAGCTGGGGGTGAGTGAGTCAAGTGACGCATTCCCTGGCCCCGGGCAGACAATCCAGGTTGGGGAAGGACAGTGGCCTGTGTGGATTTCAACGTGCCACTAGTGGTTTTGCTTGCTCTGTTTCCTTGTGGTTGCCTTCCAGTTTGCTGCTGGAGTTTCTTCCCTTGATTCCTCTACTGTCCTAGGAACCAGGTGCTGGGGGACTGGGCCTGGATGGTACCCTTGGCTGTCACCCTCTCGACACTTGGATCTACCAATGGGACATTCTTCGGTGGAAGCCGTGTGTGCTATGTGGCTGCAAGAGAAGGCCACATGGTGAGAGATGGGGTCCGGGCCGGGCAAGATGGTGGGGCTGCAGGAGGGCATTGGAAGGGCTGCAAAAGCTAAGCTTTCTCCTGCTTGAGCTTAGTTCTTAGCAACTCCCCCCGCCCCCCCGCCCCTAGGACTTCCCCTACAGGACATAGCCCTCTTCTCTCTAAGAATGGGATTAAAGCATCCCACACATCTCCGATCTCAATTCCAGTCCTTTGGCTTCAGGTTTTGGGAGATCACCATACTGGGTCACACTGTGGAGCCTGTAGGTGATGGAGTTGTTGGTGCACTCCAGGGGGGTGGGGCCAGCAGGGCAGAGCCACAGGAGCAGAGCCAATGTGTTCGCTCAGGCCATTCCCCCAGGGACTCTGTCCCTTTGGTAGCTTTTGCAGCAATGATGCTCAATAAAAGATAGCTCCCAGATCTCAGGGGCTTATGACAGCAAACATTTCATGTTGCTCATCAGTCCCTGGGGCCACTGTGGCTCTGCTTCAGGCTGGGGTTGTTGTTCAGATTTTGTCGTTTGGCACTGTGAGGCTGTTCTTGTCCCAGGGACCCAGGCCAAAGCATATTTTTGCCTGGAGCAGGTGGCAGGGGTTCAAGAGACCAAGCCAAAGTGTATTTTGAGCCTCTGCTGTGTTACTCCTGCTCACCTTTCATTGGCCAAGCCCAGCGTCAATGGATGAGGAACTAGAACATCTTTCCCCTACAGAGGTGGGAGATGGAGGCTATTTGCTGAGTAATAATACAATCTACCACAATAACCCGCAATCCCACTCCATGCTCCGTCCCTTACTGTCCTCCTCTCTCCTCCCTACTCTTCTGTCTTCCCACCATTGGTCCCTCTTCCTGTCTTGGGGATGACCAATAAGAAGATGAACCACCTGGCCAGGCCCCTGCTTCAGCTCTCTACACTCCAGCCCACATCCTAAGCTATTTGGGTCTTGGCTGCCTTGGAGAGACAGGCCCCCCACACTGCACCCCGGGCCTGGTGTCACTCCAAGTGAGGCCTACATCAGGAAGCTGTGTAGACTGGGGACCATGAGGTTGGGCCTGCTGGTGTCCAGAGAGAGTTTGGTGGGGGAGGAGGACTGGGAGCTTTCCAGAGCCGATACCTGCCGTGGCTGCCTTGGGGGGCTGCCTGACACCCAGCTTTGCTCCCAGCCCCAACTTCTGTCTATGGTTCATGTGCATCGCCTCACACCAACTCCGGCCCTGATGTTTACCGCTGCAGTGGCTCTGGTCCTGGTCATCCCAGGAAACTTCAGCACCATCGTGAACTTCTTGAGGCAAGTGAGACTGTCCTCCCATGGTGGGTATCTCAGGGCCCCTTTGTGTGCATACTCACATACACTCATACATGTATATAGAAGTCCCCTCTGTGTGCACATTCATGCACAATCATGTGTGTATATAAACACGTGTGTGCACACTTCTGGAAGCCCCTACATATAATTATGACATATATGCCTATATATATACATGCATATGTGCATGCACTCTTCTAGAAGCCTGAGCTCGGGGTTCCAGCACATGCACTCACATTTCAGCCATTCTCTCCCAGTTATATTTCCAAAATTAAATGTAGCTTCCTCCTCTCTTGCCCTGTTTCCAAAAATTCAATGAGACAAATGTTTGACCAAGAGGCAGACAAGTAAAAGGCTTGTGTTATCTTTGTCATGTTTTATTCCACCTTGTTCTATTATTCTGTCGCTGGGGTCATGTTAAAGCCATCTTTGGGCTTTACTCACCACTACTCGTAGCCCTCAGCTGTGCTGTGATCCTCCCTTTGTAGTCTGATCTGTGCTCAGGACCCTGACCCAGCATATCTCTAGCAAACTCAAGGCAGACCCACAAGCAAGTTGGGAAGGTATAATCAGTGATTGCCTTGAAGTGGGGAGATGTTCTGATCCCCTTTATTACCTTCCCTGGGGTAGAAATGATAAGCTATTGTGCCATCCAGCCATAATTTTATGACCTCATCTGAAGCAGGTTCAGTGGGCATGTCCTCATACTAACAGGCAAGCGAGTGTCGGGGTGCAGAGGGAGTTCTCAGAGTAATTTTTCACGCATCATGTGCTCTCTTCCTTGTTGTCATAAGTATAACTAATCTTCTGGAACAGGATACGTGGTGCTTGATGTGACTTTCTTCAGAACATTAAGTAATAGACCTGGTTTTTCTTGTTGTCTTTTTCCCATGAGAAAGGATAAAATCATTACATGGTGAGAATAAAATCAAACCCACGGTGAGCCCAGGGTTTCTTTAGGCTGAGACTGGGGAATGTGACTGAGAATGAGTGAGAATGTTGGGATGATTCATCCCCATGAGAACACAGTGTCTCCCGGTCTTGACCACCTCAAGAGATGGCCTGGTCTGGACCCTGACTCCAAGGTCGATGAAGCTTTCATCAGACCTACATCAGCCACTCCACTACCTACCCTGGAGAAGGCAGAGGCCAGGGGATTGTCTGGGTGCTCAACAGCCTACCCTGTCACCAACTCTAAGGTAGGAGGACCTGATGTGAATGTGCTGGTCCCTGAGGAGAGCACAGACTTTCTTGAGATTCCATCACTCTTTTTTCTGGACAAGCAGATGCTCCTCCCTTCCTTTGAAAACTGTCCTCTTCTGTTCAGCCATGGACAGTCAAAGAAGGCCTGATCTGAAGCTAAGTGGGTGTCTGGGCTTGTGTACGTGTCACTTTGTGACTGAAGATGAAGGAGGCAGGAATACTCTCCAGGGCATTCTTGTCCTTGGAACTCCAGCCTTGCCATCTTCTTTCCTTAGTCTGCATGGACAAGGGCACCTGCAGGTGGCTGAAAGGCCCCTGATGGGCTTGTACTTCTGCCCCAGGTTTGCATCTGCTAGGCCCACCCCGGGCAGGGCCCGGTAGTGAGCGGCTTCTTTTTGCCTTTTAGCTTTCTTGGCTGGATCACCTATGGAACTACCATTAGCTGTCTCTTGTACTTGCGGATGAAGAAGAAGAATCTTCCTCGACCTTACAAGGTAGACTTTGGAGTAAACATTGGGCTTTTTTCAACCCTAGACTGTTGCATGAGGCAGATTATTGGATCACAGCCTCCTATGGGGCCTAGAGAAAGAATGTAAGAGGTGGCCACTGTCATATTTGCTAGAAAATTTCTGTATTTCCTGGCGGGTGAGGGATAGTTGGATCACAAGGCATCGATTCTGCTTATTGGTGATTCACTTCTCTGGAGGACCCTGAGGGAGAATAGCAGGAGACACATGCCGAGAGGATGCTCACACACAGTAGGATTCACAAGGATCTCCTCTCACAGAGGAGGTCAAGCTGGTTCCCAAAGCTCCTGCTCCTTGGATGGCCCCCTGAAACCTGGCAGGTGGCTTTTCTGGCTAGCCAAGCTATGATGGCAGGGACTGGAAGAGGGGAACTGGTGGCAGGTGGAAACAACAGGCAGGCAGGCAGGCAAGAGGGACAGAGCCCAGGGGCCATACACCATGTCCAGTACCTCTCCATCATTCAGGTCTCTGTGTCCTTGGCAGGTCCCCACCGTCATCCCTGTCATCATGCTCCTTGCTTCTCTCTACCTGGTGCTGGCACCCATCATCGACCACCCCCAGATTGAGTTCCTATACATCTTCCTGTTCCTGCTCAGTGGCATCCCGGTCTATTTTCTGCTTGTCCACTTCCAGTGCCAGCCCAAGTGGTTGCAGATGGCCACCATGTACCTCCAGCTGCTCCTGGAAGTTGCTCCGGCCATTAAAAACGTTGACTAAAGGACTGGACAGGTGTGCACTGCCCTCCTTGCTGCAACACCTCTACCCCCACACAAGTGGTCTTGCCAGCTTTTCTGTAGGTTGACTATGCATAATTCCAATAAGCGACTGGGATGCTAAATACAGCTATCGCGAAGTTTTGGGGGTATCCAACCAGGACAGCATCCCCCTTTCTCTAAGAACTGCTCCTCCAATGCAAGGGGATCTCATAGCCACATTGGTATCACAGGGCTGCCTCTCCGGATATAGCTATTTGATATTCCAGGTGGGCAGCATGAAATACGTTCCCTTCCTTGGAGATTTTGGAGTTAGAATTCTGATGGTT
This sequence comes from Vulpes vulpes, assembly GCF_048418805.1. Taxonomy (NCBI): domain Eukaryota; kingdom Metazoa; phylum Chordata; class Mammalia; order Carnivora; family Canidae; genus Vulpes; species Vulpes vulpes. Next base: position 96,522,078 of record NC_132787.1, on the reverse strand, counting down.
GCCTGACCTGAGAATGGTAAATTCTGGGATCTGTGTGGGACCATCTTCCATAATCTGGGCAGAGTAGAGAAAGTGCCTGTGGAGAGAGGAATGGAGATACATCGCGAAATGGTGTTGAGAAATTATATGATCCCCACGAGCTGGGGGAATGATCTGAGCAGGCGACAGCCTCCATCCTTGGCTGCTTTCCAGTTCTGGCCTCTGTCCTTCCAGGGCCCAGCTGCCATCTGACTGCCCTTCCTGCTTTTTGATTGTCTAGGACAACTTGATACCTTGTAATAAATTTCCAATTTTGGCTCAGGTGAGTTGGAGTGAGTTCTTATTTCTTGCAAATGGAAAAGCTCTGAGTCTGAAAAAACTTCCTCAGGAAGACGTGCTACTTTAGTTCCTATTTAAAGCTGCCAACCAGCTTGAACAGAGAAAGAAGTAAGAGCCGGATCCCTGGGAGGGAGGGATTCTATTGGCTTTGGGTGAAAGGGAGGACAGTCAAAATTCTAGAAGAAAGGATGAAAAGTTAGAACCGACCTCAGCAGGCCAATGTGGTTGTAGGACTAAAGAGAGGCAAGAGGGCAGAGATATATTGCTGCCCAGGTGAAAATAAGGGACAGGAAGGATGACGGCAGCGCTTGGAAAGGCTGGGGGTGCAGCTTCTGAGTCCTTCAGGGAGGGGAGGGCATCCAAAAGAGGAGGGGCAGACACTCTGCTCAGTCCCCCCCCCCCCCCCCCGCCCCAGCTGGGCCAAGAGACCTACGTATGGCTTTCATTTTACCGCCCGGATATGGAAAAGGCTCCCACAAGCTCTTTCTGTTAAGTTTTCTTCTCACATCAACCACTTCTCCATTTTTCCCAACACCAAACAGGTGTCCAGTGATTCCGTTCAGTTCTGCACTATCTGAGGTAATACAGACCCCCAAAGCTAAAGGACTCAGGCACCAGGTGCAGACACCAGGTCTCAACATCGGGTCCCTAGATCACCCGTGCTTCTGCCCAGCTTGGTGACAGCCCCTCCCTCCATGGTCAGTCACTTGCTAGAATGACTCAGGACTCTGGAAAAACACTTTCCTTACTTGCTATTGCCAGTTCATTACGAAAGATACAACTGGGGAGCAGCCCAGTGGAAGAGATGCACGGGGGAAGGCACAGGGGAAGGGGTGTGGAGCTTCCATGCTATGCTCCCTTTGGCTGTGTCACCCTCCTGGCGCCTTGATGTGTCCACTCAACCTGGAAACTCTCTGAAATCTGTCCTTTAGAAGTTTTTATGGAAGTTCCATTTATGTAGGTGGATTAATCGTTGGCCATGGTGATTGAATTCAATCTCCAGCCCCTTGGCCCTCCCCAGAGGTCAGAGGTGGGGGTAGGGCAGAAAGTTTCAACCATTCATCTGTCTTGGATTTTCTGGAAACCAGCCCCCATCCAGAAGCTGTCTGGGGCCCCTATCCATTAGTCCTCTTCAATAGCATACAAAAGGCAACCATCACTCCAGAGATTCTAAAGCTTTGGGAGCTGTGTTCAAGGAACTGGGGACAGGGACCTAATATTTATTTTTTGTTGTACCTCCCTTCTGAACTGTGAACTCTTTATCTGTGCTGCTCCCCAGTAAACATTGAACCATGAGGGAATGCATCACAGTTATATTTTTTAGGATTTGCATGCATAGCTTTTCTCCCCATCATGCCTGGTCTGCCCTCGGCTCCCAGACCATATCCTGAGAAGGTTCTCTAAGGAGGGGGGACATCTCCCAAGCCTTGAGCAATCACGTCCAGCTGGCAGTGGATGCATGCCTAGGGGTGGGAAACAGAGAGGGGAGCTGAACCATCACAGGCTTGGCCTTGGGTCATGCCCTCCAGTTAGGCTGTGTCTCAGTTTGTGACTCAGTCTTCTCATCCTTCCCATAACCAACTGCCTTTGGGCTCACAGTCCTTTTGTGATGGTGCAAAGGGTCCCCAAGGCCAGGTTCTGAGAGGACAGCTTCCTGCTCTTTGCAATTTCCCAGGACATCCTCCTTGAGCTCCTGTTTTGCCCCAGACCCCCCCTCCTGGGTCCCGGAATAGTAGTGGGAAGTGATCCTTGATGAAAATCTGAGATTTCTTAAGAAATTAGTATATTGGACTTCCTTGCTTGAAGTCAAGACCATGATTTCCATTGTTACTTATCTTCTATAATCAGAGATGACATAGTAAATGTCATGATGCTGGCCTTTGGATTGGAAAAAAACTGTTCTGAGTCTTGGGGACCAGGTCAGAGTCCTCACTGTTTCTTCTAGAGAAGCAATAAATTCCAGGAAATGTGTGGGGCAGGTGCTGGCTGGGTTCCTGGGGGAAGGGCAGTGTTCTTTAACCCTAGGTCCACCCAACAACATCTGGATGTTTCCTTTTGGGTCAGAGCCTGGCTATTCCCAGTTATAAGCACTCAATTCTTCGGACTTCCTTTTGACCAATTACACTGTCTTGTGCTGAATACTTAGAATAGTGGAAACTGAGTTTCATAAATCAATCCATACAAATGAATGTCATGGTTAAATTTTCACACTACAAAGGATATAACTAAAAAGGCAACATTTCTTACTCCACACTCCCCATTTCCAGTGCAAAAAGTTTCCTTGCTTACTTCCAGAAAGCTTCTGCACGTGCACATAAACCATGGTAGAGTCCACTGCTGCTTTCTTTGCTTGTTAGAGTAATCACAACCTGTTCAATTCTACCTGTTGAGGGGAAGCAGTTCTCTTTTCATATCTCTGTCCCCAGACCAGAAGTCTGAGTCCTCTACTGTGGTGGTCATTCTTTTTTTTTTTTTAATATTTTATTTATTTATTCATGAGAGACACACTCACAGAGAGAGGCAGAGACACAGGCAGAGGGAGAAGCAGGCTCCATGCAGGGAGCCCAATGTAGGACTTGATCCCAGGACCCCAAGATCGCACCCTGAGCCAAAGGCAGGCGCTCAGCCACGGAGCCACCCAGGCGTGCCCCATGGTGATCATTCATACTGTTCACTATCCTCTAGCTCTCCTTCTGACCACACGGTAGGATTGTAGAGTTCCCTGTCCCCTTGGAGTTTAGATGTAACCCCAGGACTTGATTTGGTCTATAAAATGTGAGTTGAAATGACGAACGTTACTGCTAGGGTGAGGCTTCAAGAGCCAGTGCATAATTTCCTGCATTTTTCATTTCCTTCTGCTTTGGTGGCTGGCAGTGTTCTCATGGCTGCTCTGTTAGCCTGGGTCCTGATACAATGATGGGATGCTGCAGGGCCAGCCCACAGCCAACCCTACCTGGGCATGGAGTGTGAGCAAAATTAACTTTTGTTATTTAAACCACTGAGATTGGGGGATGTTTGTTACTGCAGCGTAATCTGGCCCGTCCTGACTGTGCATCCCTCCTCTATTCATGAGGCTTTCAAGTGCCCAGGACTGCTGACCAATTGAGATGGGCCTCACTTTGAGAGTTGCCAAGGAGACCACATGTGATGTGAGGTCATCCTCTCCCTGGTCTCCGGGCTGTCAGTGATTCCTTGTTTGCATTTGTGTTCCCTGTCCTTTTGCTCCTGGCCACCTTCCCCCTGCCCCTGCCCTCATTTTCTATCCTTACTTTCCACAGTCACACAGTCTTATTTTGCCTCTGGGGGAAGAAAAACTGGTTCTGCAAATATGCCCAAAAGAAGTTTTGCTAGTGAGGGCTTTTGAATCTTTGTTCCTGCCTAGGTGTGCACTGAAGAAAGAAAAACTGTCCAGCCCTGCCCTTGGGTACCAGTGAGGAAGACAGAAGGAGGTAAACATACATTACAAAAGCCAGCAGATCATTACTTTGAGACATAGCTACAATGCACACAGATAAGCATAAACTGACACATCCCCCCTTTTTAAAAAAAATATTTTATTTATTTATTCATGAGAGACACAGAGAGAGAGAGAGAGAGGCAGAGACATAGGCAGAGGGAGAAGCAGACTCCCTACAAGGATCCCAATGCGGGACTCGATCCTGGACCCCGGGATCATGCCCTGAGCCAAAGGCAGACACTCAACCGCTAAGCCACCCAGGCATCCCTTATTCCTTTTAAGATAGCAATGGGCTATACTCTAGATTTTTCTAAAAATTCCTTAATGCTTAATGTGGGAGAACTTTTAAAGACTTTTTGTATAAAAAAGTCTTTTTATATCTTTTATATCATCTCTTTTTAATGGATGCCTGGTATTATTGGCCTATTGTTCATGGATATTCTCTGGTCTTATTACAATACAAGCAAAGCTAGAGGGACCACTTGGTTGTATAGAAAAGTGATGATCCAAAAGCAGGCACCGTTTTTCTTCCCAAATCATCCTTGTTTGTTCTATGCTATAGTCCTCCTCCTGAATTACTGTTTGCCATTATTTTTTGCTATAAATGAAATCTATGTTTTAGGTGTAGGAAGATACATCTAAACCATAAAGCTACTGTGAAATGGACTGTGACCTTTGTGAACTACAGAGTGTCTATGGAATATAGATGCTCTGACATCATCATTTTTTATTTCCTTCATTTATATATGCTCTGAATTGAAACTTTTTGTAAAATGAAGAATCTCAGAAATTTCTTTAAAATATCTCTTACACTGTCTCCCCACCGCCTGGCCAGGGTCTGTTATATAATCAGGATTCATTGATCCTGGTGCTGCTCACGACTGTTCATTGTCACACTCTTGGGAGTCAGTATAAAGCATTTGGGAGGGATCCCTGGGTGGCGCAGCGGTTTGGCGCCTGCCTTTGGCCCAGGGCGCGATCCTGGAGACCCGGGATCGAATCCCACATCGGGCTCCTGGTGCATGGAGCCTGCTTCTCCCTCCGCCTGTGTCTCTGCCTCTCTCTCTCTCTCTCTCTCTCTCTATGACTATCATAAATAAATAAAAAATTAAAAAAAAAAAAGTTTAAAAAAAAAATAAAGCATTTGGGAGCTATTAAAATTGCTAAATAAATTAAAGAAAAACATTTTGCAAGCCATCTCTATGTCCCCTTAGGAAACATCTTTTCTTGGGATAAGGCTTGGATTTGTATATCTATGCTTTTCATTTTAGATCCAGAAATGCTATACAGTTTTTAGAGGTGGAAAATTATCTGATATTATACACATAAAAGAAAAGTTAGAATCTTATTGTTTTGATCCAAAGGCCTTTTCAAGCCCTTCAGAAAGAAGGCCAGAAACAAAGCTATCTTTAAAACATAATGCAAAAGTAGAACAGAAAAGATAGATTTCTTTTTTTTTTTTTTAAGATTTTATTTATTGATTCATGAGAGATGCAGAGAGAGGCAGAGACATAGGTCTCTCTGCAGGGAGCTCCATGCGGGACTCGATCCCAGGACCCAGGGATCATGACCTGAGCCAAAAGCAGATGCTCAACCACTGAGCCACCCAGGTGTCCCACGCAGACATATATCTGAGTGTAAAAGTAAATGGCATCTTTAGAGTGTTTCCCATTCAGGGCGGTCAGATCAGTCTATCAGCAATTCCTGGTGATCTGGTCAGATGAAAAGGCAGAGTAACAGACGGTGAGACTGGAGCTGAATAGAAAGATAGCCACTTGGGGATCCCTGGGTGGCTCAGTGGTTTTGCGCCTGCCTTCGGCCCAGAGCGTGATCCTGGAGCCCCGGGATTGGGTCCCACATCGGGCTCCCTGCATGGAGCCTGTTTCTCCCTCTGCCTGTGTCTCTGCTTCTCTCTCTGTGTGTCTCTCATGAATAAATAAATAAAATCTTAAAAAAAAAAAAAAAGATAGCCATTTGTCACTCGGCCTCCCAGGCATGTCCTGAGCCCTCCCTCGGGCCCTGGGGGCTGTGAGGGGGATACACGAGGCTGGGTGACCCTGAGACCAGCTCCAGGGGCCCCATCTCTGCCTGGGATTCATTGATGCTGGTGCTGCTCACGACTGTTCATTGTCGTAGCCCAGGGAGTGGCCCTGAGTGCAGCCCCAGGTGGGGAGATTCCAACCATCTCTGGGGCAACGGAGAAGTCTGGGTCCCTGGCCTCAAGCTTCGGCAAGAGATGGTCCTGGGGCCAGTCTGCTCTGGGAGTGTGACAGGGCCTGACGAGTGGCCCAGGGAGCACATGCAGGACCCAGGGAGGGAAGGGTGGTGGGACCTCTGGCTCAGGTAAGGGGGTCCAAGGGAAACATTCGGGCTTGAGTTCAGCTGTAGCTTTGGAGAGGACAGTGGCCCTCGGGAGGACAGTGTCCCTGCCTCCTGGTGCTGAAAGGGTTTGAGGATGCAGGTGGCTTTGCAGGGAAGCTGGGGAGGCAGCAGGAGGTGTGAGGGGCACGGGTGGGTCTGAGACGCACAGCAGAGGGAGACGGGCCTGGTCTGGGTTGTGGGAAGGGGATGTCACCATGACTCTCAAGCTTTGAGCCTGGGGAACTTGGTGAATGTGTTATGGTCCATGGAAATAGGGAAGAGGGACAGATTTGGAGGAAAGGAAGTCTTCAATTTTGTTCATTCTGGAACATCATGGAATCTTCCTGTGGACTTAGTAGGGTGAGTTTGCATATTTGGAGCTCAAAAGCCCTGGCTAGAAGGCAAAGGTGGAAATTGAAGCCATGGCAGTGAAGAAGAGGGTTGAAGACAAGCTCTTGATGCCACGAATAAGCTATTGACTGACGGAGCTCCTGGAAATCTACCAGGCCTGTCTGAATAGCACCCCACCCTCCACCCCATATACACATACCTGCACTTCTCACATATGAGTCACAACGCTCATGCCCCATGCTGAAGACTCGAGAGTGCATCACTCAGAGGAGCTCTTAGAGAATTTCCTCTTAATCCAGGGGTGGGGACTTGGTCTGTGCCACCTCCAAGTCACTCAGACAATAGCCAGCTCCCTCATTGTCTGGGCATGTGGTTGCCACCCCATCCCCTCATCTCCCATGTTCAGAGTCCTAGCCCTGGGTCTGGCTTTGGTGACATCTGAACAAACCACCAGGGCTTGGAAGGCAGAGGGGGTGTTGGAGTGTGGGGGTGGTTTGGTTCCCTGCATTGCACCAAAGCTCCCCTGGCTCAGGCCCTGCCTGTTGGGCCTCACCTCCCAGAGCCTGGGGTCTTGTTTCTGAACCGCCCCAGTTCTGGTCCTCGTCCCCAGCTGCTCCTCTCTGGTACGTGGTGGACACGAGGGCCATTTGCACACCTGCCTTGTTGTTGTTCCCTGGGAACCTTCCTGATGCTTCCTGCCCACTGGTTTACTTGGCTGTTTCCTGCACACAGCCTCTCAACACCTGCTCTGAGGCCACAGAGAGCTGGAGGCCTCACCTGATGCTTCCGGGCTGCTTGGCTCTTGCCAGGGAGAGGCTGGCAGGACACCGAACAGACAAGAAGGAGCAAGTCCCTTCTGTCCTCCTGCCTGCCAGTCTGCTTCTAGAGCCCCCTGTTGGCAGGACCCAACAGGAACCAGCTGATGAGAAGGACAGAACTTGCAGAGCTCCAGCCACAGCTGCACGAAGCAGGGAAGTGTGGGTCTGGAGCTGAGACTCTAGAGCCTGGGACTACTAGCGCTGTGCCCTGCCACCTTCCTCTGCTTGGCAAACTCTTGCCCATCCTCAGGTCACAGCTCAGGTGTGGTTTACTCAAGCCAGCTTCCTCTGGACCCAGCGCCCTCTTGGTTTCTCATGGAGCCCTGTGCCCTCTTCTATCCAGCACAAGCGACTTGCAGGGAAGACTGTCCTTAGTTGTGTGCCACCCTGACGTGGCTGCGAGCTTCTGGAGGAGAGAGACTTTGTCTGGGAACTTGTGAACTTCCCAGGAAGTCTCAGCTGAACCGTGTTCCCAAGGTTGTGAGTGTTCCCTGGAAGAAAGCTGGAGATTAAGTGGGGAGTGTTGGTTTTATGCCCAATTCCCCCACAAACAGTTGGCACTGCCTTTTTTTTTTTCTTCTCCAACAGTAATAATGATTAATATTTGTTGAGTACCTGGCGGGTACCTGGAGCTCTTCTTCACGTTCCACATGCATCAACTCATTTAGTCTTTCACAAACATTAAATGAAGGCACAGAGACTTTAAGCAGCTTGCCTAAGGTCACACACTTAAAAAGTGCTAGAACCAGAATTTGAATTACAGGCAGTCTGAGTTCTAGAGCCCGGGCCTTAGGCACTATTTATGATAATAGAGCCCAAGGATAATGGGAATTGGAAAAATGTGGCCAACTTATCCTGATGACAATGACAACAATAAAAAAAAAATGACAACAATCATACTCTTAAAAAAATATATTTTATTTATTTATTTTAGAGAGTGAGAGTGAAAGAGAGAGAGAGAGAGAGTGAGCATGAGCATGTGGAGGGGCAGGGTGGAGGGAGAAGGAGAAGCTGGCTCCCCACTAAGCAGGGAGCCTGACACAGGGCTCAATCCCAGGACTCCGGGATCACGACCCGAGCTGAAGGCAGGTGCTTAACTGACTGAGCCACCCAGGGGGCCCCAACAATCATACTCTTGATAAAATATTACTTCCATAGTAGATTCCATCACATTGTTTCCCTCTAGGGAATAATATCTCTTTTCTTTTGGTAAACTGAGGCTCTCAGCTCTCCAAATATATAGCTCTAGAAGAGGCTGTGGAACATCGCACAAGTGGACGTGGGACCCCAGTGGGATCAATGATATGAGGGATCATAGATGAGGGAGGAGCCTCTTGGGAGGTGAAGCTGGGAGATGCTGGGGGCTTAGGGGAGAAGCTAGTTGGCCAGAGAAAGAAGCCAATTCCCAGAGAGATGCCAGGTTGGGGAAAAGGACTGTGGCTCCGTTCTCTGCCCTGGGTCTTGATGCTGTGAGCTGGGAAGCTCTTCTTTGGCCTGCGGGTGAGCTCCTCCTCTTGCCAACCAAACTTGAGGTTCTCTCTCTGGTCTGGGCCCCAGCATGGGGAGGGGAATGGGTGTAGCCCCTCCTCGGGGCTGGAAAACCAGGGGCACCTCTGCTAAATGCCAGCACCGACCACTGACTACTACTGGGAGTCCTAGTTCAGGATGCACCCCCCAACCCCCAATGCCCCCCAGAAGAGCACGGAACTTTCTGTTTACTGTTGGTGTCAGGGAGGGTTTGAGAGGGACATGCTCCTCTCTGGTTAACTTGGGCCCTGCCCTCTCCCACCCCCCCTCAGGCTGGTGTCCATCCCCCTCCCCCCCACCCCACCTGGTCCAGGGCTTCGAGGCCTGTGCTCCCTACAGCCTGGCAGGTTGAGTCAGGCACCATTTGCTCCTTTGCCCCTCCCTTGAGGCCTGACAAGAGTGGCGGCCACCACCGTCTGTGCAGCCTGCCCGATGGCCTGCTCACATCCCCATGCCTTCGGGGGCTCCCCATTTCACGGAGAAAGAAATGAAGTTGCTAAAGTTAGCAAAGAGAAATAAAAAAGATGCCTCATTGACTTTGAATTTCAGATAAATAGTTTTTAGGGGCACCTGGATGGCTCAGTGCCTTTGGCTTAGGTTGTGATCATGGGGTCCCGGGATCAAGTCCCACATCGGACTCCCTGCTTCCCCCTCTGCCTGTGTCTCTGTCTCTCTGTGTCTCTCATGAATAAATGGATAAAATCTAAAAACAAATACTTTTTAGGGTACATATGTGCTGTGTTTTATATGCGAACTCCAGAAGTGCTCAAGCCCCGGGAGTGAGATGGCCTGTGTGGGTCCTGTGACCGGCAGGATGGGGTTTTGGCCACTCAGCCAACGACTCTCTTCATCCTGAAGTCTGCACGCGGGTTGAGTGTGGTCACCACTGTGACCTGCTGCCCTCTAGGGTAGAGGATGCCAGTGGAAGAGGGGTAACCATCCAACCCTGCCGCAGCAGGAGGCACACGCTCCGCAGCGGTGACTCCACAACCTTGTCCTGAGCCAGCAGTAAATGGCATCTGTGATGCTGAGTTTTCTGTGTCAGCCTGACTGGGCCGTGGGGCGCCCGGACATCTGGTCACACACTGTCCTGGGTGTGTCTGTGAGGGTGTTTCTGGATGCGGCCAGCACTTGAGTCGGTGGCCCTCGCGTGGAGCAGATTGCTTTCCCTAACGTGGCCGGGCTTCATTCATCAGCTGAAGGCCTGGATAGAACCAAAAGGCTGACCCTCCCACAAATAAGAGAGAATCTTCCCGCCTGAGTGCTTTTGGGCTTGGATGTTGGTTTTTCCTGCCTTGAGACTAAAATTGAAATGTTGGCTCGTCCTGGGTATCAAGTCTGCTGGCCTTCAGACTGGCTTGCTGACTGCAGATCATGGAACTTCTCAGCATATATATTTCTTCTTATTATTCATATATAATTATTCATATTACTCATATGAGTAATTATATATATACAGCACATGCATACCCTAATTATATATAATATTCATATTATATTCATATTACTCATATATATTCATATATATATGAGAGAGAGGGAGAGACTTCTTAGAACAAACATGAGATCTATATGTCCTATTTGTTATATATATATATATATATTTGTTACAGATCTACATTCCTATCTACTCTTCTCTGGAGAACCCTAATACAGCATCACCTTGGACCTTGTGAGAAATGTGCATTTTCTTGGGCCCTAATGAAATCTTTTGGATCATAAGCTCTTGGTGTGGGGCTCATCAGTCTGAAATTTTTTTTTTAAAGATTTTATTTATTTATTCATGGGAGACAGAGAGAGAGAGAGAGGCAGAGACCCAGGCAGAGGGAGAAGCAGGCTCCATGCAGGGAGCCCGACGTGGGACTCCATCCTGGCTCTCCAGGATCCCGCCCCGGGCTGAAGGCGGTGCTAAACCACTGAGCCACCGGGGCTGCCCCAGTCTGAATTTTTAAACAAACCCTCCAGGAAGTTCAGCTGCTCATTGAAAGTTGAGAATTGCTTTTTCAAAACAAATATTGGGGTAGAAGAGAGTGCTCCAAGTCCTTGACCGAGTTCTTTCATCTGCTACCCGTGGGTTTTACTGGTCATTAGGCTTGGTTTGATTACCCTATAAGTGGGTCCTGGACATATCTCAGATTGGGGTGTAGGTGGGTGGGGTATGCAGAGGGAGGTGCCATCCACTTCTGTGTGCTAAGGACTAACCTTAGTTTAATCAGAGCACATTTTTAGGCTACACTTCTCTCCAGTAATTTGGGTTGGGACTGGCTTTTTTATTTATGAGGCCATTGGATTAGCCAGGGTTCTCCAGCAAAACAGAACCAACAACAACAACAAAAAACAAAAACCAAAAAACCCCCAGAACCAACAGGATATACAGAGAGACACGGATATATCTGTCAATATAGATACACAGATACATAGGGAGAGATTTGTTGAGGGACTGGTTCATGAGATTATGGAGGCAGAGAAAGGCCCATGGTCAGCTGACAGCAATCTGCAGGCCTAGGAAAGCTGGTGGTGAAGTTCTAGTCCGAACCTAAGGTCTGAGCACCAAGAAGTCCTAGTTGGAGTCCGAAGCCCTGACAACCAGGAGCGCCGATATCTGTGGGCAGGAGAAGATGCACGTCCCAGCTCCAGGACAGAGCAATTTGCCTCTCCTCTACCCTTTGGTTCCATTCAAACCCTCGACAGACTGGATCTCCTTCACTCAGTCACTGATTCCAATGCTAATCTTTTCCAGAAACATCTTCACAGCTATACCCAGAAGTAACGTTTTGCCAGCTTCTGGATGTCCCTTAGCCTAGTCAAGCTGATACGTAAAATTAATCACCAGCACCCACTGCCATGGGTCTGCCATTGCTCCTGTCTATTCCACTTACCCTGTTTCTGGAAGGTTTCACGGCCTCCTGGCAGGCAGCTCAGATTCCTGTTGGTTCTACCTCACATGGTGGAACATTTTTGAACAAGTTTTTCACCTCTCTGTGACTCAGTTTCTTCATCTGTAAGACAAGGAGGAAATTATAAAGGTGGAATAAGTAAGTGTTAGGAAGCTGCTGAGAACTGAGCCCACGGTGGGTGCTGTTAAAAGTTCACATTCAGGGGGGATCCCTGGGTGGCTCAATGGTTTAGCGCCTGCCTTTGGCCCAGGGCGTGATCCTAGAGTCCCGGGATCGAGTTCTGCGTCAGGCTCCCAGCATAGAGCCTGCTTATTCCTCTGCCTGTGTCTCTGCCTCTCTCTCTCTCTCTCTCTGTCTATCATAAATAAATAAATCTTTAAAAAAAAAAGGTCACATTCAGGGCACCTGGGTGGCTCAGTGGTTGAGCATACACCTTCAGTTCAGGTCGTGATCCTGGGGTCCTGGGATCTAGTCTGCATCCGGCTCCCTGTAGGGATCCAGATTCTCCCTCTGCCTGTGTCTCTGTCTCTCTCTGTCTCTCATGAATAAATAAATCTTAAAAAATAGGGCAGCCCCGGTGGCGCAGCGGTTTAGTGCTGCCTGCAGCCTAGGGCATGATCCTGGAGACCCTGGATCGAGTCCCACGTCGGGCTCCCTGCATGGAGCCTGCTTCTCCTTCTGCCTGTGTCTCTGCCTCTCTCTCTGTCTCTCTCATTCTCTCTCTATCTCTATGAATAAATAAATAATCTTTAAAAAAATCTTTAAAAAAAATAAATAAAAGTTCACGTACATTCCATTCTCCTGGCTACTTCCCTCAGGGCACCATGTGTCACCAGAGGGGTGGGAAGGGCTGGCGGAGCTGCAGGCCCATACACCGGGCAGCCTGGCTGTAGTCACAGGCACCTCTGCCTTGTGGGCTGTAGGGTCCAGGAGACCCTACAGGAGGTGAAGGTGTCCGTGGTGGGAAAAGATGCCTTGTGGAGTCTGTGGCCAGGTTCACTTGGGAGAATCACAGTGCAGATCTTTGGGGCTCTGGAGTAAGGCCATGCCCTCCAGGGTTAAGAACAAATGCCTTTTGAAAAACAATTTCTGGCATGCTTCTGGGCCCTGGAACAGATGGAACACCAAGTGACCACGCAGCCAAAACTACCCATCATGAACTGAATCCTGTCCGAGCCACCACATCATAAGGTAGAAGAGGCCGAGCGACAACCCCCGGTGGGGGGGGAAGAGGTGGCTGACAGAGGTGCGGCTCCAAGTGTGAGCAGGACCAGAGGGCACAGCAAGCGGGGAGCCCAGAAACTTCAGGGCCCCCACCACCATGCACCAGTGCCCTCCCTCGGCTCTTGCCCAGGCTGTGCGGAGGCTCCCAAGTGACACTCAACCGTTGAGGGAAGAGGAAGAGGCCCAAGCTCACTGCATAGACAGGTTCCCTTGGTTACGTGGGTGTGAGGTGAAAATGGGTGGCAGCTGCACGACAACCTCTAACCAACCAGATAGTTGAAAGCATAAAGGGGGCAGCTTTTCATCCCCTCACTTTCTCATCTGTGCAAGAATTTCATCCATCCATCCATCCATCCATCCATCCATCCATCCATCCTCTCTCCCTACAGCACCTGTGGTTTGGCCCTGATCCCTCCGCCTCTTCCAGCAGGACCTGACACGTTTACTTCTCTTCTTTCTAAAGCTTCTCCAGCACTTCCCTTTACAACCGGCCCCTCCCATCCGCATTTTAAAATGTTTAAGTCTCTTTCATCTTGTAAGAAAACAAAACTTAAAACTTTTTCAGAAGAAAAATGAATAAAACAAGAGAAAAGAAAAAACCTAACTCCCCTCCTCCCTTCATCTGTTGCTTGTCTCTCTTCCCTTCCTTACAGATGGACTTCTTAAAAGAATCGACCCCTGCTCTCTGCTTCTCACCTCCTTGGTACCCCTCAACCCATCTCCTCCAGCGAGGCCTCCACTGCTGTCACCGGCTCTAAATGTTCCTTACCTCTGTCACACGCCTACTCTTTATCCCCACTGCCACAGCCTGCCACAGGCCCCCCTCGCCTCCTGCATCAGCTCTCGGATAGCCTCCTAACTTCTTTTCGAGTGACAGTTTTTGTTCCTTGGGTCCATCCCCACATAGCAACCAGAATGTTCTTCTAAGAGCATAAACATCAGTATTTCACATGCTGCGCTGGTCTGCGAGGGCTGCAGTAACAAAACATCACAGACTGGGTGCCTGACACAGAAACATATTGTTTTTGTAGCCCTGGATCAAGGTGTTGGCAGGTCTGGTTTCTGGTGAGGATTTTCTCCTTGGCTTGCAGATGGTCGCCTTCTTGCCACGTGTCCTTATGTGGCCTCTCCTCTGTGCATGTGCTCTACTGGTGCCACTTCCTCCTCTTAGAAGAAAACCCATGGGCACCTGCATGGCTTGGTTGGTTGTGTGTCTGCCTTTGGCTCAGGTCATGATCCCAGGGTGCTGAGATGGAGCCCCACATCAGGCTCCCTGCTCAGTGGAGTGTCTGCTTCTCCCTCTACCCCTCCACCCTGCTTGTGCTCTCTCTCTCTCAAATAAATTAATTAAATTAAATTTTTTTTAATTTTTAAAAAAGATTTTATTTATTTATTCACAAGCGACACAGAGAGAGGCAGAGACATAGGCAGAGGGAGGAGATGCAGGCTCCATGCAGAGAGCCTGATGTGGGGCTCAATGCCGGGATTCTGGGATTGTGCCCTGAGCCAAAGGCAGATGCTCAACCACTGAGCCACCTAGGTGTCCCATAAATTTAAAAACCTTAAAAAAAAAAAAAAAAAAGAACACGCATTTTGTATGACCTGTATGGCCTCATTTAACTTTAATTATCTCCTTAGGCCCTGTTTCCAATTAGTCACTTTGTGGGGTTAAAGCTTCAACATACAAATTTGCAGGGGAAAAGGTACAGTCCAGGGTTTACCAAAGTCCTTTTCGTGGTGTGAGAGATCCTGCCTGGTCTGGCCAGTCTCATCTGTTCAACTCTCCCACTTTCTCTGTGTATTTCTCAGTTCCTCAAACACATAGGCTTCTTCCCTTCCCTTCCCTACCTCAGTACATACTGTTTCTTCTGCTTGAAATATCCTTTTATTAAGCTCCCCCAGCCTTAGCCTGTGTAATGCCTCCTTATTTCTCAAACACTCATGTGTCTTCCTTACGGAGTTTGCCATGACCTCGACATGCTAATGCTGAAGGCCCCCACTTATATTTTCTCTCTGCATGCCTTAGTCCTCCTCCTGTGGTGCTTAATAGCATTCTAATTAAATCTCTGACTGTGTAAATCATTGTTTAATGCCTTTTTTCCTCTCCCATAGAGTAATGCTCTGAGATCCTAGGGACCATACCTGTCCTGTTCACTGCTGTATACCCTGCAGCTAGCATAATGTACTATCCATGCCAGGTGCTTTAAAAATAGTTATTTAGGAGCACCTGAGTGGCTCAGTTGGTTAAGCATCTGTCTTCGGCTCAGGTCACGATCCCAGGATTCTGGGATCAAGCCCTGCATGGGGCTTCCGGCTCCGCGGGAAGTCTGCTTCTCCTTTTCCTGTTCCCCCTGTTTGTGTGCTCTTTCTCTCTCTATCAAATAAATAAGTAAAATATTTTTAAAAATAGTTATTTAAAGAACTAATTCACAAAAGTGAAAGGTACGTTCCTTATTTGATTTTCAGGTGAGGAGAAGAACCAGTAATATCAAAAAATTTAAAACTCTATTCCTCTGTGCACCTCCTTCTAGCCAGGAAAGCCAGGCTGATGGGAATGGTATCATACTGACCTATTTTGGAAGTTGCACAGAAGACTCTAGCTAAAATCGCAGTGTGAGTGTTAGATTTCCATCTCTGCCTGGATTGCTCAGTTGTGGGAGATTGTTTTCAAATATGGCTGAAGCAATTCAACCCATGGTCCTTTTCAATGTCCCAGGACCTTGCTGTTCCTCCTAACAAGAGGGGTGTCAACTTGTCCTCTTCTTACATGGGGACTGGACTCATGGCTTTCTTTGGCCAAATAGAATTGGGCAGAAGTGAGGCTATGTAAGTTGTAGGCCTTGCCTGCAAGAGTCCTACCATGTCCACTTTGACTCTCTTGGAAAGCTGTCCCAAACCACTGTGTAAGGGAGCTGGGTTAGCCTATCAGAGGGCGAGGGACCAAGTGGAGAGGAATCAAGGGGACCCAGCTAACAGCACCAATTTCCAGACATGTGAGTAGGACCCTCTTGAGCCTTCCTGCTCAGCTGATGAAACTAATTGCCTGAGCAAGGCCAGGAAGACCAGCAGAGGAACCCATGTAATTGGGAGAATAATAAATCTTTGCTGGGTGCCTTATTGCACAGAAATGGCTGAGTGGAACATTAGTCCTGCTAATTTCTGCATATTAATCCATTTCCTTTTCCCTAAACAGCCATGCCCTCCCTCCTGACTCTCTCACTGTCACACTCAGTCTGAATCATCAGAACATTCCAGAATTTCACTATTTCCAATTATAAATCCAAAGAGAAAACAGACAAGATAAATGATTCACAGTAGCATCTATATGTGTGCCTTTCACTGAATCTGGATGGAAGGGTGTTGTCAGGAACCATATTCTTGGAATGATGGCTATATTCACTCAATGGGGACGTGGAGCTCCCAGGGTGGAAGTGGGAGGCAGGGTCGTTGTGCTCATTTCATATGCCCTTGGCTGCAATTTCTAAATTTGAAATGTAACCTAAGATTCTTGTCCTATGAAAAGCTCCTTCCTGTGACAAAGGCCTATTTCCTAGAGACTCTTCTGTATGTACATATTGGCCTATCCAATTGGTCAGTGCAGTAATTAAAAAAAAAATTCAACTGAGTAAATTTAAAGATCTAATTGGTTTCAATTAACAATTCATGAATCAGGCAGCATCCCATCTAGCAGATCAAAGAAAGCTCTGAAGGGCTGTACAAAATGAAAGTCTTTTATAGGCAGAAGGTGGCAGGAAAAGGACGTTTCTAGCAAAGAGTGGATTGTTTCAGGCAAGGTCACTTCCCTAAGGGGCTTGGAAGGGGTCTATTGAGCAGATTACCTCACTAGTGCTAGGGTAATTACTAGGGTAATTTCAGATCAACCTGAAGGTTACATTCCTTGGAGAGGCTGAAACTACATTTAGGTTAGATGTTAAGTCTTGGTTTGCTGACATGAGGCTTAAGCACAAGGAACTCCATTTAGAGATGTTGTCTCTTTTTAAAAACAATTGTAGCAGAAAAAACTTGGAAATAGCCCAAATGCCCAACAACAGGGGAATGCATAAATATTTACAAAGTGGAATACCATGTAGGCAAAATGAATGAATGAGAACTTCATGTAGTAACATAACCAAATCTCAAAAAAAAAAGCACTGAATAAAAACAGCAAATTGCAGAAGTTCTATAAAGCACAACACCATTTGTATAAAGATTTAAAACATGCAAAACACTACCATGTATCTTTAAGACACATTTGTGTGTACTAAATGAATAAATATATGCATGGGGATATTAAACAACATATTTGAGAGAAGGAGGGTGAGGAGCAGGATTGGGGAGGGGTACCCCATAGTGTCATCTGTACCAAAATGATTTGGTATATTTTAGAGAAATTCACAGCAGATTTTTTTCTTTTTGCCGAAAGCTGGGTAGCAGATTTATTCTTTATATTTTTCTTATGCTTGAACCATTATGTGATAAAAAATATAAAAGCCCCCCCTTCCCTATTCCTATTGGTCAGTTCTATCTTTCCTACAGTCTAATCACTTCAACAGTGGCTTCCTGGCAGCCCTCTGCCACGACGTGGGGTGAAGTAATACAACATAAGAGGTCCATGGCATGCTTAATTTTATTTTATGACAATAGAGCTTTAAGTCAAGGGAGGGTTTCAGAGAGAAAGGAAAGAGAATTGCCTCCAGGGAGTGCTGTTTTCCCAGTGTGAGCTCAAGAAATGATTACAGAGGGAGTGAATGATTCTGGCAGGACTTCCTGTACTGGCTGTGCCCTGAGAGGCCTGCCAGGCTCTCATTAGCCAAGGCAGCCACTGGCTGTAAGGTGCAAGGTCAAAGCTTGATGAAGACATCAGGGAGTGTTTACTTGTGCAGACACACTGCCTGGTTGGAGAAGCACATCTAGAGGCCTGCTTCTGGAAGGGGGGAGGGGTGGGTCATTGAGGGAAAGGAGGATGGGGGCACGATTTAGGAAACATGCTTCAGGAAGGGAGTGAACGAAATGGTATTCACAACCCAAGAGTTCTGGAGTCACTCCTGTGTGTGATCGGGGCAACTAGAAAACCCTTGACCCAGACGAGCCTAGAAATAGCAATGAGTTTTCATGTTCCTCCAACCACCGTAGTAGGTGGTAGCTGTCCACCAGCACAGATTGCTCAATGGAATTTGGTTTTGACATTTACTGGCAGTGCATCCTTAGGCAAGTGGTTTAAACTCTCTAATCTCTGCTTCTTTATCTCTAACTGGTAGGATAATAATAGTTTAGTACAAATAAAACTGGCTGGCTCAGTTCTAGCTCAGCTCTCTGTCGCTTCTAGAGGATACATAACTCCAGCCGAAAAAGGTTTTTGGAGAGAAATATAAATATAAATATAAATATAAATATAAATATAAATAATATAAATATATCTTCCAAAGAAGTGCCAAAGGGGAGCTATAGTATAAAACACATAATAGAAATTCCCTAAACATCCTCTTTTTTTTTTTTTAAGATTTTATTTATTTATTCATGAGACACAAGAGAAAGAGGCAGAGACACAAGCAAAGGGAGAAGCAGGCTCCCTGTAGGGAGCCCGATGTGAGATTTGATCCCAGGATCCTGGGATCACGACCTGAACCTTAGGCAGATGCTCAACCACTGAGCCACCCAGGCGCCCCCCACCCCCCCAAACGTCCTCGTAACCTAGCAAATTTCCCAGAGTTCTGTCTTCAAGGCTGCCTGTCACCAAATTCTCTTCTCTTATCCCCACTTCTTTCTTGACCACTTTTCTGACCTCTGGACAAGTTGTTTTTTTCTGGAAGAAGCTCCAGGACCATCAAAAATGTAAGTCAATTCAGCCTTTCAGCTCCTTTCAATTTACTCCCCACTAATGATCAGAGGAAGAGCCTGTGGTCCAGCAAGCAAACCCAGCATCCCCTCAAAAGGAGTGAAAAGGAGGTGGCTACTGAATAGGCTGTCAATATTGACACCTTTTGTCAATATTGACACGTTGCTCAGGCTTGTTGATGATAAGATGAAATAACACACGTCAAGAACTTAACAGTAGCTAACACTATGTCCCCAAACTTAGTTATGAAACCTACTGTTATAATCATCCTTGGCATTATTATTTCTAGGGACTTACTTTGTTTGCATTTCAAGAACATCAGCCAAAAGTTTAAAAGGAAGTTCTAAATTCAACTGTGATCAAGAGATTGCAGAGCATTCCCCATTTGAGATGTGCTGCCCTCTGCTCTCCTCTAACCATGACTAGGGACGTGGCGGAAGTTGATTCACAGAGATTGGAGGGACTGTTGGGCAGCCTCTCATGATTCTGGTTGCCCACCGAAGGGCCTTGCCTTTCCCCAGGTCTTCCCTTGGGTGCTGGCCTGGATGTTGGAGTGTTCCACATTCTCTCTGCTCCATATGGACTCTCCTGGGCAGCTCAGAATCCATTCCACCCAGGATACTTTGGTGACACCACCTCTGCTGGTGAGTCCCATTCTGTGGCCTGTCCTGCACAACTATCTACTCTGAAGGGGTAGGGTTGAGACTATCCCTGGAGTAGTGACCTGACCTCAGGAGTGTCCCTTAAGAAGGATATAGGCAAAACACTGTGTGTTCAGAGGCAGGCTCCCAGGAAGGCAGAGAGGAGTTATATGGACCAGAACTGCCTGGATATGAGCAGACTTGGAGAACGAGTCATTTTCCAAAAATTGAAGGGCTGTCCTATGATGAGGTTGTAGATTCCTCTGTGTCACCTTGGACACAGCTTCCAGGAGCTACAGGACGGGTCTTCTCCCATCACACAGTCTAAGTGAGGAATGGCTGTTCCCCTGGCCTGTCAGTGGGGGAGTGCGTGTGCATATATGGATGGGTGGGGGCAGGACAAGCAGAAGCTGGGTGACCCGTCAGGAATGACAGCTAACAGTTTCCAGGTACTTAGCATGTGCCAGGCACTGTTCTTTTTTTTTTTTTTTTTTTTAATATTTTATTTATTTATTCACGAGAGACACACAGAGAGAGGCAGAGACACAGGCAGAGGGAGAAGCAGCCTCCAGGCAGGGAGCCCGACGTGGGACTTGATCCCGGGTCTCCAGGATCAGACCCTGGGCCCAAGGCAGGTGCTAAATCACCGAGCCACCCAGGGATCCCCAGGGTGGGATGCAATGCTTTACATGCAATAACTCATTTAACACACAAGAGCCCAGTGAGGGAGGCACTATTAACGCCCCGATTCATAGCTGAGAAACTGACGCAGAGGGAGATGACGCTCAGGACTACGCAGATAGTAAGCTGCAGACCCAGGTAAAGCTGCAGGCCCGCCGCACAGCATGTGCTCACCTGAACCACCACCACCATGCTTCCTCTAGCTCTGTAGGCGGAGGACAGGCCGAGGCCAGTGCTTCTCAGACTTGACTGTTTTTATGAATCCCCTGGATACTTTGTAGAGCTCTCGGTTCTGATTCCGTAGAGGCCCGGGGTGGGCTGGGGCCTGAGATTCTCTGTCTCCAACAAGCTTCCAAGAAATGCTAATGTTGCTGGTCCATGAACCACACTTGGAGTAGTACAAGCCTAGGACTGTATTCTTAGAATCCCTCTCGGCTTTGAGATTCCCTATGTGTCTTTGGGCCCTCCTGGCATTTAGGGCTCCTCGAGCTCCACGTGGGTTGTGGTGGGAGGAGAGAGACAGGGCAAGGCCCTTGGGGGGTTGGGGGGCTCAGGGTTCCAGAGAGGAACCTCAATGGACACAGATCTGTCCCAGGAGGGCTGGTATGGGAGGTGAGGTGGCCCCAACACACAGATACAGACACACACTCAGACACACAGACACACATGGACACACACGGACACACACACACACACACACACACCCTCACCCTCTCTGAGGCTCTCACTGACTAGGAGGGGAAGTAACAGCCTGGAAGTGGGAATATACCTTCAACATATCCTGTTGTTTTCTTAAATATACCCCATTCTCTCCATCCTTGCCCTGCCTGGTTGACCAGACAGGCCTGAGACCTGGAAGCCTACTTCCCTACTTGCCCCTTCTTTGGGCCATCCCCCACATGCTGCCTAGACTGTTTGTGCAAACACTATAGTTTATGCTAAATACCTGGTTTCTTCTGGGAGTCTGGAATTTGAGCACATGCCGGGCAGAGGATACTTAGCCCACTTCTTCAGAGAAAAATAACCAATGGGATACACATACATATAAAGAGAGAGTGAGTGATTCATTTTAAGGAATTGGCTCGTGCAGTTGTGAGGGCTGGCAACTTTGAGATCTGTAGGGCAGACTGGCAGCCTGGAAATTCAGAGTGGAGCCCAAATTCTGCAGGGCAGGAGGCTGGAAACACAGGCTGGGTGTCTCTGCTGCAGTCTCCAGGAGAATTCTCTGTTCTTCGGGGACACCTCGGGCTTGTTCCATAAGGTCTCCCAGCTGGTTGGATGAGACCCATCCACATTGTGGAGAGTAATCAGCTTTACTTACAATCTTTTGATTTATACGTTAATCACATCTGAAAAGTACCTTCACTGCAACCTCTAGATTGGTGTTTGACCAAACAATGGGCACCATGGCTTCTCCAGGTTGACATAAAAAATTAAGCATCATGGCCCCCAGCAAAAGTCCCAGGCACTGATTATTTAACAAGCTTCCTTGGTTGGCAGTGTTTTACATGTGTTGTCACAACTCACTGCTGGGGGAAGTGAGTGTGTCCTGTGTGACTCCCTGGGAGAGGACACAGCACCCTCAAGAAAGACAATTTCCCTTGCACCTGGTTTCCCCCCAGACTTTGCCCCATATATCTTTCCTTTTGCTAATCTTGCTTGGCATCCTGTTGTTCTAATAAATCACAGCTGTGAGTACAGCCATCCGCTGAGTCCTGTGAGTCCCCTGAGCGAATCATTGAACCCAGGGGTGGTTTTGGAATTCCTCACTCATCTGCAGATGCTCTGGTCTGAGCTCAGTCAGTCTTCTCAGTTCCAGCAATTGCTTCTCTCTACTCTATGCTCCATATGCCTGCCATATTGATCTGCCCAGTACCCGAATTTGTTATATTATCTCATGCCTTCATACTCTAGAATGTCCTTCTTTTCCTGCCTTGGCCTGGCTAACTTCTGTGCCACCATCAAGACTCAGCTTGTTTAGGTTATCCATTGCTGTGGAATAAACCACCCCAAAACACAATGGCTTAAGATAGCAACAGTTTATATCTCAGGATTCTGTGGGTCGACTCTGGCAGTTCTACTTCCCATGGGGTTGGCTGAGGTGTCAGGAAGGAAGGTTCAAATGGCCCCACCCACATAGCTGGCAGTTGGTGCTGATCACTAGCTGGAGCTTAGCTGAGATTGTTGGTCAGGGGTCCAGTTCTCCTTTATATAGTCCTGTCCACTTGATGGATTGAGTTTACTTAAAAACATGGCAGCCAGGTTCCAAAAAGAATGTGTGAGTACTTATCAAGCTGCAACTTACATCATTCTTGCTGATGTCCCATTGACCTAATCTAGTCACATGGCCAAACTCAGGCTCATCATGGGAGGGGACCACACAGAGATGAATACTAGGGGATGTGGTTCATTGAAGGTCACCAAAGTGTCAAGGTACCAGTTAATTCAAGCCTTCTCTGACCTCCTCAGGCACCTCTCCCGTGCCCACCCATTGTAGCACTTACCACACTAGACTGAAGTATTCAGCTTAGTTGTTATAACTATTGTTGAGTGTTGCCACTCATATTTATGGACTGGAGCTCCTGCACAGATTCCTCCTGTGTCCCACTGGTGGCACTGAGTATGTTTGCAGAACAAATGATTGAATGACAGAAGTGGATGTCATCATATCTGCTAGGTTCAAGCCCTGCCTCTACCTCATTGAGACACTGGAAGTTCAACAGCTGTGAGATGCCACATATGCTAAGTCCCTGAGCTCCATAAAGCCTGGCAGCCAGGTCCATACCCTAGGTCCTGGCATGTGGGAGGCAGCTAACACATGGTAGTGGACTGAATGAAATTCATTCACTTTGTAGGCATATCACTGAGATTTCCAAACTATAAATGTATCTACTCCTTTCTTTAGCATACCAAGCTGTGACCAAGCTGAGTAGCAATCACACAACTCCACATTTCAAAGATGGAGCAGTTTCAACAGAGTTGTCAAAGAGAGAGATTTCCCACTCGCTTCTTTCTGATGGGAGGCCCTCAAGAAGAAATGATTTCTTTTATTGAGCCATGTTCCACCCACTGCGTGGCTGGAGTGGAAGCAGAGGCCCAGGGAGGGCTGGGTGAAGCATATCCATCACTGCCTCCTCACGATTGTGTTGTCTGCTCCCCACATTCCGGTTCTGAGCAGGGGCTCCTAATACAGGCTCTGTCTAATGCTATAAATAGCCACAGGCACATCTTCACTGGAACCACATTGGAGTGTGGAAATCCATTGTGAATTCAACTCCTCCCTATTGCAAAATTCTGACATCATAAGATAACAAGAAGTGAATCATCTCTGTATGAATACTTTGATTAGATCATTTGCTTTCAAGACTGGAAACAGGGAAGAGAAAAAAAAAACCTTGGTGTTTTAGCTCTCTGGTTTGTTATGAGGGGGTAATACCTCCTCCCCCCTCAACTGAATGCTACCCCCTTCTCGGCTGTGAGAATAACTTATTCTTATGTCGGACCACATTTCCCTAGATTGCATACTTTGGAATATTTCATCTTTTGGACTTCTGTTTAAGCAATTCAGAGAAATAAGTTCTTGGATAAGGAAATTAAATACAAACTTTTTTTTTTTTTTTTGCTTTATAAAGTTTTTTTCACTTTACGAAAGGATTGATGATATTCTTTTCTGTGGGTAAGCCCCTTTGAGTCATTAATAATGAAATCTATCTAGTCAGGGTTCATAAATGGGTTCTGCTGGCCAAATCTAGCCTGCACTGCTTGTCTTTTTCGGGCAATGCAATAGTTTGCTTTTCAATTCTGGACTGTGATAACTTACTTTGTTTTTTTTCAAAGATTTTGTTTATTCATGAGAGTCAGAGAGAGGCAGAGACATAGGCAGAGGGGCAAGGAGGCTCCCTATTGCTAGCCCAATATGGGACCGATCCCAGAACTCCAGGATCATGTCCTGAGCCCAAGGCAGACACTCAACCACTGAGCCACCCAGGTGCCCTGGACTTTGATAACTTAGATACAGCCTGGTTTCCAGTTCCTCCCAGTTTCCACCACTCCCCAGTGTCTTACACAGTTATACGACCTGCAGGACCCCTGTGGACACCTGAGTTTCTAGCCTTGGAGTTCAATGCCTCATGGGGAGATTGAGTCCCAGAAGAGAGGGTGAGCCCAAGGCTGGGTAGCTAGAAAGTGGAAGGTCTGGAAGGCAGGTCTCCAACCTCCCAGTGTGAGGCTCCCCTCCCTTCAGCTTACTGCATCCCCACACTACTTTCCCAGAGCTTTTGCTGAAGTAACAAATGTACATGCAATCTCAGCATATGCCACAGAACTGGCAAGCATTTGCTGGGGTGGTTTCTGTAATGACCTTGGTAGATAATGGGAGGTTCTTGTGACCTTTCTCTTTCCTTTCTGCCCTCCTGTCCTCAGGGCAAGGCAGGCCTCACAGGGCTGCTGTCATAGGCAAGTCTTATGTGTAGAAGGAGGAATATTTTTCTCCTTCTGTCCATTGCTGCTTCTCCCTTCTCATCAAATGGCTCTGATGGGAAGCTTTGTGCACATAATAGCTACACAGTCAGTGCTTTAGATGGTGCCGATGGGCATCTCTTTATTCTGGAAAAACCTTACTTGTTTGTCAAGGCCATGCTCAAATGTGACCTCCTGTGTGAAGTCCTCTCCACCCTTTATTTACATATTAGTGATATTTTGACCCACAGTGGGGGTTCTGTGTGTGTGTGTGTCTTTACAGGATGGTCCAAATGCTTTACTCATATTTTATGCCCTCACTTCCCCTCCCCCACCCCCTCCTCTATCCGTGTTTGCTGCATTACATTGAGAGGACTGAGGTTTGATGTGAGAGTTCCAGAGAACAACCAACAGCCCCTACTGTACTACCAAAATTGGAAAAGGACTAGAATTTTATTCTCTTTTTGGGAAAGGAAAATATGTCACCATAGAGAAACGCCAAACAGCCTCTACCGTTCAAGACAACACTTCCCGGTGTTGGGGTTGGGACGAGAGTTGAACATTCTAGGGAAGGGTAGCTGCTTTGGGGGCAGGGTGCAGATGAAAGGCATGGGGGGGTGGGGTGCCTGGCCTGGAGAGCCTTGAGGGAAGGGCGGGTAGGGAGGCTCCAGATGGTCCCAACCACAGTGTGCAGCTAAGTGTCTGGGCTCTCTGAAATGAAATCCAGCAGTGAGTTTGGCACAAATAAAAGGACATCATACCCACAGGAAAATTAACAGGCTTCAGGGGGCTCATACAAAAGTGACTCCCAGAGATGATGCATGAAGGAGTAGCCACGGAGCTCCATGGACTTGTAGACATTTTAGAGCAGTGTCATCCAATAGATGTGTAATGTGAAACATGTGCGTGATTTAAAATTTTCTAGTTGTTACATTAAAAATCATAAAGAAGTCAGTTAGTTTGAATTATATACCCAAGCATATCAACATATTAAATCTAATACACTTACAAATCATATTCACTATATCTAAAATATTATCATTTCAATATGTAATTAATATGAAAATTATTAATGGACTATTTTACATGTTTTTTTTTTTACATGTTTACATCTTAATTTGGGTGCTAAATTTTCACTGAAAATACCCAATCTGTATTTAGACTTCATAAAATTTCCAGTAGGAAAATGTAGATTCACATACCTAAGTTGTTTCAAACATTTGTAAAAGTTTCCCAATAACTGAATTAAATATCAGTTTGTTTGTTTTTTTAGTTTTCTGTGGCCTATGCCAGTATTCATTCAAATCTTTCTTTTTCCATCATTATGGAGATGTAATTGACATCAAACATTGGGTAAGTTCTAAGTGTACACATATAAAGTGTTGATATGATACACTTGCATATTACAAAATGATTATCACCATAGCCACAGTGTTAGCTAACCCCTCCACGAAACGTCACATAATTACCATCTCTTTTTTTGTGGTAAGAACATTTATGATCTACTCTCCTTAGCAACTTTCAAGTGTTAATACAGTATTATTAACTACAATCACCATGCTGCCCATCAGATCCCTACGACTAATTCATCTTGTAACTGGAAGTTTGTACTCTTTGATCAACATCTCCCCCATTTCCTCCACCCTGCATATCAGTCTTTCAATTTCAATTTCCATTAATTAAAATCAGATAACATTAAAAACTTAGCTCTTTGGTGGCATGAGCAGCATTTCAAGTGCTCAACAGCCACATAGAGCTAACAGCTCCTGGACTGTGACACAGCCCAGTTTTAGAGTGATTAGGAGCTGCCCCACTGCCCACCTTCTACCCCCCTTGAGTTGGCCCTGGGCTGGACTGACAGGTGTGTCTGATCCAAGTTCACTGCACACATTCTGTAGTTTAACAGTTTAGCTACAGCTAAACTCCTAGGAGCCCAGCCTTACCTGTCTTAGGCCTGGGTCACATTGAACCACAAGCCCAGGGCAGGAGAGAGATATTTTACCTGCTGTGGCTCATAGCTGGAGACCTTAGAAAGTAGCTGGAAGACTCAGCTACATGTAATTCATGGCTGAATGGAACCAGATGGACCAGATGGGGCCATCTTGGTTTTCCTACATTGCAATTGCATGGGTAGTCTTAGAAGAGCCTTTTCCTTTTCAAAACTCATTGCACTGAGATGGAAGGTTGACAATAGTCCTAGAGACTTTAAGCTACTCCTTAAAGTGGGAAAAAATTTAAAAATCAAATGCTGTCAGGATCGTCTATGGCATTGCTGCTTCCTAGTAAATGCATATTGGTAAAGAAATCATTATTACTTCTAATAATAACAGAATATCCAATAATTGCTTTCTGAACTGGGGAAAAATGATTTTTGAAGTTAAAGTTGTTTTACATTTCTGTATATTGTATTTAGGGCAAAAGAAGTCCATTGTTACGTAAATTAGTGAGATTCCACAGTTTTTTATCTCTTTCCTCAAATCTCTTTTAGAAGTTACTATTTGGGGGTGCCTGGGTGGCTCACTCGTTAGGGATTGGGCTCTTGTTCTCAGCTCAGGTCTTGATCTCAGGGTCATGAGTTCAAGCTCCAGTTTGGGCTCCACTATGTGGAGCCTACTTGGAAAAAAAAAAAAGAAGAAGTTGCTATTTAGGAAGGAACTAATTTCTTAAGTGTATATGAAACTAGTTGTAGGTGTGTATAAATAGATATGTGATTATATACATATATAAAAATATGTATGTGAAGAATTTCTAAAGAATCTGTTTGTAAATCTCTAGAGTTTGACATCCCATGAAAAAAAATCTTAAAATAAAAATAGTCATAAAATTCATGCTTTTTAACTAGATAAAATTTTTTATAATCATAGATTCATTATCTATCTATCTATCTATCTATCTATATTTTTTTAAAGCGGGGAAGGGGGGGGAACCTATTAAGATTGCCACAAGGTGGCACTAAAATCTAATGAACATTCCAGTCTCTGATCTTGTCTGAGAGCAGTTGAGGGGTGATTTACAGGATCTGTAGGAAACACTGGACAAAAACAAAACAAAACAAAACAAAACCCCAAATAAATTGAACTGAAGATTGGGGATAGAATAACATCTCCCTTTTGTCTGGGAGGTAATTTCTCTCTCTCTCTGGTGCAGGTGTCTGTCATACAGTGAGTCTGTTTGTTAATAAAGGTAATTTTTAACAATGCTCCTCATGGACCAATCCTTGCCCTGGCCTTTCAGTAGGCGTGTCCTGTGCGGGGAGGGGGGAGGCAGGGAGGAGCCTGCCTGGCACATCACCTAGTTTGGAAAAGTTTATCCTGTGAGTGGTGCAGTCTTCGGAGTAGTCCGTTGCCAAAGAGCCTGTCAACGTATCCCGGACATAAAAATGAACACCATGAAGAGAACTTGCTGCAGAACACGGATTTTTCTATTTGTTTACTTTGGCATATTTACCAACTAAGTATTTTTAGAAATTATTGCCATACTCAAGTTCAGGCTTGGAACACTCATATATTATGTCTGAGAATCAGGAAATGAGTGAATTGAATCCCTCTTCCTGATTCTTTGTATTTTGGTTTTTCAAAAAAGACATGGTACAAAGTTTTGTTTGATAGTTTAATATTTGAAGCTTAAGGACACCACCAAGATTCCCAGGCTATATTAAGATAAAGGAAAGCTCGGTTAACAATACACCTATAAAAGGTTTTGACTAAAAGAAGAAAAATTTAGATAAGATTTTTTTAATAGGCTAAAAAAAAAAAACACGTTTCCAAACAGGAACCCTAAACCAATGATCAAAAATCCCTTCTTCTCTTCCATGGAAACCCATTGTCGAAAAATCATTTACTTGTTGATAATTTAGTTCCTTAGATCAGAAAAAGAAAAACAGTGGAGCTTATATCCAGTGTGAGGGAAGCCCTTTTGGGCATTTCAATTTGTTCCCCACAGGACAGGCTCTAGGGATTAGGGCACTACTGTCTTACTTAATTTGATATATCTTTGGTGTTCACGTAGAGACCCAGAACTCAACATGTAAATCACATGGGAAAACACCACAGCTTAGTTACAGCTGGCTCCATGGGCTTGGTTGGATGGTTATTAACAGAGAGCCTGGAACCTGAGGTAGGAGATGCCAGAAAGTTCTGAGTTCCTGAGCATTTAAGTGAAATTCTTCTCCACAGTCATTTACTGGATTCTTTCATAGGGGCAGCCATGTGCTAGGTCTTCAGGATGCTGAGGTTAAGACAAAATCTTGACTCTCTACCAGCTTCCAGTCTTAGAGACAGAGGCAGAAATACGAAGCCTTAATTTCAACATGATGTGTGGGGCTCTCCTTTGCTAAAAAACCAATAAAACATCCCACTGTGTCTTGATGGACATGGCCCAATCTGTGTAGTTGGTATTTTAGCCCTCCGTGATTGGCCTCAACCTGTATTTCAATTCTCTCTCTCTTTCCATCAAGTGCAGTCACATCAACCTAGTCTCTGTTTTTAGAGTTTGTCTTATTGTTTCCCACAATCCTGTTTTTTTTCAAGCTCTTCCTTCTTGGCACCAAGCCCTCTCCCTGTCCCCCTGCCTCCTCCTGTCCTGTGAAATCCTTCGCCTTAGGTCCTTCTATACTAGACTCTGGGCTAGATGAGTCAAGCCCAGAAGAAGAACTAGCAGAAGAACTAGCACCCCACCGGACACTGATTTGCTGTGTCCTCGCCTGCAAGTTCCCTGTCTGCCCCTCTCTCCCCGGCCTCAGGCCTCATCCTCTTCTTGCCCAGTGGGCTGGGAGGCCGTTGATTTTATTGTGCTATTTACTTCAGCACAGTTCTCAGCCTGACTACCAGGATCCGAATTCATCATGCAAACCAGAAGCTGCCTTTCTCGGCCTGGTAACTTCCTCCAAGTGGACATCAAGTCCTGCAAGCAGCCCCCACCTCCCTTTTTCATGGTCCCCCCTTCCCAGATCTTCACCTGGAGATGGGGGGTGGGGGGTGGAGGAGGAAGGGGGACTGATAGGACTTGGGAAGAGCTGGAGGCCAGGCCCAGGCCCACTCTGGCCTCGGGGGTCCAAACCTGGAAGGGTACCGGCTGCAGTGGGGGGGCGGGGGGGAGTGGGGGGGTAGGAGTTGGGAGCGGTGGCCTAGACGAGGGAAGGGGCCGCTTCTGAAAGCAGAGAACAAAACCTTCCTTGGAAACAAACGTGTAGTGTGTATGCGTGTGTGCGTGTGTTTATTTAAAAACAAACCCGCTTAAAGGAGCCGCTCCCTCCCCCACGGGTCCGGCCGCCGCTGGGAGTTTGCACGGAAGCGGGACAATTCCGAGTGGGAGGGAGTCGCCAACGCCCCCCAGAGTGCGGCCTGTCTCGGAGCCGCTCGCCCAGGCCCCGCGGGCTCCAGCCCCCCCCGCCCCCCCAGCTCGCGGCCCCGGCCCCGCGCGCAGAGAACGCGGCCGAAAGGGGCGAACGCGGCCGCCGCGGCCACAGCCCCGCAGCGCCCGCGGAGGCGCAGACTCCCCAGTCGCCGCCTCTCCCAGCCCCGCGGCCTGGGCCGTCAATCAAGCTCGGAGGCCCCGCCCCTGGGCTGCAGCGGGCGGCCAATCAGCGCCGAGCTCCGCAGCGATGAGCTCAGCCGGCTCGCTTCCCATTGGCCGGCTATATTAAGAAAGTGGCCGAACTCTTTAAATAGCGGGCGCTAGGGCCGCAGCCCGCATCTGCCACCGCAGTCCGGCTGCAGGCGAGGCTCTCGGGCGCCGGGGCCGAGACCCAGAGGAGGCCGGGAGGGACTCGGCCGGCTCCGCCGCTCCGCCGCCGCCGCCGCCGCCGCCGTCGGCGCACAAAGGCGCGGACCCGGGGCCCGGGCCCGGGGCGGGGAGAGCGGCCACCGCCCGGCGGGCGCGGAGACGCACGGCGCGCCCTATGCCCGCGCGCCCCCGCCGCGGCAGCCCGAGCGCAGCGAGAGGTCGCGCCGCCGCGGGGCCCGGGTGCAGCCGCCGACGCTCGCCCGCAGCGCGCGGCCCGAGGTGAGCGGCGAGCGGTGAGCGGTGAGCGGCGAGCGGCACGGCGGCGAGGCGTTGGCGGGCGCCCTCCTGCTGCCCGGGCCCGGCGCGCTCATGGCGGCCATCCGCAAGAAGCTGGTGGTGGTGGGCGACGGCGCGTGCGGCAAGACGTGCCTGCTGATCGTGTTCAGTAAGGACGAGTTCCCCGAGGTGTACGTGCCCACCGTGTTCGAGAACTATGTGGCCGACATCGAGGTGGACGGCAAGCAGGTGGAGCTGGCGCTCTGGGACACGGCGGGCCAGGAGGACTACGACCGCCTGCGGCCGCTCTCCTACCCGGACACCGACGTGATCCTCATGTGCTTCTCCGTGGACAGCCCCGACTCGCTGGAGAACATCCCCGAGAAGTGGGTGCCCGAGGTGAAGCACTTCTGCCCCAACGTGCCCATCATCCTGGTGGCCAACAAGAAAGACCTGCGCAGCGACGAGCACGTCCGCACGGAGCTGGCGCGCATGAAGCAGGAGCCGGTGCGCACGGATGACGGCCGCGCCATGGCCGTGCGCATCCAAGCCTACGACTACCTCGAGTGCTCGGCCAAGACCAAGGAGGGCGTGCGCGAGGTCTTCGAGACGGCCACGCGCGCCGCGCTGCAGAAGCGCTACGGCTCCCAGAACGGCTGCATCAACTGCTGCAAGGTGCTATGAGGGCCGCGCCCGCGCCGCCTGCCCCTGCCCCTGCCGGCGCGGCGCCCCCTCTCGGGCCCGCCCCCCCGCCCCCGCCGCCCGCCCTCCAGCCTCGGCCCGAACGAGGGGACCCCCACCGGACTGCCCGACGGCGGCTCGGGCCCCGGCCCCGGCCCCGGCCCCGGCCCCGGGCGCCCCCTCTCCAGCGGCTCTGCGCGCCCGGCCGTGCTGCACAGGCCCGGGCGCCTGCTGAGTGCCAAGGGCCCCCCGAGCGCCCCTTCCTGCAGAGCCGAGCCTCTCGGAGCGTGTGGCCGTGTGTGTGTCCGATCCCCCCGCCCCACGCCCACGCGCCCCCCGCCTCTGGCCCCCGGAGACGAGCTTGGCGCCCGGGTGCAGCCGCGCCCCAGCAGATGCTCGCCCAGGAGCGGCGAGCGGCCGCTGTCCCTTGTGTGTAACATAGACCGCGGGAACTGCGGGGGGCGGGGGGGCTGGGGACGGGGTGTTCTATAAATATAGATATAATTTTATTTTCGAAGGTAGGATGGTGTTATTTAATGGTGGTGGTGGGTGGAGTGACAGGGCGCTACAACAGCTCCGGCCCACCCCGGGGCGGGCGCCCATCCAGGCGTGAACAGGACTTGGCCACCTTTCCAACCCCTGGGAACACCTTTGCGACTGCCGTGGGGCTGCGAGGACTCAGCTGCCAGACTCCGGTCTCCTGCGGGCCAGCCCCGGGCGCACCCCTCGCCAGCCCTGGGCCGGAGGAGGGAGAGAGTGCTTTGGGTCTTTTTTTTTTGCCATAAGCGAACTTTGTGCCTGTCCTACAAGTGGAAATTGTTCAGTCCAAGAAACTGATGTTATTTGATTTATTTAAAAGCTAAAACTAGTTCGGGTTTTTTTGTTTTGTTTTGTTTTTTTGTTTTTTTTGGAAAGAATTCTTTGCACAATTGTTTTATTGTTTGACACTTAATGCACTTGTCATTTGCATAAGAAAGTAGCATTCTGACCACCCCTGTACGCTGTAACCTCATCTACTTCTGATGTTTGTTTGTTTGTTTTTTAAAGATGATGATGACTTTTAAAAAACAAAGAGAAAAAAAGAAACCACTAATTTTTGTTTCCTTGAAAAAGTGGCAACACTGTTTTGCGATTTTAGTTGTGCAGGTATGCGCACTATTTTGATAAAGGGCAGTAACAAGTATTGGGACCTATTTAACTCCCCCTTCTTTTTTTTTTTTTTCTTCACAAGGCAGTCTCAAAAGCTATGTGAAATTTTCTCTGCATCTCTGTACAGAGAATGAACCTGCCCCTAGCCTCTCCTTTCTTACCCTCCCTTCCCCACCCAGTGGTACTTCTACTAAATTGTTGTCTTGTTTTTTTATTTTTTAAATAAACTGACAAATGACAAAGTGGTGAGCTTATGATGTTTACATAAAAGTTCTATAAGCTGTGTATACAGTTTTTTATGTAAAATATTAAAAGACTATGATGATGACATTTATAAAATGGCTTCTGTGATTTAATAGTGTAAGAATTTATCCTCTTGAATTTGGGGCAGGGGGTGACTGTTGCTAGACAAGATACTCTCTGGCCACCACTCCCATTTCCCTGATGGCATTTGTGGTAAATGAGGCCAAAATCCCTTTGGGGGATGAGTGAGGGTTGGGTGGCCAGGGGAGACTAGTTACTCCCGTCCCCATCCCAGGGGTACCCAGCCACCCAGTGCCCAAGCCTTTGACTTAATGTGCACTGTCTGTGTGTCTTTAAAACACCGCGTCTAAATCTGTGGGGCCTTTGCCTCCTACTTCTTGAAACTTGAAAATTTTTAAAATTTTGCACTTTAAATTTAATTCACATTTTTTTCTTAATCACAGGTGTGGGGCCGAGCTCTCTGTTTAGGAGGCTGGTTATGGGGTTCCCTTCACATCATCAAAGGGTTCCACAGCACCTCATATAAGATTATAGGGACTGGAGCTTTGGGGACTGGAGCTCTGGGGTGGAAGTTGGGGGAGAGCAGCAATCATAACCGGATTCTTCAATCGTTGAACTTTGATCCGCGTGTATGTCTATACAGAACCTGGAATGCTGTACTCTAAGTTCAGAGAATGGCCACATCATGGGCGGAACACTGGATGTTTGGGGTGGCTGTTATTTAAGGTTAGGGCAGCTACATTTTGAGATTTGATCAAGATGAGCTCCAATTTCAGACATCTAGCCAGCTGCAGGGGGTCTCAGAACCAGTGGGGCAGGGCAGTTATATTTGGAGGCCACAGGAGAATCCTGCTCTGGGCGTGATGGCTCAAACCTGCCAACTCTCAGCAGCTGCCAGGGAAAGTGGCTCCCCTCCCCATCTACCTAAGAGGTGTGGTTTTGTTTTTGAAATCAGCACTTTCTGGCTTTCTTGCACTTAGCTGCTACTTCTCCCTATCTCCCTCTCCACTCAGGGCAGAGACCCAGAAGTTTTTTTTTGAAGTCATTTGCTGCTGCTGCTGCTGCTGCTTCTTCTTCTTCTTCTTCTTCTTTCTTTTTTTAATTCATGAGAGACACAGAGAAAGGCAGAGACACAGGCTCCCTGCAGGGAGCCTGATGTGGGTGGGGCTCCATCCCAGGACCCTGGGATCATACCCTGAGCAGATGCTCATCACCGAGCCACCCAAGCGTCCCTGAAGTCATTTGCTTTAAAGCTTGGGGCTTCTATTCCCTGTTTCTCCCCAGACTCCCAAGGGCTTTTGTTGTGTGAGGCAAACCTGGTTGCCGGTGGCCTTTCACCCACTTAAACCTGGCCAGGACAGGGCCTCCTGCGCAGCCAGGCCCATCAGCCAACAGACAGGAATTGTCTGGGCTTCTCTGAAGTGCAGAGTGGGAGATGGTCCCCAGGCTGGCTTCTTCCCTGGGCTACAGCTTGCCCCCTTCCTTGGCCCCTCAGCCCCACTCAACCTCCATCCCCAGAGCCTTCTTTTCCTTCTTCATTTTAAAGACAGAACTTCCCATTGAAAAACAAAATGTTGATTTGCGGGTTTTACAGCTAGCAAATCCTCTGTACCAGGGAGTGCAGGACTCTGTGAAGAGCTCAGGCTTGGGCTCAATGCCCAGGACTCAGCTTTGTATCCAGCCAAGAGCCTGGAGACCCAGCCCTCTGAAAGGGCCTTTTCTGAGTTTCCTGGCTGCTCAAATCTGCCTGGTACCTATAATCTGGTTTTTATTTTTATTTTTTGAATATTTTGGGGAGACAACCACCCAGATGACGCATGGCAGCCTGAGTTATGCTTGTTTTAAAATGCATGGGATTTAATAATCCTGCCGGAACACACTCTTCTTACTGCATTAGGATCCAACTGGAAAATATAAAGACGAACTGCTGTAGGCTGGAAAATCAATTAGGAAAAAGAGGTAAAACATCTGGTGTTACTCTTAGGATATGAAAATTCATTTTGCACATTTAAAATAAATGTGCTGAGTTCATCTAATTGCCTGTTGAGCTGTTTCATAGAGAATAGTAGGGTGTCTCATTGATCCTGGGCATTTCATAGCAAGGGGCACTGGTGCAGGTTTTCGTTTAATCTTAATTCTAAATAAATCTGGATTGTATTTCTAAATTTTTTTTTTTTCACACGTGAGTACTTCTTCAATAGTGTGCTTAGAATAGCAGTTTTCAAACTTCAGCATGCACCAGAATGACGTGGAGGAGGGCTGGTGAAAACCCAGATGGCTAGGCCTAGCCCCCAGAGTTTCTGATCCAGTAGGTCTAAGGCGGGGTCAAAAAATTTGAATTTCTAGCAAGGTCCTAAGTGATGCTGACACTGCAGGTCTGGGGGCCACACTTTGAGAACTATTGGCTTGACATAAGGGAGAGTCCTTGTCCACCCGCAGAGGAGGGAAGTCATCTAGTAGGAAAGTAGCTGGAATTCCTCAGATTCTGGGTTCTCTCCCTGCAGTCCAGACTTCCTTACCCCAGAGAGTGCAGCACTTTCCCAGTGATTTCTTTCTAGGACAAACCGAGCACACACACACACACACACACACACACACACACACCTTCTTTAAATTCTTGTGCAAAGGGGTTTTCACGCCCTCCTAGAGATTTATTTCTGCCACTCCTGAATTCAAAATGCAACTGCTCTCTATAATTCATTCAACGTTGGCACCTACTTTGTCAGTGTTGCTGAGATGAGAGCGCAAAGGCAAATAGGGTAAGGCCCTGGGCCTGGTGGGCTGGGCAGTTCCAGGGAATGCATTTGCTAGTACCTTGAACACAGTCTGCTCAAATGGCATTAGGCCCAGGATCCAACAGAAGCCTGGGAAGTTAGGGAGGACTTCATGGAGGAGGGAGCATTGGATCTGAGTCTTAAAGCAGGACCCAGCAATGTGTACCAGGTAGGAGATGCAGCTTCTTTGTATTACTAAGGGGCCTGGCCTCTGGGGGATAAAGCTCTTTTGGGTGAGAACTACCTTTTACTTTTAGGCCCTCTGGCGTATATTTCTTCAGCGAAGAAAAATGATGTGACCCAGCCAAGTCACACAGAGCCGCTCCCCTGCCCTCGCTGTCCACACACAGGCCAGGAGAGAAGTTTGGTGATGATCGTTTCATTGTTTTCCCTGTGCCTTCCAGGGATGTGGGGCTGAAACAAGGGCGAGCTTTGTGGTAACTGCTCCCGGGAAACATGCAGCCTGGGCTCCAGCCACAAAAGGACCTTGTATTCCAGCCTGTAGGGGGACAGTTCCTCCCCACTTTCCTTGGTCCATTTTCTTGCCTGAGGGAGCACCTGGGCACTCAGGCTGCCCCGCCACCAACTCTCAGAATCCCCTTTCCTGGCCTGAGAGGTAAGCATCTGGAGCACCCAGTTCATTCCTTCCTGCCTATTCTTTTACTTACAAATATTTCCTGTTGAGGGGATCCCTGGGTGCCTCAGCGGTTTAGCACCTGCCTTTGGCCTGGGTACGATCCTGGAGTCCCCAGATCGAGTCCTGCGTCAGGCTTCCGGCATGGAGCCTGCTTCTCCCTCTGCCTGTGTCTCTGCCTCTCTCTCTCTCTCTCTCTCTCTCTCATAAATAAATAAATCTTAAAAAAAATAAATATTTCCTGTTGATGAAAAGTCTCTCTCTGTGCTTCGCATTATGCCAGGAGCTTAGGACTCGATAGACAAATAGGCAGGCATCCTCCATCCCCTTCTAGAGCGTTCTGTCTAGCAAGAGGTCTAAACAAGCAATAATAATGATGATGATGAGAGCTAATATTTCTTAGCTCTGCATCAGGTCCTATTCCAAGCCCTTAATTTGTATCGGTTCATGTAATCTCTGTATTAGTTATCT
This sequence comes from Vulpes vulpes, assembly GCF_048418805.1. Classification (NCBI taxonomy): domain Eukaryota; kingdom Metazoa; phylum Chordata; class Mammalia; order Carnivora; family Canidae; genus Vulpes; species Vulpes vulpes. The sequence goes on along the minus strand of NC_132787.1, from coordinate 96,485,536 downwards.
GTTGTTGCATCACGGATTATCTCAAAACTTAGTGGCTCAGAACATTTACTACTCACGGTTTTTATGAGTCAGGAATCCTGACACGGCTTACTTAGCTGGGTGCTCTGGCTCAGGGTTCCTCCTAAAACTGTAACCAAGGTATTGACTGGGACTAGATTTATCTCAAGACTCCCCTGGGGAAGCATCTGCTCTCCAGCACGCTCACTTGGTTGCTGGCAGGATTCAGTTTCTCACTGACTGAGGCCACATTCAGCTCCTTGCCATGTAGGCCTCTCCGTAGGGCAATCACAACATGGAGGTTCGCTCTATCAGAGCAAGTGAGAGAGAAGAGCCAGAGGAAGGGAGAGTAGGGGCAAGACAGGCATCCAAATCTTCTATAATCTAATCTTGGAAGTGACATCCCATTACTTTTGCTGTATTCTATTTATTAGAAGCAAGTAACTGGATCTAAAGCACACTCAGTGGGAAGACATCACCCCAGGGCATGCACACCAGAAGGTGGGATCCTTGGGAGCCTTTTTAGAAGCAGTGTACCACAATCTCTATGACAGTGCTCAGGTAGGTACTGTTTTCCTCACTTCCTGGTGGGATAACTGAGCCATAAGAGGTTAGACAACTTGTTCATGGTCATAGAACTCATACATATTTGAATCCAGGCTGTCTGGGTCCAGGACGACAACCTCACATATATGGTGGAATAACGATTGGAGAAAAATCGCCCTGACTGCCATGTGGAGGATGGATTAGAGCAGGGAAAGCCAGAGGCAAGTAGGTCAATGAGGAAGACTTTTTCCTGTTTCAGGTAGAGATGAAAAGGCCTGAACCAAGGCACCAACAGGAGGAGAGGGTAGATCGGAAAAGCATCCAGGAGGTAAGGTAAGGTATGGGAATAGGAGTGGGAGGCGCTAGCTGACCACCAGCGTTCTGGCTTGGGTGCCATTGAGGATGCTGATGCTATTAGTTAAGGCAAAAATAAACAGAGAATGGGCAGATTTGGAGGCAGGGCACCAGAAGGCTGTGTTGAGTATGGTTTTATATGCACAGAGTATGGGGTACCTTTGGATGAACACTATCCTTCTCATTCTCACCTTCCTTCTCAGACCACAATCCATGTACTTTCTGTACAGTTAGACTAGTGTGTGCTGTTCAGGTCATGAGGAAAGGCTGCCATCGATATGGATGAGAAAAGTCTCCCCTGAAGGGAAGAGACATTCATCAGATCAAACTTCTGTGGAAGGAAGATAGGTTTCAGAAAGTGGAATTTAGGCAATGAGGAAAGGGAGCTCCTTTGTCTCCCTGAGGAGTTGCTTTAGGTAATTTTAAGGTCTTGCTGGGTGATGATGGGATGTGGGGAGGGGAGGAGGCTTCTGCTCTAAGCGGGTGGCCAGGATAGACAGAGATCCTATGGGCCATCCAGGTCAGTAGGCTTCAGGAGAAACCTTAGCCAACAGCCAACTGTAACTTACAACTGGTAGATTATAAAGTTCCTTCTGTTCTTTTATCTTTTTTTTTTTTTGAAGATTTTACTTATTTATTCATGAGAGAGAGAGAGAGAGAGAAAGGAAGAGAGAGGCAGAGACACAGGCAGAGGGAGAAGCAGGCTCCATGCAAGGAGCCCGATGTGGGACTTCATCCCAGATCCTGGGATCACGCCCTGAGCCAAAGGCAAACGCTCAACCACTGAGCCACCCAGGCGTCCCTGTTCTTTTATTGTTTTAAAAGGATTTTATTTACTTATTTATTTGAGAGGGAGAGAGAGTGTGCGTGAGTGGGGGGAGGGGCAGAGGGAAAGGGAGAAAGAGTATCTCAAGAAGACTTGACACTGATTGATGAGCCTGACATGGGGCTTGATTTCATGACCCTGAGATCATGGCCTGAGCTAAAACCAAGAGTTAGGGGCTCAACCACTAGTGCCTCAAATTCCCTTCTATTCTTTTAGAACCTTCAACAAAGTCTCGCCAAATGTTCTAGCCTGGCTTTAGCTCTGCTGTGAAGAACGTCATTCATGTCTGGGCAGGTGGGAAAGAGAGGCAGCACGTCTGGGGGCTCCCATCATGGTGGTTTCATCTGGAATCAGAACAGGTCTCCTCAGGATAAAATAATTGTGGGATAAGATTTGTGGTCGTGATGGTCAACTGTCCTTCTCTACATGGAGAGTGGTTTCCTCATGGCCAGCCACAAGTCAGGATGCCGAGGTGGCACTGTCTGGCACATAGTTGAATGGGTTTATGGGTCAGCTGAGCAAAGAGAGAGCCACCAGAGCACAAGTGGCAGCAGAAGTCTTGGAGAAGGGATAAGATGCCATGGGAAGAGTATGTAGAGGAAGATTCTGTAAACTAGATCAGAATCTCCATAGTGAGACTAGAGCCCATGTCTGCTGTGTCCCTGCTGTGTCCCTAACGCCCAGTATGATGCTTAGCATATATTGGTACCCCAATAAGCAGCAGAATGAAGGAAGAAAGGAAGGAAGGAAATGACAGAAATTTAGGGATTACCAACTCTTTTTTTTAAGATTGATTGATTGATTGATTGATTGATTTTAGAGGCAGGGCAGAGAATCTCAAGCAGGCTTCCCTCTGAGCACAGAGCCCAGAGTGGAGCTCCATCCCATGGCCATGAGATCATGATTTGAGCCGAAATCAAGAGTTGAATGCTCAACTGACTGAACCACCTCAGTGTGTGCTAGTCAGGCCTTGCTCTCTAGGGAGCACCAACTTTTAAGAGAGCCAAGGAAGTGAGAGAGATTGGAAACAGCTGCTGCGGGGATCTAGGGGAAGGATTGTTAAAAAGTGGCTGGGGTGCATGGAGGTTCCAGCGGTCCTCAGGTGCCAGGAAAAGAAGGAAGCAGGGAAATTGCTGTTTTGACATGAATTCATGTGACGCAGCAGTGATGAGTGACCTACTATTTTTTCACAGGGGCTGAGTCCAGGGAGGTTAAGAAAGTGCTCCCATAAGGCAGGGCTTTGGGTGCTGACAATACCAATGGAGAGAAGGCCTTCTCTGGATCCCACAGGGTGCTTGGCCCAACGAGCTCCTGAGGAAGTACTCCCAGGGATCCTGGGATGAGCTGGCAGTAGCTGGAGCACATTTCCAAGGCTGTGGGCCACCCTCTCCAGGACCCCCTGGGTGGCTGGATGTGCTCAACCACAGTCACTGTAGGCTGACCTTGGAGCGTTGGAGGAAGCTGGGTCATTTTGGTCTCTGGGTTGGGAGCTTGGCACGACTGGCCCAGGTTTTTCAATTTAGAAATCGTGACCTGAAAGTACCATTCTAAAGGTTATAGAAACCAGGCCTTGGGCTTCTAGAACTCTCTGACTTCTGTCCCCTGGTCGTCATTTAGAGCTATTTTCCTTCTCTCTTGAATGCTGAAAAGGGAAGAAACAAATGTTACCAGAAGCAAGTTTCTCATCACTTTGTTAATGATTGATTTCATTTCATTCCAGAACTTGTTTGACCTTTGGATAAACAATTGGAACCTTCTGGAGGCACCTAAAAGGAATGCAGGAATGCATTTGCTATTTAATGGTAGAAAGATTATAAATGAGACTCTGACAGAATAAAAAGTATTATTTATATGAGTGCTAACAAAAAGTCAGTTGTAAAATACACATTCTTCAGCAATGGCCAAATAAGGGAAAGGGTAATATCTGGTCACATAACCTAGCTGACTCTGTCCACGGTAGGGTCCATCTAACCATCCATCCCCCGTCTCTAGGCTGAGCCATCTTGTGGCTACAAACTTCCTCTGAGGAAGTCTAGAACTGTAGGCCACATGGAGATCCAGACTCCAAGCACAAGATAACACCAACATAAATTAGCCAGCCTGGTTTCTCGGAAGGTGCGTTTCGCTGTGCCAAGGGAGAATTGTTCAAAGTTTTTACTTCTTGGGTAATGGTAGGAAGCACAGACTGTATAGTTGGTGGCCTGCCAAGTTGGAAAGAACAAATCAAGATGAACTGCAAGGAAGGCAGAAACAACTCAAAGGGAAAAGGGCTGCTAATCAGACTTAGAAAGCCCTGAGTTTTCTAGCAGGCTGGTGTGGTCCAGCCTCCTCCCAGGACGCGGTGGCCAACTAGCAAGCACCCTCCCAGTTAGCCAGGAAAAGTCAGAAGGCTCAGCACCGTCATAAGCGGGATGCAGAGGAGGCCTCAGAAGTAGCCTCAGCAAGGGCCATGGACCCTCCTGGGCATGTGTCACCTTCTCGTCCTCAGCTGGGTGTTGGAGGAGCTTGGGGCTCATGGAGCTGGCCGAGAACCTCAACAAAGAGGGGACGGGGTGGGGGGAAGTGGTGCAAGGTGTGTCAGAGCACCTGCCCCGCTCTATTGCTCATCTCCCCCCCCCCCCCCCACGCCCCAGCAGCAGGACAAGGAGTGTGTTTAGTGGGAAAATCAAGGATTGCAGGCAGAAACTCCAGCTCTGTCTATACCATCTGTGCATTTTTGGGCCAATTACTTTTATTCTCTCCCACCTCAGGTTTTCTATTTGTAGGATGGAAATAATTTTGAAGATTAAATAAGATCAACCCAAGTACTCGGCACAGAGCCCAGCTCATCCTAAGTCCTCAATAAATCTTGGTTACGTTCCCTCTTGTGGGTTCATCTTAGCACTGTAAGCGCCAAGCAGAATTGGAATAAATGTTGCTGCATACATGTATGTATAATAATAACTCTTTTGTTTGTCAGGGACTCTTTCAACTGTAAGCTCCTCGAGGTATCACATTGTACCCATTTTTGCAACCCCAGCACCTGGTGTAGGATCTGGTACATAGTAGGTGCTTGGAGAGGTTACTAAATAATAGCTTGAGCTCAGAGGGTCGTTGATAAACTGGGGATTCTCAGGATTGCACAGGATGGATTGGCGCTCACGAAGGAAGTACCCACCACGTGGGGCCCAGGGGACGTGGTACCAGGAACTGAGATCCCTGAGTGCTGAGGGAGGTCTGGGAAGCAGCAGGCTTTCTTCCTAGGAGCACGGTGTTCACGAGTCCTCAGCAGGGGCTGGATTGGCACTATATCAGTCTGTTGACCCATTGACACAGAGTGGGGAGCAGGGGGGTCCAGGGCACAGAGCCAGGGAGAGCCTGCCCAGCCTCGCCTTGTCGACATGGATGGCCACAGATGGAAAGAGAATTGGTAACTTCTACAGGTGAAGCAAATGCCGGGAAAAATGCTGACAACTCCTATGTGATCCAGAAATGTATGCTGGAAAGGTCCAGCCATTAGCACCGTGAGTACAAGACCAGGACAGGGCTGCTGTGTTTGTAACCTGAGAAAGTGAGTCCTTGCCTTTTATGAGCTCAGCAAAACCAACAGACCCCACCATGGGAAGGGAAAACAAAGAAATGAGCCTCGATCATCTGACCACAGTGCCTCTGAGAGCAAGAGCCCAGAGCTCTGTTTCTGCAGGAATGTACCAAATGCACTGCAAGTGAGCTGGTAATCGCTTTAAGTCTGGGCAAACTGGTTCTCCTGGCAAGAGGTGGGAGCCGAGCTTAATTAGACTGCAGGATTTGACTGGGGGAGAGGCCTTTGTTTGGGGTTGGCTCCAGTTTTTGTTTTTGTTTTTGTTTTATTTTGTTTTTACTTCCTTGTTAAATAAGAACAAAAATTGCATTGTCTAGGTGGAAGCACAGGGCAGGGGTGTGGTATGGAAATTCTCATTGAGAGGTAAACTCTCCACATTTCAGATTTTTCAGAAAGCTGACCCCAAACTTGAGTTTCTGATGATGCTTGACTTTGATGGGACCTGGGGCAGGATCCTGAGGAGGGTTGGCTGCTGAATGGAGACTTGGCCGGCTTGCTTTGGCAGGTTTTCTCCAAGGGACTTGGAAATAGATTTCTGTATTGACTCGGTTGTGCCAAATACCAAGTTCTGAAGAGTCCGGGCCACACTCGGAGGTCTGTGGCCTGGTGGCCTCCAGGCTTGGGGAGACTGTGCTGTGGTGGTCAGTTGTGGAAGGCGAGGTCAGGTATAGTGACCTGGCTTACCTTATCTGAAAATAAAAAGTCTGATTTCAGAATTTGGGCTGGAAACAGGCATCTGGGATGGATCCCTGAGGAGGTTGGCGATGCATCCTCTTCAAATCACACAAAGATTTGTCAGGCCCCTCCTTAGTGACTAGGCCACGAGTTAAAATGTCATTTGAGTTCCAAGAGATCTGAATTTTTTTTTTAAAAGATTTTATTTATTTATTCATGAGAGACACACACACAGAGAGAGAGAGAGAGAGAGAGACAGAGACAGAGACAGAGATACAGGCAGAGGGAGAAGCAGGCTCCATGCAGGGAGCCCAACATGGGACTTGATCCCGGGACTCCAGGATCACGCCCTGGGCTGAAGGCAGCACTAAACCGCTGAGCCACCGGGTCTGCCCAAGAGATCTGAATTTGCCTCTTGGAGGGAGTGGGCCAGGTTTTCAGGTCCTGGTGGTCCAGGAACTGGAGAGCTAGAGGATCAACTGGGCAGGGCCACCAGGAATGGGGTTCAGGCCCCGAGGGAAAACTTTCTGGGTTCCCTCTCAAAGACAGACTGGTTAAGATCTGTCTTTGAGACAGATCTATGCGTGGGATTTGATCCAGCTCCCAGCTGGGCCCCTGGGCCTGGAAATTAGTCTGGTTCCCCATCCTTGGCAGCCCTGCAACCTGCCCCTGTTAGTGTCTGGTGGAGGGTGCTAGGTTGGATGAGGTGGCAGGTTTGGGGTGAACACAGGAGGATGGGCTCAGGGCTCAGAGACAAGTGGGTCTGAGAGCTCTTCCTCAAGGAATGCCCAGGGCTTCCTCTTTTGGGGAGACCTCCTGCCTTTTCATGCACACAGTGATGTGACTTTAAGAGATAAAGCCCACCTCTATCCAGCTTATCCTCCTAAGCCTGTGCTGCTCAGGAGCCCAAATATGATGGGAGGAGGAAGGTGTGAAGGCATACCCGTCTTTCAGTTGCTTCCTAAAATGAAGTTCTTATGCCCCCTCCATCTCCCCCTTGTCTCTCACCTTACCCTGGCTTCACCCACCATTCACAGCGAAGCTGGCTGGAAAGCATCAGGACCATGCTTGGGAAATCACCCAAAGGCTGCCAGGTCCATTCCACACATGTGGGTTGTACACCTACTGTGTGTCAGGTCAGTGTGAGCAGGTGTTGGCAGGGACGAGAGAGCACCCAGCTACACTCCCCATCCCTGGGGAACTCTCTGTGGTAACGCTCCTTTCAACATCTGGGTATTTCACTAAACAGACAAGGAGGCAGGGCTGCCACCATTGGAATCCTCCAGTGTTTGTTTTTTGAGAATAAACGAAGTATTTGAAAGGCAATAGTCTTTCCATTCCTTGTGAGTAGTGGCTGCTTCCCTGGGCCTTTGGGGCCTACCTGGGTGTTGTACTGCAGGCCTTGGAGAAAATATCACTTCCTATGGGAAGCTTCCTCTTGACCTTTCAAGACTGGATGAGATAGCCCTTCTATGTGTTCTCCAGCACCTTGCCTTACTTAGGTTTATCTCAACACTTATCTATCCTATTCCCAAAACCACCGACAGCCTGTGAGTTCCTGGGGACTGAGACTATGTCAGCATGCTGGCTGGGATGCAGTGTGCCTCTGGTGAGTGAATAGTTATTGGTCAGGTCTGTGTGGTGCCTCGAGGGCAGAACCAACAGAAGTTCAATGGGCAGATTATGGCTCAAAAGAAGAAGGAATGCTATAGGGGTCAGAGCAGCCTAAAGGGTCATGAGTCAAAAGATCATGAGCTCCCTGTCATTGCACATGTTCATGCCACAGATGGATGCATCTAGTCTAGAATGTTGTGGGCGATTTTATTCTATTTTTAAATTTTATTTATTTATATTTTATACGTATATTTTTTATTGGAGTTTGATTTGCCAACATATAGTATAATACCCAGCGTTCATCCCGTCAATGCCCACCTCAGTGCCCGTCACCCAGTCACCCCATCCCCCTGCCCACCTCCCCTTCTACTACCCCTTGTTTGTTTTTCCAGAAGTAGGAGTCTCTCATGTTTTGTCACCCTCTCTGATTTTTCGTGGGGGGTTTTAAGTACCAGATGGGTAGAGCTTTCAAGAAGTGAGATCTGCTGAAAGTGGTCCCCGGCGCTAGGGAGGAAGAGGAGGAAGGAAGGGGATCTGGAGTGAGCTGGGGCTGCTCCTTGGAGAGGTCCCCCTGAAGGCACAAGCCTTCAAAGCAGAGCTCAAATGTCATCTGCGTTCCTTGACATCTTCAGTCTCCCTCTTCTGTTCAAGACACATTGTTGCTGCCTTTCTTACCATCCTCATCCCTCTTTGGTGGAGTCTTTAATGATACGGTTCCCATCTAAAATGTGATCTCTTGGAGTCCAAGAACATGTCTTATAATTATTTGTACCCCAGGCATCTAGACCCGGGCCTGGCTCAAGCACCGAATAAACTTTCATTGAGTGATGGACCAAATGAAGACCTTCCATGTGAGACCAAGAGCTCACGGAATTAACAATCAGCATAGGTGAAAAAACTCTAAGGAACAATTTTGTATTGACCTGTAAGACTTTCAGAGACAGCTGTTTGATGAAGGAACCACTGGGCAGTTTGCTGGCTGGCAAGCCATCTCTGACGGGTTTAGGAAGAACTGAAGCCATGTGCTTCTTCCCCTGCCTGAATAGAAGCGCCACGAAGGCTCAGCCTTTGATCACTGCTGGGCCCGAGCTCAGGGCTTGGTAAATATCTGCAGAATGGAAGCATTTTAGTTGCTCAAGTTCGTTTTCTTAAAGCAGATAGAAGTGGTGTTGATTAACTTGTCCTCAAACTGTGAAGATGAACTTCAGTGGGAAGAATTTGCACAGACTCCGAAGATCCCCAGAGCCAGAGCCAGCTTCATGGGCACGCATCGCCACTGCAATCTTGAAATTGCCAATTTTTGAAGAGGGAGCCCATGCTTTTTTTATGCTGGATCCACAAGATATGTAGCTGATTGTGCCCACAGAAGTAGACGTTAATCCACAGCAGGGACCAGTAGAAGTTGGGGGTGGCTCTGGAAACCCACCTGGCAAACTGACCCGCCTTGTGGCCTCTGGGCTGTTCATGGAGGCTCCTGGGCAGCCATTCAGGTGCTGTCTCCCGTTTCCTGCTTGATCTGAATCTGTAGCTGTTTCTCCTGCTTAGTTCCTTTTTTTTTTTTTTTTTTTTTTCCTCCTGCTTAGGTCAATCTGCCCTGAAGTGACTTCAAGAAGTGGCAGGGCAGCCATAGTCAGTGACCTCACACTTCTTGTTGCTGCCAGCATGCTGTCACTGGCTTGGGAAGGGCTCTCTCCCTACCAGCTAGACATGTGTGTGGCATATTTTATAAATAGTGGCTTCATCAGTATGGTTCTTACATGGAAACCAGCACCCCCCCCCCCCAACTCTTTCAAAGAATTTAGGGCATTTTGCTGGCTTGGCTGGAGGACGTTAAGTGGTACCCCGAGAGTACCCTTTGCTGATGCCAATGACTTTTTAGTTCTTTAGGGCTGAATTCAAGAAATCTTCTAGCTAAGAATGAGATTACAGAAAACTGGAGCACCATCTCAGGGTGGGGTGATTTTTCTCTCCCTCAGAGGTTCAAGGACTTTGACCTTGGCCAGTTGGGGCCCTCTTGCTCCTCCTGGAGCCCAAAGCCAGTTCATTTCTCTTAGGGAGACCACCAAGTTTCATGTCTATAAGATAGTGCGTGTCAAAGTCTCACAGGGAGAGCACTTCTCCATCCCAGGGATCGGAACCCACGCTGTGCCTGGCAGCATGGATCAGTCACTGGTAGAGTGACATTTGACCATGAGAAAAGCCACCTCCCTCCCCTGGAACACAAGATAGGTAGTGGCAAGGCTTTGCAAAAGCCATATCCATACTGCCTAGTTTCTGTTGCTCACTGTTTCTTGCTACTCTGGGATGGAGCCCAGGATGGACCCAGCAGGGCTCATGATCTCCTTGAAAGGTGCTTTCTCCGAGTTTCCAGGCTTACTTCAGGGTGTCCAGTGAGCAGGCATGAGCGAGTCCTAGGCATTGTTCTCCCTGGAACTCTTCTGGCTCAGGTAGGTCTCACAAACAGGAGAAATGCATATCAGGCTTTTCAAGGTGGCCCAGAGTAGTTCTTGGCCTTTGCTACTACTTCTTGGAAACCAAAAAATGGGAATTCAAGTGAAAGAATAGAAAAAAGAAGATTGTGAAGGTAGATTTTTACAACATCAAAGTTGATATCATTAGAATTACTATTGTTTTCTGTCAAATAGTATTGTTTTTAATTTCCATATACTACTGGATGTGGGAGGGAGACCAGAGGTCATTCGACCCAACCCCATCATTTTAAAGATGGAAAACTGAAGTCTGTGGAGGTTGGAGGGCTGTCCAAGGTCATGCAGCTCATTTGGAGCAGAAGTAGGAACCCAGGCTGCTCCCGGCACTGCTCTCTCTCTCTAACAGAAAGTTCTTAAAATACTTTAGTTCTTAACTAAACATTCACAGTTAAAGATCTGAGAAGTAACTGGAAGGGCATATGTTTCCAGAACATTGGCACTAGCTTCAGTAGGTTTTATGGCTGTTTGTTCTTTCATTCCATGATCCGTTCATCACCAGCTCTTCACTGAGCAACTGCCTTGTGTCAGGCCCTGTGCTCAGGACTAGGAATACCAAATAGGACCAAACATGGTTCGTGTCCTCGGAAGCAACTTGTACTAGGAGTCTGTGTGCATGCGCCTCTAGCGAGACGCTTCCTCTGTAGTATCCTTTATAAGAGATCACTTTGCCTTAATATCAACACTTCCAGTTAGGAAACCTGCTTTAAGAGATCTGGTTTAGAGACTTTGGAAGTCAGAGGAGATGACAGTCCCAGAGACCTATCAGGTGGAGGTGTGTTTCTCAGCTTTATTTTAAGCCAAAGTAGGAGGTGGATTCCTGGACCAGAGCATGCTGTCCAATTGGCTGATGGAGGCATCTATGCAAATGACTAGGCATGAACATATATAAAATCGGACACACACACACACACACACACCCCTTGCAGTATCAGATGAGAAAATGGAGACCCAGAGTAGATTAACCACTTGGCTAACTAGCTAATCAATTCATCCAGAGAGCTAGCGAATTCCTTAAATTTTTAGTTTATCCAGGAGCCAAAACATGGGAAGGGGTTTCCTTTAAAATAGCTTCATCTGAAATGTCACTGCTTCTAAGATGACATCGTGGAGGGGCATCAAGGTGGTGTGGTCTCCTATTGTTCCTTCAGTAGAATCCCAGGAAGTCACGGATATTATGGGGGATTTGAAGTGACTAGAAGTCAAATCAGACTGTCCCAGATGCCAATTGCTCCCTCTGACAAAAGGCTTGAGACAGCCCAGCTGGGGCTGGGGCAGGTGTTGGGGGGAGCCACCCCGCCTCCCCACACCTTCTAGCCCAAGATGTCCCTGGGGTGGTGGGCAGGATCAAGGATGGGTTCAAAGCCTGTGGCTCTACCACAAAATGTTTTCGGTTTAAGCATGGGATTATTGTTCTCCCTTCAAAGCCCAGTGATAAAAGCTGCTCAGGAATGCCCTGCAGGGGCAGGAGGCTTTGATGCTGCAGGAAGGCCAGGACCCTCCCTCCCTCTGTAAGTAGCTCGGCCCATCCACAGCCTCGGAACCAAGGGCTTCTGGAGTGGGAGAGACCTCAAGGTGACAGTCCCAACTTCCCATGGATGGTTTTTTTTTTTTTTTTCCAGAATACTCTGCCCCCGTTTGCCCTCCTCCAGACACAGGACATGTGCTCCTTTACAAAAGCACATTTCCAGCCTCGGACAGGGCAGCCCTCTTGTATTCCCTACAAGCCAACCTCCTGGAGCATCTGCTGCCCCGTGGAGGTTTGAGTGTGGTGTCTGAGGTTGGAGGTCCCTGTTGAGTGACTATGCTCCAGGCCAGTCCTTTGCAGGCCAGCTCTCGGCCCTTCCTCCCAGACCTGGCTGCAAAGCCCTCCCTCCTCTTTGCACAGAGAGGGGGAGGGCGGATCCTATGGCTTCTTCCTCCAGGGTTTAGTTAGCAGCCCAAAAGCTGGGCTGTGTTCCTCTCGGAGTCCGAAATTCCAGCCGGAGGCACAGAATTTTCTCAGCATTTCGGAGATCGCCAAGCACACACCAGCTCCAGCTGCGGGGCTCGCTCTGCGCAGGGCCTGGGCACACGTGTCCGCACACACGAGGCCTGCAGGCGGGAGTGGCAGGAGTAGGCCCAGATCCGTGGGCGGGGTGGCCTCCCCCGGTCTGTGCTGTCAGGCTCCATCGTTAACCATGGGCCCCCCTGGCGTATGTCTGGATAAGATGCCCAGGCCGAGCTGGGCTGGGCTGCAGGGCAGCCGGGGGAGCTTTGGGGCCGAGTGTGACCCTGACGCTCCAGGGTGACCCTGCGGCGGGTTCCTTAATGAGCTCTCCCAGGCACTTGGCCTTCCCTTTCGGCTCTTCGGGAACATTTATATTCAGCAGAGTAATCCTGGCGAGAACCATTCTTTCACTGCCTGCATAACTGGGCCAGCAAACCCCCCTGGGGGTTATTTGGACAAGAGTATAAAGGATCTCAGGAATGTGACCTGACCTAGTGAGCTCAGGGGAAAATAAAGGAAAGCATCTTCAAGGTCCTTTGGGATTAAGTGGTGAGCATTAGGGGTGCGTGGAAGAGTCTGTAATGGGTCCTGTTTCTTATGCACCGATAGAGGACTTGTCTTAATGTCTTAAAGCAGGAAGAACAAGAGCGATCCCCTTCTCCCCCCATCCCCCTCCCTGCTCGGCTGGGGAGGCCAGGCAGGCCGAGTGCACTTAGGAAAATGCTGTTTACACTTCCCTTCTACACACAATTCTACAATGACTGAGAATTAATGTTTGTGCTTGGGGGGATGTGCTTGGGGTGTGAGGGAGAGAGATAGAGAGAGAGAGAGAGAGAGAGAGAGAACGTGCTCATCATTACCTATCTGGTGAACTGAGAGAATGAGGCTGTCTGCCCCTTACACTGGTGGGGAGACCTAGAAAAGACCCAAATGTTCTGCTCCAGAGCCCACGTGCCACATGGTTACCCTGCTGATGAGCAGCCCGACTCACACGATCCCGTCAGGCCAACAATGTATTGGGCTGGAACTATACTAAATAATTCAGGCTGCAGAGCAAACTGCCAAGGATTGTGGTTTCTCCCAAATGACCTAACTGGAGAAGAAACTGCAGCAGACCACTTTGTGTCTGCTCAGGGAGATGGCTGGGGGTTTTCCTCAAGTAGGGAGGGAGATTCACTCTGTAGATGTTCATCTATGGAGTTGCTCTCAGGGAAAGTCGTAGAGCCGAGCACAGCTCTGTGCAGCCCTGGGACTGTGTGAGGAAGAAAAGCCCTTCTGAACTCCGCCTCTGCCTTAGACAGAGTGAGGATCCTCCCACAATCTGGGGACCCTTCTTGGTAGCAAATGCTCTGTCTAGATCCCAGCCACTCTCAGCCCAAGGCTGCAGTCACCATGTCTGTTTCCGGGGGCGCAGAGGCATTGACTCCTGGTGGATGAGCCCTGCCCAAGCTCTGGGTGTCTGCAGGCCTCCCATTAGCCACAGATGGTCAGGGCCAGGGCAGAGCAAATTGAATCACTATACAGCCTGAAGAATTGGTTCCGGGGCTCCTTGATGGTTTTATTTCCCAACTTGTATCTCCAGCTCTTAGAACTGAGGCTAGCACAAAGCAGACCCTCTGTAAATCTCTGCTCAATGGATTTGTTTTTTATACTTTTCAATATATTTTTAATAAAAATATTTATAAGATATTTTTATACTTTAAGATTTTATTTATTTACTCACAAGAGACACACAGAGAGAGGCAGAGACATAGGCAGTGGGAGAAGCAGGCTTCCTGCGGGGGCCCCAATGTGGGACTCGATCCCAGGACCCTAAGGATCACAACCTTGAGCCAAAGGCTCAACCACTGAACTTCCCAAGTGTCTCTTTGCTCAATGGATTGATCAAACAATATATAATAAGTCTACCTCAGTAAGCAGAGCTCAGACATCATAGACTTTCTTCAATGACTTCTAAAATTGTTGTTAGTAAATCATGTGGAAGAGCATTATTTGTATCACTAGTTATATTTCGACTTTTACGTTTTTTGCCTCAAATCTGTTTTATTTGCTGGTGAACAAAAATAGGAAGAATTTTTAAGATTTATTTATTTAAGTGGGGGAAGGGCAGAGGGGAGAGAGAGAATCCTCAAGCAGACTCCTCAGTGAGTGCAGAGCCTGATGCAGGGCTCTATCCTCTGACCCCAAGATCATGACCTGAGCCAAAACCAAGAGTCTGGCATCCAGGTGACTGAGTTACCCAGGTTCCTCAGAAGAATTTTTATATTTTACTTTATAATCCTTTTTAGAGGTCTGTATGTGCTCCCATGTGAATATGGCACTTGATCTTTGCAACAGTCTTGGGCGGTAGGAAGGATGGTGCAGCTTTGTTATCCCCATTTTCCAGCTAAGTATGTTGAGGCTGGAGGTATCGCCATCCACACAGGTGAGGGGAAACTGACCTGAGCTTCCACACCTGATGCTTTTCTACTGCCCTTAACATGGAAGCCGGGCCTTCGGAGTGTATAATTTTTCCTTTGTTCCACTAAATGAGAGGTGGCACTCAATCTGGTCCTCATGGAAATGCTGTTATAAGCCAGATGCAGGCCCCGAACAACCCTGCAATTACCATGGAGAGGGTATAATTTGGGGAACTCAGCCTGGGTGGGCTTTATTCTAGAAATCTCACTTGTGATTAACTCTACTATTATCAGACAAGATTATGTGTGGGAAACAGAAGCAGTTGGTTTTGACTCTGTCCCTGGCTCAGAGTCAGGCTGTACTCTGTGCCCCCTGGGGAGGATGCCCTGGATTCTGTGTCTGAGGCCTCTCTCCTTAAAGCTGCCAAGTGAAACACAGGTATGATGGTTCCCAGAGTGACCCCTGCACCTGCTGGTCTTGGAGTGACCTCCAGGTCCTGGTGGTGGCCACTCCTCCTCCTCCCCAGGTCCTGGGCAGTGCTCTAGCCCCGCATGGAGCCTGGCCTGAACCTGTCACTCTACTTTGATCACCCGCAGTTAGTTGCTGTTGGAGGATGGTCAAGTGCCAGGCCTGATGGGCAGAGCTGCGACTCCAAGTGGGAATCTGAGTTGCAGCCTTGGTGGATGAGCTATTTCACTTGATTTTTACCAAAATGTGCTGTCCTTTTCTGTCCCAGTTTCTAACCCATAAAAGGGATGTTTGAGCCGCTGCCATGTGATATTCTTGTGGGGTAGCATGGAGATTGACAAGCAGTGAGCTCCTGCTCTGTGCTCTGTATTTATCTTCTTTATTCTTCAAAAGCACCCTCTGGGTAGATATTCATGCTCCCATTTTACAGTAGGAGGAATTTATACATGGAGAGAAAACAAAGCAACTCCTGACATTTGGAAGCTGACCTTCTATTCATAGCTAGCCTGTGTTCTCCTGTTGGACATAAGTGCTCTCACAGAATAGCAGCTGCACACAAGGGCCCTCTGAGCCCAGACACGACGGAACCAAGCAATGCCACTTCATTTTGTCTAAGCACATGGACAAGGTCACTATGCCACCCACAAAATAGGACGTCCCCTCAAATGAGTGTTGGCAACTTCCTTACAGCTGAATCTTCGTCACAGCCCTCCTCATAAACAGATTTGTTGAGACACCCAAGCGTAGACCTGTCCCCACTTTCTATCAACATCCAGTCCAAAGCAAACACCCTGTTCCTTAGACCTCCCCCAAGCCACCCAGCCAAGCTCAGATCGTGTGATCAGTTCTTTCTAACACCCTCTCACTGAGACACCCCCACTGTGTGTTCCTCTTCACTGTGATGAGTAATAAGCCCAACTTATTTAACTCCAGGTATAATCTTGCTGCTCTTTACAGAGGATGTTGACACTTGGCCAGGGGTCACACTTGATGGAGGATGAAGGCAGGATTCAAACTGAGGAATCAGGCTTCTCTGTTTCCAGAGCCCGTGTATTACCACGTGGGACCTCCATCTGGAAGAGCAGTGAAAATGCGTCATCTCAGGGCAGGATAGTGCTCCAGGCTCTCAAGGGAGGTTCCTCATCAGATGGAGGCCCAGAGCTCTGGTGTCCACTCATGGTGGCCTCAACTGCGGTATTTACCCTCTAAACTTCCCATAAGCTCTAAAATTGTTCCAGCTAGGTGGCTTTCCCTTTGCTGTTTGGAAAAGGAAATAGCGAACTCAAACACCCCTAATTCATCATGTGGTCACACCCATTGGCCAGGCCAGCAGCACCAGGATGCCCATAGCCTGCAGGGTGACTGCCCCACCCACCTCCATGGCCCAGCGTCTTGGTGCCTGGCGCATGGAGCCTTCCATGTGTTCTGTTGGCAAGGGCAGCTGAAACCCCTTTCCCATTATTGTTCTTTGTTCTGG
This sequence comes from Vulpes vulpes, assembly GCF_048418805.1. Lineage (NCBI taxonomy): Eukaryota > Metazoa > Chordata > Mammalia > Carnivora > Canidae > Vulpes > Vulpes vulpes. The sequence continues at coordinate 96,469,123 of NC_132787.1, read as the reverse complement.
CGATGTCTCTATAGTGGTGTCCTTGGTCCCAGCAGGGCACTGGCCTGAGACTGAAGGACCAGCCATTCTCACAGACCTTCTGGAGCCCAGCAGTCAATGTCCCCGATGGCTCATGACCCAGAGTTTGGCATAGCTCCCACCTGAGAGCATCTGGCACCAATACCAGGGTAGCATCCTTCTCACCACAGCTGCTAAAATAATGACAATTACTGTGGCCATCCATTACCAGCACCATTTGCAGTGATTGCACTGTGCCAGGGCATTGTCTATACTTCCGTGTTCCTCATAAAATCCCGCTAAGGGGAATATTATTATTTCCATTTTACAGATGAAGAAACTGAGACTCAGAAAGTTTGCTACTAATCTAAGAGGACAGATTGTAAGTTGCAGAACCAAGATGTGAATCCAGATCTGTCTCCAAACCACTCTATTTCTTCCCCCTCTCTGGTCTCTGAGTGTCTGGCTACCTGCACCCAAGTAGCCAGACCATTCAAGACTACGGTGGATGCTGTCCTCTGCCAAGGCACTCACCCAGGACAGGAGGACTTATCTCCCAGTTGCTGGAGCTGCTGAGGCAGCTGACCTCTCTGGGAAGTGCTTTGGAAAGACAGGTACTTTGCTCAAGATTATACCCCTTTTAGGAGATGGTACACATCAAGCCACTGGGCAATGGGGGCAGGTATTAAATTCTGACACTTGTCCCACCTGGGGATAATTCTGAAGCGCCATCCCAACTTCAGAGCTCCCTATGGGATCAGCTGAGACCTTGTGATTGCAGCGCTGCCCACCTCCTTCTGCCCAGTCCCACTTCCTTCCTTCTCCCATGGATGGTCATCGTGAAGGCTCTCCTTCGGAAGCTTCCTGCACACTGTTCCTTGTCACAGTCTGCTTTCTGGGGAGTGCAAGGATGTTTTGCAGGATTAGCTGGAGCTTGCAGATTTATGCACTGGATTCTGCCAGCAGTGACATTGTCTGGAGGAGGACAGTGTCCCCAGCAGGAACGACAGGCATTCTTATGTCCTTGCAACAGTAGGCATGGGCTGAAGGTGGAGAATTAGTCAGTCTAGGCCCTCACCTGTTTCAAAGAAGTTCTCTGCCACAAAGCCCTAATGAATATATGTAGATAGAGCAAGACAGCCCAGAGTTAACAGTTACTTAAAAAAAAATCCAGATTAAAGGGTTTGACAGTCTTTTTCTTTTTTAAGTAAATTAAAGATATCCACTTTTATAATTTAACCTCAAAAACATAGGTCATCTACAATGCCTTGACTAGGGCAAACAGTGTGGTAACAAAGATATTACTATCCAATTCTACAAATTCATCATCTGTTTAGCTTTTTTAAAAAAAATATTTATGAGAGACAGCGAGAGCGTGCGTGAACAAGGGGGAGGAGCAGAGGGAGAGGGAGAGAGAGAATCTCAAGCAGATTTTGTGTTGAGTGCAGAGCCGGATGTGGGGCTCAATCCCACAACCCTGAGGTCATGACCTGAGCCAAAACCAACGGACTGCACCACACAGGCGTCCCATCATCTTCTATTTAGTTCTAGCCTTTGTGCTAGGGTTAGGGAGACAGATAAAGAAAACCCTGTCTGCATTGCATCTTCTGCTTACCGTCTAGTAGATGAGGTTGACATCAAACCAGCCATAATAAAAAATACAATGATGATAGTTTCAAGGGTCCAGACTCTGGTTTAAAATGTTAAATGAAAAAAAATAAATAAGTAAAATATTAAATAAGGGCACCTGAGTGGCTCAGTCAGTTAAGCATTTGCCTTTGGCTCAGGTTATGATCCCAGGGTCTTGGAATTGAGTCCTGTATCAGCCTCGCTGCTCAGTGGAGAGTCTGCTTCTCCCTCTGCCTTTGCCCCTTCCCACTGCTCATGCTCTCTCTCTCTCTCTCAAATAAATAAATAAATAAATAAATAAAATCTTTAAAAAATGTTTAAAAAATAAAATGTTAAATGAAAAACACAGTAAACAATATATGTCCATACTTAATTCTATGACAATTATGACTAGGCAAATAAGAAACTTCATCATCCCGAGTGATTCCAAAAAAGAGTATGATTTAGGAATTTGCTCATCTTTCTCTCTAGCTCCAGGCAGACCTCATTTAGCTGAACATCCAGGGGTTGTGGCTGCCCAGAACTTTTATGGAAAAGCTTCTTGAGGATATTCGCATATAATTTGTGGCCCCCTGCCAATGTCTTAAGAGATATTGCACTAACATATTAGTTGTGTCTCTCTTTCCTACTCAACAATCTGTAATGCCTTCCCTTCCACTCTCACTGCCTACTGGATTAAGGTCAACCTCTCTCCTTCCGTTATGCCCTACAAAACTTTTGTTTGTGGTCCAGTTGGTCTAGTAATTGGACCTCAAACTTGGAGAAGCTTTCCGATCCTTCTGGTCTCTCTGCCTTTGCTCATGCTCACCCCTTCTTGGAATGCCTTCTACACATCTCTTGGCCAACCTACCTAGAGCACAGCTCATAGGCCAGCCAACACTTTACCTCCTCTGTAAAGTCTTCCGTGGACACTGCACTTGAAGTGACCTCTAACCTCTGAGAGGTCTTGTATTGTCCCTTTGTAGGACGGTAAAGTCCTGTGACCCTGTGGTGGCCCTTCACTGTGGCCTTGACCTGTCATTTTAATGTGTTTTGTCACTCAGTGTTCCAAGAGTCTATAAGGTCCCTAGCAAGACCATGACCTAACATGGAAGGGCTAAGCTTCGGGTCCCAAGAAGTGTCCTGGAGGACCCTTTGGGAGCAGCACTGCAACCAAGCTGGAAACCAGAAACTGCTCCTTTTATCTCTTTATGAAGATTTTGTATGTTTGGTGCTCCAAATATTGAACAGAATCAGGACAGCTACTTTGGGGAAAAGAGGTAGTATTTTTCAGTGTTTTTTTTTTTTTTTTTTTGAAGATTTTTATTATTTTAGAGAGAAAGAGTGAGAGAGAGAGAGGGCATGAGCAGGGGAGGAGCAGAGGGAGATAATCTCCAGCAGACTGCATTGAGCACAGAGCCCGATACAGTGCTTGATCCCAGGGCTCTGAGATCATGACCTGAGCTGAAACTGAGAGCCGGTTGCTCAACCCACTGAGCCACCCAAGCATCCCTCACTGTTGAGAATAAATTAATTCAACTTCTTTTTCTTTTTAAGAAAAACCCTAAATCAAAAAGGAAAAAAAAAAAAAAAGCCTCTGCATGACTGTGTCTTGGTTCTCTGGGAACGGCATAATCTGGCCTCAAGCCCATAAAAAGGGAAAAATGTTTTTCAAAATGCTAATGGACCTACAAATTTGAGTTCTGTATTATAATCCACGAGTACATTTGTGTGTGTCTGCATGCAGGGGTGTGTGTGCATGTTTGTGTAAGGGTACCTGCCTCTGTATACCCTGTGTCCTGATGTGTGTGTCCAAATGTCTGATCGTGCTGTTGTTGAACTTTTCACATATTGAAAACAGACCTGGGGTGGTATAGCTGGAGCTCCAAGCAGTGCTCTGGAAGCCGGGGAGGCTCTCCCCAGAAGCCCATCTCAGACTTTCAGTCTGAGCACTGGGAGAATAGTACCTACCGTTTGAGACACCCAGTCTGTGGTCTTCTGCAATGGCAGCCCGAGCCAACAGGGCATGGCCTTATAGACCTGAGCTCTGGGAAAGGGAGACTGAGCTGCCGGTCTGAGTTCCAGCCCTGGGGAGGTGGCAGCAGGAGGGGAGGGTGGCTCCGAAGCAGACAGGGTTGGTGGTGGGATCAGAATGTACCCAGACTCTCGTCTGGGTCTGCCAGCCTGCCACCCTCCTTCTGCTTGGGCTGGCCAAGACAGGTAACTTCCTCAGACAACCTGCTCGGGAGGAAGCAGTGGTTTCGGGTCCAGACGTGCACTTTAGCTCCCACCGTGTAATTACAGGATGCAGCGCTCTGGGCAGCTGGGCCCGTGGTGGGCCGAGCACTCAGCTCGTCTGTGGTTAACGCTTGGCCTGTGTCTGGCCACGTAGCCGCCCTGCTGAACCTGAATTCCTTCCTTCCCTTGGGAGGGGATGCGTGCTCTCGCAGTCTTACTCCTAGGGAAGCTGGGTTGTGGGGAGAAGTGAATTGAGTCTCCTGGGTCGGTGTCAGACCTGCCTCAGGGCCTTTGTCTGGGAGCCTTCCCCACTGTCTCCCGTCACCCCAGCCCCTGGTTCTTGCACAGCTGAATTCCTGATGGATGAGTCCACCCAGGCTGGGGAGGCCCAGCAGTGGGGCCTCCAGGCTGTGGCACATTTATTCCTACATGGCTCCAGAGGGTTGAGTCAATTTCCAACGAAGGGTCCTGGAAAGAAGCTGTTTGGACAAGGCCACCAGCAAGGAGCCTGGGTGGCACTGCATCTGGAGGAGCCACAAAGCCCGGAGGGGAGGTCGCGGCGGGATTTCTGACCTGAGAGTATATGGAGACACCCCCCCCCCACCCCCCCCCACCCCCCACCCCCACCCCCCGCCTCCACACCGCTGGAAAGCCCTGTGCTCTGCAGAACGGATTTCCACCTCCTCTTTGTATATCGAGTCCTGAAGGCACTTTCAGTGACTCTCCAAGTGTGGGCGGCCAGGTTCAAGTTGCCCCTGAGCAGCTGAATGGGGGTGGCGAGGAGGCCTGAGAAGAGGGCGAGGGCGTAATGCAAGGAGTCTAGAAGCCTAGATGGTGACATTTGAGAAGGATCTGGCCCAAGACTGGGGCTGTGGACACCTGGGCAGACCCAGTTGTACTCTTTTGAGGTGGTGGTTGGGATGGCCCATATTTGGGTACCTTTTAGGAAATGGAGAACACTCAGTCATGGGGCAAGGGGCTGCAGCCACAGCTGGTGGCCTCTGGGTCCCATCCTCTGCTTAGCCCTGCAGCCCACCTGGCCTTCCTCACAAAAACCTACTTTCTGCTCCCTGTTTGGCTCCTGTCAGGGGGCACACCCAGGGGGCCATGGCCTACCCAGCAGAATGCTTCCATGTGTGAGGGAAGAGCTTAATCAAGTCTGAGACTCTGCTCCTCCAAGCTGCCCTGGAAGTGTTGACAGATTGAGCTGCACTTTAAAATGCTTGGTGGAGGGGACGGCCGGCTGGCTGGGTCGGGAGAGCATGCTCTCGATCTCAGGATCATCAGTTGAGCCCCACGTTAGGGGTAGACTTTGCTTAAAAAAAAAAAAAAAGAATGCATGGTGTAACTTTTGATGTTAGGTAAGGGGGGGGGGGTGTCCCAGGAGGTCTCCCCAGACTGCCTCTCATCCTGTGTTTTGTACAGCTAGGGAGACCAAGACTGAGAGGGACCAAGGGTTCTGCCCAGAGTCATGCATCAGGGTAGGGAGCTCCCCGGCCCTGGGGTTCCTGGGCTGGATGCAGGGCTTATTGCTGCTGAGGAGGGATATTTTGCTATGATGGGCCTTTCTCTCGCCCTGCAGGCCACCTGGGTGTGTGTGTGTGTGATGACCCAGCTATTAGGGCCTGGGGGGCGGGGCCCAAGAGCTGTTGATTCAACATTTACAACAGCGGTCACAACAGCATCTTACAGCCAGTCTGTTGACTCTGGCCTCTGCCTGAGGTCTGGGTCCAGGCACACAGGGGGTGGCAAGGGTTCTGCAGTTCTCGTCCATCCCCTCCTGAGTGTGAGCTGTGAGCGTCCTGTGACCTGGGGGCTCAGGCAGCCTGCAGAACTCTTCTGAAATCTGAAGGGGCAGCACAATGTGGAGGGGGGAGCTCAGGACAGTGTGGGGCAACGGGGCCCTATTAGGTCTCAAGGAGTCTCGCAGCCTGCATCTTCTCCCCACTGCACCCCGAGTTCCCCATTGGCATGGTGAAGGGGCTGAGTGGATGCCTGATGGCCTGACACTGGGATGTAGGATTGTGCTCTCTCTCTGTCTCTTTCTTTGTCTCTCTCTCTCTCTCTCTCTCTTATCATTGTTAAGACGGCCAGACAACAGTTTGAGCAAACCAAGGAGAGCCCTAGCCTTTTTTTATTACTTCTCTGAGGACAAAATTTGTAGGCCAAGGGGAAACATAGTCATTGTGCCCTTTTGTCTTTCTGAATTACTCCCTAATCTATCTATTAAAAAACAACCTCAAGCAGGATCCTAAATAAATGGGCTTTAAGCAAGGGAATTATCGATGTGATTCATTCTCCCTCAGGGCAGATATGCAATTTATCTTTCAGCAAAGCACATAGTGGCTTAACATATTGAGCCTCAGAACAATGGCCATTAGTCCCGACTGTCCCCAGGAGGAAGAAGCAGCGTTACTGAGTCAGTGCCGGGGCTCTGACCCCATTAGGGTCTTCTCTGGGGGAGCTCCCATAATGGTGACATCTTAACTAAAATGGGCTGGGCCAGGGGACAGGCCTGGTAAAGGGGGCACACAGCGTGGCCAGGGGCTGAGCAGAGCCAGGCAAGGGGTGAACCCCTCCTTCCCATGGAGATGGCAGGGGCTGCTCCTCAGGAGCCTGTGTAGATCGGCTTGCTCCCATCCACCCATCTCCTTGCAGATTGCTGCAAGGAGGACTCCCCAATCCCCCTGTGCCCTAGGGGCCTTCACTCCTTGAGTCTGCTGTGCCCTGAAGGGATGTGGGGCAGGGGCAGGGGTGGGGTTGAGGGGTGGTATGCTAGTGGTTGGCGTGACTTTGGCACCTATGCACTTGGCCCCGGGGCAGCTGCTGCCTACTCATCCACCACCCCTGAATCATGGGCTGGAACAGGGCCAGGGACGTGGGATTGAACCCATTCTTCTCTTCCGTTTCCGGAGATGGCTGCAATCTGCTCTTCTTCTGAGCGCTCCTAGCCCAACCCCCTCACCCCCGCCAGGCCTGGTCAGGTGTGTGCTTTCCTGGCTGGCCCAGGGCAGCACTGCCTGCACCCCGCTCTGCCCAGCACAGCCCTGCGTTCCCGACGCCCGGCATCCAGGGGCCTGTGGTGCAATGTTGGTGTTACCGGCTGGATTATGAGTAAACTTTTCCCGAATCATAGAACCTTGTGGAAACAGAACCCCTTGGCAATTTAAATCATTATCGGAGGGATGCTTGGGTGGCTCAGTGATTGAGCGTCTACCTTTAGTTCAGGTCCTGATCCAGGGTCCTGGGATCGAGTCCCACATCGGGCTCCTTGCGGGGAACCTGCTTCTCCCTCTGCCTACGTCTCTGCCTCTCTCTGTATCTCTCATGAATAAATAAATAAAATCTTAAAAAAAAAAAAAAGCGTTCTCAGAACCGAAGAATTATAGATCAACAGAACCTCAAGTTTGGAAAAGAGTTTTAAAGATTCTTTCCAGCACAGAGGTCTTGTCTGCCTGCTTTCCTTGACTGCTGTCTCCTTGAAAGGAAGCTTGTCCTTGTGGTAGATATTCCCAGCGCTTCTCCTTTCCTTCCTGGATCCGTGGGTGTCCTCACTTTGCAGTTCCTTTGCAGTTAGGAAGGGCAGCGTGGTGTTTCTGGCCTGTGAAATACGAGCAAGCGCAAAGTGTGTCGGATTCTGGGTGGAGGCAGTGAGGAGCCCCTGGGTCGCTCTGTCTTCCTCTTGGCACTGATGAGGACAGGTTTGTGCTGAGCTGAGAGAGCCACAAATCAGAGCCACCTGGGTCACTCAGACTTTGCACAGAGGACGGTGCCCTGCTGAGGCCTGAGCCACAGCAGCCTCTGCATGAGCCAGAGATAAACTTGATGAGACTTGGGGGCCGTTACCACTGTATAATGTAGCCTGTCCCGGCTGTGATGGTGTGATTTATAATAAGAACTATGTGTATTTATATTTGGTCTTTGTCCCATTTCTGACACAAAGCTCCTAAATTCCTTGGAATCTTCTAAGGGATATAAGCCCTAAAGATGTCTTTTGTTAGGTTGATGAGGCCATTCTTGGGCCACACCTAGGGTTGGGGGCTGGTTGCCATTGGAGCCAACTGAACTACAATTCTACTCTCCAGCCTTTGGGGTGGAGGAAGCAGTGTGAGGTGAGGTCAGTCACCAATGGCCAGTGATTTAATCAAACATGCCTAGGTAACTAAGCCTCCAAAAAACCCTGGAAGAATGGAGTTCACAGAGCTTCTGAGTTGGTGAACACATGGAGGTTCAGGGAGAGTGATGCTCTTGGAGACTCTGTGCCCCTTCCCCACCTCTGGCCCCATGCATCTTTTCCATTTGACTGTTCCTGAGTTATATTCTGTTGTAATAAACCAGTGATCTAGTAAGGAAAATGCTTCTCTGAGCTCTGTGAGCCATTCTACCAAATTAATTGAACCCAAAGAGGGAGTCATTAAAACCTCGTTGTATAGCTGGTTGTCAGAAGCACGGGTGACAAGCTGGGTTTGCAGCTGGTGTCTGAAGGTGGGGTGGGGCAGTCTTGAAGGGCTGAGCCTTACAAGTGGAATCCAATGCTATTTTCAGGTAGATAGTATCAGAACTGAGTTGCCTTTGTAGGACACCCCACTAGTGTCTGGACCGTTGCTCATTCATGGTAGGGGAAACCTACCCACCTTGGAATTGGTACCAGAACCCCAAATATTGGCTAACATACCTAGCCCGTATTCCAAACTTCTAGGCATGGGAATTCACCGTGACTGCGGCTTTTGGGTTCACTGCTGAGCAACTGTCAGACGTGGAATTCCTTTTTCCTTCAAACTGAAATCTGTTTCCTCAAAACTGCCTGGTTGCTCGCTCCGAGTAGGTGAAATTCATCTTTGTAGTTTCCTTGTGGGTTCCCTGGGACTCTCCTTTCTCTCGTGCCAATAGTTCTCACACTTTAACGTGCATCACTTGGAGGGCTTGTTAAAATATAGTTTGCTGGGCTCCATCCCAGTTTCTGATTCAGTAGGTTTGGGGCAGGACCTGGCGATTTGCATTTTTAAAAATTTTTTATTATTATTATTATTTTGTGATTTGCATTTTTAATAAGTTCCCAGGGATTGCTACCACTGGTGGTCTGGGGACCACACTTTGAGAATAACTGCACTGTGCTGCCTGCTAGATCTCTCCAGGGGCCTGTGGTGCAATGTTGGTGTAGCTACAGAGGGATCCTGATGTGCCACATCCTGTAGAACAGAACCCTGTGCTTTGATCCTCCCATATTTGGGCTGGAACGGTCTGAGCCTGGCTCTGTCCTTTCCTTGGGCTGTGAGACTCCCTGGGCATGGCCCATGATGTAGTCATCTCTATGGCCCTCTGCTTGACACCAGGCAGCCACAGCAGTAAGTAGGCGCTCAGTGAACGCTTACTGAGTGGATGGAACACCTTATCCTCACCTCTGAAATCTCTAATCTTTAAGCTTTTTGTACAGAGACCCCTTTGGAACTCAAACTGCCCTCCCTGGAGACATGGAGGCCCATGCCAGCTTACAGGTGTGCTGGAGACGGAATGGTGGGCAGGGAGTGTGCACCAAGATGTCTTTCAGTAGGAGAATGGATACATAAACTGTGGTCCATCTAGACAATGGAATACTATTCAACATTAAAAAGAAATGAGCTATCAAGCCATGAAGACATGGAGCAACCCTTGGTGCATATTACTGAGTGAAAAAAAAACCCATCTGAAAAGGTTATACACGATATGATTTCAACTCTATGACATTCTGGAAATACAAAACTGTGAAGACAGTAAAAAGGTCAGTGGTTGCCAGGGTTTGGGATGGGGGTGCAATGAACAGTCAGAACACAGAGGATTTTTATAGGGCAGCAAAAATACTGTGTATGATGCCGTCATGGTGGATACATGTCATTACACCCATAGAATGTACAACACCAAGAGTGAACCCTAATGTAAATCCTGGACTTTGGGTGATAATGATGTGTCATCAGTGGTAACCAATGGATCATGCTGGTGGAGGACGTTGATGAGGGGGGTTAGGGGTCTTTGTGGGGACTGGGAGTTTGCAAGAACTCTGTACCTTCCTCTCATTTTTGCTGTGAACCTCAAGGCTGCTCTAAAAAATAACCTATGAAAAAAAGGTAGGCGGGACTGTGCCTCATCCTCTTTCCAGGAGGCTCGATGGCCTGGTAGGGGTACCCCAGCTATTCCGGTAAAGACTCAGCTTGGCAAGCCTGCTCCTGCAGCAGGATCTGCAGGTGATTTCCGCGTGCTCACACAGGCCAATTCTGACCTCTGAGAAGTGTTGGGCTATCTCAACTTATGCAACCACAGATAGGCTAGCTCATGCTAGCTGCCCTGCAGATGGTGTGGTCTCTGACTTCCTGGGGGACCTGCTGGGCTAAGTCTTCAGTTTCTCCGCCCCAAATCAATGCTCTACATCTTAAGGCACCACCTCCTGTGTCATGTGCCTGGCTGGGGCCCATGGAAGCAAGGCAATCAAAGCTGTGGATTGTGATTCCATTCCGGCTGGGTGCCAGCTCTCAGAGAGCCCTGGCAGGCCTTGGCTGGGCTGGCCGAATGAGGAACAGCCTGTCAATCTTGAGGACCTCTGATCCTTAAGATGGAAGACTGAGGCTGACTTTGGGGTGTTCCAATCTCTCCCCGGGAGAATGCTGACCCTACTGAAAGTCAGTGAGACCCTAACCCAGCTCTGTAGTCCTGGAAACCAGGCCCGTCATGGAAGGAACCTTCCAAATTCCAAGAGCTTACTTATGACTTGTAGAGAAATAGGCAACCCTCTCCAGTAGCTTCTATTGGTCAGTGCTGCCATTTGAGGTTCTCTGGCTGGGTTCTTGTGACGGATGCTGACCCTAGGCTCTACATGCTGAGCTCCAGCCTTGTTCTTTCCCCTCCTCCTCACCTTCCTCTTCTTTCTACTTTAAAATCTTTATTCTGAAAACAGTTAAACCTATGGCAAAACTGAGAGGACGTTCTGATAGACACCTTAGACCTATCACCTAGATTTAACAATGACTAACAGCCTGCTATATTTGCTTTGTCTACATTTTGCTTAAGTATTTTGTTTTTTATTTTTATTATTATTATTTTTGCTTAAATATTTTAAAGCAAAGTACTGACATATATTTTACCCTGAATACCTCACTCTGCATCTCTAAAAAAAAATGATATTTTGGTTTGCACAACCAAAATATCATTGTTGCATCTATAGAGATCAACAATTCTCTGATATTGCCTGACTGTCTGTATCCAAATTTCTGCCATTGTCACAAAAGTATCTTTTTATGGTTGGTTTACTTAAACCAGAATTCAAGCAGATCCACAAGTTGCATTAGGTCTTCGCACCTCTTGAGGCTCTTTCAAACTGGAACTGTGCTGGCCTTCCAGCAGTGTAGATAGGTTGAAGAAAGCAGGGCAGTTGTGCAGATTATCTGCAGCCTCTAAACCTGTGGCTTCTCGGGCAGGGGTGCAGGAGAGAGGCCCTGCTTCTTCCTTTGTAGGCCCTAGAAATCCCCGCAAGCATCCTACTGAAGAGGTGTAGGGATGCTTACGGCCTGAAGCATTTCTATTTTGAAACCCAGAAGCCTGGAGAAGCTGTTCCTCCTTTGGGAGCCACTGTGACAAACAGAGAGGTCAAGGAGGATGGCCCAGAGTGAGAATAAAGGCTTTGAGACACTTTGGTCACACCAGCCCCTTAGGGAGGGAAGAATCACACGGAGTCTCTGGCAAGGACCCTTTGAAGATGAAGGTCAATGACATCAAACTCGTTAGGGCCGGGCACTCTGGTGGCTCTGATCCCTCTGTGAGGGTGGGGAGTGGCCAGGGCCCGGCAGCCTCCTGCTCACACACTGTCCCCTTTGATGGGGTGCTGGCCCTGGCCTTCAGCCCTCTTGGGGTCGTCTCTGGGGGCCTACAGCAGCTTTCCGCCTGCCTCCAGTTGTGGAGCAGCTGTTGGTCTTCACAGCAGCTGTGACACTGTCCAGAGCCCTTCCTGCTGTCCTGTTCCCTGCTCCCGTGTACCCTGGTTCTCTGTGCACCTCCAGGTCTGTGCTCTGTGCATATTTACCCCAAACAAACAGCTTCTCAAAGCAGCCTGGCCTTGACCCTGTGAGAGGCCAGGCGTGACTCAGGAGGAATTGATAAAACACTGGTGTAAATGAAGAGATAACATTTCCCCCATTAGATGGGGAAAAAATGACTTTAAAAGTTGATAGTGTTCACTGTTGCCAAGGGTGTGGGGAATAGTCTCGTGCTCACTTGGTAGAGTACGAATTATTTTGGAAAATAACTTGGCAACACCTATCAACATTAAAATTAAACATTAAAAATGGACATGTCTTTTCATCTACTCTTTTTTTCAACAAATATTTACGGAGTCCCTACTGTGAGCCAGATACTATTCTGGGTGTTGGGGGTATAGCCGGAAATCAGACAGACAAGGTATCTGCTCCTGTGAAGCTTATATTTTCGTAGGAAAAGCAGATAAGGGATCCCTGGGTGGCGCAGCGGTTTGGCGCCTGCCTTTGGTCCAGGGCGCGATCCTGGAGACCCGGGATCGAATCCCACATCAGGCTCCCAGTGCATGGAGCCTGCTTCTTCCTCCGCCTGTGTCTCTGCCTCTCTCTCTCTCTCTGTGACTATCATAAATAAAAAAAAAAAAAAAAAGAAAAGAAAAGCAGATAATATACAAATTAGTCTATCTTGGGATTAGTAGTAAATGCTATGAGTGAAAATAAAGGAAGGAAAGGAGATTGAGCATGGGGGTAAGTGTGGCTCTTTTAATCCTTTGGCCTAGGAACTCCGTTCCTGGGAAGCAGTCACAGAAATGCTTACACATGTGCACCAAAAGACACAAGTGTGTATGTTCATAATAGCAATTCATTGGGAACACCTAGATGCCTAACAATAGAGGAGACACGACATGAATTTTCCATCCACACAAATGGATAATCTGCAGCCATCAAAAGAAGGAGACAGGTTGTTAGAAACAAGTCTGAGAATAATATATATAGAAGGACCTATAGCAGGAAAGTGATGCATATGGTTGCAAATGCATAGAAAAAAGGACTATAATAAAATAGGTCTAAATTAAAATTCCTTGGGGTGAGGGAAAACAAAATACAGTATCAGAAACAGACTCCCGCCCCCCATCATAGCACAGATGCCTTCCTTGCCTTGGGATTTTGAGATCCCAATCAAGGAAGTTAAATGGCTCCTTGGGTTTGTCAGATTGACCTGTAGCTTTTGCTCCTGGGGGAGAAAGGGAAGTGAAATGAGGGTTTGGCTCTCAAATCTAAAACTTCCAGCAGCCTCTGCAGGCCCCAAATCACACAGTCAAGAAGTCAGGAAAGGAGCAGGAAGAGAAGGCCCTGCTTCTACTGAACAGGGTGTGGGGCCAGGAGTTTCACCCACTCCGTAGGGAAGGAGTTCCTGCCTCCATTTGGAGGTGCAACAAGAGCGTCAGGAAGTTCAGCAGCTATGCCAGGGTCACAGGGCTGCTGTGTGAGAGGTGGGACTTGAAGCCACATCTGCTGAGGGGCTGCTGTGTGAGAGGTGGGGCTTGAAGCCACATCTGCTGAGAGGCTGCTGTGTGAGAGGTGGGGCTTGAAGCCACATCTGCTGAGGTCCAGGGACTGGTGTCGATGGTGATGGTCTGGGCCACTGTTAGTGATGACAACTTCCCGGTGAGGAGGACACAGCTGTGGGCAGATCCCGCTTCTGCTCTGCTAGGAAATGAGGACCCTCCAGTGGCCGGGTCACTAGCTCCTGGGAAATTGGGGACCTCTACTTCTTTTTTTTTGGGGGGGGGACCTCTACTTCTTATAACCTGCAGCCACTCTCAATAATCACAGCTGAGAAATGCTAGTGATAGTGGTGATAACAATAGTCAACATGGAACCACTAAAATAGCTCATACAATGCCACGCGTTGCTCTAGCGCTTTGCGAACATTGGTTCATCTAACCTTTTTTAGTTAGTATCATCCCCCTTTTACAGATGAGAAAACGGAGGCACAAAGCATTTAATAACTGGCCCAAAGTCACAAAGCTAAAAGGGGACAGAGCTAGGATCCAAATTCCAGTAATCTTCAGAGCCTGTGCTCTTGACTTCTCTTATACCGACTCCCCCAGCGCTAGTTACCACGTGTATCTTTACTGTGTGCCAGGCATTGTAAGTGCTTTGAGTCTATTAACATGCTAATTGTTCTGAGACAACCTTAAGAAGTAAGTACCATTAGTATCCTCATTTTACAGATAAAGAAACCAAGCACAGAGAAGTTAAGTCACTTGCTCAAAGTCACACGGGATGTAAATATAAAAGGTGACATCTGAGCCACACATTCTGATTACTGAGTTTGTCCTTAAACATTACACTGTATTCATGGATAGACCCTGGGACTCTAATGCTCTCCACATACATTTTCTTTTTCTTTCTTTCTTTTCTTCTTTTTCATTTTCTATTTCTAGAGAGGAGTACTGAAATCCCCGTGGGGCATTTTGGCATCTACTGGAGCAAGAACAGCTGATAATTCCTGATCCCTGGTGTCCTCCTGAGGTTGAGGAGCTAGCTGTCGCCCAGTGACCCATGGTGCTGGGAAGGACAGATGAATCCCTTTACTGTCCAGCTAATGCCCACAGTGACAGGCCAGCATGCTGCAGGCGTGGGGAGGGGCTGCGGCTCCAGGATGAGTGGGCGCATTCTGGATTTGGAGCAGCATGGTCGGGGGCGGGGGGCATTCGGGGGACAGATACACAGAACTCTTCTCTCTCCCTCGCTTCCCATTCTCTTTCTACCTCACTAGGATGGCAAGATGAAAGCAGTTCCAAGGGAATATAGTAGGAGTGTCCCTCCAGCTCTGCTCACGTCCTGGCAAAAGGAGCAGACCAAGCCTGCTAAACTGTGTTCTAGTGCTGCTCCCCCACCAGGAGACAGAGCGGGGCCAGGGCACCAAGCACTGCTCTGGGGTCACCAGGAAGCTCAAGGGAGTCTCACGTGGTACCTGGTGGAGAAGCGGGCTGCTGCCAGGCAGTTTTGTGCATTTGGTGGCTTCACTGGAATCTCATCAAACAGTTGGCACGAACGCTTCCCTCCTCCAGTGACAGGAGCTCACACTTCAGAAAGCACTGAACTGCTCTGAAATGTGATAACATCGTCTGTCAATTTCTGCACACAGAATGTTGTTTTTTACAGTGAGAATATTTCTCTTGGCCTTTGGGAAATTAATGGGCTTCTAGACCAATGATCTCCGCTCCCTAGAGCAAGGTTTGGGTGGTAGGTAGGGCCTAAGAGGGCAGGGCAACGTAGGGAGAGGTCTTGGAGAGCTCAGAGGAGCAGCTACCTAACTGTGCTCAACTTGTGGTTGGGTGGGTGGATGGGGGCGGGATCTGGGGACATTCCTGAGCCCGGCAGCAGGCACAGCTGCTAGGGCAGCAGCTGCAGAGCCCCAGAATGGATCTGAGCACGGCCTCTCCCTTCTCAGCCTGGCCAACAAACTCCTGCCCCCAGCTCCATTGCGGGCTGTGGTTGGCAAAGGCAGGCCCTCAGCCCTTCCCCCTGCAGTGAGCTTCAAGCAGGTGCAGCGGGGGCGGGTGTCTGAAGAGGTGAAGGACAATGGGAACAAAAGTGCAGAGGTGGCACTGTGCCTGGTGTTCGTGTGGTCTGCAGGAGGCCCTGTCACAGTTTTGGTGCATTTGTAGTTTAAGCCCGACTTCTTTCTGCAGGAGGTGTTCCTGGAAGACGGCGTGCGTGCCGGGGAGCTATGGAAGTTGAGGAGGGAGGAGACGTGGAGAGGTTTTGAGCAGGGTGAGGGCAAGATCAGGAGGTGAATCTACCTGTAGGGTTGCAGGAAGCTGGCAGGAGCGTACACACCGAAGGCTGTCTGGTGACCCCGGTGGGAGACCACAGAGAGTGGACAAGGGAGGAGATGGTAGGGATGGCACACGGGCAGCAACGGAAGATTCAGTCTTCTATCGGTCCCCCCTGTCCTCAGCAAGGATATGTTTGAGTCTGGCCTCCCCTAGGGGTAGACTCCCAAGGGTCCTGGAGAACACCTGGGGCATGCGACAAGTCTAATGGAAATGGCTCTCAGGATGGGGGAGGATGTTTCCTGCCCGATGCCCCGAGGCTCTGAGATGATGGAGCATCTGAGTGAGTCCCTGGCCTCAGCCTCTGCCCCTGCTGTCCCAAGACTTCCACAGCAGTCAGTTATCAGGCCACCAGCCATGGCAGCTCATTGATTTAGCATCTTTGTGTGCTTTAATCTACTATGGGTCATCCCTTAGACATGCTCAAAATTATCTCATTTTTAGCTGGTGGGAGCTTATTCAAGTGAGCTCTTGAGTCCTTCTGATACAGTCCCCGTGGTTTTGGCTTTGGTACGACAAGATGCCTTTAGCTCTTAGACATTTCCCTCCTCAGACCTGCAATCAGCCATTTCCCCAAGTGGCCCTGGCTCCTTTCAGTGGGACACGGTATTCAGAGAATCCAGAGATCACTGTTGAGGTATGTTTGTGTCCTTCTTTTCTCGGATCAACAATAGCATAATATAAGCCCAGTAGCGCCTAATTTTCACTTAACCTTATGGCCGACATACAACTCAACAGCAGTGGATGGAGATGGTCTTCATTCCTCTTCCAGCTGCCTCGTCCAGCCCCGAGGGGATGTACATTCTACTAGCCCCTTGCTGAAGAGCACCTGAGTCGGTTCCAGGCTCTCACTATTATAAATTGTCCTGCAAAGCAGAGATTTGTGCATGTGTCATTTTGCATCTTTGGGAGAGATCCCTAAGTGGTAAGTGGTAAGAGGTCCCTAAGTGGTACAAAGGATACATGCTCATGGAATTTTTCTGAATCTTGCCTTCCGTGGGGTTGTAACATTTTTCATTCCTCTAAGTCTGAAAATGGCACAGCCTCTCCAAAAGGGTGTGATGTTAAACTTACAGATTTTTGTTAACGTGTTAATAGGTAAGAAATGGTAGGTTATAGTAGTTTAAATGTGCATCGCTGATGGGTGAGGCTGAGTAGTTTTTAAAAACATATATTTAACAGCCATTCTGCCCATTTTAAAATGGGATTGTTTGTCGCTTTCTCCTTTAGTTTTAGAAGCTCCTTATTTATTAGGATATTAATCTTTTATATAAGTTGCAAGCATTTTTTATAGTTTTGCATTTGACCTTTTACTTTTTTTTTTAAAGATTTTATTTATTTATTCATGAGAGACAGAGAGAGACAGAGACAGAGACACAGGAAGAGGGAGAAGCAGGCTCCCTGCAACAAGCCCGATGTGGGGCTTGATCCCGGATCCCAGGATCATGCCCTGAACTGAAGGCAGACACTCAGCCGCTGAGCCACCCAGCCATCCCTGACTTTTTACTTTGTTTATGGTGGGTTGTTGTCACTCAAAAGTTTTTGTTTTGTTTTGTAAAGATCATGACTTCATAACTTAGATCACAAAGATGGACTTCAAGGAGCCTAAATCCCTTGTCATTTATACAAATTTTGGAGTGCATGAGCACATATGCATTTTTCTGAGGGAAGAGTCTGTTCTCTTAGAGTCCCCTACTTAAGAGTGTACTTTCTTAAAATCTAAGTCTCCCTGCTCCTCAGCTTTGGCAAATGCCCTGCCTCTGTCATCTCGAACCTCAGTTTCTCCACCGAACAGTGAGGGGACTGTGTAAATGGCCCCATATGGCCCTCCCAACACTGGCTTGGGCCCCAGAGTGTCGGGACCAGCGCAAGCTCCCCTGCAACACCATCCAAACCTGACTCTTGCTGGCCTTTTGGTGGGAGGTGCCACCTCACTTGCTAAATACAGGACCAATCCTTACCCATCACGTACCAGGAGGTGTAGGCTGGGCTGAGTCACCTTCCTATTGGGAGAGGTCTCCCTGGTTGGCCGCATCATTGCCAGAAGCTCAAGGTGAATCAAGGGTCTCTAAATGAGGTCATACTCACATTACTGGCCCAGAATGGAAAGGATTTGGCATCCACGAATCAAATAAAAAGCAAGGGTTAATGAATAATTAGACATTAATTCTCTGCACATGGAAACGAATTATACTTCACTAGGGTGGAGAAGGAGGTGAGCAGTCAGTGGAATGAGCCGTCCTTGCCTCCCAAGGCTTAATTGTCCCCTGGGGCTGGGGGGGGGTGGGGAGCAGGATGACTAAAGTCTTATAAAAGTCTCTACAATGTAGCAAAAGTCCCCCAATCTGAAGTCCCCGCAGAAAGAACAATCCATAAACCCCTGAATTTTTCTTCTATTTACTTTTGAGTGAGGGCCTGTTGGAGGCTGTCCAGGGAGGAGAGGTCTGCTATCCCAGAGTCACAATGACCACCCACAGATAAGGGATCAGGTGCATCTAGACATTGGCCATCACCGACAGTCTCTAAACCCGAGAGGCCATCTGGCCTTCCCTGCAGACACACACAACTGGGGGCTCCGGAGACAAGCAGCTGGAGGAGTCCAGAGCCTGGGCCTCCAGCACGGAGCCGCTGGTGGGTTTGAGGTCTGGCTTGGGGCTGCACCAGCAGAACTGACCACTTAGCCTGGGTTCCCGGCGTTCACTGGGAATAGGCCAGCAGTTAGAGAGGAAGGACACTGTCGTCCAGCACTCAGCAGGGACCAGGGCATGGGGTGACCACTCGGTAGAGGTTTGCAGATGATGAGAGGGTAGGGGGAGCAGGATGCCCAGGGAATGCCCCAGAACCATCCGTTAGGCAGGGCAGTGGAAAAGGTGGTTCAGTGCTTCCTCTGCTATACAGAAATTGCTCAACTTCTAGAGCTTCTGAATCTTCCAGAGTGATTGCCACACTCCTCACCCCTGAAATCTATGAAATTTGATCTCCCCAGACATTAATCCCTCTTCCCTCATTCCCATGTCTCACCAGCTCTGGCCTTTCTTCTTTCTTTCTTTCTTTCTTTCTTTCTTTCTTTCTTTCTTTCTTTCTTTCTTTCTTCCTTCCTTCCTTCCTTCCTTCCTTCCTTCCTTCCTTCCTCCCTTCCTTTCTTCTTCTTTCTTCTTTCTTTCTTTCTTTCTTTCTTTCTTTCTTCTTTCTTTCTTTCTTTCTTTCTTTCTTTCTTTCTTTCTTTTCTTTCTTTCTTTCTTTTCTTTCTTTCTTCTTTCTTTCTTTCTTTCTTTCTTTTCTTTCTTTCTTCTTTCTTTCTTTCTTTCTTTCTTTCTTTCTTTCCTTCTTTCTCTTTTCTTTCTTTTTTAAGATTTTATTTATTTAATCATGAGACACACAGAGAGAGAGGCAGAGACATAGGCAGAGGGAGAAGCAGGGTTCCCAGGGGCTGCTGATGAGGGACTCGATCCCAGGACCCCAGGATCACGCCCTGAGCTGAAGGCAGACGCTCAACCACTGAGCCACCCAGGTATCCCCTCTGGCCATTTTCAAAAGGGTTGTCAACCAGGCCGTGAGAGCCCATAGCCCTTGAGAGATGCTGATCAGGCCTCCTGATTTTTAGCCCCAAGCTCTTCCTGGCAGACACCTCCTTGCTTCCCTTGTTCTAAACATTCAAAGTCTTAACATTCAAAGTCAGCCAGCGACTCCACAGCAGGAACCTGTGTGTTGGGCCATGGGGACTAGCCTGGGACTTGCGAGCTGCTGCTCTTACTGGGCTTCTTTGGAAACCCGTTCTGCTGCCACAGCCATTATCAACACAGTGAGGGTGCCTGAGGCTCCCTGAGCATGCTCCTTGCTCCCTTCGTCTTCTGTGGCCTCCTAGGCCTGCTCAGGCTCAGAACAGTTTCCCAGGCAGGCCTCTGCAGGGTCCACTTTGTAGCTGCCTTCAGGGTTCCTCACGTTCTTGGCTGTCCCTGATTTGGGGCTGCCTCCTCCTGCAGAGATCACAGAAGCAAAGTCCCAATAGCAGACTTGTGCCCACAAGGGTCAGGGCAGGGTGGGCACTGGGTCTCTGGCCCTAGAAGACCTGCCTTTATACCAGAGCTGCCTTTGCCCAGTGCCATAAACTTGGCTGGTTGAAGGAGAGGGCAAGGCATGTTCTGGCTGCCTAAGCAGCCCACTCAGCTGACTTCCCGGAGATGTGTCTGCCTCAGCTGTAGAATGGGGAAAACACAATGAGTTTTAGTAGGAGTAGATATAAAAATTAATTATAGGAAACCCACTTCAGGGCAAGTTGCTGATGAAAATCAGGATGATTTCAGTTGTCTGGATTCTGGTCTCAGCCTTTGTTTGGAATCAGAGCTTTTACCATGACTTTTGGCTTCTGCCTTCCTTTGATTGGATTCTTTCCTCCTGCAGAAGATGGGGACCCTCTTCTGGACACTGACTCCATTAGCTGGTGAGCGGGTGGGTGAGTTTGCTCTTGAAGCCCCTAGATGATATCTCTGTTCTGGTTCATCCTACTTCCCCTGCTTCCCACTCAAATAGGGGAGTGAGGGTCTACTCAGGGTGAAACATGTGGAGTCTGGAATATTAGGCCCGGTCCTCTTACTCAGCAGGCTCCAGCCAAATCCAAACCCCAAAGACTGGCCACTCTGGGTCAGGGCTGGGGTATCAGAAGACAGGTTTACTCTGGCAGGGAATATCTTGCTGGCAACCAACTCAGACATCGGTGGCCCAAACAAGTGATCCTAGAAGAGAGAGGGACGCCCAGATCCAGCCTGGCCTGGTGAGGAGCTCACCAGAGCACAAGGCCCTGATAAAGCTAATTTAAGTTTCTGTTTCATCTTCCACACCAGGCCTTCTAAACATCAGCCAGACATGTTCATGTCTCTGCCCCACCCATTCTCTCGGGGGATGGCACAGGATTAGTAAAGATGCAAAAGGTCAGCAACAGAAGCTGAGAAGTTGAGAAGACTTGGAAAAGGGACCCTTTCCTACACTCTCACTGGAGGTGGAAATCAGCTCATCCCAAGAGGAATGCAGTTTAGCAATCGACAGCAACATTTAAACTGTGCACACCCCTTTACACAGCGGCCCCAGTTCCAGGAATATACCCACAATGACGTAAATATAAAGAAATCCACTGAACATTATCCTTGTTAACAGTTAAAAACAACCTAAATGGCAGTAGGGAAAGAGCTAAGAATGTCAGTAATAGTGGGCTGATTAGATAGCCACTGAAAAAGGTACATAGATCTGTATTCTGTAACACAGAAAAGTATAGAAAAAAGGTGGAAAAAAGGTACAAAATAACTTGTAGAGTGTACAAAATAACATGCATACTATATTCTATTTTAAAGAAGATTTTATGTATTTGAGAGAGAGCATGAGGGGAGTGGGGGAGCAGAGGGAGAAGCAGACTCCCCACTGAGCAGGGAGCCCGATGTGGGGCATAATCAGGACCCCAGGATCATGACCTGAGCTGAAGGCAGCTGCTTAGCCTACTGAGCCACCCAGACGCCCTATTCTAATATATACCTATATATATAAAAAAAGTACACAAATAATAGGGACACATGTACTATGCTTACAGACACATCTAGTAGGATATGAACCACAATGTTAATAGTCGGCAGTATATAACAGCATGCAGCATAGAACAGTAAGAACGTATCACAGGGGCAGCCCCGGTGGTCCAGCGGTTTAGCGCCGCCTGCAGCCCGGGGTGTGATCCTGGAGACCCGGGATCAAGTCCTACGTCGGGCTCCCTGCATGGAGCCTGCTTTTCCCTCTGCCTGTGTCTCTGCCTCTCTCTCTCTCTTTCTCTGAATAAATAAATAAATAAATCTTTAAAAAAATGTTAAAAAAAAAACGTATCACAGTATATAACAGTATAGAGTATATGACAGTATGCAATGCGTAATGTAAAACAGTGTGTAACATTATACAGTATGTAATATATACATAATACAGTATATAGTATATAATAGGGTATAGTATTAATAGTATATAGTGTACCCCAGTATGTAATGTATAACGTTATACAGTATACAGAACCTAACAATATACAGTGTTTAACAGCACCCAGTATATAAGGCACGGGTATGTAACAGTATACAGTACACAGCAGACCAGAGTAGACATATGTAACAGTACGTAATCTGTAATATACCACAATGTATACTAAAATGTTAATTATCATTACTCTCCGGAGTAAGATTTTCAGTGATTTAAAAACTTTACTCAACATGTAAAGTTTACTCAACACATGTAAAATCAACATGTGTTGATTTCATTTTTTTAGAAATTCATTCTCTTTATTTATTTATTTTTAAAGATTTTGTTTATTTATTCATGAGAGACACGGGGGGGGGGGGGGGCGCAGAGACACAGGCAGAATGAGAAACAGGCTCCATGCAGGGACTCCATCCTAGGTCTCCAGGATCATGCCCTGGGCTGAAGGCAGCACTAAACCACTGAGCCACCCGGGCTGCCCAATTTCACTTTTTGAAAGTCAGTAGAGTGCACTAGTTTAATCAGGCTGTGGGACCAGCTTGCCAGGGCTCACATCCCAGCTCTCTGGATTATGAGCTCTGTAATCTTTGCCTGAGCTCCAGAGCTCTGGAGCTCACTTCTCTGAGGCTCACTTCCCTCATCTATAAAGTAAAGAAAATAATTATACCTACCTCACAGGCCTGTTGTGAAGATAAATGAGTAGGTTCTGACACACGTGAAGGGTCCAATAAATGTTAGTTACTAGACTTCATTCAGCAATACCTAGTGTGCATTTATTGTATACAAGGCACTGCCTTATTAGATTTTCACCTACATAATTGGAAAAAAAAAACTCAATACAGCTATTTTGGTTTTTCTTTTCCTTTTCTTTGTTTTGAAAAAAATTTATTTATTTATTTGAGAGAAAGCGAGCGGTGGGAGGAGCAGAGCGAGAGGGCAAGCAGACTCTGCTGAGCACGGAGCCCAATGTGAGGCTTCATCTCATGATCCTGAGATCATGACCTGAGCTGAAATAAGGATTCAGATGCTCAACCAGCTGAGCCACCTGGATGCCCCACTTTTTTTTTTTTTTAAGGCCACAGAATCTAAAGAAATGGAGAAACATACTGTGTTCATGGATTGAAAAACTCAACGTAATAATGATGTCATTCCTCTCTACACCTATTAATCTAGAAGCTAAATGCAATTTCTATGAAATCTCCAGAGAAGTTTCTTGCAGACATAGACAGATTTATTCTAAATTTTATATAGAAATGCACAAGATCTAGAATAGCTAAACTCATTTTGAAAAAAGAAGAATAAAATGGGAGGGATGACTCTACTCAATATAGAGGCTTATTATATAGCTACAGCGATCAGGATGGTGTGGTATTGGCCAGGGATAGGCCCCCAAATCAATAGAGGACCCAGATATGGATGCATAAGTACGCCCCACTGCTGTATGACAAAAGTAGAAAGGCAACTGGACAGATGCAGAAGAGCCTTTTCAACAAATGGTGCTGGAGCAGTCTGTCCATCCTTAGGCAAAAGAATGAACTTTTATCTAAAACTCACACCTTAGGGATCCCTGGGTGGCGCAGCGGTTTAGCGCCTGCCTTTGGCCCAGGGTGCGATCCTGGAGACCCGGGATCGAATCCCACATCGGGCTCCCAGTGCATGGAGCCTGCTTCTCCCTCTGCCTATGTCTCTGCCTCTCTCTCTCTCTCTCTCTGTGACTATCATAAATAAAATAAAATAAAATAAAATAAAATAAAATAAAATAAAACTCACACCTTATATACAATATTCACTCAAAATGGATGGAGTATTAACCCAAAATTGACTTCAAAGTAGCATGTAAATCTGTAAGACTTTTAGGAAAAAATAAAATGGAGTAGATGTTTGCGATCTAGGGCAACGTGGAGCGTGATCCATAAAACAAAAGATTGGTAAAGTGGACCTCACCAAAATTAAAACACTTGCTCTACCAAAAAACCTCTATTGAGAGGGTGAAAAAAAATAACTCCTACAAACTAGGACAAAATATTTGCAAACTACATATGCAACCGAAGACTAATATTTAGGCCGAAAGAATTTTAAAATTTCAATCGTTAAATTTCCCTTCCCCCTAATCTGATGGATGGAGGACACAGAGATGTTTCAGAGAAGATGCAGAGGTGGAAAACAAGCATATGAAAAGACACGCATCATCATTAGCCATCAGGGCAATGCAAATTAAAATACAATGAGCTATGGTGGTGACACATCTATCAGAATGGCTAGAGTGACCAATAGTGACATCTGGTCACATGGCCAGAAAGAGGCCTCCTGGTGCCCAGCCAGTACTGCTTGGAAACCGACCCTGGGAGGGTTCAGTGCAGAGAGTGGACACCTCCCTGTCTGCAAAAACCCACCCTGTGGTCTCTGTCAGCACCGCCACGCGGGTCGAGCCAGCCAGGGTCACGCTGCCCTCAATCCAGCTTGAAGCCAAGCTCGCTGCTCTGCCTCTCTGGACGACTCAGAACAAACTGTTTCTAAAATCAATTTATTTCGAATTTCCAGCCTGATAACTTACGCCAGGATTTCCTGGGGGGGGGGGGGGGGGGGTAGTGGTGGTGGTGAGGGACTGCTTTGCTTTCGTCTCAATTTCCATTCACACTATTTATGAAATAGATCATACAATTTTAAATTTGTTTAAATAATGTTTTAAACTATTTTCAATTCAATAAAATAATGGCAGTTACTATTCATATGCTTGTAGGTGTGCCAGGCCCTGCGCTAAGCACTTTACATGTCCTACCTAGCTGATCTCTTACGACCTTCTTGTAAGTAGGTAGATTATTCTCTTTTTACAGATGGGGAAACAGGTTCAGAGAAATTAAGTAACTTTCCTGAGGTCACCCAGCTCCTAAGTGGCAGCATCAAGACAGGAACTGAGCCACACCTTATTCTAAAGCCTCCCAACCCAGGCTGCCTCCCTACAAAGCAGGTTAAATCCCTGTGTCACTGTGGTTATCTCAGGATGGGCTTATTGCTGGAAGGGGCAAGCTCACTTTTCAGTGGTAAAGACGGTATTCCGTTGGTTAGAGCTTAGTTTCTGGACCTCACCTAACTGCAAAGGAGGGCTGGAAATGCGGTCCCTGAGGTGTGACTAGGACACCTAGGACTTGTTAACACATAACAGTGTCTCAGCCAAATCCACCTCCAAATATTTTTCTTTTCACCAGAACTCATGTCCAAAGGTAGTGTCCGATCCGGGTGCAAAGCAGCCAATTCACATAAAGTGCTGTGAATAGAAAAGGCCCCACTTAAGTTCCCGGTAGACCCAGGGCAAAACACCCGTTCTCTGGGTAAAATTTAGAGAACAGGCCCTTCTGTCCTGCATCTGTTCTTGTCCTGACCAAGAAGGACAAAACACCCGTTCTCTGGGTAAAATTTAGAGAACAGGCCCTTCTGTCCTGCATCTGTTCTTGTCCTGACCACTGAGAAGTTTTGCTGGCCAGGCTGGGCTGTAGGGTGGACTGGAGGTTGGGCTGGACTGAAAGGAGCCTCCACCAGGCCTTCCATCCTGGGTGCCGTGCTCACGCGGGCTAAATGTGAGCCACCCCCCCACCCCCCCCACCCCTGCCTCCGAGCTCCTTGCTCCACCCTGCTGGGCGCTGCGGGTGAGCCGCTGGGACTGTCAGGGCCTTGGCCCGGGCATCACGGTGCCCACCCTCTGGGCCCGCCCTGCCAACCAAGAGCAGGTATAAGCTGGGCGAAGGCCCCCAGCAACCGAGGCAGAGGTACCACGAGTTCTTTGCTGCTGCCTCCCCCGCCTTTGTCTTCCCGACCTGCCAAGATAGCCTGTTTCGTGGACAGCTCAAGTCTAAGGGACATCAGGAATTTGCACTAATTCAATTAAGCAATTAGCCTATCAAGCGGTAGGAAATGCCTGGACTGTGGCTTCAGTTGAATGGAGCGGGACTGTGCCCCAGCTTCTGTTGTTTGTCCTTCAAAAGGCAGTTAGGAGCTTGCCCGGGAGACGGTGCCTGCCTCCCCGCAAGGTTGTGTACCAGAAACAATGACCTGTCTTTGAGGATTACCCGGTTCATATATTTTATTGGGCATGCTGTATGCACAGCTGGGAGCCAGAAAACCAAGCTCGAGGGCTGGCTCAGTCACGGACTTCTTGTGACTTTGGACGAATCCCTTCTGGCTCTGGGCCTCAGTTTCCTCACCTGTCAATGGAAGTAATACCTGGTCTTCCCACCTTGCAAGGTGGTCGTGGGATAATCTAGGGCGGGGGGAAATTCTAATAAGCAGCCAACATACACAGACAGAAGCCTTGAGGTCATGCTTGTCCGTGTGGTGGACTTTGTTGGCTGGATGACCCAACAACATTTCCCGCCCCCCTTCCCTGCGCATATTTTGGTCTCAGGGCTCACAAGGCAGCATCCTCACTTTTTTAGCCTGTAGAGGAGCGAGGTTAGGTGTGGCCTCATGGTGCGGCATTAGCCACTGAACAAAGGGGAAGTGTGCTAGAAGCTTCTGGGAGGCCCTTATTCCTGATTTAAAAACAGCAACAGAGGGCACCTGGATGGCTTAGTGATTGAGCATCTGCCTTTGGCTCAGGTCATAAACTTGGGGTCCTGGGATCGAGTCCCGTATCCAGCTCTCTGCAGGGAGCCTGCTTCTTCCTTTGCCTATGTCTCTGTCTCTCTGTGTCTCTCATGAATAAATAAATTTTTAAAAATCTTAAAAAAAAAAAAAAACAGAACAAAAAACGGCAACAGAGTAGAATGGGGCTGACCTGGCTCTTCTTCCTTTCTGCTTCTTTCCACCTTGAATTCTGAAGGGATGCAGAAAGCTGCCGTGGCATCTTGGGACCAGGAAGAGATTTAGGGGCCATCCTAATCAAGTATGAGCCATCTTAATTACATTCTGCAAATTACTTCCCATTCTGAGCTTCTGGGTGGCCGTGAATTTGGAGAGGATGTTAATTCACTACAACTCCCCAATGCCATCCCCTGAATCTAATCAATCAGCAAGTTCTATTAACCTGACCTTCTAAATATATTCTGGACCTGGCCCCTTCTCACTACAGCAGTCCAAATCCCCTACCCCAGGGCCTATCATCACTTACCTGCCTGACACCTGTCTCCCAATGGGCCTTTCTGCCCACAGCAATTCTTTCAGGCAGGAAAGGCAGATGGTGGTGGCGGTTGGGCAGGGGGTTCGACCCTGCCTCAGTGCAAGGTATTATCTTCTCTATGGCTCACAGTTCTAACGGCTGTGATGCTCTCTGCTCTTGGCGCACCCCCAGGCAATGTGACTCCCGTGGCCCTGTCGTGTAAGCCAACAGCAGCACTAAGAACACAAGACCCTCAGTGATGACAACCTGCTCCCACAGCCCTGTCAGAGAGCATAGAGCTGGGCACGTGTCCTAGACCCATGCATAGCTGGCTGCCTCTTGGATGTGGACTTAGATCTGGGTGGGTGCGAGAGGTTAGTGTAGGAAGGTGTCCCACGTCTGTCCTGACTGGAGCTCTGACAATGAGAAGCCACGTGTCCTCCGGGGGGGCGGTCCCCAGATGGAGGTCCTCCCTTCCAGAAGTTGACTAAGTTTCTGGGCTCCCTGGCGCTTCTCCTGTGCCCTGCAAAGTTCCTGAAGTTTGATGGAGGGACAAGGCTTCGTAGCTGCAGAGTACTAATCAGTCACAGGTGATTCAAAGGAGGTGGCTGGCCCCTAAGTGCACGCAGAGGCTTTGTGATTGGCCAGGCTGGTTGGTACAGGGGCTGTTTCAGGCCACAAAAGCGTTGATTAAGCACCTCCTGTCTGCTTGGCACTATGGGTTTGTGGGTTGGTGGGGGCAGGGCAAGGGACATGCCCCGCATATCCCCACAAAGGAATGAGGAGGCAACAGTGGTTGGGTGGGAGGTGGGAGGATCCAAACCAATACAGGCAAAATCTCTGAGAGCCGAGTGTGTGTGTCTGCAGCAGGAGAGTCCTCGCTGGCATGTATGCATACAGAGGCCACTGCACCCCCCGGTCATAGAGACCTACCTGAATGTATCAGATAGGAGACAGGCCCTTAGCTTTTAAGAATGTTCCCCGGGAAGCAGAGATCTGTCAGAAACGATTGTGGGGTGTCTTTCCAACGTGGGGAATCTGTGATTCTAAAAGTTGACAACCTCAAGTTCTCTGGATCTCTGCCTTCCCAGCCTTCTCCCCCACCTTCCTTGGACAAAGGGGGTCATGGTGGGATCTGAGGCTCATTCACTGAAAGCTGAAAATAATATTAAGCAGAGTTTCTATTTTAAAGGGAAATACTTTCATAAGGGATCTTTCAAAAGTTTCAGTTTGTTACCTATTTAAGGAAATATCAAACAACTGCCACAAAGACAGTTTCGGGGAGGAGGCCTGTCTCCACTCCCCATACCCTTACCCCAGGTGGTTAGAATGTTCTCTGCAGCTGCACTGGCTTCTCAGAGAGACATCCTGGCAAATGCCACGAGCCAGCCCCAGCCAGGTGATCTCATCCTCCTGCTCACTGTCCTCTGGCTGGCTCAGAATTGGCAGCAAGGTGCCGGAGACTCCAGAAAGGCTGGGCGCCCCTGCAGGGGCCACCTGGAAGACTGTAGCCTCCAAATTGTGTTGATCTGGGACTTTGATTCACATCTGGCTTAGATCCCACATAATTGTCATTTGTACCACATGCTTCTTGGGGATAAGTGAATGAAAGGAAGAAATATGAAGGAACATTCTACAAACTTACTTTGTGAAATCTTTCCCATCCCCGTTACCAGACTCAACTTTGAAATTCTGGAAGGAAAAGAAGATATGAAAAGAAAAATGTCACGTTTCAGATCGTCCCCACAATGACTCATTTCAGAAGCTGGGTTTCTGTCTCTTTTAAAAACAGAATCAATACCATCTTTCATGAAAACAACCTTTAATTCCTCTTCAGCTTCAGCCCAAATCCACCCTTGTTGGCTCTGTGCAGAACCAGAGGAGGAAGCCAGCAAGCAGCTCTCATTATAGGCCTGGCGGGAATATCAGGGGGGAGTAGGAGAGGGGGCTTTTTGGAGGGGAAGTTGGAGGGACTTTCTGTTTTCTTCAGGAGGGGCCACCACCACTCATAACCCCCTCACAACCAGCTTCTAGGCTCTCAACCCACCCAATAAGCCCAAACACTGGAGGTCCCCATCTTCTTGGAGCATGCCGACCCATGGCTTCCAAAATGGACCCTGGTATCCTTGAGAGACATTTAGGTCTCTCCTTCAGCCTCCACTATAGGGATAGATCAGTGGACAGCATAGGCAATGGCTTACAATGTTGTTCATTCCAATGTCTCAATGATTTTGGCAGATAAGAAACTCAAACATCTGTGCCCTGTGTACCATCTCTTCCATAATCTAACAGATAGTAGAGTGTAGTTAGAATGTGTGCATGTTTGGAGCACTTGCTTTGGATTTGGAAAATCAAACACACTTAGGTTCATTTATTTCCCCTGTTACCTTAAATAGTTTCACAGAACGAGAGAAATGTAGCTCCAAGAGGGATACTCCAACACAACCCATGTATTGAGTGTCCTCTATTGCACTACTGAAGAGTTAAGGTTTGAGCTGTGTTTGAAGATGAAAAGACATTTTCCAGAAAGACAAGATGGATAGTGTTCTGTGCAAAGGAGCATTGCAGCCAACAAGTTTGGTCTACATGGGATCCAGCAACTAATCCAATGCTGCTGGGCCCAGGGAACCAGGGAGTGGTAATGGGCAGGGTCTTGTAAGCTACACTGAGAAGTCCAGACATTATTCTGTTGTGCATGGGAACTCCTGAAATGATTTAAGGGCAGTGTGTGTGTGGGGTTCAGCTTCTGAGATTGACATTTTATAAGGAAACTTGAATCCTCCATCTGGGAGCACATTACCATGGTCCCCTTTCTCCAAGGACTTACAAGGCTTAATCTAGACCTTGACTGTCCAGATGGCATATGATGACTTACCAGTCTCTTGGGGAAAAAAGCTCCTATCTGGCCTTTGTCCCTCACAGGGTCTGGCATGATGGCCATCTAAGCGGATGCCATAGAGAACAAGCCCTGCTTGAACCCCCCTGTTGACTCCTGTAGCTAAGTACATCATCTTGGCCAAGAAGGTCCCCAGGGTGATCTCAGATGTGTGCAGGTCCCAGGGGAGAAGGAGTTGTCCCCATTCTTGGGCCATCGAATCCGTTGAGTTTGGACTTCACCAGGATAAAAAGCAAAGGGGAAGAGAATGAAGGAGAAAAGTGGCTCTGGACACTGGAGTGTGCACAGTCAGTGATGCCCTTCTCACCCCAGCCTCATCTTCGTGTGATCGTGACCTTGGAGCCTTCCTTGGAGGGGCTTCCCTCCACTTCCAAAGCTATGGACCCACATTAGCATCTAGCCCACACGACTGCCACCATCTGTAAGGCCAGAGGCTGGGGCCGGTGTCAGTACCTCTCTCCAGGGCCCCAACACAGTGCTGGCTGCAGACAGGACATCTGCTGAGTTTGCCAAGAACTGGATGGAAACAGGCTCCCTCTTAGCCTGAGCCCTGGGTCTCTGAGACCCACTTAGACTACAGGGCACAGCTCTGGATGCTCCCTGTGGTCAGAGGGCTTTGTACCTTGGCCAAGCATCACTGCTGACTCCTCTTCTGAGTCCCACATCCTGCCATGATGTCCACTCAATCTCCCATCTTTCTGCTATCAGAACCTTTCTGTGTTTTACCAGGAAGGAGATGAACCTGTACCTTCTGCTTCCTTTTTTGGATGATAAATTTGCTCCCTGATGAGTTTCCTGGGGACTCGGCCTGGAGTGGGCAAGTCCTGTACCTGCCTCCACCCCTTGGTCACAGTCCTGGGGGAACCAGGACCTCGTGGTCTCCCCAGGGATCAGCAGCATGGGGCTCCACCCAGACCTGGAACCTATTGAGTTTTATCCCACCCAAGACAGAAGCCCAGGCCCATGTCTTACTCCCTTAGATTCTGGAACTAAGCTCAGTGTCCCTGTAAGTAGCAACTGCCCTAATAAGACCACCCTCCCGTGAAAGCTGGCAGCTACCTCACAAGGCAGACGGAGTGGGAAATCTGAGTGGCAGTGGTTTAAAAGATCAAAGTCAGGGGTGTCTTTTGGGGGGAGTGAAGATCAGGTTTCAAAGGGTCCTGGGAAGGAGGGGTTAATCCTGCCTTTATTTTGTTGGCACCAATTCTTTTGTTCTGGGCCAGTGGTGTCCTCTCCTCCTTATAGAGGCTGCTACCCCAGAGAAAGCTTTGTTTCCTAACCACAAGGGAGCTCAACTCTGAATGGGGTACTCTTCCTACCCCCCAGGAAGAGGCAACACTTGATGACACAGCATGTGGGCAGAGCCCACCGTATAGCTGCCCCATGGTGAATGGTCAGCAACTCCTCATGTGATGCTGTGACGTGCTGTTTCTTCTCCAAGGTGAGGCCAAGACTGAGTTTCCCTGTTCCCAGTAGAATAAGTCAAGACCCAGTTCTGATCCTGTTCTCACTCCCTGGGGCCAATGGTGGGCTACTCATTCCACTTTGGGATACCATTCACCTTCCTGCCAAGGGGCCCACAGTCTCTGGGATAGACGTCAATGAGGAACAAACCAACAGAACAAGGTCAAAACTCCAGTAGAGGTAATAAGAGGACAGGGTATATGACAAGAGGGTAGCCTTTGGTGTAAGATGGACCCGAGTTTCAGTTCTAGTTCTGCCACCTAAATGGCTGTGTGACCTTGGGCAAATCCTTTCACTTTCTGAGTCAGTTCTTCATCATCATCATCGTCATCGAAGCCGTTTACTATGTACCATGTGCCAAGCAGCTATCACCTCATGTAATTCTCATAACAACTCTATGAATAAATATTATTCCTATTTTGGGGATAAACGAGGTTCTGGGAGATTACTAACCTTGCCCAAGACCAGCTTAGTTTAAGTAGTTAAGACAAGATTTCAACCTGGCTCTGTCTGATTCTAAAGACTGTGTCTAACAGGTTGAATGGTGGCTCCCAAGAAGACACGCCCCATCCTAAGCCCCAGAACCTGTGACTGTGACCTTACTTAGGAAAAGGGGTCTTTGGAGACGCAGTTAGGTTCTGGCTTGAGACAAGATCATCATGGATTATCCAGGTGGGCCCTCAATGCAAAGACAAATGTCATTAGAAGAGACAGGAGAGAAGACACAGAGAAGAGAAGGCCCCGTGAGGATGGAGGCCAGTTTGGAATGATGCGGCCACAAGCCGAGGAACCCCTGGGGTCAGCAGATGCTGGAGGAGGCAAGGGCGGATCCTCCCCTAGAACCTGTAGAGTCAGTGCAGCCCTCCCAGCATCCTGATTTTACATTCAGGCCTCCAGAACTATGAGAGAATAAAGTCCTGCTGTTTTTAAGGCATTTAGTCTGTGGTCATTTGTTACAGCAGCCCTAGGACATTCACACACTGTGCAATGTATGGAATTGCATGTTATTGCTATAAAATGGTCATGGAAAATCTACTCACTGGGGCAAACAGCAATGGCAAAATTCATGAGACTCTTAGGTCCTCCCAGACAAGTTGCACCCATTTGACCCTGTCCAAGAGGCCTTGAGCCACCTTATTGGGGAAGCTGCTCTCTGCAGGGACAGAGTAATTCCCACAGACTGAGGGGGTCCAGCCCAGGCTTAATGCTCTCTCCTTCTGGAAGCTGCCCTGCTTTTGTGTGGCCTGTGACTCAGTCTGTTTCTACTGTTAGCCCCACTCTCACTGACTGAGGTGCCGGGCAGGGAGCATGGGCTAGTCATCTGGGGGTGGGGACAGACAGCATAAGCAGGGACTGGTGCCCTCAGCTTATTAAGGTGTCTGATTGAGTAACCTCCTTTGTTCAAGAACATTCTGTGGCTCCTCACTGCCTCCAGAATAGAGACCAAACTCCAGAGCCTGGAGTGCCAGGTGCTTCAGCATCTGGCCCCAGGCCACTGCCAGATTCCCAGACCCTGGGTATCCCAGATGCTGACCCACCTGAGAGGTCTGGCTCTGTACCTGAGCTGCCAGGCTGCGTATCTGTACCCCCCACCACTCAGGTGGCCGAGCATGGATCTCTGCCCACGAAGAAGCCAGAACGAGCTGCCTGGACACGCCTTTTGCAGGGCTCCTCCTCTACCCCTGTCCCACCTTGCAAATTCTTGAGCCCACTCTACCCTGCGTGACACCCTCAGTAATAGCCTGGGTCAGCACCCAGCAATGAAGCCGGGGACGCAAGCCCCCACAGACCCCACAATTTGGACAGATGGCTCCTAGCTACCTCTGCCTGGAGTCACACAGCAGGTGGTTACTAGTCAAAGAAACCTGTAAAACTCAGGAAATAACATAAGGTTGCCTCCTGAAAAGTCTGTGGCATGTTGTTCTGCCTGAGATGACAAACACAATGTGCCATGTTTGCAAGAAAAAAATAATCATAATAATGATTTGTCGCTTAGGATGTAGAACCTCCACCTTCCTTCTCCAGAGGGGGCATCGCTAATGCAATCAGCCCAGAAGCTTTTGCAGTTCCAGGCCCCAGGGCAGAACGAACAGGGCCCAGAAGCAGAACTCCCCTCACTACGATCACCCCAAAACCAGGCCGAGAGATGCCAGAAGGGACAAGATGGTCAAGAAAGGAACTGCTACCGCTGCCCCAAACCCTGCTCAGTCGGCATGATCCAAGACCCTGAGACCCTTACCCTGAATTTTCACCCTTTAAGAACCCCTGCTTAGGGACGCCTGGGTGGCTCAGTGGTTGAGCGTGTGCCTTTGACTCAGGGTGTGATCCCAGGGTCCCAGGATCAAGTCTCACATCGGGCTCCCTGCGGGGAACCTGCTTCTCCCTCTGCCTGTGTCTCTGGGTCTCTCATGAATAAATAAATAAATAAAATATTAACAACAACAACAACCCTGCTTGTAAGCCATTGGGGAGTTGGGAGCTCTGGAGCACCAGCTCTCTGTTCTCCTGAGTGGCACCCCATCAGCAAGCAGCCTGGCTTTCTTCACTGCAAGAGCTTGGAGTCAGATGTTAGCACCTTGCGGTGCGTCAGATAGAAGGCCTCTCGTTTGGTTGGGTTACAGGAATCGCTCAATGTTTGCTCACATGACCTGAGCAATTGGCTTTCAGGGACCCTTCCCAGACCGAGCGGGATTCCTCTCTTTCTTGAAGATTTACTCTGTTCCTGCGTTTGCAGCTTCTCTGTTCCCCACTTATTCTTGCCCTCGAACTCCATCTAGCCTCAGCTCACCCAATCCTGCTTTTCAGTGGGTGCTCTAGGCAGGCTGCTCTGTACAGCTGGGCAGGCTGGGTATTGGGCAGTTCTGGGGGGCACCATTCTCTGACACCATGATGCAAATGGACCCCCCCCCCCGGGGGTATGGAAGGTGGTGGCCTTGCTTCCGGGTGTCTTCTATCTTCAGATGCTGGTTCTGGTTCAGGAAGTTCAGACTCTGCTTTATTTTCCCAGTGCTTTTATCTTGTCAAGCATCTCTGGACACCACCAGGGCTTCCTCCTGGGGCTACAGAATCTCTGTGCAGACACTTTATTCTCTATTCTCTCTAATCATGGAATTAGATGGGTCCTAAACCAGGTCACCCACTAGTTGCTGTGCCTTCTGCCTTAGAAAGGTGGCACAAGTGTGTGGTCCTAACTGGGGCACTTTTAGAGGCAAAAGGAGTCTTGAGGTATTATTATTCCAGGACAACTGGTGTCAACTGTGGGCATCCCTGACAAACCGGGGCTCCAATCCAGTCCTGCCTGACCCCACAAAGTGAAATCTCTTCCCTGCTCAGCTGAGAGGGGATAGAGCCCAGGAGTGGTTATTGGTGGACAGAAGGGAAAGGCAAAGCAAGGAGAACTCTCCAGGTTGGGATCCTGGCGGTCCTGTTGTTTTGCTCTCTGTGTCCTTCACTCTGCTCCCATCCTAGGCTGACTCTTGTGAGTGAGGTCAGCCTAGAGCGTGGATATAAAAAGCCTTCATCTGGAGGCCAGGGGCCTGGGAGTTAGATCTGGGTCTGTGTAAGTGGAGCTAGCCACTTGCTTCACCTGGGCCCTAGGTCACCCCTTGTATAAATTGCCCATGATCCCTGCCCTGCCTGCCTCATGGGAGCCTTGAGAAGCCTCCGAGATGATGCGGCTGAGGGGTTTTATGCCTGGCAAGATGTGTCCACTATTGCTGCCTGGTTTCCATGCTAGGTATTCTCCTTGAATATCTGCTGCAGGACAAGCAGCTACAGGGGCACTCTAGGCTCTCGATCAACACACTCACCCAATATTTCTGTTGCATACCTAACCCTGAGCACATCTCCCGAGAAGGGAAGAAGGTCTATGACTTTTCTTCCTCAAAGCCTTCTGAATGCAGTGGAATAATACAGGAACTGGGGTCTGTCCAACAGCAGGAACGCAAGAAATTAAGAAACTTCTATGAGCGAGCAGGAGGCAGGCGTGGAGGTATGGGCCAGCAGTCAGGATGGAAGGGAAGCCTGGAGACCTGCTGTGAGTCGCCAGGGTGGCGGCTTATGGTGGCTGGGGCCCTGGCCAAGGCAGTGGTGGCCACAGTGAAGAGGTATAGCTCCTACTCCTCCCCAGAGAAACGCCAGTTACCCTGGATCCCACGCTCTGCTTGTGGATGATGTAGAGCTAGAAGCAGCAGGTGGCTCTTCTAGAAGGAACTTGCCTCATCCTGGGTGGGTGGGCACATGGGTGTGAATGGGGGGTTGACACAGGCTCTCAGAGGGATGGTCAGATGGACCAGGGCAGGGGAAGGGCCGGGGGAAGGCCAAGGTCAGCAAAACCCTTTCAGTTTCTGATAATTTTTGCCACAGGGGAAGGAGGCCAGTGGTTTTTTTTATCTGAGACAATTGTCCTCAGTTGAAATGAGCCCCCAGGGAGGCTGGTGATAGCAGAGAAAGGCCAGCAGAGCCAGGAAGGCTCAGAAGGCTGACAATGGGCAGTTGGCTGACGCCTCTCCAGGAAGGAGGAGCCCCAGGCCTGGGGGGCAGGGAGACCATTGCATCCCCCGGAGTCCCAGGAGGTCACTTTCCGATCCAGGAGGGGCAAGGGATGGATCACGGGAACGGAAACATGGGAAACACAGCCAGGGTTAGCAGAGAAGACCAGCTGGAACCAATTGTTAGCTCATCCACCGGGGACTTTCCACAGGACAAAACAAATGTTCTCCATATAGAAGACAGGGGCCAGGGGACCTTAGGAAGTGGGGAGCTTTCTGCTTCTCCACTGCCCTGCAGCCTGTGTGGCCTCGGATGAGGCTGAGGGTCGACTCCTGGACACCTCCTTCCTCAGGGCGGAGTGGGTCCGGGGCTGAGGACTTGGCAGGAGAGCCGGCTCTCAGCAGATGCACCCACCAGGCACCTGTTCACGGGGGCGCTGTCTGTCAGGACGTTAGTCTGTGTACCCCTGAGCACCCCTGGGGAAAATGGTGAAGGATCCATGTTGAGGCCCCATGGATTTGGATGTGGTGTCTTTTATTTTTTAATTTTTAAAAAGATTGTATTTATTTATTCATGAGACACAGAGAGAGAGAGGCAGAGACAGAGGCAGAGGGAGAAGCAAGCTCCATGCAGGGAGCCCAGAACCCTGAGATCATGACCTGAGCCAAAGGCAGATGCTCAACCACTGAGCCACTCAAGTGCCCTTGATGTGGTATCTTTTTAAGAAAGAGACCTCCCCACTCCCCGAGGAGGTGACACATGGCCAGGGAACTCAATCTTGGTAAGCAGAGCATCCTGGGAGCTGTGCCTGGTGAGGACAAAGGCTCCAGGCCCATTGGAGTGGCTCTGCCCAGCTGAAATTGGTTCACATAGCCCCTCAAACCAAGCCCAGACCAATTTGCATCCTTGATTTTTAAAATTTCATGTGACTTTTTATCCCCATGGCCCTGCATCCCTGGTAAAATAGTTAACATGCTGGAGCACTTTACATAGCAGACATAGTTTCAAGTACTTTACAGGAGCTGGCTTGCCTAAACCCAACAATTATTCTACGGGAGCCCCATTAGCCCCTTTTCTAGCTAAGAACACTGAACAAGGGTTGGACGAATGTGCAGGTCACAAGGGCCTGGGACCTGGCCCAGCCCTCAGGCAGCTCCATGATAACTGGAAGTTCCCCGGGCTGGGCACTTAGAGCATCTCAGAGGCTGTTCTAAGGGATTAATCCACTTCATCCTCTTAACAACCCTGTGAAGTAGGTATTAGCATCGTCATCCCCAGTGCACCCATGTGGAAACAGGGGCACAAAACGGTCTAGAATTTGCTCCTAGCCACACTGTCCAGAAGTGTGAGCTAGAACCTGTGCACTTAACCACCATATCCTGCTCCCGGGGGGGGGGGGGGGGGGAGGTGCTTTCTTTTCTCTGTTGCCCCCCACCCGGCTCTTGTTACCTAGGATCTCATGGCATCGACCTCAGATTGGTGTGACCACCCTCTGCTGTTGGGCAGGGGGCTCGTACTTCTTGCCTCGTATGGCTTCCTAGAATGGGTTCTGGAGACTTTCCTGGTGGGGGCCAGAGGATGCTTTGGAAAGACCTACTATTAAAGAACAGTGTACCCCTGGGAGCCTCTCCAGTCCCGAGAGAGGAAGAGAGCTCCAGGACAGCCGAGGCCCCTCCTAGCTCTCCTGGGATGGCCGGGATGAAGGCTTGATCAGCATTTACGTTCCTGCCTCCAACCTATAAAATAAGACCAGCAGACTCCTCAAGGCTGTGTGCATACTGGCCTCTGCAGCCTCCAAATGGGCACCCAACTGGGTCCAGGATTCAGATTGTGCCTCTGGCTTTGCCTAGGAGACACCAGGGGCCAGGCAGGCAGAGCTGAGCCCAGACTTTTCCAAGGCCAGATTGCTGTCTTGATCCCTTTGGCCTGAAGCTTAGGACTCATTCTTTCCCTGGCGGGTAATGCTTCGGGGGTCGTGATGAGATGGGAAGGACGCTGGGTTCTATCCTGACTCTGCTAGGACGTCTCTGGGGCTTATTTCCTTCTCTATACAATTTGAAGGCTGTGAAAATGTATCTGACAGTATTTACTACTATTTCCCAAAATGTGTTCTGTGGGAGACGGCATCGCTTGAACCAGGGTTCCATATAGTCAAATACGTTTGAGAAACTCTGCATACCTTGGTCTACTCTTAGAGAGCCACAGCACACGTCAGCACATGCTCTGAGAAGTTCCCCTTTAAAGTCACGTATTTAGCCTGACTCAAGCG
Source organism: Vulpes vulpes (assembly GCF_048418805.1). NCBI lineage: Eukaryota > Metazoa > Chordata > Mammalia > Carnivora > Canidae > Vulpes > Vulpes vulpes. Next base: position 96,431,223 of record NC_132787.1, on the reverse strand, counting down.
AGCATCTTCCATTTTACTTGTTAATAGAACGCTTTTTTTTTTTTTTTTTTATAAATGTGGCAACTGTTAAGTCTCCTACGGAGGGTATGTATAGAAGTCCCCCTGGCATCGGGTCTGGGCTATGTTCCTCTGCAGACAAAGAGGTGAAGGAGACAGCCCTACCCTCCAGCGGCATGAGGCCCAGTAGAGACATGGGGCGCCCACAACCTGGCCTAAGAGCCAGAAGGGAGCTCCGGGAGGGAGACTCAAACCTTTCCATCCAGGCATCAGGGAAGATTTCCCGGAGGAGGTAGCCTGAGAGTCAGGCCTGATGGGGTTGGCTGGGGATCGGGCTAGATGAAGACATGAGTGTCTTGGTCTGATTGTCTAAGGCGGTGTTGGGGAAGGGAGGACAGGGCGCAGCGTCTCCTCTGTGATCTTGAGCACCCTGACTCTGATTCCGAACCTACAAACTCCACTTGGCAAATCAAAAGCTGTCCAATTAAATGGCTCAGCTCCTTAGAAGACGAATGAATAGCCATCTTCTATGCCTTGCTTCACTGCACATAGCTCGTTGGTATTCCTTCTAGCCACATGCAGTTTTATTCTTTAGAAGAGTCCTATTAAATATACTTTTCCTGTCCCCTTCACATTCTAGTGATATTTCAGTGCTTGTTAAGAAATGGAATCCATCCTACTCCTGAATCTGGCTCTGACAGCGGAACGAGTTAAGGGAGTGATGTTTCAGGCATGCAGGACTTTTGTTCATTCTTTTGAGTTTTTCAACAGGCAGGCATGTACTGAGCATCTACTCTCCTGTTCATTCATTCTCTCATTTTTTTTTTCAATCAACAAACAGTTACTGAATGCCTATTCTGTTCCAGGTGTTGTGCTAGGTGCTAGGGATCCAGAGTGACATCAAACATGCCCTTTTCCTTAAAGAAGCCCAGAGTTGTAGCCCTCAGAAAGGCATTGCTCTGGTAATATAACGGTGAAGCTTCCATGTGTCATAAATAGAACATTTGTGGGAAGCTGCTGCGTCACAGTGTAAGAATGGCCATCTACTGGGTGCAGGGCCTGAGAAGGGCACAAGCATCCCAGGTGCAGGACAGCTCTTGGAAGAGGAGTGGAAAGGTAGTCCAGGCAGAGGAAGCAGCCTGTGCAAAGGCACTGCAGCCTAAATTGCTGAGTGTGGAGAGCTAGAATTGATTTTTTTTTTTTTTTTTTTTTTTTACATCAACAAGGGCCAGATCATGAAGTGCCTCTCAAGCCATATAAAGGAGTCTGCACTTTGTCTTGAGGGCTATTAGTAGGGAGGGGATTTGATAAAATGTGTGTTTTCAGGAAGATCTCTCTGGTCATGAGTGGAGGGGTAGGGGCTGGCAGGATGGCGGTTTCCAGAATGAAGGGATGCTCCTATGTCGTGAGGGCCCAGCGCAGCAGATCAGTATGTCCCCAAGGGGCAGGCTGGACCTTGGGTTTGGAGGAGACCTGGAAGGCAGATGGGGCAGCCGTGCTGGGGAGATCCTGGGAGCCCCCACCCCCGGACAGGCACTGCCCCCTGCCCAGCTGGAACCTGCCAGGCAGTGAGGGCAGCAAGGGCACAATTCCGGTGACACGCCTCCAACAATAGACGTGGGAGCTCTCGGGACATCTCCAGGGGACATGTTTCTTCGAGAGAGAGCAGACAGTTTCTGCTCCAGGACAATCCCTTCACGGTATCCAGGCAATTAATTATTTCTTATCTCACCAAGTAAGGGGCCCACATGGAAATCACTCCCATCCTTCTGTTCAAATTTTTTGTTGCTGTTTATGCTGAACAGGAAAAGAGCAGAAAATAGAGCTGCTTTCAGATGAATGCCAATTAGAGGGTTTTTTCCCTTTTATTTCTGAGTGGTGGGGAGAGGGTGAAGGTGGGGGCTGCTTTTCTCTGGGGCCGTGGGGGTGGGAGCAGGCTCGCCCTGGGGATGTGCTTGGGAACTGGCCTCCCCAGCACCCACCGGAGGGGGATCTGAGAGCCAAACGAGCCCGAGCCCAGAATTCGCAGTAGCCCTGACCTGACAGGCCTTCTCGGGGTCATTCCCTTTGTGGGGAGGGCTGAGAACAAGCCTGGTTGATAGGACCTGGAGTGGTTCAGGCCTGCAGCGTCTCCAAGGGACCCGAATGAAAGGAGGGAGCAGGGCACAGGCCCGCCTGGCTGGTTCCTTGGTGTCCTGAAGTGAGCACTGGGCTGGGAGCAGGGAACCCAGGCTCTGGCCTCCGCCCTGCCTACCGTGTGATGCTAATTCTGCTCTCTTTCTGGCCTCAGTTTCTCCCTCTGTAGAATAGGCCTTCCACCCTCAATAAATGCCCTGGAAAAAGTGTAATATGGCTCCCTAACTCCCACACACCCAAATAAAACACCTAACACTATCCTCCAAGAGCAACTGGACTGGAAGTCCCGGTTGGATACTGTGAGGGTGGAGCGCTGGTTGGCGGGGCTGGCGGTTGTCTCCGTGCCATGGTTTTGCTGCAGTTTGTGTCTCCCTAGAAACTGCAGGGAAGTGGCCCACCACGGGCCTGGATATCACCTGGGTTTCAGAGGAGGGTCCCTGGAGCCTTGGAAGCTGGGACGAGGGTTGACAGGCCCTGGAAGGGAGGAGGTGGAGGCTGAGTCAGGACTGCCTGGCATCGGGAGCAGGAAGGAGTTTCTCTGCCTTGGCCCTGCTGTGGGTCCTCCCTGGGCCCAGCCATCTCTCTGAGCTTCTGTTCCTTCATCTGTGCACTGGGGATGGTGACACTAGCCTGGTGACTGAAGGAGAAACAACAGAGAGAACAGAGCGGTCATGTTGAAAGCGGTCACCACCACAAACCCAGTACCTAGGTGGCCTCCAGGAAATGTCTGTTTGGGACGCCTGGGTGGCTCAGTGGTTGAGCATCTGCTTCGGCTCGGGTAGTGATCCCAGGGTCCTGGGATCGAGTCCTGCATCAGGCTCCCTGCAGGAAGCCCACTTCTCCCTCTGCCTGTGTCTCTGCCTCTCTGTGTCTCTTGTGAATAAATAAATAAAATCTTAAAAAAAAAAAATGTATGTTTGTTGATTGACCACTGGCAGTGAAGTGCATAGTGCACTGTACCCCATACACATAGTGCAGTGACTGGCGGAGAAGCCAGCTCACGGACAGCGTGGCAGCTGTCCTCCCTGCCTCCATCCCCCCTCAGTGGCACTTACTGGCCTTGGCGTTTTGCACACTCGGGGATCTGTGCTCACCCCAGCCTTGTGGTCCTTGCGGTTCAAACTCCATCACAAAGGGATGTCTGTGCCCAGGTTACCATGCCCTGTTCTCTGCGGCTGCCGGAAGCCTCCATTGTCTGCCCCACCAGGTGCTGAGGCGTGTGTGGAAGACACCTCCCCAAAGGAAGCAGGGGTCCCCAGGCCTCAGTTGGGGTCAGCCGCCTCTGCCCTGCCCTACCTTGTATTGTCCTCCTACCCTGGGCGGGGCTGAGCCACGGCCCCCTGGCTCCCCTCAGGGCCAGCCTGGCCTCGTCTCTCACCCCCTGACCTGCTGGATGCGGGGCTGTGGGCTGCCCCTACTGATTTGGGACAGGAGTTCACCTTGTGCGCCTGCCCTTTTCACACCCACGTCATCTCAACCCCAAAGCCCAGCTATTGTTTTAGGATCATCTCAGGCCCATCCTCATCTTCTGGCTGTCCATGCTGGGATTTGAGTAGAATGCTCAGATTTCTGCCACCCACTCCAAACTGACTGTTTTGGGAAGAGTACTTAGCTTGTGCTCTCTGTAGCACTCCGGGCTGCAGGGGCGAGTGTCCTCCTGGGCCCCTGTGGGCCTCTGACTTGAGCAAGGTTCAAACACTCACCTGTGACCTCTTCTGCCTCCGTTCCCCAAGAGGGCTGCACCCTGCCTGGTGCCTGTTTCTCCCCAGAGCCCTCCCTCAGCCCCCACAGCCCTCCATCCACTCTCCAGCTCCCCTAGGAGAGCACGGATGGCCCCAGGCCCCTAAGAGGCAGCCACACATCCGTTCATAGCACGCATTACACAGAAGCTTGCTCACCCTCTCTGAATAAGGCAGGGCTGGCCTGCAGGTTGTTGAGAGTAGGCCGGCCCTGGTCTAGGGCTCTTAGTCAGGACCGGGTGGAGTCCACCTGGGAGGTCAGTCCCCTTGCCCAGGGTGTGGCCTGTCCTGACTGTGCCTCCACCTGAGCCACCCTGAGGCTGATTCTCCTACTGAGCCCACCTGCCAGGGCAAAAGTGTGAGGTTGGTGAGGCCTCGAACTGAGCTGCAGGAGGTTGTGACCCAAGTGCAGCATTTACTCAGCATCTGTTCTATGGGGGTGTGGCACCAGCTGTGCCTGCCCCGTGTAGTGGGGGCTCTGGGGAATGAAGTGGGGGGTTGTGACTCCAATGTGGGCATTGGGAAGCCCTCATGGAGGAGCTGGCCTTGAACTCTTGCACTTTCAACTGGCAAAGGTGAGGAAGTACATCCCAGGTGAGAGGAACAGAGTTTGTGGAGGCCAGAGGTCAGAAGGGATGGCCATCTTGAGGGCTGTGAGTAATCCGGGCTTTCCTGCTGGGTGAGGGCACTGGGAAGTCAGGTGACCAACTGTCCTGCTTTCTGGGACTGAGACGTCTCCTAAGACAGAGGACTTTCAGCGCTAAAACTAGTTCTAGACAAACGGGGATCAATTGGTCAGTGTGTTGGGAAAGTGAATTGAATTCTGATAGAAACAGGCTTTGACTATCCTAGAGAGAAGTTTGGGGTTCTGTTCTCTAAGCCATGAGGAATTACAAAGGCTTTTCTTTCTTTCTTTCTTTCTTTCTTTCTTTCTTTCTTTCTTTCTTTCTTTCTTTCTTTTCTTTCTTTCTTTCTTTCTTTCTTTCTTTCTTTCTTTCTTCTTTCTCTTTCTTTTTTTTTTCTTTCTTTCTCTCTCTCTTTCTTTCTTTCTTTTTTTTTAAGGGCAAGGGGAGGAAGTATCTTCTACAGTCAAGCCCACTGATCCCCACACTGATGGCAACACTTATCTCCATCTTGCAGAGGAGAACACTGAGTGTCAGAGAAGTTAGGTCACTGGCCCCAGATCACACGGCAAATCAGCAGTTGCTGATTCCAAAATTTGTGCTCTGAACCACTGACTCATCGTCTCAGAATGAAGGTCCGGCAGGACAGGGACTGGGTATTGTGGCCTGAAAGCCGAGGCTCCTGGGATCTCTCTGGAGATGGGGACTTCAGGCTCCTGGGAGACAGGCCTGCACTGACCCTTGGTGTCCTGTCTGTGGCACAGGCCCCAGGGCCATTAGGCCTTCCTAGCTCTGTGTCCCTGTTGTCCATCCAGGGGCCTGGACAGGGTGGGCTTCAGTGAACAGTATTGAAATTACAGTGCGACCTGTGCTGGCCTCCCTGTGACTGAGACGGACCATGAGGGGCTGACTGCCCAGCAGCCCTGCTCAGCAGCAAGGAACAGTGTTGCAAGGAGGCCACAGGGTACAGAAGGAGACCCAGGGTGAGGAAGGCTCTCCCCTTGCTGAGCAGATGGCACATCTTCTGCTCCCAGCAAGAAGAGGTGCAGGTCCAGCTCTCCCCCTGACCAAGGCCAAGCTGCTTCAGATGTAGCAGCGACTCCTCCCTGGCAGCCAGGCATAGAAGCATTAACGGACGGACCCAGGGAGCCCTCACCTAGAACCAGGCACCCGTGGACCGGGGAGAAGCAGGCAATAGGAGGAAGGTGGGCCGGAGAGGCAGAGCCTCGGCTTGATGGCCCTGCAGCAGGTGTGGTGGGCAGCAAGCATGTCTGGAGTGTCTGGACAGGTGGCTTGAGCCCGACGACAGGAGTCTGGCAATTGTCAGACAGGTCTTGAGTATCCAAATCCAGCGCAGGAAGCCAGGCAGGTTGATGATCTAGGTGTGTGATAAGGTGGCAGAGGGTGACCTGAGTGGCACTGAGCTCTGGCACACGTCTGGCTTTCAGGCCATCCTGTGTTCAACATGCCCGGGCCATGTAGTTACCCAGGGAGCCAGCCTGCTGAGCTACCCCAAAGTCAGAGCATAGTAGTGATGCTTCCTCCTGCATAGTTGCTGGGGTTTCTGGAAACTTTGCATGGGGTGCCTTGCCGGGAGAGCCCTGCACTGGCCCCCAGAAGAGAAACGCTAGTGCAGGCGGCTCGGGCCTCAGCCACAGGGCTCTTGGTGGATCTGAGGAAGGAGGCATCTCGGCCTTTGTTAGAGAGCCAGAGCAGGGCTGTTTCCAGGAAGAAGAGGGGCAGGTGTGGGTGTTTGACTCCTCTCCCTGCTTTGCAAGCGCGCAGTGTGCTACGGATCAAGGCCAGGATCCCGCACGGGCACCAGGGGAGGCCAACCCCACAGGCCTTTGTGTGTTGTGTGCTGGGTCTAGAAGGACTGATTCTGGTCAGAAACAAGGCCTCCTTCCTGGGACTGAGGCTGGGTTGGGGGCCTCCTCGGTGGCCTGGCACCTGGCAGAGGGGAACGAGGGAGGGGGCTCTTGCTTCATGGTTGCAAAGTTTCTGTTGGGGTGACGAAGGTGTTTTGGAACTTGATGGTGGTGCTGGATGCACAACATTGTGAAGGTAATTAACACCACAGAATTGAGCATTTTATGTTGGGTGTGTGTATGTTTTACCACAATTTTAAAAAAAAAGGAAAAAAAAAAGGAAAAAAAGGTCAAGGTCATGAAAAACAAGCAAAGACTTTGAGACCAACAGAGACAGAAGGAGACTTAAGGAAACGTGAGAGCCAAAGGCAAAGGTGGTAACCTGGTCCTGGGACAGGAGAAGAGGACAGTTAATGTTTATTAAGGAAGAATTGGTGAAATTCGAAGAGTTTATAGTCTTGTTAACAGTATTGTCCCAATGTTGATTTCTCAGTTGTGACAAATGTTCTAGGGTTATGTAAGATGTTCGCATTAGAGGAAGCTGGGTGATGGGTGGCCGGGAACTCTCTGTACTCTCTTTGCAACTTGCCTGTAATCTAAAATTATTCCAAAATAAAAAGTTAAAAGAAAAAAAAAAAGCCAAAACAAAAGCCGGACCCGGACTACCAAGGGGGGCTGGGGCCCAGTGTGGTGCTGGGCCCCTGGCTGTGCCCGGGAAAGGCTGGGGTGGCCAGGGCTGGCTCTCAGCTGGCCGGAAGGACTTGGCGCCAACGTGGCGGGGGTGGGCCAGAGAAAGACAGAAACAGGCGAGAGGTGGGAGAGTTCCCAGTGCCCCCCAGCTGGCTCGGCTTGTCTGTGAGCTTCGCTGGTTTTCTGGTGTTCCTTGCTCTCCAGAGGGGGCCTTTGTGTCTTCTCTGGGTCAGAGCAGAGCCTTCCCCAGCCAGCACTGGGGTGGGGGTGGAGGTGAGGGTGGAGCTTTCCCAGCCAGGACTAGGGTGGGGGGCCCTTCTCCAGTCACCACTGGAGGGGCCTTCTCCAGTCACCACTGGAGGGGCCTTCCCCAGCCAGCATTGGGGGGGCCTTCCCCAGCCAGCACTGGGGTGCAGGGGGACTTCCCCAGCCAGCATTGGGGGCTTCCCCAATCAGTATTTGGTGGGGGGAGCCTGGGAACCTGTGTGGACGTGGACTTGGGGGTCCAGCGGGCAGTGGAGGCCTTGGTCTGGGTACCCCCTCCTCCAGCCACAAGCTGAAGACAGAGGCCTGGGACCCCACTCTGGTCCTGCCCTGGCTCCATGCAGACCCCACACCAGGGCCTCTTCCCGAGGCAGCTCTGCTCACACCATTTGGGCAGCTTAGAGAATGAATTCCAACTCTGTAATGTGGCCCCTCGGTCTTTGTGGCCCCTCGGTCTTTCTTAGTTGCGTCCAGCCTCCTTTTCCTGGCTGGCTTCTCCCTCCACAGTCACTGCTGACCAGATACCCTAGCCCAGCCCCGAAGTGCCAGCCTCAGGGCCTTTGCTCATTCCTTGCTGTTGTTGTCTTCATAATATTCAAATTTAGTCTTTCCAGATCCACATCGAATTCCACCCTCCTGCTCTCTCATGGCATTTGTGACAGGCCCATCTAGAAGCACTGATTTGTTTTCACCCTCACATCTCACAGGGCTGTCAGGCTTCCTTTCTGTCTCCCTGGAGAGACCAGGATAGGGCCTGGCACAAGGGGATCTGGTGAAGGAGTGGTGGAGGTTGAGGCATGTGTGGGGCTGTCAGGGTGCTCCAGGACTGGGGCTCAGCCAAGCCATGAAGGCATTGACTGCTCTGCCCTGGGGGCACCCGGGTGGCTGAGTCAGTGGAACCTGTGACTCTGAATCTCAGGGTTGTAAGTCTGAGCCCCCTGCTGAGTGTAGAGATTACTTACAAATAAAATCTTTTAAAAAATAAATAAATAAATAAGAGTGCTCTGCTCTCCTGCCCAGATATGTGGCTGCACCCCTGCCTCAGTTGGCCATGGAAGGCCTGAAACGCCTCCTTGGACCTGGCCCCGGGCCCCGTGGTGGGCAGAGAGGAGCCCCTGCACTGGGCTGCTGGCTCAAACTTTTCTGATGGCTCCGGCCAATGCATCCTCTCATTCTTGAACTGGGATGATGGAAGGCTGCCTCCAAGCCTGGAACTTCTCAGGTGGTGGCTGGTGGCTGCAGGGAGCCCGGGGCATGGGGAGCAGTCTGCTGTGGCTGCCAGGCTGGCCTGGTCACCTGTGTTGTCCTGCCTCAACCTGAGCCGGGCCTGGGGTGGGGGTCCCGCAGCATACTGGCAGGGCCTAAGGTGGCGCTTCCTCAGAGTGCCCCCCTCACCCAGCCCCCACCCTGCTTGATGCGGCTTCCTGGGTCACTATTTTCCTTTTGGAGGGACCACAGACATCCTGGAAGCTGTCCCCCTCCCATCCTGCCATCCTCCCAGGCTCTGCTTCGGTCTTCCCACACCCTCCACCCCATTGGCAGACACTCCCTGTAGCAAGGAGCCCCCAGAGAGCCTGGGTGGTCTTCAGGTCCTCTGGTCCCCACCATGACTGGCCCTGAGCTCAGGGCTCCTTTGAGCATCCCGGGCATAGACAAAGGAAGGGAGGTCCCTGGTCCCTGCTGGAGTCCAGGCCAGCCCCGGACACGCTGCTCATCACTGAGCTTCTGCTTGGAAAGGCAGGTCCTGCAGCCCAGAGCCCCAGTTCTGCCCAGGGCCCCAGTCCAGGCCCAGACCTGCCCTGCTGCTCTGGGTACAGCCTCTACTCTGAGCTCCACTTCCCCAGCCCAGAGAAGGGGGTGAGCCCAGAACGTTCTGTGATTAAGGCTGTGGGTGTTGGCTGTGACTGCACAAAGAAACCAGAGTGTTTCCAGTAAAACACTGAGTGATCTAGAAAGCAGTGACCACGCCCACCACATTTATTCTTAGAAATCCCAGAACTAGCTCACTCTTGGAAACTGGACTCTGGCAGAAGACAAGGGGGTCTGCTGGAGACAACCCCCTGGGCCCCAGCCCGGGACAGAGAGCAGCCTGCGGGCAGGCCTGCGAAGCAGTCGGGAAGGGGTGGTTCGCGGGGTCCCTGGCTGTCCTGGAGCGTCGTGGTGACCTGGAGCCATCCTCCCTGCCTCTCAGCTGCCTTTCTGGCTCCAGAGTCATTGGTTGATAAACACACCTGAGTCATATGCCCTCCTCCCTTCTTGAGGAATTCCATCCAGCATCCCCCCCTGCTGGGGTCTCTCTGGAGGCTAAGGGGATCCCGGTTGGAAGTCCCTAACCTTTAATTCCTGGTCTTTGGCTTTGGGGACCTGAGAATCAGACTATTCCTTGTTCCTTGCTTATTTCTTCAGCAAGTGCAAGGGAAGGGGCCTGGGGCAAAGAGACTCAGACGCTGTTCCCGGCCTCCTTGGGAACTCTAGGTGGCAAAGTCAAGTGCACGAATAACTCTGAAACAACAAGTGTGAGAAGGCACCAAAAGTTTACGAGGTGAGGAAAGAGAGGTTTGGCATAACTGTGTGGATAGGCAGGCTTCCTGGAGGAAGGGGCATTTGATTGAGACTCGAAAGAATTACAAGTTTTTTTATTTTTTATTTTTTATTTTTAATCTTGAGTATTGTAGAGGGACAAGGCAGGGGGAAGTCCCTGACAACAGGAGCAGGAGAGGTGAAGTGGGATGAGGTCAACCGTGTCAAGCAGGACTGGCCCGAATCCCATTCCTGAGAGCAGGTCTTTCTTCCCGAGTGCATTTCTCACTGGAAGCAGAAGAAGATCATGAGGATACAGTGCAGGAGCTTGGGAGAAATCGCCGGGCCCCGGCATGGGGGCCACCTATGGGCAGGACCCCAGCCATACTCGCTGGTGCTGAATGTGGTGATGACCTGCTGGATGCTCCAGGTTGCCTCCAGGAATCTGGTTAGTCTGGTGGCACTGGTTTGCAGGGAATCATTAGACACCAAACAGCTCCTGCACAGAGTAAGCTTGAGGACATGATGGTTGGAAGAGATAAATGTTGTCACAGTACCAGAGCCACGGGTGGTGGCCAGCACTGTCTGTGTGTATAGGTCTGTTGTGCAGACCCCGGAGAGCTTCACGCTGAGGCCCCTCCCCATGGGGAAAGGAGGCTGAGGCCCGTGGGCACTGGAGGGGCTCGCAGCAGGGCTCCATCCTCACTTCGTTCCAGAAGAGCCCTCCCTGGGTCATGTCAATATGTCCAAAGGAGGAACAACGTACATCCAGGGAAGGGATGTCTGTTTACACTTTTCTCCTCAGGCCCTCTGCACGTCTAGGTGGCTCAGGGCCTGGGCTCCTCAGGTGATGAGGAGCGTGCGGGAGCACAGAAGCCTTTTGCTGTCCCCAATAACCGAGCTAAGGCTTTTGCTTCAATCCTCAGAGAGCAAACAGGGGCATCCTTGAGTTCTTTGCCATGTGATCTCGAGACAGCCATTGGCAGCCCCGGGGTCTGACCCCCCACTGCAGGGAAGCAGCTCAGCGGGCGGACTGTAGCAGGTGGACTCTGCTGCCACCTGTGGGGTCGGGACTACTGGGAGCACAGAGCACAGAGTCTGACCATGACCATTCCTTCCATGGGCAGGGGTGGGACTCTGGGGAACCCCTGCTCTAGGTCCCCTGTGTGAGTGAGGAAGCCGAGGCCCAGGGAGGGTGGCAGGGACCAGGGGTGGGGTTGAGGAGCCTAGGGCCTGGACTGAGAGGAGTCTAGAAAACCTCTGAGTTGGGTTTGTGGTGGTGGGGGTGGGGGTGGGTGAAGGAGGGGGTGGGAGAGGCTGTCAAGGAGCCGCAGGAGGGATCCTTGTGACAAAACCTTCTGTATCTTGTCTGCACTGTCAGTATTTCCATGTCCCTGCAGCGGCATGGCCCTGGAGGTCTCCAAGATTGGGAGGGACAGGGTAAAGAGGATACGAGATCTCTCTGTATTATTTCTTTAAATTGCATGTGAATCTACAATGATCTCAAAATAAAAAGGGCAATCAGAAAAAAAGAAAGGAGGAGAACACTTTGGAGCTGGCTGCACCCAGAGGACTGAGGGACAGAGGAGCCAGCCGGGAGCAGACGCCTGAGATGGGTGAACAGTGGGCCACAGGCGCTGGGCTGGGCTCGCTCTGTGAGCAGTGACTTCTGGGCGGGACAGAGTGAGTGTCATAGGGCAAGGAGCAGAGCTGAGAGGGCGCCAGAGGGAGTAAAGGGTGAGGAACCATCAAAGATCCTTGATGACTGGTGAGGAGGGGTGTGGGGCTGTTGGTGAGGTTGGTGTCTGCTCTGTGGCCCAGTGTCATGGCAGTCAGAAAGGGACTTGCCAGCCAGCTGAGGGCAGGAGGGCAGGAGGGCTCTGGGATATCTCTAAACCAATAGGTATTTACATCTCCATGGGAAGGATCTCAGATCCGAGGCCAGGAAGGCATGGCCTGGAGGCAGGAAGTGCTATCAGAGGCTGTTTGATGAGCTGCCCGGCTGTGCTGCCTGCAGCTGGGTCAGAGGCAGGTGGACTTCCCGGTGTGTCTACACTTCGGCCCTTCTGAGCATGCACCCGGTAGCAGGTGCTGGGGAAGATGCGCGGATGCTGGCATCCCATCCTCCCCTTGGGGCTGGCGACACAGAAAGCAGAAAGGTGACTTTAGTAGCAGATGGGATTGAATCTGGCAAAGGGACTCATGGGCTGGGAGCTCTGGTCAATGGCACAAGGTCTGTGGTTTGCAAATGCCTCCTTATAAATGCCCTAAACAGAGCCCAATCACTGGGGTCCCCTTCTGTTCACGAAACCAGCGTTTCTGAGTCTCCTCATGTGCCTGAGAAACACTCCCACGTTTTCAGACTTCAGTCCTGTTCCCTTTTAGCCCCCACTACACCTTACACTCCACGTCCCAGCCCAGACAGGGAAGCCAACATTATTTGAGGGTTCCTGCCTCTGGCTCCGATGCTGCTGGAGGAGCTCCTGTGCACTGAGCAGGGAGACAGACGGAGCCCCTGTACCCAGAGCCTGCCCACCTCGTCTGAAACGAGGCCTGCAGAATTGCCGTCAGCCCTGCTGGGGCTTGCCTTGTGCCCGATGCTCAGGCAGGTCGTGCCCGATGCTCAGGCAGGTCTGGGGGCAAGGCAGACGGGAGGTGGAGGTGGGAAGACCCACATGCCGCCCCACATAGCTCCCGGCCACGCTGGTGCAGTGTGGACTCATCTCACAAAGCCAGAGATAATTAGATAGCGGGTGGGGGCGCAGCCTATCTGGGCTGCAGGCCCGTGGGAATGTTGACGTGGGGAGGCTCTTCTTGAAGGAGGTTTGACCCCAGCATTCTCTAGGTTGAGGGTGTAGCCGGATCAGGGAAATCTACTGCAGGGGAAGGTAAGGAAGGGCAAATGGGCGAGGGTGGGCACCTGGTGGGTTGTGCCAGATAGGCTGGGAGGGTTCTGCTTAACATCCCGATTGTCCTCTAGGCTGCCTCGCCACTCAGGATGTGGTGCTCCCTCCAGTTCAGATGATGGAAGCAAGGTCGGAGGAGATAAAGGACCACCCAGGGACTCCGAACCAGTTGCCAGAAGAAACCAGCTTCTCAGCTGTGCCATCTAGGCCAGTTGGTATGGGCTGGAGAGGAGAGAGCTCCTGGGGGGTAGGCACAGAAAGGCAGCTGGGCGGAGGGCGGCAGTCTGCCTGCAGAAAAGCCTCAGAAGTCAAACCAGGGGGTCCCCACAGTGGCGGTGGCTAAATGTTCCGTGGCTCACATATGACTGAAAAGTCGGCTCCTCCAGCAGCTCTCGCTCTGCTGCAGGCTCTGGCCGTGTTTCTGGAGAGAACTCGAGGGGGCAGCTGGTACAGGGCATGAGCACACGCTGGGACTCCACTCTGGGTTCCAGCACCTCTTAGCTGGTGGCCTTGAACAGATCCCGTAAGCTCTCTGATCCTCCGTTTTTCAGTGTGGCGGGATCTAATAATACACTGCCAGCTGCTGCGAGGACTGGAGGTACTGTACGCAGAGTGCTGGATAGATGATCACGCACTGCAACGGGGAGCTATTAATATTATGTCAGCTGCTGGCTGTGGGCATGTCTTCCTGAGGGTCCCTGTTCAATCACCCGATCGCCTCCACGGGGCTTGTGGCGACCCTTGCTAATGCGGTGAGAGGGAGGGGAATCTCCCAAGGATTTGAGACAGAGCCCTGTGGTCTGGGATATGCCCGAACATAAGGAAATCGAGTGGCATCCCTAATCCTGCATCTCACGCGTTTTACACAGCATCCGAGAGGAGCTGCCGATGTAGACAGCTGGTCCCGCAGCGCTCCCTCTCAGAGGAGCTATTAGCTGTGTCATGCATCCATTTGTAATGAAATGGAAGTGTTTTGATTTCTCTAGGAAGCCGGATTTTCTCCCAAATCCTTGCTGCTTTCATCCTTGGACATGAAACAGCCCATTCTAATCTCATATGAAGGGGCAGCAGTTATAAGGCGCCCATGAAATCTGATCACCAACTCAGCTCCCAGGCGGCAGCTTTGATCGCTGGGAGGGAGCAAGGCGTCCCCAGCTTGGCGCTAATAGCCCTATGCATTATTGAAGAGCCACGTTTCAGTGACAGACACGTTCAGGGAGATATCCAGATTGCAGGCTGGAGTGTCAGCTGCTTCCCTCACTCTGCGGTGATGGAGCTTTGTAATCTGGACAGAGCCACTAAAAATAGGCACCTGACAGAGCTGTCTGTGCAGCTTGCCCCATCCTCGCCACCGACTACTTGGGGGCAGCTGACATGGAACATGCAAATAAGGTGAAACCACCACTTTCCAATTCGCTTAATTGCTGGTCCTCTGATCCAAATGTCTGAGGAGTGAACAGCTGCCCAGGGAATAGCCTTCAGAAATGCACATCCAATGCCTCAGCTGACTATGGGCTGGGCTGTGGCCTGACTGTGCTCTCTTACCCTCTGAGTGGGATACAGATGCCCAGGCTTTACCATCTGGGGCCGGGCAAAGGTTGGGACTTAATCATCCCTGAGAATTTGCTGGCAATGCCAAAGGAGGTGGGTAGGCTCCCTCTACCCATCCTCACTTAATTATTGAAGAGGATAACCTAGGGAACCCTCTTTCATTCATTCAAAACCTATTATTTCAATGTCTACAGTGTGCCCGGCGCCGAAGCTATACCAGGGAGCCAGGACAGACAGGATTCTCAGCTGTGGTAGATTCCCTTCAAGATGGCCTCCAATGACGCCTGTAGTCATGTACTGACATAGCTCCCACCCACACTGATTAGGGTTGACCTGTGTCATCAGTAGAGTATTGTGGAAGTGATGGGGGGGGGGTTGCCTATAGCAATGTCACAAGAGATGCAGTGGCTTCTGCCTTCCTCTCTTGGATCATTTGTTCTCTGAGAGAAGCCAGCCGCCATATGAGGACACTCAGCCCAATGGAGAGGCCCAAGAGCCATGCTGGAGGTGGGCCTTCTAGCCCTAGTCAAGCCTTCAGAGGATGGCGGCCCTGACTGACCCTCTGACTGTGACCTCGTGAGAGATGGTGCCTCAGAATCATCCAGCTAAGGTGCCCTCAGATTTCCAACCAATAGAAACCATGAGATAACAAATGTTTGCTGTTGTAAGCTGCTACGTTTGGGGGAAATTCGTGGCATTACAATGGATAGCTGATACTCTGGTCTTCAGAGAATATCACAGTCTGGTTGAGAACTAGATGTGGATTAATTACACCGATAGCTATAAAATGGCAACCGTGAAAGTTGCTGTAAATGCCTCCATTAGGGGGCACTGACCTAGTTGGAGAGGTCAGAGAAGGCTTCTGGAAGGGAGTGATCGCTGATTGGAGGCTGAGAGGTAAGTCCAGGTAAAGCAGGTGAAGAGGGTAGGGGAAGAGCACTCTAGGTGGAGAAGCAGCTTGAGCCAAGGCCCTGGGATGGGAAGGAGCCAGAGGTACAGGTATCGAGGGGCGCAAGGGGTGAAGGTGGTGAAGGAGAGAGGCACGTAGGTTGGCCGAGAAAGGCAGAGAGGCCTTCTACTGCTCAGGGATTTGCTACTCAGCTTGAGCCATGGATGTCCCCGAAGGTTTTTTAGAAAAATGAGTAATACACTCAGATCTGTTTTTCCAAAGGTTCTTTTAGTTTCTGTGGAGCCCGGTGGGCAGATTTTAGTAGAGGGGGCTGTGGCAGGGGCCCAGTAAGGGGATGGGGTGTCTAGAACCATTAATAGTTGGTGTCAATGAGTATGGAGAGAGGTGGACAGATTGAGAGAGATTTGTGAGGTTGAGTTGAGGGTACTTGTGATGAAATGGTCATGAGGGTGAAGGGCAGGGGTGGCTGGGAGGAGTTCTAGATCAGACCACCATGGATGATCTGGGGGAGTGAACTGGTGTGAGAGATCCATACAAGTGCACTTAATGGGGCGGGGTGGGGTGGGGGAGGACTGTGTGACTCCGACATTCTGTCTGGGAAGTGCCCAGCCGTCTCAAGGACAGTTTCACCCACCTCTGGGTGTGGCCCTGTCCTGTGTGGCCCTATCAGAGCTCACAGTCTAGGGGAGCAGATGGCACCCTTGCAGGAGACAATGAGGGACTAGCAGATTGGTTTGGTTCCTTTCAAAGGGACAGATCTGTCAGGACAAGATCTAGAGCAATGGCCCCTGCGGGGTGCTGACATTTTTTTTCAAGGTATTTGGGGCTAAAAAACTATTTTCATAACAGAACTAAGACATCATTTGCCTTTTTTCACTCTCATTCTTCCATATGATAAGGTGGACTATTCCTGAATCTATGTGGGACATCATTTTGCAGGGGATTGAATGCAGAAGCAGATATGACCATCCAGCGGTTTATTAAAACAGACACTAAAGACTACCTTTGTTACGGATTTTTATTTTGGAAAAGTTATTTTTCATAAAAATATACACATCAACATATAATAATAGATTTATCATTGTTTTAAAATGAATTAATACATAATTTAAAAATTTCTCAGCTTTAATTTCTAATATGGTTAAATATTGATAACTCTCACCCATCTACACAGAAGCTCTTGTGGGTTCTCAATAATCTTTAAGAATATAAAATAGGGGTCTGGAGACCAAAAAGTTTAAGAATGCCCGATGCGGACAAGGAGGCCCCTTAACAACTGGGGAAATCTCCAGACCCCTCTTTCATTGGTAGCTGAGTCATTAACAAGATGTCACAGGGTAGCACAGTTACGTTGGAAACATGTACTCTGGGCCCGAATGGCTGTGGTAATCAGGGAAAGCCCACCTACGCAGCCATCTATGGCACTCATGACTGGTTGCCCTGGCTATAACATGAACGAAAGCGTCACTTCTTGTTTGTAGGCTGAAAATGCCCTTCAGAAGGCAGATGTTAGGAGGACCTATACCCCTCTACACTGAGGCATATACATAAGAGCAATCCCTTTCTAAACCTTAGCTCATCTTCTCTCACTTGGAGAGTTTATGGTCACCTCCTCTCTGTCCCCTTATGCTCACCTGTTAATTAGAATACAGACATTGATCTTTCTAAAAACACTTGGGTCCTATTTCTGATTAGACATCCTTCGACTGTTCCAGATCAACTTGAGAAATTAAATCCTAAAATATTACTAAATCACCCACGGTCATCCGTGGTCTGGTCCCTCTCAGCATCACTACTTCCCACCAGCCTCAGTCAGCTACTGGAAGGTTCCTGAATCCCCGGGTCTCCTTGCTTTAACACATTGTGTGATGCCTGAAATGCCTGTCTTCTTCCTTGCTTCCTCTTGTCCTGCAAGATTCAG
This sequence comes from Vulpes vulpes, assembly GCF_048418805.1. NCBI lineage: Eukaryota > Metazoa > Chordata > Mammalia > Carnivora > Canidae > Vulpes > Vulpes vulpes. The sequence continues at coordinate 96,414,098 of NC_132787.1, read as the reverse complement.
CTTAGAAGTTGCTGCTCATCTAGGTTGACCACTGACCCCTCCTACCAAGGCTGCTAGAATGTTGTGTTCCCTGCCCCTATCAGCTCCCAGGGCCAGACCTTGCCTGTGTAAATCAGAGTGTGTTGGTTGTTTATAGGTAGTGTCCGTTCCCATTGGTCAGTTTCTTTTCTTTTCTTTTCTTTTCTTTTCTTTTCTTTTTTTTTTTTTTTTTTTTAAAGATTTTACTTATTTATCCATGAGATACAGAGAGAGAAAGAGAGAGAGAGAGAGGCAAAGACATTGGCAGAGGGAGAAGCAGGCTCCTCGCAGGGAGCCCGATGTGGGACTTGATCCCGACCCCGGGATCACTACCTGAGCCAAAGTCAGACACTTAACCTCTGAGCCACCCAGGCGGCCCAACATCGGTCAGTTTCTTATTCTGAGTGCTGTTGCCCGTACCATTCTGGTTGTTGAATATTTTAAGACCACCCTTTCCAAAGGCCTTGAAAGAAAGCATTCAAGGACACCCGGGTGGCTCAGTCAGTTAAGCATCTGCCTTAGGCTCAGATCATGATCCCAGGGTCCTGGGATCTCGGTTGGGCTCCCTGCTCTGCGGGATCCTGTTTTTCCCTCTGCCCCTCCCCCTGCTTGTGCACTCGCATGCACTTTCTCTCTCTCTCTCTCTCTCTCTCTCTCTGTCAAATAAATAAATCTCTAAAAGAAAAGAAAGACTCCATAAATATTTGTTGAACAAATAAATCAAACAAAGTGATCTGGGCTTCAAAGTCACAAGGTGAGTTGGTTTGAGGACCCCACACTTGAGGCCCCCAATCTCAGAGCTGGTGATTAAGGAGGTTCTACTTTACCACTAGCCTGGCATTTGAAACATCCTGCACTGCCCCAAAGTCTGAGCTCCTCAGTCAATTGATAGTTTTTTCTGGGCCACACAATAGCAAATAATCAAAGCTTGCACTCCTTTAACAATCTCTTTCTAACTTGCTAGATCTTCGCACACTTGCACCGTTAGAAGCAAGGAAAACCTCTGCCATACAAAGAAATGCATTGTATGGTTTCTTGGATTGGGCAGCAGACATCCTTGGTCCAGAGGGATCATTACTGAGGCCTCACCCTCTGCGATTGTAATTTAACAGCTCACACTCCAGGTTGAGCTCCCAACTGAATGAGCTGCAAAGTGCTCCAATTACTTGAAACAATTATGCACTGGAGTCAATATCTTTTCATAAATTGCTCAGAAGAATTGTATTCTAAATCCAATCCAATCACTGCCGCTAGGTTGGAACACCCAATAAAACCCCAGTGGCTCTGGATCTGGGCACTCTTTCTCATTATTCATTAAACCGACACTCTAGGGTCACCCCTGACCCAGGGGAGAGTATGAAATTGTCATTTGCATGTGGATGGGCCATCTGTGGTAGAAACAGGAGTGCTTCTACACAGAGAAAGCCCAGCCTCCTTTCCCTGACAATTAAGATCTTTTATACTCTCCCCTCCAGCCTTGCCTACCCAAGTCCATTCATGCCAACCAATGAAAGTCAAGCCCATCTGCTCCAGGGAGCCTGCAGTCCTGAACAGCAGGACTGGTGCTGCTGACACGGTGACAGGGTGACACGGTGCTGGGGCCGAGTGTGAGCACTTTCTCAGTGTGTTAAAAGGCCTGGTGAAGACTTGGTCACCAGTTAAATAACTAAATCAACAAAGAAGTTCAACTGATAAGATTAAGATCAGAAATACCAGAACCGACACCAAATGCTGTTGGATTGATTGGTAACGGCTGGCAGCGGGCGGATGCATTGTGGCCTCATTTTTTCCATTCATCTGACAAATGTTTACTCAGTGCCTGCTGATGTGCTAGGCTCTGTGGTGCAGGCCCCAGTACGTCTCACACACACACATACACATACACACTTTTGCTTGGAAAATCAAGGAATGCAACTTCACAGCAATTATCACAGAGGTAAAAATTCCCCAAGAAGGAACAAGAAAGAAGCCTCATTCTCCCAGTTCTCTACAGAGAGCTGAGCCAGCCTGGAATCCATGGTCCAGGCTGGCTCCTGAAGTCTACCTTCTGGGCCTGAGAGTGAAGGGGATGCCTGCGTCAGGTCTCTGTGTGTGGCTCAAAGGCCAGGCTCTGCACATTCCCCAGGCCGCCTCTGCTCACTCCAAGTGTGGTCAGACTGCCAGGCCGTCGGGCTGGCCAGGTGGGCAAGGCCACAGGATAGCAGGCGTGTTCTGTTGGCAGCCCGACCTCTCAGCCAGCTCCTCTGCAGCTGTTTAGAAAAAAAAAAAAACAAAGAAAGAAAGCCAGGGAAAGCAGAATCTTGGATGATCGATGGGCTGTGTGTGTCTTTCTCTTGCTCTCGTGGATTTTTCCATCGGAAAGAAGGGGCTTATCTCTCATTTTTAATTGATTTTAATGTGGCTCAGCCAGGCTAGATCAGATCTCAACTCCTCTGTGGTGTTCGATGAATGTGTGAGGAGCTGCCTGAATGTTAATAAGACCGGGTGAGAGAAGCCAGAGAAGGTAATGAGGCCATTGTGTGCCTGCGAGACCTCCTCCATTGCTGTTGGGGCTGAGCTGCCGGCGTAGACCCATCTTTGGATTTCAGGGGTGGCTGTGGGTATGGGATTGGGGGGAGTTTGATCTCTAGATGATGCAGAGGAATATAAATGTGCAGTTGTGATTACAGCCTGGGAGGCTTCTGGCTCAATCCATTACACGGCTGGGGCTCCAGCTAGGCTACCCCTCAAAACATTTACCCATCCTCCTCCTGCCAATTCCCCTCTGAAAACCCTTCTTGATGCCTTTGCAGTATTTAACCATAGCACACTCCGTACCTCCCGGCATCGAGGATTCTCTTCTCACTTTCTGTGTTGTCCCTCCTCGTCGCCAAGCCTTGTCGGGCTCTGTCTCTCTGTGTAAACTTGGGCTAGTTGCCGAGCTCCTCTGGCCCTCAGATTTCTCCTCTCAAATGAGGTAACAGCATCCACTGCAGGGCATTATCTGAGGCAGCAGAGAAGTTAATGCAGGTAAAGGACCCAGTGCGGTGCTCAGAGCAATAAATACTCAGGTGTTATTTCCTTTCCACCCAACCTCCCTCTCCACTGGGCCAATTCTGTCAAGAGACACAAGCAAAATAATTGGAAAAGGGAGGAGGGCTGAGATGGTATCCCGTGGGGATGGACTCAGGCCCTCGTTGCAACCACATGATATGAGAGTTAATTGATAAATGCCTTATCCCATTTTCTTGGCTGCAAAGAGATAATAGGCACCTTACAGGAGAGATTCTCAAGCTTAGCTGCTAGAGAAGAGATGCCCAGGAACACTTTTAAAAGCTAGTGCTGGTTGTTATGGCCCAGAGTCTGGTTTAATTGGCCTGGGTGGGCCAGGTGTTGATAGAACTTGTGTGTGTGTGGGGGATGGCTGGTGAGGTCAAGATGGGGTGGGAAGAGGGGCACCCAGGTGGCTCAGTGGTTGAGCATCTGCCTTTGGCTCAGGGTGTGATTCTGGGGCTCTGGGATTGAGTCCCGCATCAGGCTCCCTTGCAGGGAGGCTGCTTCTCCTTCTGCCTGTGTCTCTGCCTCCCTCTCTGTTTCTCTTATAAATAAATAGGTAAAATCTTAAAAAAAAAAAAAAGAAAGAAAAAGATGGGGTGGGAAGAAAGAACCTATCCCACAAAGCAGGAACCCCTTCTCAACTATTTTTTCCTGTATCTCTGCAGCCATAAGCCCAGGTGGCAGGTGGCAGGTGGATGGGTGGAGGAGGAGGCATCTGTCTCTCCATGTTCCTTATTCTCCATCTCCTTCCTATGGGGTTCGATGAGGAGAGCTGGTGCAGCCCATATTAAATACATGCTCATCATTTTCCTGTATGGGCTCCAACACTCAAAGGTTGGTTTCCCAATATGGACACGCTCTGGAACAGTCTTTCCCAGAGACACCACAGCCCTCTAATCCTCGCATGTACATGCAAATGTAGTCAAAGCCAGACTCACTGAAACACACGTATTTACAAACATCTAGTCAATAATTCAAAGGTCTGAGATTTTCTCTATTAGCAGGCTACCGGGGTAGCCCGTCATGCTTTTGTGGATGCTGGTGGAAAACACAAGCTTCCTGAGCTGGGGTGAAGGGTGGCTTATTACTAAAAGCGATCACACTCACCAGTATAACAGTGTTTGGTGCCAATTCTCTGAGGCCAAGTTCCCCCAGGGTGACGCAAAGAGGATCAGATGACACCCCACATGCAGCGGGTTATACTAGAGGGAGGAGCTCTGAGCTTAGGACGTTGGTGTCTTGTGGTAAGCAGGAAATGTGACTGCCCTTTGCTCGGGAGGGAGATGCTAATTCTATCTACCAAGGCTATCTGCTCTTCAACATCCTTGAAAAGATAATCCTGGGGGGCGCCTGGGAGGCGCGGTTGGTTGAACATCAGACTCCTGGTTTCTGCTTGGGTCGTGATCTCAGGGTTGTGGGATCGAGCCCCTTATGGGGCTCTGCACTCAGCATGGAGTCTGCTTGGGGCTCGCTCTCTCTCCCTCTCTACCCCTCCCTCGCTAAAATCAATTAATAAATCTTTTTTTTTTCAATTAATAAATCTTAAAAAAAAAAAAAGAAAAGATAATCCAGAGCCCAGGGCATCAGTGCTTACTTTGCAAGATGTGCAGAAACATGAGATCCGTGTTACCTTCTGCCACTTATGTCCTCAGCTATGCATCCCTACGGTGTGATAGACTCCCAGCTCACATTCACACAAGTGTGAACTCCCCTCAGCAAGCCTAGAAATCCACACAGCGTCACACACATGCCGCCATCCTGCCGCATCCACCAAGCTTAGGAAGTGTCTGGGCAACAGGGTTCTTCCTTATGAAATTGAGGATGCCTCGCTTGAGACGCCACCTGGAATCTGTTCTCCACATTAACCTTGACGTGGCACAGCAATCTGATTGCTTTTCTCCCGGACTTAAACCCCCCTGCCTGCAGGACCTGGTTCCGGCTTTCTTTTTCTTTTCTTTTCTTCTTCTTCTTCTTCTTCTTCTTCTTTTTTTTTTTTTTAAATATTTATTTATTTATTCATGAGAGACACAGAGAGAAAGAGGGGCAGAGACACAGGCAGAGGGAGAAGCAGGCTCCATGCAGGGAGCCCAACATGGGACTTGATCCCGGGTCTCCAGGATCACGCCCTGGGCTGAAGGCGCCACTAAACCTAAACGGCTTTCTAAAGTGGCCTGTTGCCCCCGTGGCCTCCTCTCTTCCATCTCCGCAGCCCAGCACCCCTGCTTCAGCCAGCGCTCCTGCCCGCCCTGTACCCACTCCTGTGGCGCACCCCCTCGCAGCCTGGCATCCATCGGGTGCCAATCACCGGCCTGCAGAGTGAACCCTTCTCTCCCCCGCCTTCCCCCCACATCCGTGTCTGCGCCCAGTGTCCCACGAGGCTCACTGTGCTATACCTGCCGTTTGTTTTCTTGGCTCTCTCCTCGTTCTAGGCTGGGAGCTGCTGGGAACTGAGGCCCTTCTGGGCTTCCCTGTGCCCTACACCGTCCCCGCTCCCTGACACACGCAGCTCCAGGCAGAACCACCAGGACAGCGACCCCTCCTCTCTCCACCACCACACACAGCAGCACAATTTCCTACCACGATTTCAAAAGATGCTGATCTCTGTCAGCTGCATTAATGAATCACAGCCTGAGAGGCGCCAACCTTCCTAAAAATATCTGAGATCCCTCGGTGCAGAGAGAGGCTGCAAAGGCATGTGCATCCCCAACGATGCCAGCCTGGCCTGGCCTGACTGCCCAGGCCACCTCCTCCAGCCCCCTCTCCTGCACGGCCCCAACCCCACCCGCTCTGAGCCCCACAAGCCTGAACTGATAGGTGCAGAGCCACCTCCAAGAGAGCCTTCAGCTCACCCCCACATAATGGATGGAGAAACTGAGGCCCAGAGGGGGAAGGATCAGAGGCTGAGGCCAGCCGGTTCCCAGTGAGGCCAGCAGCCAGCTGAGGTGGGGAGGATGAAAGCTCCTCTGCCTGGGGTGGGCTGGCCCCCCAGTTGTGATGGGGCCCTGGCCACCCCATGGATCTAGTAAGGAGCCCCTTCAGGCAGAAGCAGTTCACCAGGGACGGGTGAGGTTATGGGGGGGAGGTCGTACAAAGCCATGATGAAGCTATCTTCCTGTATCACGTTCACGCTTCTCAAGCACGGGAAACTATGCAGAGTGGCGGGGATGGACTTAATTCTGCTCCAGAAAGGACAGAGTCCATTCTTTTGAGGTTCCTGCACTGGAGTCTTCTTAGCACCCCCACCCCCACCCCCCATGCCAACTCCCCTCACAGAATCCTGATGGGTCTCCCTAGCAGCTTCGGCCTTGTTTCGGCCCAGGTGGTCCAGGACCAGAGCAGCAGTGCCTGGGGGCTTGCTGTCAATGCAGAACCCCAGGCCCTGCTCTGGACCAGCTGGGGCAGACCTCCAAGTGATTCTTACGTCCATCAGGGGTTTGGAAGCACTGGCTCTGGAACCACTCACCTGGCAGTGACTCACCTGGCAGTGACACTTGCACATGAACACTATTATTAGCACGGAGAGGGTTGGGGGCCTGGGAAAGGAAGGAGGGATCCCAAGGATGGCGAATCCATGTGAAAAGTAGAAACTGCTACCCAGCTCTTCTGGAGAAATGAAATTCGTAGGATGATTAAATCTGGGAAAATATGGGGTAAGAGATTTTGTCCTGCCTCCTTCTAAGGCTGGGAGCTCCTCTGCAGTCTCTCTCAACAACTGCTCTCCAGGCCCAGCCCGGGCTCCTAGCCTGACGGGGAGCTCACCACCTCTCAGGCCGGCACAGGGGGACAGCTCTGGCCCCTGTAAGGCCTCCCTGTCAGGGAGCAGAGCCACTTCTGTGGTCCTGGCCGGCCTGCTTTCCGGCCCTGGTCCCCTCGGGGCTGCTGGTAACCAGCCCTGTCCCTCCTTTGATCCTTGACACCCCACCTCTCTGCTCTTTCTCTAGTTGCAGAAATAGTCTATTTGTGTTTGGAGAGTCTCTTTTCACTGAGCCTGGAGGTGTTGAAGAGGCCTCTACAGAGGCAGAACTGGTGCTGCAAGGATTCACCGCATTGGCCTCATTCCTCCCTCCTCTGGGTCACCAGCCGAGTGGGGACCAGGCGGGCTCGGTGCAGTCAGAGGCGGGGGTGGGGGGCGGGTGGCACCTCCCCGGGTCTGTGTAGCGGCAGACACAGGGGCACATGGAAGGCAGAGGCGCTCAGGACGGTGGTCAGGTTGCACAACATCACCCCTTGCTGTGGGCAGGGCCCACGGGCACCCAGAGACAGCAGATGTGCGTGGCTCCGGGTGCCCAGCCCTCGCTCTCTGTGGGGCTCCAGATCAGTATAGCTCCTGCCCTCGGGACACTTCTGACTGCCCAGAGGCCTCAAACCTGTGCCTTCTAGAGCTGAGCTCGTCCCCCCGCTGCCCTGCCCTGTGCTGTCTCATCCTTCTGAGTGGTGCCTTCGTTACCCAGAGTCCCAGCCACAACCAGGGGGCCACCTTCAGCTCTGCCCTCCCCCTCCCTCCTCCTCATCTCCTCCATGCCTCCTATGGAGTTCCATGAATTCTGGAATTCTGGGATTGGCTCTGCTAATCCCATCTCCAGATCTCTAGTCTGCTTTCTCCTCTCCACCCCAACACCAGCGACCCCAGCCAAGCCCTTGAGCTTTTCACCCGTTGTCTCTCAGTCGGTCCTATACCTCTAGTCTCTTCTACAATCCAGCAGGGCGATCTTTCTGAAATGTAAACACTGTCACAGAAACCTGCTTGTCTACAATGCTGCAGTGAAACCCCAGTCCTGTGGCATCAAACCCCGTTTCTTTCATGAGGCCTACAAGGCTCTCAGAAAGGTTTGGGAGGAGGGTTAGACGGGGCACCAGGGGCTTTGAGGCCAGACCTGCTTGGATTTGAATCTTAGGGTTCTCTGCAGCCCTTCCTCATCCCTCTCTCTACCTCCCTTTCTACCCTCCAGGGAATCCCGCCTTTAAAATCTCTTGTGCTCCCCTGGAGCCCCACCTGCCTGTCCGACACACTGAGAGCCCTTGCCATTGTTAAGGATCAGGTCCCTAAATCCCTTTTGGGCCTTGCAAAGTTCTCAGCTATGGATCTGGACATCGATGGGGTTCCCCTGTCCAGTCACTGCTCTACTGTAGAATCAGAAAGATAGGGCAGCCCGGGTGGCTCAGCAGTTTAGCGCCACCTTCGGCCCAGGGTCTGATCCTGGAGACCCCGGGATTGAGTCCCGCGTCGGGCTCCCTGCATGGAGCCTGCTTCTCCTTCTGCCTGTGTCTCTGCCTCACTTCTCTGTGTCTTTCATGAATAAACAAATAAAATCTTAAAAAAAAAAAAAAAGAATCAGAAAGATAGGCTCTGTCCCGGGGTCCCCTGGCTTCCTGGAGGAGGCAGACACCAATGCTGATGAGATGTAGCTGGTTCTCCTCTAGCTTTTATTGGTTTATTTTTATTAGTAGTATTTTTTTCTCTTTATTTTTTTCTTATTTTAAATTCAATTAATTAACATATAATGTATTATTGGTTTCTGGGGTAGAGGTCAGTGATTCACCAGTCTTTTTATTTAAAGAGTTTATTTATTTATTCATTAAAGACACATACACACAGAGAGGCAGAGACACAGGCAGAAGGAGAAGCAGGCTCCTGCGGGGACTCAGTCACAGGTCCCTGGGATCACGATCTGAGCCGAATGCAGACACTCAACCACTGAGCCACCCAGGTGCCCCTGTTTGTATCTTTGGTGTTGGTTGTGATCTCTCCTCTTTCATTCAAGATTTTACTTATTTGGGTCCTTTCTCTTTTCTGTTTGATAAGTCTGGCCAGAAGTTTATGAATCTTGTTAATTCTTTCAAAGAACCAGCTCTTAGTTTTGTTGATCTGTTCTACTGCTCTTTTGGTTTCTATTTCGTTGATTTCTACTCTTATCTTTTTAAACTCTCTTCTCCTACTGGGTTTAGGCTTTATTTGCTGTGGTTTCTCTAGCTCCCTTGTATAAGGGTAGGTTGTGTATTTGAGACGTTTCTTGTTTCTTGAGAAAGGCTTGCATTGCTGCCTTAGCTGCATCCCAAAAGTTTTAAACGACAAGTTGTGTTTTCATTTTCATTTGTTTCCATGAATTTTAAAAATTCTCCTTTAATATCCCGGTTGACTCATTCATTCTTTAGTAGGATGCTCTTTAGACACCATGTATTTGAGTTCTTTCCAAGTATCCTCTTGTGATTGAGTTCCAGTTTCAAAGCATTGTAGTCTGAAAATATGCAGGGAATGATTCCAATCTTTTGGTACTGGTTGAGACGTGATGTGACCCAGTATGTGATCTATTCTGGAGAATGTTCCGTGTACACTTGAGAGGAATGTGTATTCTGTTGCTTTAGGATGGAATGTTTTGAATATATTTGTAAAGTCCATCTCGTCCATGTGTCATTCAAGACCCTTGTTTCCTTGTTGATCTTCCACTTAGATGATCTGTCCATTGCTGTGAGTGGGGTGTTAAAGTCCCCTACTATTATTGTATTATTATCGATGTATTTCTTTGATTTTGTTATTAGTTGGCTTGTATAAATGGCTACTCCCATGTTAGGAGCATCAATATTTACGATTGTTAGAACTTCTTATTGGATAGACCCTTTAATTATGGTACAGAGTCCTTTCTCATATCTTATTACAGTCTTTGGTTTAAAATCTAATTTGTCTAATACAAGGATCGCTACCCTAGCTTTCTTTTGATGTCCATTAGCGTGACAAATGGTTTTCCATCCCCTCACTTTAAATCTGGAGGTGCCTTTGGGTTTAAAATGAGTCTCTTACAGACAGCGTATCAAAGGGTCTTGCTTTTTTATCCAATCCAATACCCTGTGTCTTTTCATTGGGGCATTTGGCCTATTTACATTCAGAGTAACTATTGAAAGATATGAATTTAGTACCATTGTATGACCTGTGAAGTCACTGTTTCTGTATGTTGTCTCTGTTCCTTTCTGATCTATGTTACTTTTGGGATCTGTCTTCGCTTAAAGGATCTCTCTTAATATTTCTTGCCGGGCTGGTTTGGTGATCACAAGTTCTATTAGTTTCTGTTTGTCCTGGAAAATTTTAATCTCTCCTTCTATTGTGAATGACATCCCAGTTGGATAAAGTATGCTTGGCTGCATATTTTTCTCATTTTTCACCCTGAATATATCATGCCAGGTCTCTGTGGATAAGTCTGTATCCTCACATGGTGGAGAGAGAGCCAGCGAGTTCTCTAGTGTCTCTTTGGTTAAGGACCCTAATTCCATTAGATCAGGGCTTCACCCTTATAATTTCATTTAACCTTGATTACTTACAATGGCAAATGCTGAACAAATCCTAAGTTCACTGTGGACTCGAGGTTGTTGTATACTGTGTATCTGGTGTGGTGCACAGCCTACCATGTATCTATTCCCAGTTGGCCAATCTTTACAGCTACATTTGGCACTATTTGTGGACACATCTCTAGGCTCTTGTACCACCAAGCTTAGTGTTCACACTGGCTGCCTCCTAAGATTCAAGGGAACTCTCAATCCATAGAGCTAGAGCATCTAGGGGTGGTTGGAGAGAGAGAGGCACCTGGGCCCAGGTGGCATGGTGGCAGTGCTATGCAGAGGAGAAAATATTGGCCTCAGAACTCATGGACTTTGTTCTGGTCCCACACTGCCCCTAACTCAGGCAGGTTCTGATCTTTCTCTGAACATTTTCCCTGTCTACCCTCTGGGCTGGGTCACTTTAGACCTGTGCTGACCAATGGAAACAGCTGGCCACCTGTGGCTATTTAAATAAAAATTAGCTAAAGTTAAATAAAACTCAAAATCCCACTTTCCAATCATACGCACCACATTTCAAGTTTTTGACTGTCCCATGTGGCTAGTGTCTATGGTATTGGGCAGTGCAAACATAGAACATTTCCATCATCACAGAAAAAGTCCTGGTGGACAGTGCTGCTCCACTGCTCAGTGAATTTGAATGAGCTTCAGAATCACCTGGATTCTTGTTAAAATGCAGACTTGGCCTCAGAGGCTGGCAGAGGGGCAGGTTCTACATCTCCAGCAAGCTGCTGAGCTGAACCCAGCACTTGGAGTAACAAAGACTTATAGTCCTGCTCTGAGTGGTTGGGGAGTCGGCAGCCTCAGGACCAAGTGGAAGGGTCTTGCAGATGCAGGTCTCGGGCCCCACCCCAGACCTGCCCACTCAGAAGCTCCGGGGGTTGGGCCCAGGAATCTGTGTATCCACGGCCCTCTAGGTCAGTCACATGCACATTTCAGCTTGAGATCTCTGATCTAGAAAGGCAGAGTCCATCAGGGGTTCCATGAAATAATTGCTGAAGTTCAACATGTCCCAAAGCATGTCCTGTTATGTCCAAACTTGCCACTGCTAAGCGAAGACAGGGAGCCTTGTGCCATGTCTATCAGAGCTCCATCCTGCTCTCTGGGGGCTCAGGACGGAGATAGCAGCAGGCCCAGCCTCTATCCATGCCTTGTCCTGCTTGAGCTCATTTTGCATCTGGAGCTCCCACCTCTTCCCAGCAGCAGCCAACACTCTCTGTGGGAGAATACAGGGCCACAGTGTCCAGCTAAGGACACCAGTCTCTGAACCTTCCCACCAGAGAGAGGGCAGGACTCTCCCACTGGCTCAGCCAGCCAACAGAAAGGCCTAGTGCCAGCTACGCATAGGGCTTAACGTGGGGGCAAGGCCACACCCAGCTCAGGACCCCAAACACGAGTGGCCTACTAATATCGCACACTCCCTTGTGGTCCACATCTCTCTGGCTGCCTCCCTGGCCCATAGCTTGCTCTCGGCACTGCCGTGACTGCCCCTCTACCAGGCTGCCCAGATATTTCCAAGGTCATTGCTCCTTACCGTTCCTGTTTACTTGCCACACAGTCTAGGGATCCCTCCAAGCATCTTGGCCTGTAACAGCCCCATCCCCACAATTACTGATTTTGGCAGAATGTACCTCCCCGCCCATGCCATGCCTGACACAAGGATGCTCAGGAGGCTGTCTCTGGGGCTTGACCCCTGCAGACATCTGCAACCTGAAGCACCCCCAGAATGGGCAGCGGCGGGCACCTCCGCTGGGCAGGCCAGCTATGCCTCATGGGACACTCCCAGCATGCAGTCATGGCACTGGAAAATGAATGTAGGACCTCTGACCCTGCTGCCCCTGGACTGACCAAGCCAAGGCCACCAAGCAGGCCAGAGCAAGAAGTTCTGTAACTGTCCTCAGGATGGGAGGGAGAAAGGGCAGCCCTGCGAGAGCCAGAGACCTGCTGGGGCCACACAGTGCTCTGGAGGCTGAGCCAGGGCTCACAGGCCAAGGCTTTTGTGGAAACAGCCATCACCTGTTGACAGCAGCTCCAGCCTTGCAATTTCTCAAGCATTGTCACTCAGCACAGTGGTTATGAGGATCCTGTTTCACTAATGAAGACAGAGCTCAATGAACTTGTCAAGGTCATGCAGCTAGCAAGTCTCTAGGAGTTCCGAGCCCTCAGGGCTGGACATGACAGGTTTCACAGGATGAGGACTCTGTAGCTCCCACACTCAGCTGCTCTGTCTCACCCACCGCGGACTGGGAGTCCCCCTTCAGGAGCCCTTCGTGAGGTGGCCGGACTTACTCTGCCTGTGGTTGAGTTGAAGCTGCTTCCCCGTGACTACTGCGTGCCCCCTGCGCCTGTGTAGGGCTCGCCGAGTCACAGACGGTGCCTGAGCGGACTTCCTCCCTGGCCTGGCCTCTGCACTGCCCAGGGATGGGGGGCATGTGGACTGGCCTGGGACACCCCTGGAGCTTCCCGCATTTCCACCCCTGCTGCCCCAGCTCCGAGGCCCTGGGAGATGTCGAAGTCATACTGGGCCTTGAATGGCCCTGGCTCCTGGTCTAGGACGACGAGTAAGAGCGGGATCCCCCCGAGCCTGTCTGCACGCGGCTGGGAGGCTGTTCCAAGTCTCCCTCTCCTCTTCCCAGAAGCCTTGCTGGCCCTGAGTTCGGGGATTGTGTTTCTCCAGCCCCCTCTCCCTCTGACACCATGGGATCCACAATGATGGGGTGATGGGCGTGCAGAAGCCATCTCTCAATAGCATTATCCGGGGAGTGTTACTAGCCCATTTTACAGATGAGAAGACTAAGATTTGGAGAGCTGACGTCACTGGGAAAAGGCCACCTCCTTAGCAAGCACCAGTGCTGGGATTCAAACCTAGGTGGATGACCCCTGGGTTTGAGTTATCTCAACAGGCCAAACTGCATCCCACTTAGGGTGCTAGTTCTGGAATGAGGGGCAGAAGCTTAGAGCCCTCAGCCCGATCCCTGCTGGACTGCCTGAGGCCAGGCTGAGCAGGACAGGCAAGCGTTATGTCCCTGCAGGGTGACAGGGGGCAGCAGCCTGGGGACCTCTGCCCCGCCCCCACTCTCACCCCAGCTGCTTGACTGGGCCAGACAGTGGGGCCCCCAAGGAAGGCAGGCAGTGCTGGCAGCCAAACAAAGGGGTCTGCAGTCAGACACTTCCTCACTGCACAAAGCCCTACTTCCCCCCCAGACACAGAGCTCTGGCCACAAGGACCCCAAAGAATGCCTGGAATGTCGTGGGGCCAGACGGCCTCCTGCAGAGGGGCAGACTGGCTTTGTGCTCAGTTTGCCTGGACAACTGACCCCAAGTTAGAAAGGTCACTCCTTGACCTGTGACCTTGCCCTCTCATTCTGTCTCTGGGGGAGCCCAGGCTTCCTTCCCGGGAACTGCAGTGTCCCTCCCACGACAGGAGGACCCCAGTTTGCAAAACCTTCAGGAAGCCAAAGAGGGTGAGCAGGCTGTCCCCAGGAGGCTGGGCTCTACCCTGAAGACGCAGCTGGGTCCCCTTCTCCCCAGTGTGAGCTCTCTGGGCAGTGGCACCTCCAGCCCCCACCTCCCCGGCTCCTCCAGGGCCTTCCCCGCCCCTGCCAGGTGCCCCGACAGTCCTGGGAGCAGATGTGAACCCCCCTTCACGGGCGGGCGCACGTGCTGGCGTCGGAGGTGACCAATCAGCCCAGACCCACGGGAGTCTAGAGCATGAGGCTGCTTTGGAGAAAGAGAAGGGGGTGCTGGGCAGTGGGAGGGGGTTGCCATCTCAGTCGGTGTGATCAGGTGAAAAGGAGAAGTTTGAGTGAAGATTTGAAGGAGGTGAGCCTTGTCGGGAGAGAGCATTCCAGAAAAAAAGGAAGCAAGTGTGAACGAAGTCCTGCTTGAACAAGACCCAGCAGGAAGGGCAGTGTCGGCACCGGGAGGCTCCTAGAAGCCAAGTCCCACGGTGATGGCGGGGGGCAGAGTGAGGGCCTGGCCACTGCCCAGGCCTCAGGGCTCATTCGGGGTGAGATGGGTGCCCTCGTGGGGTTTTGAGCAGAGCAGCGCTGGGGTTTAACATGGCCCTCTGCTGCGGACCAGACTGGCGGCAACCGAGGGGGCAGGAGGCTCCTGGGCCCAGTCATGGCCTGGCCAGCCTGCACCCATCTCCGCCGGTCCCACGGGAGCCTGGGCCGGGGCCCTGGGGCTGTGCAGTTGCCAAGGCTACATCCATTCTACACTCAGCAGACAGACAGAGCTCTAGGCTAGGACGGACGCATAGCCACAGGACCCTGTGCCTCTCCCACTGAGCCCCTGACTCATGGGGAAACAGGCCGAGGCAGCCTCTCCCGGCTCTGAGCCCCAGAGCTCAGGGCTGAGGCCTCCTCGTGGACACACCACACCCTGTCCCCATCGGGCTCGGCGTCTGTCTACGGACTGCACAAGAGGCCTTCTTGCTCTTCTAAAGCTTGGCCCCCAGTCTGGCCTGTGACCCAAGGGCCCCGGCACCCATCTCCAAGGGTAGAGGCGGAGCTGGAGAGGGACCCACCTCACTCCTTGGGGTCAGTGGAGTCAGGAAGGGCCTCAGGGACCCATTGGGGCTGGGAATGACATTGTTGGTGGAGTTCTTGGTAAACTGAGTCAGGGCCCAGCTGGGCCTTTCCAAAGGTAGCAGCGTGAGGCAATGTGCAAAGGAGAGAGAAAGGAGGCCAGAGACCACCCTACCCCAAAAGCCAGAGACACATTTTCAGCTTGCCTGTGACTCACTCTTCCTCAGCAGAAAACTGTTTTTTCCTTCAAAAATCACAGACTTCCACTTTCAGACAATACAGTGTTCTCAGGAAGTTACACGTTTTGTTTTTCTGTACAAGCTGCCGGGGGTGGTGTTTGTTTTTGAAATGTTTTATTGTTATGGGGTCTGTGGGCCATGGTGGCCCTCAGACCAGGCTGGCCCCTAAATAAAATGGCCCTATGTGGCAAATAAAAATATACAATGTGCAGCTAAATTTGAATTTCAAACGAACAAATACTTTTTTAGTCTAAGTACGTTCCAAGCAATATTTGGGATGTGCTTAAATGAAAAGAAAAAGCGTGTTCATCTATCTGAAATTCAAATTTAACTTCTATTTTACTTAGCCACCTGCCCCTAAATCCACTGAGCATGCCACTCCTGGCCACCAGCCCCATGGGTCCCCGAGATCCCTCCTGGTCCATTGACCCTGGGGGGGGGCACTGGCTCCCAGGCACTGGCTCAGCTCTGCTGGAGCGGGGGGTGGGGGGCACTGAGGCCCTCAGGTCACAGGCCAGACTGGGGGCCGAGCTCTAGAGCAGCCCCGAAGCTACAGCCCACACATCTAAGCCTTGTCCCACTGCCCATTTGCTCCCCCCGTCTCTCCTCTCTCCTTTCAGGAAAGGCTGGCAGGGGGTGCTGCTCCCTGCCCCTTAAGTCTTCCCCCCTGGGGTCAGGACCTTCGTCCTGGTCCTTAAGGAGGAGCTGCGCCCTGGCCCTGACCCCTGTCCTGGCCTTCTGGCCTCAACACGAGGGAGACAAATCAAAACTCGGCCCTTTACAGGAGGGGCTGCCTCCCCCTGGAAACAGTCCCACACTTCTGCTCCCCTGTCACAAGCTCCTCCGGGGCTCTGGATGCTCCAGAGCTGGGCCTGTTATCCCCGCACCTGTCTCGGAGGACCGTGTTTGAAACGCATGTTTTCTCCCTCTTTGCTGGCTGAGATACCCAAAGCTCAAGTCCTGCTTCATTTGATTTAATTTTTTTTTAATTTTTAATTTTTATTTTTTAAAGATTTTATTTATTTATTCATGAGACACACACACAGAGAAGCAGTCTCCCCTTGGGGAGCCTGATGAAGGACTCGATCCCGGGACCCTGGGATCATGACCTGAGCTGAAGGCAGATGCCCAACCGCTGAGCTGCCCAGGCGTCCCCCCGCTTCCGTTTTAAAGCATTCCATCATAGCCATTGAGGTATGTACGTTTCCAGCTTTATGGAACCCGAGAACAGATGAAATGCCTCTCTTCTGTTCTCTCACCTCCACCAGGTCACCCACAGATCACTGACCCTGAGCTCTTTGGCTCATTTATCTTAGAGCCCCCTCTGGACACCTGCTTTCAGCAAGGTCCAGCTTGGTCTCAGGGGTTTGAAGACATAGAGAGGCTCCACTGTGGCCTCAAGGAGCTGAGGATGGTAGGAGAGAGATGGGTAAATGTCTCATCACCTTCCAAAGATTCCAGGCTTGCCATGGTGGGTGTTTGGGGGCTACCCACGCTGAGAAAGCAGGGTGGGCTTTCCAGAGGAGGCAATGCCTGAACTGAGTCCCCAGAGGTTGGTCAGATTCTATTGGGGAAGGAGAGAAGAAATGGCTTTTCAGAAAAAGGAGAAAGGGGGAACAAAGGCCTGGAAGCTTGGGAGTGAGCAGCTCTCTGAGCTAGAGGGCTTGGGGGAGGTGAGCCCAGGGAGGCAGGAGGACAGGCCTTGGATGCGTCCAGGAGCTCAGATTTTACCCCAAAGAGCCATCGGTAAAATCCTCAGGCTGCACCCCTTTGTCTCAGGCCTTCCCCTCCCTCTGATCCTTCTGTGATTTTCCACCTCGGGCCCAACCCCCTCCCCTCCTGGCCCTGCCTGAGCCTTGGGGTCACCAATGCGCTTCCAGACTCCTGGAGCCTAGGCCTGCCCAGCAGCCCCGGCCCTGTTCCCATCTCTTCCTGCTGAACACTCCCCACATTGTTCGCCTTTGTGTCCTTTTTCCTGTGCCTGAGCTATTCTAACTTTATTGCCCTGCTTCTCTCCAAGGGTCATTTGCCAAACTCAGACTGGCGCCACGGATTGGAGAAAACAGAGTCCCACAAGCCCCCAGGACCTCCTCATGCTGAGGAAGACGGCACAGACCCTCCCAGCCTGCTTCCTCCCCTCCGACCCTTCCACAGGACCCTCATCCTAGCCCACAGGGACTTCTGTGGTCCTGCTCTGGGCCCCTGTCCACTGGACTTCCCAAGAGAGGCTTTCTCTGGAGGCAGCCTGCGTGTCCCAAGGGCAGTGAACCCCTGAGGTCCCTGGGTCCCCAGACAAAGCTGGTAGCTGACCCTAATGACAGCAGGCGTCAATTTGTGAACTTGAAAGGGAACCTGCTGCCTCCTGGATTCCGCTCCTGGGACACTGGGACGGACCTCAAATCACCAAGTCAACGCCGTCCTGTCTGCACATCTCCTTGGTAGGCTGGAGCAGCTGAGGGAAACAGGGCTGCAGACTTGGAACCACTTCACAGATGCCAGCAGCCCTGCTCCATCCTCACTTTATTTCCAAGGAAGTCAGGCTCCGAGGGGTTTGGGTCATCTGGTAAGGCCACAGAGCTGATAAAGCCAGGACTGGCCCCAAGACCCAGACTTCTGGCCTCATGCCCAGTGCCTTTTCTTCCCTGTGCCAAGGGCTGACTTGGTCCTGAAGCTTGTTCTATGGGGGGGCGGGGAGGGTAGCACAAGGCCCAGGGAGAGGCTGGGAAGCGTGGCTCAGGCCTGACTCTGCTGCCAACTTCTTACGGGATTCCTGCCAGGCTCTTATCTGGCTCAGCTGCCTCCTTCCAGCTCAGAGCACCCAGATTTCCAGGTTGGAGCCACTTCCTTCTGATTGACATCCTCCCCTGGGTTGAACTCCAGTCAGGCTCTTCTGAGCTCTCTTCTCAACTTGGCCTGGGTTTTGGGCTTCCATGTTTGTCTCTGCGTTGTCCAATGTAGCGAGAATCCTGCTAAACCAGCTTACCCATACCCAGAACCCCCCATCCTCAATATCTGATCATCCTTGACATCCAATGGAGTTCCCAATCCCATGCCTTCCCGGGGGTGACATGTGACTTCCCTGGCCTGGCTTCAGCAGGAATCCTGTGAGGCTGGTGTCCCCAGAATCCCCTGACCCCTGGGGTTTCCTCTCAGTACTTTTCCATCCATACTCCACCCTCGCTGCTTGGCTATAATTCCCTCTTTTCGTCCTGTTCAGAGTGAGCCCAGTCTCCCTCCCCCACTGCAAAACCCCATTGCTGTGGTCCCTGTATGGCTCCGATCGTGACAGTTCCCTGACTAGAGTCTACCACCTCATTCTATAACAAGTGTCATGAAAACTGTTTTTTTTTTTTAGATTTTATTTATTTATTTATTCATGAGAGACACAGAGTGAGAGGCAGAGACATAGGCAGAGGGACAAGCAGACTCCCTGCGGAGAGCCTGATGTGGGATTCAATCCCAGGACCCCTGGGTCACGACCTGAGCTGAAGGCAGACGCTCAACCTCTGAGCCACCCAGGCGTCCCATGATAACTGGTTTTTGAAGACTTCTGTTCTATCAGAATCCCCTCTTGCTGGTGTAGCCCCAAGGCTCTGAAACGACTTCCTCACATCCTCCTCCCGCTATGCCTGTGATTTGGAACTCTAGGTTCCTTACAAGGAGGGACAGCATGATGTTTGTGAAAACACCAAGGATGCTTTTTTACTTTAAACAACTGGAAACTCTCAGCGTGAGGGAGGGGAAATTTGGGAGCCCAGACACTTGAGAGAGGGAAGACCTTGTCTCAGGTGCTGCGAGCCCAGGTCCCCAGGCTTCTGCTGGCTCTGGGTCCTGAGGAGGGAAGGCCAGTGGATCCACGATCTTGTCTGGCCTTCCCCTACCTCATCCCTCCCACAGAAAAACCTTCTCTTCAACCTTGAGACTGCCACCCCCACCCACAGTGCCTTGGGTCTCTCTAGAAGGTGTGTTTTGTACCTTGTTCTTTCAAGGGGGACCCCAAAGCACCAGTCAGGTGCTTTGGGGTCCCCCCTGAAACCCACATCAATCCTGAAACCCACATCATTGGGCAGATTGTGAGCTGCCTTTCATAGACTGAAAAAAATCTAAGAATCAGAGGTTCCCCAGAAAGGACCAGCTCAGGGTAGACCAGCAGTTCGCAAGGAGTGCTTCTGGAGGCTTAACCAAATCTACAACTCCCCGCAGTTCACTCGATAAGGAGCTCTTGCGTTTCCCCTTCCTGTCCAGATATTGGCTTAAATTTGTTTTCCTTTTTCTGGTCTGCAAGTTACAAAACCAAGAAATTTTGTCATAAAAATAACAATGACCAAAGCCAGGCTCCAGAGAGCCTCCAGTCAGAGCCAGTAACCTCAGGCTGCTCAGGCACCCAGCACTCTCACCCCGACTGCAGCCAGGAGAGCTGAGGGCTTTGCTGCACCAGTCCAAGTCGGGGAGTGAGCAGCAAGACCAGTATCAGAAACCAAAACATGCCCGGCACTCAACACGGTTTTGAATGCCATGGAGAATGCCAAGCCAGGTCTTTGCTGTGTGTGTTGCCCTCAAAAATCCAGACAAATGTCCTGTTCACAGCAGGGAAAACAATTGCACTGATTAATTGTGCTTCTGTGGATGTCTCCATTCTCCAGACTTCTGAGTGCATTCCAGTGAGGCCGTCTGCCAGATGGAAGTGTTGTCACACACAGCTTCTTGGTGCAAACTGCAAGGCTCGTGAGCCTCAAGCAAGCCTGTTAGAATTCCTTTTACTAAATGGCCATAATCAAAGAACAAGCTCTTAGTTATCTAGCAATGAGCTTTAGAAATCGATGAGTACGCAAAATCGCAATTTATGAGTTCAGCAATTTTTCTTTTGCTGCTAAAAATATTAGCCCGTGAAAATCTTACAGTGTCTGGAAGGGATACAGTCAATTGCTAAATTGTGTACAAGAGGCCGATCCATTGCTCCCTTCTTGCCACCACCGCACAGGGCTCGGGGTCAGGGAGCGGCCTGAGCTGGCCCGGGAGAGGGAATGTGGGAGACCTCATTCTCAGGTCCCCACGGACCAGGGCACCAGCAAGAGGATGCGAGTACTGCCTGGCTTGAAGAGTGTGTGGCTACAGACAGAAAACCCTAGCTTGATGTGAGGACGATGGTTGACACCTGGCCTTGGCGCAGTGGCACTTGGGGGCAGGCAGTGCTGGGTCAGCCTGGCCTCCTGGCCACCTTGCAAGAGTCTGCTTCCTTATCTGGCTCACTGTGCCAGGAGGCTCAATGGAACCAGGCAATGTCCTTCAGGCCTATCCTGTCCCTCGACGGGTACAGCTGGCCTCACTGAGCTGGAGGGAGAGAAGCCGGGCATTGGGTTCAAGTCTCAGCTCCAGCGTTCACTGCTCTGGAGGTCATGGGCCCCTTGGAACTCAGGCCCTCATCTCTGTAACAGGTTGCTAATATGGGCCGTGCTTGGGTTTTGGCCAGGATTAGATGAGAACATGGAGGGGGTGGTTGTTATTACTGGCATAAAAAGAGCCATTTCCTAGCTCATTAATGTGGAAAATGTAAAGTCTGGATGTCTAAGGACAAAGGCCCCACTGGCCCTTTCCGTGCTCCCTCCTCACTCCCATATTGTCCAGGGTTTATTTTGGTTGTTTTGGAACTTCCAGAACAATGGGTTCTGCGGGTTGGTTCTGCGGCCATTCTCGGCCCCAAAGGATGCATTTGCTGAGCTGAGGCCACATTCCAAGAGTAAAGGGCCTGGAGGGATGTTGACCTGGCTCAGTCCTGAAGCTAGTGAGCTAGCCGTGCTGGGGGTCGGAAGCACTGGGACATGACCATGTCACCACCGCAGCCCTAGCTCAGGGCCTCCTGGGCTTATTCTAGGTCATCAGCTGACTCTTAAAAATCAGAAAAGGCCAAGAAGTGCCAACTCCTTCTTCCTCCAGCTCTGACCCTCCAAGGTGCTGTCTGGCCTCCATAGTTTCTAGCTACCAGGCTCCCTGGCTCTCTAGCCACGCTGCTTCCACCTTGTAGGTCCCCAAATGTAGTGACTGTCCCTGGTGGCCCCACTACAGTGTCAGATGAGGGCCAGGGCCCTAGGGAGGAAGTCAAGCAGGTCTCCTCCCTCCTGTGTCTCTAGGGCCTCAAAGCACCTGCATTGTTTATCCACCGGCTTGGCATCCGCAGACCTGAGCTCTTCCACATGGGATCCTGGTCTGTGACTCCTCCATGTCCTCTGTGCCACCCTGTCCCTCTGACCCACCCTGGCCAGGGAGGACAGGACAGCTGGGGGACCCCTTTAATGTGTGAGAGGTTAGAAGGTCCCTGATGCCTGCTGTCAAGGAGGGACTGCCCATTAAAAGACAGCTGTAGGGACACCTGGGTGGCCCAGTGGTTGAGCGTCTGCCTTTGGCTCAGGTCGTGATCCTGGGGTCCTGCTATCGAGTCCCGCATGGAGCCCCCCACAGGGAGCCTGCTTCTCCCTCTGCCTGTGTCTCTGCCTTTGTCTCTCTGTGTCTCTCATGGATAGAGAAATAAAATCTTAAAAAAAAAAAAAAAAGCAGCTGTATACAAAGAGGGATGCCTAAGAAGCTCCTGACAGGCTATTTGGGAGGGAGCTTCAAATCCAACCCGTGCCACCTTCTTTCTGTTCAGGCTTCTCTCTCTCCATCTTTGCTCATGTTCTTCCTTCCACCCAGACTCTGCCTGTCGCTTCCTCTCTCCTGTCCTAAGAGCCAGCCTGAGCCTCACCTCCTCTGAGAAGCCTTCCCCATGCAGACCCTCCTGCCACTGGCATCCTGCTTTCAATGCTTTGTACGGGGCCTCCCTGAGACTCAGGCCTGATTCTAGAGGCTTCCATATGACTCTCTCTAAAGCAGGGGCAGTGTCACCTACCTCACAGTGTCGTAAGGGCCTGGCACATAGTGGGTGCCCCCCGATATTCTGCAGAGAGGGAGGCTTGAGTGGCACCCTCAGTGTGAGTCCAGGGCACGTGCCACAATCTGGGGGTTTTATTCTACAATAGAAATGGAAGCTGACCCCATCCCACTCAGTCCATGCTGTTTGATGGGCCTTCCCTTCCTTCTGGGAAGTAGAATTTATTATCAGAGGGACAATGCAGGCTGGAGTTTCTGTTTCTGTTCTGCACGGAGCAGTTGCTTTCTATGAACCAAAGCATATATAGTAATATCCTTTGGGTCAGCGGAAAACAAATGATAAGGTCAAAATTCCCCCTAAAGGACCCTTTCCCAGTGAGATGTCCTGGATAGATGGTTTCTGGGAATTCCCAGCAGCAGTTTGTTTGGGGTCTACAGCGTCTGGCCAGCCCCGTTGCCGGAAGGTCTAGCTCCGGATCTGACCACTCCAGAGGAAGGCCAGGCCTGGACCGGCGCATCAACAAGGTCTGCGAAGGCTCAGCCCTGTGGCCACGCTGATGCCAGAGGGCTTTGTACGTGGAGTCCACATTCGGTCAAGCCTTGGCCAGGCTGATTTAGGGGCCTGTTTGGATTAGTGTCCTGGATGAGCACCATGGTAGGTGCTCATTATTAGACTGAGGCTCCACGGCACTAACTCTGTGGAATGATCAAGCCTACAGGAGTACAGAGGAAGGCAAAATCGTGGTGGCTCTGTTGGCCAGCGAGGGTGACACAGGGCGACTGGCAGCTGACCTGGGCCTGGGGACTGCAGTTAGGTGACCGGCAGGGGAGAGAAGAGAGCATGGCGGGTGAAGAGTCAGCCGTGGAGACCCAGACCTGGGATCGAGGATGACTGTGTAGCAGCCACAAAGAGGCCAACAGGCTCAGAGCGGAGGGTGTATGCTAGAGGCTCCAAGTGCAAAACAAGGGCATGTCGTAGGGTCCTGAGTGGCCAGTAGTGGCAGGAGTGTCACGGGGGCCCTAAGAGGGGAGCAGTGGATAGCAGTGGGCCTGTGGCTTTATCTGGAAGGCAGAGTCCTTTTTCTTTTTTATTTATTTATTCATGACAGACAGAGAGAGAGAGAGAGAGAGAGGCAGAGACACAGGCAGAGGGAGAAGCAGGCTCCATGCAGGGAGCCCAATGTGGGACTCGATCCGGGGTGTCCAGGGTCACGCCCTGGGCTGAAGGCAGTGCTAAACCGCTGGGCCACCAGGGCTGCCCCAGAGTCCTGTCTTGAAGAAAGCTGGGGCTGGGGACTCCCGACCTGAATGCCTCTGGTACAGCTGGTGGGGTCTGAGCAGAGAGGATTGGAATCTGAATTTGAGGCTGGGCATTCATGGGTGGGGTGAGGAGAACAGACATGCATGGATTTGAAGACAGACTCCAGGTGTGCTGAGCTGGCGGAGAGGCTGCTGGGGCCAGGCAGGAGTATATCCGGTGCGGGAGAGGGCATGAATCTGGTGAAGTAATCACACACACACACACACACACACACACACACACACACACACACCTCTCTGCACACACCCCTACATCCTGCACACATTGGGCTGCAAGCCAGTGTCACGCGTGCCTACTGCGGACTCAGGGTCGGAGGCCCTGCAGTCATTGCAAGCATTCCCGAGTGCAGACACGGCCACGCCTGGGCTAAGTTCTGGAGAAAGAACAAAAGCAACACCTGCCACTGAGTGGGGTTTGCAGGACCAGCAGGGGTGGGCCACTAAGACTTGGGGCGGCCCAGGGCAGGCTGAGGACGTGGAATTGGGGATACTAATGTTGGCTCCACATTTATGTGTGGGGGACGGGTTGAGAGTTGAGTGGGAAGACAGAGAAAGGAGAACCCTTTCTGTGGACCCGAGCGGTTCAGCCCTGGCCCCACACGCAGCCCACTCAGAGAGACCAAAGGCCTGCAGGCCCACCCTTCTTAGCTCCCAACAATCTGCAGGGCCCAGCGTGACTCTTGGGGGTCTCACCTCCTCCCAAATGTCTTGTCCAAGACCTCCTTTGACATCATGTGCACTGTCCTCTTGGAGAGAAGCTCTGGTTCATGCAAACTTCCCAGCTCCCTGAATTCCCTATGACACATCCGTGGCTTTAATACAGCTCCGACTGGGCAGAGGGGGCATGGGGAAGAAAGACCCTCCAGCGGGAAGAAGAGCCCATGTGGGAAGTGTAAGGGAGCTTCCTGGTGGCTGGAGGGTAGACCGGGAGGAGAGGTGGGCAGGCGCTGGAGCCGAGCGGGGGCCGGAGTGACTAAGGCCCTGGCACTGAAGTGATGACCAAGCTTTTGAGCCTGAGGCAAGTGACACCCGTCGAGTGGTTTGCTGCTCCATGCAGGTAGGAGGCAGTGCGAGGGAAACCCATCCCTGGCGTTGAGGCTGGGGTGCGGGGCACGGGGGGTGGGATGGGTCTTCCAGAGACTGTAACACAGGTCAGAACACGCACGCCAGCCGTATCAGAACCAACGTGGCCTCTTTCATCAAACCTCAGCAGTGTGACTCTTTGGCTTACTTCATAGGTGATATTTCTGTGGTTGGGGGGTGACCATGGACTTGCAAAAGCCCCAGTAACGTGTCTAGTTTCTCCTGATGATCCACCAGTCTGGGAACCTCTGACATGGAACACTCAGCACTGTGTCATTTCCCCTTAGGTAGCGTGCCGAGCCCTGGTGAGGGGTGTAGGAAGAAGGCTTGGGTGCAGGGCCCCAGACTCTTGGTCAGGGGTGGGCAGGCAGCCCGCCAGGAACAGCTTCTCTTGCCCAGTGCCTGGCATCCTCCCTGCAGCTCTTCAGCTGCTCATGGTAGCCCTCAGAGGTGGGACGGGGGTAGTCCGCACCCCGGGATTCCTGGGGTTCAGCTCTGGGCTCCCCACACCTACAGGCCTGGACTGCAGCCCGGTGGTGTTTCCAGGTGGTCCTTGGAGCAGTCATTCATCCTGCTAACCAATCAGATGTGAGACGCCAGCAGAAGGTGACAATGACCCCATTCTTGGGTCTCAGACCCACTAGGGTGGTTGTTTCCTCCTGAGGCTCTGGAGGCGCCCCGCCCATTGCCTGCCCTCACCTGAGTCCAGAGGAAAGGTGGGCGTGCAAGGAACACGTTGGACTGTGCACGCCTCTGGGAGGTGAACCAGAACAGAAGCCCAGCCCGGGGCCTCTTCAAAGCCACGGGGGAACGAGGGCAGGAGAGGAGACTCCTGGTTGCTGAGGGCCAGCTATGTGCGGGGCAGCAAACTTATGCACAATCCCATTCTATCGAGGGGGGAGACTGAGGCTCAGAAAGGTAGAGGGACTTGGTCAAGGCCCCTCAGTTAGTGGGTGTGTGGCTCTGGGACTCTGGAGCCATGCTCTGCCCCAGCCAGGGAGGGATGCTTGGAACAACCACCACCACCACTAACAGAAATGTCCAAGTTCCAAGAATTGAAACGGCCTCGGGACCACATGGCTCATTTTTTCTGGAATCTCTGTCGAATCCAGCCAAGTGGAAAGTCCGACTTTTGTTCCCTTCCCAGCCTCACAGGCCGAGCCAGGGTGGATGGCCACCCCGGCCCTCGACTTCCTGCTGGTCCCAGGTGGCCCCTCTGGGGGTGCTCCTCATACACTTGGCTGGGGCTGCCCGAGCTCAGGAAGGGGGGGGCGGCCGTGACCCGCGGGGAGCCCCAAGAGCGCAGTGGGGCTTTCCCTGGGCTCCGTGAGCCGGGCCTTTCTTCCTGGCTCGGCCTGGGCCCAGCATCACCGCCCCCCCCCCCCGCCCTGCCTCCCCCTTCACCCCTCCCTGTCTCAGGGCCCAGTGCCCCGGGAGCAGGAGCAGTTAGGGGGCGGTGAGCTTCCCCGGCTGTCCACTGCCAGGGCTTCCCCAGGACGGCTGTGACCTCATCTGCCAGCAGAGCAGGCCGGGGGACATCCTGCGTGACTCATCGGTGGGCCCCGCACCAGGGGCTTCCGGGCCCAGGAGAAACCAGACACAGAGGCCCATTGTTTGCTCCGGAAGCCCCCCCTCTCGCACTGCAGCCTCAAAGGGGGCGTTTGTGTGTTCTTGGTTCTCTGTGGCTAGAGTCCTCTGGGGCATGGGGGCCCCTGCAGCAGGAGGAAAGTCAGCAGCCAGGCACTCACCCTTGAACCCCACAAGTTCACCCCTGATGCGGGACCCCCTCTTTCTCCCCCCTGGCTCCAAAAAAAAAAGCAAGTGAAAAGGTTGTGGGTCAGCAGGTGAGGCAGCTATGACCTGTTTCTCTCTGCTCTCTCCGGGTCCCCATGTAGGGCACCCCCCAGGACCCAAGGGGCCGGGCAGGTGGCCTAAACTGGGCACAGCTGGGGAATGAGGAGGAGCGGGCTGCCCCGCTGCCCCTGGGGATGGGCCAAGCTGGGTGTCCTTAGAAACCTCAAGGGGAAAACAAACAAACAAAACAAAACTTTTTCTTCTTCTTTTTTTTTTTTTTAGAGGAATCAAAGGATATAAAAGAGCATTTACAGGAAGCAAAATCCAAACGACTAACAAGTTCGTGAAGAGGTTGTAAACCCTGCTAGCTATCAAGGAAATGCAAATTAAAACAATGAAGTACTATTTTATACCCAAGAGATTGGCAAAAATGACCAAGACAGATATTGTCGAGAATTGGCAGCATGGGAAGGGGGGCTCTCAGGAGCTGCTGGGGGGAATCAACACCGACAGGCAAGTAATGGGTTTTTACTGGAAATCTTTATGTAAATTCAATGTGTACAGACCTCTGAGCAGGAATCCTGCCCCTGCGGAGCTCAGCCCCAGAGTACTGGGTGAGGCCCTAGAGTACCATGGCAGAGAACCCTTCCCCAGCTGGGGTCCCCCCACCCCCATGCACACGTATTCCCCAGTGTGCGGGCCTTCTTCAGCAAAACCTGGAAACCTGGAAACCAGGCCCCAGGGAGGTTCCCTCACCTGCTGTCCTTCCTGGAACCCACCACTGTCCAGCTGCCGACTCTGGCCCTTGGGGGTTTGGCTTCAGGACCCTGACCCTGAAGAAAGCAAGACACCCCATTTCCTTTCTAAGCTCCAGGAGAACATCCCAACCCTCCCCACTCAATATGAGCTTTCTATCTTTGGGGAGCAAATCACCACAAACTTGGCAGCTTAAAGCAGCGTGTCTTTGTCACCTCATCTCACAGTTGCTGTGGATCAGGAATCTGGGCCTGGCTTCTCTGGATCCTTTGCTCGGGGCCTCAGAAGAATGTAGTCTAAATGTAAGCTGGCAGCATTCTCATCTGGAGGCTCAAGTGGGGAAAAAGCTGCTTCTGAGTTCAGGCATTTCCTTGCAGCTGGATGACCGAGGCCCAGCTCTTTCTGACTTCAGCTGGAGGCCACGCCCTGATCGAGGCCGCCTGTGGTTCTTTGCCACATGGGCTTCCTTGACATGGCTGCTTATTCCACCAAGCTGGCAAGGACAGGCTGTCTACTCAGAGGGGGCCCAATCCCATGTTTAAGGGTTCTTCCCCAATTAAGCCAGCCCCACTCAGAATAATCCCTGTTTTGATTAACTTAGAATTGACTGGTTTGGAATCTTACCGACACCTGCAAAATCCCTTTATATTCTATGAGCTAGGACAAGTCACAAGTCCTGCCCACACCCAAGGGGAGGGAATTACGGGCTGAATGTAGGGCGGGAAAACATGGGGGCCACTCTAGGGTGTGTCCACCACCTTTTCTATCTTCCTGTAGAGGAAAGCTCCTCATCTGCTGAAGGGAGGTGAAGGCTCAGGCTGTAAAGAACAACCTTGGGAGATGCAGCCTTCCCGGCATGGGTGGCACAGGGTACCTGATGCAGGGGTGAGACAGGGTACTTGGTGAGGGTGGGACTGGGCACCCAGTGAGGGGGAGAGAGGGTGGGGCTGTGGAGTAAGGGCCAACAGGAGTGGTGCTGGGGTGCTTGTCTATCTGAGGTGTGGAGGATTTTGAGGGGTGGGTGGGAAAAGAGGTCCTGGGGAGGGCTGGCCTCTCCAGCAGCATGAGTAAGTGAGGAAGAGTTGGGGCAGTAGGTATGTGTACTCTGTGGGTGCCCTGGGATGACCAATTCTCTATTTCCAGCTGAGAGGGCCCCAGAGACAGGCACTCCTCATACATGTCAGCCCCTTACATTGCAACCTCTTCTTCTGCCCCCACTATCCTTGCAACTGGGGGACCCACCCCCTCCTCTGCACAGCTTTCATGAGCTCCTAAGAGGTCAGCTATGGGGCAGATGGGAGGGCACTACGTATCCCCACAGAGGGATAGTGGGAGGATTGTCAGCCTGCTGGCCTCAGCTCAGCCTGCTCCAGGGAGGAACATTGTCAACCAAGAACAAGCACCCACTAAGCTGGGCCCCCTCCCACTGCTGGGTTCAGATCCAGCAGGGACCCTCTTGGAGGTTCGGAGCCTTTAGTGCCTGTGGGCTGCCCTGGCAGCCCAGGTTTCATACTCCATGCCCTACTGAGAGACAAGGCACAAGGCCCTGGTGGCCCCGGGTGAGGGTGAGTCCTTGATCTGGGATCCTGCCCAGATGTCCTGGCTTTCATCCTGCCCAGTTCTTGAGAACTTCCTGCCCTGCCTCTGCACCTTGACCTCCTTTCATCCTTCTGTACCTGCCAAGCCGTGAGCTGGATGGGGTACCTGCCTCCTCTGACCTGGCCAACGAGGAGTCCCAGCCCTGTGCCACTGACTGGACCCTGGATCTCAGGCCTACTTCAGTTTCCTCTCACATTCTGGCCTACCTACACTCTCACCCTAAGCTGAGTGCTCCCAGGACAGGTTCCTGACCCAGAACCAATATCCTCAATCACCCTCAGCCTTTGCTCACACGTCAACCAAGCAAGGGTTCCAGATAAGGCATACACAAGCAAAGGCGGGGCCCTGGCACGATGGTTAACTCCTCTGAGCAGTGCTGGCCTCAGCACACGCTGGTCTGTTGCACTTGGTCTTCAGATGCAAACCACAGAAACCAGCTTTGGCTAACTTACTTAGAAAAGGATTTTAGTGGAAGAGTATTGGGCTGCTCACAGTGGATTATCAGGAAGGCTGGAGAGCAAGGGAGGTGAGCACCGTTGGACAGTGTCTCCCATGGGGACAAAGTGCTAGTATCTTCCACCCCTGGGTGGACCCTACTGGATCCTTCAATCGTGTCAGCCTCTTTCTGAAGCTTTGCGTCACTCCCTCCAGATTCAAAACCCCAGGTACAAGAGTTCGACTGGTCAAGCTACCCCCTGGCTGAGGAGTGAGGAGGGGGCAGTAACTTCATCTTCTATGGTGCGAAGAAGTAGGCTCTCCTTTCTTGGGAGTTGTCCAGCAGAGGAAGAGCATGGCCGTCACCTCTCAGGTTGACTCCCCCGTCTTGGCAATGGTGACTCCTGGGGCCCAGCATTCCCAGTGTGCATCAGACCCAACCAGTACGGGTTGAGGTCTCTCTGATCTGCCTCAGGATGTCTGGAGGACAAGTCACTCTTTGGACCTGGCCTGCGCACTCTTCCATTTGTGTTGATGACAAGCAACTGTGCCTTGTTTCGTCCCAGAACTGAGTCCCCCACCAAGTCTCCCAGGTGTCTGTTAAGGCCACAGGGCCTGCCTGCATTTCTCATTTGTGTTCCATACCTTAGGGTTTCTGACGCTCCGTATCTGGTATGTGGCTCATAGACTTCAGCTTAACTGGTATTTTGCTCCTCTAGCGAATGTCCACCCTCAGAGTCATCAAATGGGGGCATTTCTTCTATGATTTTACAAGATTCCCTATAACATTGTTTGGTTCTGCTGAACAAGGACATAAAGAATCCCTGGCCTAGGCTGGGCAGGGCTAGGCATGAGGAACCCGGAGCAGCAGCCTCCCAGCTGAAAATAGCCAGCATCCAGAGGGACAGCTGGGAGGCCAGGAGGATAGGCCAGAGACTGCTCTCTTGGTCCTGCATCTAGAGGCTTCTCTCCTCTCCCACGGCTCAGGGGATGGGCCTGGGGAGGCGTGGGGTGCCATCCCCATCACAGTTCTGCTTCCAGACTCCTGCCCCTGTGGACTCAGCCTGCTTTCTCCAGCAAACTGAATTCTGGCCCTGAACATGGAAGAGGGTTCCTGAGCATTCCTTTGACCTGACAACCACCCCCCAACACCATAAGGCTCTGGGGTCTGAAGGGGAGGGGCAGAGCCCAGAGGCAGCTACCATGAAAGCTTGATCCTCAGAGCTGACTCATGGGCTCAGACCCTCCAGGGCTTCTAGACTCAGCTAACTGCCCACCTTAGGATGAGGAATTTGCTCCCCAAACGAGGGGATCAGATTGCACATTCCTGAGGCCTGAGTCACTCCCGGATCTTGCCTATTTTAGGGAATGTGTTTGTGCTAAGGCTGGGAGGAGAGCTGAGGGCCTGGAGGGATTGCACACTCCACAGGCAGTTCACTCTTTGTCCAGCTGGCCTGGGGCGGGGAATGAGGGCCCTCCCCCACAAATACGAGAGGGACAAGGCTGTGACCTTTGGAGCCACTGAGATGCGGTTCTGAATGGGCCCCAGAGGACCAGAGAAGGAAGAGGTCAGACTGAGGCAAGAACCCGAGCCTTTGCTTTGTCCAGAGTTGGCTTTAATTTGATCCCATGGGACAAAGAGTGGAGAGGGTCCAGTCCAAGCAGGGCTCCCTTGCAACAACCCTGGGAAAAGGACTTGGTCCCTCCCCACCTCCTTCCAAGAAGGACAACCTCCTGGAGGGCACTGAGAGCTGAATGAGGGTCTGGTTGCTCCTGGCTCCCCCTGAGTCATGGCTGTGAATCCTAGCCCCTTGCCCACCTTAGGGTGCTCCATCCAGGGTGCTCTGTTGAGATGGTCCTTTTCTGTCTCCAGCATGATCCACCAGCTGTGGAGAGAACCCACGCACTCCTCAGTAAATCGGCTGCTGTCACAGAGGGCATATTCAGGCACACACTGCACCAAGCCCTTTGTGTTGTGTGGCCATGTGCCCTGGTTTGCTGGACAATTATTAATAGTACCTCTTTTCCCTCTCAAAAATGTCCTGGTTTGGAAGATAGGTGTATATTCACCCTAATTCTATAGATATTATTTTATTTAGTCCCCGCAATGCCCTACAAGAGGGGCTAAGAGCCCCATTTTATGAGAGAGAAAGCAAGGCTTACAGAAGAGAAATAACTTGCCCAAGGTCATACAGTTGGAAGTGGCAGATCCGGAAACTGTTAGGAACTCAGCTCTTGACTTCAAAGCCCCTTGACTTAGCCACAACACAAATTTCCTCTCCTTTGATGCCTTGAAGGAGTGAGAATCCAGTATCTCCAAATAGTAGAGAAATAACAATTAAAGTCCTGGAGTTATCTGGCTCTCCTCCCAGCCCCACACTTCGGCTGTCTTTGGCATGTTGTTCCCTTTTTGAGAGACAGCGGGCACAAATCTGATTTGCTTGTTGGCAGTGGAGGCATCATAATCATCAGACGGACAAGCATCGCTGTGCCTCCCGTGTGCCAGGCGTTGCATCCAACCCTCACGCCAGCCCTGCAGGCAGGATGTTTTGGTCCTCCTTGCACAGAAAGGAAACTCCCCAAGGTCATACAGCTGCAAGGAGTCAGAGGGGCCAGAACGTGGAGATCCCAGCTTTGAGCCAAGTGAACTCTGCGCAGGGTGCCATTTTGGAAGCTCACCAATGGAGCGCTGTGTGGGCTGCAAGGGAATAAGGTTCCCCTGCGTGTATGGCAGAGACAAATGGCTGAACCACTTTATGGACCCAAAGACTCTCAAAGTCCCCAGGCATCTTGGCTACCGAGGAGCCAGGGCTGTCTTGCCCAAGAGCACAGCAATAAGCCCCATGAGTTGGTCTGAGGCCCATACACAGATGGTCTTCATTTGCTGATACATCACATTTAAAAGGTTTCCAGACGGCGTTTTTATTTCTTTGGTGGAGAGATCAATGTTCGGGGCAGAGCATGTCCACCCTGAAGGTAGAAAACAAACCGTTTCTGGAACCCAGAACTCCCTGCTCCAGTTTCTGCACCCAGAGACCAGCACACTGTGAGAGCCTCTTCCCGCCCCAACACCCTGGCCCCTGGGGGAGAGAGATATAAAAGCAAGCACATTCCAGATGGTCCAGGGAAAAGGGGATTTGGGAAAAGGATGTTTGTTCAAAATTTACCAAAAATAGATAACCAAGGGGAGGAAGAGTCCACCTCTTGACCCATTTAAAAAGCTATTTCCCAGGAAAGACTTTCTAAGTAGTGGACAGTCACAAGAGGAAAAACCAGTGGCTTTGACAATGTAAAAATATAAACATTGGGAGGTTAAAAGCCATCAAAAAACAAAAATAAAAGGAAACAGCACACTAGTAAAACACATATGCCACAAATGTCACAATGGCAATGTAGAGAGAGCTCATAGAGTGATTTGCTGGTATTTCCAGGAACTGGTGCAAACCCATGACACTGGTCCTCTTGGACCTCAGCTGGTGGTGGCATATAAGTCAGGGACAACCCTTCTAGAAATATTTTGGCAGAATCAAGGATGTTTAACTAGAAAACATAAATGTCTTGGTATTTTCTCTGTGGAAATAATTAGAAATTCAAACAAGAAATTATGGACAAAGATGATCCATAATGGGAATGTGGAGTAGCAAAAAACTCAGAAGCCTAGATATTCCAAAATAGGTGAAAAATTAAATATATTACACTCCAGCTATATGATTACACAGCCCTTTAAAATGGTATTTTTGGGATCCCTGGGTGGCGCAGCGATTTGGCGCCTGCCTTTGGCCCAGGGCGCGATCCTGGAGACCCGGGATCGAATCCCATATCAGGCTCCCGGTGCATGGAGCCTGCTTCTCCCTCCGCCTGTGTCTCTACCTCTCTCTCTCTCTCTGTGACTATCATAAATAAATAAAAATTAAAAAAAAAATAAAATGGTATTTTTGAAGAATGTTCATGCAGAGCAAAAAAAACTATAAAATGTTATTGAACAGACTGCAAGGTGATTGTATGATCCCAATTTTAAAAAGCATGCATCCGTACATGAATGGCACGGCTATGTAGAAACATGACGACTGCCACCCATAGACCCCGGGGTCAGGGAGAGTAAGTTATGGCACTTTCCCTTCAGGCACCATCTCGAAGGCATGTAAGCTGGCACCACCCCCTGCCCTCTGAGGATGGTAGGCATGTCATGAGATCACTTAATGTTCCAGAGGATGGAGGGGAGGCTGGGAATGGGGAAGGAGCCTGGGGGAAGGTCCAGAGCAAAAATGGCCCAGAGAGCAGGACATTCAGGTGCCACCAGTAATGGTCGGTCGGAGAATGTCAGGGCCAGTGGACCACAGGCCAGTGGACCACGAATATCACCACAATCCGAGTCCAGATAACAGCATCAAGGACCAGTCCCCAGATTAGCTCCATGGACAGAGACAGGCGCAGGGCTTGGGTTGACCTGCTCTGTGGAAAGGAGTCAGAAGAACTGGGTCGTTGGCCTCTCTCTCTGCCCCAACTCACCACCTGGTCCTGGTGAGATGCTGAGCTTCTCTAGCCCCCGTTAGCTCATCTCTAACACTGGATGTGAGTTCACCCTTTGCCTACCTGTTGTGAGGACTGAAGCAGGCCGTGTAGACCATGTGGGGATCTACGGATTCCAGCCGGCCTCTGAGGGATGAGGCTGATTCCAGGACTTGATAGCCCCGGGCCCCTCCAGAGCCAGCCTTTTTCTAGAATCCTTCCCTTTCCACAAGCCCCAGGCCTGTTTCTTCTGGACCCCTCCAGCACTTTCTGCCTGACCACACAGATCCTTAGCTCTTTCATGCATGAAAAGCTCGTCTTTATGTATTTTTTATTTAAACTCAATTAGCCAACATAGAGTACATCATCAGTTTCAGGTGTAGTGTTCAATAATTCCTCGGTTGCGTGTAAAACCCAGTGCTCATCGTATCACGGAAAGCTTGTCTTTACAATTACGTTGTCAGATGGTTGTCTACTAATGACGCCCGACTGTGCCCCAGGCTCTGTCTGGAGAAGAGCATCCCGCAAGGGGAGTGAGACGTGCTCCTCTCTGAGAGTGAGGGGACAGTGTCCAGCGCAGTCGTATGGCTGCTCTGGCTCCCCTGGAGGTGGAGACGGGCACTGCCACAGGTGACTCAAGGGCCTGTCTAGAGACCAGCCCCGCCACCTGTTGACCATAGAAATCCACAGATGGACACGGCTCTTGCTGGAGGAAGACAGGGTGTTGGAGACACTGCCTGAGGCTGTTTAACCTCCAAGCGCCAGGATGGGCTGTGTCACTTCAAAGCTCTCTTCCAGATCCCAAGGCTTCAAGTTCCAGGACGGTAAGCACCCAAGGCCTTGGGATTCAGAGGACAGAGAATTCCAAGTGGTGTAAATCCTGAGACTCTGAGATAGTGTCCTCAGGAACAGCATCCCCGGGCCGCCCTCCTCCATAGAAATCACACAGCTTATTCAAACCCATGGGGGCGCCTCCCCTTGACATTGGGGAAGTCAACATTTCTGCCCAGAAGCCTCGACAGCCATCCTGTCACCAGAAAACCAGAGGTGAGTTATCCAAAGGGGAGGTGCTAATTTAGTCATCTAAGACCAGGGCCCGTGCAAATGAAACGCAGGGACAAGAGACCCTCAGTATGTTCTGTCCAGAGTGTGCCCTCCTGGGACAGGTCTTCTCAGATGCTTGCTGTCCCTGGCTGGGTCATTGGGAAAGTCAGAAGCCTAAGTCCTTGCCCTGGGGCAGGGCCTAGCTCTTGAGAAGGAGACATTCCCGTGGGTCTCAGAGTTTTAACTCCCTCCTCACCATGGTGAGAAGGGTGGGAAGGCCACCCGATGTGTCCTTGGATCTCGTTGCTGACTTACTGTGCTGCCGTTCCTGGGGGGAGGCTCGGATTCACTGGGGCAGAGGGGCCTTGAGAGACATACAGCCAAGCACACCCTGTCCAGCCTCCCCGGAACGTGTGGCCCCCGATGGACAAAAGAACAGCCTGACCACAGGCCCAGCCCTGGGAACAAGGGGTGGCTTCTGGCCCTGGGACTGATGAGTTCATCAGGTCCCTCTGACCTCATGCAGGCCAGAACGTTCCCTATGCTGCAGAACCCTCAGAACCTGAACCCTGTCCCCACCCCTGCCTGGCACAGCAGCCTAGAGCTGTCTGGCGGGAGCAGGGCTCTATCTGCAGGACATGGCAGGTAGGAAGCAGAATGGGGAGTTGCCTTGACCATGAAGTTAAGCGTGGGTGTGAACCTCTCTGAACCTGGCACTTGAGAACTCACATCTGGCACAACTGCCTTCTTCAGGTTAATGTTCCAGTGCCTCAGACCTCTACTCTACTGAAGCCCAGATGTTTCTTTATTTTTATTTTTATTTATTTATGATAGTCACACACACACACACACACACACACACACACACAGAGAGAGAGAGAGAGAGAGAGAGAGAGAGAGAGACATAGGCAGAGGGAGAAGCAGGCTCCATGCACCGGGAGCCCGACGTGGGATTCGATCCCGGGTCTCCAGGATCGTGCCCTGGGCCAAAGGCAGGCGCTAAACCGCTGCGCCACCCAGGGATCCCAGCCCAATGTTTCTATGTGACTCCACAGTTCAGCTCAGCACTGAGTTGTGGCAGGAGCTGATCCTACCCCGTCCCTAGCACAGATGCCAGCTGCCAGGCAGGGGCCCTGGTAGGCTAAAATGCCACTGCAGTTGGAGAGGGACATCCCTGGGGCCAGGAGGACTGGCTCTGATCACTGAATGCCCACAGGTTTCTTTCCTCTAAGCCGAGAGCCCACTGTGGAACGAGATGCACTCACACACTCCTACACAGTCACCTTGGACTTTGTATGTATGGATTTATCCATATGGTTTTTTGACACTCAGCAAAAACCAGTGGGTCCCAGCAGTTCTCAATTGACTGCTGAATTCCTGGTGCCTGGCACACAGTAGGCACTTAGTCAACATCTGAATGAATGAATGAATGAATGAGGCTAATGCATCGAGGTCATCCAGGTCTCAGCAGTTCTCAGGCTGCCCTTGCTGGATTCCCCACTCTCCTCCCGGTGGACAGGTGGGGGTGCTGAGGCAGAGGCCAGGCAGCCCGCCGGCTCTGGCAATTTTGCCTGAGTGGCTTGGACCTCAGGCTCTGGGCTTTGTGCATGGCCTTTGGCTCTGGGCTCGAGCCTAATCCTCATTCCCTGTATCCTCCTCACTTCCAGCTTGGCTGTGGGCCTCCCTTCTTCCCAGCTCTGCAGGGTCTGTGAGACACCGGGGGAGGGCGAGTGGCATCCTCCATTTCCTCTTCACCGAAGCTGGTGGAAGGGTGTGTCTCCGGCCTCTGGGGCTCCCTGCGGGCAACAGTGGGATTGGATCATGGCAGAGGGCCTGTGGGGCCTGCCTCCCACCGGACACTGGAAGCAGCTCCTTGGCCTCCCTCCTCCCACCCTCTCCCAAGTCCCAGCTGTGTCTGACTCATTGGCCCCTCATCCCACCCCTTTACCACCTGACACAGCTGACAGATGGATCCCCCACCCCCCAACCCTGGGGCATGGGCAACTGGACTAACCGGTATTTCTAGACTCAGAGTCAATGCAGGGGTGGATACTACCCTGGCACTGAGCTAGGATTTCACCTCTACCCACTTTGGTGATCCTTGTCGGACTCTGAAGTGCCGTGTATTGACTCCACGTCGCACTCGAGGAAACTGGGGTGCAGAGGGTTGAAGCTACTGGCCCAGGATGAAGAGCTGAGCTGGTGCTTCTCCACACGCCACCCAAGAGCCCCACGCGGGCCCTCACCCCGCCCCCTCCTCTGTGTTACATGATCCTCACCCTGCGGAGGCTGCAGGAGGAGTGTTGGCAAGTGTGGCATCTCCGGGGAGTGGGGAGTGGTGAGCCCTTGGGAGCAAAGCCAGGCTCCGGGCTGGGCTGGGGCGGGGGGTGGCGGGTGGCAGGATGGTCTCCCCGGGGGGCCTGGAGCCAGCCAGCCAGGCGCTGGTAGTTTACAGCTGTTCTCACGATGCAGGGGGCAGAATCCAAGGCTTTCCCAGCCACTGAAGAGGGGCATCTCCATCTGTGCCCGTGTCCCTGTGATGCCACCAGCTCTGTCTGCGACGGGAGGTGCCAAGGGAGGAGAAACCTTTTGTCATCGTCCTGGGGCAAGGAACAGCCCTCCTGCCACACTCACTGCCTGGAAACCCTTCTCCTGCTTCACAGAAACAGGACCCAGTCTTGCTTGAAGCTGTCCACCCCCCCAGGCCACAAAAAGCCTCAAATGTCACAGGGCCACCAACTGCCACAAAGCCTCCGCTGCTCAGAGCGTGGGAGCCCCGAGAATCAGAAGCCGCTCAGGGGTTCACTGTCAGAGTGTTTGTCCTCCGACTCCCGCACCGGCCCCGTATGTGGTCCTGCTGCCCTCTGGCCCTTTGGAGCCCATGTGAGCTGAGATTTTTCTTTCTTTCTTTCTTTCTTTCTTTCTTTCTTTCTTTCTTTCTTTCTTCTTTCTTTCTAAGATTTTATTTATTTATTCATGATAGACACAGAGAGAGAGAGGCAGAGACACAGGTCGAGGGAGAAGCAGGCTCCACGCAGGGAGCCTGACACGGGACTCGATCCCAGGACTCCAGGATCACGCCCTGGGCCGAAGGTGGTGCTAAACCACTGAGCCTTCTCCTCTTCTCTGTGTCCATCCTTTGAGGATCTCTTGCAAGGACACTTGTCACTGGATGACAGCTCGCAATCCTTAATTTAATTACATCTATAAAGTCTACCTTCTCCAGATAAGATCCCATTCACAGGTGCTGGGGGTTGGCACGTAGGCATATCTTTTGAGGGGAGCACAATTCAACTCACGACAGATCATTATGTCACACATTATAGGTCTACACCGGCCGGGGAGGCCCCGTGGGATCTGGTCCCCATCCAAACTCTGCACCTCCCACCTCAGCCCACCGCTGCCCACTCCCGCCCCCACTCCCACCCCGGCACCCCTGCTGCTTCTCCAGCACACCAAGTTAGCTCTGGCCTGGGCTTCTCGGGTGCTGGTCCTGCTGCTGGGAGAGCGCACCGTGGTCTTTCACACACCTCTCATCATGAGAGACAGCGTTCTTTAGGGTGTCAATCTTCTGATGGGGAGGCCTCCTCGGTCACCCCGTCTAAACTTCTGACACTCTTCCAAGCACTCTCTCTCTGTCTCCTGCTGTGTCTGTCCCCCCAGCGCTCATCACATTGGACCTACATGCAGTTTCCTCCTTTATCTGTGTGCTGTCTGCCCTCTCCTAGGAGGCAGGGCTGTTTCTGTCAGTTGTGCTCACGGCTGTGTCCCAGCAACTAGAAGGCTGGGGCAAGGCGGCCTTGGTTGAATGCATGAATGCATGAATAAATGAATGAATGAATGAATGGATAAGCCTCTGCTTAGGCTGAGTTCTGAGTTCCCAGAAGCCTTCATGGTTGTGCTAGCCCCACTTCCCTGAACTTTTGGCACAACTTGGACTCTGAAGAGCCCACAAGTCAACCTGTGAGCATCCTCTTTATCAAGGGTAAGTCTAGAAGGGGGTCACTACTGGTTCTGCAGACACTCCCTGAGCCCACAGACAAATCAACCCCAGGCCCTGGGTCTCTCCTGGCCCCTCTTGCCC
Organism: Vulpes vulpes; assembly: GCF_048418805.1. Lineage (NCBI taxonomy): Eukaryota > Metazoa > Chordata > Mammalia > Carnivora > Canidae > Vulpes > Vulpes vulpes. The sequence goes on along the minus strand of NC_132787.1, from coordinate 96,375,459 downwards.
CCACCTTGCCCATGCTTGCCCTGGTCACAGTCATCCCATTTAGACATGTGTACCCAGGGACCAGTGTGGGAAGGATGGGTGGGCCCTGCTGCCCCTGCCCCCCTTCAGAGCTGCCGTGGGAGAGGGGCACAGGGTGGGAGCAGGTCTTTCTGATGCACTAAAGCCTGGATGAAGGCCTCCAGGGCATAGAGGAACACACATGGGCAGCACCTAAGGCCCTGCAACACTGTGGGGAGGCTCCCCCAAACACCACCCCTACATTTGGTTGAAAATTCTCCCCCCAGCAGAGTCTCCACTTTAGAAGTGGTAGATTATGGCCAGAACCCTGGGCCCAGAGGTAGGCAGGACCCTGTCTTTCCCCTCCCAGCTGTGGGACACACACACATTCCCTTCTATTGCTGGTCTGCTTCCTCATCCCTAAGTCAGGGCGGCTCGAGCGCAGGAGGGATGGCTAAAATAGGATTCTTCTTCTATGTTGGCCCAAAGAGCTCTGTTGTGGCTGCCTGGAGCATTGAGTTGAGAAGGATTCTGAGGTTCAGTCGAGGGTTACAAGAAAGGAAGCACAGTGGTCAGTTAGCAATGTCTGCCATGGGGTTGGCGGGGGCCGGGGGCTGGGGGCCGGGGGAGAGTGAGTGCCAAGGTGTGGGAAGGCTCAGTGAGATGTGTGTGACGGTGCTTTGGGCTACAGGTCTACACGGGTCTGCGGATGCCTGCGGGAGCACCAGAAGTCCTTGCTGAGTTCGGTTGGGGACTCTGAGGCAGCCGAGGTGAGCTGCTGGCCGGGAAATCCTCAGTGACCCAGTGGAGACGCTGCTCCTTTTCTAGGCTGGAGTGGAGGCCACAGGACAGTGAGCCGAGGCCCCACACTACACTTTGGCTTCGGTGTAGCCCTGGTGCTTGCCGGTGGAGGCTGGCTTCTGGCCCGGGCTTGGATCAACGCGGCCGTGGCCCTGCCTGGGCCTGGCCAATGCCCTCCTCAGCTGTCAGAAGTGAGGGCTCCTCGGGACAGACACGGAGCCCCGCACACCCCCTCCCGGAATGCTGGGAAGACTTTTCACAGCCAGAGTTGCCAGAGCAGCCTGAGCGCCTTGGCCACCTTGGGAGGAGGTGCCCCAACATGCCTAGAGCCTCCGTTTCCCATCCGTGAGGTAGGAATCACACCAGCTGTTGACTTCTCAGGAGGGGCAGGTGTAGCTGTGCCTGGCAGAAAGGCAATGGCCGGGTGGGTGAGTGGCAGCCACATGGCCAGGGCCAGAGCTGTGGCCACCTAGAGGATGGGCCACCTTTTCCTAATGAGCACAAAGGCGCCCTGCGGGCCAGTGGTAGCTCTGGGGTTCCAGGTCATGCTGAACCACTAGCTTCATCGTTACAGATCTTCACGCTCTGGATGAGGCAGGCAGGTTCAGAAAGAGGGAGTCATCCGACGTGGTGCCAGGAAGGCTTCCTGGAGGAGGGAGGGCTTGAGCTGCGCCTCGCAGGGTCCGAAGCAACGTTGACCACCACGGGCCAAGTCTGGACAACTGACTTCCCCCAGACGGACTGCGACCGCTCTGTGCCTTTCCCAGCAGAGCTGTTTACTTTCCTACTTCTGTATTTTGGTTCCTGCTGACTCTTCTGTGACATAAATGCAAATGAGACAACAAGCACAACAACTTCAAAGCCAAGGAAGCCTGCGGAGGGGGCTGTCCCCACGGGACCCTGCTGGGCAGGGAAGCTGGGCAACGGGATGGCCCCCTCCCTCAGTGCCGCCCCTCCCACCCCCCGGGCTCGGCTCAGCTGGGTGAGGAGGCCTTCAAAGGGCCCCAAGGCCTCTGAGCGACCAGCAGGAGAGGGCAGCTGCGGGCAGAGTTCTGCGCTAATCGACGAGAACTTCTAGCATGGCTCATGGCTGGATTTTCCACATAATTTTTTTTTTCTTTTACCACTGGGAACTTAATTCAAAGGTTTTCCTGTGTGGAGCTCCAGAATATAAAATGGAAGCAGGAATGACCCGGAGCTTACTCCCTACCCACTTTTTGGACACCTTCCTGAAACACTTCTTGGGCCACCAGTAGTTTGAAAACTCCTGAGCCCCAGGATGCGACCCAAATGTTTAAAGCTCTTGCCAACTTTCCCTTCTGCCTGCCCAACACCTCTGCAGCCCCACGTGTGGCCACACCAGGTACTCCCGTTCCTGGCCTTCACAGGTTTTCACACTGTCTGCTTTGTCATCCCAAATGCTAATCTCTCTCCCTTTCTTCCTTCCTCCCTCCCATTTTTCTCCTGGAAAACTCCTACTCATCCTTCACGACCCCAGCTAGGATACCACTTTGTCAGAGAAGCTTTTACCTTGATCTCCCTCCACCAGCCACTCACAGATGTAGACAAAGTGGCCCTTTCTTCCCCTCCCTTTGCTTCGTCCCCAGCCCAGCATCAAAGTATTCCTTCTACTGTGTTTGAAGTACCTGATTCCCTGTTTGTCCCCACAAGTGTCTAATCTCCTTCAGAGCCTGCTGTCTTTTCACCTCTGCCTTCCCTAGGGCTGGGAACCCATCTGCCCCATATGGGCGACTGCTCAGTGGTGTCAGGAGGCAGCCACAGGGGCCTCAGCTTACTGGCCTGAAGGTGGGATTTGGGCCACTTGACGGTGTTTGGAGGTCCAGCTCAGGGCCACCCCTAAGGCCACACAAAGTGGTTGAGCCTGCATCATCGCTAATATCTGCATGCAGAGGGAGGCCCAGAGGATGGAGGAACCCTGGGCTCCCTCGATCTTTCTGGTGTGGCCTTGGAGATCCAGATTTATAGGCCTTGAGCAGTGTAAGGCTCTTCATCTTAGCTCCGGCCACTGCCGCCCCCCACCCCAGGCCCCCCAGCCCAGCAGGAAAGAGGCATCTCTGTTCCAGGACTCTGGGGCAAAAGGTCACTTCCTGGGCCAGGGTAACCATGGCAGCAGTGTGATCGCCTCCCTTCCCCTCTCCCCCAGCAGCCTCAGACTAGCCAACTGTCTTCACAAGCTCTGATTTTGTCCAAATCTACAGTTTCAGGCTGTGGAAGGTCTTGCACCAGTTTCTGAGCCCCGGCCAGATTCCCAGGTGTCCCGGGCAGTGTAGGATCTGCCGCTTACTCATCCCGGGGGCTTCTGTAAGCTGCTGAGCCCTCTGCTTCAGTTTCCTCAGCTACAAGGGAAGGAAGCTGATTTTGGTGAGAGGTGATCAAAACTGGGCTGAAGAAGCCTTAGGATTCCACAGACCTAAGTGTACTTTTGCCAAGCCCACTACTTTGCACGGTTTTTTTTTTTTTTTTTGTTGTTGTTGTTGTTGTTGTTTTTAATGTCAGACATGTTAGAGCTCTGGACATGTTTTTGCTTGAGAAAAGAATAAAGATTTTAGCTGATTAAAAAAAACCACCTGTGAATTACTAGATACGATTTCTATGCATTTAGACACCCAGTGTGTCCTGAAATTCTCAAAATTGGGACACAGAGAGAAACTGGGGGGAAAAAGAGCTGTTTCCTGTTTCCCAGCCATGCACCTCTGCTGTCATTGTGACATTACGAGGTGCCTGCAAAGCCTCTGTCTTCCCTGTCTTTTGCTTTCAATGTCAGCATTTCGCTCACGTAAGACCGACTATATTTTTGTGCTCTTCAAATTCTTTTAGGGGTGCCCTGGCTCAGATGGTTGAGCATCTGCCTTGGGCTCAGGTCATGATCCCAAGGTCCTGGGCTCGAGCCCCACATCAGGCTCACTGCTGGGGGTGGTGTGGGGGTAGGGGAGTCTGCTTCACTCTCTCCCTCTGCTGCTTCCCCTGCTTGTGCTCTCTCACTCTCACTCTCTCTCATATAAATGGGTGGATAAAATCATTAGATAAATAAATAAAGTCTACTTTTAAATCTCCCTCTTCCTTCTCCATGGGTTCCAGGGGTGGTCAGCTGAGTGTCTCCCTGGAATAGGGGAGGGAGGGGATAGATGTAGGGGAGGTAGGCTGGGGGTTGGCTGGATGGGTGAGCGATGTGGAGACAGAGAGGGACATGGGGAACTGAAGCCTGAGTGAGCACTATCCCCTGGGACCTGGGGCCTATAGGAGAGGTTACTGAACTCTGCGGGCAAAGTTTCTATTATTCTGCCCAGGCTCCTGGCAGCCGATCCAGTAACAGGGGCTGCTGGGATTCCAAAACAGGAACTGGGGCAAGAAGATGGAGGAGCTGTCATGGCCCAGGGCTGAGCGAGGACACAGCAGCGCCGGCCTGTCCCACACTCCCTGCCACCCCCCAGGGCCCAGGGAAATGCCTCTGACGTGGGCAGTGCTGCCAGCCACAGCGAGCCACCTGGATTCATGCCCAGCTGGGGACAGGAGCCTGCATCACCCCAGTCGTCCTGGCCACCCAGGTCAAGCAACTGAGATGTGGGTATTTTAAAATCAGAATGGGATACATTCCAAACCCGGAGTCTGTCTCAGGAGAGAGTATTGGCACTGGACACGGAGGCCAAAGGATCTTTGAACCTACTCTGCAATGTTCTCTTTTTTCTTCCCCCATGGAAAATGTATTCATGGACTACTTAGGTAATAAAAATTATAAAAAACCTTAAAGAACTTACTGTAAAAATATCAACTGTCTTACAGTTAACTCCAAACATGCTCCTTTTAAGAGATGGGGGTAGGGACTGACTGGTTCCGACCGTGCTCCTGACTTGTCAAGTGGTCAGATCTGGCTCCTTGGCCTCAGTTTCTCCATCTGTACAACAGGGAGGTGAACCCAACAGGCTCCAAGGTCCTTCCAGCCCTGACATCAGGTAACAAGAAGCTTTACTGTGTGAGGCAGCAAACGACCAAACTGACAGTCTGTGTCTGTCCAGGTTCTTCTGGGCCTTCTCAAGGTTCATACTTATGTGGTCTGGGTTCATTCCAGATGCAGTGTCCCCTGAGCTGCAAACCCTCAGGGGCTTGGGTGTGGTCCCAGGGCCATAGGCAACCGCAGAGCAGCCCGGGCTCTTCGGGCAGCTGAGCTGAGCTGCCTTTCTGGGGACAGTATGCCAGGCCTCAGAAAGCCTCAGGGTAGTCAAGACAAACACTGGCCTAGCAGCAGGATTTGTCACGTCCCTTTCTGAGTTGGGGATTGAACAGCCATGACCTGTGTGTGTCATTAAGACAGAGATGGTCTGGTTAGGGACATTGGCCCAGTGACCCTGCCCCCGGCACCAATCGCTATGACAACAGCTCAATAGGGTCCCAAGAGCCTAAGAATCCTGCTTCCACTGAGAGCGGGGTTGGCTAAGGTCAGACAAAGAAGGATTAATAGAGCCCTGTTCTCATTAAGCCACAAAGCGCCATTATTACAAGTCGCAATGGCTCTACCAGGAGATGCATCATGTTTTCAAGTCACAGAAAGCCCAGTACACCAAAGGGAATGGTTCCAGCATCAGCCTCAAAGTCACCCTGAGCCCAGAATCCGAGGAGGAAGAGAAAAACGAGAAACACCCCAATGTTCAATAGATGGTTACATAAAGCATAGCGCGGTCAAACCACAGCCTGGGCTGCACTCATGCACACATCCACGTTCATGATGCTATTGCATTGGAGTCCTCACGGTACACAGAAACAAGGTTACAAAATCTGTCCATAGATGCCTTTTTTTTTGTTGTTGTTAAGAAAAAATCATATGTATATCTATAAATCATATACATCTATATGTATACACAGCAAAAATACAGAAGAAAATATTTTAAAATGTTTTCAGTGATTATCTTTGGCAAATGTCACTTTTTTCTCTTGGTTTATCTGTATTTTATAATGAACATATATTGATTTTTCTTATATATATATTTTTAAGATTTTATTTATTTATTCATGAGAGACAGAGAGAGAGAGAGAAAGAGAGAGAGAGGCAGAGACACAGGCAGAGGGAGAAGCAGGCTCCATGCAGGGAGCCCGACATGGGACTCGATCTTGGGTCTACAGGATCAGGCCCTGGGCCGAAGGCGGCACTAAACCACTGAGCCACCCGGGCTGCCCTTTTCTTGTGTTTCTAAAAACTTGTTTGCTTAAACGTTGGTACAGAGAATTAGAGGATGGTCATTCTTTCCCTCTGTAGTCAAACTTCAGTTAATAAAATTCATAAGACCGCATTGATTTGGAGGGTCAAATTTTCTTGTAAAGAATATTTATAATCTAATATTTATAATGTAATATTTTATTAATTCAGGAACACATTTTTTAAAATTTTGCATTAATTAGTTGCATTTTCCTTGGCCACTAAGAAGCCCTGTGTATGTAATTCTACACACTGACTTTACCCTTAGTTCTCTGTCAGATGCATACTTATGTTTAGTCTAGAATTCTTTATTTATAGTTTTCTTCTTTTTATTTGAATTTCCATAAGTAACATCAAATTATGTTTGGATCAAAGTGTCATATCATTTAAAAAATTCTTTAAAAGTCTCAGCTCGAAAAAACAAAAAAGAGAATCAAGAGCTTTTGCTATTTTGGTATGGGCATAGTTTTCTATGTGAAATATTGTTTTAAAAAATGGGGAAATCTATGACCCCAAAAGTACAAACTACCAAAGAAAACCAAAACACATTGGTCTTCGTTAAAATGTAAAACTGCCGTGCTTCAAAGGACACTACTGAAAAAGTGAAAAGGTAGCCCACAGAATGAGAAAAAATATTTGCAAATCGTAGGTCTGATAGGGCACTTGTATCTAGAATATATAAGGACCTCTTACAACTCAATAATAAAAAATCAAACCATCCAATTACAAAATGGGGAGAGACTCTGAACAGACCTTTCTCCAAAGAGGATATAGGAATGGCTAATAGGCACAGAAAAGATGCTCAGTATCATTAGTGGGAAATGCAAATCAAAAGCACAATGAGACACCACTTTATATTCATGAGGCTATAATGAAAAGACAGATAGTAACAAGTGTTGGGGAGGATGTAGAAAAATCCAAGCCCTCATCCAGCACTGCTGGGAATGGGAAGTGTTGCGCCTACTTTGGAAAACATTCTGGCCGTTCCTCAAAAAGTTAAACATAGAATTACCATATGATTCAGCAATTCTACTGTAGGTATATATCCAAGAGAAATGAAAACATATGGCTACCCAAAAACTTGTGTGTGAATATTCCTAGCAATGTTATTCATAATAGTCCAAAGGTAGAAACAACCCAAATGTCCATCAATTAATAAATGGATATTCCAAAGTGTGGAATAATAATATGATAATAATTTATTCCGTATAATAATACGATGGAATATTATTTGGCCATGAAAAGAAAGAAATACTGACACATTCTAGAATGTGGAGGAACCTTGGAAATATTGTGCGGGGCGAAAGAAACAACAAAAAGCCATCTATTTGCTTGTTTCACTTATATGAAATGTCCAGAAAATAGATTGATTGCTTAGGGCTAGCGGGTTGGGGAGATTGTCATATGGTAGCCAAAGGGTGTGGGGTTTCTTAGATGATGAAAAATGCTCTGAAATTGATGGTGCGGGTTGTTGTGCAGCTCTATGAATATAAGAACCACTGAATTGTACATTTTAAGTGGGAGAGTTGTATAGTATGTGGATTACATCTCAACAAAGCTTGTTAAAAAATCCTGGGAAGTCGCCATGCTTGGCCCACTCAGTAGAAGGAGTGTTCTTGGCAACTCAGGTCTACACGGCAGCAGAGATGGGTTTAAACTCCAGCTCAGCCATTTCCCAGCTGGGTAACCTTCTCACAGGAGTCCCTTCACCTCCCTAAAATGGAGACAGTGATAGCAGATGCATCATGGGTTCCTGCTGGGCCTAAGCCAGCCAGCACTCAGACTATGATGCTCTCCGGGGGGCCCTCTGTAGCACCCCTCAACCCCTCCTCCACCACTGCCGAAACCTTCCTAAGTGACTGGGACTTGCAGATTCTCTTTATGGGATTTGACTGCCATGGGCCTTGTTAATGTTTAAATAATTAAATAGCAGTTCATCAGAATTTACAGGTTTGAGAAACTCAGAGAGAGTGCTGGAAGGCAGGAACATATGGGGGCTATTTTTTCCACCCCTGTTCCCTGGGGAGCCTGATCCAGGGCGGGCCGGGGATGGTCTGAGGAGTGGCTGTCTGCCCTTCAGTGGCCATTTAATTCCTTGACCTTCAGCTGAAGAATGAAGAGCTCTTCAGTCTACACCCTGTGTGTCTCTCAGGCCTTATATAAACTGCCCTATTTTTTTTTTTTTAAAGATTTTATTTATTTATTTGAGAGAGAGCATGAGCATGAGCGGGGCGGTGGGGGGTAGGAGGGCAGAGAGAGATGGGGAAGCAGGCCCTCCCTTCAGAGTAGGAAGCCCCACACCAGGGCTCAATCCCAGGACCCTGAGATCATGGCCTGAGCTGAAGGCAGACACTTAGCCGACTGTGCCACCCAGGTGCCCCATAAACTGCCCTCTTTTCAGACAATCCTCAGGAACAGCCTAGGACTGGAGTGCAGTCATAAAATTACAGAAAGTCAGTGCCAGGCCCCCTGCTGTTCGAAATGAGGGGACAGAGGTGCAGAAATGGGCAGGCCCTGCCACAGCAGCCTCCACGCCCGCTCAGTTCCCTGGAGGATTCAGATACATTCAGGGACCCCCTCTAGGGTGCTATACTCTGCTCACGGTTCAAGTGCATTCCTGCACTTAATCCCAGCAAGAAACTTATGAGGTGGATCTTATTTCCCCTCCTACGGATGAGCCCACAGAGATTTGCCCAAGGTCACTCAGGACGTAAGCAAGTTGGATTCCATCCCAGCCTGTCAGATGCCAAAGCCCATGCCCTTTCTCCTGGACTGGGCTCCCAGTTTCTCCACTTCAGAAATCAAGCAGGTCACAGGGGAGACGGTCACCTCCATACCCATCCCCCATGAGGGGCTGCTCCACACTCGGGATTTGCAGAGTTTGCTTGGGCCTCACCTGGTCCTGTTGCTGTCCTTCCACCTCCCTCCCCCGCCCCCTGGCTCATTTCTTCTTCCAGGGGCTCCACGCTCCCCAGCCCAGGTCTGTCCCTCTCTCAACCTGAGCCTCTGTGCTTCGGTTTCAACTCCCATGGGAGAGATGGAGAACGCGTTATGGATGTCCCCACTTCTAAGCCTTGAGCCTATCTGTTAGGATGTCTTCTGTTGCCAAGGAAAATGAAACAGATGTCTGGCAATAACTTCACAGGTTTCCTGCCAAACCAGGGGAGGGCTTGTCTTTGGTTTAGAAGCAGCCAAGAAAGACAAGCCCTGGCCCATATCATTCTCAGGAAACGCACGAACACACACGGGCTTCTCAAACCTGGGGGGCCTGCGCTCCAGCAGCCTCTCCCACCAGGATTTCAACATCAGCTGTGGAAACATGCTGCCTCCCTTCCTCCACCTGCTTCATGCTTTCCATCCTCCACGCCCCCCCCCCGACCCCCCACCACTGCCTGCTCCCCATCAGCTAGTGATTCCGTGGCCTCTTGGCCCGGCAGGCAAGGCCAACTTCCTTGCTGGGCTTATTTCCCAGCATGCCCTAGGTACGTGTGTGTGTGTGTGTGTGTGTGTGTGTGTGGCAAAATACACACAATGTAAAATTTACCATTTTAACCATTTTAAGACATACAATCCAGTGGGTTGGTATATTCACAACATTGTGTGCCCATCATGATTGTACTTCTGATCATTTCATCACCCCAAAAGGAAAACCCATAGTCATGAGACAGGCACTCCCCATTTCTCCAGCCCCTAGCCCCTGGCAACCACAAATCTGTCTTCTGTCTTCTATGGATTTTTCCATTCTGGACATTTCATATAAATGGTTTCATACAATATGTGGCCTCTTGGTGCTTGGTTTCTTTTGCTTGGGTTAATGTCTTCAAAGTTCATCCACGTTGGAGCACATGTCACTACTTCATGTGTGGATGTTCTCTGGCCAAACAATATTCCACTGTGTGGATATACCACATTGTGTTTACTCACCCATCAGCGGGTGGACATTTCAGTTGTTTCTATCTGTGAGCTGTTTTATGAATGGTGCTACCATGAATATTCTTGTGCAAGTTTCGTCTGAACACTTTTTTTTCAATTCTTTGGGGGCATATATCCATGAGAGGATTTGCTGAACCTTACCGTAACTTTTTGTCTACCTTTTTAAGGAACCACTAAATTTTTTCCTCAGCAGCTGTACCATTTTGCATTCCTGCTGGCAGTGTGTAAGGGTTCCAATATCTCCATAGCCTCACAAACTTGTTATTTTTCCAATATTTAAAAAAATGAAAGTCATCCTACTGAGTGTGAAGGGGTATCTCATTGTGGTTCGGATTTGCATTTTCTTGATGACTACTGGTGTTGAGCATATTTTCATGTGCCTCTTGGCCATTTATATATCTTCTTTGGAGAAATGCCTGTCAAAGTCCTCTGGGCATTTTCAACTGATTTGTTTTATTTTATTGTTGAGTTGTAAGAGCTCATTATGCATTCTGGATTCTAGATCATTATCAGATATATGGTTTACAAATACTTTCTCCCATTCTCTGAAGAGACATTCCACTGTCTTGGTGGCATCCTTTGAAGTATGACTGCCTTTAATTTTGAATTAAATGAAATTTATTTTTTCTTTTGCTGCTTGTGCTTCTGGGGGGCATATCTAAGACTCCACTGCCAGATCCAAGGTCATGAAAATCTACCCCTATGGTTTTTTTCTAAGGATTTTATAGATTTAGCTTCTATATCTATTTAGGTCTTTGATTCATTTGGAGACAATTTTTGTACATGATATAAGTTAATATCCAAGTGCATTCATTTGCATGTGGATATCCCCTCTGGCACTGTGTGTTGAAGAGACTTTCTACATTGAATGCTCCTGGCACCTTTGTCAAAAATCAACTGACCATAGACGTATGGGTTTATTTCTGGACTCTTAGTTCACTCCACTGATCTATGTCCATCCATGTACTAGTACCACACTATTTTGTTTAAACTCGGCTATACATTAAAAAAAATTTAATTTAAATTCTATTTAGTTAACATATAGTGTAATATTGGTTTCAGAAGTAGAACTTAGTGATTCGTCACTTACATATAACACCCAGTGCTCATCACAAGTGACCTCCTTAACACTTGTCACCCATCTAGCCCATCACCTGTCCATCTCTCTTCCTGCAATCCTCAGTTTGTCATCTACAGATAAGTCTCCCTCTCTTTTTTTTATCCCCTTCCCCTATGTTCATCTGTTTTGTTTCTTAAATTCCACATATGGGTGAGATCATATGGTATTTATCTTTCTCAGACGGACTTATTTCACTTAGCAGAATATACTCTAGCTTCATCCATGTCATTGCAAGTGGTAAGATTTCATTCTTTTTGATGGCTGAGTAATATTCCATTATATATATATATCTCCATATATATCCAATATATATATATATTTCCATAATTTGGCTGTTGTTGATAATGCTGCTGTAAGCATTGGGGTGCGTGTGTCCCTTCAAATCAGTATTTTTGTATACTTTGGGTAAATACCTAGTAGTGCAATTGCTGGGTCATGAGGTTTTGAGGAACCTCTAAACTGTTCTCCAGAGTGGCTGCATCATTTTGTGTTCCTGCCACACTATTTTGATAACTGTAGCTTTGTAGCAAGTTTTTATTTTTATTTTTAAAAATATTTATTTTTTTATTTTAAAGATTTTATTTATTTATTCATGAGAGACACACAGAGAGAGAGGCAGAGACATAGGCAGAGGGAGAAGCAGCTTCATGCAGGGAGCCTGATGAGGGACTTGATCCTGGGTCTCCAGGATCATGGGCCAAAGGCAGATGCTCCACAGCTGAGCCACCCAGGCATCCCTGTAGCCAAGTTTTAAAATCAGAAAGTGTGAATCCTCCAATGTTGTTGTTGTTGTTGTTCTTCTTCTTCTTAAAGATTTTATTTATTTAGTCATGAGAGACACACAGAGACAGGCAGAGACACAGGCAAGGGGAGAAGCAGGCTCCCTGTGGGGAGCCTGATGTAGGACTCGATCCCGAGACCCTGGGATCATGCGCTGAGCTGAAGGCAGATAGATGCTCAGCCACTGAGCCTGAATTCAGGTGTCCCTAATGCTATTCTTCTTTTGCAAAATTGTGTTAGCTATCCAGGGTTCCTGGCAATTTGACACAAATTTTATGGTTATGTCTGGGCCTGCCTGGCCAGAGGAAAAATAAACCACCAATTCTTACTGGTCTGACTGGCAGGTGACCAGAGAGAACGGATGGCCATCCAAGAGATGCAGGTGTTCCAGGGCACCTGGACCTCTGGCAGGTGGAGGCTGCTGACTTGGCATGGAAACCTCTGCGGGCAGGACCTTTTGTTCCCTTGCCTCTTAGCTGGAGGGAAATCCTGTAAATGTCCACAGTGACGCCCACGGCCCTGAAGCCAGGCATCTCTGTGAAGATAATGCTGCCAGCCACAGAAAAGGCAAGCTCGGTGCATAAGTTCAGAGACAAAATCCAGATGAGTCCACGTCGATGATTTGAGGTCATATCCTCATAGGAGCCCTTAGTACCTTCTCTAAGACCAGGCCAGAGGCTGCTGGGGATCCTCAGCCAGGACTGGCACCAAATAACTCCTAGGAAAATTAGACGAAACAATCTTGACAGCAGCATGCCCCTTGGGAAATGATGGGTCAAGTAGACCCAAAGTAAATATGAATATAGAATTCTGAGAAACATAATTAGTAATTTAAAAATTCTATATATTCTACTTGTAGAATTTAAAATTCCCATTTAACATTTATAAAAGTTGGCTATGTGTTAGGCTGTAAAGAAAGATTTCAAATTATAGAAAGCAGAAATCATACAGATTCCCATTCCCAGATCATATGCAATAAGACTAGAAATGAATCACAGAGGGATAATAATAATAATAGTGATAAAACCTTGGAAGCAAAAGCACAAACACATCAACATTGCTAGCATTTACCATAGCTCTTCACTTTTAAATGGGAAATAAAAACTTCCAATTTAGAATTCTAAAAAATTAATGAAAATGTGAAGATTATGAAATCTGTGGGAGGTGACCCAAACTGTGCCAGAGAAAATTCTGTAGTCATACATATTTTTTAAAGTAACAACAAAAAAAGGAAAAGTAAATTAAAAATGTGATTCTAAAAAAACAAGAACTAAAAAAAAAAAAAAAAAAACCAAACCAAAACAAAAAAGGAGAACCGAATAAAGTTAAAGTGGAAGTTAATGAATTAGATGGAAAAGAAGTAACATAGATCTTTCAAACCAAAAACTGGTTCTTTGAAAAGATAAACAGAATAAATTTCTGACAAATATACCAATTAAAAAAAAGAATAAAAGAAACCCTAGAAATGAAAATTGCACTATAGCCAGCAGCATGAAGACAATATTTAAAAGTATAAAAGAGCATGATATATATTTGACATTTGGATAATTTTCTTTTTAAAAAAATCTTTTTTAAAAATTTAATTGAAAGAGAGAGAGAGAACAAGCAGGGGGAGGAGCAGAGGGAGAGGGAGATATAGGGCTCAACCCCAGGACCCTGGGATCATGACCTGAGCTGAAGGCAGAGGCTTTACTGATTGAGCCACCGAGGTGCCCTGAACAATTTTCTAGAAAAATATAAATGATCAAAATTAACTTGAAAAGAATTAGAAAAACATGAGCAAACTCATGTTCATAGAAGAACCAGAATAATTACAATGGGCTAAGCTCCACCAGAGCGCAGGACATTTCAGAGGTGAGTGGCAGGTGGGGATGAGGGTCCAGCTCGAGGAGGGGGAGGAGCAGGCCTGAGGGCTGGCTGGAGAGCTTGCCCAGGTGCCGCATCACCTCTACAGTACGTTTATTCTGATCTCCGTGCAAGTCTGGGAACCTAGATTCAGGATTCAGACTCTGGGCTCCCTCTTCTCTCTCTAAACTTGGGACCCTTGAGCCTCATGTCTAAGGGCATCTTCCTCAAGCTCAGCCCAAAGACACCAATGCCAAGAAACAAATTCTTTCAGGAACAGGTGGGAAACAGCAGGAGCTGCCTCTCACCTATTAGCAACACCTTAGGCTTACATTAAGGGGAAATGAGGTACCCTGGGTAAAGCTCCTCCAATGCAACCATGTAGCCTATCCGCTCGTAGGTGAGCATGGGACAAAACAAAACACTTACCTATGTGTCCAGTGCCACAGGAGGATGAGATTCTCCTGGGAGGCAGAGGCCTGGCTCTGCCCCAACTAGCTTCCCTACCTGCTGTTCTAACAGGGCCGTGTGAGCAGTCTTTGGCTCTCTGTCCCTGAGAGCCACACAACAGGACTTCCTTGATCCCAGCAAGCAAAGATCCATGCATTTTCCAGCCCAAAGGGAGAGCTGGTGGCAGGACTGAGACTTCAAAATCTGCTCCCAGGGACCAGGTGGACCACTGAGTTTCCTCCCAGGAAGGCTCATTCTCTTGACAGCTTGTGTAGCCCAAGCCCCTGGACCTTGTAGAGGCCTTTGGGAGAGCCCCTGGCATGATTTCCTAGTACTGAGTCCTCTCAGCTTCGTTCCATGAGAAGACAAAAGGAGCAAAACCTGGACGTGCTGCTCCATGATTTGCTCAGGAGAGCTCACCCACCTCTGCAAGGCACCGCTCCATCTTACAAGAAATCCTCTCCATCTACCTGTCCAGGACAACTACAAGGAGGAAAAAGGAAAGATGGAAATCATACAGAAGAGAGGCCGTGGAGGGTGTCACTGAAGGTGGGGCACTGTCTGGATGGCAGGGCTGACCTCTTGGAGCAGCAGGCGTCTTCTAGGTTGATGAGCCCCAACTTGTCGTTCCTTTTTTTTTTAATGGACTTTATGTTTTAGAGCAATTTTCATTTCACAGCAAAATTAAACAGGAAGTACAGCAATTTCCTCTATCCCCCCTGCCTGCACACAGCCTCTCCCATTATCAACATTCCCCACCAGAGTGGTACTTTTGTTATAAATGATGAATAAATGATGAATCTGCACAGACACATCTTCTCCCAAAGCCCAGGGTTTATATTAGGGGTCACTCTTGGGGTTGTACATCAATGGGTTGGCCTGGATGCAGAATGACATGTATCCACCTTCCTGGTGTCCTACAGAGTGATCTTACTGCCCTCAGCATTCCTCATGCTCTGTCTGTTCATCTTTCTTCCCTCTGTCCCTGGTCATCACTGATCCTTTCACTGTCTCCATACTTGTGCCCCTTATGGAATGTCCCACTGTTGGGATCACATGGCATGGAGCCTTTTTTAGGTTGGCTTCTTCCACATGCATTTCAGGTTCATCCGTAGAAGGAAGTTCTTTTTGTACCTCAATGATTCATTTCTTTTTTGTGCTCAGTAATATTCCATTGTCTGGATATATCACCGCTTGTTTATCTATTCATCTGCTGAAGGACATCTTGGTTAATGGGTTACTTCCAAGTTTTGGAAATTATGAATAAAGCTGCCCTAAACCTTGGTGTGCAGGTTTTTTTTTTTTAAATTATTTATTCATGAGAGACCCACAGAGAGAGGCAGAGACATAGGCAGAGGGAGAAGCAGGCTCCCTCCCGGGGACCCCGGGATCATGTCCTGAGCCGAAGGCAGATGCTCAACCACTGAGCCACCCAGGTGTGCAGGTTTTTGTGTGGATGAAAAGTTTTCAACTTATTTGGGTAAATACAGAGGAGCATGATTGCTGGATTGAAGGGTTAAGAGTATGTTTAGTTTTCGTATCCTGGTTCCTTTTTCAACAGCTTTCTGGAGGTATAATTCACATACAGTAAAATTCCCCTGTTTTAAGTGTACAATGTAATGAGTTTTGTTTATAGTCATGCTCAAATTTTAGACTGTTTCTGTCATCTCAGAAAGTTTCCTCAGGCACCCTTGTCCAGCCCCCAGCCCCTGGCAACCACTGATCTGCTGTTGCTATGGTTTTGCTTTTTCTAGAATTTCTTATAGATGGAATCGCACAAGATGCAGTTTTGGGGGGTCTAGCTTTTGTCACCTAGTCTGTTTCTGAGACCTACCATGACAACATATCTGTTCGCATTTTCCTTTTCTTTGCTGAGCCGTATTGCACAGTGTGGGTGTATTTGTTGGTTTATCTGTTGACCAGCTCCTGGTTACTCGGGTTCCTTCCTTCAGCTGGGTCTGTTATGAATAACAGTGCTATGAGCATTTGCATATATGTCTTTGTGGGTGTGGCTTCTTTCCAAAGGGGAATGTACCAACCCCACCCCCAGTCCTGGGAGATGAGGAAGTTGGAGGAGGCTCAAGGCATAAAGAGGAAGGGGTATCACGTCCAGGCCCTCTTCACAGCCCAGAAACCTCTTTCCACCCCACTTTCTCTCCCCAGCCCTGCCCAGCCACTTGCTCTGAACAAAAGGTCAGGGGCCAGCAGAGGGAAGTAATGTGTTTATTTCCTTGTCTCCATGGTGCTGGGAAAGCTGTACTTGGTCTGGGGTGTGGGGTGTGCTGGGATGCGCTCCCTGCTGCCATGGCCCTGCAGGTGTTATTAGTAATCCTCATCAGAATGACGTCTTCTTCAGAGGTTCCTTTCCAGCATGTTCCATCTGCCCTTCCTCCGGTCACCTTCCATGGCCCATCCAGATCTAGGACCCTGGTCACATCTCAGAGCCCCCAGCCACCAGGTCCCTTTGTGGCTCTCAGATGACATATCTGTCACATATGATGTCTCCCGTGACCCCCACCTCACGTGAGGTGGGCAGAGCAGATTGACTTGCCCCATGTGGCAGATGGGCAGACCGCGGTCAGATGAGCCGAGAGGCTGGCATGGGACGGCACGCCCTCAGACCGCAAGCCTCATCGGCTTCCCCTTTCTTCCCCAAAGGTCCGGCTCTTACTCTCAGATGAAGAGAAGGAGCACTTGAATCCTCGAATTGCTTGTAGTACAACCAACTGAGTCACAGTGCGCTGGAATGTTAGTTCTTCACATATGTGTACTAGGCATCAGGCACTGGTCAAAGAACTTTACAAATTCGAGCTCATTTTCTCCTTATACTTATCCTAAGGCAGCAGATCATTACCCCCATTTTGTAGGTGAGGACACCGAGGCACAGAGAGGGTAGGTAACTGGCCCAGGGCCACACAGCCAGCAGGTAGGAGACCAGGGAGCTGCCCCACACTTTCAGCCACGGCACCCGGCTGCCCATGGGTTGGCTTGCTTGTTTCATGCTCCACTCATTCATTTTTAAAACAGTTTGATGGAGGTATAATTTAATGGCATACTTTATTTTATTTTATTTTTTTTAAATTTTTATTTATTTATGATAGTCACACACAGAGAGAGAGAGAGAGGCAGAGACACAGGCAGAGGGAGAAGCAGGCTCCATGCACCGGGAGCCTGACGTGGGATTCGATCCCGGGTCTCCAGGATCGCGCCCTGGGCCAAAGGCAGGCGCCAAACCGCTGCGCCACCCAGGGATCCCTAATGGCATACTTTAATTTAAAATTCGCCCACTTTAAATGTGCAGTAAAAGAATTTCAGTAAACTTACAGAATGGTGCAATCATTACAACACACCAGCTTTAGGCCATTTCAGCCACTCCATAAAGGAGCCTTTGTATCTATCTGCAGTCACTGTTTCCACCTCTAGCCTGAGGCAGCCACTGTCTACTTTGTGTCTGCAGATTTGCCTCTTCTGGAAATTTCATAGAAATAGAATCATCCATTCTGTTCTTTTTTATTGCTGCATAGTATTCCATCGTGTGGCCAGCCCACATTGTGCTTAGCGGTTCGCCAGCTCGCCGGCTTGGTGATGGTTTCCACTTCTTGGCCGTGGTGAATCAGGCTGCTCTGAACATTCGTATACACTCTTTGTGGGGACATCTGTTTCCTTTTCTCCCTGGGTATGTTCGTAGAAGTAGAATTGCTGGGGCGTATGGTAAATTCATGTTTGACTTTGAAAAAACTGCCAGGCTTTCACCAAGGTGCCGAAGCAGTTTCCATTCCCATGCCCATGGATTTTACAGTCGGGGGCCGGGGGCAGGGTTCCAAACCCAGGGCCACCCGTAAAACCAGACGAGCCTGATGAGAATCCCAGGCCATCGGGCCATAAAACAAGGCCCTCAGGCCACCAGCAGGTCCTGCAGAGCCTCTCTGCTGCCCCCGATGGCCTGAGAAAGAGGGAGACAAGAAGTCAGCTGTTTTGCTGTTTCACCTAGAAGAATCACCTTCTGGGACCAACAGCACCTGCTGAGGGAAATCAGCAAAATGGCTATTAAGCCAAGAGAAAAAGCCCAACCACACATGTGGAGAAGTTGGGAGAGATCTCACAAGGAAAGAAAACCAACTGGAGAAAGCAGGGGAGGCCCCCTCGGGTGCCTGGGGAATGGGCCAGCAGCTCTCAGGCTCTGGAGGCCGGTTCCCACCATCAGCTTCATCAGAGGCCCGGCAGGAAGATGATGGGGTGACAGTGGGAGGGCAGCCCTGGCGGCCAGCTGCCCGGGAAAGCCATCAGGCCACTCCTGAGCCAGGGCTCTGAGCAGAAGGCACTGCGGCCCCACCAGCAAGCCCTCCACCTGCACTGTGGGACCCTCTAGGAAGGGAGACGTGGGCCCCTGTTAGCCAGGACTGCTCAGAGCACTGCTGACTTTCCATTTGGAGCCACCGGTTGTTCCAAAGAGTCATTTTTTTTAAGGAAGTTTTGAAGTTTCCTTATTCAATAAAGAGATACAATTTTTGATTGAGAGGTTTCGACATTGCTGGTGGCAGCTGCAGATGAGAGAACTCTTACTCTGGCACATGGCAGGTGGCCATCAGACACTTCCCTCCCTGTTCCCTCCCTCATACAGATGGGGAGGAGATGACGGGTTACTGCTGACATACCCCCAGAGCCCGCAGGGATGGCAAAGGGGCCACGGCTGCACAAGTCAAGGATGCTGCCTGCCTGAGCTTACCCCTAAAGCCAGTGGCTCAGGACAGGAAGTTTTTTGACCCATTCTGGGCCTGCCATTGCCTGGGGAAGAGGAGGCTTGACACCCAGGGAGGGTAAGGCCACACCTTGGCCAAGTGGGGAAGGACGTGAAACTCCACAAGTCACACACTTGGTGTGTCCTGCTCCCATCTCTGATCACAAGCGATGATCCCTGAGATTGCTGTCAGTGGCAGGTCGATTCCAGGATCTCCCAAACCTTATATGATAAGTACCAGATGGCACCCAAAGGGCCCTTGGAGAAGGTCTTTGCCAGGCCTCAGAGTGGATACTGAGGGGGCAGAAATCACCGCTTCTGCTATCAAGTAACTCAGCCTGTGGGAAAGTCCCAGGCCCTTAGTGACTATACAGGGTGGAACAGCGTCCTCCCCAAATTCATGTCCACCCAGACCCGTGGACGGGACTCTATTAGGAAATCGCGTCTTTGCAGATGTAATTAAGGTCAAAGGAGATCATACTGGGTCCTAATCCAATGGATGGTGTTCTTACAGGAGGAGGGAATTTGGACACAAACCAGAGAAGACACAGAAGACAGAGATGGGCGTGATGCAGCTACAAGCCAAGGAACTCCAAGGAGTGCCAGCAACCACCAGAAGCTGGAAGAAGCCAGGAAGGATTCTCCCCAGAGCCAGAGCAGAGTGGCCTTGCCAACACCTTGATTTCGGATTTCTGGCCTCCAGAGCTGAGAGGGAATAAATTCCTCTTGCTCAAAACCACAGCAGACGGGAAGCCGGGCTCAGGGTGCGTGCAACACTGTGCTGGCAGGTGCTGGAGGGGAGGGAAGAGAGGTGCCAGGAGGAGGTGCCTCTTTCAGCTGCGCCTGCTGTTTGGGCTGGAGGCCCAGAGAACAGAACTGGAGCTAGGGGCTCCGCATGGCTCACGGCTGACCTAGCTTTAAGGACTTATGTTTTCCATCTCTGCGACCTCTCTGGAGCCTGGGAAGGGCACCGGACCCCGTAGGTGCTCAGGAAATTCTCCTGGGATCTCTCATTCCCTGTGTCCCCGGAGCACCCGAGCTGTGCCTCCTACTTGGTCCCGGCCTCCCTCTGCTTCGTGCTGGATTGTGGCATGACTGGCCGGCGGGCTGGAGGAGCTAACTTGGCTTTACTAAATCAAAAAACAATTTAGACGCTGCTGCTAACTGCTGAGTTGGCAGAGAAGCATCGGCGCCCCCCGACGCAGTCAGTGGGGATCCCTGCTTACGAGGCCACAAGCTCGGCCCATATCCCCCTCCAGGAGTGAAATCGCTCAGCTCTCCCCGTGGCTGGAGCCACAGAGAGCAAGAGCCCGAGGTCGGCATGAGGGGGATTAGCACTGGTCCTCCAGGTTATGCTCATCGCGTGGTCCCGTTCGCCACGCTGCATGGGGCCCAGCACTTGGCAGCCTGGATGCTGGGCTGAGCTGAGCGGAGTTTGCCTTCTGACCGCCCGCCGCTTCCCATTAGTGTTCGGCTCATCCTGGGCAGGGGTCCCTCTGGGACACGCTGGTGATCAGCCCACGGGGACTCCTTCAGCACCAACAGCACGTCATAGTCCACTTGACCCCTTCACGAGAACCCGGGGAAGTCTCTTCATCTGGCATGGTGGGTCATGGTAAGAGGGTGCCACAGGGCCCAGCTGGACTGAAACCTTGATCTTTCCATGCTCAGAGCCTGATGGCCAATTTCTCCAAGGGTCCTTTGGTAACTATCCCCCCGTGAGGCCTCCGGGTGCTGATGGGGAATGGTTTGGAGTGATCAGAGTTTGAGCTGAATAGTACCCTCCAAAACTCGACACTGAAAGGTCAGTCACTCTAAAAGGCCCTGAGTGTTGGGCACACCTGGTCTGGGCGGCCATCAACTTATGCGAAGACCTAGCAGCCCTGGGAGGTGCCTGCGCCCAGTCGGGGCCACTGTCTGGGGGACGGCAGCTCCACGGCCCTTCTCTCTTCCAGATATGCTCAGCCGGACAGTGGGTGAGCTGGACAACTGAACAGTATTTCCCACACCAGGCCTCCCTGGAGATTCCAGGGGTGAGGCCAAGCCAGGCCTACTGCTGGGTGTTTAGTCTCCCCACAGAGCGTATCAACACAGTCCAAGGGGGCAGCTGGGCAGGGGCCAGGGGGCCCTGAAAAGGGCTTGGACTATTGCCGTCTTGTCTGCATCCAGCATGAGGACTCAAGCTTTGGGGCAGCCCCCAGAGCTCGTGGAGGAGAGGGAGGTTCCAGACAGTTGCCCCGACGTGAATATGGGACTCAGAAGGGTGCACGCTCCCCGGTGAGCCCCAGTGCGCAGCCTGGCCAGGGCATGAGCTAGCATCGGGACTTTCCAGCAGAACTGCAGTTCCTGGCTTCCTGAGAGGAACAATGCTGGAAGGAAGGGGACCCTTGCCACAGATGGCACGTCCTGTCTATGGAGCTCATAGTGGCTTCAAAACAAAGAAGGCCGCCTCAAATTCCGCCCCTCGGCTCACTTTGTGTGGTGAACTTTCAGCTGTAGGCTCCGTCTCAGAAGAGCCCAACTGTTTGTCCTTGGGAGCCAAGACCCCAATTCAAGCTTGGTTACGAGGCCCAAAGCCAAGTGGTGGGAGGAGGCCAGCGTTGGTCCACAACCTGGTCCTGCTTGGGGCCTCCCCGGCTCCTGGGGACCCATTCCTGGTTCCCCAGTGACTGTCAGATGCAGAGCCATCTGCGCAGGACCTCTGGGGTCCAGGCACAAAGCAGCCTCTCAGAACCTGAGCTCCAGCAGGGGTGCGGAGGCCAGGACAGGTGTGTGTGCGGATGGATGGCTTTACCTGGAAGGGCTGTCTGATGTCAGAGCTTAAAGACCCGGAGATCAGTCCAAGCCTAGGCCAGTCGCCACTATGAGGAGATGGCACATCTGGAGAAGGGAAGTGTTCTCTTTCCAGACTGTTATCCAAGGGTCCTGGCTGGCCAGTTACTGACCCAGTGATCCCTGTGGGGCCTGGGCCTCTAGCCCCTCTGCCTCAGTTTACATAGTGGAATCCTCCCTTTGGCTTCAACTCCTCCTAGAAAGCTACTGCTTTCTAGCCTGGGAGCCTGGGTAGAGCCGTGGAAGACCTGAGGGTCCTTCAAGGGCAGTTCCTCTTGCTGAGCCCACTGGTAACAGGATACTGTCTCCCCACCCCCCTCCCCGCCCCCAGTATTTCCCATCAGCCCAGGCGCGGAAAAAACACCATTAACAAATGCTGGAATGAGTCACAGAAATGAACTTTATTGGATCACTGGGCGTCATCAATTCACCAGTAGGTCACAGACCCGTGGTGGAGAACCAACCACAGATTGAGCATCATCATCTGGGGACGTGCACATCCTCACTCAAGTGTCTAGGTGGTGCCAGGCCTCCAGGGAGGCCAGCCTGCTGCGGATGAACCCCCACCAGGATGGCAGGTTCCGTCCGTGACCCCTTCCAGGCCTGCAGGCTGAGCCCCCATCACAGTTGGCGAGAGGTGGTGGTGGGTGGGGAGCTGGCATAGGAGGGAGAACAGGGGGCAGCCCTCACCTGGGCAACGACTGCCTCTGAGGCCTCCTGGGCTCGGGGCATGAAGGCCTGGCAGTGAAAGGGAAGCGGAGTGGCAGGCACTAGGAGCCCTGGAGCCTGTGCAGAGCCCTGGGGAGAGAGGCCTTGGAGCCTGGGTAAGGCAGCAGAGAAGACATTCAGCTCTCAGACCTCACAATTGCCTATTTCCTGCCACTCTGGCCTAGGCTGGGGGAGGGCAGCCTTCTCAGACCAGACAGCTGACCGACGGGGGCGCCAGGGTGCATGAGACACAGGACAGAGCAGAGGGAGGGCTCCCACAGCCCCACAGGCCCAGGCCCAGGCCCAGGGCAGCAGCAGGGGTGCCAGAGACTGATGGCGGCGAACAATCAGCTTGGTCGGGGCGCCCCATCAGGAAAGCATCTGGGGTCCTGGTTCCAGACCCTCTCCCATGTCTTTGTCAAGAAGAGGCCAAGGGACAACAGTGGTTGTAGTTCATTAAAAACTGTGTTTCATTAAAAACTAGTTCTGAACACAAAGGATATATTTAAAAAGATATTCTTTGCTCCATTAAACATCATTCACTGAGAATTTCCTAAGCACCGAGTGCCGGGGCTTGGGGGTCCAGGGGAAGGCTAAGGCACGGGCCCTGCTCTGGCACAGGGCTCCTTCTCCCTAGAAAGGCGGTCCCCGCTACTGAAAGGCCGGAGAGTGTGTGCAGATCTGGGAGCCTGGCAAGGCCTGGCAGCGACCACCGAGGGACAAAGTGATCGAAGCCGCAGCTGAGAGCATCCCAGGCCCACTGTGGGTAGGAGGGACCCCCAGCTGCAGGCCCAGCAGAGTTCTGCTCTGCTCAGAGCTGCAGTGGTGGACACTGGCCGTATGGCCAGAGCCCCATGGTGGCCATGGTCTGGCCAGGCATTCCCCGGGCAAGGAGGAGGGAGGAAGACCAGGGGCTTGTCAGGCCGCCCCCACCCCAGAAAGGCAGGCCTGGGCCTCATGTCTCCCTCAGGTTGGATGCAAGGGAAAGTGTACCCTGCTTAGCACCTGATTACCAGAAGCAGCTCAGGGACGCCCCACCCGACCAGGCTCTCCTAAGCACCACATCTGTCCTTGGGGCATCTGTCCTTGGGGACCCTCTCAGAGCCCACAGGGCCCCAGGAGCCACACTGCTCAGGGACGCCACCCTTCCTCCCAGGTTGGGCACATCCTCCCTACTGTGCGGTGGGCACGATGGACACACCCTCCCTGCCCCGAGTAGGGCCTCCCTGGGTCCCTCCTGTCTCGTTTCATCCTGCGGGCTGAGCTCCTGGTTAGCAAAGCACCTCACACGCTCTCCCTTCCACATCCAGGTGGCTGAGACAATTTGGACTCCAGTTCTAACGGTGACCTCTCTCTGTGCCCTGCAGGGTACTGTGACCTTGCAGGCCCAAAAATAAAACCAGAAACAAAACAAGGTGGTACAGGGGGTCCTCTGACCTGGGCACCTGCCCCTGCCTTGGGAATTGAGGCCCTGGTCCTGCAGGGCAGAGTACCCACCTCGCCATATACCCCTCTGGGGAGAGGCTCTGCTAGCCCAGGGCCAGTACAGGGGTGGGAGGGTCAGAAGAGGCTGGGGGCAGCCTGGCCAGGTGCATCATGGTCCCGGATATACTGTAGGATGTCCATTTCGTCCATGGCTTGAATCTGCTGCTGCTGCTTCTGCTGTCCCGCCAAAGCCTCAGGCAGGCCTGCTTTGGGGGGCACAGCTGGCTTTCTGGGTAGTGCTGGCTTGGCTGCCACTGGCGGTTTGGGCTTAGGCTGGGGCTTGGGTGTGGGCTCAGACCCCAGGTTCAGAATCTGGTCCAAGTCCTCTTCAACTCTAGGGAACCAGAAGGGGAAGTTCTGAATATAACCTCCCGCAAAGGGAGCAAGGCCCCGAGGCAATGACACCCCACTACAGGCCTCAACCTGGCCTTGGCCCCAGCCTGCCCCCAGGGAGGGACAGGGGTAGGCTACTCCTTCCCCGCAGCCCCACAGCACAGGGGGAGCAGAGGCCGCCCCTCAGCAGCCTCTGGAGAGCTGCTTTTCAGGTGGCCCCTCTCTAGACGATGGCCCTTTACGGGATTTATCCTTCAACCTCTCAAGGAACGAGAATAACAGCTGCCAGATACAGACCTGCTCTGTGCCCAGCACTTCACACACGCTATCTTGTTTTATCTGCAAGCCCTTTCGGGGTACGACTGAGCTCTACCCTACAGATATGGATGCTCAAGCCCCAGGAGGCCGAGCTACCCTACCCGCCTAAGGTGACAGTGTGTGACAGTGTCTGAGTCGGGACCAGGGCGTCTGACTTCAGAAGCTGAGCCATCATCTAGACCAAGTTCAGCCTGAGAAGGACTAAGTGAGGGGATCTGATCACTGTGGGGTGAGGCTGCCTTCCATGTACCCACTGTGGGCCGCCCGGGTGCTAGACAGAAAGCCCACCGAGGGCAGGAGCCACCATGGCCCTGGACCTGACAGCCCATTGCTGGGTGGGACTACAGCCCACAGGAGCGTGACGGTCACACGGGACTTGCCCCAGGTACTGGACGGCAGTTAAGGAAAGCAGGCTACAACCTGGCTCTGCCCTCTTTGCCAGAGGGGAGTACTCGCTGCCAGTTCCTGGTGGAAGAACTCAATTTCTGGAAACCAGAGGCACAAGGCAAGACCCTTTTGATCTATCCCACCAGCTTCCCACTCGAGCAACATCCTGCTCAATATCTAGTGTGTCAGGCATTTCCACATCATTAACTCACTGCATAGCCACAAGATGCTGTCTGGTAGTAGGTATTAGCCCCATTTTACAGATATGGAAACTGAGGTACAGAGACATGAAGGGCTTTGCCTGGGGCCCATGGCCAGCTCGTGAAGGACTAGGACTTGGCCCGGGGGTGGCTGGGTCTCTCAGGTGCATCTGCCTTCCTGGGACATCAATGCAACAAAGCCCTTTCAGGTGGGGCTTCTCCAAGGTCGAGGATCCCTCTTTATGCTGAGGCCACAGATCCCCTGAGGCCCTTCAGGTGACACCTGCTGAACCTGTGGTCTCTGGGGACCTGACCCAGACACGTTCTTGCCTCCTGAGGGAGGAGCTTGGGGCTCTGTGATAAGCTCTATACACCTGCGTCCTCAGGGACCGTCCCCCCGCCGCTGCTCCCGGGGTCAGGCTTCACGACACTTGCTGTCCACTCCTCTGTCCCTCGACAGATGGCAGTCCCATGTGGGACATGGTGATTCTAAGAACTGCAAGGTAAGTGACCACTGACAGGGCCCTTCTCCTCCCTGGGTCTTAGATTCCCCATCGGCGAGGGGTCAGATGAGGTCATTTCACGGATGTTCTAGCTTCCATGAGATGCTAAGGAAGAATGGCCTGACCGGTGCTCTCATGCTCTCCACTCAGCCAGGCAGAGGGCGGACGGACGCTGTCCTGGCCTCATGCTCCCAGGGGCACAGCAGCCTCCATCCTGCCCTCTGGGAGAAGCTGTACACTGGCCAGCCTGCTCTAGAACCAGGAGACAGCAGGAGACCCTGGGTTGGGGGGGTGGGGGCAGGAGTCTGGCAACACTATCCTGGGGGCTTTCACGGAGTCACATGGAAAATACCCTTTGAAATCCAAGGGCCAATGTATGAATTCCTGAAAGAGGATTCGTGGCCCTTTACATGCTTCCTACACCAGCCACCAGCAGAGACAGCTAGAAAGGTGCTGCCCACACATGGGCCGAGGTGCTTAGGCAGCTCAGTAGACCTCATTCGGCCATGCCAGGGACAGAGGAGGGAGGGCACAGGTGCTGGAAGCAGAAGACCCCGGTGTCCTCCTCTGTGGGATGGTAACAGCGGCATTAGCCAGCAGGACTGCAGAGCCACCGGGTGTCCAGAAACCCAGCGCTGTGCACGGAGCACGGTCCCATTTCTCTCCTGCGACTCCTTCATCAGTGGCCTCAGGTCCACCTCATCACTCTGCTTCCTTGGTCCTTGGTCTCCCCATCTGTAAACGGGATCCAGCTCAGACATCAGCAGGGCTAGGGAGAGGTCTGTTTGAGCGTGGAGTGCCCAGCACAACCCTCCCCTGGAGTGGTGCCTGCCGAGCACCAGTTGCCAGAGGAGCTCTGGGTCACCCTCCTGCAGTGAGTGGGGCACAGACCCTCATGGGAGAACTCACAGCCTCTGTGGATGGCAGCGATGTGAGCCTACAGCATTTTTCCAGCCCAGGCTGAGAGGGTCCAGCCCAAGCCAGGCCTTCAAAGACAGGCAGCTATCTTGGGTTTGCAGCAGTCTCAAGAAGTGTAACCTAGGACAGGCTGCTCCTGGCAACCTCGGCTCAGCTGTGCCCTGGCTCCCCACAAGCAGCAGCTTCTCCCTGAACTCCCTGGGGGCAGGTGCTGGCTCTTCCTCACCCTCCACTGGAACTAGAGCCCAGGAAAAGCTCAGAAGGACCGAATTATCCTCACACGGGACCCTTCGGTAAATAAAGCAGCAGCTAAACGCTTGTTTCAGAGTCCAGGATTTACACTGCTTGGGAAATCACTGTTTGGAACTCATCAGAAGCTGCTCTGAGGTGGCAGGTGGGGCAGTCACACTCGGGTTGGGGGGGCCTCAGGGGCACCCCTTTCCATGTGCTCCCAGGCTGCCTGAGTCATGGCTGGAATTAGGACCCACTAACTCGAGGTCTAACCCTCCCTCTGTTCCAGGTCCTGCCAGTGCAAGGTCAACCACTGAGAGGCTGCGGGGCACTCGGAGGACCCTGGTGCCCCTCCCCTTCCCCAGGCCCCTGCAGAGGACAGGCCACACCTGCAGGCCTCCCACTGGCGTGGCTGCACAGCAAGAGGAGACTGAGGCATATCGGACTCCACCACCTGCCGCTTCGGGCTAGCTGATGGCCATGAAGGCATGAATGGTGACAGCATCAGTGAATGAAATGAGTATCAGGAAGGTTTTTTTTTTTTTTTTTTTTTTTTATCATAAGGAACCCCGATCACTGCCTGGATAGTCACAGAGCCAGCACAAAGGAGAGTAAGACATGGCTCCTGCTCTCAAAATGTGAATTCTTTATCACCAATGTGTGGCAGAGTGAAGACAGGGCTGCAGACACCTGGCCCCTAAGGGAGGGATTCCCAGAGTGCTCTGTGGGATGCCAAGGGGCACGACCAAGGGAAGGGTCCCAGAGACCAACAGGGACGTGGAATGCTACACTCAATTTCCCACTCGTGCCCTCAGAGTCCTGCTTAACACTGGCACTGCCCCAGCCACCGGCCACGGAACCCCTTTGAAGGCAGAACTGGAGCTCTGCAGAACGTGGGTTGGGAAGTGCCAGTGTCATGGATTTAGAATGAACTGTGCCAGGAAAGTCCCAGTAGGATGGCTTCCCTGGAATATTAAAAAAGAAAACCATAGCTGGGGGCATCACAATGCCAGATTTCAGGTTGTGCTACAAAGCTGTGGTCATCAAGACAGTGTGGTACTGGCACAAAAACAGACACATAGATCAATGGAACAGAATAGAGAATCCAGAAGTGGACCCTGAACTTTATGGCCAACTAATATTTGACAAAGGAGGAAAGACTATCCACTGGAAGAAAGACAGTCTCTTCAATAAATGGTGCTGGGAAAACTGGACATCCACATGCAGAAGAATGAAACTAGACCACTCTCTTTCACCATACACAAAGATAAACTCAAAATGGATGAGAGATCTAAATGTGAGACAAGATTCCATCAAAATCCTAGAGGAGAGCACAGGCAACACCCTTTCTGAACTCGGCCACAGTAACTTCTTGCAAGATACATCCATGAAGGCAAGAGAAACAAAAGCAAAAATGAACTATTGGGACTTCATCAAGATAAGAAGCTTTTGCACAGCAAAAGAAACAGTCAACAAAACTAAAAGACAACCTACAGAATGGGAGAAGATATTTGCAAATGACATATCAGATAAAGGGCTAGTTTCCAAGATCTATAAAGAACTTATTAAACTCAACACCAAAGAAACAAACAATCCAATCATGAAATGGGCAAAAGACATGAACAGAAATCTCACAGAGGAAGACACAGACATGGCCAACAAGCACATGAGAAAATGCTCCGCATCACTGGGCATCAGGGAAATACAAATCAAAACCACAAGGAGATACCACCTCACACCAGTGAGAATGGGGAAAATTAACAAGGCAGGAAACCACAAATGTTGGAGAGGATGAGGAGAAAAGGGAACCCTCTTACACTGTTGGTGGGAATGTGAACTGGTGCAGCCACTCTGGAAAACTGTGTGGAGGTTCCTCAAAGAGTTAAAAATAGACCTGCCCTACGACCCAGCAATTGCACTGCTGGGGATTTACCCCAAAGATACAGATGCAGTGAAACCCCGGGACTCCTGCATCCCGATGTTTCTAGCAGCAATGTCCACAATAGACAAACTGTGGAAGGAGCCTCGGTGTCCATCGACAGATGAATGGATAAAGAAGATGTGGTCTCCATATACACTGGAATATTCCTCAGCCATTAGAAACGACAAATACCCGCCATTTGCTTCGACCTGGATGGAACTGGAGGGTATTATGCTGAGTGAAGTAAGTCAATCGGAGAAGGACAAACATTATATGGTCTCATTCATTTGGGGAATATAAAAAATAGTGAAAGGGAATAAAGGGGAAAGGAGAAAAAATGAGTGGGAAATATCAGAAAGGGAGACAGAACATGAGAGACTCCTAACTCTGGGAAACGAACTAGGGGTGGTAGAAAGGGAGGTGGGTGGGGGGTGGGGGTGACTGGGTGATGGGCACTGAGGGGGGCACTTGATGGGATGAGCACTGGGTGTTATTCTATATGTTGGCAAATTGAACAATAAAAAATAAATTTATATATATAAAAAAAGGATGGCCTCCCTGGGGCATGCTGGAGCCTGGAGATGGCAGTCTCCCCAGGCAGGGTGCACTTAGCACGGCCCTGCCACCCTCCCCAGGGCTGACTCTACTATATCTGCTTCCCTGTGCCTCAGTTTCTCCTCCTAAAGATAAAACCCCACTCCCTACCCAGCTTCTCCCAGCCTGCCATGGCTGTCAGGGGTGAGGACACAGGATGACAGAGAACAGATGCCAGGGACCATGGGGAGATGTAAAGACAAGACACCTTCGCTGGGACGCAGGCGTGGCGGGCACTCACAGGGCTGCTTAACAGCCCGAGGCCACTAACGAGGGTGCAGATGACAGCCTCTCGGGACCACATGCCCCATATAACTGTTCCTGGAAAGAGACCGCTCAGCTTCCTGTAGACCTCTGAGCATAGCCGCGTTCTGGGGGGCGTGCATGACGCAAAAGAGACGTGTGATGGCAAGCACACCGAGAATGCAGCGGCAAATGCAGAAGCCCAGGGAGCGTGGCCAGCCCAGGGCCAGAGGCCAATCTCCCAGCGTCTCCTCCTCTAAGTGCTCAGAGGCCTGGAAGGATTGGGGGGGACGGGACACAGGTGGGTAGATTGGGTTCCAATTGTGGCTCTGTCCCTTGGGAGCTGTGGCCTTGGACCATCTACCTTTCCCACACTCTGTTCTCTAAAGCAGAGAAAATTGCGCCTAGGCGGCAGGCTGCTGTGAGGATGGAATCAGGCCACGTGTAGGGTCTAGCACACTGACCACGGCAAGCAGTCTGACGTAGGAGCAAGCACTTGTGCACATGTCGTTGATCCAGACCAGGCCTCGGTCTCCCCACTAAAACCTGCTGCGGGGACCCTGCAGGGACTGGCCGCGGTCCAGCACATGTGTGTCCTGCTCCCTCTGGGAGGGTTGCCTGCTACCAAGAATCCATTTCACTTGTTTCCCAAACCTGTTTATGCCAGTGATCCTTGCTCTTGGAATCACATAATTTAACCATTCTTCACATCAACTACTAAAGTGTATGTGAAAAGGAAAAGACTTATATTCATTAAGTTCTTTCTGGAATTTGCTAAGCTGCCCTGGACCGCTGACTACCCCCACCCCTGAACCAATCCCCGCCACTGCCTCCTGGTTGGTGCCCACCCACAGGCTCCTGCCTCTGATGGGCCGAGACTGCCTCCCTTGGGGGCTGAAGCTGATGAGACGCTCCCATGCTGGGACGGGTCCCTGGCTCTGTCCAGGCTACTCTCGGAGCTTGTGGAGCACTGCCGGGGACAGGTGGTACCTGAACAGCTCCGGGTGGGACGTGGGCCCTCCACTCTTGTTGGCGGTAGGCAGTAGTAAGGGGTCACCCAAAGGGACGGCCCCGCCGAGATCAGGATCTTCAAACAACTTCAGGGCTGTGGAGGAGGCAGGAACAGAGTGTTCAGAGGAAGTCCGGGCTGTTCTCAGCTGCAGGGGGTACATGGCAGAGACAGCCTGGCCCAGCCTCCTGGCCCAGCCAGGAAACAGTGAGCAAGGGACAAGACACAGCACAGAAGAACCAGAAGAACAGAAAGAAAGGAAGGGACAG
This sequence comes from Vulpes vulpes, assembly GCF_048418805.1. Classification (NCBI taxonomy): domain Eukaryota; kingdom Metazoa; phylum Chordata; class Mammalia; order Carnivora; family Canidae; genus Vulpes; species Vulpes vulpes. The sequence goes on along the minus strand of NC_132787.1, from coordinate 96,344,635 downwards.
GAACTCAAAGGCTACCCTGTAATTGTCAGGATGTATCCTCAGAGCCCTGAGGCCCGGACTGTGTCTTTCTCATCAATGAGTTCCCAGGCTCAACACAGAGCCTGGCCCTCAGTGGCTGGTCACCAAGTGCTGGATGGATCCATGGGTGACATCATTTGTCCATCCTGAAGGAGGAGCCGGGTGGGGTGAGCAAATGTCAGACCTAGGATAAGCATCAAGTCCCAAGGCCGTTTGGTTTTCCCCTTTCCAACTCTGCACAGGACCCTCCAGAGGACTCTTTACAGGTCACACAAAATCCCTCATTACAATCCGAATTGTGGAGTCACAGCACACCTGGGGTGGTTGCATCCAGCTCCCAGGCAGTGCCCACATCTGGCCACTGGAATGACAAAGATGCTTTTGCACCACTCACAATCCACACTTCTCAAGCGACTAAGGTGCCACCTTCTCTTCCATGGGATGATTAAAATAAACATCCAGCCCTGGAATGTTCCAGGCTATGGGGACACAAAGTGCAAGACTAGATTTCCCCAGAAGAAAAATCTCCATAGGCTGAGTATGTATCAGGTCAAAATAGGACAAGGGGAAGATTTCCATCATGCTCACGTGTGGCAGGTCTGAAGCCACTTACAGACACTGGCTGGGTCACTGAACGGACACCAAGAGTGAAGGGAACACTTGGAGGCTCTACTTACGGTCCTTCAGGGGCACGTCCTCTGCAGGGCGCTGGGCGGAGAGCTTCGTGCGGGGGCCAAAGAGCCCCTCATCAGGGTCCACCTCCTCATCAAAAATGGTGAGTCGGGGTGAGGGCTTAGGCTTCACAGCCACTTCGGGGCGTTTCTTGGGCTTCTTAGAGCTACAGAATCACAGACACAGCTCAAGGTTAGGACTTTTCTCGAGAGCACTGATGGCCAGTGCACATGGCCTGGTCAGAGCCACACAGGCTAGGTGAGCTTTAGCTTGTGTCAAGAAGGAACTTTCTGGCACCCTGACAGTGGAGGTGTGAGGCCCTGCTACTGCAAGTGGCTGAGCCCTGTGCCCCAGGAACCACTGCCGTCAGGATATGAGGGAGGAGCAGGTGAAAGTCTGAATGAACCAAAGGACTGTCGCACAGCTCCCAGCTCTGAAGGGCCACCCAGGACTCAGGCCTGCCTGCATGGTCACAGGGCAGGGAAGCTGCTTTCCTTCTGGAGGCTGTGGGGGCTGATGCCTCCTGCTGCTCCCAGAGGCCAGGCTCAGAGTCAATCCATAGCCACTGGAAGGGGGGCTGGACACAGTCTGAGGCTGCGGACAGGTGGTACCGGGGAACAGCAGAAAGCAGCCTTGGTAAATGCTCCCCTGTGTCCCTGCCCCCTGAGAAGTGGAACCTCTGTCGATCTAGCAAACACTTCAGTCCCACTGAGCAAACCCCACCTCCTTCAGGACACCCCCTTGGCTACTCGGAGCCCCACTGGCTCTGTCACCCCCACTAAGATCCCTTTATGTCTCATTCACCCACTGGCCAAGGTCCTGCCTTGGACTAGATGCTGCTTCGGGAAACTGGGAGAGGGCACAAGGGAAGCTTCTGGGCCACGGGACGGCTTCGTTTCCCGACCCGGGTGGTGGTTAAACAGACTGCATGTAAGCACTTGTGGAATTGAGCCCTGAAGGTCTGCAGCCACACTGCTGATAAATAAATACACAAACTTGGTTTAACTTTAACACGGTGATCCAATCCCTGCTCTTGATGCCCAACTTAGCCATTATAAGGTTCCCGCAAATAGTGAAAATCCGCTTTTTACTGGAAACAAGCCGTCTGCCTGGCAGGCAGCTCCACTGGACAGAGGTCACCGTCTGGGCTCACGTTGGCAACAGTGTGCGGCAAGACTGCACTGAGAAGCTGGCCCTGCCCTCAGCAGTGGCCAGCTCAACCGGCGGCAGATGGACAAAGCAGCAGGGTGACCCTGGGTGCCAGAGGGCAGGGTGCTCCGAGGAGATTGTTCCCACAGTCTGGGGACAGACTTCCGGTACAATCTCGGGCTCCCGCTGACATGCAAGAAGCTACGGAAGCTGGAAATGCACCTGCTGGACGGTCACACCTCCAGGATGGAGCACACCTAGGCACTCTGGCCGAGGCCCGCTCATGGTCCTGTGCTCATGGTCCTGTGTCCCAGGAGCAGGAAACACATCCAGGATGGGGGGAGGACAACAGGTTCAGGGATGCACGTTTTGAGGATGAGATGGAGAGCAGAGACTCAGTGGCAGGGCGGTGCCAGCAAGCCCCAAATGCCCCTGTCCCTGCTTTCTCTATCCTGGGCACAAGCCAGACAGGCTCATGTCATAGACCACAGGGACATGCCTCTGCTTTGGCATCACCCCCCAGGCCCTGCTTGTGGTGCTGGGCAAGGTGGAAGGAGCCTGGCCTGCTCCCTCCTCACAGTAAGTGCTTTCCAGAAACTTCAGCCATGCCACCTCACATGCCTTGAAGGGCCAGGGTGGCCTGCTCTGACAGGGACACCTATGTTTTGTTTCACTGGTCAGGCATGTTGGTTTTAACGGCCCCTGGGAAATGGATACCAAAGACAGGCCGGGCCCCTCGAGGCAGGCCAGCCCGAGATGGCTCCAGCCGAGACCTACTGAGTCAGAACCGCAGGGCCAGCCCAGGAAGCTGTGGTGGAGTCTCCGTGGAATCTGATGATCAATGGGCTCTGCCCCACTGCTTCCCTCAATCACCCAACGGCCACCCCTCCCCTGGCCCTTCCCGGCCCCTGCCCAGGGCTGCAGTCCCCAGGGAGGGCTGGGCTGAGGCCTTCCCTCTGCAGCACTGCCCGCAGGTCCACCCTGTTCAGAAACTAGCAGGTCCCCGAACATTTCTTAGGAAAGCAAACTCGAATCCTATATGGAGCACACGGGTCCCCGGGGGTAGGGGGGTGAGAGGCTTCCCATGAACCAGAATTTGGAGGAAACACAGAAAGGAGATAAGCGTCTGAAGAGCAAAGGAAGGGAGAGAGAACAAACACGACGAGTTATGTCTGGAGAAGCTTTGCAGAGATGTCAGTGATCTCCCTTCTTACACCTACTCTGGTTCTGAGAACGCAAATGAGGCCTGACTTTCCTGCTATGTGACTTCTCCTCTCAGATTGGATGAATGTTCTTGTTTTTCTCCCTGCAGCCATTTCTGATCCTTCCTTGTCTTGAACTGAAATCAGGTGAACCTATGGCACGTGTGAAGACAGGCAGTTGCCAGCTCCGCTCCTCCAAAGCCCGCAGTCCCGTCAGCTGGTCTCCTCACCCACCCTCGGCCACTCTGTAAGCAGCTCCTGCCTTCCCCCCCAGTGCCCCGTATGACCCAGCACTCTCGAAGCACCTTCCACGTGCAAGATCCTGGTGAGACCTGCCACGGTCCCCAGAAGCTCACAGCTGAGAGTCAGACACGCAGAGACCCATCATGACCACACAGAGCAACGGTCCCGGGATACGCAGAGCACAGAGGAAGGATCCAACCCAGCCCAAGGGCTCCTGGAGGAGGCAAGGCGATGGAGGCATGGACTCGGCACTGGAGGCGGGCCCTTTGTCTGTGGGGGTCTGCCGAGAGCATGGCTCGAGCATGACCAGGAATCAGGTCCCCACGGCAGCTCGGCTCATGGTCCACAGAGAAACGATCAGGGCCTGGCCTGTGGGAGCACCGCAGTGTGACGGGGAGACGAGGACAGAGAGAATGGGAGAATGTGCTCCTAGAAAGGTGAAAGTGCTCCTAGAAAATCTGGACTGGGAAGTGATCAGTGGGCAGAAGGGGCGTGCCTAGAATGATGCCAGATTTCTGGCCTTGGGGACAGGGTCAGGCATGTCATGTGCGAGGTGAGTCTGCAAGCCCAGTTTCTTCCCTTCATCCACAGACTGCATGAGCGCGGCCTCCAGGCTGCACACACGGGTTATGGCCCTGGAGCGCCTCCCCCATCCCTGCTCTGCTCCTGCCCCACCAGCATCCACCCAGCTGTCTGCAGGATGCACCGCCTAGCTCTGCTGTGTCCGTCTGCCAGCCCACCCTCAGCACCAGCAAGATAAAAGATGCCTCTCCTCTCCCTTCACTGATTAGACTCTTGTCACCAAGGCTGGGGTAATGGGGCAGCTGGGCACTGAAGAGAGCTGTGCCATGGACAACAGAACTGCTCCTGCCTTCCTGGTGAGCACGCAGGAGGTCACCTGAACTTGTGCAGGCTCTGGCACAGCACAGGTGGCAGGAGATGGGTGGGGGGCTCCCTGGATGGGTGCCGGCGAGTGGAAGCAAGTTCCTGTAGCACGCAGGTGTGTGCATGGACAGACGTCAGCTTTCCTGCTTTGTGTGCCTGATGGCAGACAGATGTCCAGCCCAGGCCGCATTCTGCAGGCGGGTGTGGAGCAAACGTGAGGGAGGCAGCAGATGCCAAGGCTGACAGCTCTGACAGAGGCAGCCCTGCTCATGTGGCTCAGGCAGTTCTGGTGACAGTGACAGACACATGACAGCAGCCTCCCCTCCAGCCACCCAGGGGGCCTGTGTCCGTGTTCCCAGATGCACCTGCCTCCCATCCCCAGCAGACCACCGATGGGCACCAGCTGCCCAGGACCCTCATCACTTGAGTTACAGGAGCATCTCCTGGACCAAACAGAAGGCGGTCGATCCTTCTGAAGCCAAGAGTCAGTGACAACATGACTTACCTTCAAAGCCAGGGTGATGCTTCACCAAACACAGAAGTCAACCTCCTTTCCAGTCATATAATTTTCCTGCTTTTACACAAGGTGGTTTTCATTTTTAAATGTTAAATTCAGTTTCTTTTTCATTTAGAGAAAATTCTCAGAGTACCCGTAAATGAACTTTTGTGAAGCTTATTCCGGGACAACGTTATCTGTAGCAGCACCAGGCCTTGGGGCTTCCACGATGACCCAACAGTGTGGTACAGGTCACTGAGGAGAGGCAGTCACCCGTGAGCCGGGCTAGCCTCCCCCGACAGGAGCTTCGGGGAAGTGCTGGGTGGGGGCTGAGCAGAGTCGGGGAAGTGATGCTCTAAGGCACAGAACGGTCCTATAAAATGCCAAGGTGGGAAGAGCTTGGCTCATGCAGAGTGGCCAAGAACTGGGCAGCAGGCACATGGGGGAGGAGAGGAGTCTGAGAGGAAGTTGGGGCCACAGGCCAAAGGGCCTGGGGCAGATTCTGGCCTTTCTGTTCCCGGGGAGGAGCACTGGAGGGTCATTCATGTCTGACCTCAGGCCAGTCATTTCACTTCTCTGGGTCTGTCTCCTTAGCTCTTAAATGGGAGCAAGGAATGCTCTGGAAGCTGCGACATGGAGCCCACATGCAGGCTGGCACAGGGCACAGCAGGAAACAGTGATCACACAGCTAGGTTCACATGTTTCAGCCCCAAAGACTTGATTCTGGGCCCTAAAACATAAACGAGGCCTGGCAAACACCCACCATTTGCTATAGCCCTAGGGTCACACTCAAGGATCTTTCTCAACAGCCAGAGCCTGGCTTCCCAGCCACGGAGCCCCACCTGAGGGCTGACCAGAACCTCGTGACCCCCCACCCTTCTCAGCTGGGCTGTGTTGACATTTCTTCTTGTCTAGCTGGGGCCAAACCCTGCCCCTGCCCCAGCACGGCTCCTGCATCATCACGGAACCAGGCTGGTCTGGCTGCAAGGGCACGTCCCCCCACTGCTGGTCACACCCAAAACGGCCCCGAGAGATCGAACATACTAATGGGCAACGGTCCCGATGGTCAGGACTTGATCAATAACTGCCAGCAACCCTCTTTACCCCTGTCTCCCTCTTCATAGGACCAGCTAAAGAAAGCCAAATATGCTCCCCCAACCAAGTGCACAGCGTGCAGGACGCCCCACTGCCAGTCAGCAGCCTCCCTTGCCAACCACCTCTAGTCGGGGCACACCTGAGCCTTCTCGTTCCCATGAGGAATCGTTCCTACTCCCAGCCTGCCTTTGAGTCTCTGCTAAATGCAGGTCTGCGGGCCGACCCCTGCTTTGCCATGGCCAGCTCTGAATCAAGGCCTTTGCCTGTTCTCACCGGGGCAGCCTTGGTTTATTCCCACATCCCTGAGGACACTCCAAATGCTCAGATGACCAGTGGGACCTGGAAGTCCCTGACTGAGAAAACCCATCAGCTCCATCACCCAGCATAGAGACTGCATGGACGAGGGCTGGGAAGCTGGCACCCTGGCACAGCTCCTGCCAGGAGCCCCATGGTACGTGAGTGTATGATCCCTCGAAGGTTCCTGATTAATAACCAGGAAGACTCTGGATTTTTCCCTCAAGTCCTTCAGTTTAAGGACTATGTCATTCTAATGCTGTTACTTGCGGGTCCCCTGAGGCAGGCCTGACCTCCCAAGTTTCTATGGAGTCAAGTGACCATTCAATCCCATCAAGGACAGCTAATCAAGCCTGCTGCTCTGAACCATGTTCAGGACCACGTTCTGGACCAAGGCTACCGGGAGGCACCCTTGCCACCTGGAAGCAGCAAGTCTGACAGGCTGTACTGGGTGCTGGTATTTGCATAACAGAACAGGAAATGGGAAGGCTGCCTTTAGTTCAAACAGCCAAGGGCTTCTTCAGAGCAAAGCTAATCCGAAATGGTCTGGTCGTAACATTACCCAAAGGAAATTTCCTGTACTACATCTCACTTCATCCTTCTACCCCTGGGGCTAGACTTGATCTTTCATTTCTAAAAGGAGAAACTGAAGTGCTAAAAAGTTCAATGACCTGGCCAGTCTCTCTGGCTGGTAAGAGGCAGAACTGGGATTTGAACCTGGGACGGCCTGCCTACGCCTAATTCGGCTCTAGGCCGACCACACATTCAGCTTTCCCAGGGCTCTCAGACCTTGCTCTAGGGGCCTGGACCTCTCAAGGGAGAGGTGAGCTGAGGCCGAGGCGGCAGAGATCCAGGCTCTACTCCTGTCCCAACCAGGCCAATTCTCCCTCATTTGGCTTCAAACATACTGGGGCTCTGTAGGAGATTTCTCTTGAGCTGAAATTTCTGCAAATGAATTAAAGAAGTGGAAAGCACTGTCACACCATTCATTCAGGTCAGACGCTGTGCGCTGACACGGACGGGGAAATACGGTCAGCAGAGCACGTAATGCTGCCCTAATGGGGGGTGTGGCTGTGATCAGAGGGGCAGCTCCAGGGTGCAGCCGGCGGTGCCATCATGGTGCCCCCTGCATTCCTCATTGATTTTGGTCTCAGGCCAGGCCAGTCCAGGCCAAAGCTGAGTGGTATCTGCAGAGATATAGGGCAAGGCCCGCCAGTGCTGGCTCACAGCTCAGCTGTGACCAGCCAGGACCGAGGGTAGCAGGAAGAGCCCTGAGCACCCCCCAAGCCCCCCGAAACCCCTGTGGGGTAGCAGAGCCGTGGCCAGTGGACCTGCTGCTCCTGCCTCATCCAAAGCTTTCATCAGCTTTGGTTTCTAGGGCTCCTCAAATGCAAATTTCCCTAAATACGTGAATCACCTAAAGAACTCCTTGAAGCCTAAGTCTAAGAGGACTTCTCGCAAGCTCCAGGGTGGTGCTGGATTCCCAGCAGGGCTGGCTATCCTAGGCAGGGGTCAGAACATCAAAGACATCCCAAGCCAGTGAGGTGGCCACGAAGCGACTCCTGCACATCTCACCAGGCGGGGCTGAGGCCACCTGCACAGCCCCTCCATGGCCCACCCTAGGGGACCTCTTGCTCCCAAATCTCAGAAATCATAGTTTTGTGAGGTGTTGGAAGTGGCAACTAACCTTACTGTGGTCACTACTTCTCAATATATACACACATTAACTCATCACATTGTATACCTGAAGCTCACACAATGTTATACGCCGATTCGTTCTCCATAAAACCAGGGCAAAAAGAAATACATCTCCAAGTGGAGCAAATCTGGGGGTACCTGGCAGTGTGCTGAGAGGTTTCCAAAATCACAGAGTCATCCCAGAGCAGTGATTTTATCCAAATATAAGGAGTAAGACATTTTTATACTACAACACATAGGAAACTTTGCGAAGATAAAGCAAAATATGTATACACAACTATGACAAAATACAGGATTCGCACTCCAAAAAAAAAGGGTCTAGCCTCCTGACTTGAGGCCATCCCTGTGAGCAGAGAGAGGGAGGCCCAGCCCAGCTGTAAGGGAAGCCACATTCATGGAGGGACCAGCCTGCCCCTCAGGGAGCTGAGGGTCCTCTGGCACCTGGGGCTGGAGAGGGGCTCCCTGGGCACTGGGGGAACAGGTGGGGGGCAGCGACCTTGCCTGGTGGGCAGGGTTTGCAAAAGCAGAGATGCCTTCCCAGAAGAGAGGGGTTAAGTCCCTAAAAGAATCCTTTCCTGGAGTTGCACAACCAAGGCCCCCAGGGAAGAAGTTCCAGGACCTTGCTCCAGGGCAGTTATCTGGGAGGAAAAGCTCCATACACGATAAAGCTCCTCACTGTCTGTAACAGAAAACACCACGATGCCCCCAGGCAGGCACCTGGCAATACCACTCACAGCACACCGACTGGACCCAACAGACCCAACGGACCAGCACAGAGTTAAGAACGGAGAAGTCAGTCTATTTACTGATCTAGAAAGACCTAGCATAGAAGCTGAAAATAAGCAAACTTTGGAATGGAGTACTCGACACAATCCTTTTTGTATGAAAAACGGATATCCAGAGATGCCTGGGTGGCTTAGCAGTTGAGCATCCGATTTTGGCTCAGGGCATGATCCCGGGGTCCCGGGATCAAGTCCCACATTGGGCTCCCCATGGGAGCCTGCTTCTCCCTCTGCCCTTCTGTCTCATGAATAAATAAATAAAACATTAAAAAAAATGTGTATCCAAAACCATATACCTTCACGGCAAAAGGCCTTTTCACTGCGTCGTTAATTTTTCTGTTCCAGTCCTATGTTACTCAAGTTACAATTAAAGATGTTCCTAACAGGGTATTTCCGGCAGAAGGCAGAGCTATTATGGTAGAACTTCGTCTTTCTCAGACGTGTGAAGTCTCTAAAATAGTGAAACACGGGAACTGTGTACGACGCGCAAGGGGACCGTGAGAGGACAGAGAGAAGCGCTGCGCATGTGGTTACCGGGTGGCCGGGACAGGGACGCTCCTGCAGACAGGAGGGCAGCAGGGCCAGGACCGGCCGCCTGAGAGCTCTCTCCCTCTCAAAGCACTTGGTACTGGTGTAGCAACTCGTCTTTTCCCTAATCAGAACCAGGTTTAGGAGACAAAGAAAAGCCAGGCCAGTCCTCGCACAGGGCTTTGTGCTGGCCACCCCCTCCTCCGCCCCCAGCAGCCCTGCGGTGGAGCAACAGCGCCCCGCTTGGTCCACGGCAGGAAGGACCGGACGCCTATCACCTGGAAAATGTGGCTGCTCCAGAAAGCCAGGCCCAGATGGGTGCTGGGGGGGGGGGGGGGTACACATCTGGGAGAGTGGGGTGCTGCATCTGCAGGGGGACTTGAAGGCACCAGAGCGGGACATATGCATGCAAGGCCTAAGTCTCCTGCAAGAACCAGAATGCTCCCCACTAACAGGCAGGTGGACAGCCTGCTCAAGAGTCAACAGGTCACGGTGGTGGGGGGCGGCAGGGGGGTCGGTGCGCTGCCACACACAGGGCTCAGCCAAGTCCCTGCTCAACTGTCCTCAACTTTCCCATCTGTGAAAGGGGTATAATCCTAGGGCCTCGCCCACCTCCCACACTGCAGAGTAACTGGAATCGGGGGACAGTGGCAGGGGACGCCATCGCATCATGACTCCGCCATTGGTGGCTGCATGAATTTGGATGAGATATTTGTCTCCAGACTTCGGCTTCCACACACACGATGAGCCTGATGCCACTGCTGGCTTTCTAGAGCACCATTTCCCACACCAGATCCACATAGGTCCTGAGAGCAATGTGTCATGACCTCTTAAAAAAAAAGGGCAGAAATAGAAATGTCTATTTACATGAATGGGAATTGGTTCCTGGCATTTAATAAGCTCTCAAAAAGCCTTAGTTGTTTTTATCCCTAAGATAATAACATAACTGCCCAGTGCCACACCAGTCGTTAAAGGAGAAACTAGAAAGTCTGAAGCCTCTGGGATCCCTCTGAGGTGCTATGCTTTCCCAGGATCCAGGAATGAGGTCCCTGGAGTGCAGAGCTGGTGACGGTGCTGGGGGGCAGGTGGTCCCAGACAGCTGACGCATCCCACGAAAATCTGCTACTAGAAATAAGTAGGAAATTCAAGCCGGCCCTTGCCAACCCCAAAGAGCATTTTCCTACCCAAAAAAGGAGCCGATTTGCTAAGCATGACCCTCAGCCAAAGGCTGGCGTAAACCCTTGAAGTCCTTCTCAGTTTGGCTTTCCATGTGGTTACTCAGAACAACAGAGAACATGAGTTCAAACAAAGCCTTATCCTGACCCAAATAAAGCCCAAGAAGGGCCTGCAGGTCATCCAAGGCTGATAAGAGTGGCTACGACTGGCTTCTCCCCATGTAACCTCACAGCCTCTCCCACTGGGCTGCTGACCCCTGTTCAGGTCAGGGTGGCTGTTGAGGGCCGGGTAGGGGGGCGAGGACACCTGACTCCTGGGTACCAGGGTGCTGCACGATTTCTGGCTCTGGTCCCACGTCTCCTGGAGCACCAGATCTTCCCTGAGTGTAAATCTTTGTCCCCTCTAGGATAATCACAGGGTGGCCCTGCTGCCACACCTCCTGCGTGTCCCCAGCCTCACATCCCCTCCCCCACCACCACCGTAGGAGAGAAAGGCTGGTGGATGGCCGGTAGAGCCTTCTAGACTGTGATTCTCATGCCCTTTATGGTGAACTTGTCCCTCCCTGACTTCTGGAACAGGACTTGCGAGACTGCCCTCCCCTCATCTGTTGACTGAACTTCGATCTCTCATCAGGGCAGATGGGATGTCACCCCAGGTCTGCGGTCTGATTCTGCCGAGGTGGCGGGGCAGCAAGCTGCTGCCATGAGAGGAGTGAAGCGCTAGCATATCTGTTAACTCAGTGTCCACAGAGCCCTACAGAGAGGTGCTATCATTCCCCTATTCCTTGCAGAGAACTAAAGACAAGGGGTAAGTTGCCAGGGCCACATGGCTGGCAAATGGCAGACCCAAGATGAAGCCCAAGCAGTGAGGTACCAGAGTCCAGGACCCTGAACTAGATCTGAATCCCAGGACCAGTATTTACCAGCTGTCTGACCTTGGGCAGGGCCCTTGGCCTCTGCAGGCTTCGGTCTCTTTCACCTGTAAAGTGAGATAACGGCATCTCCTTGCAGGCAGGGTGTCAGTGAGACGCGGTAGGTGAAGTGCAAAGTACAAAGCTCCCCCCAGCACAAAACAGTCATGCAGCAGGGGCTCAGGAGCAGCACACTGATGCCGTAAGGCTGCTGGAGGGCCAGGAAAGGAGAAGGCCGCAGGATGTGGAGTCAGGACACCGAGGGGCCACCGAGACCACACCTGCTTACCTCTTCTCCAGCCAGTGTACCTGTGTGCGCACACCTGTGTGCACGTGTGTACAGGTAAAGGCGACACCTCTGACCAGCCAGGGGACCCCAGGCCTCACTCTATTGTCTTCATCACACACAGCTGGCATCTTACAGGTTATCAGTCCCTTCCACCTGTGTGATTTACGGGCCTTACGACTGCCTTGTGGGGAGGCAGGGCCCAGGTAAGCACCCCTGCTTTAAGAACAGTGAAACAGGGCCCACGGAGCTCCGATCGTATGCCGTGAGTCCCAGGCTGCCGGTGATGAGCGGGGGTGGGGGGTGGGGGGCAGCTCTGCCGGGACTCAGTGCAGAGCTGGGGACCAGGAGCATGCCCTGTGGCCAGGGAGGAGAAGGCAATGCCTGAGCCCAGCCCGAGCACACCAGGCCACATGGAGTGATGACCCAGGGAGACGGGTTTTCTCAGACTTCCAGGATGGAGGGAGAGAGGAGCCGTCACCAGAGAGCCTGGAGCAAGCCAGAGGAGGCTCTATCCAGAGACCTACCGCATGATGCCCAGAGGGTCCAGTGCCTCTTCCTCTTCCTCCTCAGATTCTCCTGCATCCTCACCCTTCAGGTCTGGGATAGGCAGATCCTCACCCTCCGCTCGGTCCTGCTGCTCGAAGAAGTCAAAAGCCTCCGCGTCATCCTGGGCCTGGTTGTGTGCATCCAGGACGGAGACATCTCTGCTGGAGAGATCCGCAGCCCCTGGAGATCTGGTGCCTGCGGAAGGACATGGAAATGAGCATCTGACAGCCACGGCCAGGGGAGAAGGGGGCGATGCACCACACCCCAGCTCCTGTGCCAGGACCTGTGCTAGGGGCTTCCTACCATGTCCTGGGACAAGTGTGGTGGGTCTGGGTAGACAAGGGGCAGCCGGGGCTCCAAGCCTAGAGCCTGCAGCAAAGCCTCAGTGGAGTGCTTATAGGTAGGAGCCTTGGAACAAGTTGGCACCACCCCAATAACAGAGCCTATGGCCCCAGGCTAAGGGTAGGAAACGCCAGCCAGTGTACATTGTCAGGGAGCTCTGGCAATCACACAGGAAGGCCCACTCCAAGGGTCTGGGCACTTAGACCATGAACCCAATGGATACATAGTGACCTCATGGAAGATTCCAGAACAAGCTGTAATGGCTCCATTACAAACTGGCTTACATCAGCACTTCTCAAAGCATGGCCCACAGACGGATGTTCATGATGCGGTAAGCACAGAAAGGGAGAGCAGGCATCTGGAAACTTCCATAGCAGCTTGGCGTTGTCACGACATCCAGGCATGTGATTTTGTATTTGTGAAAATATCTGTCTGTGACAGATTGGGAATACAAATCTAGTCCTTCCCCACGGATGGATTGAGAAACACGGGTTTGGACTACTTGTTCATCTCTATCCAGATAGTTACCCAGTGTAGATCTTTGAAAACAGTTCCTTAAAAAAGAAAATACCACGCTTAGATAGAGAACCTACCAGATGCCTGGCATAGAGAAAATTAATATGTACACCAGAGTAATACGTGTGACCGCGTTACATAAAACTCAGCAGTAATGATTACGTTGCCTCATGTTGCGCTTTGTTATTTTATTAGGACAAATGTGAAAAAACCATTCGAAATCTCATGAAACTTCAAGTTCACCTAAGAGACATCGTGTAAAAATCATCTCAGAGGGGCGGATTCACTGAACTATTGTAAAAATCCACGTGAGGGATCCTGTTTGCACCTTCACTTTACAGATTAAGAAACGGAGGTGCAGAAAGGCTAGGAGAGTTAGACCATCTTATCCCGCTTCTCTGTAACCCAGGGGCCAGGAGATCTGGAGTTTCTTCCTGTTATGGGTCAGCTGGAGCCCCCACATCACAGGCAACACAGCCCACTGGGAAGCAAGCAGGTCGTGACCTCGCCACCAACGACCCGGGGCCGGCAGGCACCTATGAGAGGATGGAAACAGAGAGAAGAACCTGTTGCCTTACCCAGCCCCAGCCTTCTGTGCATTTACCGCCTTTGCTTTCTTTATCCCTCACCCTTAAACATTTTTTTTGGCTTATTTGCTGTTAATTGTCTTCTGAAAGACTCCCCTCTGTCTTGTGGAGCTTAGAGACCACAGTCATCGGGAGGAAGAGCTAAACAGAACAGTCCAGAGAAGAGAGAGTTGGGGGGCAGGGAGAGGCCAGCACCTGCCTCGGGGCCTCCTCCCCTGCCCAGAGGCACAGAAGCATCTCGTGTGCCTCGGGGCACCTGTGTGAGCCCGGCCAGCGCCAGGGGGTGCTGGGTTGGGGGGTTAAGTGTTAGCCAGCCTTCTAGAGCACTACTGCCCGGCAGGCTCTGTTGTAGGCACTTCACATGTGAGAGCTCCCTGACTTCTCACGCCACCTGGCAGCCAGGCATCCTCCCCTCTGAGAGCTGAAGAAACTGGAAGGGGGACCAGGTGACTGTGGACACGGCCTGAAAGGGTTTGAGGTCCCCATTACTGGGCCAGCGTGGGGGGAGCCTCTGGCGGCCATACCCACCAACATCGCTGGGCCAGGTCCCCAGGCCGAGCGGGGCGTGTGTGCGTGTGTGCGTGTGTGCGTGTGTGTAGGGGTTGGGAGGGCTCTGGGGATGGCCGGGAGGGGCATGGGTGGGGTCAGGCTACAGAGGAGGCCCCGTGGGAGCCCTCAGTCCTCGAGGGCCGGGTGCCAGTCTCCTCCTGCCCATCGCCCCGGCCCACCTGCCTCAACAGGCTGGCGGAAGCTTCCCGGCTGCAGGCAGAGGCTGCGGCACCACTCGCCCCAGCCAGGGGAGCGAGGCCTCGTTCTGGGCCAGCGGAGACCTCGGGGGTTCGGGACGGAGCCTCAGGTACCTAGAAACTCTAGCAGCTCGGGGCTTCCTGCCAACTCGGCGTCCTTGGAGACACAGCGCAGAATCTCATTGAACACGGCTCTTCTTTCCCGGATGTCGGACTCCCCAACGAACAGGACCTTCTTGGGGAGCGGGGGGAGGCTGGCCGTGGGATGACGGCTGCTCAGCTTCTGGTAGAACTCCTCGATCTCACTGTACTTTCTGGAGACCTGGAATGAGAGGAGCACGTGCCTCCTACCCTCTCCTCGCCCCGCTCCGACAGCTACTTGGAGTCCGCAGGGACAGTTGCCACACGACGGGCACCTGGGGCGTGCCTCGCTCTCTGACCCCCGGCCACCCCCCTGCCTCAGGCTCCATTCCCAACACCCCCTAATCAGCGCTAGGCTACATGGCTGACGTCTCAGTAGCCAAAGGGAAGATACAGTCACTGTGGATTCCATTCACTGTCACAGGTCCAGGTAGACACATCTGACACAGGGGCCCTGGCCTGGCCCATGGCTGACCACGGAGGCTGGGGGCCTCCACTCTGGGCCCTCAGCATACTAGTGGGATGACCTCGCGGTCTGGCCGGCTGTTAGGTCATCTTCCCACAACAACACGAGTCACCTATTCTCAGCACAGATCTCCGGATGGTTCTCCCGCGCATGAGCAGCAGCCTTCTGGTGGGGACGGTCCTTACAGTGCTCATGTGGAGAAGGACCAGCTGTGGTACGGCTGTCTGTCGGCGCTGCTGTCAGCCAGGACCCCACTGCACCCCGGGACTCCAGGGAAGCAGGCGATTCGAGTCATCCTGAGAGCGCACTCAGTTTCCGGCTGAGTTTGCTCCGTGAGAGGTCACCCCAGCATGGTCTCTGCCCCACAAGGCTCGGGCCTCATGTGGAGCGAGCAGCTGTAACACGGGGTGGTGGTGGCATCGCTGGAGTCTGTGTAGCCCAAGGTGGGTAAGAGGCCCCCTGCTCTGAGCCACATACCCCACCACTGCCAGCGTCCTCCCTTGTCTTGGACTCTGTGCTCTCCCTGTATGCTAGACCTGTCTCCCCAGCTCCTCCGAGGGAGCATGGGGCATGGAGCGTGCAAACACGGATACTCCCATTTCTGCTCCCAGGCCAGGGCTGTGTCTGCAGCACAGCACTACTGAAATGCCGGTGTGGCCGATGGACTGGGGGCGGGGGGCAGGGGGAGGGGGGCAAGGCAGGTGGGTGGAGGTGCTGACACGAGACCTAGCAACCCCGGTGCACAGCTGTGTCAGAGCACGCCGCCCTGGCTAACCAGAACTCTCACCAGTCCCCCCAGCCTGTGAGAGTCTCAGAGGCCGGCAGGTGTTTGGGGCGGCACTAGGATCTGAGCTCCCGGGGCCCCACACATACACCGAGGGGTCATCTGGGACAGGAGGCTGCAGCCTGCAGTTGTCAACACCAGGGCCTGGCTCTGGAGCTTTCCTGAGAACAGCCCTCGAGGAAAGGTAAGAGGATCCTTTCACAGAAGTGATGCAGGCTCTAATCCCCGGTGCTCCTGAGGACGGGACTCCAGCCAGGCTGACTCAGCCCAGGCCTGAGCGGAGTTCTGACCCTGAGGGCTGAGCGCCCTCTGCTGGCCTGACAGCGCCATGCGGGCCCAGCCGCCGGACCCACGGGGGAGAGGGGGGTGGGAGCCTGGAAGCTTTGAGTCTCCAGAGCTCTGATGCTGATGGTGCGAGGGGGTGGGAAGTTTTAAGTCAGGGGTGTCACCCCATCCAGGGCCCTCATTTAGCAGTGTTCCAAAGCCAGGGCTTTTCATGTGGCTGCCTGAACAGCAGCAAGAGGAGGCTAAGAGAGAGGCAGGGAGTGCAGAGGACGGGAGCTCCCGTTTATCTGGCGCGTCCAGTGCAGGGTAGACGGCACTGCTACCCGGAGTCTCTGGCGAGAGTGTGTGCGCCTGTGCCACCAGCACACGTGGAGTCTGCCAAAGGGCAAGTGTACACAGTGCCCCTGTGTGGGGGCTGGTTTTACTTTCTGATCAGCAATTAAATTCATTTTTCTATTAAAACATGTCACACCCGGGGATCCCTGGGTGGTTCAGCGGTTTGGCACCTGCCTTCAGCCCAGGGTGTGATCCTGGAGTCCCAGGATCGAGTTCCGTGTGGGGCTCCCTGCATGGAGCCTGCTTCCCCAGCCCCCTGCCTGTGTCTCTGCCTCTCTTTCTCTCTTTGTCTCTCATGAATAAATAAATAAAATCTTTAAAAAAAATGTATATCCTTTTCAGGAATAGAACGCAAAATGCTTTTTTTCTTTTAAGCTAAATCTCAAAACTTCAGAGATTTTCAGGCTTTGGGTTGCATCCCCAGATTTCATGGGGTGTAAATACATGCTTCTCTGCTCTCACAGGTGGTTCAAATGCCTGAGAAGCATCTGCACGAATGGCCACGCAGGCACGCACACACACCCTCTGCAGGGTGTGGGTGTCACTGGTCAGAAAAGTGGCACTGGTGTGATGCGTGGAGGTATAGAAACATCTTCACGCACAGCCTCACACGTAAGGCTGGCCCTTGGCATGGGACAAGCAGGCTGGCGTGGATGCTCCTCAGAGCTCCCAAAATGCTGTTTCCATTATGCCCAGAGGCGCTGACCTCAGATTCTCTTCCCTTAGCTCCTGTGACTCCTCGACTTCTCTCTCTGTGGCCTCAGCAGCTCCTCCCTCTCCATGACTATCCCCAGGCTGCTGTGTCTCTGGGGTTCCCTCCTAAACCCTCCCCTCTGCCCTTCACATCCACCTACTCCCAGGCTTTCAACCTCACCTCTAAGCTGACGTCTCCCAAACCTGCATCCTAGGCCTTCACAGTCCACCCCCCCCCCCCCGCCCCGAGACCTGCCCCTCTGCACCTTACTTCCGTTGGTGCGGATCAACGGTCAGTCAGCAGATGACACACCCGTTACCTTGGAGATATTTTACAACTGTCTGCCTCCCCCTCACACCAACCATGACCGGCCTGCCTTCGGCCCTCCCCTGGGGCAGCTCTGGCCCCATACCTGGCCCCCTGTCCCTGCCCCTGCCTGGTTCCGTCCAACCCAAGTCTACTCCCCTCCAGATGGGCCAGGGAGTCACTCCCCTAATGAAAACTCCTCCTTGGCTGCAAGATGAGTCAGGCTCCCTACGTGCCCTCCATGACCTGGACTCTGCCCGTGGCCTCCCGCTTCCTCTAGGATGATACTCAACTGTGGGCAGCTCCCCGCGCACAACACCCTGCGCCTGCCCTGCTGAGGCTGTGCCCTCCGCCTGGACACCCTTCCCCGGCTGTGCAGCTCTACTCGCTCAGCCCTCACTCTTCTGAGAAATCCTCCAGAACATTTCCTGAGGTGGGTCAGGTGCCCCTTCACATGCCTACAGCCCCTTGCGCTCCCGGCACGGCCTGCATCTCTTTACAGGTCTATCTCCATGGACCAGAAGCTCCCGGCCTTGTGCACTTACTGCCCGACCGGCCCTGGCCCTCTCAGGCCCCACATCCTGATGCCACTCACACCTTCTGGCGGGTGTGTCTGTGCACCTGGTCCCCAGGCCCCCTGGGGAGCATCCCGGCAGAGTCCCGGGCTCACCAAGAACTGGACGACATCCTCGGGCCGGTGCTTGGCCGACTTGAACGCCGCCAGCCGGGTTACCACCAGGATCTGGTACTCCACGTGGCCTGACATCATCTTGCCCCGCACCTCCTGGTGCTGGGGCACGGTCAGGTCGAGGCCCGTGTGGACATTCTGAAGTCGCCTGCCAAAGGGAAAGAAGGCAAAGGAAGCTCAGGTTCAGGTCAGCAGGCTTCTCGAGCGAAATGCAGACAGGACCTCAGGGTGGCCTGCAGGCCTGGCTGGGAAGCTGCGCCACTGGCTGTCCTCAGCGGCCCCTGCTTCGGGCCACCAGCACCACCACACACCGGCCCCTCACAAGGCCCGGGCCCTCCCAAACGGCTGTCCCCAGCAGGAAAACATGCTCGGTGCATGAGTCCCCGCAGGATTTGGAGGGACGGCATCCGGGGGCTCTGTTCTCTCCAAGGAAAGTGCCTGGCTCTCTGCGCACAGCCCAAGAAGGACACGCTGCCAGGAACCCCAGTAGAGACACATCTCTTCAGCCCATCGGAGGGCCGCAGACCTACGACAGAACCTGCCCAGGGCGGGTAGGATGGAAAGGGCACTGGATGCAGGGTCCCCATTAGCCTCGGGGCCCCGCAAGGCACTGAGGAGGCTGCTGTGTGAGGCTTTGAGAGGGTGCTCAGTAGAACATCACGGCTCTTGGAGAATCTGTACGCGCTCCACACGCATACTGAATTGTATGGGGGGCAAACGAGTCATGAAACGTTTTCTCTCAAGTGATAAAAAACAGTAACTGTGTCCTTATTCTCTGTAAGGGGTAACGTAGACCCACGTGGATAAATACATGTCACACAAACACCTGTGACAGGACCCCTCCTCATCAAGGTGGAGACCTACTATGTGCTCGGCAGGACTTCCAGGACAGGAGCAAAGGGATGCTCTGAGGAGGAGGGTGCTTCTGCACTAAAACTATACCAGGGCAGGGGCCTTTCCCTCTCTGGACTAACGTCCCGATCATTCAGAGACACTCTGTCCCCTGGGGCTCCTTCCACACGGATTCCTGCCACCTCCACACTAGGCATGCAACACCATCACCATGGTGATGCCGCTGTCACTCAACTAGGGAGGACAACTGCCATTTGCCTGCATATGGTCCTTACACAAGCCTGGACCAGACAATCCTCCACACACATGAACGTCCTCATGTGGCACAAGGCGCGCTGCCATAAGCACTGACCACTTGGGAAAGCCCAGGCGAGGCCAAATGCACCTCTGCGAGATGGAAAAGCACACCTGACTTATCAGCCCTCCTTTCCTTTGGCCAGTAACCTAATGAGCATTCTTGGCCTTACACTGAGGTGAGACCATGGTGCTCCTGGCTTAGCGCATCGTCTACTTGGGGGTTCCCGCTACAAGGGCAGGGGCACAGAGTGGATTAAAGGGGAGCCTGGTAGCAGCTGGCACTGCTGCAGGCTCTACGGACCTCACCTAAGAGTCACTCCTTCCTGGCTGCCCTGCAGTGGGTCACAACTGCTCAGACCCATTTAAAGAGAAGCGAAGAGGCACAAAAAGGGAGTCACCTGTCCGGGGCTCAGCAAGTCAGAGGTGAAGCCAGGGATCACACCCAGGCAGCTGCCCCAGAGCCCGGGGCTGCCTCTTCTCGGGTGGAGGGAGGTAGGCATTAGGATCATTATGGCAACAGGGCACAGGTGGGTGGAAGTGCAGAGGAGCAGGGCCTCTTGGCCAAGAAAAGCAGGTGTGAAGGACCCCCTGACCTCCCTGCTGGCAGGAACCTCCTGTTGGCCATGCTCACTCTCTCCCTCTTAGTACCTGGCATCTGGCAGTTCTTTGGCCCCGCGAGGGCCTGCAGTCCACCACCTCACTGCCATCCACTGTCCCTCCTGTTCCCGTCATGCCTCCTCCGCTGGGAGGCCCTGATGTGCCACTACTGGAACCACTGCTTCCGGCCTCTGCTCCTCTGCTCACTCCAAGTCTCTGCCTCCTTTGTACTGGGACCTGGGACTGGGACATTCATACATGCCACCTGGTCCCACAACCTGCAAGCTGCAGCCTGGGCCTGGCACCCCTCCCTTAGACTAGATCTGAGCTTCTCAAAGTGTGGTCCCTGCTGCATCGGTGTCACCTGGGAAATTCAGGCCCCTGAATCGAAGCCCTGGGGAGGGGGGGACCCATTATCTTCATGTTGCCAACTCCTCCAGGTAACCTTTTTTTTTTTTTTTAAGATTTTTATTTATTTATTCATGAGAAACACACGGAGAGAAGCAGAGACACAGGCAGAGGGAGAAGCAGGCTCCATGCAGGGAGCCTGATGTGGGACTCGATCCCGGGACTCCAGGATCATGCCCTGGGCCAAAGGCAGGTGCCAAACTGTTGAGCCACCCGGGGATCCCCATCCTCCAGGTAACTCTGATGCATCCCAGCCTGACTCACTCCCTCTCCCGCTCCCCTGGGCCCCAGGCAAACTTTTGCCATAAAAGGCCAGATTAAGTAAACATTTTAGGATTTACAGGACATATGACCTCTGTCACAACTACTCAAGGCAGCAATGTGGCATGACAGCAGCCACAGACGACACATAGACTTTATTTACAAAAGTGAGAGGTGGGCATGACTTGGCTCCTGGGTGTAGTTTTCCCGGCTATGCCTTAGACCAAGCTTCTCCATCCTCAAGTGCATCCCAGTCACTTGAGGAAGCTGTCAATATGCAGATTTGGATTCAGCGGGTCTGGGACGGGGCCTGAGAGTCCGCCTGTCCAGCCAGCTCCCAGGGGATGCAGATGCTACTCTGCTGTTCCTGGGGCCATCTGCCGAGCAGCAAGGCATGGAGTCGAAGCTGCCTCTCTCAACAAACCGCCCATAAGCGCCCAATACCTGTTCTTCCCTGAAAGCTCTGGTTCTTATTTCACTGAGAAGGGCAGCAATCAGAGAAATCCCTGCATCAATTTCCCCGACCCCTGGGGACACACTGGTTGGCTCCTACCTGAGGTAGGTTTCTGGATCTTCCCCCTCCCTTCTCTCTCTCCCTTCACCTCCTCCTCACCATAGTCCCCCCACTGCTTCCAAGCCCACAGTTCTTCACTGCCTCATTCACTTCAGCCATGCTGGCCTCCTTGGTGGCGTCCAAGCACCCCCCCCTGCCCCAGGACATTGGCTCTGCTGTCCTCTCTGCTCGGTACGTCTTGTTCAAGGTATCCTCATGGCTCTCTCCCTCAGGGAGCTTGTTAGGATCTGCCCAACTGCCATTCTATCAGAATGACACTCCTGGACAAATCAGCACACCCCAAAATCCAGCACTCATTCCTCCTATCTCCTCCCCCCCTACCGTTTTATTTTCCTTCATGCCAGTTATGATCCCTGACGCATTATCTATTTACCTGCTGTCCAGCTGTCCCCACTGAAGCTCCACGAGATGGGCTTCATTTTGTTCACTGCTACACCCTAGAATCTGAGCCAGTACTTGGGATAGAGTAGGCGCTCGATCAGTAGCTGCTGGATGAACGCAGGCGTGAATGCATGTGGTGGTGAGTGGAAAGCTGAGTTGGGGCCCAACTGTGAAGAGCCTGCCTGGTGGCTGGTCTCAAGTGTTGGGACCCACCCTGTGGACAGCTCCTTGGATTGGCCAGTGCCTGCCAGCAGGAAGGACTGAGCACCACCCACCTGGCCTTCATCACCAGCACCCATCACTGTGAGCCAGCCCTGCTCACAGGGTTAGGGCAGTGAGGGGAGCCACCCACCCCCTTCCAAAGCACCCCACTCCAAAGTCACACCATGTGGTGTGTGTGTGGGGGGGGGGGTGCTGAGGGGGATGTCTACTGCCGGCCCTATTCACACCTGCCAATCTCAAACGTCCTTTTTGCAGAAAATGCAACTGGCTCCAGGAGAGGCGACTTATGTAGCACCAGATACACCTCTTTTGACAAGGACAACACAACCTGTGACCTCACTGCGTCATGCAGAGGACACCAAACAGGTTCTGGCATCAGGGTTTACTTACAGAATCACATTTTTCTAGACCTGAAGTGACAGAGGATACATCAGATTACAGCAGGAAAAACAAGAGTTGGGCTGGGAAATCAATAACATTCGTTTATGCAATCAACTGACATCTTCGACCAAGGCTCTTGTAGGGGGAACAAGAGGGGTGTTCATGAAAACACCGTGAGTCCCTCTACAGAGGAGTCAAAGCATGTGCATCCCATCCTTCCCAGGGTCCATCTTGCCCTGGGTCCCCCAGGTCGGGGTCAGGGTGGGGCCACACTGCACCTGCTGCCTCCCGAGGCCTCCTCTGCTGTAACCTGCACTTCTCCGAGCTACTTCCTTGAGCAGCTGCCACCTCTTCCCTCCCCTCCACCTGGTTAACTCCTACTCTTGCTGGGGCCCTTGCACGGTGCGCCCCTGGCAACCCCCATGGCAACCTGAACCTACGACCTCCCCCGGCTTCTGGCCCCCGCGGTGTTCATTCCGTGTGCCCTGCAGGGCAGAGCCGGGCCTTCGTGATTCAGCCCCATCCCCAGGGCCGTGCAGGCGCCTGGCACACAGCGAGCCCTGAAAGGATGCGTAAACGGTATTTTCGGGGCTGAAAAGAAACGAACCGTGCAGAGACGGGGGGCAGTGACCCCTCTCCGCCCGCCGGCGGGGCCGGCCAACCCCGGCCTTCCTCTGGGTCCTGGACGGGTCCGTTACCCTTCTAAGGGCCTCAGTTTTGCCCATCTGTAAACGGGACACTCCATGCGCCCACCTCTCCTGCGGGGCGGTGGAGCGGCCGAGCCCGGACAACGCGCCGGACAACGCGCCGGACAACGCGCCGGGGCGCTGGCGAGGCCGGGCCGCGAGGCCAGGGGGCCGGACGCCCCCGCCTGCTCCTCCGACTGGGGCGCATGGAGCTCTCCGCGGCGCCGGGCACGGGGTCGCTCACCTGGAGGTGACGAGCACCGCCGGGGACTGCATGACCGTGGGGGCTCCGGGCGGGGCGCACGGTCACGGGACCCGCTGGCGCCGGCGCCGGCGTCGCCACGTCCCCGCCCCGCGCGCTCGGCCCGCCCCGCCCGGCCCGGCCCGGCCCCGGCCCCGGCCCCCGCCCGCCCCCTGGCGGCCGCAGCGAATTTCCGGCCTCCCTGGAACTTGGGCGCGGACGGCGCTCGGACTGCGCGGCGGGAGGCCCGGGTCCAGCTAGGCCCCGCCCCCGCCCCTGTCGGCCCCGGCTCCGGCCCCGCCCCCTGCTCCTCCAGGCCCCGCCCCCGCCCCGGCCCGCCCCCGCCCCCGCCCCTCCAGGCCACGCCCCCGACCGCCCCCGCCCCCGCCGGCCCCGCCCCCGCCCCTGCCGGCTCCGGCCCCGCCCCCGCCCCTGCTCCTCCAGGCCCCGCCCTGCCGGCCCCGCCCCCGCCCGCCCGGCCCCGCCCCCGCCCCACCGGCCACGCCCCTCCCCTTCAGGCCACGCCCCCGCCCCTCCCGGCACAGCCCCCGCCCCTCCAGGCCACGCCCCGGCCCCCCTGGCCACGCCCCGCCCCCCGTGCCCCGACCGCTGTCCTGAGCCAACCCAGCGGCCAGGAGCCGAGCAAGCAAAAGCGGGGGAGCCTTGCTGGTAACCGCAGGGCCCGGCCTGCGCCAGTTGTCCCGGCAGCCACAGCGCCCGGGTCACCGTTGGGACTGCCCGGAGTGTCCCGGCTCAGACGCTAAATGACTTGGCTCCGCTGGCTTGGGGAGGGCGTCGGGAAACAAGGCAGCCAGTGGTCACGGCCCCGGGGATACTTAGAGGAGGGTCAAATGAGGTAACCCCTAACCCAGCAAACAAGATCCACCCGACCGACCCGCTCTGGGGCGTTGTCCAAAGCCGCAGCCGCTGAGCGCTCCGGAGGCCTGCCGGTGGCTCTCCGCAGAGGCGGGCAGGGTCTTCCCAACCAAAGCTTCCCAAAGCTGCTTTTCTCTCCCCCGCTACAGAGACGTTGTCGGGACGCTTGCTAAACCCCACGGAGGACTTCCTGAGGCTGCTGCGACCTCGATGGGCTCTGGACTCCGGGCCCAGCTCAGTACACTCAGTACAGCAAGGGGGGGGTGGGGGTGGGAGTTGGGCTCCACCTTCCCCATGGTCCTGGTGCTGAGTCAGGGTCAGGGGGGGAAGACTGGAGGGGGCAGCAAGGAGAGGGGGGTTCTTACTAAACCCACCTAGCAGGATTCTTGCTGAAGGCAGGCCAGGACTTAGACATCGTATGTGGAAGTGATCAGTTTCCCCCCCCCCGGGGGTGGGGTGGGGGGAGTTGGTGGTGGGGGGCAATTGTCTCTCAACTGACTTAACAGGATTCTTTTTTTTTTTTTTTTAATTTTATGTATTTATGAGAGACACACAGAGCGGGCAAAGACACAGGCAGAGGGAGAAGCAGGCTGCATGTGGGGAGCCCGATGTGGGACTGGATCCGGGGACCCAGGGAATCACCATCTGAGCCAAAGGCCGACACTTAACCACTGAGCCACCCAGTGCCCCTGCTACCCAGTAATTCTATCAGGAAACTCTCCAGCTGTGCAACCACCTGTAAGGTGGGCCAGAGTCCACAGTGACATTTAGTTAATATGTTTGTGCTGCTCCAATGTGTAGCACTAACGAGAATGCTGCTTGGTTTCTGCCACCAGTCAGATTCCATCACAAAACTGCTCTCTGCTTTCTCTTATGGCCTTTTCATGCATTCATGCATTTACTCATTCATTCATTCAATAATATCTACTGAGCTGGGCCTCTATTCCGGGCCCTGGGAACACTCCACCCCTCCAGGCTGGAGACCCTGATGTCAGGTCCTGGGTAGGAAGCTGCAGAAGAAGCTGCCTGGGGCTGAGCCTTCATTGAACCCATGGAGAAGATGGCCCAGGAAGATTTTAGGGAAGTGCTTGCCCCTCTCCCTCAGCACAGGTGGGAGGTTGCCAAGAAGGGTACTGGCCCTTGTTGCAACTGGTAGCCTGCCTGTCACCAATGCCTTGCAGGCAAGTGAAGCTCAGGCCCGGGAAGCCCAGGGTTCCTGAGTGCACAACGCTGGGGCACTTGCTGCTCCTAGTGGCTGCCAAGAATACGACTGGTTCCCTATGACGGTGTGACCCCATCCCTGAGAGCAATCCCACTTTCTGTCTCTGTGTGTCCTGCTTGCCCCTATGTGGCTCCAGTGGATAATTGTATACAATGCACGGAATGTGGGATCTAAATCTGATATTTTCTGCTTCCTGCCTGACTCAGGGAGCCCCTTCCATGGCTGAAGCTGCAGTAATGCAAACCACATTGCAGAGGATCTTATAATTTCCCTTCTCACTGCCCTTGAGGAAGGCTCCAGGCTTCAGTCCTCCTACCCCAGGGAAGTCCCTGGGCCCTGGGTGGGGGGGTGGGCAGTGCAATCCACAGCCACAGGGGCTCTGATCTGAGCTCTGGCCATACCATGCTCTAACATTGCCCTTGTTTCTGGTGGGGTGGGTCTTCTGCTGATTTGTCTCTGTCCTCTAAAGTGATGCTTTAGCACCCTAGGGGTCTAGACATCCCAAGTGGAGCAGGGCCACCACCTCTCCGGTTACTCAGCAAATGCTTCCAGGCACAGCTCCGGGCCTGTGACCTTGCCAGGCTTTGAGGATGCAGAAGACACAGGCTTCCTTAGTGGGGCTCACACATCACTTGGGAACATTTGGAGACATCAGCATGGATGCAGGCCCAAGAGCACGGATGCAGGCCCAAGATCCGGAGGGAAGGAAGGGCATATAACTAATCAGCCTGGGGTTGAGGCATTCAAGGAACTCTTCTGGGGAGAGGAGGTGGTGTCAGACCTGGGTCATAAAAAACCTGAGTGTCATCTCTGAGCTTTGGGTTTTCTCATGGGTGCAATGCACATAATGGAAACCTTTAATTCACAGCACTGCTTGAGACTAAATATGACTGGGATGAGAGGAAATGTATGGTAAGCACTGTAGATGAGCTACCCCAAAGCCTTTCACAACCGTCTTCCTCTTTAGCTTTTACTGCCACAGAGGCTGGAAAGGCAAAGCACTCCCAGCTTCCCTGGCAGTTAGGAGGGCACGTGTGACAACTCTGACCATATATACAGAAGTCCCTGTGGATGATTTGCCTTGTTAGGAGAAAACTTTTTGTTTCTTCCCTGTCTTCTTTCTGGAAAGGAGATATGATGCTGGAGAGGCAGCAGCCATCTTGTGGCTGTGAAGCACAAGCCTGAATTTGGGGCCTACATATCTAGGATGGAAAAGGCTGGGGACCTGATGGCTCATGAACTAGCATACAAGCCCTAGACTCTTTCTTGAGATGTGTCAAGCCTTCTCCTTGCACAGGTGCTTAGACCACTCTAATTGCGGCTTTCTGCAATGGATTCCATGTTGGTACAGTTGTAAAGTACTTACATAAGGTCTGAAATAATAAAAAAAACACAACTGTTCAATATGGGATAGGGATGCTTGAGGAGGAGAAGACACAGAGTGTATCCTAGCCAGCAGTGCAGAGCCAGGGTGCCTCCAGAGAGCCCAGTGTACTCGGGGCTAGGGAGAAGAGCTTGCAGAGGGAGGGGTGGCCTGGACAGGAGGCTGCAGGTACCACATGGGATCTGCACTTGGCGGGGGGGGGGGGGGGGGGGGGGGGGGGGGGCTTGTATGCCACGCCCAAGAGTTTATATTTACCCTGAAGAAGAGTGGACTCAGAATGAACAAAGGAAAATAATATTTCAGGATGGGGACTGGGAGTGTAATGAGCAGTACCCTCTAGGAAGCCGAGGCCAGAGTCAGGGTGAGCCTCAGGATGGAACTGATGGGGACAGGGATGGTGAGCTTGGCACCCTTCTCCAGAAGCTTGATTCTGAAGCAGAGGAGGCAAGCAGGGGATCTTCTAGAACTGTTATACCGATCTAACTCATCCTCACTGAAAAAATACATAAAATATGGATAGTCCAAAAACAAAACAACATAAAATTCACCACTCATTCTATAGCAGAAGTAACAACTATTAACATTTTATTGTTCCTGCCCTCTTGACGTTGTGTTCTATACCCACACATATCTTTCCAACAATGCAAAATCTTACTGGATGTAGGATTTTGTGACTTCCTTTTTTATTTATCACCCTGTTAACAGTTCTCCATGCTAAATTACTGCCCAAACCATTTTAAATCCTTACCTAGGATTCCGTGTGCCAATATACCATAACTTGTCCAGTCCTTAAGCTATGGATATATGATGGAAAGGCGGTGTGTGTGGCGGGAGATGGATGGGTGATCTTGCAAATGCTAGCTGGCTGCTTGAACCAGATACACCAGGAAAAGGCCATGTGGGGGGAAAGCGCTAATGTGTCAGAAAACACGGTGAGTCTCCGTGTGCTTTGTTGAGTAAAGGGCAGTCTCAGGAGATTGGGAGAAGGGCACTCAGAGCCAGAGCTTAATCTTTTTGCATTAAAAAGTAATAGACATTTGGGAGGAGGTGTCTGTGGGCAACTTCTGAGCTCTGGGAGAGGTGGGTGGACGCCCCAGGCCCCAGCCGGGTGGAGGACCCTGCTGGGATGGTGGTGCTCAGTGGCTGCCTTGATCCTGTTCTGCTCTGTGATGCTCTTCCAAGACTCCCCACTGCCTGAGGCACAGCAGATCCAGCCTTTCTGTTTAGATGATAAAGTCTGGAGAACTTGGGCGCAGGCACAGGGACACAAAACTTTAAGCGGCTTTGCTAACCACCATCGGACATTCCGGGGGAGGCTGGGTGCAGAGCAACTCCCCAGACCCTCTATAGCCCGGAATTCATTTTCTTAAATTCTCTCAAAATTTTTTAAGTGAAAATGAGATGTCTTGATTTAGAAGTGTTTTATTTGACTCCTAGTGAGGTTAAACATGTTTCCATCAGTTTGTTGGTTTTTATGTAGCACTCCTGTTTATTTCCTTTGTACCTGTTAAAAATTGGGCTGTTTGTCTTTTTTTTTTTTTTTTTTTTAAGATTTTATTTATTTGTGAGAGACAGAGAGAGACAGAGACATAGGCAGAGGGAGAAGCAGGCTCCCTTCAGGGACTCAATCCCAGGACCCCAGGATGATGACCCAAGCCAAAGGCAGATGCTCAACCACTGAGCCACCCAGGTGCCCCTGTTTATCTTTTTCTTAATTGATTTGTAAGAACGCTTTATAAATCAAAGATACTAACCTTTTCTGATATGCACTATCCCCCGCTTGTCTTTAACTTACTTGTTCACCTAAGTGTTTATATTGAAAAAGTTTCAAACTCACAGAAAAGCGGAAGGTTCATAGGATACGTGCACACATTCACCTAGACTCACACTGGGGTTTCAGGATGGAACCGGCAGATCACCAGGCAGGCAGCAGGGCTGGGCAGAGGGCCTGAGTGCCCCAGGCATAGCAGAGGCCTAACCGGGGGCAGGGGGAGCTTGGATGACCCTCCTGAATAGAGAGGAGGAGGTAGGACTTTAACCCCTACACTGACCAGACCCCACAATGCGCTATGGGCCACCCCTTGGAGGCAGCCCTCATCACAAGTCCCAGGGAGGACTGAGCAGAGACTCAGCACTCCCAGCAGGGAGGGGGGTAAGCCCTTCAGCCCAGAGAGGGAGGAGGGAGAGGGAGGGGGAGAGGGAAAGGGGGAGGGAGAGGGAGACGGGTGTGGGGCTGCGGTGAGAGCAGCACAGTTAACACTGCCATTGGCATTATCCTCTCTCTCTGTTCTTCCTGAAACACTGACGCATTCAATTCTGTTTTTCAAATTTTTTACATGCAGGTTTTAAGATTTCCATGTAGTTCCAACCCTGGACACTCCTCTTGGTGTTTTTCTCAATGAAATTATATAATAAAGAAGTATTCCTTACTCCAGACTATTTAATAGTCACAATTTTTTCCCAAATATATTTTTTTCACAATTAATTCTTTGATGCACTGGGACTTCATTTTGGTTTGTCATTTTTTCTAATATTTATTTTTTATTTTTTTATTTTTATTTTTTTTAATTTTTCTTTATTTATGATAGTCACACAGAGAGAGAGGGAGAGAGGCAGAGACACAAGCAGAGGGAGAAGCAGGCTCCATGCACCGGGAACCCGACGTGGGATTCGATCCCAGGTCTCCAGGATCGCGCCCTGGGCCAAAGGCAGGCGCCAAACCACTGCGCCACCCAGGGATCCCTTTTTTCTAATATTTAATCGAATATCCAGTACCATTCACTGGTAAGGTTCTTTTTTTTTTTTTTTTTAACAATCTGTCCTTTCTTCCACTAGTCACCATGTTGTATTCTAAATACTCACAAACACTATTGTTAGCAAACATTATTATCTGGACTCCTTATTCTGTTGTCTTGATCTGTCAATTCAGCTTTGAGGGCTACATGGGAATTCCTTTATATTGATATCTTTTTTTTTTTTTTTAAGATTTTATTTATTTGACAGAGAGAGAAGAGAGAGCACACAAGCGAGGGGTGGGTAGAGAGAGAGGGAGAAGTAGGCTTCCCGCTGAGCAGGGAGCCAACGCAGGACTCAATCCCGGGACCCCAGGATCATGACCCTGACTTGAGATGAAGGCAGCTGCTTAACCAACTAAGCCACCCAGGCGCCCCATACTGATACCTAATAATGAAGTTCTTTGAGGCAGATTTATTGTTTCATGATGTAAAAAATGTGCATCTGTTTGTAGATGGAGGAGAGAAGTGAGAGAGATTCTCCGAGGAGAGAAGATGGCTGGGGGTACAGAGCATGGGTGGAAGGACAGTGACAGACACAGTGACAGTTGGTCACACATCCAACAAGACAGCCTGGCCTTTGGTATGGATGGATATTCCGTCCTCTTCCTCTACTCTGTCTACCTGGCATTGCAGTATCATGTATTGCAGGCACCTTTCGATGCCACCCACTGAAATCTAACTGAGTCTTACAATAGGGGAAGAGCAACCTATGTGAGGGTGTATCATAATTTATTTTATTATGACTCTGCTAAAAGCCATTTTAGTGATTTCCAGTTTTCACGATTTCCTCTATTTTAAAAATGCTTGTATATTTGTCTCTGCTTGTGTAAATATACCCATAATGCCTTAAATTCCTACAAATGAGAGTACTGAGTCAAAGCATTTCCTTTTTTAACAAGTTGATGCTGTCACATTGCTCTTGGAAAATCTATGAATGACCTTACTTTCCTGACAAGGGTATACAGAATGCCCACCTTTCCACTGCTCACCAAATAGTGGGTTTTGTGGTTTTACTAACCTGAGAAGTAAAGAAAAATTGGCATCTCACTGTTCTTTTAATTTGTCATGATTTGCAGATGGCTTTTGGGATTTTGATTTTGTCACCCAAAGTTTTCCTAACTTTCTCAGATTTGTGTCCTCAGGAATCAGGATAAGCATTTTGATTAGAGTCCTCCAACTCTTTATCTAACCCAGGAAGCAAGTCTGGGAGGACAGAACCCAGGTGGAGTGTTCCCCTAAATTAAGGTATTATTTAGAGGTGGGTCAGCTACCTAGGCAAGTAGGGAGCACTTGGGGGGTGGTCATGGCCTAGGGCCAAGTTCCCAGTTTTGTAGCCAGCCTCTTCCTCCTCAGGACAGCCTCAGAGACTGTCTCTTGAAGACAAACCTCACAGAGAAGACCTGAGAGAGGCCACCCGGTGGGTGGGCCATTGATGACAGTGGGCCCCCAGGTCAGCCCCAGAGTGCTCCCACTGCATATCCTGCTGTGGGAACCAGATTTTTTTGGTGCCTATATCCTCATCCTCGGAGGCAACTGCAAGGTCTCACAGCCCCGATTGAGAGACACAACTGGTCCCTCCAACTCTGCTCCTGACCCGTGTCAGCCCCCACCTTCTCAGACGAAGACAGTATGGTCCCCTATTCACTGTGTGTCTAGAACAGAAACTCTGAGCTCCTATCTGACCAAGATTAAAGGACTGGGCATTCCAAATCATTAAATATTCTAAGAGCACCTGTTTTTTAGTTCAAAAGGAATTTTGTTTTTAATCTTATGTGTCCATGAAGGTCTCCAAGAAAATCTCCAGAACATTCAGACTACTGATACTCACAAGATGGCAAGCTGACTGACAGAAGGGAAATGTCTCAAAGACAGTGGCAATACAGAGGGTACTGGATGCGGGTTAGGTTAATTAGCCTTCCAACTGGTTACACTGACACTTGCCCAGAAAGCAATAAAAGCCGTCATGTGTTGAGTCAGGCAGTGTGGTAAGGACTTTACCTACTTAATTCCCTTTACACTTTGGCGAACCATGACAAGTAGGAATCCCTACCTCCAGGGGATCCCTGGGTGGCGCAGCGGTTTGGTGCCTGCCTTTGGCCCAGGGCGCGATCCTGGAGACCCGGATCAAATCCCACGTCAGGCTCCCGGTGCATGGAGCCTGCTTCTCCTCTGCCTGTGTCTCTGCCTCTCAATCTCTCTCTCTCTCTGTATGACTATCATAAATAAATAATAATAATAAAAAATTAAAAAAAAAAAAAAGGAATCCCTACCTCCATTTAAAGGCGAGGAAATGGAGGACTACAGGTTAGTTAAGTCTACCAGGGTCACAAGCTAGTGCACTGCAAAGGTGGTTTGCAAGCCAGGTCTGTAGCACGACCCCACACTGTAGTCTCTTTCCTGACCTTAGGCCTGCGGTCCTTGTCGTGTGCTCTCCCAGGATGCCTTACAGCTCCAGGTCAGCTGGCTCCACTGCCAGGACCCCAGAGCAGGGACTCCTGAGTCTTCCCCTAGACTGGCAGGGCGTTCTGGCCTCCCCGATTCCCAGTGGGCGGGAGCTCTGCCACACTGTGATGCTGTTATAACCAGCGACCAGCAGATGGTAGTGTCCACCAGCCCGTCATCGTCATCATTTGTCCCAAAGGGCAGGAAGGGCTCTGAGAGGTCCCCTGTGGAACTTCCCAGGAAAGAAGCCACCCACTCCTTTCTTCTCTGTCCCCTCCCCTCCCCCACTCAGCAGGCCGGGGGCCCAGGGGGCAGGTCGAGCAGGTGGTCCCAGGGCCAGGCTGCAGCCGACCGGTGTGGATGCCAGAGCTGTTGCCGGGTAACCTGGGGAGAGGCAGCCCTGGGTTGAGCATGGGAAATTCCTGGGAGCCTGAGGAAGCCCAGCCCTGGGCATCAGACGGGGGACGGGGCTGAGCCAGAGCCCTGCTGGAATCTTCCCACACCTGCAGCCTAGGCAGCCCCAGCCCAGGTCTGTCTGGGGGAGGCCTGCAGCGGAGACCAGCAGCACCTGATGCAGGGGTGGGTGGCTCCCTCTCTGCACTGTAGTAACCATTCACACCCTCCCAGGGAGACTGTCTTCAGGGGCAGAGCTAGGCTCACCCAGGGCCCTGCCTCCTCACCACGAACCCTCTCTCCAGCTCCAAGTAGCAAGAGCCAGA
Source organism: Vulpes vulpes (assembly GCF_048418805.1). Lineage (NCBI taxonomy): Eukaryota > Metazoa > Chordata > Mammalia > Carnivora > Canidae > Vulpes > Vulpes vulpes. The sequence goes on along the minus strand of NC_132787.1, from coordinate 96,312,423 downwards.
GGCCATGGTGGGTGCAGACCAGGAAGGCTCCTGGCTGGGTCCCTGGCAGTGGGCCCCACCCTCACGCGCTCTCCACCTCTCACACGGGCCCACGGTGGCCATTTGATTGTCCACCTCACTGTGCATTTGCCAGGAGGGGCTGAGGGACATGCAGCCCAAGGTTAGGGGCTGGGTTTGGATTCTGGTCTGTAGATCCTCAGGAGCACCAACCAGTCACAGCCAGGGGGCATCGTTCTAGCTTCCAAAACACTGCTTGGCTGCAGGGACCCAGAATCCTTCTAGAATCCCGCTTGGCTGCCGTGGGCAGGGTGGAGGCTGAGCCCTCATTGGCCTCACCTACAGGGTGCCCAGGCACAGCTGGGATGAGACTAGTTGAGCAAAAGCGCAGGATCGCAGAAGGGACTGGCCATCCCAGGTGGCTCGCTGCCCAGTAACAGAGCGCTGATCGCTTCCCTTCCCCGAGTCTTGGCTTCTTTGTGGACAATGGAAGCCACGGAGCTTCCGGTGCTCCTGGCATCAGACTTGGAGGCCCTGTGTCTGGTGTGGTAGGTGACACTTGTTCAAGGCTGAGCGGGCTGCAGCTGGGGCCGGGGCAATTTCTGGTGCTTGAAGGTCACTACAAGGTGATTCTAGGGAGCAGAATCCAGGACAACAGCTGACCCTTGAACTACAGAGTTTAAACTGCATGGCTCCACTTCTACGTGGATTTATGTTGATAAATTCAGGACAGAACCATAGATGTGTTTTCTTTTCCTTATGATTTTCTAATAACATTTGCTTTTTTCTAGCTTATTGTTAGAATACAGCACAGCATACCTGTAATATATAAAGTGTGTGTGATATAAAATTCGACTGTTTATGTTGCCAGCGAGGGGCCTGGTCCAGAGTAGGCTATCAGTAGTTAAGTTTTGAGGGAGTAAAAGCGATTTTCAGATTTTTGACTGTATGGGGCCAGGGGCTGATGGTGGTGGCACCTAATACCTCCCCCTGCCCTGTTTAAGGGTCAGATGGAACTTCCTAAGTGGCATCAACCCAGCGTGCCGGGCTCGTGTTCCAGATGCCGCGTAGGTTCTGGTCAGTAAAGGTGCCTTTGAGAGGTGTTGTGGCTCTCGAAGCTGCAGTGTAATGAACTTGCTCACACTCAGAACTCTGAGGGCTGCGTGGGATGGGGCTTCCCATCTCTACAGGTATACAAGTACAGCCTGGGTGGCAATTTGTCGTGATTCAGGTATGGTGCGGAAAATTGGCCCAAATAACTCAAAATGTTCCTTTAGATTCTGGGATTCTATGACCTGAACCAGAGCCCTGGTGCCCTGAGAAAGCAAACAGCTTCTGCAGGGAAGGATGAGCAGCAGAGTACTCTCCAAGGGTCTGGAGGTGAGAATGTGGGGCCCATTCTTCCCCACCCCAGTCAATGAACAACCACCCCTCCACCAGGCTGCTTTCATCCCCCCTCCCCACCTTGGAGCCAGTCTGGCCTCTTCTCTCTGAGGGGGTAACAGTGGTTGTTTGGAATTCTGGGGGTTGGGGAGTGGTCAGCAGATTGATGAGGAACAGAAGTTCAAAGTCCCCAGTTTTCTGCATCCCTCTCTGAACTTCCTGCACTGGCCTCAGGACGGCATCAACAGCTTCTCAGTGACTTCTGGGGCAATGCAGAGGAGAGAGGGAACTCCCTTCAAAAGAAGCATCAGGAAGAACACAGCTTCCAGGTCTGCAGGCGGGAGTGCTAGCTCCCTCCTGCCTGGCCTACCAGAAAGCTACCTCCCACCCCACCCCTCCCCCAAGAGGAAGCCTCAAGTAAGCCTGGGCCAGCCTGGCATTGGGAGTCAACCAAGGGCCACTCGCTCACCAGAGGCCTCAGCTTCAAGGAGTCAGGGACTCTGTGACTCCTGGGACTCAGAACTCCTGGTTTCACATTCTCTCCCCCACTGGGATGGCACCATCTTCAGGGTGGACAGATGCTTATTCATAGGCCCCAGAGCCCCCATAAACAAGGGTTAAGTCAAGCCCTGGATGTGGGCCTGACTCACTAGGCCGTCAGATCCATATCATATAAAATTAGCAGTTGGACCACATGCTCCTGCTAGCCCATCCTGCTCTGAGCTCTGTGGAGCCAGAGGCAGGCCCTGCTGCGGGGATGATAGAATGTGTCCCAAGGCAGATGTTTCGAGCTCCTCGCTGGCAGCAGCAGCTGGAAGGAGTCCCCAGGGTGATACTTTCATGCTCTTCACCTGGACCTGACCAGAGAGTTTACTCTCTGCTAAGAATTTTCCAGAGAGCTAGAGAGGAAAGGCAGGAGCATCTGCCTATTCGGCAGGGTCAGGGAGGGAACTGCAGACCAAGTGCCTCACATGCCTACCTCCCCGTGGGCAGCCAAGGGTTGGGCAAACATAGCTGGTGACCCCAGGTTCTGGCACTTACCAGGTGCCCCAGCAAAAGGTGCTGAATTTCTTTGTAACTCTGCTCTTTGCAACTCTACTTTCTTTGTCTATAAAATGGGAATAATAATACCTACCTCACAGGAGATAGCAGTGGTGGGAAGGAAGTGACCTGAGGTATGGTAAGCAGCCAGCATGATGCCCAGCATTCAGAGAACAAAGGGTTACTGTCAGGGTTTCAGGGGAAAGAGAGGGAGCCAGACAGGGTCAAGTGTCCCTGGGCCTCCCTCCTCTCTGGGGCTCAGCTCTGCTGTGTCCTCTGCTGATCCAAAAGCCCCCACAGCTCTGTGCATTGCTGACTCAGCAACCGAGAGAAGGCTACTGGCAGTAAGTACTTACTGGAAAGAAGGAATGAATTGTGGGGTGGATAAATGACAAACGAACGAATGATTACCTCACACTACAGACAAGAAACGCAGGTGAGAGTGGTTAAGTCCTGGCTGGAGGGCAAACAGCTGGCGGGCAGTCTTTTCCAAAGCCTTTTGGTGCCTATGAATCTCTTCTCTCTGGGCATCATCAGCCATGTCCAGGAGGGCACAGGGCAGGTGGGGTGGGGGGCAAGACTACTGAGCCTCATCTGTGCCAGACTGTTATCCTGGCCGCACCCAAACTCCCTGAGGCAAGAATCCTCTTATTCTACAGATGAGGAAATCTGGTCTCAAAGAAGCTACGTGACCCATTCCCATTGGGGCAGCAAGAATGCAGGGGTTCCAACCCAACACTAACTCCTAAGCCCCAAGGCAGCTGCTCGGCAGGGGGATCCTATAATCCACACGTTTACTTGGCATAGGTGAGGCCACACCTATGCCAGCACATTTCCATTCTCTCCTTGCTGTTAAGAGGTCAAAACCAGGACTAGAACTTGCTCTGCTGACCTCAGCCCGGGGTTCCAGGGTGTTTGTACAAATCAGAATCAGTTAATTTGTACAAACATCCAACAACGGTTCACCTGTGGCTGCAGGGGGGAAGGGGGTGAGAAAGACAGCAGGGTGGCAGCACTGGCCAAGGCCTAGCGTCCTCTGGCTGAGCCGGAGGGAGCCTGAGCAGCGTCTCTAGGGTGAGGCTCTGTCAGCTTGCTCAGGTTTCCGCAGGGCGCTTTGGACCAGCACCACCCAGAGAGGGAGAGCTGTGGCCAGGGGCCTGTGCCTGGCACTTTGTCCTCAGTCCCCAAAGCCGGGCGGGTTAATGCAGCCCTTGTCACCCAGCTCCCGCTGCCCTTCTCAACCACACCGTCCCACACTAATCTCAGGTCTTTCTCTGGCCCACCAGATGGGCCTGGGGTCCCGGCAGGGTGGGGGGCGGGTGGCCCCCCCAGACCTCTCCTCCTGCCCCCACGTGTCCCCGGCCGTGATGAGTGGACCAAAGTGCCAAGATGAGCAGCCCTCGCGTCTCCGCGGTGGGGGGCACGGTGACGGGCGAGGAGCACGCTTGGGACCAAGCAGCTGGGGCGGGGAACTCCGAGCCCGCCCGAGTCGGCCTGGGGGCTCCCTGGGCGGGGGCCTCTTCCGAGGGCCAACGTGGCACCACCCAGAGAGACTCGGGGCTCGCTCGGCCTTGGGTCCGTGGCGTCGTGTTGGCGCTGGTCACTCACTCAGAGTGACCGTGACGCACAGACCCCGTCTAGACGTCAAGTTCGGCAGCAAATCGAATTTGAAGGGCTAACGCCTCTGCGCTGCTTCGGGGTCCGCTGGGCTCAGGCGCTCCGCTCCGTGGGCCTCCCGGGACCTCGTCCCTCGGCTGGACGCGCGGCGTCGGCGGGGGCTGCGGTGGGGCTGAGCCGGTCCCTGCGGCCGCCGACCTCCCTCCCGCAGCGAGTGCGCTGGGCGGGCCTCACCCGCCACCGCCACCGCCGCCCGCCACCCATCGCCCCGGCCCGAGACTAGGGCGGCGCCACCCGCGGGCCCTCCCGGCTTCTGGCCGCGCCCCACACCCCGGGCGGCCGCTGCCGGGGCCGGGCCCTAGGAGGCTGGCCAAGGTCCTCACTTGCGACGCGCAGGTGAGCCGCTGCCGAGCACGCCCCCGCCACCCGGGCCGCCTCCGTAATTCCTGCGCTCCTGAGACCTCGGCTCCCGCTCGAGCTCACCTTCTCCGCGCGGACCTTGGCTCTCCGGCGGTCGGTCGGCGTCCGTCTGTCTTTCCGGCCGCCCTTCCAGCCACTGGCCCTCGCTCCTCCCCGCGGGTCCCCGCCCCGCTGCGAGCCGCGCGCTCCGGTCCTGGGGGCTGGGGCGGGCTGCGCGACCTTCGGGCCGGCGATGCAGGCGGCGCCGTCGTGGGAGCCCCGCGCGCCCTCGGGCCTCGCCGTGCGCCCTCGGGCCTCGCCGCGCGCCCCGGCCCCAGGCCCCGGCCCCAGGCCCCGGCCCCCGCCTCCGCCTCCGCAGTCCGGGCGCGCGCGAACCGGGGGCGGGTGCTGCTCCTCGGCGGGGAGTGCGGACGGAGCGGGGCGGTGCGGCCGCTCGGGAGGGCGCGCAGGGCTGGGGCGCGGCGCGGGCGGCGGGCGGCGGGCGGCGGGGGTCGCGCGGCCCGGGGACGGGAGGCGGGGCCCGCTTCGGGGCGGGGGCCTCCGGCGGGGGCGGCGGGCGGGCGAGGGCGGGGGCCCAGCGCTCGGCGCGGGAGGGGGCTCCGGGCCCGACGCCGCGTTCGGCCGGGCGGGGGGCGGGGGGCGCGGTGCTGCGGCCCAGCGTTCGGCAGGGGGCGCTGCTCCGGGCGCGGGGCGGGGTGGGTGGGAGGGGAGGGGAGGGGAGGGGGCCGCGGTGCTGCGCACGCTTCCCCCATCATTAAACACTATGTTCAAACGGCGCCGGGGGACTTCCCGGAGCCACGGAGCCCGCGCCGCCCGCCCGCCCGCCCGCCGGCCCACGGAGCCCATGGACCTGAGCGCGGCCGCCGCGCTGTGCCTCTGGCTGCTGAGCGCCTGCCGGCCCCGCGACGGGCTCGAGGCGGCCGCCGTGCTGCGAGCGGCGGGGGCAGGGCGGGCCGGGGGGCCGGGGGGCGGCGGCGGCAGCGGCGGGCGGGCCCTCGCCCCGGCGGCGGGCGTCTCCGCTGCCCCGGCCGCCGCGGCTCCCGGAGCCCGCGCTGCGCGCAGGGCCGCCGGCTCCGGCTTCAGGAACGGCTCGGTGGTGCCCCACCAGTTCATGATGTCGCTTTACCGGAACCTGGCCGGGAGGGCTCCGGCCGGCGGGGCCGCCGCCTCCACCCCGGGCTCGGGCTCGGGCTCGGGCTCGGGCTCGGGCCGCCGCGGCCGCGCGGACACCATCACCGGCTTCGCAGACCAGGCGAACCAAGGTACTCGCGCCTCTCTGCGCCCGTCCGTCCCGTCCGCTCCAGACCCTTGGGGCGCGGCCCTCACGTCCCAGCCTCGCGGGGGAGGCTCCGCCGAGGCCCACGCACCCCGAAGGGCTGAGCCGGGGCCCTCCGCCGGATCGTCCTGGCCCTGCCGGCCGGCCGGGTCCCCTCGAGGAGGCGGGATCCGAAGCACCAAGGGGCCCGGGCCGAGAGGGACTGCGCCGTGACGGCGGAGGTGGCAGCGGCTGTTTCACTGCAGCAAACTCTGCAGCTTCTAGCTCCTGGGGGGCTGGGGAGGGCCCCCGCACAAACTGGGGGAAAATCAGGGGAATGAGAGAAAGAGGCAGGCTGCAATAAACGGCCCCTGGAGAGGCTGGTGGCATCCCCAGGTACTCGGAGGTCCCCTCTCGGCAGGCTGTGTCAGGGTGGAGGTGTATGGCTGTGGGTGCCCCTGCCCTGTGCTGGGCCCCTGGGACGGCCAGAGGTGGAGGACTCCAGTCGTGGGACGTGCAGAGGATGGTGGCTGAGACCCTGCCGGAATGCAGGCCTGGTTGGGACAAGCACCCCACCTTACTCTGTCCCGGGTCCTTCAAAGGTAGGACGTGCGTATGACTGTGGCGGTTGCCGTGTGTCATCTGGATTTTATTAATCTCTATTGAAGTCATTAAAGCAGACAGATAGGGAAAATTTAACTAATTTCAGGCGGAAATGCAAGTAATGTTGGCCTTAATTCTATCCAGCCAGAGACCCAGCATGGAAGGCAGGAGGGAAAGAAAGGGGAATAGGGCTGGAAAGGAAGCGGCAGGCTGGCTGAGCCTGGGAGGGTCTCTTGCTGTACACCCCAGACTCTGGCCCCGGAAAGCAGGTAGAGGTGGTGCAATGACAAAATCACCCACCTCCTCCTACACACACACACACACACACACACACACACACACACACCATGCCTACACACAGACTGCTTTATTTTGGGTGCCGGGACCTCCTGGGCCCAGATGGCCCTATAGTTCAGTGGGAACCATCAAGCATTCTCTGAAGGCCTGGTATGCTCCCTGGATTGGATGCTGAGTACTCCTACAAAGCCTGGGTGCTGGTGGCCAGGGCCCCTGCAAAGGTTCCAGCCTTGAGGCTGCTGCGTGTGCCCCCAGGATAGAGGGGAGGTGGGTGTGCGGGACGCCAGCTGCTTTCTTAAGTAGACTTAGGCCTACCATTAGCCCCAGCCTGAGCTAAATCTTTTCTTGTGGAGCTCTGCTTGGCTGGCAAGGCTCTGAGGGCACTTCTCTTCTTCCCTCTGTAAGGAGAGGATGCAGTGGCAGCACTCTGGCCCGGGCAGATGCTGCAGAGGCAGCTCAGAAAAAAATGCTCGGGGGAGCCCAGAGGGAAAGCAGTGGCAAGGGGGGAGGAAGCACTTGCCCGGCCCTCGGAGCCTCCCTCCCTCTCCACTCGGAGCTTCAACTTGGAGCAGGGTTACTTGAGGTCCCCAGAAGCCACTAGCAAAGCCCAGACTTTGGACCTCAGGAGGTGAGGGCCTGGCGGCAGTGGTGGGCGAGCAGATCTTCAGTGGCGGGGGCAGTGTGCACAGTCTCTCCGACTTTGGGGCAAAGCGAAACCATATGACCTTCTTCAAAGGGAGCTCCTTATCTGCTGCTCTCGGTGGAATTTCAACCGTTTTTTCCCTCCCTAAGCCCAAAAAGAAAAAAAAAAGTGCCCACGACCAGAAATAAAACCCCCAAACCCTGAGAGCTAAGTCATGACGGAGGGAAAGAGTGTATCTGGGAAGGGATCGGCGGGTCCTGGAGGCGAGCCCTCCTTGAGACGCTGCCCTCACTGCAGCCCGGGCTGCCCCAAACCCTTCGGAGAAGGTTCCTTGCGCTCCTCTGCCGCCTTCCCACCTCCATCGGAGGTCGCAGAAAGTCGGGAGAAGCTGAGCTAGGGGCTTCCCACCGCGGCCAGCAGCGCGCACGCTAGGAGCCCTTGGGCCGAGCCGGGCGCCTCCCGCCTGGGCCTTAGCTCGCCTGCAGCGTAGCCGGGAGGCTGGATGCCCTGGAGGGTCGGCAGCGCGGCTGACGCGTCCCCCCTGGACGACTGGCACGCAGGGCCCCAGCCTGCAGGGCAGGCAGGTCGTGGCCGGCAGGAGGGTCCGGGCGGAGCCGGGGCAGAGGCAGCCCAAGCTGCAGAGTTTTCGGGGGACGTGAATGGTCCGTTTCGCCCAGCCGGGCCTCCGCGGCCGTCCCGGGGCCTGCGCTGGGCGACAGGAGCAGTCCCGGCACAGCGCGGGGCTCCGCGGGCCTCCAGACCCTGGACGGGGCGCAGGGCTTCTGGGGAGCCCCGGGCCTTCTGCCGCCCGCAAGTCTGCCGTGGGGTCTAGGCCCCGCGAGCCCGAGGCTGTGCGTCAGGCCGCGGCAGCCGTCGTGGCCCCGGGGGGCGGGGGGGGTCCCGGGGCTCGGCGGTAAGTGGGTGCGGGGTGCGGGGTGCGGGGTGCTCTCCGCTCTCACCGCGCCCTTTCTCTGTCTCTGCCCGACTCCTGCAGACGACTCGCCCGCCGAGACCGGCCAGAGCTTCCTGTTCGACGTGTCCAGCCTCCCCGACGCCGACGAGGTGCTGGGAGCCGAGCTGCGCGTGCTGCGCCACGAGTGGCCCGGGCCGGGTGCGGGTGCCGGCCGCGCCGCCGCGCCGCCGCTGCTGCTGCTGTCCACCTGCCCCCGCGCCGCCCGGGCGCCGCGCCTGCTGCACTCGCGGGCCGCCCGGCCCCTGGCCCGCGCGCGCTGGGAGGTGTTCGACGTGGCCGACGCCGTGCGCCGCCACCGCCGGGAGCCGCGCGCCGCCCGCGCCTTCTGCCTGCGGCTGCGCTCGGTGGCGGGGCCGTCGCGGGAGCCGCTGGCGCTGCGGGGGCTGGGCTTCGGCTCGCGGGGCGCGCGCGGCGCGGCGGAGGAGCGCGCTCTGCTCGTCGTGTCCTCCCGCGCGCGCAGGAAGGGGAGCCTGTTCCGGGAGGCCCGCGCGCTCGGGGCCGCGCTGGCCGCGGAGCCGCCGCCCGACCCGGGACCGGGACCCGGCCCCGGGTCGGCCGCCGCGGTCCCCGGGGGTCGCAGGCGGCGGCGGACGGCGCTGGCCGGGGCGCGGCCGGCGCAGGGCGGCGGCGGGGGCGCGGGCCGGGGCCACGGGCGCAGGGGCCGGAGCCGCTGCAGCCGCAGGCCTCTGCACGTGGACTTCAAGGAGCTGGGCTGGGACGACTGGATCATCGCGCCGCTGGACTACGAGGCGTACCACTGCGAGGGCGTCTGCGACTTCCCGCTGCGCTCGCACCTGGAGCCCACGAACCACGCCATCATCCAGACGCTGCTCAACTCCATGGCGCCCGACGCGGCGCCGGCCTCCTGCTGCGTGCCCGCGCGCCTCAGCCCCATCAGCATCCTCTACATCGACGCGGCCAACAACGTGGTCTACAAGCAGTACGAGGACATGGTGGTGGAGGCGTGCGGCTGCAGGTAGCCTGCGGGCCCGGCCCGGCCAGGGAAGGGGCAGCCGCGCCGCCCCCCGGGACCCCCTGCCCCCGCCCCGCCGAGGAGCGTGGGTGCGCGTCGGACTCTGGCCCCGAACCCGCACCGTGGAGGGAGAGCGCGCGTTCACACTCACACCCACACACTCGTGCACACCTTTCCCGTGGGCAGCAGCGGAGAGCCCTGCGAACAAGAGATGACCTGACCTCCCCAAGGAACGGTACTCCGCAAACTCCCCGTCGCACCTCCCACCGCCCCCTTTTGGAGAGAGAGGATGCTGGTTGTGTTAAGGTTGCAATGACAGGCACCAAGTCCGGTAGAAACGGGTTAGGGGGTTGGGGGTTCCAGAATGGGTGAATTAATGGGGGTAGTGGAGTGACTCTTAGCCCACCCCCTTTTCCTTTGTGGCTGAGTGTGGGGGAACGCCAGGCTGGGTGGCTCAGTGCCCGCTGTTGCGCCCCGGTGTTGACCGGTAGGAAGGCTGTCTCCCGCCCTTTCTGAAGATTTGCGTTGCGTGGAGGCCGTTTACTCCGGGAAGGAGCCGCTGCAAAAGGCGTGTTTATTCTTTAATTTTAAAAATCTAACGTGCCCCTTCGGTTTTGAAAGGGAACATTTGTCCGAAAGAATTCATGGTGGAACTACCCAGATCTCTGCAAGGGTCAGCACTACCCTTTTAAAAAACGTCAGTTCTAATTAGGAATGATCTAGAATGTGGGGGGGGGATGTTTTTCTTCTGAGGGGGAAGTGAAATGGTGGAGAGGCTATAAACCGCCAGTCTGGTCTGATAGGAACTTGGGGGTGGGGTGGCATGGGCCAAGTTCTGAAGCTTCAGGGCTGGGCAGCTCAAGGTGGCAGCGATGCCTTGGGGGTGCTGAGGGGGAGGCTTAGTGCAGTGGCTGGGAATGGGGAAAGGCCGACCGCTATGCCTTTTCTTAGAGACCCACCAGGAGGTTTTGCTAAGGAGCTGAGAAAGAGGCTCCCAGGGCTTTGAAAGAGGCAGGGAGGCGTCCTGGGGCGGGCTTCTGCAGAAGTCTCAGGCTCCTCTGCCAGGTAGGCGCAACCCTCTCCAAATGGTGTGCTCGCAGTGTGCCAACATGTGCTTGTGCTTAGCTATCAAGTCTGTGTTGGCTTTTACACGCTCTCACTGTGTTGTTGCTGTAGGTTTTGGCAGTGTGATAGTAACGGGAAGTGAAGCTACACAAAAGTGCTTTTGTGAGATTTCAGCTCCCCGCGAACCCAGTGGTTCAAGGCAGGAGGAAGCCCCTCACCGCCCCTCCCTTCTGCAGTGTAGAGGGGCATTTGCAGCGTGGCTGCTGTGGCCCCTTCAGAAGGGCAGGGCCTCGGTGGGGAGTGGGGTGGGGGGCGGAAGGGGAAGCCTCTCCTCCAGTCCTGTCTTTGTCTTGTTGATGGTAGGACTGCCTGCCCCTGTAAAGGGAAGCTGGAACACCCATCCTACATTGTTTTATTTGGTTCATTTCTGCCTGGGAGTCCTTTGTGGCCTTGCCTAAATGGTTGAGGGAGGAGAGGAGGAGGAGAGGAGAGGAGAGGAGAAACGATGTGGACTTCCACCTGTCTGGGGCTCCAGAGGGCTTCTTTGAAAACCCCTGCCGCCTCCCTGGGTATTGTTTAAGGTCATGCTGGGCTTTCTCCTTTGGGGTTCCTGAGAAAGGCATCCATTCCATGCTTCTTGTCTTGGATGCTAAGGTCCAGATTTTAATTCTCAGTGATTAAATATTCCAGAGAGAGGAATACTAAGGATTTAGATACAGCGAATTTACTTAAGGGCCCCACCTGAATCTGTTTTATCCCGTAAAATTTCCCCCAAAGGAAAAGAAAATGCACTTATAATATGAATTTATATGCTGTGGCTACGTGAGTAGCTATAAATAATCAGAAAATGCAAGTCTCTTTAGGTTAAAACACACAAACAAAATTCCCAAAGTGGCAGCTATGGTACACTTCCTCTCAATTTCAGTGACCCGTGGTCCCCTTAGGTTTATGGATTTGGCCAGAGAAGCTTCACTTTTCCAAGTAGTTTTTAATAGTTGCACGGCGATTGCTCTGTCATAATGAAGAATAAAAAAATGACACTAAAATATGAGAGGTTGTGGTATTTGAAGTTTTAGAAAGGGAGTTAATGAAACACTATCACTCTGCAGAAATTCTAGGTTATTTAATATCTTGGACAAAAGGAAACATTTTGATTCTTTTTTAGTGACTAGGAGAAACAATGTTTTGAGAAGAGATGTTTTGATTTAGCCTGAGCTTTTCGTGGCAGGGAAAAAAAATGTCCATTTTCTCAGTTTTTTCCAGATGACCTCCTTTCTACCACAATGTGTTGTAAGTGATGGAGGAAGTAGGCATCTTCCTGTATCTGGAGCTGCATCCGGGGAGGGGGCTGGTCCTTGGGCAGTGGCAGCTCCTTCGATGCTCTCGTGCTCTCGGATACCCTCAGTGTGTTCTTGTTTACGGAGTGGCAGTGTCTCCAGGATTGTTCAGGAGCTGTACGTAGCCACCAGGGACCACCCGTGCCTGCTATAACTCAACTCAGGCCTCTGGCATCTCAGAGTTAAAAGTAGGTGAATGGAGATGTGTCACACTTTGTGAAAATGACAGCAAAGGGCCCCACCACATGTCGAAGCAGACATGTCTTTGCTGCTATGATGTGGTTGGATGAGCTTTGCCAGGATTTGGAGGAGGATTCTGCTAGCACAGTGGGTAGTGGCCTGTACTGTCTGTCTTCTAGGCAGTGGGGTGCGGGGCCAAATCACTCAGCTGGAAGCCCCGGTCCCCACCCGTTGGGAGAGCTGGCTGCTGGCAAGTAGGGATAAAGTGTGATGGCACTGTGGGTGGAGGCAGTGCCCCCTCTCCAACTCAGACCTTCTTGGGTCTGGGGCCACCAGAATATTCCTCCTCCAGTACAGCGAATTTTCCATTTTGTTGGGGAGACATGCGCACTTCTAGTTGAGGCCTTTTGAACCACTCCTTCGTGCTAGAGAATAGGATGTCGTCCCTGCTTGGGGAGCACGGGGCAGTCCAGCTGGTGCCCAAGGGGGTCGGTACTGGGTCTGCTAAACATGAAGACCGTCTAGTTCTGCTGCCTAGACACCGCAGAAGCCAGACTTCTGTATTAAAGGAGACATTTCCACTGGCAGACGGCCGTGTCCAGCGATGCCCAGATGCTCACCTGGTTGAAATCTGAAATGCTCACCTGGTGGCAGGCTCTGTTGTCTTAGCTCACGGTCTGTCCATTCATCGTGTACGTCCTAGGCTTCATCCTAGTGTGCTCACATCTTACTACCAGAGTAGCATGGGAAAAAGAAGAGCTGTGGATTGTGTGATGTCGAGTCAAACCTAGCAAAGCCAGTGCAGTGACTGCTCCTGGGACAGACTCCTGGAGGTGTCCGCAGGAGTGGGGACCCCGCTGTCAGTGTGGAAGGGAGTAGGGACCACCCTGTGGATGTAATCAGAGCGTAACTCAAATCTAAGAAGTCATTTATCCTGCTTGTGATTTTTTATTTAAACTCATAGCAGAAAATAATCCAGGACTGTGGACTGATTGTCTTCTTAAAGCAGGGAACAAAATTGAATTCTTCCCAAGAGGACTTGGTGCACAATAAAAGGCAGACTCTTCCCTTGCTTGAATCTAGTCTTTGGAACAGCCTGTGAGAAGAAGAGCAAACACTACCGCTGTCTCTGGGACAGATGTCATTGGGGCCTCGCCAATCTCCTGAGAGCAGGTTGGTGGGGACACAGAAGCCTCCCCCGGCCCAGAAAGCAGGGCCTTTTCAGTGGGTCTGGGCCAGGAGCCCTCAGACAGGTGCAGCATCGGGGATCTGGGAGGCAGCCATCTGTCAGAGGCAGGGAAGGACCTGCGTTGTCCCCCTGAGGTGTCTGGATTGGGAAGGAAAGAGAGGCAGCTGACAAGAGCGCCCCAGAGTTGAGAGACGTGGGGAGCAGGACAGGAGGGAACTGGAGCCCTCTGAGGTGTGTCTGGGCAGCGCTGGTGTGTCTGCGGACTTCTGTGTACCCGGGAGTGAACTGCCCCTGCTGTCGCCTGCTGTCTGCCTGCTGTGAGGTTACCTGGGTGCTGGAGCTCCGAAAGGTGCCTCCTGAGAGGTCTGGGACGGTCATGGGCAGCCACCTCCCTACCTGGAGCTTCTACTTCTGCCCCTGTAAAAGGAGCAGCTCTCCAGTCCCCTGGTTCTAGGATTCTAGATGGTCCAAAAGTCCATTAACAGAGTTTAAAGGCAGAGGAGGTGTGACCGTTCCTGGAAAGGCCCCCCGCCCCCCAATCCCAGAGCCACTTCTCACAAGTATCACAGCTCTTGCCTGTGTCTATATGTGTGTGTGTGTGTGTGTGTGTGTGTGCGCGCGCGCGTGCGCACGTGTACACGTGTGTCCATTACAATCCTAGAGTCTGTTGGTGCCTTATGGATGTGGCTTTGATTTCCAGCTGGGTCAAGGCAGGTGCAGGGGAGACCGGGATCTCAGGGGTAGGGCTCAGCTCACCAAAGCCACAAGCTTTCCTATGTTCTGGGTGAGGGGCACTACCAACCCAGCTGGAGATCTGTCCCCCCACCCCCACCCCACTCCGCCACACACACCCAGGGGCAGGTGGAGCCACACCTGCTGAGATTGTCCTGTGACCAGATTCTGGGAAGACTGCCGCCTGCTGCTGGGGCCTCTGTGGGAGCGGCAGAAGAAGGCAAGCCTGGGCCTTGCTGGCAGCCCAGCAGGGACCTGGGACTGTCCCAGAGTCCCTGGACAAGGCAAGCAACCCTGTGTAGGGTGAAGTGCTGGGCCAGGTCCCCACAGGCCCCCACCCCCTCCTCGCTGCCATGCCCATGTCTGGTCCAGCTTGCTGGAGGAGTGACCCAGCGGCAGGCACCTACAGAGCTGCTTTCTCTCTTCCTTTTTGTGGCCTGAAAAATGGTGCTAGAGTTTAACAGTGAGAGACAGGGAGGAGTCAAAAGAGGTAACTTACAATTTTTCAGGCAGCTCTGCCTTTTGTGCCTGGAGCTTCTGGCCACTTGGGCTAGAGCAAGCTTCTTCCTCCTTTTGTTGCCATTTCTGGACTTTAGCTTGTTAAATAGTTAAATCCCGACAGGGCTCAAGGTGAGAGAAGCCTATTCTGGTCAGGAAGGCCACACTTCCCTTAAGTGGAGTCACCTGCCTGGAAGCAGCTGCAGGAAGAGGGTTGGAAGCTGGCTTAGGAAGTCAATGGGGGTGACTGAAGGCTTGACATTTGCTGCGTGGGCTCCGATGATTGGTTCAGGGATACTCTCTGCTCATGATGTGTGCACACCCAGCTCCTCCAGAGCTTGGCTTCTTCCCACCCACCCTCAAACTGCCGGCACCAGGCCCGTGCTTGAGGCCGGCCTGGGACTTGGCCATTGGCCTTCTGACTGGGCAGCGTTTGGGTTGGCGCTTCACAGTGGCTGCCACACTTTCGGCCGAGGAACCTGGGGAAAGGTGGAGTCGGAGTGTCAGTGAGGTCACTGAAAAACTGGTCTGCATTTTGAGTTTGTGCTTAGAGTTGTTGGAAAGTACAGCACGCCCTCCGACCGGCCCGCCTGGGGGGATTTGGTCCGCTTGCTCCTGCCTTCGCACACCTCCAGGGAGCAGTCCTGCAGGCCCCTCTGGCATCTGTGTGTGGGAGTGTATGTGTCTGGGCTGCAAAGGACAGGGCTGGTTTCCCTCACCTGCATCCCCCTACAATGGCAAGAGGGCTGCAGTGTGCATGGACGCTTCTGCAAAGAGGTGTTTCTGAGTCTGCTGGCAGGACAGCTTGGCATGCTGGTCTATGAAGCACTTCCTTCCGCTTGGTTAGAAACTCTTCATTCCAGACAGGGCCACTTGTTCTAAGTCAGTGATAGGAAGCTGAAACAAGTTGTTTAGAAAAACCAGGAAAAGCTTCTGATGGTCAAGTCTCAGGCACCTTTCAGCCTGGTAGTCCAGACCTTCCAGGCTGTGGCCAGCTGCTTGGTTTCTGCATTTCTGTGTTACAATCTTTTGAGCTGTTGGCGACTAGGAGTGCGGTGTGGAGGCAGCTGGAGATTTGGCCAGGCACGAGGCAGGAGGTGGGTCAGCGCTGTCTTCTTTGCAAAAGTTGTCTCTGCACTGCTCCATCTGACTGGCAGTGGCAGTGACCACACCCAGCTGCTGCATCTAGAGATGGGGCGGTCGGGGTGAGATGCCTGTTCTGAGCCTCCACCCTGCTCGGACACTTGGCTGCAAGAATCTAGAACCTTGTCTGAACCTCCCGGTGCTGAGGTGTGCCTTTGTTTGACAGAAACCAGATCCCTTGCAAGGCTCGGGGTCCTGCTGAGCTGGAGGTAAACACAAAGCAAGCAGAGGCAGGCACTGGCTGCAGTGCCCCTGAGCACCCTGCCTGGTGCCGCTGCAAGGTGGGAGGGGGCGTGGTGGCTCCGTGCACCTGCACCTGCACACACTCGGCCGCTGTTTGACGCACTTACACAGCTTCCTGACCAGCCTGGCCTCCCTCAGACCTAGCGCCTGGGCAGCCCTAGCCTGCCTGGACTTCTCAGTGGAGTAAGTCTGAAAAGTAAGTCCGACAACGTGCACGGGAAGCCTTTCTTGGCCTGTGAGTGTATCTCCGAGCGTGGGAAGGTTGCTGAGGGCAGGAAAAGACGCACACGTCTGAGGTTTCCCCGGGGGGCTCGGGACAGCAGCAGCTTGGCTTGAGGTGAGCAGGCTTGTGGTTGGAGGATGGGGTGCCCCTGCAAGCAGGGCTTATTTTTTTGCAATTTATAGTTCCGGATCAGGGCCCGTCAGAGTCAGAAGAAAGCCAGCCATTCAGCATTCTGTTTAGAAAATGATGATACATGTTCAGGGAGAAAGCAAGAATGTATTTTCTGGCCGGGAGATACTCGAGTGTTCCAAGCCAGGAACAGAGACTCTGGAAAGCAGAGTTTCTCTGGCTTTCTCCACCTCCGATAAATCACGGATGGCGAACATCAGCTTCCTTACAGTAATTGCTGTTTTCCTGTTGTTGTTTGGGGTTTTCTGTTTTGTTTTTTTGTATTCCACTTTTTACCGTAGTGCAAACAGCTTCTGTGTTTCCTGTGACAAAGAATCCTGAGTCCCCTTAGGTCTCTCAGCTGGAAGTATTTCGCCCCAAATGAAAAGTTAATGCGTTTTTTTTTTTTTTAAACAAGGATTTGTATGCTGCGTGCAACTTGCTGTTCAGCAGTTGAGAATAGGGGATTCTGAAAAGTTTGGAAAAAAAGAATTTTAAATAGTTATCAAGAGGTTCCTGCAGAACTCCCGCACCAGCCTCTGGCACACGTCTGTTTAAGCAGGCTCTTGGTGGGCAGCAGCTTCTGACATGACGGGCGCCCTGCCTCCGAGCGAGCACCTTGACTCTGCTGCCAATACCGTGATTCTAAGGATATGAGCGAAACTCAGAATTACAGTAATGCCATCACAGCTCAATACGTACCATTCCCTCAGCAGCTGAAGACAGAATGTATTATTTCGGGGGGCTGAAATCCCTTTCATTTCACAGCCATACCCACTATTTCTCAGCTTGGCTCGGGAGTCAGATGGGAAAAGTGGTGAGAATTTTAAGCTCATTGAATGCAAGCTGAGATCGCCTTCGTCGGCAGTCGTCCAGCTCTGGTTTGGCCAGAGCAGAGCTCCGAGGCTTGGAGGCTGGAGAGCGGGCCGCCTCCCTGCTGCTCTGCTGGGCCGCTGGGGCAGGCCGAGCTGATGTTGTGAGTGCTGCTCATGCCCAGACCAGCTGGCACGGAGCTTTTCCAGGCCAGGTACAAACCCACTGTGTATGTGTATTCTCAAGTTTAAATAGATTGTACATACTGGAATGTAAATGAACTGTAAAACAGCAATCTCTATTTTTCTTGACAGTTATATAGCAGTATATATTTGTTAAACAGGCTCGTATGCTCTTCATTAGCCCTTTTCAAATGTTGTACAGATAAGTTGATTAAATATTTTATTGATACACCTGCTCCTGGCTGGTCTTTCGAGAATGGTTTTTTTTTTGCCTTGCTATTCAGCCTCTCTCTGGTGGTCGGTTCCCAGTGCTCCACACCAAGAACAGAAGCCAACCATTTAGGTGTTAGGACAACTGCATGCCAATGGGGCCACACGGTGGCTCTGGGCCTGTCAGTCTTCACTCTGACCATTCCCCCTTGAAACAGCGCAGGCTGTCCTGTGCATGCGTCTGGGGGCCTCGGGTCGTGACCGCCGTGACTCCGGAGAACACTGCATGGCCTGTACCGCGTGAAGCCACTGCACGGGAAGGTAGCCAAGCTTGGCTTCGGGGGTGAAGAGGCCAAAGCGCAGCAGAAGACAGATTTCCCTTTGGAAAAGGGCATGGCTATGTGTAGTGAGGGAGCATTGTCACTGCAGACACAGTCCGAGCGGAAAGGTCTTGCTCCACACACAGCAGGCCGCTGGAGGATCTGTCTCACTTCAGGAAGCCTGGGCACCCCCATTCTGAGCTGTGCAGGGAAGCCTCTGAAACCCATAGCCAGAGCAATGCCCAGTTACAGCAGCTTCCCCTGCAAGGCCAGTTACATATTTTAGTGAAACCAGCGAAGTCCTACAGCCAGTTTGGCCGCTGTTGCTCCACGCTCTCCAGACAAGGATAAAGATCTGTGCCCAGTGGCATCACCTCGGACCCTTCAGGACCTCTCCCAGACCCGGCCAGAGAGGACCAGCCACTCATGCTTCCTGCATGAGCCACTCTGCTTCCTGCAGCAGAGGAAGGAGAAAGCTATTTCATCAGTTCCCAAAATATTTCTGGGGAAGGACAGGGACTTGGCCGCCAGGAATGACCTATTACCAGAGTGACCTTCTCTGGGATGTGGATACCGCCCGGCGGGAGCCACCTTTCTGCACGGTGAGGGCAGGGCACGTCCACCGTAATCAGGTGTCCTGCTGTCCCGGTGGTCGTGTTTGTCTCTTTCTGGTGAGAAGTGGATCAAGAAAGTCTGCTCCCCTTCTGCCTCTTAATTTCATCAGTACTAAATAAAGGAGTCTTTTTCTTTGGAAGAAAATGATGTTCACCTTTCAACTAACTCACTTGGTAGGTACAATTCCATATAAGATTTAAGACTCTGCCCTGGAGAAGTGTAAAGTCTTTTCATGCTTTGGGCGGTTCCTTGGGCGGTTCTTCATTTTCCTATTTCCTGGTCCCTTCGTGGCCCACCCGGGCTTTCTGTGGTTGCGGGGGCTGGATACAGAATAAGCAGACTGTGGGTAGTTACAGGGAGAAAGGAAAGCCAGGGGTAGCATTTAGACATTTATCCTAACACTGATGAGAGCACATCTCAAAGGTCCGCAAGGACTGATGCTAACGGGAGGAGAAGCCTGCCGGCTCGGCTCCCTCTGGGGGGCCCTGGGCTGCTTGATACACCCTCTATGCCCGTTGGCTGCTCACTGCCCGGCTGCCGAGGCAGACACTTGCCACCTGCTGCCCTGCTTGTGGGTGCATTGTGCTCCCGTGCTCCCGGGGCGCCCCACACTCTTCTGTGCGGAAGGGAGGGTGATCTGGGGAGAAACTCATCCGTTGCAACGTGTCACCAGTGTGCAGCCACCGACTGCGAGGCCGTGGGCGGCTGCCAGTCCTAATCGCATGCAGGTGCGCGGCCCTTTAGCAGTGGCCAGTAGGAGGAAGCCCAGCTGTGGTGCAGAGCCTGAGCTGGGTGGATTTGCAGAGACGGGATTCTAGTCCCTGTGTGAGGAGGGGGGCCCTGCAGGTGCACCCGCACCCCCTGGCTGTAATGGACGCCCAGTCACAGGGTCACATTCCCATCCCAGGGAAGAAGAATTTTCCCATAGACTTACCCAGCAAGGAAGTCTGTCCCAACGTGGGGAGGTCAGCCCAGGCCCCTCTGCCAGAATGTCTGAGGAATGCGATCCAAAATGAAAACGCTCTCCTATCCCAGAGCATGGTCTTGTGTATTGTTGCTGTAATTCCCGCTTGGGGTGCTGCACGGGGTTAGCACTCAAGAAGTAATAACCACATATTTGGTAGTTGCTAATACTCAGGCTCCAGAGGCTTTCTGACCTCGGAAGAATGAAGTTCTTGCCGTCGGAGGGAACGATGGGGGCCTGGCTTCCTGTCGTGCCCAGCGCCCAAAAGCCTGCCTTCGACGCCCCTGTCCTGCGCGGCTCAGCCGGGGGCAGGCTTGAGGGATGAAAGAGCCCGTCCACTTCCCAGTACCATCTCCACACTCGTTGTGAGGGGCGCAGCGTCTCTGACATGTGACTCCCTGAGAGTCTGACCCTGAGAGCGTTGTGCTTCTTGACAGGTTGGCCATCAGGTGTGGTACACACTTTAATTTAGGTGACACTTGCTGACTCTTCCGTGGAGAGGCCCTATAAGTCTATAAGCCCCGAGATGACAAGACACAAGTTCCATGTCCTCGGACTCTCCTTTTAAGGGCAGAAAGGAGTTGGGCGGCGGGGGCAGGAGGAGCAGAGACTGGAAAAACAGAATTCCAGCCCTGGCTGGTAAGTTCTCCAGTAGAGACATGGCCAGGGTGCCATGAGGGCTGGGGGGGAGGCAGGGGGCGGCACGAGCAGTTGGCCTTTGGGGCCGGGTTTGGGGGCGGGGAGGGTAGAGGCTTGGCCACTGCCAGAGCTGGAGTGGTGGACGCCAAAGGTTTCAGAGCACAGGTGCGGGGAGGGGTCAGCACCTGGAGGGCCAAGGTGGCTGGCCAGAGTGGAGGTCACAGGGAGGGCTGCAGCCTGCGCTTGGGCCCCTGCAGGCAGCCGGGCCTTCCTCCTTGCCATGTGCGGCCTGCCTGCTGCCCCCCCTCCCCCGCCCCCTCCCCTGTCCCCTCCCTGTCACCTGCCAGCTGGTCTCTGTTCTAGCTTTCATTCTTCTAAAACCATCCCGATGTTAGCAACTACCTCCTTTTCACCTGACCCGCTAACCTGGCCCTCAACGGCCCTTCCCTTGCCCCCCAGGTCCAGCCCCCCACTCCTGTGGGGCTGCCCACTGTCGCCTCCAGGAGGCAGCAGCATGGTGTGGAAAGGGGAGGAAGCCCTGGCTCTGGAGTAGAGGCTGCCTCTCAGTCGCTGTGAGATCTTGAGCCAGTCACTTACCTCCCCCCTCTGTGGTGATCTGGTGAAGGTGAATAGGCCATAAGCTCAAGATAGCCTCAGGGTAACCTCAGCGATCCCACCCCCCCCAGGGATCCCCCTCCCCCCCCCCCCCCCCAGCGTGCAGCAGCCTCTTTCTGCAGGCTCCCTCCTCTCTCCCACACCACCCAAGCTCTCCCGGTCTTTCTGGCACTAAGAGCAACTGCCTCCCCTCTCCCTCTGGGTGGTTCCTCTTCCCCTGTCTACTGGCAACCAGGAGCCTTCAGTCTGGCAGAAGAGGCCAGACCCATGTCACACAGTGGCTCCCCAGGGGGGACCAGAGCCATCACTCACCTACATCTCCACGGGGCATAGGCAGGAATCTCAGCCACTTTGGAAAGGGACTCCTGCGGGAGAGCTTCAGCCTTAAGGCCTCAGAGAGAGATTTGTTCACAGAGCACACTTAGTTCCAGCCACTGACCCCTCTTTTAAACCCCACCTTCCAGAGGATGGAGCAGCCCAAGTATGTCCCCTTCTCTCCTGCAAAGAAAAGGCCAGGAACAAAGATGATGCCTGATGTTATTTAAGAAATGTTCTGCTTCCTGCAACTTTCCTAAATCTACCGTAAAGTCTCCTCAAAGCAGATGCTCGAACATCCTGTGCTGCATGGGGGAGGACAGATGGCATGGCCTGGGACCAGAAAGCTGAGCCAGGTGAGCAACCACCCCCTCCCCCCACCCCCAACATGAAGCAGAAATGCTAAGACTGCAAGAATCAAGTTGCAGGCTAGCCTAGGTGAAACAATGCAGAAGCTGAGACATCACCGGGTTCTCTGCTGCACCAAAGAGGAGACAGTAAAAGAAAAACAAGTTTGCTAGGCTTTTCCTTCAGTCACTGTTTTACAGAGCATCTACCATAAGCTAGACAGGGTGCTGATGCTATATGCATGACCTCAATTAATCCCATTAAAAACAAACAAAAACCCTCTCCAAATCTAACATCTCAAAAGGAAAGCAAGTTTTTTTTTTTTTTTTTTTTTTAAGATTTTACTTATTTATTTAGGGGAGACACAGAGACAGAGGCACAGACATAGGCAGAAGGAGAAGCAGGCTCCCTGTGGAGAGCCTGATGGGGGACTTAATCCCAGAACACTGGGATCACGCCCTGGGCCAAAGGCAGATGCTCAACCACTGAGCCACCCAGGCATCCTGAAAGCAAGTATTTTATGAATGTAGAAATGGGTGGAGGGGGAGCCTCAGGGAGGCTAAGCCAATGTAGCATTGCAAACCCAATAAATGACAGATCCACGATTTGAACTCAAATCTCCACTTACTGCTCAGATGAAGAAATTTACTTTCTGGAAAAGAAGCAATGGGACACATATGCAGGAGAGAGCACGATGGCTTTTTAAAAATTACTTTTACAAATTTCAAACTCATATCAAACTTACAAAAAAGCTGCAGAACATTTTCTTTCCTCTGAACCATTTGAGAGTAAACTGGTATGATGCCCCATCACCACCAGACACTTCAGTGTGTCTTCAGTACAAATAAGGATGTTCTCTTCTCCACGCGCCGACCACTGAAGTCCTAAAGTTAATATTGATTTCTTACTCCCAGCTCTAGACCCTGATCAAGTTGTGCAAACTGCCCCAACAATGTTTTTTTATAAGAAAGCATCTAATCCAGGATCGAGTGTTGCATTAAGTTGTCATGTCTTTTCAGTCCTTTTTAATATGGAATTAATTTTGGGCGCCTGGGTGGCTTAGTCAGTTAAGCATCCGACTCTTGGTTTTGGCTCAGGTCATGATCTCAGGGTTGTGGGATCAAGGCCCATGTTGGGCTCCATGCTAAGCTTTAAGATTCTCTCCCTCTGCCCTTCTCTCCACCCTACATTATATTAAAATTAATTCCATATTATTTTTTTAAAGATTTGCTTATTTGAGAGAGAGTGAATGGAGAGAAATCAAATCTTTGGAGGCTCTGGGGAAGTGGATAGTGATATGAGTTCAGAGAGCCTCAGGAGCTGCCTCTGGAGATGCTCTGTCCCCAGCACAGCCTGAGGACACCCTTTGGGCAGTGATCATGACTCTAGCTTAGACTTTTCACTCAACACTAGATAAACTCCTATGAAGCTACATCTTTGACAAAGGACCATCCATGTGGCTGACTGGAACATATAGACAGAAATGCTTTTGGAAAATGATTTCATCCACTGTTTATCAAGTTTAGTCTGTTTTTTATGATGATGATGTTTAATAATAAATTATTATAGCCAATCTTTTTTTAAAATTTTTTATTTGTTCAGAGGCAGAGAGAGAGAGAGGGGGGCAGGCAGAGAGGCAGAGGGAGAAGCAGGCTCCATGCAGGGAGCCCGACGTGGGACTCAATCCTGGGTCTCCAGGATCACACTGGAGGCTGCAGGCGGCGCTAAACCACTGCGCCACAGGGGCTGCCCAATTATAGTCAATCTTTATTGAGAAGATACTGTTGGTCAAGAATTGCACTAAAAGCTTTAATTTTGCCTTTCCACTTATTTCTTCCAACAATATGAGGTAGGCATTATTAATTCTATCTTATTTTTTTTAAGATTTTATTTATTTATTCATGAGAAATAGAGAGAGAGGCAGAGACACAGGCAGAGGGAGACGCAGGCTCCATGTAGGGAGCCCGATGTGGAACTCCATCCCAGGACTCCAGGGTCATGCCCTGGGCTGAAGGCGGCGCTAAACCGCTGGGCCACCCAGGGATCCCTAATTCTATTTTATAAGTGAGGACACCGAAGCTTGGAAAATTAGAAAAAGTTGCCTAAAAATTACACAGATGATGAGGTCTCCAGAGTTCTTATACTTTATTACCTCGTACATATGCATGGAAGCCTTTAGTCTTTGGTTTAATTCCTTTTTTTTTTTAAGATTTTATTTATTTATTCATAAACACAGAGAGAGGGGGGCACAGACACAGACAGAGGGAGAAGCAGGCTCCATGCAGGGAGCCCAATGTGGTACTCGATCCTGGGTCTCCAGGATCACACCACAGGCTGCAGGCGGCACCAAACCGCTGCACCACCGGGGCTGCCCTTTGGTTTAATTCCTAATGAAATAAAATGAACTTTAATCTCCTAAAGTCGGATTCTTCCTTCTCTAAAAGAAGTACTGAGAAAAATGGCTTTTCAATTTAAGAGAGAGACTTTGACTTTCTCAGATTATAACCTCCTCCCCAGAGAAATAAGGCCAGGCAGTTGTAAATGCTGGTAAAACATTTATTTTGAAAATTAATTTGGGCATCAGATGATAAACAGAAAACGAGCCAGTATCTTTTACTTTATCATTTTACTTTTTATCATTTTTTAAAGCTCTGAAAAACCAAAGTTAAGACACAATGTCATACATGTAGAATTCTGAAATACGTAGTAATATAAAATAATGCTGAAAGTAAAGCTAGGGGATATTATTATTCTAGTAGGTGTGATTCACCCAGGACTTGCTCAAATGTGCCAAGTTAGTACTACTGAGCATCTCCTATATGCAAGGCACTGCAGAGCCATGAATCCTAAGCTTCTAACATCAGACTTCCAGAAGGCCTCCCCTCACAGAGGGCAATCAGGATTTCGTGTGCAGCCCTGTGCCAATGGTCTGTGTGTCTCCTGGCTTCTCTCCAGGGCCAAGAGCACTCCTTGCCTGGGGCTTGGCTCTTCCCTTCTGAGAAGTCATTTGCTCAGATGCAGAAGCCATGCCAGGACAGCAACTTGTTCTATGCTCACCACTGGGTTGGCAGCATATCAGAACTGAATCCTTCATAGGGGATTTAGGGCTTTGGAAGGAAGGACAATATTCTATTGTTCTTAAGGAATGATAACACCATGAGGGGGGTCTCCTCTAGGAGAAAACCGAATGTTCTGATTAGTCGTCAACTATCACTGCTGTCAGTGGGACTTATTGGCTCCTAGGGTCCCAGGATTGAGTCATTTTAGGGAAGGCAGAAATATAGTGAGCCTACTCGAGACTGGAGAACAAGCTTCTCTACTGGACCTCAAGGCATCCAGAGAAGGTGAATTCACATGATTCATTATGGCTTCTTTTGGTTCATTAGTAAAACAATTTCTTTCCAACTAACAAAGCCGGGGCAGAAATGTAGAACTCATTTATAGCAATTCTCTATTCAGCAATTGAAAGATGCCCTCCCGAAAGTTACTTACTGGAAGATTTTCCTAAGAAAAGAATCATGACATAGCCAAGAACTCTATCCTCAATGCCTAGCACAGTATTTGGCTCATAGCTGGTCCTCAATACAGTTTTATTGGAAAAAATCACAGAAGGGGCAACTCTTATGAGGAGGTACAGGCTGGCTTTGGGACACCCAGGGCCTCCCAACCTGGAAGGCTAGAGCTCAGCACAGAGCTTGCCGGCTGTCTTGTGGCAAGAGGTACAGTCAGGATCCTTCAACAGCTCTCATCGCGTTCCTTACCAAAGTTATGTCTGGTGAACTTCAGTCTCCAACTAATGCAGGAAGATCAGGAAGTCTCACTCCTCAGGGAAGCTTCTTAGAAGCTGCATCTTAGAGATGCAGACAAGCAGTGCCTCCCCTTGATGCTGGCACTGCTTGGTGGTTTGTGACATGCTGCAAGGTAGTATCGCGGGGGGAGTGGGGGGTGATGCAGGCTGTCCTGGTATCCAGTGTGATACTGAGGACCTCAGCCAAGACCTCTACAAAGTTAGTCTGGGCTGATCTTTAGCTTCTGTCCAGGTCCACTACCAAGATCCACTACTCACCGCTTCCTGCTCCTGGAATGTGCATCCTCAAGACCTCGTCCACTTACATATCTGACTCTATACTTTACTGATCCCCTTTACATTTTCTAGTAGGTATTTCATGATTTCCTCTAGGAGAGCCTATTCTACATGGTAACTGGATTCAAATCAACTAAATTTAGACTTTTGTCTGCAAGGATCCTGCCTACTACAATCAACTGCATGGTGCCACTGGGGTAATCTCATGCAAACATGAAGGGTCTTGTTTAGATTACTGATCTCTGTGTTCCCTGAGTCTTGGAAAATGTGCTGTTAAACCTATGGTATATTTTATCAACTGTGTTTACTTCAGCCTGTAGTATGGGGGGCTAGCTAGGAGCTGATAGTAAGCCAAAAGGTTCTTTTTTTCCCTTCTTCTATTATCAAACATTCACACTGAACACTTACCTACCAAGTATACTACTAACTACTAAGAGACGGCACAGCCACTGCTGCTATGTATTAGCTGTCAGTGATGTTTCCATGGGTCAGTACTTATATTTTAGACAGATCATCCTTTAGCCAGTCAGCTACCATGTCAGCCATTTCCTGGGGAAAATGGAGGATGAATGCATGAGGTATTTTCTTCTCACAGAGTCGAATATCTCCTTCTGGAAAATCCTTCTTTATGTCTTCATAGTATTCTTTTGGACACCAAGCATCTGTAGTACCATAGTAAAATGTAAGCTAAAAGACAAGACAAAAACATTTTATTAGAAAACATTTTCTTCTTCCAACACAAACATGACACCAGCAGTCTGCAAGGCTTTGAAAACAGCACCCGTCCCTGGCCCTGTATGCTAGTCCCAGGGCTCCCTCCAGAGCATGGCTCTCTCAAGGCAGTGACCTTCATGGTGCGAATTCATAGGAGTGAATTAAGAGGCACCTGATCAGAAGAAACCTGTCCCCACATCGAGAGGGAGAGTCTTGTATGAGCGGTCACCCATGATTCACTAAAAGGATGTGCCAGCCAAGTTGTGTACACTGTGGTTGGGATGGGCAGGACTGGAGAGACAGCTGGTGACGACAAGGACGAGTTACTGGGACATAATCACTGGGTGATCAGTGACCTGTTTATTAGATACTTCACCGTTTTCATGCAGCCACATGGTAGGTGAATGCACCCAAAGATGAATCAGATAGGCTTCTCAATGTAGCAGATGAAAAGTCACCAGAACCCTGAGAGTGTCTATAACATTTCTATGAATAGGCTCTGTGCAGCAGGACAGTATGTTGATTCAGTGGCAGGTGATATAATTATACTTCAGGTGATAGCAAGCAGCTACATGGAGACAGAGCCTCCCTGAAGACATTACTAACACCCTTACCAGATACCGATCTAGACCTGCCCATGATACACACACACACACACACACACACACACACACACACACACAGAGGTATCCCCTGCTTCCCCAAACTCTGTGTTATACTGCTTTGCTTTTACGGAAACACCTATGTTAGTACCTGTTTTTGCCACCTGAAAGAAATCCAAAGAGGATTTTCGCTTTTATGAATAAAGGCTAAAAGGGAAAGTAGAATTCAGTGTGTGTGTGGCAGTGGGCAGGTATAGAGGCTGCATGCCCCTGGAGCAGTGAGGGTGGCTCCCCCGAGCACCTCCCCCTGGAACTACATTACGCATCAAGCCACCAGAGCTCTGAGCAGTGTCTGCAAGCATCTGTGCTTTACCTCGATTTACTGTGTGCACCCACTAGCAAGATGTGTCCTAAGGCATCAGAAAAGCCTAAGAGAAGTTCTTTTTTTTTTGGTCTGGGTACACTCAAAAACTTTTCACCAGATACATTAAAGGTAAATGCTTCCTTGCTTTATGCCATTTCAGCTTATAAAAGGTTTCACAGGAATGCTCTACTTCCTCCCAGCAATAGGGGAAGGGGGGGGGGAACCTGGAGTCCACAGGAGCTAACAAAAGACTCCATGCAATGAAGTGACATGGCCATGTCTCCATGGTAGGACACTTATTCCTGCTACAATGGCAATAAGAGACTGGAGGGGCCAAAGTGTGATGGGAAGACAAGATGGAACACGTGCTATTGCCCACTGGGTGATTCTGCTCTAACGGCCATTAAATCCATTAGCTGGACAAAAGAGATTGCACTTATAAAAACACTGGTCTTTATTACAAGAACCTTATGATTTAACCTGTATTTAAAGGGACAGTTAAAGCAATACTTTAAAGAGGAAAATATGTGATGTAGTAGTCCAGAGAGTCAATTATTAACAGCTAAACCTTGAGTTGCAGACTAACTCTGAATAACTTTGTAGAGATTTTTTTGGTTGTCACCTGGGGTTTTAGTTTTGAATACTGTGAAGGATCTCTTATTCTTCAGGCCACTTATTCTTCCCATTCTCCTGTTGTTGTTGTTGTTGTTTTGTTGTTGTTGTTTTGTTTTTGTCTCACTACAACCATTTCTGGACACTCCAAAGCCCCTAAAACTGAAATTCATTTTTCCATGGCTCCTAGCAGAGTATGAAGTTCTTTCTGTTGCTGGAGAACAGAGAGCCTGGCAGTGGTCTGGTTTGTTCCTTCAGGTGTCAGTCTCTACAGGTCTGGCACACTGCAGTGTTATGGCCAGTGGGTGACTACTCTGGCCAGCAACACCCTGCCACAGCTTCCCTTTGAGGTATTGCTGGGAGGACAAGCTACTTGTAGGCATTCATTACCTACCAATAGGGCTAATAACTTCAGGTTCTCTCTAAACCATGCCCTACCCTTACCCACAAGAATCTTTTAAGTTATACCCAGAAAATAATATATGGTACAGTCATCATGTCCAGGGGTTTCTGCACTTCCTCAGAGTATGAAACAGTGCTGGGAAATCCGGAAATGCTGACTTGGCCTTGTGTCCATCGGGGTGTTTTCTCTGCTCCAAGTGCATTCTCTTGCCTGAAGATCCCTAAACACTGAGAAAGGCACCCTGGAAGCCCTCACACCACCCCAAGCTGGTGCTGAAGTCTTGTCAAAAGCCCTACCACAAAAAAAGTAAGCTAGAGGGAGAGCAAGGCAGAAAACCATCCCTAGGAGTCTCTTTGATGAGGAGACTGTATGCACCTGCTGCTTCCTGCCTCACGTTTCAAAAACTATTTCTATGGAGAACCCAGCATTTACTTTTCAGTGAGGCAATCACTCCTTGAAATGTCTCCACTGAACACTCCCGCTTATTGAGCCTCAGCACTGGGGAAACACCAACCGTTCCCTCATGCATAAAACTGTCAGACAGTTGAGCAGGAATAATACACATAGGTTAGAGGGTATCAAGAGACAAGTCGTGTCCAAGTAGTCGTGAGCATGTGCTACCCAAGGCATGTACTAGGACAACAACAAAGTGTTCAAGATGGCGTGATAGTGAGGATTCCAGATTTCCCATATGTTCATCTAACTTTCTCAATCCTCCATGACCAGTAACCATTTAGAGCAGGCTAGATTTTGTTCAATCTCTAAGTGATGGTGGGGTAAGGTCTTTATGTTTTGTGTCTTTTTTTTTTTAAAGATCTTATTTATTTATTCATGAGAGAGACACACACACACAGAGGGGCAGAGACACAGGCAGAGGGAGAAGCAGGCTCCATGCAGGGAGCCCTACGTGGGACTCGATCCCGGGTCTCCAGGATCACACCCTGGGCTGCAGGCGGTGCTAAACCGCTGCGCCACCGGGGCTGCCCATTGTTTGGTTTTTTAAATTCTTCTTCAGACTATATTCACTGAAGGGCCCTCTATGAAAATCTTGGCTTACAAGTAAAACACGTGGTTATTCTAATGCCTTTACGTACATGGGTCAAGATACTTCCTGTCCCTATAGATTATAAGTCACAGGCAATAGATCTGAACAGAAGACTGCATCTGTAACCCTAAACAGGAAACTGAAAAAGTATGGGGTGTGTAGAGGTACTAGTGGGGGGTGGGCAAGACAAGTGAAGTAGAAAGAAGTAACTGGACACCAAAGCATGATAGTTAGGAGTGTATACTACTATGTGTCGATACGTCAAAACAAATTACCATCACAATACATGACGAACTGATAAAAACTGAGAAGAATGTGCTAGGCTCTATACTCTCACAGAGTCCTCGCAACAATACTCTGGGGAAGGTATTTATCCCTATTTTATAGAAGAGGAAACTGAGGCTTAGTAAGTTGCTTAAGTTCAAACAATTAGTGAGTTGTAAAGCTGGGTTATATATCCCAGGGCAACATTCCTAATCAGTTCCTTTTACTACTGTTTACAATTAACAATGAACTGACCCATGTTAGGAAAACACAAAAGCTACGGACTGGGTGGTGGGGGGAGAGGGTCTTAGACTGGCTATGAAAACTGAGTGTGACCATCAAGGGCAGGAGTGCACCCAACCACCTGCACTTACGGCCTTCCTCAAAGTCTATGTAGTTCTGGGGTGCTGCGTGTCACAGGAGGGATAACTGATGGGAAATTACTGGAATTGTGACCTGAGAATCTCAGGCTATCAGCGGAATGTTTAAAGCCAAAGGTCTGTGAGAAGATAAATTATTTCCTGTAGTTTCTTTCTTCTTGGCACTCGCTTTGATACGCGTGAGAGTTGATAAAAAGTACACATTATTGAATGGAAATTATTCTGTTTCCAGATTGCTGTCATGTTAAGTAATCCATTTCTCTATTAAGCACAAAATTTAATTTTCTCAGTTTGTGTACACTTTGACTTCTCGGGATTGCTTTTTGCTTTTCCTTGTGTGTTTTCTGCGGTAAGGTGGCATTATGGTTACTGTAATCTCTGTGCTCGCAGACGTATTTTCCTTGGACTTTTCAGTGTCCCCCTAAGGAGATATGTCCCTGCAAATTGTTGCAGTTTGCCACCACACAGGAACCACATTTGTCTTTTTCTCATGTGGGTGGTTTTTTTCCCTCTCACTTTCTGCTGCTGAAACTCACAGATTCAAAGCAGTCCCACCAAAAATGACTCTAACCCGATTTCCCATCTGGCACTGGCTAAGTGGCTGAAATTCACAAGCGAGTAAAACACAGCTTGCCCTGGAGAAGCTGCCAGACTAGGGAAGAACAGGCGTATACAAGCTGGCCCTGAAACACAACAGGCAGAGAGATGCTGCTACAGGTGCCCAAAGTGGGGAGACCTGAATCCTGCCCTGCAGGAGTCAATTTGGAGTTGTTGGCTTTTATGCATTACCAGCAAAGGATTTAGTTTAAGAAAAGCAATGCTAGAAACCATCTTATGACCTAAGTTTATATATTTGATTTAGCTAATAAATAACAAAAGTCACTTTCAATGGTAGATCCTAAAATATTAAACATGAAGGAAACCACAAAAATCTCTATCTGGTGGTATACACACACACACACACACACACACACACACACACACACAAGCAGTAATACTATTCAGCCATAAAAAAGGAAGGAAAGTCTGCTGTTTGTGACAATATGGATGGACTCTGAAGGCATTATGCTAAGTGAAATACGTCAGAGAAAGACAAATACAGCATAGTTTTACTTATATGTGGAATCTAAAAAAAAAAAAGAACTCCTAGAAAGAGAGAACAGATTAGATTGGTAGTTGCCAGAGATGGGGAATGGGGCGGTGAAGGGACTGGGTAAAGGTGGTCAAAAGGTACAAAATTCCAGTGATAAGATGAATAAACCCTTGGTCTCTAATGTACAGCACAGTAACTGTGGTTAATGGGTTTAACTGTGGTTAAACACAGTCTCTAATGTACAGCACAGTTAACTGTGGTTAACTGTGGTTTTGTTGTTTGTGATCAACGGGATTGTGCCATACACTTGAAATACGCTGAGACAGTAGACCTTTAAAGCTTTCGTCGCAAGAAATTTAAATTTATAGCTGAACTTACTATGGTAATCATTTTGCACTATATACACATATCATATTCGTTATGTTTTAAACCTTAGGCTAATACAATGTTTTGTGTGAATTATATCTCAATAAAACTGGAAAAAAATCTGTTTGTATTTCTTCTCTCTATTCAACAATCTAATAGGACTATAGGCATTATAGGAGTCACAGGTCTAATAAAAGGAAGTTTTTCATAGTCTTAGAATGTTGTTTATTTTTCTTTTAAATTTACTAATTTTATTTATGTATTTGTTCATTTATTCATTTTGTTAACTTTATGGATAAGCTCAATTTTAGAAGCTCCTTAGAATATAATTCACCATGTAGCCAAGTTTGGTATAAACCAGTTGTCCTTGGAAGTTAAACAAATTGAACTTTCTCTCTTCAAGTGGTCCTTGGGCAATCTGTTTCATGATATAATGTAAACCCGAGCAGAAGGGTAGATGGTATTTCAGGGCCATTATGCTCAGAGTGAAAGCACTTCTCATAAAGCCTTTGTATTCCATTATGGTAAAATCATCTGTTAGGCTGCTCAAGCTCATTATTCAGTTACAGGGGGAGAGCACAGTGCAGCGGGCACAGTGTTGAGAGCTTGAGCCCTGAGCCATACCTGCCTAGGCTGGAATCTTGGTTCTTCCATCTATTAGCAATGTTACCTTGGACCACTTTCTTAGGCTCCCTGTTTCCTTCTCTGTAAAGTGGGGACAGAACAGATACCCTGTGGGGCGGTAAGGATTAAAAAACACACGTATCAAGTACTTGACATACAGTAAGCACTCTAAAGGGCAGGTGCTATTACACTGGTGATGACAATGAGGACAAAGGGATCTCTTATGGGGGCAAAAATTTGTCTAGATTCTTCCCTAAAGTGGTGGTTGTGCTCAGGTCAGAGGAAAAAGCAGCCACATGGCCTTAAATTGATTTCTGAAAATATATTTTCTTCTGATAAGCTGCTTTTTGATATAAGTCAGCCTCAGAAAATATATAAGTATTATACACTTAAAAAAAAAGACTTCTTTATTTTTGGCGGGGGGGGGGGAGTAGGAGGAGTAGAGGGAGAGAGAGAGAATCTCAAACAGACTCTGCCAAGTACAGAACCCAACACGGGGCTTGATCCTATGACCTTGAGATCATGACCTGAGCTGAAATCAAGAGTCAGTTGTTTTAACTGACTGAGCCACCCAGGCATCTCTACATTTTCTTTAAGCCTAAAGCAAAGCGTTTTATTATATACATTATATATTATCATATAGTGCACACACTCTACACACACACACACACACACATGCCATGTTCCCCTGAAAAGATCATGGGGGAAGGACATTGGTTGGAAGATCCAGGATCAGTCACTATCCAAAGAAACAGTGAAGCACAGCCCATCTTCAAGCCACCACTCACACTTGGCTCATGGAGGTGACTCTCACCCACTTTTACTTACGAATGAGATCTGGAGCCTACACTGCAGTGCCATCTGGGTACTCCTGGTCCAGCATCATCCAAAATGAAGGATGGCACCAGCATTCAGAGACTGCTACCTCCCGCCTGGTAGGGCTCACAGGCAGAGCCCCTGGGCCCTCACAGCAGCAGAGATAAGGCCCCCTGCCTTCCTGGGCTGCACAGGGACTCCTCTGTTAGTGTTCCATAAAGAGTTGTGGCTCCCTAGGTGCTGACTGAACAGGTTTCCCAGTTTACAAGCTGATTTCTTTAGAAAGAGTGCCCTAAGCCGTCACACTGCGTGGCAGGGAAAACTGCATTGTGAGAGCAACTACAGGGCAGTGATGTAGATGCTCAGGGAGGAGACATATTTTCTCCTTCGTGCTTTGAGAAGTCAGAAAAATTATGTCAATCCTGCTTTCTCCACTCTTCCTTTCCTTCTCCAGAATAACTGTCACCTGTCAGGTTTGGGTTTGGTTTTTTATTTTTGTTGTTTGTGATCAAAGAAGCCAAATATCAGACACAAAGCAGCCATTTGCCTACCAAGGGGTCAAATTAGTACCTGCACATCTAGGTACCACCTAGATCTCCCTGTTCTGCCTTTATTTCTGTGTTTTCATCATCCCCCTACCCTGCCCAGCTTTCCCAGGCTTTTTTCCCTCCTAACCCTCCTCCATTGCATTCTACCCTTGCAGAGAACCCACGGCAGGCTGCAGCTCCCACCCCCTCCCCACTCCCCATCAGATGACACACTTCAGAGGAGGCCTATTCTGTAACATAAGCTTCTTCTTTTCAATTATTTAAAAATCATATTCCTCTTGGGAACAGAGGGATGGCAGTCACAAAGCTTTACAATTTCACTGCAGTCCTTCTGAACAAGCATTTTTAGGAACTTGAAGAGTTGCTAAAGAAAGGGAGACAGTTTAGGATATTCATTTTCCAATTTACTTTGTTTCCTTTCTTCCTTTTATCCAGAATTGGCTCAATTACCCTCCTTGAGAACACGAGAATTAAAATCCCCAAAGATGAAGAAATGTGGCTGAGGATGGAGGTAACAACACAATCCTTTATGATCACTGAGACCTCTTCCTTCTGCAGGCACCTCAGGGAGCTGTGGGCATCAAGGCACCAAAGGATGATGATGATGATGATGATGATGATGAGGAGGAGGAGGAGGAGGAGGAGGAGGAGGAGGAGGAGGTGGCGGCGGCAGCAGAAGGCCAGTAGGTTACTGGCTGGACCCCTCTCCAGTGGCTGCCCATCAGACTCGTAAAGTGAGGCTCAGTCCTTTCTGTGTGACTCGAGTGTAAAGAGCCAGAACACACTCACTCCCAAATAGAGGGCACTGGACCAGCTACTGACTAGCTTTGTCTCTTTCTTGCCTGGGACTAGAGTGAGAGGCTGACCTGAGGCATCAATTTTCTTCTGGTGAGGTTGCAGAGTATGAGGCATTGGGAACAAATGCATCCTCTTGTGTTTCTGTTTCTCTGTGGTCATATGCCTCAGGAGATTGGCAGATGTGCTGGAGGGTCTTGTTTAACTCAGAGAAACAGCGGCCAAGTCCAGCTCATCTGGATTCTTTGCATGAGGGTACTGTCCTAAGTTCCGGCAAAAATGAAGTACTCCTGTGCCTTCTTTTGCCACTGTTCCTTCCTGCACAACTTCTCCTTTAGGCATCTCAAGGGGAGCAGTGGCTGTGATCTAGGATGGGGTTGGGGCATTCTAGGGTCTCTAGGGTATCTACTTAGTATCTGCAAAATCTTTCACTGCAGAATGAAATATCTGGGAAGGAGTGTGTGGGGGAAGAAGTTAAGCAAATAGTCTTTTTAAAGCACTCAGAGGCATATCTATAACAAACTTTATAATAATAATAAACTCCTATTGAATGCTTATTAGTACATGCCAGATACTCTTGGAAGGCCTTTATATGAATTACAGCATTATATTTTTGGAACAAATGTGTGATACTAGATACTACTATTAAACCACCTTATTGATGAAAAAAGGAGGCTCAGTGCGGTCACGTAACTTACTCATGGTTCCGTAAGTAAGCAAGCGGTGGAGCTGGGGTTTGAACCCCAGGCTGCGACTCAGAAGTCTGCTCCCCAGTACGCCCCGGCTCCTTTCAATGTTGCTCCACCTGAGAACTCAGGGTATGCTAACACAAGTGCCTAAGATAAAGCTCTCAAGGTCAAAACGGTTGAGATGAAAACAAACCTACGCACTTCCAGGATGATTATGACATTCTGAACAGGTTTCAAATTAAACAGGCAGAACTAACACGATCAGTTTCGGACCGAGGCGTGGCGGAAGGCAGTCCTGGTCAGCCGGGCCAGGCAGCACTTCCTATGCTCCGCTGGGCAGGCCGTGTGCATATCCGAAGGATTTGCATGCCCGAACCTGCCAACGACTGCACAAGGTTTGCTCCCACAGGCAACATGCACCTCTGGGCTCGGGTGGGCTAAGCAGGATGGGGAAAGGGCCACAGCAGAGGGGTTCCTGTTCCTGAGGACACTTTGCCCCCTTCCCAAAACACACTGTCACCTGGCCTGGCCCTCTGGGGGCAGGGGCAACATGACTCTGCTGGCGGCCCCTTCGCGGCTGCCCGCCTTTGTCACGAAGCTTGCACCTCACAGGTTCTCGCTGGGAAAACTTTAGACCCCTCACTGGCTGATAGCGATGCTCACCGTCGGTCTGGCAGTAGCACACACCAGCTGTTTCCATACGCCTAGGCCAGAGATGGTCACGGCAGTTTAGAGTTTCCCTCCTAAGTGAGTTTCAAATGAAAACTTCAAGTTTCTAAACCAAACACAAATTCACTTTTCTGTGAATGGGACATACATTTCCTTATAGTTTAGAACAATGACAGAACAAGCGAATGCTGACCTATTTGCCTCAGACACACCAGGTGCCTCATAAAGCAGAACATGCCCCAGGGGTTCCCAAAAGAATTGGGATGGGGGTGGCGAAAATGAACAGCTGATTCTCTTACTTGGGCTTGTTTTATTGTGGTCCTCATTCCCACCCCTCTCCCTCCATTCCTGTCTTGTTCATTACCTCCTTTGCTTCTTCCCAACCTTTTCAGCTGTGCTCCCAAGGATCCATCTTTAGATGTTTTCTCTCCATATACTACTTCCTTGTGTTACTGTTATCCAGGCTCATGGCTTCAAATCTATCTCCATTATTTCCAAATCAAAGTTCAGCCCAGACTACCATTCTAAGCTTCACACCCATAGGTCCAGCTGCCTGCCGGCCATGTGTCCACTTGAGTGTCCCATAGGTATCTCAAAGGACCCAGATGAACTAGCTTCTCAACTACCTCCCACAGCTTGCTAGTACTTCTCTCCCCACATTCCCGATCTTGTTACCAGTCTAAATACAGAGAAATAATGCGAGACTCTTCCTTCCTCATTATCTCCTGTCCTGTTAGTACAAGTGTTTCTGACTCTATTTCCTAAATCTTCCCTATCCTACCTCCTCTCTGCCCCCACCCCACTGCCTCAGTCCTTGTAAAAACCTCCTGAATGATCTCCCTACCTCAAATTTCATCCTTCTCCAATATTTTCCATACATCCTCCCACCCAATAATCCCTATCATTTGTTAATCCAGCCACATTCCTAGGGCTGACTGATATGAACTGGTAGCTCTCAACTGTCTGGCTGTTCATTGATGGCACATGTTCTGATGGGTAAGTGGCTATGCCAAAAGGTTGTCAAACATTTTGGCTATCACTCTGGTCATTACCCTTTTGCTTAAGCCATTCAATAGCTCCCCAACAGCTCAAACTAACCTCATCTTTTTAGGGTAGCATTTCATGGCTTCTTGTTCTCAGACCAGCCAGCACCCAAGCCACGATACCATGCTGCCTAACCACCTCTAGTGTCTCTAAAGCAGGGCTTCCTCACCGGCCGGCGGGGAATCTATGGGTCCACATGGGTTCATGCAGATGTGGTGACAGTGGGGGAAGGGTAGCGTAAACTTGCTTGGGAAAAAGATGACATCTTTATTTTTGCTAACCTCTAACTACAATTTAGTATTTCCTTCAATTATGAATACAGGCAACAAACAATAGTAGTATGAGTGACATCTACATTTTGTCACATAAAATTATCGAAGTTTTCAAATCACAGGAAATTTGTTGAAGATAACTAAAAAGTTATTTATGCTCATTACTATAAACTTATTAATTCTGACTGCTATTTTTATATCTCATTATTTAATGTGTTAATAAAGGTGTACGAACTATCACAAATTTGTTTTTAAGTTATTGTGATAACTCTATTTCGATATAATTGCTTTTTTGTAGTAATTTCATGTATTTATTTTATGTGCTTAAAACCATTATTTTGAGTAGGGGTCTATACATGAGAGGGCCAAAGAGACCCATGGCACAAAAAAGTCTTAGAATCTATGCCCTAATGGCTTCCCCATCCATCTATCCATCTAGTACACATTTATTTATTAACTCAGCAGGTATCATACATTGTGCTGAGTCTTTAGAGATATCGAGATGAGAAAAACATAATTCCTGACCTGAAGGTACACAAGAGGGGAAAACTGACCACTTAAACACTGTGTGGAAAATGCAATATTATAACTACACAGGGGAAGGGCTGGGGGAGGAACATCTAACCAAAACCAGGGGCTGAGGAAAGCCTCTTGGAGATGACATTGGAGCCAAGTTTTAAAGGATAGGTGGCTTCAGTTAGGCAGATAGAACACAATCTTTGATGCCACAGGCCATAGTATACTCATTCGGAAACAAATATGAGGCTGGTATATTTGCTCCAAGAAAGGAAAATAACTTTATGTAGTACTGAAGCACTGCTAATAAACACAACTGCCTGATACTGTATATAAAGTCTGCAGACCTGGGAGGGAAGGAAGGCAGGCAGGCAACAGGCAATTAGTCCAGTAGATTTTTCAGAGTTAAAAAGTCCATTTTCCTCAAGAAATTCTCTTCATGTGGACAATGGAAATCCAGTGGCAGAAAATCTGAATGTAGAACCAAAGCCTGCAGTTTATGGTGTGATAGTTTTCTAGCAGATGAGAAAGAATCTGAAAGCCATCCCCATGATGTAGTAGAGAGACTATTTTTAGACTTTCTTGCGGCTTCCTGACTGGATGGCACAAAGACACATTTTTCAGAACTGTTTTAAAATTAGTTGAATAATTGAGATACCTTCAAATATTTTTGCAACAAAGTATGTGGCTCACAGAGTCTTCACACTGGACAGTTCTGGCAGATAGGTATGAAGTTTTTGAACGCCAATGTTTGGGGCTGAAATGGGACAGAGTTCCTGGGACTAAAGTACCTAAAAAGGGATATGTCTAGTCTTGGGAACTGGTTTTCAAGTTGAACCACTTGTCAGGATTGTTGGGAAGGCAAGAGGTAATGGCCACTACCTTCCTAAAACTACATGCCCTTTCAAGTTTCCTTATTTTCTCAAGCAGATGGGGCCGTATATTGATTCGACTTTCACCAATATTAAATTACAGCATGTTTCCTCTTTTTTTCATTATAGACACAAAAAGTTGCAATAAACTTCCTGTCTCTCTGTACCTCATTTTACTTAGGAATCGGAACTATATTATTCTAATGGAGAGATCAAACTGAGTACAAAGGATAATCAATTCACGGCAACGTAGTTTTGCATCCATAAACTAAACAATGCTTTGCTTTCCCAAATTCCACCAGTACCTTTTGTGCTATCTTAAAAAACAAAACAAAACTACTCCCTGTAGTTGGAAAAGTTTATTCCTGTGACTGCGTTAATAATAACCTTGAAATGCCTGCCATCTACTATTATCCCCCCATGTTTCTCTTAAAGAAGTTTCAGTAAACTTACAGTCCTGACACAGTTACCATAAGCAGACTTCGATCTGGGAATGATTACACTTGCATATGGATTTAACTTAGGACAGGAATAAGTTAGCACCTTCTTTTGACCTCTTCCTGAGCACAACATACAAACAGAATCCA
The DNA here is from genome assembly GCF_048418805.1 of Vulpes vulpes. NCBI lineage: Eukaryota > Metazoa > Chordata > Mammalia > Carnivora > Canidae > Vulpes > Vulpes vulpes. The sequence continues at coordinate 96,274,063 of NC_132787.1, read as the reverse complement.
GAGATGATGAGTATTTTATAGCAGCTGGCTTCCACAGGTGGTAAGATGGGCTTTGACACATGATGGATCTAGTCATTCTGTAAGTGTGAATTTTGGAAGTGAGCATCTGCCAGTCTTATTATTAACTGGGAATTGAGTTGTTTTTATGAACTTCTAGCCTTGAGAACTTAAATGCATTTTTGAAACAAATTCACTTATAATTTAGCTGAAAAATAAAATACTCTTTTTCTTGTATTTTTACATCCTTCAATGACTGGAAACAGCTGAAAGCCCTGGAGAAAGTGTCCTTCTGAGGCCCCCAACCTCCCCCATTCAGCTAGTGAGGGTTTCCTTCTGGCTTCAAAATTTCAATCTCTAGCCAAATGCTATTTTAGAAAAAGATGAGTACTAAGGCCATAAGACAAATACAGATTTTCAAAAGTCCTCTCTGGGTGAAGCTACTATAGATCAATATTCTGGAAAAAAACCTTTTTTTTTTTTTTTTTAAAGAAGAAAATATATTTTAAAGAACACATACACATATATTTCTTGCTTTAAGATAATTGTATTGGGAGGTTCCAGAAATACGAACACTGTAGCAAGTTTAAGTCAAATGTCTCAAAGTTTATGAAAACATTCTAAACCCAGGGGGAGGACATCTAAGATTTTATCTGCAGACTATAGGTTCCTGGGCCCTGTAAGAACTGGCCACTTGGCTGGGCTCAATACATCATAACCTGCAGGTGTCACAGGTCAGCATTTACTGTAAAGTTCTAGATTAGCACAGCCCTACAGAAATATAAAGGCACATATGTAATTTAAAATTTTCTAGTAACTACATTAAAAAAGTTTAACAGAATGGATGAAATTACTTTTAATAGTCTATTTTATTTAACCCAATAGTCTAAAATATTAGCATTTTAACATATAATCAATATAAAAATATTAATGAAATACTTTATCTCTTTTAAGTACTAGGTTTCTGAAACTAGATGTATATGTTATACTTAGAGCACATCTCCTTTCGGATTAGCTGCAAATAACCATACTGGCTGCTGACTATGGTATTTAGACAGCATAGCTCTATCCTATTTGGAATGGACATACAGACAAATGATGCCACAGGAGTACCAGAGCCACCAATTCTAGGGTTCTTAGATATATTCTTGACCATGGTACCCTCACTGTTTCAGAGACTGGTGCTTTCAACTGTGTTTGTGTAAGACTTTGACGTTTGCAGCAGTAACTCCCAAATGCTAAATATTTCAGTCTTTGCCTTTCTGCACCTGCTTGTACAGAAACCTGGTCTTGGTGTCACAGCTGAACATCCCTACCCTAATGCATTGGAGAATAAAAAGACAGGCTGAGTCAACAGGTCATAGCGATATTAGTTCTTGTTCAGTGTTTTACTTACATTTTAATATACCTCATTCATTCTATAAATATTATTGAGAGTATCCTCAGCATAAGGCCCTAGAGAGAAGCACTGATTCTAAAAACAAACCTTACAAAAACAGGTGGTAAATTATATTTAAGTATCTACTGAAGTATATGGTCAGCTTTGCTTACTTCCTATGCAACTTTCAAGAACTGCCTTATTTGAACTAGAAGTGGAACATTATAGGAAACCCACAAACCCTTGAGGTCTCATAGACTCTAACCAATTCCAGCACTTCATGCTCAGTAAATATTTCTGCCCATCTACTTACTTCCTTGCAGCACCAAAATGATTACCTTAGATAAATATGTCTTTATGGTTTCGTTGTCTCTCTTCACCACTTTCATCATTTCTTGGCCTCCAAGGTAGGCAGCATTGGCTACATTTAAAAAGAAGAGTCAGACACTTAGAATATATAGACCAAACACAAATGTCAAATTAATTGTATTTAATCCCTGGTTCCTCTATTCCATTCAGCAAGCAGTTGTCTGATGTGAAGTTATCACTGATGCCCAGAGATAGGTGTGAGTCAGACAACACGCCTGGTCTCTGGAAACAAGACTACGTCCTACAAAAGAACCTGTTCTTTCCCTCACCTGCCTTTCTCAATAGCAACACGCAGCAGCAGCAGCAGCAGCAGCAGCAGCAGCAGCAGGCGGCCTCATGTCAGATACCACGTCAGATGATGTGTGGTGCACCTGAACAATGTATTTTTATGATTTAAGGATTAAAAGCACAGATGTTTACAGGTAAATCATGCACACCAGGGAAATGGCAGGCAGTTACTAATGTGAAACTATCCTGACTTTTTATTTTATTTTTTGTTAAAGTTACAATTAAGATGAATGCTTATTTTAAAATAGGTTTAAAGGCTCCCTAAGAATTTTTAATGAGTGTTAGTCCCATTGTACTGACTGCATGAGGAGCAAAGCTGACCCTCTCCCTTTCTAGATAGATGTCACATACCTGAGAAAGAGGAAGAAAACCAGAGACAGCACACATTTAAGTTGCTTTCTCATACTGGTATGCAAATTTTCATTCAGTGCTGTGTGCCTCGGGTTCCATTTTGAATAGTATTATTATTGTCACTTTGATCTCTTGTCATCATCTGCCTGATATATTTGTTTCAATCTTTTCTCATTTTAAGAATGTCTCTTGAAATCATAAGCAGACCTCTTTAAAAATGTAATTTGAAAGTACCTCTTCAAGGGACCTAACATAGTCACGTATGTTGATAGAAGAGATACTTGGTTTGAGTCCAGTTATCCTATTTTGTATATGCTTTGCTTTCTTTTGATTTCCAATACTCCTTCCCACCCCCTTTAGTGTAAGTGATGTTTTAATCTCGTATTTAGGGATCCCTGGGTGGCGCAGCGGTTTGGCGCCTGCCTTTGGCCCAGGGCGCGATCCTGGAGACCCGGGATCGAATCCCACGTCAGGCTCCCGGTGCATGGAGCCTGCTTCTCTCTCTGCCTGTGTCTCTGCCTCTCTCTATCTCTCTCTATCATAAACAAATAAAAAAAAATCTTGTATTTATTTATGTATTTATTTATTAATTTTTTTAAAGTTTATTTATTTTTTTAGTTATCTCTATACCCAATATGGGGCTCGAAGTCAAAATCCCGAGATCAAGAGTTGCACACTCTTCTGAGCTGGCCAGGTGCCCCTTTGCTATCTCTTAAAAATTTCTTTTCACTGAATAGTCTGAAAATACGAATTCTGCTTTTTTTCACTGAGTGGTTAGCTGTACCTAAAGTTTTATAAGACTTATATTTTTTCTATCACTGGCTGGAATGAATCAGTGTCTGTAATCTCTCCAACCAAACAAGGTGTCCCCTGGTGTCCCTCCACTTTCCTCATGCCTTCCTTCTACCCTGTCTCCTCTTGGGAACTGGAGGGAATAAATTCTTATTCCAAAGGCAGTTCTCTGTGCCTGTCACTTTGCCATAGCTGATTAAAAACAAACTCTGGACACACTGTACAAGAAAGAGGCAGAGCTGGGGAAGTCAGTGTGTGGTTTTGTATGGCAGAGTCATGGAGGGGAGAGAGCTGGTGAAAGTGGAGGAGGGGAGATAGCTCCAGAGACCAGCAGAGGGTTCCTCTTCAGTTCCAGCTAAGTACTGACTGGCACTACCCTGTGAGACATCACCAGAAGCTGGAGAAAGAACCACCCAAAAGGCTTTAGAGGAAACAGTGCCCAGACAGGGAATAGTTACTGTTCTTACTAGCCTACTAGGAAAATTTTGTAATTAATGGTATATCGACTATAGGACTTAGAAAAGGTTTTGCCTTGGTAGTGGGTAAAACTGACCCTAAACACCGTAAACTGAATGCTGTCTTGCAACCAACTAACAAAGCTTAAAAGCAAGAACAGAACTTGCAAGTAATAGAACTGTCCCATAACAAAGCTCAAGAACATCTACGTAAATACAAAAATATCCAGCATCCAAAAAGGTAAAATTAACAAAATAAAGCATGCCATAAACAGTTATCAAGCATGTAAGGCAGGAAAATACAACCCCAAATCAGGATATAAATTAATTAAAACTGATTCCAAAATTACAAAGGTAATAAAATTCGTAAACACTCAAATAACAGTGCTGGGAAAACTGGATATACACACACAATATTATGGGTTGAACCACCGTCTCATATTGTATACAAAAATTAATTAACAAGGAATTATAGTCCTAAATTTAACAATTAAATCTACCTATAAAACTTAGAAGGAAACATAAGAATAAATCTTGGTGATCTCAGATTAGGCAATGGGTTCTAAGACACGACACTAAAAGCATAAGTGAGAAAAGTAAAAATAAACTGATTTTCATAAAAATGAACACTGTACTTCATTTTTATTTATTTATTTATTTTTAAAAGATTTTATTCATTTACTCATGAGAGATACACACATAGAGAGAGAGGCAGAAACACAGGCAGAGGGAGAAGCAGGCTCCATGCAGGGAGCCCGACGTGGGACTCGATCCCGGGTCTCCAGGATCACTCCCTGGGCTGAAGGTGGTGCTAAACCGCTGAGCCACCTGGGCTGCCCAACACTGTTTGTACTTTAAAGGACACCATCAAGAAAGTGAAAAGACAATGCACAGAATAAAAATATATATATATCCCATAGGATCTAGCATCTAGAACATAAAGAACTCTACAACTCAACAATAAAAAGACAAAAATTTCATTAAAAATGGGCAAAAGGGGCACCTAGGTGGCACAGTTGGTTAAGCATCCGATTCTTGGGCTCCACATGCTCAGCTTAGACTCTGCTTGAGTTTCTCTCCCACTCTCTCTCTGCTCCTCACTCCCTTGCTTGTGCTCTCTCTCTCTCCCTCTTTGTCTAAAATAAATAAATCAATCTTTAAAAAAAATAAAAATGGGCAAAGGATTTGGACAGGCCTTACTCTAAAGAAAAAGTACAGATGGTAAATGTGTGAAAAGATGCTCAACATCATTTCATTAGTCACCAAAGAAATGCAATCAAAACCACAGTGTCATACCACATCACCCCTAATAGGATGGCTACAAGAAAAAAGATGAACAAAAGCCAGTGTTGACAGGGATGCAGGGAAACTGAAACCTTCATACATCGTGGGTAGCATTGGAAATTGGTACAGGTACTTTGGAAAACAGTTTGACACTTGCTCAAATGTTAAATATACAGTTACTGCATTTATCCAGCATTTCCATTTGTAGGCGCAAACCCCAAAAAAGTGAAAACAGAAGTCCACACAAAACTTTATGTGAATGTGTACAGCCTCACTGTTCATGATAACCAAAGGGTAGAAACAATTTGCACAGTCATCAACTGATGAATGGAAAACCAAAATATGCTATCAGCATAAAATGAGTATTATTGATCAATAATGAAGTAGTGCTGTATGCTACAACATGAATGAACCCTGGACACATTATGCTAAATCAAAGAAGCAAGTCACAAAAGGTCACATACTGTATAATTCCTTTTATGTTAAATGTCCATAATAGGCAAATACATTGAGAGAAAAAGTAGATTAGTGGTTGTCAGGGACTGGGGAGAGGTAGAAATGGGTAGAGATGGGCATGGGGTTTCTCTGAGGTGACGAAAATATTTTAAAGTCAGTTGTCATGGTTGCACTACTCTGAGAATATACTAAAAGACAACCACTGAATTGTGCACTTTAAGAGAGTGAGTTTTATGGCATTTTAATAATAGCAAAATTAGCCTATTTAAAAAAATTGGTATTCACAGATATTGAAAGTTTTATAACCTATTCTATATATTTGAGAAGAAATATTGAACATATTAAATAGAGTTAGGGAAGATATAAGAAAGACTCATGCCAAACTTCTAGAGATGAAAAATACACTGTATGGGATAATGGCAGAGTAGACATCATAAAGGAAAAGTTAGTGAATTGAAGACAGAGCAACAGAAACTATTAAAAAAAAAAAAAACCCACAGAAAAGAACTTGGGGTGGAGTGGGGGAAGAACAGAATATCAGTGGGCCACAAATGAACCTCAAAGTGGTGTCATATGTCATATGCCACATAACTGGAGTCTCTGAAGAAGGGAGGTACAGAAAAATATCTTAAAAATATTAAAATATTAAAACTATAAACTCACGAATCCAAGAAGCTCAAAGAATCACAAAGCACAAGAACCATGAAGAAAAGTATACCAAAGTACATAATGAATTGCTTAAAATGAGTGATAAAGAGAAAAATCTTAAAAGTAGATAAAAATGATTTACAGTTTGACCCTTTTACAACATAGGTTTAAAGTGTGTGAGTCCACTTATACATGGATTCCTTTTGATAAATACAGGATAGTACCATAAATGTATTTTCTCTTCCTTATTATTTTCTTAATAATGTTTTCTTTTTTCTAGCTTACTTTATTGTAAGAATACAGTATATAATACATACAATATATACAATATGTGTTAATTGTTTATATTATTGGTAAGGCTTCTGATCAACAGTAGGATATTAATAGTTAAATTTGGGGGGAATCAAAAGTTATACACAGATTTTTAAAGGCATGGTGGGGAGTTGTGCCCCTGTCCCTCACATCGTTCAAGGGTCAACTGCATTACATACAGAGGAACCAAGACATAAAAAGACAGCAGGTTTCTTCTTTAAATGATGTAACTAGGAGACAGTGGAGGAACATTTCTAAAGCAATGAAAGGGGAAAAACAACAACAACAACAACAACAACCCTGCCAATCTAGAATTCTACAGTCAGTGAAAAAAGCTTTCAAAAGTGGAGACAAAATACATTTTCAGACATACAAAACTGAAAGAATTAACTATTAGTGGAACTTCAAGAAATGTTATGAAAAAAAGAAATGTTATGGAAAATACTTAAAGCAAAAAGATGATAATCTGATACAATTGTGTCTACACAGAGATAAAGGACACCAGAAATAGTAATTATGTGGGTAAATTTAAAATACATTACTCTATTATTTATACCTCTTTATAAGACAATTGACTGTTTAAAGCAAAATAATAATAACATGTCAAATAAGTAAAATACATGACAGAAGTGTCCATGCTAGGAGAGAGAAAGGGCTTACTGTTAACTTTTTAGTATACAGATGACAGTATCATCTGAAGACTGTAAAAGTGGTAGAGTATCATATTAAAACAAAAAATGATTAATAAGTCGACAAATGAGATAAAATGTATCATAAAAAATACCCAATTGATTTATAGGAAGGTAGGAAAAGAAGTAAAAATGGGACAAAGAACATAAGAGACAAATAGAAAATATGTATCAAGATTACAGATTTAAGCCATCCCAGTTTGTAACTACATTAAGTTTAAATTGTTTCAACATTCAAATTAAAAGGCAGAGCTGGTAAGAAAGCAAGATTCAACATTTGCTGCCTGCAAAAAATGGACCTTACCTATAAAGACTAAAAGTTAAAAAATGGAAAAAGATATGTCATGCTAACATGAGTCAAAAGAGAGGTGGAATGATTATATTAATATCATAAAAAATGAGTTTCAGAGCCAAGAATATTACCATAGATAAAGGGTCAGTTCATCAGGAAGGTGTAAGTCCTAAATGTTTATGCACCTAGTAAGTTTGAACTTCAAAATATGTGAAGTAAAAGCTAATAGAAATACAAAAAGAAATAGACAAATCCATAAATAGTAGTGAGAGATTTTGACACTCATCTTCTAATAATTGATAGAATAGTTAGAAAATCAATAAAATCAGAAAATGATACCATCAATCAACTTGACTTAAGTGATATCTATAGAACAGTCTTACTAACAAGTACAGAACATACATTCTTTTCAAGTATCCACAGAGCATTTCTCAAGTCAAACCATATCCTGATCCATAAAACATGTATCATGTCATTTAAACAATTAAAATCATACAAAATATGTTCTCTGGCCATAATGGAACCAAATTAGCGATCCATAACAGAAAGATATCTGGAAAATCATCAAAAATGTAGAAATGGGTAGGAAATATCAGAAAGGGAGACAGAACATGAAGACTCCTAACTCTGGGAAATGAACTAGGGGTGGTGTAAGGGGAGGAGGGCGGGGGGTGGGGGTGAATGGGTGACGGGCACTGAAGGGGGCACTTGACGGGATGAGCACTGGGTGTTATTCTGTATGTTGGCAACTGAACACCAATAAAAAATAAATTTATTATTAAAAAAATGTAGAAATGAAATGATCCATTTCTTAATAAACCCCTGGGTCAAAGAAGAAATCTAAAGGGAAATAAAAGAGCACTGTGAGGTGAATAAAAATAAAAACACAACATATCATAATTTGTGGGACATGATCACAGCAGTATTTAGAAAGCAATTTATAAAGCTTTAACACCTATTTTAGAAATGGAAAAAGATCTCAAATGAATGACCTCAGTTTCACTGTAAAAAACTAGAAAGAGAAAATTAACTCCAAAGTAGGCAGAATAAAGTAAGTAATAATATTCATAGCAAAAATTAATGAAATAGGAGGCAGAAAAACAATTGAGAAAATAAATGAAACCAAGAACAAGTTTAGTAAAATTTATAAGCCTTTAGGCAGCCCGATCAGGAAAAAAAAATACAAGAGAAGACATGAGACATAAAACATTAGTATCAGGAAAGAGAAGTGATACCTTACAGATGTTACTGATGCCAAAGGATAATCAGGTAATTTTGTAAACAGCTTTATGCTAAGAAATTCAACAAGCGATAAAATGAACAGAATCACAAATCTTAAGCTTACTTGAAAACAAACAGCTTGAAAAGTCTTTTATTTATTAAAGGCATTAAATTTGTGATTTAAAGCCTTTTCATAAAGAAAACTCCAGGGCAAGAGGACTTCATTGGTCTATTCTACTCAACATTTAAGGAAAAAATAATATTGATTCTATATAAACTCTTCCAGAAATGACTACGCATATAAGGATACTGGATTTTTGACACAGGTAGCATTTAAGAGCAGCAGAAAACAGAGGGCAAGTGACACAATACTATTTGCCCTTCTACAGTCTCCTCTCTTTTGAGTGCAGGTGGCACCTGTGAATCTGATGACGTATTACCCCCATGATGAGATTACATCATAGAGCAGAGATGACTTTAATCACACACATCCTTCAAAATCTGAGTTTTCCTCTGGCTGGTGGGAGAAGAGGAAGTCAGAGATTCAAAGTGCTAAGAGGACTAGAAGTTTCACTGCTGGTTTGAAGCTGGAGATCACGTGGAAAGGAACAGAGAGTGACTTCTAGGAGCTGAGAGGGATCCCTGGCTCATAGTGAGCAAGACAGTGGGGACCTCAGTCATAAGGCCACATAAAATGGACTCTTGCCAACAACCCGAATGAGCTCAGAAGTGGATTTTTGGAAATGCAGGGCCTTAAGGGAGCTTTCTGAGATCCAGGCAACCGTGACTCTTGAGCTGGGTGTGTGTTATATGGGAGTTTACTTTGGGATAATTCATGGAGGTAAAAACATTTATGTTTTAATCAATTTTCTGTAGTGTTATTCCAAAATTAGGAGCAACTTAAAAATGCAAATCACTTGTAAGGAATTTTATATTTCCAAGAGTAAAATTTCTTATCAGAGAATGTACCTTTATTTCTATTCTTTTTTTTCCCTGATAATTTCTGATCTAAGTATACTTTTTTTTTTTTTTTTTAAAGAAAGTAACATACCAGTTTCCCTTCCAGTAATTGCTCCAAGGAAGCCATCTTTTTCATTCCTCAGAAATGCTCGTAATACAACACAGTGGTCAGAAATAATAATACCAAATGGACATGTAATTTCCTAAGGGGAAAACACATTTCTCTTGGCAATGATTGTCAACAGCATTCTCGGAAACCCAGCAGAATTCAGAGTTTCAAGCACCACAGTGAGGGAAATATCCAGGAGCAAGAGTAATGGAAACAAAAACATGAACATGAAGGAAAGAGAATGACTTACAAGAATGGGAATTGTTTACTTGCTTTTTTTCCATTACAAATCTCAATACAGGTACAAAGAAAACTCACTGAGGAGTCTAATATACTATACTTTGCTACTATATCTTCTGAAACCTGCTCATTGTTCAAGTATCACTACAGCACTTCACCTCACAGGAGAGTGGCTAAGGGGATGAAAGGAGTGGGGGCTGACATTGGAAGACAGAAGGATTTTCATCTCACAAGTCAGATGGCATCATTAAGTTCTCCAAGTATATGTAATCTACAATGGAGAATTGCCTTCTATTGAATTCCATCACCTATTTTGATGCTATTCCGTCCTTCTGGAAAAATCCCAACTCATCTTCAAGTCAAATTCAGTAGTCTTACTCTCTGTTCCTGACCCAAGGGAGAACTGATTTCTCCTCTATCTGTTCTCATGAAAGCCCTAACTCTGAGAGATTAAAATTCTTCACATTTGTCTCCCTGACCATGCTGGAAGTTAACTTAAAGGCAAGAGCTTTATTTATTATTCTTTCCAGGGCTTATCTGAGTACTTGGTTCATGGCAGGTATCCGTAAGGGTGTTAAATAAGATTAGAAGGGACTGAGCTGGTGTTGTTTTTTGGAAGAGTTGTAGGGGGGCTGTGGTCGGGAGGAAAAACCTGTTGCTTTCCTGGAAGTGGTGCAAAGCTGATGTTACAGGGGAGCCCAGAACTGGGGGCAGAAACACAATCACACTGGTGAGCCAAGGAGGGATGTACTGGTACAAACCGGGACAGATCCCTGCAGGTAAGAGGGAGAGTCTAAGGGTTTTTGTTGAAACTGGCCAAAAATTAGGTCTCCCAAAGCACTCGTCTCAGCAGTGAGGGAAAATGCAGAGGGAAGTAAAACAACAATGAGTGATGCAACAAGAAGTCTGGGGGAGATGCACAGATACTTTTTTGAGGTAGAAGTTGGGGACTGGAAGCCAAGTTGTCCTGCTAGTTTGCTGACAGGTAATCCAATGCCTCCTGTAGGGTTCCACAGTAGAATGCCTCTTTGATTTTACCATTATTTTCGTTATTATAACCATCCATTTAGTCTGCAAATGGATCACCTTATCTCTGTGACACTGAGTTCACCAAAGGGAAAAACACAACTCAAGGTGTATGATTTTTTTTTTTAGAAGAAAATAATACAACTTCTTAGAATAGCAGGATAACATACACATACAAATTTCTTTAGAAAGCTATAGTAAAGCTTTCATTGAGTCATTTAATTTTAAACTAGAGATGGTATTCTAGTATTGTATCCAATCATTACCTTTTATCCTAAATCCTAATACTGACCATGTACACACACACAAAACTTCTCTGTCATGCTGCATTTCAGGCTAGATTTCTAAGAATTATTAAAGTTGCAGTTGCCTTTTAACAACAGATTTTTTCTAAGCTACACCATAAATAAGAGAATAGGTAGCATGGGAGTCTGGTTTTGTCTTACTCAAAAAATTTTTCTGAGATTGAGTTAAAAATATTTTGAGAATAAATGTGTGATTCTTTAGTAAAGGTTTTGTGTCAGTTCATTGAAGAGTTCATTTCATATCACTGTATGTGTTTAAAATAGTTATTTCTAAAAAAAATTTAAAAAAAAAGTTATTTCTACACAGATCAAGGAAAGGAAAGATAACACAAGTTTTTTTTTTTTTTTACAAGAATGTATGCAATAAAGTAATACAACCTACCAGGAATGCCCTTTGTCTCTGCACTATGTTTTTCTAGTTAGGTAACTGAAAGGAATTAAAACATCAATTTGGCCTAACTAACGAAAAGACCCTAGAATATTTTTTAAAGTTAATTATCTTGACCTGTGATACTGCTAACCTAAAATATATTTGCTTTTAGCTTTGATCAGGAAATCCAATTTAGCTGTCTCAGTGAAAAGCCTATTCCTTATGAAGTAGAAGAACATCTATTATAAAGAAAATATGTAGTAGCAAACATTCCAGAATTAAAATTAAAGTAAAAAACCCCATATATTTTCTTTAAAAACAACATTTAAAACAATATAATTATGTAAATTGATCTGATGGACACTGTGGTAAAGTTTATAAAATATGCTAATTGAATTAGGGCTACTCTCTGAATGCCAGATAGGAACTGATGTTTCACTCACTCAATCTGGGGAAGAAGGCTAATACATGGACTCCCAGCCCAAAGAAAGTGCCATCTTTGCCAAAAGGGCAACAGCATTTGAAATACTTGAATATTTTGGTTCCTTGAATTTTTCGGACCTTACTACAACAAAAAAATATGTGTATAAACTAAAGGATACAGAAAATCAGTGTCTATCTAGATAGGGCAGGATTTATTATCCACTATTTAGACTAGCAAACTTCCTCCATTTGTTTCTGTAAGATTTCTACTGAAGCACAGACATTACATAATGTGCAAACACCGTAAGGCCTACTAAAAGTCAAGCTGGCATGTTAAAGGTCGCTGTCTGGGTGACAGTAAAGCCAGGGAAACAGGTCTGCAGGGATGTCACAGATGTTACAGACCACTGAGAATAATCTTGGACCCCGCTTTTTCCTCTTGATTAGCCCTCTCTTTGTGTAACCCAAAAATCATACTTCCGATTCAAGTGGGTTGGTTTGAACACTGATTTACCTTTACCATTCATGAGATACAAGCTTGGGAGGAGGCCACTATTATCTGCAAAAGCCATGGTCTTATGAGTATTGGTCTCTCTCAGCTGGGACCATCTTCCTTTTGTAGTAAGCAAGGTGATGGGAATCACCTAAGGGATAGCCAGGGCAAGCCTGGGCAGAGGCAGTTTCTGTGGTACTTGTTGCAAGAGGATACAAGGGTGATGTGGGATCCCAAGGGGACAGGTAGCAAGGTAGCAAGAGGCTTGCTAGGATGGTTGAAATGCTTGGTTAAGGATCAGCCTAGGGTGACTACTGGGAGATTTAATTAAGACCCAAATAGACAATGAACCAAGGGTCCAAAGAAAAAAGACAAGTAATTCTCGCCTGCCTTCCCCTTACTCAAGGTTATACAGACTGAGTGGGAAATATGGGAAAAAAAGAGACCACTGAAGTACTGCTTACATCAGAAGGCCAGATCTAGAACAAAGACAAAAGAAAAGCAGAGAAGCAAGGATGGCAGAAATAGGAAAGCTGTGCTCTAAAAGTTTGTTTGGACTTTGGATGTTTGGAACAGATATGAAGCAAGGTAGCTGAGAGCTCAGTTTACTTTAGAGTGTAATTTGCACATAGTATAACTCTACAGTGCTTGTGCAGAAAAGGAATCCCAGGGTCCCCAAGGAGCAATGTGGCTAGAACGCTTTGGTTTTCTTGAGCCAGGGAAGGTAGAGTGTCATCCAAACTGTCTTGTTTCTTGATGCTTGCACTTGGGGCCACTGGAAGACATAGTAGGAGGTCAATCACTATAGCTGAAAGGAAGATTCCTAACCTTCAAGGACAGCTTATGTAGCCCACTTCTCTAAGAGGGTGCTTAGAACTCTGCTGTAGAAAAACTGGAAAACATCTTTATATAATTACCTCTTTTAGTTAAAAACATTAAACACTTGACTATATCTCATATGTGTTACACAGCCACTAAACATATATAGAAAAACAAAAAAAACTTTCGTATACTCTGTGTCCTGGTATGGCTTTAGAAAATATTTCTAAAGAGGTATAAGAAAAGCACAGATAGTTTGATAATCAGTTAGTTTGATAGTTTGCACAGATAGTTTGATAATCAGGCATTCCTATCTAATGCCTATCAGAAACTCAGATGTTTTGAGTGAAGTGTTCTATAAATATCTATTAAGTCCTGTTGGTTGATACTGTGGTTCAATTCTTCTGTATCTTTGCTAATTTTCTGTCTTGTTCCTTCAACTGTTGAGAGAGGTGTTCTTAAGTATCTAACTATAATTGTGGATTTGTCCATTACTTCTTTCAGTTCTATCAGTCTTGCTTCATATATTTTGCAACTCTCTTGTTTGGTGTACACGTTTAGGATTGCTATGTCTTCTATCTTCTTGGTAGACTGAACTTCTTATTGTTATTATGCAGTGTCCCTCTCTGTCCCTTGTAATTTTCTTTGCTCTAAAGTCTACTTTATCTGATTTTAAGACAGACATTCCTGGTTCCTCTTGATTAATGTTTACATAATGTATCTCTTTCCATTTTTTTACTTTCAATCTACCTGTATAATTATGTTTGAACTGAAGGCAGCATATACTTAGGTAATGTTTTTAATCCACTCTGTCAATCTTTGTCTTTTAATTGGTGTATTTTGACCATTTCCATGTAAAGTAATTATTGATATGTTAGAAGAGCTTGTACGCCATTTTATTACTTGTTTTCTCTTCATTCTGCTTTTCTTTGTTTGTTTTCTGTGTTTTTTTCCTCTTTTGTGTGTGTGTGTGTGTGTGTGTGTGTGTGTGTTTTCTCTTGCCCTTCTACACGTTACTGAATATGCAGGGGTTTTGGTACTTAGTAGGAAAAAGTACATCCATTCCATCCTTCTGGAAGCAGAATTCCTTGTAGGAAAATGGAATCTCTAATTGGAAAATGCTTTTTATAATTCCTTCTATCGGGTAAAAAGAAAAATGCCCAAAGGAAAAAGAAACTGTAAAGGGAAATAAAATGATTTACTGAAGCATATGTGGAGTAATTTTATATTTTTTAAAAAATATTTTTTATTTAGTTATTCATGAGAGACACACACACAGAGAGGCAGAGACACAGGCAGAGGAGGAAGCAGGCTCCATGCGGGGAGCCTCATGTGGGATTCGTTCCTGGGACTCCAGGATCATGCCCTGGGCCGAAGGCAGGTGCTAACCACTGAGTCACCCAAGGATCCCCAATTTTATTTATGTTTGCCAGAATTTCAAGTGACTTCCATTTGGTCTCAAATAATTTCCAAAGATATATTGGCCCTTAGAGATCATCTAGTCTAACTTTTGGTCTGATCAATGTCCAAGAACCAGACAGCAGAAGGGTTTCTGACATGTAGACAATGCCCTTCTCACTTAGGCCATCTCTTTCTATGATAGGAAGGAAGGATATGGGGTTGGATTAGGTCTTTAAGGGACCTCTCCAACTTCAGTTTTTGTGATTTTTATAACTTCCCTGAATCTTGCTTCCTTTCTTCCTTTCTCCTCTTCTTCCATTGCTATGCTAGGGTATACTAAAAGAATGGGGGTTGGAGAGAGCATGGAACAGACAAAAATCCACAAATAAATAAAAGATAATGAACTTTTGGGAGTCCTGCCTTTATAACTGACTGGGGCAAAAAGATGACAATAGCAGCTATGGTAAAAGGAATCTTTAGTATAGTGGTAGACTGCCAAAGTCTGAACGCTACCCACTAGTTGTATGACTGTGCAAATCATATAACTTCTTTATAGCTCTGTATTTTCACCTGTAAAATGAGGACAGAAAAATATCCAAAACAGATTAGTTCTGAGGACTACAAGTAAATACCCAGAATGGTGCCATTAGCTGCTGCTGCAATTGTTGTTATATCATTCACTGGAGGCTTATTATAAATAAAATATTATATAGACACTTTGCATATATTATCATGTTTCATCTTACAATAACCTTTTGAGGTATAGATTAAGAAGGGATCATTTTATTATGAAAATAATTGATAAATAGTCTATAAATTAGTATTAACTAAAAAGGTAGCTTACATTTAAAAACAAAAATCGAAGCCAAAAACTATAGTAGCAAATATTCCCTGGCACATTCAGAAAATATAATCAGTACAATGACTGTTATTAATTACTTTTGTCATTTAAACTCCTCCAAAAACATGTAAAAGGGAAAATAAAAGCATTGCTTATTCACTCTATGGGAGTATTGAGCCTGGTTTCCTTGGCTGGTTTCTCCTAAGTTCTTACAATGGACTAACAAGGTGTACTCTGGATTCCTATAGAGTCCATATGTACTATATATAGAATTCTCTCCCACCATCTGGCAGCTACAGTGGAGAATCAGAAGGATAAGTTTTTAAATCAAAGCCTGATGAAAATGAAAATGAAAGCCTCTATGTCTGTTTTTATTTTATGTCTAGTTTTAAGCTTTTAGGAGAAAAATATTTCCTTGCTCGATATTCACTCACTGTCTGAGGTAATTCTGCATTGTGATACAAGAATAAACCTATCCATTTAATTTTTATTTCTTTCATTTATGTATTTTTTAGAATTTTATTTAAATTCCAGCTAGTTAATGTATAGCATATTATTAGCTTCAGGGGTAGAATTTAGTGTTTAATCAGGTACATATAACACCCAGGGCTCATTATGTCAAGTGCCCTCCTTAGGGCCCCATCACCCAGTTACCCCATCCCCTCACCCACCTCCCCTCCAGCAACCCTGAATTTGCTTCCTATAGTTAATATTTTAAAAATTAAGTTAAGAGTCTCTTATGGTTTATCTCCCTCTCTTTATCTATTTATCTTCCCTCCCTTCCCCTATGTTCATCAGTTTCGTTTCTTAAATTCCACATATGAGTGAAATCATATGGTATTTGTCTTTCTCTGACTGACTTATTTAATACATTTTAGTTCCATCCACGTCATTGCAAATGGCAAGATTTCATTCTTTAAATCAATGCACAGAAGTCTGTTGCACTTCTATATACCAATAATGAAGCAGCAGAAAGAGAAATCAAGGAATTTATCCCCATTTACAATTGTACCAAAAACTATAAGATACCTAGGAATAAACCCTGAGCCAAAGAGGTAAGAGATCTGTACTCTGAAAACTACAGAACATGTATGAAAGAAATTGAGGAAGACACAAAGAAATGGAAAAAACATATACCTTTTAAAATGTGCTTACCAAGGCAGAAAGGTTCTAATATGTTTAGGACCGAAAATTCGCTCTGCAGGTTCATCATTTGAAGAGCAATTCTGATAACAAAGGACTTGATTTTCTCAGGCCATGGTTTAAGTAGAAGGTAGGCAAAAACATAGAGAGCATATCGAAGCCAGCACAGGAGTGGAGTGGCGATCCTGCCATTCGGTGACTCAGACATTCGCTCAATTGTTGGAAAGAGCAGAAAGGAGCGAATTATCTATAATAAAAAACATACTTTGATGAGAAGTTTTCTTAAGGGATAACCCTCCGTTTTATTGTTTCTTCTATATAGTACAGTACAGGACAAATGACAGGGCTTCAGAATACAACTAAAGATCTGCTGCAAATGAAAAAAACTACCATCAGCTGTCTTCTCAGTGCACAAGCAATCTGGGGGAGGCATAGGATGTCCCCTTGAGTTACTGGGGTTAATATTCAGGGTGAGGAACAAATCAGATTCCTAGATAACTTCCTGATTGTGACAGCAATTCACAATCCTTTCGAAAGACCACCAAAATTAGGCATTCACGTTCCATTCTAATAGTTATACCACCACACTGACTAGTGATACCAGAAGAAATCAGAACTACATAAAGAACTCTGGTTCTGGTCATTTCTCTTGTTAATTATATGTGGGGATAGTCCACTCTTGATAAGCTTCTCTATTCCTTACTCTTACCAATAAAAGATAATCTTTAATAGGATCAAACATATTTCTAACACCTGATTTAACCTTAGTAAAATGCAGGCTAGAAACAAGGAAAGCTGGGAATCTCTACCTTTAAGGGAAAATGTTCAAGGACAAAAATATAATTTCAACTGAATTCATCAGGATATCAGGAAATATATTTTAATAATACTCCACAAGAAAGAAGAGCATTGCTAAAGCATTTTAAATTTACCATTAGCTACCACATCAATATTTTAAAAATTCATAGATAAAAATAATTTCTATTGTTCTGGATCCAGAAACAAAACACTGTTCTTCCAATCCCAATTCCAACCTCTGCTCACCTCTTAGGTAACTCCTATTTTGCCTTCCTTACTTTGCTTTACATGAATACTTATCATTTCTTAATACTATAATCACTTCCTTATCTTGCTTTATATTAATAGTTATTGTCCTGCAGTTGACTGAATTGTGACTCTCCTGAAATCATAAGTTGAAGCCCTAACTCCCGATATGATTATATGGAGAGAGAAAGAAGGTCACAGAGTGGGGCTCCAATAGGTGGGATTAGTATTCTTATAAGGAGATTCACCAGAGAATGAATCTCTTCTCAAGAGGTGGCTCTCTCTTCCCAAGCACACACAAAGAGGTCTGGTGAACACACAATGGAGAAGACAGCCACCCACAGGCCAAGAAGCCTCCCCAGAAACTGACCATCTGGGCAAGCTGATCTTGGACTTTCAGCCTCCAGAACTGAGAAAATGTCAGTTGTTGAAGCCCCTTAGTCTATGGTATTTTGTTATGGCCGTTCAAGCAGACTAATTACATATTCCTTAATACGATAGTTAAATCTTTTCTGTGAATGAATTTTGTATAAATGCAATCAACAGTATGTTTTTGTGTTTTACTTCCTTCACTCAACACTGTTTATAAGATTCGTCCATGTTGATATATGTAGCAACAGCTTATTATCTTGGCTATGTAGTTTTCCACTGTATGAACATACTGCTATTTATTTTACTGATACTATGGACATTTTTATACATGCCTCTTGGTCGCATGTACTTCTGTTGATGATATCACTCAAAGTAGAAATACTGTATCATATGGTATGTATAAGTTCAGCTTTATTTATTTTTGAAAATTTATTTATTAATGAGAGATACAGAGAGAGAGAGAGAGAGAGGCAGAGACATAGACAGAGGGAGAAGCAGGCTCCATGCAGGGAACCTGACGTGGGACTCGATCCCGGGTCTCCAGGATCAGGCCCTGGGCTGAAGGCAGGCGCTAAACTGCTGAGCCACCAGGGCTGCCCGAAGTTCAGCTTTAGTAGATAATTCCAAATAGTTTCCCAAAGTAGCTGTAAGAACGTACCCCCATACCAACAGACATGAGAATTCATGCTGTTACATACCTGCACTACATTTGGTTATGGCAAACTTTGTAATTTTGACTAACCTCATGAATAGCGGTATTTCACTATGGCTTTGTGTTTCTCTGATGACCGGCAAGGTTGAACAGCTTTTATGTTTATGTTTTCTATATCCCTTGAAGTGCTTATTCAAGTCTCTTGCATGCTTTTCTGTTAGGCTGCTTATCACTTTCTCTTCTTGACTTGTAGTTTTTTAATTTAATTTATTTTATTTTATTCTAGGTACTCGTCTTTTGTCATGTTGCAATCCTTGGTTTGCCTGTTATTTTTCTGATATTTTTCTTAATGGACATAAGTTCTTAAGTTTGATGGAAGCGAATTTAAATCTTTTCTTTTATACTTATTCTTTGTGCGTAGTTTGAAAAATTCTTGTCCAACCTCAAATCATGAAGATACTACTTTTCTCATTCAAAATGCTTCTTTAGAAATTAGGTAAAGCTACCTTTTAACTGAGTCTGTGAGTCTGTTCCTTTGATTTGAGGTACCGGTGATTTGCCATTTCCCTTATGTATTTATATTCCTACTTCTGGAGGAACTGAGTGCAGTTTTCCTGGTAGAACTGACAGTACAGTACAGGTTTTTGTGGACTCTCATCCTCTACCATTGACAATCCTTTTCTGTAGTAACCTGTAGGGATGGCATTGCTCAAATGTTCAAGTTGATCTGTAATTCTCACTGATACACAGTCTCTCTAATAAAGAACAAGGACTTGAGGGTAGAACTATGGAGGACTTTTTTCTTTCTAATCATCTTTGTTTTTCCTTGGTCCTGTCAGCTGAGTGCTGAGCCATTTCTTATAGACTTCCTTTTCTCTCAACAGTAGCCAAGATATTGTAGCTGTTTCTTTCTTGGTCACAATAATTTGACTTCTACTAGGTCTCCTCCTCTGTCACATAAGTAAGAATGTGCTGTTCCTTGTGGTCTTGGTGGTAAATAAGACATTCTTTGGGAGTAGGGAGCCATCGCCTCTTCTGATGATTTTTTTAAAAATGCTGCTTTGGCAACTTTAATGCAAAACGCTCATAATGTGCTTTTGGAATGAATGTAGGGTTTCAGTTAGAATAGCGGAGTTTCTGCCACCTTGGTTGGCATCTTCTTAAGTACAAAGCAGAGAAGATGCTAGATGGACTGTGTGTGCTTAATAAAGGCATCCATGAAAACAAACAAACAAACAAAAAAAAAACAAAAAAAAAAAAATAAAGGCATCCATGGGGACTTGTGATTCAGATGACGGTGGACTCCAGAGCATCAGGGATGATCCAGAATCTTCCAGTCAGAGCCAGCTGCCTATTTGGCAATGGGTTTACACAAAGATTATATATCAAGATTCACATAAAGGTTATGGAATCTCAGTGAAGTCTAACTAATCAAGAAAAGTCAGTTAAAGGAATTACCTTCCCTGGACACCACTTTCACCATGAATTCCAACTCATTGTATTCAAACACGGACAGAGAAGGAATGAGGTCAGTTCTGGAATCCCAGGACTCTTCTGTTATTCAGTCTTCTTCCCCTCTGGTCCTGATTTCACCGTAATCAACACAGGGTGAGGACAGAGGCTAAGCAGGATGTGAAGCACCAGCATCATAAGTGCAGTCCTCTGCCATTGCAGGAGGCGCCTGCAAAGAATCCAACAACTTTCTAGGGTCTCTGAGCCCTTGAACAGGCTTACCCTGCTCTCATATTCAGTGAATAGTGGTATGCCGCTACTTCACCTTTGCCTTTCTGTCCAAAGACAGTCTTTGGGACCGCGGCCAATGGCTCAAAGTCAAATGTGACTGCTGTCACTCTTGGAGACGTGGAATATCCCCTTCAGACTGACAAAAATTAAGAAGTCTAACAATACCAAGTGTTAAAGATGTGGATCAATGAGAACTCTTACACAATGTGGCAATAATAACTATTACACTTTCCTCCTCTGTTTTTGAAAGTAGAGGCACTTTAGTAGGTGCCTGGAACTTACGCAGAAAGTAAATTTTTATCATTTTGTTGAATGTTAATAGTTTAATTAGGGGATCTGGCATTTCACTTGGATACCAAGCAGCATGCTTTAAGAGTCTGAGAGGTAGAAATGATGAATTCTCTCAGCAACAGGAATGGTGTTAGAATGAACCACGAATTTTATACCTTCAAATTCAGAAGTCTTTCCCTCTCTTTTGGGTAGCTCTAACATCTGAGTCCTTTTATTCCTTTAAGTGCTACCAATGTTCTATTGGACTTAACAAGACTTGAGAGATTCAAACAGGTGGGTTTACACACAGCAATCTTTGGTGCTGGGAGAGGCTGGGTTTCTCATTGCCCTGCTGAGGCCTCCCAGCCGAAGGTCCAAGAAGGAGAGCTGCTTTCCCCAACCACAGGAAAAGTTCTCCCTTGAGGCTGGATGCAGGTGTGTTAGCAGCTGTCGTGGCCGCACAGGATAAGATGAAGGAACTGACTTCTTGGCTTCAGATGGGCTCTCATTCACCAGTCGCACCAGGAGCCACAAGAACATGCCACGCCGAGGGAGCCGGGTGGGCCACAGTCCGCAGGCACGGCAGGCTCCCTGGCAGCCAGCATTCTTTAATAAGATTTCCAACAGCTCTGTGATCTAGTCTTCCATACTTTCATTTATAACCTACCTGAAACTGATTGTTATGTGTGCCATGAAATATGGGTCTAATTCAATTTCTTTCCATATGGAAACTCAATTGTCCCAGAGCTGTTAACTG
Organism: Vulpes vulpes; assembly: GCF_048418805.1. NCBI lineage: Eukaryota > Metazoa > Chordata > Mammalia > Carnivora > Canidae > Vulpes > Vulpes vulpes. Next base: position 96,252,563 of record NC_132787.1, on the reverse strand, counting down.
TAAAGGCTTCTTCCTGGCTTTTCTGCAGTGACACTCATGGTGTGAATCCCATGTAGATGTGAATGGTTTCTTATCAGGGTTCTCTGACCCACTCTACTGGCATACCTCTCTAACTCTGTGCCAAGAGTACCGTGTCTTATTTACTAAAGCTTCATAAGATATTTTGATATTTGGGATAGTAAGTTAAACCCCATCATGTTGCTCCTCAAAAATGCCTGGGGTATTTTTGGCTCTTTGCAATTCTGTAAACATTTTGGAATTGGCTATTTGACTTCTACATGAATCTCACTGAGATTCTGATTGTACTAAATTTATAAATTAATTTGAGAAGTAGTATCTTTAAAATACTGAGTTTTCCAATCTGAGAACATAGGGATAGTTCTCCTTCATGTCTCTAAAAATGTTCATACATTTTATGTGTAGTCATTTTGCGTAACTTTTGTCAGATTATTAGGTACTTATTATTTTAATGCTGTTGTAAACAGGCTATTTTAAAATTTTCACTAAATGGTTGCTGCTTGTATATATGATATAAAAAATATTTACATGTTGATTTTGTGTCCAGCAAACTTATTAAAGTCCCTTAGTTTTAGTAAGTTGTCTGTAGATTCTTTGGATTTTCTAAGTACATAGTTATATCATTCATATATAATAACAAGGTTACTTCTTCCTTTCATATCCTTGTATCTTTTTTTCTTATATTACCTGAGCTAACCAAAACCTTACTACAACACTGACAGAAATAATTCTTGCTCCTGAATTAAAAAAATTTCTTTTCAATATAATCACAAAACATGATGTGTACTGATACACTTTGTTGGATTAAAAACATTTCCTCTATTCCTAGTTAATTGCTTTTTAAAATCATAAATGGATGCTGAATTTTATTAATTACCTTTTTTGTACCTATTGGGATGATTGTATGATTTTTTTCCCTTTCATTTACTAACATGGTAAACTATCAATTGATTTTCTAATGTGAAACTAACTTCAATCTCTGGACCACAGTAGTGATATTACCTCTTTCCTTCCTGATATTGACTGTTAGTACCTAACAGAGTAAACTTTTATAATTATGAAGGAATTCTCTTCATTTCTAATATGCTTTTTCCTTAGGGCTTATTTTAATATCAACATGGCTATACCAACTTTCTTTTGCCTAAAATTTATAAAACTTTTCCACCCTTTCAGATCCTATCTTTTTAAGGCCTTATATTTACAAGTTATATTTGGATTTTTTTCCTCTAATTTGACAATCTTTGTCTTTTAACTAATATGATTAATAGGTTTACTACCTTTTTATTTAAATCATTCCTAATATTTTGGAGCTAAATCTAAAATATAAACCTAAAATCTTACCTTGTTGCTTTTTATTTTTTATAGACCTTATTTTTTTCTTCTTTCTATCTTTTGCAATGAGAGAGACAAATAATTGATAGTAAGTATTAAATAACTGAGTAAACGATACAAAAAGTGATTAAAATATGTATGTAGGGATGCCTGAGTGGCTCAGCAGTTGAGCGTCTGCCTCCAGCTCAGGGCGTGATCCTGGGATATGGGATTGAGTTCCATATCCGGCTCCTTGCAGGGAGCCTACTTCTCCCTTTGCCTATGTCTCTGCCTCTCTCTCTGTGTGTCTCTCATGAATAAATAAATAAAATCTTTAAAAAAAAAGCATGTGTGTAAGTCACAAAAATGATTATAATTCTAAAGCAATTAGAGGACAATTTAAGGAATAACAACAAATAATAAAATAATTATTAACAACAATAATAACAGTATGCAAAAATGCATGTTAGTAAACTCAAGTCCATGGTGACATAGGGAAGAAATACAATAATGAAAGGAGACTAGGAATTGCTGGAAGTGGTGCTGTAGTTTAAATCGGGTGTTAAGGGAAGGCTAAAGAAAGATGACAGTTGTGCAGCCAGTCATGGAGTGAGCTGTAAGATATTTGGAAAAAAAGTATTTCTGGAAATGGAAGGGCAAGTCAAGTGCAAAGCCTGTAAGACAGATCCTAATTTGCTGTGTTGAGCAAAAGCACAGAGAACAGTATCGCTGGGGTGGTATGTGTGAAAGGAGAGCAGTTCATGTTGTGATCACAGGAGCAGCACGGGAGACAGAGGATGTAGGGTCTGGTAGGGCTTTGGGTTTTACTGTGAGTAGCTGAGAAGCTGTTGAAGGGTTTTGGAAGTAAGAGGGATCTGTTTGACTTCCATTTTAGTAGAATTATTATATTGTTGTATTGTTAATACTGCATTGTTAATACTGTCTCAAAAGGACTAAATCAGTGAAATTAGACAAGATAAAAAATGAGTAAATACTGGAAAGGTAAAATTACCATTAATTATGACTTATGTTTAAAACATTAAAAAAACCCACATATAAAAATAGCTACATACAAATGTAAGAAGAAACGTAGTGCACTTATCTAAAGAAAAGTTTAAAACACAAAGGGAATTCATTTCTTTGTTCTGTTACAAAAGAGATATAAATTTTCCCACTAAATTAATGGACCAATTCATTTCAATCCCAATTAAAATAGTAAAAGATGATTCTTATTTTGAAATTTAATGAATTCTTTTAATGTTCATTTGGAAAATGAAATGCACTAACCACCTAGGAATTCTGAAAAAGAAGAAAAAAAGATTAGCTCTCCTAAATATTGGACAAAGCTGTTTATCAGAAAAGGATCACATAGTTCAGTCGAACATAAAAGAGTCTCAAAACAAACCTGAATACCTGAGGAATTAAATTTATGATAAAGGCATCTATGGAGAAAAAAAGGAGTTATTCAATAAATGCAGTTGGGAAAACTGGAAAAAAAGAGTTACTTGGAGTAGCAAAGGACTGGAGACTAGAGTTCATAATGAAGAATGGCCCCACATATGGCAGTGCGCCTATACAATGGAATACTATATTACAATGAGATAACAGGTATATTTGCATGTGTTGACAATGAGGATGTACAAATTTTCTTTCTTCTTTGAAACCAGCTGGTTGGGACTGTGACTAAAAGGGAGTTAGCAAGCTTTAAAGGAGACATTCTATGGGTTTGGGCTCATATGCTCTTTGAGCTTTTATTTTTATTTATTTATTTTTTGGGGGCTTTTAATTCTGAAAACACAGAGGCAATTTTGCTTATTTTCAAGTTCTTCAACTGTGTCCTGGAGAATTAATGTCATTGGATAATGGAGTCTCCACCAACTGCAATTTTTCAGCTCTCAATCTTATTTTCTCCATATTAGTAAATAACCAAACCAACTACTATCAGGGATTTGACTAAAAAATAATTCCAGCAAATAATGTGAGATCAGTATATTTAATCTTAATAATCCCCTAAGCCTTCCATCATTTATAAAACAGCACTGTGGATGATAAAGGAAAATATTCAGAACTAGGACCCTCAAGTGCTACAAATTCTTAATTAGGAAAGTAAAACGATTATGTTCTGTTCTATCCTATTTGTAAAAGCAGAAAAAATATGTTAAATGGGAAAGCTAGAAAGAAATGTTTCTGTTTTTTCCCCTGGTCAACCCACAGTTAAACCAGAACAATCTTAATGAAAATTATCTGCAAGAAGTCTGGTGGTTTAGTCCTTATGATAACCCATTGATCATTCTAGTTCCAAGTTTATTCACTTCATAACAAGGGCTTCTTTGTGTTTATTAAAGTGTCCTTAAAAAATATAAAGTGTCCTTAAAAGATTTAGAGAATATAAATGGTTAATACAGTTACTGTCATACTAAAAAATACACCATACAGATTCCATACTAGTTATGTAAGCCACAGTACAAAGGAACTTCAGACTGATCAAATCAGTTGGCAGAAAGAGGAAGCAATCCATTACTTTGTATAAATGATCCATTACTGTGACCCATGTTAAACAAAACTGCATGCAAGGGAAACTCTAAAAATACATGAGCAACTACAGGGTTACATGTGGTTGATCTATATCAATAACAAAATGAGAATTCAAGTGCACTCTGAAAACATGGGAATGTACTGAAACAATAAGGAAGTTCAAATACATACTCTGAATGCATCATTACCTCTAAAAACTATAAGAAGACCAAAGATTGTTTATCACAACTAACACTTAGTTGATGAGACTTGTTTTCCTCTCTTGCCTTTGGAGAACAACAGTTATTACCTGTTGGGTGAAACTCCTACTTTTTCTTAGATACCAGAATGGTAACTTCAATGAAATTTATAGTCCAAATTTGATAGGATAAGCCACAGCAACAAGAATTTCTTTTATTCATACAGAAACCTACTGGCAAAAAAAATCCCATCAAAGTCAAGGAAGTATACCCAATTTTATAACACAGCTATTCACAGGAGGTTTCCAAATCTGTGTACATGACAACACATTTTCTTATGTTACTGTCTCAATAAAGAAAGAACTTCTAGGCTGGCCAGTTCACTCTACTCTACTGAAACATTCTCATCTATTTCACATTCTCATTTGAAATCTACCAGAGTCCATTCTGATGATGAAGCACAACCATGGTTTCTTGAATAGTACAGGAAAATAAATATAAACAATGGGATTTTTCATAGAAGATGCATTTTGGGGATTTGAAATAGTATTTTGATGTTTATTTTTTCTGAAATTATTATTATTATTAATCATTTTACAGAAAGGAACTTAGGAATGATTTGAAGTGCAGCCATAAGGTAAGATGTCTGATGTTCAGGTGTGGATTGTGTAAAATCCGTTTCATTAAATAGGCATTTTTTTAAAAAAAGAGTACAATCTAAAGATCACCAATCACTATACTTACTGTTCAGATAGTATACTAGAGATATATTATATTATATTACAGATATATCATATAGTGTACTATATATATATATATATATTATTGTTTGGTGACATAATTTCCTGCGGGTGAGTCAATCACTATCATTTTTTGGAAAGATTTTATTTATTTATTCATGGGAGATACAGAGAGAGAGGCAGAGAAATAGGCAGAGGGAGAAGCAGGCTCCCTTTTGGGAGCCTGATGTGGGACTCAATCCCAGTACTCTGGGATCACGACCAGAGCCAAAGGCAGATGCTCAACCACTGAGCCACCCAAGTGCCCGGAGTCAATCACTATCATTGTTGTTAGAGGCAGGCCAATATTCACAAGTGTTTCAAACTACTTGGCTTTGGAAATGACTAAGCCTGTATCCTAAGAAATGAAGCATGAGATCCTTCAACTAGTGATTGCTGAAAAGAATGATGCCACTTCAACATGTTCTGCTTTAGATGGCATTTAAGGAAATAACCACTTTTACCATTTTCTATTCATATGAATTACACTCATGACCCTCTGGGACAGAGATTTTTCTATACTTTAATTACCTGAATGTAAAAAAAAAAGCCATTCCATGCATTTAATCTACATGTCAGTGTTGCTAATTACAGAGAATGCTTGCATATTTGCATATAGGTATATTATAGCTTATGATTGATTACATTAAACATTTGAAACATAGGTTCAACATCTTCCTACAGTTTATTCTTCCCAAACTTTTGTCATTTTATACACTTTGCATTTATTTTATTTTGAATGCAAATTACTCTTCTCTTCAGCTTAATATCTCTTGGAATTTCCTTCCTTTTGAGTCTCTCAGATTTGGAATCACAAAGAACTCAAATAGAAAACAGTGATGCTCATAGACCTACCGCAAATTATTCTTCACAGGTTGCTGGGCAGCACAGCCATCTATTACAGAGCATCTGTTATTCCGAACTAAACAGTGTCCTCCAGGTAGCCTCAGTGAATGGTGACAACAGCAAACCCATCCTCATGTCTACACCTACAACATTCTCACATCGCTACTTTGGGCCTTTGGCAATTTCAGCTTTCTCTTGGTTTCCAATGGCAAAACTACACAGAATTTGAAAGGATGGTTTTCCTGACCAAAAAAGGTAGTAGCTGGTAATTCCCTAAACTTGGAGCCAGAGTAGTCCATGTGGGTCAGGAAGCAAAACAAAACAAAACACAACATCCCAATTGTTCGTAATGGGATTGGGACTTTTCAAAGTTAGAAAATGGAGTCTTTAAAAGCTTAAGCAAGAATGACTAAGAAGGAAAAATCATTAGGTCTATTGCTTGTTTTTTGGTTCATTCATTCGTTCACTCATTCATTCATGATATACTGGTACCTACAACATACTAATGCTGTGGGGCATTCTGGAGATTCAATGGTAGACAAGATAAAGAGTCTGCTTTTAGAGAACCTAAGTCTAAGCAGAGAGACATTAATAATAATGCATGATAGGCTGCATGCTACAGGAAAGAAAGAGTGTAACAGAACCATAAAATGGGCACTAGAAACCTCTGATTCATCATGGCCTAGGAACTTCTGAGAAAGGCCTTGGAAAAAGAAAATGACAAATGTACACTGGGTACCTCCATGAGCAAAGTGCTGACAACAGAACTCAGGGTTATTTGGGGAAATCTGTATAAAAGACGACTCCTCATTTAACTTTGCTGAAAGACTGTGAAACACATTCACTTCCATTTCATATACTAAAGTACCATTTTAATACTTGAACTAAGATGAGGCATCACAGCTTTTCAGACTAAGAGAGAGCGGAACAATGGAAAGACCCATGGCCAGAGGCACACGCTGGACATGTGTCAATGCACCACCCAGTGTCAGACTTTGCCACAGGAGCTGTCCCAGTTAACACTCCTAGCTTCTCAGGAGTCAAAAGGAACTCTCAAGGTATTGCTCTCTTGTTTCATTTTATCTGGCAAAAAACAAATCCAACACTCAGGGCAGCTAAGACCCCAGGAGACAGAGATTAAAACGGGAAAATGAGCAGTTAATTCACAGCAAAGGGTTAGGCCTAAATAACTAAAATTCAGGCACAAATCCCATTACCAGCTTTGATAACAGAACAGGTAAGGATCTGTTCTCCTTTCAGATCAGGAAAAAAGAGAGAGGTACCAAAGATGTATCTTAACATATTTTCTCTCTCACAGGCCTCTAAAGGGGGTGCTCCTCCTCTCACTGACTCCCAGATACATCAGGTTCTTGAGGGAGCTATCCCTCCTGTAGTCTCCCAGGCTGGGCAAACACCCGAGTTAGTTCCTGAGTCCTACCTCTGAGACTCACTGAATTTCTGAGGTCTCAGCTTCTATGAAGCTCACAGAAGGGACAAGAGCCCCTGGGAAGGCCCTTCCTTACCTTCTCTCACAGGGTTGGACTGCACTCTTGGAAAGCCTGAGAACTCTCTGCTCTCAAGAGTATTTGGCATAAAATGACAGGTCACCTATTTATCAATTAAAAACATTTCATGGTATCTGAAAATGCTATACAGTGGAAATGGGAGCCATATATTCTGTTACCAGCTCAAAGTTTAGCCAGAAACTAATATTTTATATCTATATTTCTATATTTCTATATCTATATTCTGTGTGTGTGTATATATATACATACACATATAAATACATATATAGTGTATATATACCCCTACTCTATACATATGAGAGGAGACAGAGTGTGAGAGGGTTGGGAGAAGAATAATAAGGTAAATGAGGTAAAATATTAACAATTATAAGTGTGGGTAAAGTGTATATGGTGTTCTACGTACTATTCTTATTCTTCTACCTCTTCTGTTAATTAAGCCTGAAATTGTTTTCAAATAAAATGTTAAATAATAAAGTACAGTCCACCACTGCCCTCTATCCCCCAGCCACGGCACTTCCAATCCCTTTGATCTTGCCTCACTCTTTATCAAGGTAGCATCACCTTTGAACACATTAATTTCTATATTTTTCAAGTCTACTACTGTTTCCCCTTAGCAGACTGTGAACTCTGAGAAGGCAGAGCTTCTTTTCCGTTTTGTTCATGGGTATCTTCATGTTCATTACAGGTGCTCAGTGACAGTGCATGGCACCTAGCAGACTGAATGAAGATTGGTCTGGTGGAGGGGCAGTGAGCCTTCCAAGATGACTGCCTCATTCAATACCCCTAAGCAACTCCTCCTCTCCAAGCCCAGCTCAGGACTGCAGGTTTACTCTGTATAGAAACCAAAGGAGAGAGCTTTCTGAGCTGGGTACACAGGCACAAAGAAAGGAAGAGTAAAGGGCCCACAGGAGAGAGGGATTAAGTGAGAGCCCAAACGCTAAATGCTGAAACTCTCACATGCAAACACCAGCCTCTGTGCTGTTTTGCTCTGATGCTGCTGCCCTGAGGAAGGAGATCTGGAGAAACTGAATGGCTCTAGAGAAAAACCACTGAGTGACATTGAGGAATACCACACACACAAAAAAATGTCAGGATACCTGTCCAATCACCCAGCAGCGAGGCCGGCTGGCTGATAAGGCCCACTCCCACACACAACCTCCTCGGATTTTCAGTGCTTCATTCTTAAATATGAATAGATAACAAAGGAATGTTGGACATTTGAGCAAAGCTTCAATTATGCTAGACAGATCAACAAAAGCAAAACATGAAAACAGGAATTCAGAATGAATCGCAATAGTGCCCCAGTACAACAAAACTCCAAAGATTTGTTCTCCTTAGATAGAAAATGAGTGAGCCGTGAAATAAAAAGCACACTACAAAAAGTGAACAGAGACTAAGAAATTACCTTAGAAGTTATTTTTATGAAGGCTGAAATAAAAAAATTAATTATATAAATTACAAGAAACAGTTGGGAAAATCTCCGATATTTCTCCTGGTAGAGAATGAAAACAGAGGGGGAAGGGAGAAAGAGATTGATAATGGAAAATAAAATGAATCAACAGAATTGTTTCTGGATATTTAACATGTAAATAATGAGAAAACAAGGAGGAAAAAATATAGAAGTTTTTGGTATGTAACGATGCCGGTTTCCAAATTAAAAAGGATAAAGAGTCCCAGGAATATCATCATAAGATGTAACAATGGGGCTAAAGATTCTAAAACTGTCCAGGGAAGAAACAAGGCCCATAAAGAATCAGAAACGTGAGATGGCATACTTTTCAATAGCAGAGTTTGAAGAATTTAAAGCCAGGCAACAGCTGGTAACAGTGGAGATGGGTAGTGGGGATGGCAGACTAGCTTACTGCAAAGCAATCCTCTTGCCAAGAACATTAGAAAAGCTGGAAAAAGTATTTTTTTAAAGTGCCTTTGAAGGCATCAAAGGGAGGATCTCTGGGTGGCTCAATAGTTTAGCGCTGCCTTCGGGCCGGGGCGTGATCCTGGAGACCCGGGATCGAGTCCCACATCAGGCTCCCTGCATGGAGCCTGCTTCTCCCTCTGCCTGTGTCTCTGCTTCTCTCTCTCTGTGTATCTCTTGTGAATAAATAAATAGAATATTAAAAAAAAAATGAAGGCACCAAAGGCAGAAGGGGCTGAAAGGGCCAAAATCCTAGAGAAGAAGGAAACTCAAGAGAGGTGTGTTTAAATAGCTCTTATTTTCCAATTCATGAGCAATAGGTAAGAGGACAAGAAGCTGGGTTTCTAGAAGTATACTATGGTTCAAGGGTCAAAATTTGGGCATTTGGTGCCCATTAAAGAGATGGAATCCCAGGCTTTCAGTGGGAGCTACCAAAGGGTTACCCCCTAGAAGTAGTGACCTACTGGACATAGACCAACTCCCACAAAGGCAGTGTTGATTCCGCCCGAGTCCAGATGGCATTAACGTGATCTGTCCTTACTGTAATTGCTAGTCAAAAGCAAAAGGAAATTATCCATGGAGGAATATAGAAGCCTCATATTGTCTTAATTTTTCATATCTAATGTCAGATATTCAATTAAAAAAAAGAAAAAGAACATCATACTAAGCAGTGATGGTTCATTTTTTAAAAAAGATTTATTTGAGAGAGAGAGAGAGAGAGAGCATGCAAGCAAGTCAGTGGGAGGAGAGGCAGGGGTAGAGAATCTCAAGTAGACTCCCCAGTGAGCGGGGAGCCTGATGTGGGGCTTGATCTCATGACCCATGAGATTATGACTTGAACCAAAACCTAGAGCTAGATGCTCAACCAACTGAGCTTAACCAGGCTTTCCAATGCTTCATTTTCTCTTTCTTTCTTTCTTTTTTTTTTCCTCAATGGTTCATTTTCTGTCAACTTGACTGAACACGGGGTGATCAGGTATTTGGTCAGACACTATTCTGGGTGCACCTGTGAGGGTGCTACAGAAGAGATAAATAAATATTTGAATCAGCAGACCAAGTAAAGCAGAGATTGCCCTTCCTGATGTTAGTGCCTCATCCAATCAAAAGGCTGAATAAGAGGGAATTCCTCTGCTGTTTTTGAATAGAGACATTGTTTTTCTTCTGCCTTTGGACTCTACCTGAAATATCAGCTCTTCCTGGGTCTTCCCAAGATTGTGTGCTTTGGTACTAGAACTAATACACCATCTGCCTTCCTGGGTCTCCAGTTTACCAACTATAGCTCTTAGGACTTGTCACCCTCCAGAATTGTGTCAACCAGTTCCTTCTAGTTTGCGTCCTTCTCTCTGCATACATATCCTTCCAGTTCTGTTTCTCTGGAGAACACTGACTCATATACAAACATACTGAGGGACAAGATGAGATGACCAGAAACAATAAAGGAAAAAAAATACAACTGCATAAGATTTGGATATTGAAATTATCTGACACAACAGAATTTCAAGAATTGTTATAAAAAATGATAAAATGGAAATTTTATAAGCTAAAATTACAATAACTGAATCAAGACTGCCAAAAATGGGCATAAAAAGGTTTATACATAGCTGAAGGGAAGATCGGTGAACTGGAAAACAGGTCAGAAGAAAATATCTAGGGACACCTGGGTGGTTCAGTGGTTGAGTGTCTGCCTTTGGCTCACGGTGTGATCCAGGGTTCTGGGATGGAGTCCCAATATCAGGCTCCCTGCAGGGAGCCTGCTTCTCCTTCTGCCTGTGTCTCTGCCTCTTTCTGTGTGTCTCTCATGAATAAATAAATAAAATCTTAAAAAAAAGAAGAAAATATCTAGATTGAGGGAGGGAGAGAAAAAAATGAGTTATTGTGTGTAAATTATACCTCAACATAAAAAAAAATCTTAAAAATTTAATAGGGAGAAGAAAAAAAATTTAATAGGGAAAATTAAATAAATATGTAATACCTATAATACAAGGTGGAATATGTAAGAATCATGAGAAGGTTTCAAAGAAGGATAATAAAAATGACTGAGAAGAATCAGGAAAGAGTTCCCAGAGGAGTTTACATTTGAGATGATTTCAGAAGGTGGACCAATGGCATTTGTTGGGTGGTGATAGGAGAAAGCAGAAAGGAAGAAGGTAAGAAGAAGTAGTAACAGGTAGGATGGAGCACTATGTACACACCGGGCAGGTGCCATGTCTACAGCCCTCGGAGGACCTGGAGAGAATGCCCCAGCACCCAGATAATCACAATCTGACCCTAAGATTTTCCGAAATCACTTCTCAATCGACATCAGTCAACATTCATATAATATTATAGGAGTTCTCAGGACCTTTCTCCTCAGCAGTAGGGCTCATGAAGCTCCTCAGCATTTCCCTAAGGGTCCTGGGCTATGGAAAAGGCTGAATCTATAACACTCCGTTTGGTTTACTACAGAAGCTCCCAGAACTCTACTGGTGAGGGATAAATTAAAATTATTTGTTGAAATGGAGTTTCTGGACTGTCTACAGGCTTCATTTTTGCATGCTCCCTCTGGTCTCTGAATGACTGATACTGAAAAATGATTTACTGTCTCCTTTCCTAGGGATAGGCTGCCAGAAAGGATGCTGGCTTCAATCTTTACTCATTCATCAATATACCTTTCTGACACCTGATAATCTGGCTTCTTCCCAACCTAATGCAATTAGTCTAAACCAGCTTGGAATGTAAGATCTCAAAGCAACCACATTTTATTCTTGTGAAGCATCTTTCATTTAGTGCCTGCTAGGCTTTTTCCACTTCAGGGAATTTTTTGTGGCCTGCATTGCATATTGTTCACAGATTTTCCGTAAGAGCAAGAAGGGAGGGTAAAAGAGCCTCATGAACACAGGATAACCATATTAGAGAGCCTTTTCCTTTCTTAAAGATCACATTCACCATTCTCATCTCCACAAACCAATAGACCTAAAAAGAATCTTCTGGCTAGAATAAACAAGAGCCACAGAACAACTGCACAGAAATTTAAGAGAAATTTGTTCACCGGTTTTTATATTCTTGCATGCTACCTCTTTCCTTTTCCTTTTTTTTTTTTTAAAGATTTTATTTTATTTATTCATGAGAGACATAGAGAGAGAGAGAGAGAGAGAGAGAGGCAGAGACACAGGCAGAGGGAGAAGCAGGCTCCATGCAGGGAGCCTGGCGTGGGACTTGATCCCAGGACTCCAAGATCATGCCCTGGGCCAAAGGCAGATGCTCAACCGCTGAGCCACCCAGGGATCCCTGCTACCTCTTTTCTATGCTATGCTCCATCCACTAAGGCTCTATGAATCTGTTCTTCTGTGAACACCCAGTTCACTGGCATAATGAAGTCTAATTGTAGCAAAGTATGAGCTCTATTTCTCAGATCTGCATCCACAAAGGAGACACCTCTGCCTTAGCATGGGCACTTACTCATACCCCAGAGCCTCTTAGAGTCCTAGTCACTATGAACTTCATGGTCTGGTGAGATTTGAATATGGCCGTACTAGAACCTTTTTTTAAAAAAGAACCCGCTTCACTCTAGCAGTATGATGAATGATTATGCTGATCCCAACCTCCGGTTTGTTTTTTAAAATCACATTCAAATATAATCATGAAGAGACCTCAAAAGATATACCTATCAACAATCCAAATTATTCTAGGAGTAAGGAGAAGCAGGTTAATAAAAAATTGCAAGGAAGGACAAAAGCCTATCTAACTGAGTAGAGGAGGAAGAGTGGGTAAGATAAGGTAAGAGGTGAGGATCACTGCTACTGCTGAAAATGCTGCTACCTACCTGGTGCCACTACTGGTCTTAGGAATGGGTTTTCCTACAGAGAAACCATGACACTGATCTTTTTTCTGATAACACAGTCATTGTAAAATAGCAGAAACAATATAGAGTCTCTACCTCCAATATACCCTTACCTCTAACCCCAGAGATCACAATCATAAGCCACGTGGTTTTTAACTGTTCAGACTTTCTAAAAGTGTATCCAGAAGTATATACACACACAACACTAAACTTTTTCTTTTAAATACTGCAATAGTAGCAGCTCATTTTGATTACTGCTGAGGTCTGTCAAGCATTATTAATTGCTACTACATACTCAATAAGCAGACATTATCAAGTACTACCATATATTAATTTATTAAGGACTGTATCATGCATTGTGCTAGGTACATATTTTTGGATAGATTTTATTAGCTAGTTCTTCTTCAGTGAATTAACTGCTCATGTCCTCTGTGCCTTTCTTTACTGGAGAACTGCTGTTCTTTTCATGGATTTCTACAAATTCTCTATAATAAGAAGCTAACCTTTTAGCTTAGTGGGTGGTAGGAGCATGAACTTTGGAGTCAAACACACATGGGTTCAAATCCTAGCACAGGCACTTACCAGCTGTCTACTTTTATCCCTAGGTCTTGGTTTCCTCATGTAGAAAATGGGAAAAGGAGCCTGTCAAAGAGTTTCTGCGAGGATTAAGACCCTACAAGTTATTGCTACAGTGATATAATAATTGTCATAGCAAAAATAGTTCATAGTTTAATTTTCAATCACTCTGAGTATCTACAAGAGAGCTAAGTATCTTATGTAAAATTTTACATCCTAATAAACAACAATGCAAAAAATAGTTCAAAGTTTCAGTGTTTTCTTATTAAATAAAAACCAAATTGACAGGGTGTGCTGGATTATCCTATGGGCTAAGCATGGAAACCCAAGGGACAAATTAGCTCAGTTTAAAAAGACCTGTATAACATTATGATCTAGCCATACTTTTCTTTAAGCAATTTCACATTCAGTTGTAAAAAGCTACTTGTTGACTTATGAAAGAAATTTATGATACATTTCATATGTTAAGTCTCTCTGGACACTATACCAACCTTCAGAGTCACATTTTTTTTTTACTTTTTTCCCCTACCTTCTTAAAACTTAAAAATACATGAACTTTTATAATTGGAAAGAAAACTTTTAAACTTAAGAAAGATCTTGCAAACCCACTGTAAAGACACATTTTGGGGACAAAGGAACTCTGAATATGGGTTATATTAGATGATATCAAAGAATTATCATTAATTTTGTTAGGTGCGATAATGACATAGTAGTTGTAAAAGAAAAGGTCCTTTATTAATGATGCATAATAAATTATTTATGGGTCAAATACCATGAGGGCTACCATTCAACTGAAAGTATTTTAGAAAAAATTAAGATAACAAAATATTAGTAGCTATACTAATCTGGATAATGGGTTCTGGAGATTCATTACTAATAATAATTAAAAATTAATTATTTTTATTTTTGTTTGAAGTTTTTCATGATAAAAATTTGAAATGAGCAATTTAAAAATGAGCCTCTTTTTCCTTTCCAGCTATATAAGCTTAGGTAGCTGTATTCATGCTTCACTGAGATGGGTTGTAACTGAATATAGCTTTAAACTGCTTAAACACCTCTCCCAGGCTATGTCTGAATTTCCCATTCTAACAACAAGCTGGGGCACTGGGTGATTAGCTAAAGGCCCACATACAATAAACTGATGACTTCCGTCACCAGGAAAATATATTCAGAATTTGATATAATTCCACAAATACAGCTACTTCCGTGGTTAGAGACACAGAGACATAGACACTAGGGTTTGCTGGAATGCAGAGGGCCAGTGCAAAACAAAAGTTTGAGAACTTGCACACAGGAGAGCAGGGCTCAGTCAGCTTCCACTGAAAGACTTCTGTTACCTTGCCACTTAAATCTTGGAACTTAAGACTGCAAAGAAATGAAAGTGACATGCATGGGCCCACTCCAGGTGTGACCCTGATAACTCAAGGAAATGAGAAAATACTTCTTGGTAGCATTGTTTCCCTGAGTAATCTGGTATCAGCACCTTTACTCAAGAGGGTCACGGTGCTTGTGGATCAGATCATAGGCAAAGAGAGCTAGGATATATGAAATAGAGACAAAAAGAACTTTCCTTCAGAGAAGCTGATTAGCATTCCTCCTGCTTCCAGGGCATGACATGAGAAGACAGAGCTGACAGGTTCCTGAAAGACCAAGGACAGATTTAATTGTCCATGGCATCTCCATACACCATGTTTCCAGATTTTGGAAAGCCTAGGTTGGCGGCTCCCGACCTGGAGCATATGTCAGAATCATCTGCGTTACTTGTAAGACCATGAATAGCTGGGTCCCAGCCTCAAAGTTTCAGATTCAGTAGGTGTGAGTGGGGCCCAATCATTTACGTTTTTTTTTTCCTTTTTCCTATATAAATTTTTTAATTGCAGTTCGATTTGCCAACATATAGTTTAACACCTAGTGCTTATCCCGTCAAGTGCCCCCCTCAGTGCCCATCATCCAGTCAAAGACCCCACCAAAAAGGAGAATTATAGATCATTTATGTTTCTAACAAGACCTCAAGTAATGCTGATGCTTCACTGAGAAATGCTGGCTTCACTATCTGAATGAGTGCCTAATGTCATCTACTATTCTACACACAACTATTCCCAAGCCAAGAAGACGTGGTGCTAACATGTGTGCGGGCAGTATGTAAGGTTTCTCTGCCTCATGGCCACTTCACTTCACTTGCCCAACTTGTCCCTCTAAACATATCTTGCTAACTCTCAATTCATGTGGACCTGTGAGAAGATGGGGGAAATTTTCCATGTCTGACTGTATCCTGGACATACCAATACTAAAATGGTTCAATATTTAAATCTGAAAAGTGCTCAGAAACACTCAGATGAAATGCATTAGATAAAGTACTAAGGATTAACATGCATGAAGAATGTTTTATTATAAACCCCTGTTTTCACTTTCTTGCAGCTCTCCAAAAAATTAGCCCTTTGTGGTGAAATTTTCCATGCTTGGTTTCAGCCCAAAGGTGATTTTTTTTTTGCAAAGTTTGAGAAAAATATATTAAATAGTTTTTGAGTTATGAAAAGATGAAAAAAGCCCACACAATTTTTCCACTTTGAAAGCAATTTTAGGATTTAAAAAAAATATGCAGATGACTAAAACATGGCTGAAGTCGCAAAGTTGAAACTTTCCATGTGTTCAGCTTTCAGCAAGGTAGTCTCCTGGGTAATTAGAAAAGATAATGTGTGTGCACACACACAAACAGATAAACATATGTATTTAAGTAAATGCATAAGTGATTCGCAAAGTCGCATCTCATCATAGTCAATAAGAGCCTTCCTCAGGGTAGGGGGAATTTATTGTTTTCTGAAAGAGAGTCTTTCACCAAGCAGAGTAGCTAGCTGTTGACTGACTGACCCCTGTGGTTTTCATGTAGCAGGGGTCACTCCTGGCTCACAGGGACACAAGTGTGTCACTTCTGTGCACTGTGTCTCCAGAACCATCTATTTCCTTTCATACTCCCATTCCCCTGCTGCCCCCAGTTCCTGGAACGTTATTCATTTACCACCTAACTGCCTGCGACCCCCTTCTCCCACTATTTTATTACAAATGTGCTCTTCCGGGTCACTACTGACCTTCTGATTACCAATACCAGAAGCTTTAAGTTCTCTTTGAATTCAACTGTTACCCTGTTTCACTTATCTACGGCTACATAAGACCACAACGGTTATTCTTAAAATCTGTGAGGTCAGGAATTCAAACAGGACTCAGCTGGACTTCTGCTCCATGTGTCACTGGCTGGGGTCACTCCCTGGGTTGCCTTCAGTAGCAGATGGAACAGGCTTAAAGGTTCAAGAAGGTTTCACTCATGTCTGGTGCCTCATGATCCTATGTGGCCAGTTTGGGCTCTTTCACAGCATGGTAGTCTCGGGTAGTTGGACTTTGCATATGGCAGCTGGCTTCTAAGATGGAAGAAATAGAAGCTCCTAGTTTCCAAAGGCTTGAAATTAACATCACTACCACTGTATCCCACTGGTGAAAGTCACATGCCCAGCCCAGATTCAAAAGAGAAAGGAAAGAGACTATTCCATTAATGAATGGTATTCCATTCAAATGGAATTCCATTCCAAGAATGGTAAAGAACCTGTGGCCATCTTTAATCACCACACATTTACCTCTTTCTTGATCTTCTCCTTTCTCTTAGCATGTGGTACACTCTAATTTAGGGTAATGGCTTTCATTTTTTTTTCTTTTTAACCCTTATCTAAAGTAAGATATATACTCTACATTGTAATCTAGGATATCAACAAAGCCCATAAGAAGTGAAACAGAAGTGTACAATTAAATCAACTCTAATATTTTCTATTCTATTTTACTCTATTATATTTTTAGAAATGCTATTTTATTGTTCATAAACATATACTTCGCTGCTCTGAGGAGGATTACACTTTGCAGCCTCCTTGATGGCAGACTTGGTCATAGAACTTGTTCTGTGCAATGCTGTGTGAAGACTGACAAATGTCACCTCCAGGCAGAGGTTTTAAAATGCAGTGGTTTGTTATTTCCTTTTTATCTTTTGCCATGAGACTGGAATATGCCAGATAGAAGCTACTCCATCAATCTGGATTCTGGAGTAGGAGTGCATGATGAGAACATGCTGCATGGGGCAGCCAGCCCTCAAAAGATTTGTATTATGAGCAGTAAATAAATCTTTGTTGTTAAAAGCTACTGACACTGTGTTACTGTAGTGTAGCACAGTCTACCCTATCTTGACTGAGCCACTGCTTGCAACCCACTGAGGTGACTTCAGAATCCACTAATGGACTAATGTAGTCATTAGTTTAGAAACTTACTATACCTTTTGCTTCTTCTTCATCTTCCTTTCTATCAGATAAAGTCATTCTCCTAATATACATATATGACCAGTTTTTTTTCTCTCTTAACAATTTCCCTTGGCAAATTCCAAATATAGTCTTTAGTATTTCTCATCAGAACTAGTAATAGCTTGCCTATCACTGGGTTTTTAGCTTCTTATTCTATACTCTCTCCCCAATTCACTCTCCTTTTCGCTGAGACATTAATATATCTGATTCAGGACTATTATTATCACAGATCCCTCAGTGGCTCCTTACTGTCCAGGAAATAGAGTCCTAACCTCCTAGTCCCCACTTCTATTACCTTAGGCTCTCCATCCCACTGCTCGCTACATGCATACTAGGCTGCATCCAAATTAGACCACTCACTGCTCTCTTCATGTGTCCAATGATAAAAACTATTTTTTTATACTGTTCCCACTGCTTAGAATATATAACAACTCCTTACCACCAAAACATCAAACCCACTACTTCTAAACATTTCTAAGTACTGACTCAGTCTTCCTCTGCTCGAATACCAGCTCTTCATCTTTTTCTGATCTTCCCAGTTAGGAACCATCTCTTTCTTCAAAATATTCAGAGCCTTATGTTACTTTCCTCAGTTAATCTAGGGACAGGACTCTGACAACAGTTACTTTGATATATGAATGAGCTTTTATTCTTTCCCCTCCCTCCAGTTTATCTTGACTGTTGAACACAATGCAGTGATGTTATATGAATGTTTATCACAAAGATATCTAGCTTTCACTTCAGACATGAAGGTTCATCCGAAGAGTGTTGGGGCACTACAGTCTAAATAATTTCATTGTTTGCAGAATATTTGACTTTATTTTTTTCCCTACTGGAGATAAGATGTACTCCTAAATCAACACGCATGATCTAACATGCTATTTTAACTCTTTCATTAAAAAGTGTCCAAAATTCTCAGCTATACTTGCAGTGTGTTTTAAGCCTCTCAAATTTTGAGTATCTAAACATTACTGGGGACCCAGAAGAAATAAACAAAGAAAAAGCTCTGAGCAATAACAAAATCCACATATTTAATATAATCAATTTTACTCTTGCATATGCATTTTAAGACCTGTTCATTCTTACTCAAGACAAAATTCTAACATGATTATTTGTCGTCTCTACTAGGCTCAAATTACAGTAACCAATTGTAAGTAGGGAAGAGAAGTAGAACCTAACACTGAGGAAGAAGACAGAGAAACTATAAAATAAACAGGCAATTTTTTTTAAGCACTATCATTTAAGAAGTTTCAGGACATAGGCAAAATCTCTTTAATTGTATTTCACTGTAGTATAATATCATTATCAAAACGACGTCCTTGAATCACTAATTCCTCCATAATCAATATGCATTGCTGAAGAAGATAGATAAGTAAATAATATATTTTAGACAAATTTTTATTCAACTGGATAAAAGAGTCTGGTGCTTAAAAAAGAGAGTTTAAGTAATCTGGAAATTTCATTTAGAGAGAAGATAGTTTTGCCAACCAGACAGACAAAGGAAGCTCTATGTTATTGTGCATTTTCCCCAAGAAAGGCCAAATGATATAAAAAATTAAGTTTTTGAAGGATCTGTTATCCCTGGAAGGGAATGAAGTGTTTTCATAAAATGCTATATAAATACTTAGAGGAAAATAAAAGTAAAATTACTTGAGGTTCACCTCACAACTCAGTGCAGAATCCACTTGAGAATCAAGGTCTTTCAACTTCCAACCTTGAATTTGACGCAATCTATTGGCAAAATCAGATGGCACATTTTTAACATACAGAGGACTAATGCTGAAAAGAAGATTCTAAATAGGATGGATGAAACTACTACTTTTTTGTTCCAGTTACTTGACCTCCAGCCCCAAATTGCTAAAGCAGCATTCATGGGGGTCTCCAGCTTCTTGAGCTGCAACATCATGGACCGCATGAAGCTCGTTGTATCCAGGAGTATACAGTGCTATATGTAGGCTCTGCTGTCATCCAAAGTTTGAAAGAGTCATCAAATATCTTCTTAGACTCTCGTTATACCCACAGCTAATATAACTGTATCCTACCCCTGGGTTAAGACAGAGCTGAGGCTGCATCCTGGCAAGGGACTTTGCTCTCAGCTCCCATCCATGAAATGAAAGATAGGATGAGACTGTTTCTAAAGTCCATCTCAGCTCTAAGAGCCTATGAGTCTAAAACTATGTTTGTTATTACAAGTCATGACAGCTACTATTTAACAGTCTTCCAATTATATATTTTCTCAGGCTTCTTTTTAAATTCTTTATTTTGGGCATTACTTGTTAAAATATAGAATGATTTCTCTAATTCTATGTACCAAATTTTGCTTAAAGAAACAAAAAAATTTCAATACCAGATTTTTAAAAGAGCCATTACTTTAGTTTATTAAAATAAAGGTCAGATAATATGTCTAAAGTGTGCAATAAGTATTTTAAAACAATTTTAAGACCAAAGTTTCCTATAATTAGTTATAAAAATATTGTAAAGAACTGAACCAAAATAAAACCAAATAAACCAGCTACTAAACTACACATATGTCTTCAAAATCTTATGGGAGTCAAATATTCCAGTAAAAATAACAGAAGAGATGGAAACACAAGTTTCTTATTATCACACTTCATATGTTATAAAACATAACAGCTAACTTATTTTTGGCAAAATGATTAGGGATTGCAACACTCTGGCTTATACAAACTTATTTGATTGTCAAATGCATCTTAAATGGAGCGTGTCATGCTAACTTCAGGCATGCAGGCACTGTGCCGTCTTAGGGTAGCGCAGAGACACTGAAATTTCAACACTTCAGCAGGGATCACACCACCGATATTAACTGGGCCAGGTGTTTAAAGAGGCGGGGGGGTGGGGTGGGGAGGGCTTCAACAATGCAGTTAATTGAAGCCAGATGAAGCTTTTGAATAATAAAAAAAAAATCATACAGATGTTCACCCTTCTCCCTGGGTGACCTTTATGGACAATTTATTGCATGCGTTATTTTCTAGAAAACACCCTTTTTAAGAAGACACGGTTTCACATGTCTCTCTGAAAACTCTATAATCACAGTATGAGTTATGCCTCCACAAACAGACTACGTTACGCTCATGTTTCATTTCCCTTTTCCCTTTTCACCACCGTTCCTGCAAGGGCAAGAACACCTGGAAGGAGAACAATAATTAGAAAGCTCTAGAGCTAAAGGAGCTATAAGAAGCTGCATTCACCTTGAGAAGCATTGTACTTCTTTCCCAACAGACATGTGAGTGCACGCCAAAAAGGAGAGATGGGTTCAAAACAAATGTGCTGAACAACTGTTCTCATGAATGTAGAAGAGAAACTATACATTACATGCAGAATCGATGTGAAGCAACCAAAAACCAAAAAGACAGATCAGTGATTAAGTTAACAGACTGTGAAGGACTCAGAAATGAGCATTTTCTTCTTTATGTTTACAGAATAGTGTATTTGTCAGGGTTCTGCAGAGAAAAAGAACCAACAGGATTTATAGGTATGCATGTATATGAAAGGAGATTTATTATAGGAATTGGCTGCCATGATTATGGAGGCCAAAAAGTCCCACAATATGCCATTTGCAAGATGGGAAGCAGGAAAGATAGTGTTATGATTCAGTCTGAGTTTGAAGGCCTGAGAGCCAGAGGAGTTGATCTTGTAAATCCTGGAGTCGAAGGCCAGCAAACCCGGAGATCCAATGTCAAAGGGCAGGAAAAGATGGACGTCTCTGCTCAAGAAGAGAGAGAGAAAGAACCCCCATTTTCTGAGTTTTATTTTATTTGGGACCTCAATGGATTGGAAGATACCTGCTGACAATGGTGAGAGCAAATCTTTGCTTGGTGTACTGATTCAAAAGCTAATCTCTTCTGGAAGCATCCTCAAAGACAGACTGAGAAATGTTTTACCAGCTCTTTGGCCGTCCCTTAGCTGGGTCCAATTGACATATAAAATTAACCATCACAAATAGTAATGCTATTATTATTTCAAACATGCAAGTACTCTTTTCTTAAAAAAAAAAAATTCCCTTTTTAAGGTTTTTAAAACACCCGAGATAACTAATAACCCCAAATTGTATTTCATATCAGTTTGCTGCATTTTCTTTGGCAAGACCAGCTCACTTGCTATACTGGGAAATAAAATACTCAGTATTTTAATTTATATGTTATCTACGTATCTATATGCTTGACTGTACATGACACAAGTGAAATACTCACTGTAGCGGTGGTGGGGTGGGCAGCTTCTGACATGATCCTTACTTTCTAATGTTCATGCTGCAGTGTAATCTGCTCCTCTTGTGGGGGCTGGACCTAGGGCCTTACTTCTAACAGGTGGAATACCATAAGAGTAATGGGACATGATTTCTGTAATTAGGCTATAGTTTGTGACTTCCATCTGCCAGCAGACTTTCTCTGGCTCTTCTACCATACTTCCTCTAATGAGGCAAGTTAGAAAGATGACCCACATGTTAAGGAACTGAGGATGCCCTCACCCAAGTGCCAGTGATGGACCAAGGCTCTCAGTCCAACGACCCTCAAGGAATGGAATCCTGCCAATGACTATGTAAGTGAGCTTAGCAGCACATCCTTCTCAATTCAAAATTTCAGATGAGACTGCAGCCCTGGAAGATACCTCAATTGCATGTAGTCTTATGAGAGACCCCAAAGCAGAGGACCCAGCTAAGTTGTGGCTAGATCCCAGACCCACAAAACTCTAAGAGAATAAATGTGCATGGTTTTACTCTATTTGATTTTGGGGTAATTTGTTACACAGCTGTAGACAACTAATACAGTACTTAACCTAGTGACTGAGCCAATGATTCCACTGTCACAATTACAGCTAGAACCTATTAGGGGACTTCTAAGGTCGAGGCACCATACTTAATTCTCTCTTTGGGGGACATATCATTATCCCCATTTCACAGATGAGGAAACAGAGGTATTGAGATACTCAATAACTTGTCCCAGGTCACACAAACTATGACAGCAGGAATTTGAACCTAGGTGTCTTAGCTCTAGAGCCAGGGCTTTTAGCAACTTACAAACAGAACCACTGAGTGGCAGGGCTGGGCACTGTAAAGAAGGTAACTTCATCACACAGTACTAGAAGAGATTTGGAAGACACAAAAGAGATCAAAAGCCATGCAAAATGCTAAAAACAAAAATAAAGTCTCCTTTCCAATTAAAATACTTTTCTGTGGAAAAAAGAGTAGAAATAATAACACAGTGAATGGAAAGCAATCCTGAATTTATCGAAATTGCACTTAGAAATAGAAAATACACTTTCTTACACCCAATAAGCAAAAATTAACAACCTTAATTTTTTTAACTTAAATTTGTCAACATATAGTACATCATTAGTTTCAGATGTAGTTTTCAATAATTCGTCAGTTGCATATAGCACCCAGTGCTCATTATGTCATGTGCCCTCCTTAATGCCCATCCATTTGGCATTAAAAACTATAACCAGGGACGCTATAGTTGTACATTTCCTAAGGGCAATTATGAGTGAGACATAAGTGTGTCAAGCTGGTACAAACAGAAGAAAATTTCCAGTGAGCTTTGAAACTCCTTGAGATTTTTATCATATGGAATGTGAAGAGTCAAAATCCGAGGACACAGAGATTCTAGGAAGGAATCACTTCTATCTTACATTCACTCTACAAGGTTAAATAGCATTCCCTCATACTCCTACACTCAGTAGTTATCAGACCTATGGGTTAGTGTGTCTCTTCCATTAGACTTTGGACGCTCTTATCTCAAAGACTGTCTTAGTCACCTGGATGTCCTCAAAACACAGCTCAGGGCCTCACACATGGCCAGTGTTTAATATATGTTTGTTGAATAAAGAAATAATTTATGTTGTGTATTGCATCCATTCAGTAGATCCTTTCAATTGTACATGTAAGTGAGAGTATGAGTTTCTCTTTTGTTTTGAAGTCCCTTCTAGCTCACTAGCTTTCTCGGGCACTTTAAATAGGGCTTTGTGTCTCCAGTATTTTACTTAATATCTGACACCCAGTGGCACCCAGTCATTTGTGAATGAATGAATGCTTCAAAAAGGTTGCCAACCTATAGAATGGAGAAGTATCCAGGCTTATAATTAAATAAAGATCTGGTATTCCATAAGGACAGCTGTTGGCTTACTGATGATCATGATGACGACAATGATAATAAATTATCTTCCTTTTGAAAGGAGGTGTGAACATTTGCAAAATACTGTCACAATCAGATTCTTCTCTAGGTCTTAGCTGATGACTACTCTTAAATATGCCTTTATAAATGAGAAGTTATACGCAACTTCAGAATTTCATATAACCCTAGATTAAATAGCATTCATCTGGAAAATTTCTATCTCCTTATTATTTTTTGAAACACATGGAAACAGCATGAACATACATGCACATAGGCCCACAGTAATATAGATAAAGATAAAGAAAGGCAGCCACCAAATATCCCCCTCTCTGTTCTGTTTATCATTAAACAAGAGACAAAAGAGGGAAGGAAAGCTGAGGAGAATTTGCGCAAGTGCATAATCTAGCACTTACAGTCACTTCCTGAGGCATACTTACTGGGAGTTCAGGGGCAAGCTTCAAAATCTCAAGAGAAAAATGGCAGCCTATTGAATGGCCAATGACCACAAGTTTTATTTCCTTTGGCACATGAGTTCTCAGGAAAGCTAGCTTGTGTTCCACTTGACCTTGTAGTCCATAGATGTCATTAATTTCTTGAGCATTTGGATCTAAAAGCAAAAATATGCATATATTTTCACTTAATGAGGAAAATAATAAACTCACTGGGAAAAATACCTAAAAAAATAGCCAACAACAGTACTAGTTATGACTTATTTAAAGCCTACAATGTGCTAGTTACAGTGTTATACACTTTACTCAAATTATATCAACAAGTCTTCACAACAGCCCTGGAAAGGTAGTATTTATTTTCTTTTTATAGATGAAAACCCCAAAGCTTACAGACATTAGGTGATATAGACTGAAAATCACACATCTATGAAGTGAAAAAGGTAAGATTCAAACCCAGGTCTGTCCTCAGAGCTCATGAACTTTCAACTAGTCCGTGAACTATAGTTAGCTTAGGCCACTACCTCTCAAACTTGATCATGTATCAGAACCCTCTGCAGGATTTAGGAAAGCAGTAATTGCTGGACTCTACCTTCAAATTCTGTGATTCAGTAGGTCTGGGCTGGGAGCTGAGAATTTCTGTTTCTAAGTTTCCAGGAGATGTTGATATTGCTGGTCCCAAGACCACACACTGAGAACCGCTGGTTAGGCTAGTTTATATTATTAATAGAAAACTACGAAAACCCATGACACTGCTTCATTATTTTAGATAATCTGTTGAAGAATTTAGACAGAGAGGCTTAAGGAGAAATGTTGCAAATTGTTCCTTTTAACCAGCAGTCTTAACCTGAAATATCCTTTCTTCCTTTCACAAATGAACTGTCTTCTGGAATCTTCAAGAGCTAATTAAAACTTTATCTAGCTAATCTCCAAGAAAAATGAGTGAGCCTTCCTTTGTGCTTAACCAGTCCTCTCCACTCTTATTAGAGCACTTTATCATACTTGTATAATTGTCTGTTTATTTCCTCTCATGGGCTGTGAGCTCCTAGGAGGCAAGATTCACCCTTTCCTCTGTGGCTAGCACACAGTAAATCAATGTGGAGTAAAAAAAAAAAAAAAATGAATTCACTGGACAGTCTCTGAGGATGCTGCTAAGCTCTGGTATTCTATAAATATGGGAAATTTCAATAGGTCTTCCCTATGCACCTGTAATATTTCAAAATATCACAAGGTGGTAAATTGTTTATTAAAATTTGAATCACTAGCATCTTAAATTTCTTGCCTTCGATTCCTACAAGTTACTAATGTGAACTGTAATGAGCCACACTATGGCTCATTTGACGGGTACCCAGAACTCACTGCGAAGGACTGCTCTTCAGTTTTCTCTGTACATGGTGTTTCCATTCCCTTCAGTGCTCAGCAACCCTTGTTAATCTGGCTAACTCCTCTTCATCCTTCAAACTCCAAACAAGTGTTATCTCCTCCGAGAAGCCATTTTAGGATTCAGTGGGTGAGAAGTAAAGTAGCCTTCCTTTCTGGTTCCCCAATATCCCATGTTTATCTCACCACACTACTCCTAATTTTTTCCTGTTACAATTTATGTCTTGCTTATCTTTGTCCCCCTGTATGTTTCCATACAGTTATGGAAGACCTTTTTTACTGAGTCAATGAGGTTTATTAGTTTCCTTTTTTCCATAGTATTACTAATCTCTCAGGTAAGATGTGCTCTGCCCTAATCCTTCTTCTAGGTCAGCCTCGAATCAGGGAAGTTCAGCATAAAACAGAATGGGGAAGAGAGAAAATCTGGAAGTCTGATTTTGGTAGGGCCCCTGATAGCTCCAAATTAAAAATGTTCATTGAATATTACACTTGAGTACTTTATGTTCCCCTCTCAGTTTAACTGATTTGATCCCTCCACCCAGAAGTGATCATATTATTCTTACATACTCCAAAACAAACATCTATAAGACCTGCAAACCCAATTTTTTATTTTTCAAAATATATAATGTTTGAAACTGTCAAAATCTTCCTTTCATTGGGACAGCATGGTATAGTAATATCATGGGTGTTGGAGACAAAATAAATCTGAGTCTAACTCCCAGCTGAGCACCTTATTAACTTGGTGGCTAAGGCAAATCTTTTAACCTGGCCTCAGTGTCCTCTTATCTACAACAGAGATAATAATTCTAGCCTCCTAAGAGTGTAAGCATAATATTTTTAAAGCACATAGCACAAGTGTTTGGCATAAACTAGAAGAGAAGTGAAAGTTATGGTTGCTATCATTCCAATTCCCATCATTTAAGTCCTCCCTGGAATATATACCAAGAACATTTACTTGGATAGCGCAAAGAGAAAGAAAATGAGCTAAATGCAGTAAAACATTTTAAAACTTCACTGACACCAGAAATAAGGTTCTAAAAGATTATATTTCAGATGAACTTTAATGAACACTATAATTCAAAAGATTAATCAAATGAATATTTCAGAAGTAAATCTAGCTTTACCTCTGGGAACTGCTGAGTAGATTTCCAAGGTAAACACATTACTTATTAGTGTCTGCTATAGTAATGAGGTTAAAGGAGAAGAAAATACTTTCTAGAAATAATAATGATAGCAAACTTAAATGTGCTATCTGGACATTATTTTACTAGCAAAAACTAAAGGTTAAAGGATTATATATTTCACTGTTTTTCATGCTGATTATTATTTTAATATACTCTGAAAAAAAGGCCAGAAATCATTATCACTTTCTATAAAATATAGTAAAATAATTATATTCAATTGTACCAAAATCAAAATAATAATATGGAAATTACCTAAGCCATTTTTTTTTTCTGTAGAAAAATGTACTATGTACTACAATTTACAATCCACTAAATATGTTTGGAACATAATATCTATCAAGATATGGTCTTAAATATAATACTGACAATTTTTAGAACCTGACCCTATTTCTTAGACCCATTTCTATGGAATTTACTTTATAGCTCATATATTGAGTCTGGAGTTTATTTCAAAAGGTACATATAATCTGTTCCTACAGAGTTCATAGAGAAATTAAGTAATATTAGTACTTCACATTTACTCTTTATTTAGTTGTTCAATTGATTCAGTTATTAAAATTTTGCCACTTTTGGATCGAAATGATATGTATCCCTTAGAGCTTCAGGACACAGGTATCTGATAACTAGTATTTCATTCCATTTCACGCTAAGTGAATTGACCACTCTGACAGAAAACAGTGACTAAATGCCCAGCCCATGGTGACTTTGAAAATACAGATATAAATACAGTATACTCCCCTTATCTTCAAGGAGTTTACAATCTAATAAAAACAAACAAATAGATAAAAACACAATTATAAAACACTGAAATAAGTTTATCTAAAGCATTTCCTCGAGAAAAGAACAAATTTTTATTGCATTTAAAATATGGATTTTAATTTAATTTATTAAACCATTTTAATTGCGTTTAGAACAACTGAAAGGTAATACCCCTTTGGATTCATGAAAACTACTATGCCCTTCTTCAAATAAAACAAGATAAATATCTAGAAAATATTCTTTACTAATTCATATTACTATAAATGTGTAACTTTACATATTTGAATGGAAACATATGGCCTAAATTTAATAATACATACATAACATATATGTATGTCTAGGTACATATTGGATATAAATGCATAAGTCTTACTATATATTGTCGTTTAAGCAGTATTTATTTACAAGTCATCTATGACCATAGAACTAACAAAATTGGAGATTAGTGCTACATGAGCCTTCTGCTAGGACCAACTGATTTCAACTCAGGTTATTACCTCAGGGTTGTGAGACTGAGCCCCACATCGGGCTCCTTGCTGGGTGTGGAGCCTGCTTAAGATTCTTTTTCTCCCTCTGCCCCTTCCCCCCTTCCCTAAAAAAGTACCAATAAAGATAAATTTTAAAAAATGGAGCTTCTGAATTGTTTTTATTTATTAACAGAAAATATTAAAGCAATTATGGCAAATATGGCAAAGTGATAACTATTGAGAGAAAATCGAGGAACAGAATCTTGGACTTACACTATTGTTTGTACTTTTTCATACTTAATTTTTTTTCTCAAAATAAAAGAAAACATTTTAATTAAGAATGCTTTGACATGACTTTCCTACCTACATCAGTTTTATAGGGGAAATTACCATTCATTTCTCCATTACTCTCAGTGGAATACAGAAGGCCCAAGGGACTTTATCTAAGTTTATCCAAAACATCAGTGAAACGGTAGATGAGAACTCTCCCTAATTCTTCATGCGTATGTAATTCACTGATCCAAAGGTCTTCCTTTCATGACTGTACCCTGAGTTTACTAAGCTGATGTGAAAGCACATTCTCATAGTTTAGGCCTTGACTGTCCCTGGCCCCCTAAATATTTCTGTAAACTCGTTGCATCTAAACATTGGTGCAAGTCTGCTAGCTAATTTTAAGGCATGGAACACAGGCTATGGTAGGTAGGCATCCTATTTAAAACTGCTATCAAATAAATAAAATCTTTTAAGCCCCAAACACGTCTTATAAAATAATTTATTATTATTATTCTCCAAATACATGGTTAAAAACTGGGGTCATCAAATTATGCTTTTCACCTGATAAAACCCAGTGCTCTGCTAAGGATTTTAGTAGGGGAAAATACGGGAAATGAGAGACCAAGAGAGAGAAAGAGAGAGAGAGAGACAGATTGATTCAGCAAGGAGAACATAATGTTTATTGACTTAGCAAATAAAAAAAGCCAAAGACATAAAAGTGTGAGGTGTAATTTTGGACAATGATGAGTTCTGTGGCTGTTTGTGGTTTATAGGGAGGTGGAACAAATGAGGTCGGAAAGGAAGGCTGCCACTTGATCAAGGAGGACACTGAACATCACTAGGGAATCTGGGCTCCACTGTTGTGAGCAGCGGGAAGAAGCTAAGGCCCATGAAGAAAGGGGCAGTGACCTGGCCTGTGTTATAGGACACTGACTTCAGTACTACTTTCCCTAGTCTTGCTGTGCTTCTTGCTTCTGTCTTCCCCGAGACTCTAACAATTTGTGGGATTCTTAACTTCTTTTCTTGCTCCACCCTTTGTTTTTTTTCCTGTTTCTTCCCACCTACTGAGAGCCTTGTTTACTGTCAGTGACTATGAGTCCCCCAGACTTGACTGTGCCTGCCTTGGGCTTTTCTAGCCATTCCATTCTGCCTCCATGCTCCTCTGCCAATCGTGGTCCTGGCAAGAGACAAAACTCTACTGTTTTTCTCTCTTTCCTTGTGTTTGAATACTGGAATGGGAGTGGTTTACTGTTTCTTTGGATAAGCATGACCCAAATTCATCATCAGTTGAAAGATTGTGTAACTTTTTTAGGTAGTGTTTTATCAGCTGAAACTAAATCACTGTGATTTCTAGTTTTTATGTTACACTTTTTGAACAAATGACTTAAAATAGTTGATAATGAATCTGCCGTCAAGTAAGCTGACTCTATAGTAAATCAAAGCCAGAAGGAGTTTATACTTCTAATTCCTCACATTTTCTTTTCACACTTTTTTTGGTCTTGAATCACCCCCTCCTGACATTGGTGAACATCTGTGCTCCCAATTATACTCAATTTATGGTTGTGATAATGTGGCGCAACTAGAATATTATTTCCAACTGTTCATAATTTTAACATGTGCTAATATGAAGCAAAACATACTTTCAACATTTGATGGGTGGTTATAGCTTATGTCCTCTCTCTCAATGATTATATATTTTCACATCATATTTTGCATGTCAAAAAACCTGTTCTTTAGGGCAATAATCTTGGATGATGAATAATCTATCTACCCTGCCTATCCAAAGCAACCTACCATAGCATGCATTTGCAAACATAACCTTTAATATGTAAAACAGATGAAAGCAGAACTGTTCTGGCTGGATGGGATGCTAGTGGGGCCTAGAGTCCCACTTGCCCATCTTAGAACGTTTGGGCTCCTCAGAATACAGATAGAAAGTCACCAACCTGAAAGGCGGAGACTGGAATCTCTATTTCTTTGTAGATTTCCACAGTACGACACATAATCATCTAGTAGGTTGTCAATAAATCCTTGATGATGATGAGCCACTCATGTACCCTCTCTAGAAAACCATAGCTTCCTTTGGCCCTCTGGTGGCCCTTTGGGCTAATGCCTCTAGATGGCACTGTTCTCATTAGGTAGCAAAGGAACCAGGCTCCAATTACTAAGTTATTAACTCAACAGTGCACAGGTAGCCTAAGCAATAAGCATATTCAAAGTTATAAAAAATAAGATGTCAATTTAAAATGAGAATCAGACGGGATGAGCACTGGGTGTTTTTCTGTATGTTGGTAAATTGAACACCAATAAAAATTAATTAAAAATAAATAAATAAATAAATAAATAAATAAATATTAAAAAAAAAAAATAAAAATAAAATGAGAATCAGGACAGCCCCGGTGGCACAGCGGTTTAGCGCCGCCTTCAGTCCAGGGTGTGATCCTGGAGACCTGGGATCGAGTCCCACATCGGGCTTCCTGCATGGAGCCCGCTTCTCCCTCTGCCTCTCTCTCTCTCTCTCTGAATAAATAAATAAATAAATCTTTAAAAAAATAAAATGAAAAAAAAAATAAAAAAATAAAATGAGAATCAGGACCACCTGGGTGGCTCAGCAGTTGAGCGTCCGCTTTTGGCTCAGAGCATGATCCCGGGCTGGGGACTGAGTCCCACATCGGGCTCCCTGCAAGTAGCCTGCTTCTCTCTCTGCCTGTGTCTCTGCCCCCCACCCCATGAATAAATAAATCTTAAAAAGCAAACAAACAAACAAAACGAGAACCAAAGACATTTCCCAGAAATTCAGCCACACACAGATAATTTTACTGGTTTTCCTCAAGAGCTATGTAGTGGTTCTGAAAATGTGGTCCTAGGACTAACAACATCAACATTACCAGGGGAACTTGTTAAAAATGCAAATTATCAGATCCACCCCACATCTACTGAATCAACAACTTGAGGTGACACCCACTCATCTGTGTTTTAATGAATCCTCCAGGTGACTCTGATGCCTGCCAAAATTTGAGAAACTTTGATTTAGGGTTACCCCTTTAGTCTATTTTCAACTTTCAATGTTGTTCTTCCTGTTCAAATGCTTGATTTTGCCTTCACTTAAGGGCTTCTTGTGATAATGGGGTTGAACGTTGCTCTCATTAGATAATTCAGTACATAGCTTCTCACCCAGGTTAAGAATGTAGGAATTAGACTTGTCACCTTATCACCATTACATTATACAAAAGAAGATGTATCATCCTTCACTGAGTACCCTGAGGTTATTTTCACTACTTCCTAGCTCCCTCTGTTTTGGGCTTAATGTCTTCTCTTGCCAGAGGTAAGATAACAGCCCATCAAGTCTGTTTTCTCTTTTTTTCTTTAAAACAAACAAACAAACAAACAAAATGATTTTATTTATTTATTTGAGAGAGTGAGTGAGAGAGCATGTGCACGTGTGCAGAGGGAGGGGCAAAGGGAAAGGAGAGAGAGAATCCCAAGCTGACTCCACACCCAGCGCAGAACAGACCTGGCCAGTCCCACAACCCCTGAGATCATGATCACAGCTGAAATCAAGAGTTGGACACCCAAATGACTGAGCCACGCAGGCACTCCTCAAGTCTGTTTTCTAAGAATTCTAACACCTCTGTTTTCCAAACACAACCTAAGATTGCAAAAGCACATTCTAAGCAAACATATAAATTTCCTGACAAAGGAAAAACTATGATACTGAACCTAAAATTTTCTTTGGGCTTATATACAGAAATAACTTAGAACAAGAAAGATGTATCTGTTTAGATATTTCATAGCAGAGCAAGTATCTGCTACATACTATCAGTAGCAGTATCAGTCACATTTCAATATGATGGCTGTTGAAATACATGTTTTTAACCAAGGAAGCAAAATCTCTGTATACTCAGTTTTACTTCACTACTGCTCTTAAAGTCCTTCACTGGTAGGTAATCAATATTTACTTGTCTTTCAAAGTATACCCTAGTTTTTAAGCGGAGTGTTAAAGACTCTCAAGTGAACTGAATTCATAGAGGGACACACACACGTGTGTGTGTGTATTAACACAGAGAAAAAACACTATGAAAAAAGCCACTTTGAAGTATTTATACAACATTTGCCATGAGTTGTGCTGTTTTTTCTATACCCCATTACTCCTGTTCCCCTATGAGCCACAGCTGGAAAAGGGTCACAGACCAGGTATAACTGGTGATCATGGAAGGGCCAATCTGAGAATTAGCCCATGGAGTAACTAAACCTGAAAACGGAGTCTCATTAGCACTTTGCATTAGCCAGCTAAGATGACCTCTCAACAGGAGGAGGTAACACTAAACTAAATATTCAAAGTGCAGGCTTCCTGTGGAGGTTTTGCCACTCACTAGCAGAAGGTGATTTAGCCCTGTTGGGCTTTCCTTCCTTGAAAAATAAGGGTTCAAGGTAGGATTTGTTGTGGATACTTTTAGCTCTAAGATTCTATAATTCTTTTTCTTTCTTTAAAGATTTTTTTTCCCCCAGTAGTGGAAACTTTCAAACAAACATAAAAGTAAAGAGAATAATATAATAGAATCACACATACCCATCACCCATTTCCTATAATTATTTTTTTCTGCTTTACTGAAATATGATTAACAGATAAAAACTGTATATAGTTAGGATATACCACATAATTGTTTTTATGTGATGATTTAATATACAGATATATTGTGAAATGATTACCACAATCAAATTATTATATCCATCACCTCATGTAGTGTACTGTTAAGTGCCTGACATCAAGCTTTTGATTGACTAGGCTTCCATTTCAAAAGACATCCATCTTGAATAAGCATATTGCCATCTGTATGACACAGCTACCAGTAAAACAGCCAGATAGGCAACTAGGCCACTCTACTCATGAAGGTACCTTTCAGAAAGCCTTGGGTAATTTAGATAACTGACTGCTTATGTGACCCACTTCTCCCTCCCCAAGCCCTAATTCTGGCTCTTAAGCCTTGCATTAGCCAATGAAGAGTGAACCTGCAACTGTAGACACTCCACCCTTGGACACTAATAAAGGCAGAACCCAAGGTCTGCTCCCCCTGCCATGTAGGTAATAAATCTTGTTCCTCAATGGTTTCTTGCTGAAGTGTATCCTGCAATCATAATTAAGAACCACAAGAGCCAGGCCAGCCATAAATAGGGGCCTGGATGGAAGAAATGTCTGTGGAGCTCCCTACAAGTGATGTGTGCCCAGGCAGGCACTGCAGGCCCTCTTAACTGAAGGTACTGCCATCAGCAGGCTTGGGATGGAGGGAATAATAACGCTTTTTCTTTTTTGTGATGGTGAGAACACTAAGATCCACTCTCCTAGCAAATTTCAATTATACAATGTAGTATTATTAACTATAATCATCATACTATACATGAGATCCCCAGAACTCATTCATCTTACAACTGAAAGTCTGTATTCTTTGATCAACATCTCTCCATTTCCCCAATTCCTCAAATGCTGGCAATAGTTCATAGAACTCTGATTCTGAGTTTGACTTTTTTTTTTTTTAATTCCACACATAACTGAGGTCATATAGTATTTGTCTTTCTGTGCCTGGCTTATTTCACTTAGCATAATATCATCTAGGTTTATCCATGCTGTTGAAAATGGCAGGATTTCCTTTTCTTTTAATAGCCAAATAATATTGCATTGTGTGTGTGTGTGTGTGTGTATCTATCTATCTCACACTTTTTAAAATCTATGCATCCATTAACAGACACTTAAGTTGTTTCCGTATCTTGAAATTATCTATATACTGTGAATAACACTGCAATGAATATGGGTGTATGGATATCTCTCTGAGACACTGATTTCATTTCCTTTAGATATATATCCAGAAGTGAGATTGTTGGGTCATATGGAAGTTCTATTTTTAATTTTTGAGGAACATCCATATTGTTTTCCATAATGGTTGTACTAACAGTGCACAAGAGTTCCCTTTTCTCCACACCCTTGTCAATACTTGTTATTTTTTGTCTTTTTGTTTTGTTTTGTTTTGTTTTTATTTTTTTATTTTTATTTTTTGTCTTTTTGATTATCACCATCTGAACAGGTGTGAGGTGAGTCTTACAGTGGTTTTGATTTGCATTTCCCTAATGATCAGTGAGGTTGAGCACCTTTTCATATACCTGTTGGCCATTTTTATGTCTTCTCTGGAAAAATTTGCCCATTTTTAAACCAGATTATAGTTTTTTTGTTGTTGTTCTTGCTTTTTGCTATCTTGGTGTATGAGTTCTTTATATATTTTGGGTCAGATAGATGGTTCACAAATATTTTCTCCCACTTGTCTTTCCATTTTCTTGATCGTTTCTTTTGCTGTGCAGAGGCTTTTTAGTTTGACACAGTCCCAATGTTTATTTCTGCTTTTGTTACCTATACTTTTGGTATGATACTAAAAAAATCACTGCCAAGACCAATGTCAAGGAGCTTTTCCCCTATGCTTTCTTCTAACATATTTTCTGCCCCTATGTTTTCTTCTTTTATGACTTCAAGTCTTAAATATAAGTATTTAGTACATTTTGAATTAATTTTATGTTTATTTGTTTATTCTCTTATATGTGGATATCCAATTTTCCTAACATCATTTATTGAAGATACTATTTCTTTCTCTATTGCGTTTTCTTGGAGCCTCTGGCAAAATTAATTGACTATATGTGTGTGTTTATTTCTGGGCTCACTATTCTGTTCCACTGATTTGTATTTATGCCAGGGCTATACTGTTTTGATTACTAGCTTTGCAATATAGTCTGAAATCAGGAAGCATGGTGCCTTCAGTTTTGTTCTTCTTTCTCAAGATTATTTTGGCTATTTGGTGCCTTTTATGATTCCACACAAGTTTTAGAATTTTTTTTTCTATTTCTGTGAAAAATGCCACAACTGGAATTTTGGTGAAAATCTATACAGGGATTGCACTGAATCTGTAGATCTATAATTCCAAACGGAAGATAATTAGGGAAGTGAAAAAGGTGGTGGAGATGGCAGTAGAAGATTTCAGAGTGGCTAAAGTATGGAAGCACAGTCTGGCTCACCAAAGACCTGAGCACTGCAAGTGGATATTGTAAGCAGAGAGGAGTAGGGGTTTTCCTGAGAGACAAGGGTAATCTTTCAGGTGATGCCTTAAAGAGGAGGACACAGGAAGTCTGGCTGGTGACATTACCTAACCATGAACAATGTAAGTACAACAAATGTGTTTTAAGTACAGGTGTATTTTTTCCTAAGTGCTAGCAAAGAGACAGGTTCACAGTGGGTACTCAAATGATTAAAGTAAGTGGAATTGGGGGGGGGGGGAGGAGATTAAATTCCATCCACAAGAGCTGGTATCTGATGTTAAAATCATCTTAAAGTTAACACAGGATTCTGGAAAGCACTAAGATTTCAGGAAGCTGATCTATACTAGCATATGTGAGAAGTAAGAGAAGAGGTCAAGAACCAGGGGGTGGAGGGGCGCCTGGGTGGCTCAGTCACTTAAGTGTCTGACTCTTGATTTGGACTCAGGTCATGATCTTATAGGTTATGAGGTTGAACTCAGCATTGGGCTCTGCACAGGGCATGGAGCCTACTTAAGATTCTCTCTCTCTTTCTGCACTCCCCACCCCTCACCTTCTCCCACTCTGGGACTGCACTCTCTCAAACAAACAAAGCAAGAGCCAGAGAGTTGAGATGTTCAGAGTCAGGTGACACATAGAGTTTGAGCTATGATTTTAGGAGGGAAAATAAAGGAGAGCTATATTTCATATTAACTATAGAACCAGAGTATCTATTCTGTATGCATGATGGTGATTTTATTTCCTAAATTCCGCAATAACTGTATTGTGTCTTAACCATATGCTCCAATTAACAGCCATAATAGGATGTGAATAAAAATAAGAATCACCTCTTAACTGTCACCCACTTCTTCAAATAAAGCAATTCTTGTAAATTTAGCACACCTTCAGATGTTCATAAATGTGTGAAGAAATTCAACTTAGAACAGAAACTTCTTCTGTTACTTAATAGGGTCAAGTCTTTAAAAGACCAGTTTCCCAGTTTCTAAAAACTGTCAGGAAATACTTTTGAGGATAGACCAAAGGCAACTATTAAAACTGAATAAATATTTAGTAAAAATGTTTCAAGAAGTAACTTGTATGTTTACTATTATTTAGGTGCAATGTTCATATGTATATGCTGACCTATACCTGTGATGAGATTTGGAATATCAGTATATAATAGTCCTATTCACAACTGTTAAGGACTCAATGTTTGTACCTCCTAAAAATCTTTTATTTTATTTTTTTTAGATTTTAATTTATTTATTCTTGAGACACACACACACACACACACACACACACACACACAGAGGGAGAGAGGCAGAGGGAGAAGCAGGCTCCATGCAGAGAGCCCGATGTGGGACTTGATCCCAGGTCTCTAGGATCAGGTCCTGGGCTGAAGGTGGCGCTAAAATGCTGAGCCACCCATGGCTGCCCTCTTAAAATTCTTATATTGAAGCCCTAATGTGATCACCTCATCACCTCATGTGATGGTTTTGGGAGATAGGACCTTTGGGAGTTAATTAGGACTAAAGTTAGTCATAAGGGTGGAGCCCTAGTAAGGGAGATTAGTGGCCTTATAAGGAGATATCCGAGGTTCCGGGAGCACATAAAATCATTCTCTCTCCTTCTCGGTCATATGAGGACACAAAGAGAATGAGGCCATTTGCAAGCTAGAAGAAGGGCTCTCTCCAGAATCTAACCATGTTGAAACCCCAATCTTGGGCTCAAAGCCTCCAGACTATGAGAAAATAAATCCCTGTTAATCAAACTACCTAATATATAGTTTCTGTTATAAGCAATGATAAAAGCAATATTTAAATATTAAATTATTTTTAAATTCCGTATTTTTAACAGGTTTTGTTAAGAATGGTTTTAGATTTATAGAAAATTTGAACAGATTAGTACAGAGAGTTCCCATATCACCTGCTCCTTTCTCCTTCCCTATCCACACATGGTTTCCCCTATTAGTAGATGCTCAGTAAGATGCTCATACCATGGGAGAGGCATACCAGAACCAGGAGCAAACTAGAGCCATAGCCACCTCTCTCCCATCTCAAATTAACTAAGGGTCATGCTTGGGACAAATGGCTGTTGAATGGAATGCCTACAGAGAAGTGAAGTTATATTTTTCTTTTTTAGAGGAAAGAGCATGCTGTATTTTCCTACATTAGGAAGGTAATTTGCAGCTACCTGGTGCTACTTTCTCCATTTAAAAGCCCCCAGGAGCTTTCTCCCCAGCTCCGAGGTTCCTCTAGGTCTGGTCCTGCCCAGCACTAACACACTAACACACCAATACACCTATTGAATCTCTCTCCCTGCCATGCTACTTCCTCTGCCTGTTATAACTGTGCACTCACCCCAAACCCCAGATCCAAATTCTACTCAACTACTGAAACCCATCTACTCCACAAAGTCTTCTCAAACCCATACTATGTTCTTTCCTTTGTTCATTCTTCAAATACCCACATGATGAGCAGACTAGAGGTTATCACTTAGTCATTTTCTAAATGTCAGAATAAGAGCCTCTTGAGAGTAAGGATCAGGTCTTATGATGCTTTTTTTTCTCACCACTCCTCTTAGTACAACCCTGGAAAATTAGTGTTTGATCAACAAATATATAGTTGATTGCCAGAAAATGAAAAGGACTCTAAAATCCTAAAATTACCAAAATTTGGCAGCATGGCCCCAATGCCACAAGCAGAGGTTTCCAATGGTGTGACTCTTAACTTTCTAGACACATGAACATCCATTCACTGTAAAGGAAAGCAGATGTTAATAAAGACATACCGTCTGAGGTTGTAAGAATCTTCTTGCCTTTGGGGACCAAAGCATGTCCAGCATGACTGATAACCCAAACTGGGAAACATCGGTTTACTGAGGAGTACAAAGCCTTTGCAAATGGTACATAAAAGGCAGAAAAACCTGGATTACCTAAGAAGAGAAACACAGACCTTAGTTAACTAAAGCAATAAACTCACATAAGATGTGCAGGGTAGAAAAGAAAGATCTATGTGACCTCACACTTTCTTCTGCAATATCTACATATACTTCAGTTTTAGTATCCTTTATACCTTAAGTCTGGGAAGGATCACTAAGAAAATTTCTGCTCCTGCTTTGTTTCTCAACGGTTCAAGATAAATTCTTCTTCCCTATTCCTCAACTTAATAAATGGAACTACCAATCCTAAGCCAAATACTCAGTCCTAACACCAGGAGTCACTTTGGGTTTCTCCCTGTTTTTCACATCCAATTCACCAGTAAGTCCTGTCAACTTTGCTTCTAAAATAGGTCTCACAGGGCACCTGGGTGGCTCAATGATTAAGTGTCCACCTTCAGCTCAGGGAGTGATCCTGGGGTCCTGGGATTGAGTCCTCTGCCTATGTCTCTACATCTCTCTCTGTGTCTCTCATGAATACATAAAATCTTTTAAATAAATAAAGAAATAAAAATAAAATAGATCTCACATCTTATGCATTTCACATCTCCCCATGAGTATTATCACTTGGGAGTTTCCTGCAGCAGCCTCCTCATGAGCCTTCTATCTACTCTTGTCCCCTGGGACCCATTCTTCAGGGTACCCTGAGAGATACCTTCAAACTTCAAACCATAGCACTATCCAATTTAAACACCTTTCAGTGGCTTCCCATTATCATTCTTATATACTAAAGTCATTCATCTTGCCTCTAAAGCCCTTCGAGATTTTATTGTGCTCAGTTAGCAAGCTGCATGAAAACAAATCAGTGTAAGAATCATTCACAAACAGTACTTTAAGGAGTCTACTGAGGTTTCCTTGTCATTTATCACAAGTACTTATATTGTAAGCAGATGTATAGTTTGAGCTTTTGGGAAAAAGACCACCAACTAATACACATAGATTTTTCTTGTGTATGTCCAGAAGGTATTTTTGACATGGTTTTGCTACAGAGAAATGGAATGAATAATGACCTTTTAGGAAAAGAGTCAATCTGATACATCTTCAGGGGGAAAACACAGTGAAATGGGGTTTTCACCTTGCAATCATCATCTGTATAATGTTTTCACATATACTGGTCCATTTCCATCAATATCAATTTTCCAATCAATTTATTATCTCTTCATGCTATTAGGTTTTCTCCTCTTTGCAATTACATAACATGGTTTTTCTGAACTGATATATAACCTCTACCACCCTTGTCAAATGACACATATTTCTTCATTATCTGTATCTTTCAGGCTCCTGGATAGGCAATGTAGCAAGGTGGTTAAGGGCACAGATTCTGGAGCCAGCTGTGTGAGGTAGAATCCAGGCTTTGCCACTTACCAGGTGTATGATCTTTGGAAAATCATTTAATCTCTCTGGGCCTTAGCTTCCTCATCCACAAGATGAGGATAAAATAATTGCACCACCTCGTGTGAGAACTAAATGAATTAATATGTGTAAAGTACTTAAATACTGCTCAATACACAAGTGCTGCATAAATGTAGCTAGTCAGACTTGTCACGTGTAGCCATGATGGTAATAAGTGGCCTTATCACTCATATTGCTATTTTGCTTCTGTTGCATTCTATCCTACTGACCCAAGTTCCAAATTCCTTTCTGTAACTGTGCTACTGTCATCTTTGTTACATAGCAAAGAAATTTCCTCAAATGCAGTAACCTGCTCTCCAGTCAGCTGCCTGGTCACTGGGCAGCTTGAGAAGGAAGAGAGGTATACAGTACTGGAGCTATAACCTCTGTGGCGGTTGTGGAGAACACGGTTTCATGTTTTATATCTGAATCTTCCATAAGTTTGGAATATTTTTTAGTATACAGTACAAAGTAGCAATCCAACTTCTTTCCAACTGATTAGCCAAGCTTCCCAAGACCATTTATTATATAATCCATTCTTTCTGCATTGATTTGAAACGTCTTTTGAATTTAACACTGAATTCTTACATTAGCTTGCTAATTCTGATTCCAAATAATTCCATCTATTTTTTTCCTTTTCTTTTCTGCCAGCACCATACTGTCTTGATTACCACCTTGGTTTTGTTTGTTTGTTTCTAAATGTTTCAGTAACTGGCAGGGCAAATCCCTTTTCTTAATTTTTCCCCCTAAATTTTCTAGGCTGGCCTCACATCCTTTAGAATTATTTTCAACAGCTTTCATCTTTAAAAATCTTACTGGAATTCCGATGGAAATTTCATCTCATTTATACATTAATTTAGAAAGATTTGATTTTTTTACACATTACTGAGCATAATCTTCTAGGAATGGGTCACGTCTCATATTCAAATGTTTTAAGGCTCTCAGCAAAGTTTTACAGTGTTTTTTATATGGCTAGAAAATACTAATAGTTCTCATTTTGTTTTATTTTTAAAAAATTTTTATTTATTTATTTATTCATTCATTCGTTCATTTAAGAGAGAGAGAGAGAGCAATTCATTCATTCATTCAAGAGAGAGAGAGAGAAAGAGCAAGCAGGGGAGGGGCAGAAGGAAAGGGAGAGAGAGTCTTCAGTTGACTCTCTGATCAGTGCGGAGCCTGAAGCAGGGCTCGATCTCATGATCCTGAGATCATGACCTGAGCCAAAATCACAAGTTGGATGCTCAACCAACTGAGCCACCCAGGTGCCCCTAGCCCACATTTTAAAGTGCTGTACCTTATTACATGCCAGGCAGCATTTAAGTGCTTTACACGTATTAGCTCATTCAGTCCTGCCATGAGGTAGTACTATTCTTAGTTCCATTGTATGGACGAGGAAACTGAGGCACAAGGAGGTTAAATAGCTTGCCCAAGATCACAAAGATGAAAAGTGCTCAAAAAATATTTGATGGCTGGAAGAATACACAAAAGAAAAGAGTAATACTGGATTTTAAAAAAGCATACATTACCTGGCTTAGGCTCTTCTGCATATCCTGTTTCAGTTAATCTTACAAAAGGCTCACAAAGTAGCTGGCATTATCATTAGGGGTAAGGCATGGGTAATCACTTGCACAATACTTGGCACATAATAAGTGCTGAATAAATGTTAGCTATTATTAGATATTTTTTATCGAATAAATTAGATGTGACGTTCTGTAATTTTAAGGTGTAAAGCATGTTAAAACTCATTTCAGGAAAATTCAGATAACAACTATATGACTCAGATGCAATAATTATGATGAGTTATGATATAAAACTGAAGAGTACTAGCTAGTGAACTGCTATAAAACAATTTTTTCTTCCTATTTCTGGGTTCTGAGTTCTTTCCCTTAATGACTATGAGATCTTAAGCAAATCCCTTGATGCTTTCTTGTTCACCAATTTATCATCACTAAGTAAATGATAATGTTAACTACTTCATGTTCATTTCATTCTAGTCAGTGCTATAGCTTCTTTTGAATATTCTTCTAGTTATCAATTATTTATTGACTACTTACTATATGGAAGTCATTGTGTCAGATAAAGGTCTTTTTGTAAGTCATATTCTAGTGGGAAAATATATACAAATAACTAAATAAATAAATAACTCAAGAGTGTGATAACTTCCATGAGGGAAATAAATAGGATAGTGTGATAGAGAAGGGAAGAGATTAAAGTAGTCTGAGAAAAAAGTTTGGGGAGGTGGCATTTAGCTAAGATCTGAAAGGTGAAAAATCAACCATGTAAAAATGTGAGGAAAGAGGAGACCAGGACAGGAGAAGAACAGGTGCACAGCCCTCAGCGATAAAGAGCTTGGCTCCTGAAGGAACAGAAGAATATATAATAGCTGGTAAGTAACACAAAGATCCAACTTACAACTGAGATAGAAGTGGAAAATGCAATGCAAACCGTTTAAATGTCATTGCATACTTTGCCACTTAAATAGTATGGCTTATGTTATTACACTTTATGAACCATGAAGTTGACTTCTCGGTTAGGAAACCACAAAAAATTGAAAGGGTCTTGTTTATGCAACAAGAATCAGATACACACACATACATTCATGTTATGTATTTTTGTATTTTTAGGTGTAGGGATTTTTGAAAACCTTCCAGTACAAAAATGGCAGTAAAACACTTTATCAAAGGATATTAAAATGTGTTAAAAACACATGCTTGATCAAACATATAGTCAAATCTTGAGCAACATATAACAGAAGCTTCAGTAACAATTTCTAGACCCCAATAAATAGCTCTTCAACATTGCAATTATAGACTTATGCCTTCTAGTTAATCTTGTAGGGTACAAAAACTGCCACATAGAAAGTTCAGGTGGCATAGCATCTATACAGAAGGCTGTCAGGTGGACAGAACTCTGGGCTTGCCTTTAGAGCCTCGTCTGTTCCATTTCCAATCACTAAACTCCATACAAGACATATCACATGACTCTATTATACCCAGAGGACCATTTGAGAGTTATAATGACTCAATATGCTCCACAGTGAGTTCTTAAATTGGCTTCCTTTGCTCATTTCTCTATTTAAAGAAAGTCCAAGGATATTGTTACTTAACAAAAACTTTAAAAAAGTTTCACTGTAAAAGATAAAAGTCCTTCAATCCTGGATTCTAATAAATCACTTATTATCATTACCAACTTAAAAGTGATAAATTTTGCTAGCTGCAAAAGTAAAATAATATCAGAAGAAATGTTGTATCAGTCTGT
This sequence comes from Vulpes vulpes, assembly GCF_048418805.1. Lineage (NCBI taxonomy): Eukaryota > Metazoa > Chordata > Mammalia > Carnivora > Canidae > Vulpes > Vulpes vulpes. The sequence goes on along the minus strand of NC_132787.1, from coordinate 96,209,450 downwards.
CAGAGACAGAGTAAACATGATGTCTTTAGTGGCTTAACAATCCTTGAAATACTGTCATCCTACTTTTCCCCACAGTATAAATAGGCTCCGCCCAAATACAAAATATCTGAATTCCACAAACTAACGAGCAGCACCAGCCTACAGCTCCCATGAATTCCAAGAAAAAGAGCCAAGGGCAGTAATAGAAGAGAAGGGCAAACATAAAAGAACACTAAGAAACTAAATATCATCTGAAAGTGTCAAAGCACTATAAAACAATGACACCATAAAACAACAAATGGTTTCAGCTTCTCTTTCCCCACCAGGTCTTCACTGAATGCTCCCTCTATCTACCTCTTCATTGTAAGTTGCACCTGGCTCTCCCCATGACAGACTTTTCTTTTAGAGCCTGAGCAGCAGAGCTGGCACTCTTCTCTAACACCTCTTATGTCCCAAGGAGAGTAAGACTTCTGCAACACAGGACTCCCAGTGCTGAGTGTAAATAAGTGAGCAAACAAGCACCTCTAAATGGGGAAGCACATTAGAGCAATCAGCTCTACCTACTCATCCATTTTATTGTAACAACCTCTTCTCCACTTCCATTTATCAGCTTTTTAATTATCCTCACACATTTCCTGAAAGCCTCGATCCTTAAATGATGGTTTCACTTGCCATTCTAGGTCAGGAGATTTCAAAATCTGGTAGGGTCACTGAGCCAACACCTTTGTCCCATAATCCATTACCGTGATCAAATTCAAAGATCTTCATTAACTTACACAACGAGCTACACCCTAGGTGAATGGTGTGCACATCACAATCCTCTGGAGGGCTTGTTAAAACACATGCCACCTCCAGAGTTTCTGGTTCAGAAGGTCTAGGATGCAGCCCAAGAACCTGCATGTCTCACAAGTTCTCAGATGATACTCCTGGTCCTGACCCCAACTTTAAGAACCACAATCTTAGATTTTTTTCATTACCCAGAAATGGTTAACATTCAAACCATTCTCACTCTGATGAGCCTTCTACTCTTTCAGACCTCACTCCCAATACACCTGCTATTCCATCACACTGCTGCTCAAAATCTGTCTACTTAGTTTTGGTTATCACCCTGCATATCTGCTATTTTCTTTTTTTTTCTTTAAAAATTTTACTTATTTATTCATGAGACACACACACACACACACACACACACACACAGAGAGCGAGAGAGAGAGAGAGAGAGAGAGAGAGAGAGAGAGAGAGAGGGAGAGACACAGGCAGAGGGAGAAGCAGGCTCCCTGCAGGGGGAGCTGATGTGGGACTCCAGGATCACGCCCTGGGCTGAAGCCAGGCACTAAACTGCTGAGCCACCCAGGGATTCCCAATATCTGCTATTTTCAACACTGGCCACTTTCCTCGGGGCCTTTATCTACTCTCTGCCATACTTATTCTCAACAGATCACCTCAACTCTTAATTAGCAGAGAAGACAGAGCTCAGGAGACAGGACTACTTCACTCCCTCTAATATGCCTTCATACTTGTCCATTTCAGTAACTTCACCTCCTTCCTGCTAATGTCAGATGGTTACCCCATCTCCAGTCTAAGACAACATATCTCCTTAGTTTCTTAATCCTATACTCTGCCATGGTCTCACATTTCTGCTCCACCAAATAGCACATGTCATGCCTTTAATTGCAAACTTTCCTCACTGCTGGCAAAGTATATGTATTTTTAATTATAACATGCCAACCGACTGTTTTCCAAAAAGACTCTGACATCATGGCAGGAGACTCGAGGTTTTATTTCCAGAAGAGGTTAAATGGAAGGGAGATTTTATTTTAGTTTTTAAAGATTTTTAAAAAATGAGAGACACAGAAAGAGAGAGGCAGAGACTTAGGCATGGGGGAAGCAGGCTCCCCACAGGGAGCCCAATGTGGGACTTGATCCTGGACCCCAGGCAGGGGCAATGCTCAACTGCTGAGCCACCCAGGCATCCCGGAAAGGAGGTTTTAGATCAGGAATCTTATGTCAGTTGAGAACAGAAGCACTATACTGAGAAGGGGTTAGATTAAGTGTTACTAAACACTGAGACTCCCAACATTCTTTCCCTTGTTCAACCCTGAACATTAGCAAAGAGGCTTCTATTCCTCAAACTAGATACGGGAAGACTCCTTCCTGGGAAAACTGAATGACTCAAGAAATAGCTGTAGATACTGAAAGCTGGAAATTCTCCAGTGAAATGCTGGGTCCCTACCCAATTACCCTAGCGTGACGATTCCTAGGGTGATTAGCCATCCTGTTTTGCCTAGGACTGTTGTGGTTTTAGTACCGAAAATCGAAAATCATGTGTCTTGGAAAATCTCATCTATGACTATGATGGTTGGTCACTCTAGGCAAACCTGGGAAAAGCCTCATCACTGAAGACAAAGATTCCAATTAGCTGTCTATGTTATCCTCTTTCTTAAAAAAGGCTTTTTTTTTTAAAGAAAAATGCAAACAAACAGTAAAAACTCTAACAATGCAAGAAGCCAAAGGAAATGATAATGCTCCCATGAGACAAGGAGACTATAATAAAAGAAAAAGCAGAGCTTTTAGAATTGAAGTATATGAGTTTCTGGTTTAAAAGTGTCCACTGAAGCTGAAAGCATATGAAAAAACATCTATACCAAGGTGCTTTTGCTGTAAAATTTCAGAATTGTAGAACAAAGGAAAGATCTAAAATATTTTTCCTTGCAGGGGAGCTTCAAACCCAAAAGATGAAAAAATCAGAATGATACTGAGAATTCTCAAAAGCAGTCTTGACCCCTAGAAAACAGCTAAAATGTCACTAAATTGTCAGGAAAAATGATCTCCAACCTAGAAGTTTAAGACATTTTCTGACATGATAGATCTTTAAAAGATTACTTCCCATGCACCTCTTCTTAGGAAGTTACTAGAAGATGTGCTTAAGCAATAAACCAAGAAATAAGAAAATATAGGATCCAGAAAATGGAATCTAACTCAGGAGGAAAATGAAAAGAATCTCCAGGATGGCCTGTGCAGCACACCCACAAAGCAGTCAGTTCAAACTGGAGCCAAAGAACAGAGTTCTGCGAAGGGTATCTCCAAAGAAAGAAAAAAACCAAAATCTGATTGATTACTCAAACACAGTAGGAGGATTTAAGATAAATAAGTGATTTAAAAATAGAAAACTAAGCAAATAAGACAATCATTAACCCAGGGAGAACAAATAAGAAAAAAATGTACAAGAAAAGAAATGTGGGGCACCTGGGTGGCTCAGTCGGTTAAGCATCTGCCTTCGGCTCAGGTCATGATCCCAGGATCCTGAGATCAAGCCCCCATTGGGCTCTCTGCTCAGGGGGGAGCCTGCTTCTCCCTCTCTTCCCTGATCGTGCTCTCTCACTATCTCTGTTTCTCTCTCTTAAATAAATAAATAACATCTTAAAAAAAAAAAGAAATGCAGCCATAATACCCTATTGGCTTAGCTATACATGATATGATACATATTTACAGTTTCGCTTTTAATCTTTAAGGCTGATATATGTTTGTGTGTGTGTGTGTGTGTGTGTGTGTGTTCTCTCATATATATATATATATATACTATATATATATACACATAATGTAATATACACATATTCTAACTCACAATTTCAGAACTTTGAATACCTACAATCAAGCATCCACCTCTAACACTCTTTTGGTAGTGATCTAGCAAAAGTCACAAACGACACAGTTGTCGAATCTCAGGACAAATAAACACAGTAACTTATAATCATCTTGGAATGATACAGAAAAAATGATACAGATAAAAAAAAACTGTCAAAAATTTGATAGTTCTAATCATTCTAAATATTAAGAAAATTTAAAAAGTGGATCACAAAACTATATGTATAGTATACTTCCAATTATAACTTAATATATATATTAGACAATGTAATATACATAATAAAAATGCATAGAAGAAAAACAAAAAGCCCAGCCACTAAAGGACTAAAGGTGGTTGTTATCAATGGCTTGAGTGATTTTATTTTCTTTCACAACGTTTTTCATATTTATCAATTTCTCCTAAAAATCTGCAAAAGTTATTATAAGTATCCGTAGAAAGAGTCCTCATCCAGAGTTTTCAACTTACCTGTAATAACAAAAATAAGCAGCTTAGGCCTGTTGGCTCTTGGCTCATTGAAAAGGTTAGTCCAGGGCCCACATTTTAGAACCTGGGTTTCAACTCCACAACATAAAATGAATTCCTCATGCACAGGAACTTCTTCCTTGATTTCTGAGTCCATTTCTAAATAAGAGGAGAAAAACAATATAGTGAGTTGCTAAAAATGTAAAAATTTGAGCAAAAGGCAATATTCAAGAATTTTTAAAAAGGCAAATTTCAATCAATACACACAAATACAGGAGGTGTAGGACTAGTCAACTATTCTGGATCACACAAAATTAAAACAAACCACAAAAGGAAGGAAAAACCGCACATGTCTTCTAGTGAAGTGAAAGACTACACAGGAGTGTGAGTCAAGATTAGATTGGCCAGGGATGTTGCCTAACATTCTACGGTTCCTAGGATAGCATTTGCAACAAAGAATTAACTAGCCCAAAAAGTCAAAGGTGCCAAGATTGAAAAATACCCCACTCCAGTGCTAGGTGCCTATAGGGTAGAGCTTTCTCCAGCACTGGGCTGGCTGCTATGTGTTTCTTCTTTTGCTAGCTCTCTATTCTGGCAGCAACAGCAACAATATATCAGGAGTCCTAGATAGCAAAGGTATGTACCTCAGACCAGGTGGCTGCTCCCTGCACCCTCTCCTCAGCCCACAGGCACACTAAAGAACCAGCCACCTGACCTTTGTCCCACAGAGTAGCCTGGAGCTTCCCTGCCCAATAGAGCTCTGAGTTGCTTAAGAGGGATGCTTCTCCAATATTCCATTCTAGCAGTACCGAGAGCAGTGCCCCAACTTTCTCTGAACCTGCCAACCAGCCTCAACTCACCTGAATCCCAGAGCTTTTTACACGAGGACCTTCCAACACAGACACCACATGTGCCAGACCTCACATCTGCACCAGCCCTGACTCACTCTGCACACGTCCCACCAGTTTTGGTTTACCTGCTGACATAGTGACCGTTGACCAGCTTTGATCCAGGCAATCATCCAGTTTCTCTACCACACACTTGCAGCCACACCTTCTACAACAAGATCTAAACCCACACTCACAGTTTGTTCTTTCTTGGATACTTCCCCTCAGCCCTAGAGTATCTTTAGAATTTTATTTAGTAACTTGAGAGTTTTTTTTCTTCCACAGTTTAATAATTCTTTATGTTTATTATTTAAGTTACTGAGTGATTTCTGTCTCCTGAATGGATCTAGACTGACCTATCCTTCATTGTCTATACAAATCATTTCTCTTCAAATCTTTCCCAACTTAGATGTAGCTCAAATTCTACTTCCTACTTGAGGTTCTTCCCTGAACATCTCTAAAGGAAATCTCCTTTTCCTCTAAACTTGTAGCACCTGTCATTATCATAAGTCAACAGTGGTAGAGGTAGCCAGTTCAACTTCACCTAGTAATCTGTATACTTGGTTTTCAAGTCATGCCACACTCACAGCACAACAGCCAAGTCCACTACAAGCACCACCCATTCCTCCCTTGATTGACACCCACCTTAAGGTAAACCTAATGGTAGCAGCTAAGATGTAGTGAAATCAGAGATTCCACACTGATGGTAATAGTGCGAATGCCCTTTGGGAGGCAATCTAGCACAATGGGGCAACATCGGTAAGGCATAAACTTTGACTCAGCAATTTTGGGGAAACAATTCTAAAAAGGAAATCTAAAATATTTTTCAAAGAATAAATGCATGGAATGCTGTTTACAACACTGAAGAGCTGAAGAACTTCAATGGTCACTTATGGGAGACTGGTTATGTAAATTATGATAATCCACTATGCAGCCACTAAGAATGATATATATGACTCAACATTAAGGGGAATGATTAGATAAATTATAAATCAATCTTCTGATCACTATTACATTCCATCAAAACTGCCCAGCTCTGCTAAATGGCTATAATTAACCCACCTACGTTCTAACATTTCTGAAATCTCACTTCTCTAGTCAGATATTATGTTACCTCTTTCATTTTCTTCACTTATGCCTTTATTATTTTTACCTTTATTTTATTGGATTTAGAAATGAAGAAGACACAAACATATTTCAATCTCCATGTGTGACCAAAAGCCTAAAACTCTTTTAAATAAAACTACTTAGAAAATAAAAAAAATTCTCACTCAAAAGTGGGGAACTCCTCTTCATTCAAGATAAATGGACTAAAATAAAAGTATCATCTCATCTTCTTCGGGACTGATTTTTAATTCACCAATAAATGTCACTGTAATCTCTTAAACTGTCACAAGACATAGTGTATTGATAAAGGTCTTATAATGCCATTTATAAAATGTTGGAAACAATATTAGATTTAGTTGTTCTATACTGCATGACAGTAGAGCACCATCAGAGGAGACACTGGCTAAACTGAAAACTTATACCAGAAAAGAATCCAAAGTTATTAACTATATTTAACTTATAAATACTTAACTTTAAGCAAATGATATCTTGGGAGTTTGATTAGCCACAGAATTAATGAATTCAAGGACATGAAACTCAAACACAGTCTATAAAATTTGGAAAACAAACAAAAGAATAACTATACCTCTGAAATACCTCAAATAAAATACAACTAAGAAACATGGAGTAAACCTGTATATTATAAAACATCTTTTTATTTTACTTCACTCTTATGTTTCTGAACCCCACACTGCCCAAACAAACATTAACAAACAAAGGCAGAGGAAACCTTAAAGTATGAGAATTAAAATCCTTCCTTACCTTACTCCAAGGTAATTCAGTGTGCAAACACGCGTCCCATTAAGAAGGGACAATGTGTTCTATTTATAAAATAGTAGAGGCTGATGGCCCCACCCACAGTCACAGCCTACAAGCAATCTCGAATGAAATGAGTTTTGATAAACATCAAGACAGGCTGGATAAAAACCAAGTGTGGATACAATGTATACAACTTAGGCAAGCTTTATCTAAATGTATGTGTTCTTTGGCTTATATTAATGACTTTAATTTTATTTAGTAAAAACTTTTTCCAATTAAATCTTACAAAAACCAAGACAATACGTAAAACAGAAAAGCAACATCTGATCAGTACAAATTTTAGAGGTTCAAATTTATAATATTGATTATAAAGTTAGCCAGTGAGAACAATGAGGCTATACTAACGAACAAAAATATTTGGAAGTGGATTTATAAATGAGTCTCACTTAGCTTTAGCATTCAAATCCAAATAATGTTTGCATTTTATTTTGTCTACTCGATAAGAATTCTGCTTTATTCATCCATGTAAGAACTGCAAATGATACAGATTAAAAAAAAATTGGTAATACAAATCAAAACCACAATGATATACCACTTCACACCAGTCAAAATGGCTAAAATTAACAAGCCAGGTAACAACAGATGTTGGTGAGGTAGTGGAGAAGGGGGACTCTCCTGCACTGTTGGTGGGAATGCAAACTGGTGCAGCTACTCTGGAAACAGTGTGGATGTTCCTCAAAAAGTTAAAAGTAGAACCACACTAGGACCCAGCAATTACACTGGGTAATTACCCAAGTAGGTGTTTACCCAAAGAATATAAAAATACTGATTCGAAGGGGCACATGCAACTAGATGTTTATAGCAACATTATCAGCAATAGCCAAATTATAGAGAGAGCCCAAATGACCATCAACAGATGGATGGATTAAAGAATAGGTGGTGTATATACACAATAGAATATTACTCAGCCATCAAAAGAATGAAATATTGTCATGTGCAACAACATGGATGGAGCTGTATTATGCTAAGCAGTCAGTCAGAGAAAGGTAAATACCATACGTATTTTACTCATATGTGGAATTTACAAAACAAAACAGATGAACATAAGGGAAGGGGATTAGAAAAAGAGAGGGTCTTTTAACAAGAGAGAACAGTTGATTAAAGGAGGTGGATGGGGGATGGGCTAGATGGGTGATGGGTATTAAGGAGTACACTCGTTGTGATGAGTGCCGGGTGTTGTATGTAAGTGATAAATCACTAAATTCTACTCCTGAAAATACTGCACTATATGTTAACTAAATGGAAACTAAATAAAAACTTGAAACAAACAAAAAACCACAAACTTGTGTTGTAGTCATCAATTAAATTATATTACCTTTGAAATATAGTGAGATGATTTTCTTTCAAAGTTAAAACCCTAACAATACGTAACAATAACTTGTACTACATATCATATATATAAACAAGCCAGCTAAGAAGCTCCTAAGCTTTTTCATTTTTTTTTAAAATTATTTATTTATTTATTTATTTATTTATTTATTTATTTATTTATTTATTTATGATAGTCACAGAGAGAGAGAGGCAGAGACACAGGCGGAGGGAGAAGCAGGCTCCATGCACCGGGAGCCTGATGTGGGATTCGATCCCGGGTCTCCAGGATCGCGCCCTGGGCCAAAGGCAGGCGCCAAACCGCTGCACCACCCAGGGATCCCCTCCTAAGCTTTTTCAAATGATAAAATCTTTATACAAGTTGTAGGCTGTGTTATTGCCCAACAACTACACAGAGCAGAGCATATACTTTGCATGTGTCTGAGCTCTGACTGGCAGTTAATTAATGCTTTTTCTGGGCAATAATACTAAAATTACTTGTGAAATGTTTAGTGACTGAGCAAATGAAAATTAAATTTTTAAAGACCCAGGGACAAGATACTGAATTTGTAATTATTTTCAAAACACAATATAAGAAGTAAAAACATATGTACAAAAAAAGCAGCAGCAGCTTTATTTAAAGTTCTAGAGGTTTTTAGTTACTCTAGTAGCAAACATTAACATGCTGGTGATCTCTAAATCTCATGAATCTGGGAGTTGTTTTAAATTAGACTTTTTTTAAAAAATTTAAAATGTACACTAAAATTAAGTTCAATCCTATGTTAGCAAGGAAACACTAGCTTGTTGTTTCAAATTGTTCCACTAAGAACAATTTTTTGTTCTTAGTGGAACAATTTGAAAAGCCAGAAAATACTGAAAAAAAACCTGTTAAAAAAATCAGTAATCAATAAAAGAACCATTCAAGAATGTGAAATAAGATAGGAAAGAGAGAATACATTTAATATGAAAATGAGAGGAAAGCAGAGAAGTAACTCAGAACAGGTATAACAAATACATTTTAAAACGATAGTAAAATTACATAGTTAAACACAAATATGTCAGTAATATATTAAGTGAAAATATATCAGTAATAAATTAAATGTAAATAGACCAATTATGCTAATTAGATAAAGGCAAATATGATCAGATTGGATAAAAATAAAACATGTAACTGTATGCTTATAAATGATATACATTAAGAATAAAGATCATAAGGAACAAAAGTGAAAGGATGGATATAATTTACCACAGATATACTAATCAAAGAAGAGGTGGTATAGTTATACTAAGATCAGATTTAAAAAGTAAACTTTAAAGTAAAAAGTATATGAGAGATAAACAGGAGCATTTCAAAAAGTCAATCCACGAGAAGACCATAACAATTTTAAATAAACATGAACTTAAAATTTTAGCCCCCAGAGATAAATTAAAAACTGACAAATGTAAAAGGAGAAATAAAGATCACAATCATGGAAATGGTCTTGGAAGTGGAAGATTCTAACATACTTCAGTATCTGATATACAAAACCAAGAAAAGTCAATGAAAATAAAGAAAATTTGAATAATGCAATTGTTTATATGAACACAATGAACATTATTTACATGTGTAGAATTCTATACCATATAATGGTAAAATGCACATCCTTTTCAAGTGTTCATAGAACATAAACTGACCATATACTGAGCCATACATCAAGTCTCAACAAATTTCCAAAAAGTGAAATAATATAATAGAGTATATTTTTTAACCACAGTAGAACTAAACTATAAAATAACAAAAATAATAAGAAAATCCCCCAAATTTTAAGCAATAAACCACCAAATAACTCACGAGTAAGAGAAGAATTAACAACATAATTGACAACCAAATAATAATGAAATAAATAATGAAAAAGATATATCAAAATGAATAGGATGCAGAAAAAGGTATGACTGCAGAATATTTAAAGTCTTAAAATGCTTTCTAAAATACCAGAAAAAAAGGGCTGGAAATCAAAGATCTAAACATCTATCTTAATGAGTCAGAAAAACTAAATGCATCCAAATAAAGAAAAATAGAGAAAAGTAAGTAATAAAGAATAAAAATTAGTGGAAAAAAGTTTACATTTGAGAGGATTAACCATGCCTGAGATCTAGGCTTTGAAAAGACCTATAAACAACTTCCTGAAAAGACTCATCAAGAAAAAGGGCACAAATATCCAGTCAGATGTGAAGAGGATATCACTCCAGATTCTATGGATATTAAAAAGATAATAAAAGAAGTATCATAGAAGAACTTTATGCCAATAAATTTGATATGTGCAAATTCCAAGACAAATGCAAAAAGGCTAGAAGACTTTTAACAGTCCAATAGCTACTAAAAACATTGAATAATTTCAGGTACAGATGAGAGTCAACACTTAAGGAAGAAGTAACACCAATCTTACAAAGTTGTCCAGAAAATAGAAAAAGATGGACCTCTTCCCAATTCATTTTATGAGTCTCGCGAACCTTGATATCAATACCTGACAAAGACATCATATCAAAGGAAAATTACAGGCCAATCTCTCCCTGAACAGAGATGCAAAAACTCCACTGAAAATACTGCAGGCCAAATCCAGTGATACATATGACCAAATTGTGTCTATATCAGAAATGTACGACTGTTTAAACATTCAAAATTTGGTCAATTTATCACATTAATAAAGGAGAAAACCATATAATTGTCTCAACTAATGAATGAAATGAAAAAACATCTGATTATATCCAATAAAGAATCATGAAAAATCCCTTTAAGAAAAGAAGAGTCCAAGATGGCAGAAGAGTAGAAGACCTTAGTTTTGTCTAGTCCCAGGAATTCATCTAGATAACTATCAAATCATTCTGGACATCTGTAAACTCAACCAGAGATCTAAGAAAAGAATAGCTGCAACTCTACAAATAGAAAAGCAACCACTTTCTGCAAGGTAGGCGGTACAAAGAAGTGAATCCCAGGTGGTATATAGGAAGAGAGATCACAGGGAGAGGGAGACTTCTTCAGTAGTCAGCACCAGAAAGTGATATAGCAGTGGAGTGCAAAATCAGAACATTTAGGGGTCTGCTCCAGTGAGGGAAGACCTGGCCAGAAAGGTGCTCAGGTGGGTGGGGTGGAATCTTAGATGGGACAGTGTGGTCTCAGGGTCACAGGAAGACCAGAGGTGCCTGACTGTGGCAGAGTTCCCAGGCATGAGAGTGGGGAAACAGGCTGCAATCAGCGAGCCCAGGAGTGGGCTCTCAGCTTGAGGTTACCATGGACCATGAACCCCAGAATGGCTGGGTGCCTGCTCCCAAGCAGGGGCCCGGCAAGTGGCAGAACCATCAATGAGACCATTCCTTGCCCAATAGGAGTGGCACAGGTGTGAGCCACAGGAGTCTGCAGGGTTTGGTGACTCAAAATAGGCTCATATGCCTGAGACAGAAATGCTCAGTTACAGGCTAGGTCAGCACAGAGTGCGGACAGAGACCAGGGAGACAGGCGTGATGAACTGCTTTTCCTCGAGGGTGTACTGAGGAGTGGGGCCCCAGGCTTTCAGATACAGTGCTGGAGAATGGGAGGCTACCATTTTCACTCTCATCCTCTAAGGTGGCAGAGAAAGCATTCAGGGAACCAAAGCCATGAATTGTAATCCATAGAGCAATCTGGAACAGATTACCGGGAAGGGCGGTGAAATTGTGCCTGGGACAAAGCCACCTGAGAATCAGTGGAACAGGTCCTTCCCCCAGAAGATCAACAGGAACATCCAGTCAAGACCAAATCTACTGATACAGAGAACTGCAAAACACCAGCACTAGGGCAGAACAGCATATAGAATTTATGGTTTTTTTCCCCCCATGATTCTCTAGTCTTTCAATCTTATTTTTTTTCTCTTCCCTTTTTCAACAAATTTATTTTATCAATTCTTTTTTAAAAATCTGTTTTAATTTTTATTTTTACAGTGACATTCTATTCTTCCATTATATTTAATTTTATTTCTGTACACATATAAGTTTTTATTTCTTTACAATCTAGTCTTCTAACAAATGGACCAAAATACACACAGGATCCAGCACATTGCTCTGTTCTGTCCATCCGTCTGATTATATTCTCTTTTTCTCTCTCTTTTTCTTTTGGTTTTGGAGCTCTTCTGACTTGTTAAGTATATATTTCTCTGGGATTGTCATTGCCATTTTGGTATTTTGTTGTCTCGTTCGTCTATTCTTCTATGGACAGAATGACAAGACAGAAAAACTCACCTGAAAAGAGAATAAGAGCAGTACTGACTGCCAGGGATCTAGTCAGTATGGACATAAATAAATGTTGGAACTAGAGTTCAAAATAACAGTTAAAAAATACTAGCTGGGCTTCAAAAAAGCAGAGAAGACACTAGAGAATCCTTTTCTGAAAAGAACCTTAATCCAGTTGAAATCAAAAGGGCTATTAATGAGATGGAATACATAATGGAGGCTCTAACTGCTAGGATATAATAAGGCAGGAAACAGAATTAGTGATATAGAAGACAAAATAATGGAGAAAAAGGAGGTTAAAAAAAAGAGAAATAAACAACTATTGGATCATGAGGGGAGAATTCAAAGATAAGTGATACCATAAAGTGAAACAATATTAAAATAATTGGTATTCTGGAAGAGGAGCGGGGCGGGCAGAAGGTATGCTGGAGCAAATTATAGTGGAGAACATCCCTAGTCTAAGGAAGGAAACAGGCATTCAAGTCCAGGAGGCACAGAGAAATCAATAAAAATAGTTTCACACTCCAACATATAATAGTGAAACTTGCAAATCTCAGAAACAAAGAGAAAATTCTAAAGGCAGTTTGGGACAAGAGGTCTGTAAACTACATGGGTAGAAACAGTAGACTGGCAGTAGACCTATCCACAGACACCTGGCGGGCCAGAAAGGACTGGTATATTCAGTGTGCTAAATGAGAAAAATATGCAGCCAAGAATACTTTATCCGGCTAGGTTGTCATCACAATAGGAGAGATAAAAAGTTTCCAGGACAAACAGAAACTAAAAGAATTTGTGGCCCAAAAATAACAGAGACCAGAAAGGAACAGAGACAATATACAGAAACAGTGACTTTACAGGTCATACAATGGTACTAAATTCATATCTTTCAATAATTACTCTGAATATAAATGGGCTAAATGCCCCAATCAAAACTTACACAGGGTATCAGATTGGATAAAAAAGATCCATTGATATGCTGTCTGCAAGAGACTCATTTTACACCCAAAGACACCAGGTTGAAAGTGAGGGGGTGGAAAAGTAGTTATGCTTTAAGAAAATTTTTTTGAAGATTTTATTTACTTATTCCTGGGAGATACAGAGAGGCAGAGACATAGGCAGAGGGAGAAGCAAGTTTGCTGTGGGTAGCCTGAGGTCTAACTTGATCCTAGGACCCTGGTATCATAACCTGAGACAAAGGCAAATACTCAACCCCTGAGCCATCCAGATGCCCTCATCATGCTAAAAGATATCAAAAGAAAGTTGAGGTGGCAATCCTTATATCAGACAAATTAGATTTTAAACCAAAGACTGTGAGAAAAGATAAGAAAGGACATTATGTTGTAATTAAAGGGTCCACCCAACAAGATCTAACAATTGTAAATATTTATGCCCCTAACACGGGAACAGCCATTTATACAAGCCAATTAATAACAAAATTAAAGAAACACATCATCACCATCATAATAGTAGAGGACTTTAACACCCCATTTATTGCAATGGACAGATAATCTAAGCAGAAGATCAGTAAGGAAACAAGGGTTTTGAACGACACACTGGACCAGAGGGACTTCACAGATATATTCAGAGCGTTCCACCCTAAATCAACAGAATATTCTTCTCGAGTACACATGGTACATTCTAGAATAGATCACATACTGGGTCACAAATCAAGTCTCAAACAGTACCAAAAGACTGGGATCATTCCCTGCATATTTTCAGACCACAATGCTTTGAAATTGGAACTCAATCACAAGAGGGAATTTGGAAAGAACTCAAATACAAGGAGGCTAAAGAGCATCCTACTAAAGAATGAATGGGTCAACCAGAAAATTAAAGAATTTTAAAAATCCATGGAAACAAAAGAAAATGAAAACACAAGTGTTCAAAACCTTTGGGATGCAGCAAAGGAGGTCCTAAGAGGGAAGTGCATAGCAATACAAGCTTTTCTGAAGAAACTTAAAGGTCTCAAATATACATCCTATCTTTACACATAAAGGAGCTGGAGGAAGAACAGCAAATAAAGCCTAAACCCAGCAGGAGAAGAGAATTAATAAAGATTAGAGCAGAAATCAATGAAATAGAAACCAAAAGAACAGTAGAACAGATCAACTAAACTAGGAGCTGGTTCTCTGAAACAATTAATAAGTTGATAAACCGCTGGCCAGACTTACCAAAAAGAAAAGAACAAAGACTCATATAAAATCATGAATGAAAGAGAAGAGCTCATAACTAACACTGAAGAAATATAATCAATTATAAGAACATATTATGAGGGGTGCCTGGGTGGCTCAGTGGTTGAGTGTCTGCCTTTGTCTCAGGTCGTGATCCTGGGGTCCTGGGATCAAGTTCTGCATCAGGCTCCCAACAGGGAGCCTGCTTCTCCATCTGTCTCTGCCTCTCTCTCTGTGTCTCTCATGAATAAATAAAATCTTAAAAAAAATATTATGAGCAACTATATGCCAACAGATTAAGCAATATAGAAGAAATGGATGTATTCCTAGAGATGTATAAACTACCAAAACTGAAACAGGAAGAAATAGAAAGCCTGAAGAGACCCATAACCAGCAAGGAAATTGAAGCAGTAATCAAAAATCTCCCAACAAACAAGAGTCCAGGGCCAGATGGCTTCCTAGGGGAATTCTACCAAACATTTAAAGAAGAACTAATACCCATTCTTTTGAAGCTGTTTCAAAAAATAGAAATGGAAGGAAAACTTCCAAACTCTTTCTATGAGGCCAGCATTACCTTGATCCCAAAACTAGACAAAGACCCCACCTACAAGGAGAATTACAGAACGATTTCCTTGATGAACATGGATGCCAAAATTCTCACCAAAACACTAGCCAATAGGATCCAACAGTCCATTAAAAAGATTATTCACCACGACCAAGTGGGATTTATAACAGGGCTGCAAGTGTGGTTCAACATCTGCAAATCAACGTGATACACTACGTTAATAAAAGAAAGGACAAGACCCTCTTGATAGATGCAGAAAAAGCATTTGACAAAGTATAGCACCCTTTCTTGATTAAACTCTTCACAGTGTAGGGATGGAAAGAACATACCTCAATACCATAAAAGCCATATATGAAATGCCCACAGTAAATATTTCTCAATGGGGAAAAACTGACAGCTTTTCTCCTAAGTTCAGAAAAAGGGATGTCTACTCACCACTCCTGTTCAACACAGTACTAGAAGTTCTAGCCTCAGCAATCAGACAACAAAAAGAAATAAAAGTCATCCAAATTGGCAAAGAAGTCAAACACTTACTCTTTGCAGAAGAAATGATACTCTATATGAAAAACCTGAAATACGCCTCCCCAAAATTGCTCAAACTCATACAGGAATTCAGCAAAGTGGCAATATATAAAAATTAATGCACAGAAATCAGTTTCATTTCTATACACTAACAATGAAAAGGAAAGAGAAATTAAGGAATCTATCCTATTTACAATTGCATCAAAAGCTATACAATACCTAGGAATAAACCTAGTCAAAGAGGCAAAGGATCTGTATTCAGAAAACTATAGAACGCTCATGAAAGAAACTGAGGAAGACACAAAAGAATGGATAAACACTTCATGCTCATGGATTGGAAGAACATATACTGTCAATGCTCTTACACTGCTGTTGGGAATGCAAGCTGGTGTAGCCACTCTGGAAAATGGTATGGAGGTTCCTCGAGAAGTTAAAAATAGAGCTACCTTATGACCCAACAATTACAGTACTAGGTATTTACTCCAAAGATACAAAAGTAGTGATCTGAAGGGGTACCTGCACCCCAATGTTTACAGCAGCAATGTCCACAATAGCTAAACTATGGAAAGAGCCCAGATGCCCATCAACAGAGGAATGGATAAAGAAGATGTGAGATATATATATTATACATATATAATATATATATAATATTCCATTATATATAATGGAATATACGGAATATATGGAATTATATATATGAATTATATATAATGGAATATTACTCAGCCATTAGAAAAAATGAAATTTTACCATTTACATTGACATGGATAGAACTGGAGGGTATTATGCTGAGTGAAATAAGTTAGTCAGAGAAAAGAATTATCATATGGTTTCACTCATATGTAGAAGAAACGAAACAGCACAGAGGATCATAAGGGAAGCAAGTGAAAACGCAATGGAAAAAATCCGAAAGGGAGACAAACCATGAGCAAACCTTAACTATAGGAAACAAAGCAACGGTTGCTGGAGGGAAGGTAGGGGGATGGGGTAACTGGGTGATGGGCACTAAGGAGGGCACATGATCTGATAAGCATTGGGAGTTACATGTGATTGATGTATTACTGAACTGTACATCTGAAACTAATGATGTAGTGTATGTGGGTTGAGTTTAGATTAAAAAATGGGGAAGGATTTGATTAATGTAGTTTTTTTTTTAACATTTTTAATGTAGTTCTTTTAAAAAGATTGTGAAAGACCAAAAAAAAAAAAAAAAAAAAAAAGACTACACTAGAATTTGGAAACTATCAAAATAACCTAAGCAAGAAGTAAGGGTGGGAATAAAGGAGTGAATGTGAGACTCAACTCTTTTTTTTTTTTTTTTTTTTTTGAGACTCAAGTCTTAGTAATGATTCTCTAAGAGAAGCTAGGGAAGGTCAAATCACAAAGATGACTTAAATTCTATGCTAAGATGAGGAGAATGGAAGTACTACTCACATAAAGAGGAACTACCAGGAAAGGGAAGTTAGTTGAAGGAAAGGAAGTTGATTGAGTTACAAATATTCTAAGTTTCAAGAAAATAAGGGACAAGAGCAGAAGACAGTAGGAGCTACAGAACCAAAGCTCCAGAAGGTCTCAGTAGAGATATGATTTGCCCAGCTCTTTCTTAAAGAGCTCCCTTACCTTGGCTTCACTGATACCTCCCCATCCTCATTGAGACATTTTCCTCCCCCATTCCCTATATCCAAAGGTTCTGCCCAGGGTAGAACCTTCTCCCTTTAAGTGCTAACTACTGAGCACTTTTATCTGGGTGTCTCCCTGATATATCAACCTTTCATAAGTGCCAAAAATACAAATCACTTTATTTTAAAAATCAACTCTACAGACCCTATACCCTGACTTCTCTGTTGCCATACAGAGTACCATTATTCACCCAGTCACCTAACTCAAAAGATCCTTTGAAGGCTCCTGCTGGAATTTGGAGGTGGGGATACTGCGGGGAGGGATATCCCTGGGCAAGAAAAAAAGAAGACAGCAAAAGAATGAAAAGAAACAATTAGTAATAGGCGTGAACTAAGAAGATATGTAAAGACATGTGAGCCACAGGGAATGTTTCAAGAAAGTTAGGGGCTGGTAATGAATTTCTGAAAATATATAAATATCAAAAAGCTAGAGAAATGAGGCAATATTAAGAATTCACATTTTAAGAGTACTTTCTATAAACCAGGTGCTGTGCTAAACACGTTATAAATATAGTATCACTTACTCCAACAGCAATCTTATGGTGATGTGCATTATTGTTTCCTCCCTCTACCCCAACAAAACATGTGAGGAGATAATGGATTGAAAGATACTAAGGAATTTATGTTAAGGTCACACAACTAGTAAGCTGGATTGGGGTAGGGCTGAAATTTAAACCCAGATGTCTGAATGACTCCAGAAGTCACATTCTTTGAGAAATTTTACTTATGTATATATACGTTATGTATAATTTCATTGGAATGGATAAATGAGAAATATTCTGAGATTTTTTTTAATAGTCAATATTTTTTAATCTTTTACATGCCTCATCTCTACTTCTCCTTTTCACTTCCATGCATATCACTTGGAAACACATCTTATTAACTTAGTTATAAAGTCTTCCATGTTTTTCTGTAGTCACATACAAATATTCATAAGTACTTATACACAATTTGATAAATATGAGTTGTCAGTGTTTGATAAATAGGAGCATATTCACATATTCACATATTCACAGTTCAATGCATTTTGCTTTCATACTTAATAACACACGAAAATACTGCCAAGTCTAATAGAATAACTCTAATTCATTATTTTTAATGTTTCTATAATATGGATACACCATAATTCATGTGACCATTTCCCTGTTAACAGGCACTCAATTAGTTCCCAGTGTTTTGGGACAATGTTGCAATAAGTACTCTTAAATCTCCATGTTCTTACATATATCCATACATACCAGTTCTCTTGTTTCTAATGGCCAGATTCCCAAGTATGGAGTTACCGCCTTGAATTTTAACAGGTGTTGCCAGACTGCTTTCCAAAAAGACTGTAAGAATCACATTTCCTCTAGCAATCTAGGAAGGTATCCTTCCCTTTATAATCCTATCATCAATAAGTAGTACCATTATTTTTAAGTCTTCAGATATTTTATACCTCACTCTAGTTTGCATTTCTCTGCTGCTTAGTGCATTTGAACATCTTTTAATGTTTGCTTGCTTTTGAACTTTTTCTTCTATGAACTGTCTATTTATATGCCCATGTTTTAAATGGGTTATTTATCTTTTTTTTTTATTGGCTTGTAAAAGAATTTTGTATATTGCTGATCCTCAACCCTTTTCTGGGCTCCTATATTTTACATACAACTTCCTAGATGTTTATTTTCATTCTTGTCTTTCTAGTGTTCACATTTTAACTTTTGACCTACCTATATAACTATCTACCTTGTTTTCTTTCAGATAGAAAGCTACATGTGCTAATACCATTTAATAAAGAAACCATCTTTTCTCCAGTGAATTAAAATACAATTATTTTTCATATAATAAATTTTCATACTTACTGGGAGCTTCTTTTTTTTTTAAATATTTATTTATTCATAAGAGTGACAAAGAGAGAGGCAGAGACATAGGCAGAGTTGGGAAAGCAGGCTCCCTGTGGGAAGCCTGATGCGGGACTCAATCCCAGGATCCCACATGACAAAGATGCTCAGCCACTGAGTCATCCAGGCATCCCCTTACTGGGAGCTTCTTAACTATAGAAATACAAAAGCACCTTATACTCAAACTTCAGAAAACCAAAACAAGGAAAAAAAAATCTTAAAAGTGGACAGATAAGACATACTATCTACAGGGGAACAAGAATTTGAATGTCAGATTTCTCATCAGAAATCAGGGAGGCCAGAAAAATGTGGCACATTTTTCAAGTGCTGAAGGAAAATAACTGCCAATTCCAAATTCCTATCAGGATAAATTACCCCTCAAAAGTGAAGGGTAAATAAAGATATTCTCAAGTGAAGAACAAAAGGAATTTGTGACTAATAGATCTATCCTTAGGAAGTTCCCCAAACAGAAAGAAATAAGTAAATAAGGTTTAACTTCAGAAGAGGAAGAACAATGGAATGGTTAAAAGCAGTGGTTAATATAATGGACTATCCTCTCCTTATAAATCTTTTAAATCATATTTGATGATTGAACCAAAAGTTATAGCATTGTTTGATGTGCTGCTCAGTGTACATAGAGGAAATGTGACATATGTAAGAAGTGGAGAGGGTAAAAGGACCTAAATATAAGTAAGGTTTCTACATTTCACTTGAGGTAGTAAAATGTCAATACTAGCAGGCTGTGTGATGTTACACATATATAACTGTTATATCTAGGGCAATCACTAAAAAGAACCAGTATACTAAGCAATAAACTAAAAAAAAAATGTCAAACGGAATTTTTTTTTTTTTTTTTTTAAAGAGAGAGAGCGTGCAAGTCGGACGGGGAGGGGCAGAAGGAAAGAGAGGATCCCAACCAGACTCCATGATCAGCGTGGAGCTAATGGAGTTGGGGGGGAGGGTACTGAATCTTACCACCCAGGAATTACGACCTAAGCCGAAATCAAGAGTCAGATGCTTAACTGAATGAGCCACCCAGGTGCTCCCAAATGGAATTCTAAGAAATATTCAAGTAGCCTACAAGAAGCAAGAAAAGAGAAACAGAAATAAGAGGAAACAGAAAAGAAATAATAATAAAATGGCTGAATTAAGCCCTAAAATATCTATAATTACTTCAAATATGAATGGTCTAATTATACCAGTTGAATAGCAAAGAAAGGTAGTAAGGATTTAAAAAGAAACATGACCAAACTATATGTTGTCTACAGGAAACTCATTTTAAACATAATGACATGCATAGGCTGAAGATAAAAGAATGAAAAAAGATACATTGTGCTAATATC
Source organism: Vulpes vulpes (assembly GCF_048418805.1). NCBI lineage: Eukaryota > Metazoa > Chordata > Mammalia > Carnivora > Canidae > Vulpes > Vulpes vulpes. The sequence goes on along the minus strand of NC_132787.1, from coordinate 96,188,843 downwards.
ATTTCTTTCTTTTGTTTTTTGTTTTTTTTACTACTATCATTTCTTAAAAGCAAATTTGGCTATATTACTGTCAGAAAAAGTAGACTTCATAGCAAAGAAAATAACTGGATAAAGAGGGGCACGTCATAATGATAAAAGGATTAATCCACCCAAAAGATCTTAAATGTAGATCTTAAATGTATGTGTGGGGCACCTGAGTGGCTTAGTCAGTTAAGTATCTGCCTTCAGCTCAGATCATGATCTCAAGGTTCTGGGATCAAGCCCCACATCGGGGAGTGCTCAGTGGGGAGTCGGCTTCCACCTCTCCCTCTGTGCACATGCTCTCTCTCTCTTTCAAATAAATGGATAAAATCTTTCAAAAAATGTATATTCAATGAACAACTGACATTCAAAATACATTAAGCAAAGACTAATAGAGCTGAAAAAGAGAAAGAAAAAGGCACAATTACAGTTGGCAATCTCAGTAATCAAAGAACTACTAGATAGACAATCAACAAAGTGGGGAAGAATGGAACATCCCATCAACCAACAGGATGCAACTGACATGTAACTGACATCCAATACCAGCAGACTAGGTATTCCTTTCAAGGGCCAGTGGAACACTCACCAAGATACACCATATTCTGGGTCATACAACATATGTAAAGGAATTAAAATCATTTAGCTTATGTCTTCATTATGGAATAAGGCTAGACATCAATAATAGAAAGACAACAAGTAAATCTCCAAATACCCAGAAACGAGAGAACACACCCTAATCCACAGGTCAAAGCAGAAGTTTCAAAGGAATTTCTAGGAATACATAAAACTCAGTGAAAACGGAAATACAATATATAAAAATTTGTGAGAAACAATGAAAGCAATGTTGAGAGGGAAATCTATAGCACTATATGCTAACATCAGAAATGAGAAAAGGTCTTAAGTCAATAATGAAGAAACTAGAAAAAAAAAGAGAGTAGAATAAAGGTAAGGCAGGCGGAGGAAGAAAACAGGCAGAGGAAGAAAATAAATATATCAAAAAATCAATAAAATTGGAAGTAGAGACAAATGAATTAAATAAAGAACTAGTTCTTTGAAAAAGACCAATAAAATCAATAAAACTCCACTGAGAAAGATAGAAGGCACAAATTACTAATACCAAGAATGAAAGGTTTATCACTAAAGACTCTACAGAATACTAGTGTGCTGATAAAGACAAAACCAAAGACAGCACGAGAAGAAAACTATGTACCAATACATCTCATGTCTACATCTTAACAGAATATTAGCAAAAAGAATCCAGCAATATATAAAAATATTATATATCATGATCAAGTGGGACCTATTCCACATATGTTTAACATTCAAAAATTAAACAATGTAGTCCACCGTAACAAGGTGCTAAAGAAGAAAAAATATATAATCACATAAATTAACTAAATACACACTATATGATCTAACAATTGCATTCTTGGGTATATATCCCAGAGAAATAAAAATATGTTCACACAAAATTTCAAAGGTTTATAGCATTTGTAATTGTAATAGCCTATAACTGGACACAACCCAAATGTCCTTCGACAAATTAATGGTTAAACAAACTGTGATACAGTCATACCATAGAATACTACGCAGCAATAAAAAGAAACAAACTATTGACGTACTCAACAACTTGAATGGATCTCAAAGGAAGTATGCAAAATAAAGAAATCTCAAAAAGTCATATACTATATGATTGTGTTTATACTACATTTTTGAAATAGGCAAAATTATCAAGTTGGAGAATAGTGGTTACCAGCGGTTAGGAACTGGGGTGTGATGAGATGGCTAATTATATGAAACTATATATATGTATAAACACTCAAATGAGTGCTTGTGAAATAGAGGAAATCTCAGTAAATTCTGTGGATATATTAATGCCAATTTTCTGCTTTAAAAATTGTACTACAGTTATACAAGATACTACTATTGGGGAAGGTTAGTGGAATGGCACATGGGGACCTCTTTGTATATTTTTTTGCAACTTCCTGTTAACCTATAATTATTTCAAAATAAAAATTAAAACCACGCATATTTATTTAATTGCAATTGGTACAAGTGGAATTAAAGAGAAAAACTGAGAATCTTATCACAGCCCAAAGCTTCAAGACATACAGCTGAAAGTCACCACATAATACAGATGCATAAACAGAAATTTTTTTACAGTCTGCTATAACCATTAAATTTATATCCATTCCGTCTTTCTCCAAATAGCTGTTGGAGCAAGAATCATTTTCTATGTTGACGTGATGATCATCTTACCAACTGCAACAAAACCACGTTCTTTTTTTGTAGTTCCTTTCCTTTGTGAAGTACATTCTCATCCTTCTCTTCTGACCTTAACAATGGCTGCAAAATAGGCAGTACAACTGATGTAGTATTATTTGTCCAAAGTTATAGGGCTTTAAAATAGTAAAATCAATTCGATAGTCTTCTGACTCCTACTCCAATACTTCCCAGTCACATATCACTCTGAAATTTTATGCAGTACTACAGAACCCAAAAAGATAGCATATTATAGGAGAAAGTCAAAGAAGGAATGGGCATGATGCACATTATACCAAAATTCTGTGCAACAGTCTCTTGCTCTTCCTTGATAAGTGGTCATGAAACCAGCAATTTTATATTTTTTTTACAACTTTTATATTTCAACTAATTTTGATATTTTAATGACCGCATACTAACCTCCAGTGAGATTCTTCTCAACCTGTTTAACTGGGTCAGAAGAAGCTTATATGATGAATACAAAGTCTATCATCCCCACTGCAGAAGTACCAAAACTTCATGAAGCACATGCTATACTCATGATGAACTTGCAGAATTATCTTTTCTTGAAAAAGTAAAAAAAAAAAATTTTTTCATAACTCCTTTGCGGGTTTTAAGCCACCAACTATTATTGTAATCACACACAAAATAATTTTTTTATTGTCCCAGAAAGCAATTACAAATTGTAATCACACACAAAATAACTTTTTTTATTGTCCCAGAAAGCAGTTTTCAGCTTCTGAACATCAGCGAAAACCAAGAATTTTACAAATTTGTATGAACTTCTCTATTTATATATTAAATACACTTATTGAAAGTAATATACCAATTTTCCTTTGAAGTATACTTAAAGTAGATTTCAGAATTAGCACTTAGTTCTAAGTATAGTAATAATAGAAATGAGACAATGAGAAGAGGATGGGCTTTTCAGGAAAGAAAAAGAAAATCACCTATTACAAAGGTCAAAGTTATCAAAATAAACACCAGTTTCAGAGGAGCACTTACTGTGTTGCTTTGATTGCCCCCTATATACCTATGCTGGAAAGTGGGGCTTTAGGTCTGTAGGCCTTCTTCACCTTTAGGTGAAAAAATGGAAGAAAAAAATCCAAAAGAGGTATTTCCATTTATGGTTTAAGAAAGAAGTTCTTAAAAAAAAAAAAACAAAAAACCCATACAAGCCTTTATGAGTAAAGATTCCAGAGATTTTCCTAACTTTTCTGGGTTTATCTCTTTCACTATAGAGCTTTGCTCTTAGAACGAAAGTGGGTTGAGAACTATGGGTCACGGACCTTAGACTATGAACTCTTCCAGGGTTTGGCATACCAGACATAAAGCAGGTGTCAGGTTACTACTCCTGAAGAAGAAATGAATTTATGAATCAAATAAATACCTGCATCATCCTGCCTGGTGTGGAAAAACAGGAAACCCAAGGGTGAGAGTTTAGGCCTCAGGGCGAAGGCTGATTGTAAAGCAGCGTGAGCACTGGATGCCTGCTGGGAAGATCACCTGGAGAGCTGTGGGCATGGGTGTGTTAATCTGAAACAGCTCATGTTCCACGAGTGCTTTGAACACTGTTCTAAGTGCTGTATGAACTACCTCGATTAACAAAGCAATCTTAACAGATACACTAATGTATCCCATTTTACAGATGAGAAAAACCGAGGCACAGACGCCCTCCAAAAAAATACCACAACGCAGGGCAAGTGGTTAGAGGCAACTGAAAGCCTCAAAGGTCCCCCCACAACATGCCGTACTGTAAATTCAAGGGAACAAGCTCCGTTCTGACCTTGGTGCCACCGAGAGATACTTTTTTTTTTTTTTTAAAGGTTTTATTTATTTTAGAGAGAGAAAGACTTGGGGGGCGGGGGGGTGGAGAGAGAGAATCTCAAGCGGATTCCACGCCGAGCTCGGGAGCCCGGAGCTCATGACCTTGAGCTGAGGTCCCCAGTGGGTCGCTGCAGAAAACTAAAAATACTTGAGCGACCAAGGCTGAACGTCAAGCATGTGGTCGGGGGCGCGGGGGGGGGGGGGGGGAGGGCGTCAATTCAAAGGGTTCCTGCTGTTAACAAATTTGGGAGAGGCGTGGGGGGAGGAGGCTGATCCTACGGGAAAACCTGAGATCCAACCAAAAGAGCCTCTGGTGACCCCGCCGATGGGACAAGTGGGGAGACAGCGATGCACGGAGCCAAGGGCGGGCCAGCTAGAAGAACTCTGATCTCTGGAGTCCCCCCGACCCAGATTTTGGCCCCTCCTGGCCCCTCCTCCTGGCGGTCAGTTGCCCAAGATCCTGGCCCCTACCCCCCAAAGGGGCCGCTACAGGCCGCCCGACGAGCTGCAGGCTGCGCTTCGTACAAGCGGCTCGCTACTGCGCCCACGACAGCGAGCGCCGGGGCAGCGCCAAGGTGGTTCTGAATCCCGAGCGGTCGCAGCACGGTCATTCACGCCCCCGCGGGCCGCGCAGCGCCGCCAATGCGGGCAGCCCCACCGAGGCTCCCACGGGCCGGCCTGCCCGCCAGGCCTCGCGCAAAGCCGTCCCCGCCACCTGCGGACAGGACCTCACCTGTCCGCCTAGAAAGCAGCGGGCTCGGCCGCAACGCTCCTGCTTAGACGTCACCGGGAGCGGAAGTCCCGCCTACCCTGACGTCAGAGCGCCGCGCCGCGTCGCGCCGCGGGAGGCGGTCCCTCTCGACGCGCGACGTGCTCAGGGCTGGGAGCTCCTGGAGCCGGGCGTGTGGGGTACGTGTTCGCGGGGCGGCGAGGCGGCCGGGGGGGTGTAGCTGCGCTGGAGCCCTGTCCTCCCCGCCACCTGAACGTCACCCTCCTCTTATTCCGGTTGTTCCGCTGTGCCCCGTTCTCCATGCTCGTGTTTCCCTTCCTCCGTTAATGGTTCCATCTCTTCCTCTGCCACACACCCAGGAAAGTTGATTCTCAGGTGACCTTGTCCGTTAGCATTTCGACGGCCCGCCTGGGCCACTCCGCACTTTTAGCAAAATGTGGGGAAATGTCGGTTCCAGAGGTATGTCGAGCTTAAGGCACCCAACCTCCATGAAGACAAAGGTGACAGTGGCCTTGTGCACTGCTGCATCCCGAGTACCTGGCACGTAGGAGGCGAGCGGCGTTGCTCGGTGCAGCAGCGCGGGAGCGAAGGCGACGTGGGCCAGGAGGAAAGCAGGGAGTGGACCGGCAAGGCAGCGACTCAGCCACGGCTAAGCGCCTTCATCCTTTGGTATTCAGCTTCTCCGGGATAGACCCCACCCTCCAACCGCTTGTCCGGCATAGACTGGTACCGCTCGTTCATTTCCTCTCAGCTTTTCAGTGTTACTTCCTTAAATACAACAGTTAACACGATGGGTGTAGAAAAAGCCTCTTAAGGTCCAAGACTTTTTTTTTTTTTTTAATGAATTAACTCATTTTTAAATCCTCACAGCAGCCCAGTGAGGTCACTATTAACCCGTGACCGTAGAGTCTGGAAACACAAATCCACAAAATTAATAAATGAGTGACTCTTTTGCATGGCATTGCGTATGTTCAAGGTCTGCATTACTTTTTTTTTTTTTTTGTCTTCACAGTTTTTTTTTAAATTAATTTTTATTGGTGTTCAATTTAAAGGTCTGCATTACTAATGCACAACTCAATGTATGCATCTCAATGAACAGGATTCACTAATGCAGGCTTTCTTTCAGGGCTTGTGAATGCTTTTGCGGTGCATTTCATTAAATAAGCCAGAAAACTTAACTGAGGGAGTTCAGTCATTTATTTATTTATTTATTTATTTATTTATTTATTTATTTATTTATTTATTTATTTATTGAGTTCAATCATTTAAAAAAAAATCTTTCTAGGCTGATGGCTACTCTATTATTATCCCCATTTTTACTTGCAGGATAAAATAAGGCACAGAGAAATTAACTTGCCCAAGGTTGCTTGGCAGAGCTGGGTTCTACAACTCTGTACAGGGCATAATGCTTGGATGAGTTCCCACCACCTCTGCTTGTGGTGAAGCACTTATTCTACACCTGGGTTACTTGCAGCAGCCTCATTGTTTTTTCTTTAAAAAAAATTTTTTTTTTTATTTATTTGAGGGAGTGAGTAGTGTGTAACAAGATAGGGGAGGGAAAGAGAGAAGCAGACTTCTTGCTGAACAGGGAGCGGGATGCGGGACTCCATCCCAGGACCCTGAGATCATGACCTGAGCCGAAGGCAGAAGCTTAACCAACTGAGCCACCCAGGTGCCCCAGCCTCATTCTTTTCCATGCATTCTCTCTGCTGTTTCTGGAATGCCCATACTCTCTTCAGCAAAGCTTTCATATTTTTGTGCACACTATTCTGTCTGGCAGGATTGTTCTCTCTCCCTTTCTTAGTCCTTCCGTCATCTCTAACACTAACACATCATGCAAGATTCACCTTGGCATGGCATTTGCTGGTGCCCCAAGGTGGAGACCTATATCAATGATACTTATGTTCTTCTGTTAGGGTGCTTATTTGTCTCCAGCATCAGACTGTGAGATCCCAGAGAACAAGTACTCCTTCCTTCTTATATCTTTGTATTCCCTAGGTCTAGAAAAGGGTCTGAGACACTGTGAGCATTCTGTAAATCTGTGTTTAAATGATTCCACTCAAATAGCGCCCTGTGAGGCCTGTAGGATCCATTTGGCATGTGTTCTAGGTGAACTTGTATTGTCACACCTGAAAACCAATATGGAAAAAAAGATATATAAAAACTCCACAATACATAGACAATGAATTAGAAAGTAGGAAATAAGAAAGTAATAAAAGAAAATTAAATGGTGGGGGTGCCTGGATGGGTCAGTCAGTTAAATATATAACTTGGTTTTGGCTCAGGTCATGATCTTGGGGTCATGAGTTCAAGCCCTGCATTGGCCTCTGTACTCCATGGGGAGTCTGCGTGAGATTTTCTTTCTCCCTCTTCCCCTGTCATTCCCCCTACTCTCCACTCATGCACAGACACACTCACTCACTTTCTAAAATAAGTCTTTAAAAATAAAAAAGAAAAGTAAATTACAATGTGAAGGAGAGTGGGTCAGTTAGGTTGGACAGTCAAGGAAGCATCTGAGCTGTCCTAAATGGTAAGAAATCAGCCAGAAAATGTAGTCGAAGGTAACTCCTGCATTCTTCTCATCCCCTGTGTTCGTTCAGTCTTCCCTTTCTTTTGGATATTTGTTTGTTTGTTTGTTTGTTCATGAGAGAGAGAGAGAGAGAGAAAGCACAAGCAGCAGAGGGAGAGGTATGCACCTCCCCTGGAGGTGGGAGGGAGAGTAGCAGACTCCTCACTGAGCAGGGAGCCCAACCCAGGGGCTTGATCCCAGGACCCTGGAATCATGACCTAGCCGAAGGCATGTGATTAACCAGCAGAGCCACTCAGGTGCGACCTCTTTATTTTATTTAAAACATTTTTAATACAAGTGTAGTTAACATGCAGTGTTTTGTTAGTTTCAGGTGTACAATATAGCATTTCAACAATTCCACATATTACTCAGCGCTCATCATGACACCTATCTTCTTAATCCCCATCATCTATTTCACCCATCCTCACCTACCCACCTCCCATCTGGTAACCATCTGTTTGTTCTCTATAGTTAAGATTCTGTTCTTGGTTTGTCTCTTTTATTTTTTCCCTTTATTCATTTGTTTCTTAAATTCCACATGTGAGTGAAATCATACAGTATTTCTCCAACTGGCTTATTTCACTTAACACTATACTCATTAGCTCCATCTATGTTGTTGTAAATGGTAAGGTTTCATTCTTTTTTATGGCTGAGTAATATTCCATTGTATATAATACTATTTCTTCTTTATCTGTTCTTCTATTGATAGACGCATGGGCTGCTTCCATAATGTGGCTATTGTAGATAATGCTGCTATAAACAAAAGGGTGCATGCATCCCTTTGAATTAGGGTTTTTATATTATTTGGGTAAATATAGAGTAGTTTGAGTCCTGGATCGTATAGTAGTTCTATTTTTAATTTTTTGAGGAACCTCCATATTGTCCTTTAATACTAGCTGACTCGTATCCTAGAGCACTTCTCTATCTAAACACTCCTCTCCTTCCCCATAGCTTTAAATACCATTTATAGGTTACTCTTGAAGTCACATTTCCAGCCTAAACTGTTCCCATGGGTTCCAGGCTTATAGACTAGACAACCTTCCTAACATTTCCACTTGAAAGCTAAATAGGCATCTCAAAGTTAACATATCCCACACAGAACTATTGATTTCCCACCCCAAGGACAGGAATGCATCCAGATCTGAGTACAAAGTTGAAACAGGATCTAGAAAAAAACAAACAGCTGAGAACCGAGGCAGGATTCTCTCTCTAGACTTCACTTCTCTCTGGGCATCTGTTTTGTTATCATTCTTTGGTCCTCAGGCTCCATGACAGAATATGGCTGTTTACAGCTCATGCAATCTATGTTGTAGGTTGAAGAGTTGTTAGTGCTGTTCAAATAGTTTCTGCTTTCCACCTTCTAGGCACTTGCTAGGAAGGTACTTCCCTTATAGTTCAGGGGACGGTGGGAGGAGGGGCGTGACCAGAAGATGTGAATAGTTCTGTCCAATGAGTTATGAAGAAAAATGTTATGTCCCTGCCAGGTTGAGCAGTTGATTCCTTATGTGAGATCCTCCGTCACCGTTTTCTTTGACAATGTGATGACAACATTCAAGATGGTGTCTGTCCCAACAGCTGGTATCCTTGAGTAGCTGCTGTTGTATAAAGCCTACTGATCATCTTGTGATGAACAAATGGGAGGAAGAAATGCACTTTGTTGTTATTTTTGGTGTTGTTATGGCAGTAAAATGTAGCCTATATAGGCTGCCTGGGCTCTTTCTTCTCCTCTCTTGATTTTAATTCCAAATACTTGGGGGATAATTTCTGATTGGCTCAGTTTGGGTCTGGCTTCTAGCAGTTGTCCAATGATGAATGAAAGGGCTAGGGGTCATATTGTATCTTATACAGAGGGGCTCTCTACTACAGTAAAGGGGGTCATAGTGAGTAGGCAAACATTCCACAAGGGTGTCTCCTGTAAACACGTGGCTATAAAAATTCGACCATTGTATACTGATTTTAAAACAGTATATGAAATTGAAGCACTTTGACCTTTTACATAAAAATTTTAGACTCTTATTATTCATTCAATATTTATTGACCACCTATTACATTCCAAACTCTTTTAGGCACCAAGGACACAAAGGTAATCCAGAGAGAAAAACCCTTGCTCTCACAGAAACACAAATAAATGAAATGCATTAATATACAATGATGGCAGAACTAAAAGGATATGAGTCAAGGGTGAGGAGTGCATTGGTTACCTATTGTTGCTTAACAAATTACCCTCAAACATAGCAGCTTAAAACTGTAGATATTTATTATCCCACAGAGCCTTTTGAGGGTCAAGACTCTAGAGGCAGATTAAATGGGGGATCTAGCTCTAAGTCTTTCATGAGGTCTCAGCCAAGCTGGCTGAGCAGAGCTGCAGATATCTCAAAGCTCCACTGGGGCTGGAGAACCCATGGCTGAACTCAATCATGTGTTTATTGGTCAGTCACTGTACCTCATTGGCTGTTGGCCAGTGGCTGACCTACTCCAGGGGCACCTGGGGGCTCATTATAAAATCATTCAGGAGCTGACTCCATATTTCACTGATGAAGCAATGTCCGCAAAAAGATGCAATGCAAAGTTTTCTGATTATTTAACTTCATGACTGAGTGGCAAGGAATAATTTATGGAAAGAAAGCTTCAAATCATAAATTGAGGCTTATGTAAATAGGCTAATTATAGAACTCTAAGGAATATAATGGCCAAAATGAGAGAGAGACTTGTATCAATTAATATTTATTGAACGTTTACTATATGCCAAGTTTTGTGCCAAATGCTTTATGTAGTTCTAAAAGGAGAAGAGAAATTTCAAGACAGTTCAGATGATGACCTCAGATAAATGGTCTCCTTTTTTCCCTATCCATTTGGATTCATGTTTTTTGAGTCTTAGAGAAAGACTATAACAGGAAGCAGAAAGAAGTGATATTCCCACATAATCTGTGAGAGATTTTGGGATCCCAAGGCAGTACTCCTCAGGAACTATTGGGACAGATTATAGTACATATAGGAAATATGTCTCTTGTTGAACTCAGAGAAGCCTCTGTACAGTGTCCCATGGCCATGAAGTGATTTCAGGGGACTGTTAATCACATTCAGCCCTTACAAGGAGGAACTTGCTGTGGAGGTTGTGTCAGAGCCTCTTGGCATCTCATAGGCAATGTCAATGAAGAGAAAGAGAAGAAAAATAGTTGTATTTATGATATGGCCCAGATAAGCTATGGAGGGACCCATGAAAACAACTCCTGGAAACTGCCACACATGTTGAAGACCCTTTAGTGAAGGTAAGAGAGTAGCTGGGGACACTTTGCAGAAGGGATGGAGAGCCCACAATAGCAATGAGGATGAAACAGAGAAAGGTGTGACACTTAGATATTTATGATAGGAAAGAATACTTCATTTTTCCCCCAAGATTTTATTTATTCATGAGAGACACACAGAGGGAGGCAAAGACATAGGCAGAGGGAGAAGCAGGCTCCTTGCGCAGAGCCCAAAGTGAGACTCCGTGCAGGACTCGATCCTGGGATCATGCCCTGAACCAAAGGCAGACACTCAACCACTTAGCCACCCAGGTGTCCTAGAAAGAATACTTCTGATGGATGTTATAAAGATGTTAGAAGGTCCTGTACTTACTAGTAAAGTATATTCTCTTCTTCCTCATTATTCCATTGCTCAGAACGTTGAAACTCTTGGTTAGACCCCTTTTGAAATAGGAAATGGAGATTGAAGATTATGTAAAAAGAAATGTGAGGAAGAAAAAGAACAAAGAAATAGAAGAAATTTTTTTTTCTAAATATAGGAGACAACTAAAATTTATTCTGAATATGTGTTCTTTTTTAAAAATATAAATTCATTAGCCAACATAAAGTACATACTTAGTTTCAGGTGTAGCGTGCAATGATTTATCAGTTGTGTTTAATAACCAAAGCTCATCACATCATGGGCTCTCCTTAATGCCCATCACCAAATTACCCTATCCCATTACCCACCTCCCCTCCATCAATCCTCAGTTTGTTTCCTATAGTTAAGAGTTGCTCATGGTTTTTCTCCCTTTCTGATGACTTCCCATTCAGTTTCCCTCCCTTTCCCTATGATCCTTTGCACTGTTTCTTACATTCCATATATGAGTGAAACCATATTATAATTGTCTTTCTCTGATTGACTTACTTCACTCAGCAGAATACCCTCTAGTTTTATTCATGTCGATGTAAATGGTAAGATTTCATCCTTTCTGAAGGCTGGTAATAATTCCATTTTGCGTGTGTGTGTGTGTGTGTGTGTGTGTATGTGGTATATATATATATATATACATGTATATATATTTATATACACACACACATACCATATCCATTGTGTGTATATATACCAGCAGAATATATATATTCTATAAGAAGATACATATATATATATATATATACCATATCTTCTTTATCCATTCATCTGTCGTTGGACATTTGCACTCTTTCCAGTTTGGCCATTGTGGACATTGCTGCTATGAATACTGGGGTGCAGGCGTCCCTTTGGATTATTATATTTGTATCTTTTGGGTAAATATCTAGTAGTGCAATTGCTGGATTATAGGGTAGCTCTGTCTTTAACTTCTTGAGGAACCTACCTTCTGTTTTCCAAAGTGGCTGTACCAGCTTGTATTCCCAACAGCAGTGTAAGAGGGTTCCCCTTTCTCTGCATCCTCACATCTTCTTTTCCTGTCTTGTTCATTTTAGCCATTCTGACTGGTGTGAGGCGGTATCTCATTGTGGTTTTGATTTGTCTTTCTCTGATGCCGAGTGATGTGAGGCATTTTTTCAGGTGTCTGTTAGCCGTATATGTCTTCTTTGGAGAAATGTCTGTCTGTATCTTCTGCCCATTGCTTGACTGGATTATTTGTTTTTGGGGTGTTGAGTTTGATATGTTAGTTATAGATCTTGGATGCTAGCCCTTTATCTGATATGTCATTTGCAAATATCTTCTCCTATTCTGTAGTTGCCTTTTAGTTTTGTTGACTGTTTCCTTTTTTTGTGCAGAAGCTTTTATAATCTAGATGAAGTCCTAAAATTGTTCATTTTTACTTTTGTTTCCCTTGCCTTTGGAGCCATGTCTAGCAAGAAATTGCTGCAGCTGAGGTCATAGAATTTGCTGCCTGTGTTCTCTAGGATTTTGATGGATCCTATCTCACATTCAGGTCTTTCATCCATTTTGAGTTTAACTTTGTTACGGTATAGGAAAATGATCTAGTTTTATTCTTCTACATGTGGTTGTCCCAATTTTTGCAACACCATTTATTGAAGAGACTATCTTTTTTCCCACTGGATATTCTTTCCTGCTTTGTCAAAGATTAGTTGACCATAGAGTTGAGTGTCCATTTCTGGGTTCTCTATTTTGTTCCATTGATCTTTGCGACTCTCTTTGTGTTAGTACCATACTGTCTTGATGATCACAGAGTTGCAATAGAGCTTGAAGTCTGGGATTGTGATGTCACCAGGTTTGGTTTTCTTTTTCAGCATTCCTTTAGCTATTTGGGGTCTTCTCTGGTTCCATACAAATCTTAGGATTATTTCTTCCAGCTTTGTGAAAAATGTCAGTGGTATTTTGATATTCTCAATATATGTTCTAGAGATAGAACCAATAGTCATAAATATCAGTAACTTTTGAATTGTGGTTTTCCACTGGCTCTAATAATGAGTTTTCTCCTTTGTAAATATTTTACTGTAGGTAGTTCTAAAAGCTTGTAAACATAAAATTGCTTCATGCAGCTTCCGTAAGATGGCTCTGGTGCACCCTGGGATCCACATTAATATCTTTTTCAAACACCTTAGATCAAGAAAACTGATCCACATAATGATTTATCTTAAGCATAAGTTAAAAATCAATAGCTAAACCACTGACAAAGCCATATTTTTAACTCCTATATTATAGCTATCCTATTTCAGTTGGCATTTAATTATTCAGAGACCCAAAGAGATAGATAGCTCTAAAGACCAGTACACTTGATCTGTGAGATTTGGAAATTCTTGCCAAAGGACTATTCACTGATAGCATTGCCGTTACAGAGGCACTGGCCTTATAAAAGAATGAATTTTTAAAATCTCTGGCAAACATCAACATTTAGATGTTTGGGCCACCAATGTGTATGTTTGTGTATGTACACACACACACACCATACACATACATATTTGTTAGAGACTAAAATAATATTTTTAAGACTTTCAAGGTAATTCACCATATATAATGTAACTGCAACTCAAATATTTTGTTTAATCCATTGATATGATCCCTTAATTCCCCTCAATGAAACCACCATAAAGAAGCTTTTAATGTCAGGGCAGGGAATAGTGAGGATAAGAAAATATGGGAGATGTAATTCAACTATCTATATAAATTAAAGCCAAAGTAGAGCTTGGAACTAGCTACACATGAATGTCCCTTTAGAGTACTGTATATTTTCATTTTATTGGATTCCTCAGAAACTAATTGCTCTGTTCAACAAGGTCTCTGTGGGATAATCATATTGCTATTCTTATAAATTATTCCTTATTTTTTAATGGAAATTTCCCAGCAAAATAAGAATGGAATTTTTCATAAATCAAAATGTCTTCCATATCATCCATTTATTGAACTGTTGTGGACTAAAAAATGGCTCTCCAAAGATGTCCATGTCCTAATCTCTGGAGCCTGTGAATATTCTACCTTTCATACAAAAGGGACTTTGCAGATGAGATTAAAAAGTGGTATGGATCTCCAGATGGGGAGATTATCCTGGATTATCCAGGTAAACCTAATGTAATCCAAAGGGCCATAGGGGACGGGATAGGAGGTGGGCAGAATCAGAAGGGATAATGTAAAGGTGGAAGCAACACTCCTAGTCAGAGAGACAGGTCAGAAGGTGCTAGGCTGCTAGCTTAAAGATGCAGGAAGGAGATAAAACCCAAGGAATGCAGGTATCCAAGTGCTGGACAAACCAAAGAAATAGGTTCTCTCCTGCATCTTCCAGAAGAGACACAATCCTGCCACCATCTGGTTTTAGCCCAATGTAGTTGACTTGGAAGTTCTGATTTCCAGAACTATAAGATGGTAAATTTGTGTTGTTTTAAGACATAGATTTGTGATCATTGGGATCCCTGGGTGGAGCAGCGGTTTAGAGCCTGCCTTTGGCCCAGGGCGTGATCCTGGAGACCCGGGATCGAATCCCACGTCGGGCTCCTGGTGCATGGAGCCTGCTTCTCCCTCTGCCTATGTCTCTGCCTCTCTCTCTCTCTCTGTGTGTGTGTGTGACTATCATAAATAAATAAAAATTAAAAAAAAAAGATTTGTGGTAATTTGTGGCAGCAATAGGAATGTACCAACTAAATAAAGGCTTAGATCATTTCTGTTTTGTAAATGAATAATATTAGCCAGGTAGATTTCAAACTTCAGAGTGTTAGCTGTTGCCAAAATACTATGCCATCTCTTACTTCCACCAAACATTTCCCCTTCATTGCACCTTTATCCTGCTGTTGGCTGAACATTCTTGTTTGATATGACTTTTGACATGTATTCAGTCTTGACAGAGAGAAAGCCAGTTAACTCAGCTAATATATGTTTTTTCGTTTAGCTTTCTTTGGGCTTAGCCATGTGCATTGGTTTTTTAAAGTTAATAGCTTAAAAATGCAGTATGTTGTTGCCTTAAAAAAATCACAGAGCCATTTTATACTCAGCCTAAACCAACCAAACTTTAATATTTAATAGCTTTAATGAGGCCCAGGTCTACAATTCAGCTCTCTGAATTATCCATCAGAGGTACTGCCCTCTGATCCTGAATACCACACAACAGAGGAACTGAAATATTTATTATTCTCTTGCCCTTTGTTAAACTATTGCATCTAGGATTTAGAAACCTTTAAAAGAGTCTTTGGCCTTACTTTTCATAGTCTAGTTCCTAGAAAACTAAATGTAGTCACATTGTTAACAGAGTTCAATTCCATTCTTAAATTCCATTTTAATTCATGATTTTCTTTAGAATTCTTAACTGAAATTGACAAAGTTAAACAAGAATTTAAAAGAAATATTGAAATTCCAATGTTATTGGGCATCTTGACTTTTAGTTATCATAGTATAGATTTTTGTAACATTTCAGAAAGGTTAGAGAATCACATTCACTTTCCCTCTCTGGAGGATTTTTCCCCTAGATGGTAAAGCTGAGATATCAGCCCCAAAGAACATCTGTGGGTATTGAGTGGATGCATAAACTTTTGACTGCTCATATCTGGCCTTTTCTTTGTGTTTGGAGAAATGCCCCACAGATGAGTCCTATAAGATCTTAAGCATTGTTCTAGGCTTGGCTAGAGACAACTTCTTATAGCCAAGAAGATGAGATTATCCCATATAAAACTGTCCTGGTATCATAGATGAGCTCACCATCCAGTGTCACATTGAATAGCCTGCTTTCAAGTCAGAAGAGGGGGAATCAGTGAACTATAAGTTGGGTAAGGAGAGCTTTTAACTGAAGGAAGTTCTTGAGTCCTATCTTGAAAGATAGCTGGTATTTTCATAACGGAAAAAAGAAAATGGTATTCTAGCTGAGGAGATAATTTAACAAAATTAACTGGTCTAAAATGGCAAGATCCAGTGGAGAAAAGCTGGCTCAGTCTCAGTTCTGCAGAATCAAAACAAATAAGGCTCTTTCCCTTAAATGTTTTCACTAGGGTTGTACACATTTTCTACTGAAGAATTGCTCTGAGTTCCTCCATGTTTATTTCAACATCCTCTTGCAAACCTGTATGCCCTTACATATCACCTACCCTCTGTTTAGAATGCTTTTGCTTTTCCTGGTAACTCTACCCCAAATAGAAAAGTCCTACACATCTTTCAACACTCAAATGGCACTGCCCTCATTTTCCCAGGCAGAATCAGGCTCCTGGACTTTTGAAATACCTTGAACATATTTAGAGTTTAGCACTTACTTCGTCTATAGTATGTTCTCATTACTGTAGTTTTGTTTGTTTGCTTTTATTTTGCTGAAACATTTAAAAGTGTGTACCTGAAATCATATTATATTAACCTTGAATATTTTAGTATGAGTCTCTTAACAGATAAGACATTTTTTGAGATAAGTACCTTTTAAATTATTTAAATTCAATTAGCCCAACATATACTAAATCATTAGTTTCAGATGTAGTTTTCAATAATTCATCAGTTGAGATAAGGACTTTTAAGAACAGAGCACCACTGCCATTATCACACCTCATAAATTAACAATAGCTCTGCAATATCTTTTTACTACCCAGTCTTTATTCAATTTTTCAATTTCTTTAAAATGGATTTAGCTGACTACATCCTCAAGGTTCCAATTTGGAGCTTCTAGAACAACCATAAAGATTTGTGTTTTACCATTGGAGTACCTTAATATTGTCATTTAAACTGATTGCAGAACTTCTGTTTTAGGCAGCACAACTAAGACAAAAATTAAGATAGAAAATAGAATGGAGAATAAAATTTCAGCCTTGAAGACAGCATGGTTTTGGATTTATTACATAATGTACTTTTCTAAGCCAGTTCCTAGCTTTCTGGGGGAGAAATCCATCTTGTCCAGCAGTAGTCCCAGGACAGCTAACGAACAGTTGGAGATGCAATAACCTCCTGAGGGTAAGAACAGGACTTTCCTTATGGGTCTTAAGACCATAGACTCATGGTCAAACCAAATGAATAATAAGAATAAAGCCAGAATATATTTTCCACTCCCAATATTTCTTTCCAAGGTGGAATATCTAAATAAGTGTAACATTCCTGGCCTCTCTCAATCCCTTCCTCAATTTGCCCCAGGAAAGTGAAATGACTTGCCTGATCTGTAAGTTTTGGAAGAATTAACTGTACATGTTTAACTTATCTCTGTATTCTTCTTGGGACTACCTTTCCACAGGGTGTAGGAAGTCTTTGTTCTCTATGATATAACCTGGGCAAGTCTCCACCCTGATAGAATGCTGTTTGGGTAAAACTGCCTTTGGCATTCATCATGCTGTCCGTTTGGACTTGCATGCTGGCTATGGACCCTAATATAGCCTTTATTGGAAATCCACATGATGTTTTGGTTTCCATATGTTCTATTCCTAGTCTTCTCAGTGCTTTTAGAATCCTGATAGCAAATTGTTTCTTAATCCAAACTGTTAGACATAGGGTGGATCACACGTCCCCTCTTCAGTAGCATCCAGTGCTTGACTGTGGTGTGATCTACTGATCTACCTCCCTACATGTTATTGGTAATGCTTATGCTTATTCACTTACCTGCCCATTCTTTTTTCTTTTTCTTTCTTTCTTTTTTTTTTTTTTTTAAGATTTTATTTATTCATTCATGAGAGACACAGGCAGAGGGAGAAGCAGGCTCCATGCAGGGTGCCCAATGTGGGACTCGATCCCGGGACTCCAGGAGCACGCCCTGGGCCAAAGGTAGGGGCTAAACTACTGAGCCACCCAGGGATCCCCTATTTTCTATGCTCTTGAATAATTTAAGTAGTGTTGGAACTATCAATAATTTATATTTTCCTAAAATCATCCTTTTAATCCAGGTTCTCAAATTTATTGACTCAGAGTTGAGCCAAATAGTTGCTTATGAATCTTGCAGTTTCCTCTGTATTTGTGGTTATTCCATTATCATTTCCAATTATTGTGCTTTGTGGTATCTCTCATTTCCCCCACTTGATTAGCTGACCTAATGGTTTATGTTAATCTATTTTTAAGATTTTTGGAGAAAGCATTTGTTGGATTTACATGATAGTTTCGCATGTTTCTCCTTTTAAATTCATTATTGAATACATTTTATTTATGATTCTTCCCTTCTGCTTTCCTTGGCATTCTTTTTTCCTAACTTTAGTCTCTTTGGTAAATATACATTTTCTATCTATGAATTTTCCCTTGAGCTTTGCTTGTATCCCATCCTTCTGATGTCCTGATGAGTAAAGTCCTTTGATAAACAAGCAGATTGCTCATTTGAGAGATCTATAGTCCTGTTAGGAGATAGTTGAATGATCTATTGTTTGGGTAAATACATTTTCAGGAAGTCTTTTAAGCAATAAAGTTATTGCCAATAATTTCCTGACCTTCCACTAAGAGGTTGTATTTGGTGCCACATTAGTGTCAAGCTTGGCTAGGTGGTTTGTTTCAGACAATGACATATTAACAGATGGTTCATTGAAGGATTCTGACGTTCTTCTTTCCTCTCTGCCCAGAATCAGTATGTCCTTGATTGGGGTTGTTCATTTGTGCAGGGTCCCAGAATGAAGATGTAGAACAGAGGTACAGCCGACCAGTGAAGGACATATATTGGGAGCAAGAGATAAATCTTTGTTGTTGTGAACTGCTAAGATTTTTTAGTTGTTATTGCAGCATAAGCTAGCACAACGATCTGCTATGGCATGTATTGGATATATATACATACACATGTAGGTATATAATCTATATTCCTTCATATGTACCTTTATATAGTCTGTACTATATTTCATGTACACCTAGATATGATATAGAAACATCTTTTCAAAAATTGGTATAAGTAAAATTTATGGAACTTAGGATACAATTTTTGCTAATTAAATTATAAAGGTTTATAGTTGTGTCTTTACTTTTATGACACATTTGTGGTCAGAGCTATGATTTGTTTGATGACAAGTCTTTTGTCAGAAAAGTTCCTCTGTTACAACTTTTTCTTCCAGAAAAATCCTTTGCTCTATACCCATCAGCTTTAAGACATGATTCTAGAAAACCACTACTATGAAAAAAAAAGACACTGCCTCTACTTATTTGCAATTTTTAAATTCTGATTTCATTACTCCTTAAAACCAGTGGAAATGACCCATAATCATAGTAACATATTTTTATAAATGTTGTCTCTTATAGAAGAAAAATGTCTTCTGTGACTATCAGCATGATGTATGAAGACAGTTTTTAAAAAATTCTTCTAAATAGGGGCACCTGGGTGGCTCAGTCAGTTAAGCATCTGCCTTCTGCTCAGGTCATGATCCCAGGGTCCTGGGATTGAGCCTGCATTGGGCTCCCTGCTCAGTAGGGAATCGGGTTCTCCCTCTTCCTTTGCCCCCCCTCCCCACCTTACCCCCACTCATACTCTCTCTCTCTCTCTCAAGTAAATAAAACATTTTTTAAAAATTCCTCTTGGGCAGCCTGGGTGGCTCAGCGGTTTAGCATCGCCTTCAGCCCAGGGGATGATCGTGGAGACCCAGGATCAAATCCCATATTGGGTTCCCTCCATGGAGCCTGCTTCTCCTTCTGCCTGTGTCTCTGCCTCTCTCCCTCTCTGTGTCTCTCATGAATGAATAAATAAAATCTTAAAAAAAAAATTCCTCTAAATGGGAAAAAAGAAAATATTTTAATTTTTTTCTTGAAACCATCATCAAGAAGTCAGGTAATGTTTAAAGATTCCAAAATATGCATCTCATTTTGAAACCACAGATTAAGAGTTGTACTTTTATTTAGCGAGTACTTATATAATTTTATAATTATTTTAATATTACGTCTTACTGAACACTCTTTGTTATAGATCTAAACAAAAACAAAATGCCAAAAAATTTTGAAAGTATTAATTTTGGTTTAATACCTCCTTCTCTGTAGTGTCATTATTGTACAACGGCAAAGCTGGTATGTGAAAATTTGATTAAATGTCTAATTTTTGCCTTATAAATCCCAATTTTCAATATGTTAGTACAAATCTGAGTTCTAGCATGCCAATCTCTGAGTAATCAAATATGCTTAGGAAAAAATAATCCTCAGGGAACTGCATCTACAGACCATATGATTTGCATTATTAGTATTTTCCATGTAATAATTCTACACATTGTTATCATTAGCAACACTATTTCAATCATGAATATCACCAAGTTCAGAAGAAATCATTTCTGAATTGTCTCTATTAGGCCATGATCAAGAGGAAAAAATACAAGACTGAGTTTTCCTTTAGTGTTGTATCTGACATTTTTAAATAGACTCATTTTCTGTGGTTTCATGTAACCTATTACATTTGTCACTGGATGGCATGGAGGCCTGTCTCTCATTAGCACTTCCGCTAGTACTTGAGAAAAATATCCTGGAAGAAAAAAGATTCAATTTGCCTCCCCTGGATTTAGAGGCATTTGATTTTTTGAGAATTTCAGTAAATATCATCTCTAATTTTAGTTGAATACCCCTTACCATATGATATTACAAGATATAACTAACATACTATCCGCCTAGAAATATGTTTCTCTTTGATCCTAAAAATGGCTTTTGATTAAAAAATTGGCTCTCCATTATGTTAAGAGTGAGATAGAATTTAAGTAGTGGTGGGGGAGACTGATCTGTAAAAGAACAAAAGAATAGATCGGAATTAAATCTGTGACTTTATCCATCTCTTAATTTTTTCCCTCCTTTATGTTTATCTGAATCCAAGATTTCCCTATAAACTTCCACAGATTTGGAATGTATTTATACTGTATAATTTTGTAGTGGGTTTGTCTGTAGTAATCTGTAGTGTTTGGGTGTGTGCGCACATGTGCATGTATGCGTGTATGTGCATGTGTGTTATCTTTGCAAGGAAATTTTGGAAAGTGTTTTATTTAGCCCGGTTATTTGCCTCGCTCCTCTTTTTTTTCCCCCTCCCATCACCAAAGATGTCCTTATAGCATCTGTTAATAACTCTCTGTTGAGGTGAGCTATTTGGGATAAGAGAGATTTCCCCTTGTCCCACTCACCAATGGATATATCTTAGTGTAAGTGTGAATAATCTTACAGTTATGCAAATCAGACCTTATCACTTCCATGCTTAAAATTACCCATTGGCTCCCTCTTACCTGCAGGATTAAACCCATACTCCCCTATCTAGAAAACAAGGTCTTTATGATCTGGTCCTAATCTTCCATTCTGGTTCTCGTCTCCCCTTCTGTAGGAGTTTGAACAATCTATAGTATTCCTACAAGTTAAATTTGATCCCTTTGTCTTTACACATCTGTTTGTGTGATCTTGGGTGGCTTTCACCAACGGGGGAGGCTAATTCTCTTTAGTTCAAATACTAGACCTTTTTAGGAAAGCCTTTCCTACCTGCCTCAGGCATCTTCCAGAATTCCTGCTGTACTTTATACACACTTACTGAACCAGAGATAGCTAATGTACTGTCAATCCAATAGCCAATCCTTTGTTTGTTTCCCAGAGTTAGGAATCTCTCATGGTTTGTCTCCCTCTCTAGTTTTTCCCACTCAGTTCCCCTCCTTTCCCTTATAAAAATTGCAGGTTTACATATTTTTAGGGAGAAGAAATCCAAAAGTTTTTAAAAATAAAATTTGCAGGGGTATCCATGAGCCATAGTATAAATAGTCAATGTTAGGGCAATGGCAACTTTAATAACTTCTTCATCTGTTTTGCCAAGTTCCTGTGAATAAGATTCCAATAGGTAAGTCCCTCAAACAGGTAAGTCTCTCCCACTCTCTAACTCCATCTACCAAACAGTTTCTCTTGGCTTGTATTTTCACTGTAAACTTCTTCCTTTGGTGTTTGCCTATAACGGTTACTAAGATTTTGATGGGAAAACATCTTTACTACAGTAGGTGCTCCATTCTGGGGCATGCGGAGTTTCAATATTTGAACGCCCCGGCAGACAGATGAACAATTGTTTCTATCAGTGTTGACAACACCAAAAGGCCTGGTGCTCTACAGTCAGATATTTTCCTTTATTCTTCACAAGTGTTTGCTCAGTTCATTGTGATAATTGGAATTTGAATGCTCACTCATTCAATATTGTTTATGACCTCTGTTGACTTTGACAGTTATGTTTATTTCCAAAGTGATGTTTTCTTTACTCATTTTATTAGATATTTTTATGCTTCACACTTCCTTTAATCAGACAAAGGAGTTAACAAAATAAAATTTAAAAACGTTAACGTCACTGAGTGAGTGAATGAATAAACAGCACTGAAGGGGAAACACTGGGTCTAGGTATAGCTGAGAATGGAGTCTGCTAAGTTGCCACTCACCTTGACTGGGTCATTGGTGTCTCATACCTATTCTATTTTTTCAAAATGAGCATGCTTCTGATAGATGCTGCTGAAATAATAAACAATTCATTTTTTTCCCCTGGTATGTCCTACCGGTCCTTCTCCCACCTGGTTGAATGGGCATTCCACATTCCCTGTAGCAGGTTGGGAAAGACACAACAGAAAACAGAAAGAAGGCAAACCTTGCTTTTGTGTTTCAAAATTATACGTCTCAGTGAAAGGGGAGGAACTTCCCTACAGTCCCTGGACTGTAGATTGGGAGACTGTATGGTAAGAGAAAGCTTGGAGACATTCTTTAGGCTAGGAAGGTTGAGAGGGAAAGGGAGAAGATGTAATTAATTAGGGAAGAGATGAGGGAAGTGGGATGGACCATGGGAGAGGAAGAGAGAGGGATGGCAACTGGAGACTGTTCAACATTCACGTGAGCAAGCAGCCAAAGTATTCACTACCTACGTGCCATGAAGGAGTTAAGCCAGTGCTCACAGGATGTCTAGTTTCCCATGGATTATCCTCTGGGTTGAGGAGCTATGCCACTTGCTCTTGGTGCTAGCTTTTTTTTTTTTTTTTTAATCTATTTATTCATGACAGACACAGAAAGAGAGGCAGAGACACAGGCAGAGGGAGAAGCAGGCTCCACTCAGGGAGCCCGACATGGGGGTCCCGGGTCCCCAGGATCACACCCCAGGCTGAAGGTGGCGCTACCACCTGGGCTGCCTGGTGCTAGCTTCTTAAGGAGAAACTCCTTTGCAACAGTTAAGATGCTGCCAATGGCTCCAGAAGTAGTTATGACTTTTTTCCCCAGAGCTTTTGATTGAGCTCTACTGGATCATGCTGTGGGGAACTACTTTTTTGATGTGCTAGGGCATCCAGAATCCCTCTGAAGGAAGGCAGTGTCTTGGTCAGTAAGCCTTGTGGAGAAAGCAATAGTCTTGTGACCCTGGGCTTTAGGTTTTTAAATATTTTCTGGCATATAACATAAAAGTTCTCCCTTTTATTTCCTTTCAAAGGAGAAAAATTGTTTTGGCTAGGCAAGATGAGGGATGGAGCCAAAATAAGGCACAAAAGTGGAGAGGTAAGAGAATGATAGAAAAACCTTGAAGCAATACACACCACCATGTGATTCTTGCAAGATGGGGAGAGATGCTCCTGTCATGTCCATCCCTTGTTGGGTATGTTCCAGAAATACTGCTGAAGCAGCACTGCATGTTCTCACCTCCCATTTCCACAGCTTCCACAGGGGTTAGTGGAAGTACTGAGGGAAGTGGAAGTATTAAGTAATACCCTATCCATTTTCATCTCTGGACACTAGTCGTTAGTGTCAAAGCCTTGAAACATGTATGCTTTTTACCAAGGCTATAACTTGCACTTCTCTCATTGTTTATGGGGCTCTGAGAGAGATACCTGCCACTTGGGTCATTTCCTATATGGTGTTAAAGGGATTTTTCAAAACTGTTCTGTCATCTAATGAATGTTACACCCCAGAGTTGTAATTTCAGTGCCAATCATGGTAAATTTTGGCAGCAAAGAGCATGTACTTCTGTCATTTCCTATGAAGTCATATATACAAAAGTGTCAAGTCCTCTCTAGGGCCCAGAAGAAAAGTGGTATTTTAGACAAATCATGAGCTACAAGCCTTTGATGTGTGTGATGGTTAATTTTATGTGTCAACTTGACTGCTCCATGCTGCCAAGATATTTGGTCAAACATTATTCTGGATATTTCTGTGAAGATGTTTTTTGGATGAGATTAACATTTAAATTGGTAGAGTGGTTACTCTCCATAATGCAGGTGGGCCTCATCTAATCAGATGAAGGACCTCATAGAACAAAGATTGACTATCCCCTACCCCCAAACAAAATTCTGCAACAAGATTGCCTTTGGACTGCAGCTGCAACTCTTCTTTGGGTCTCCAGCCTCTGGCCCACCCAGCAGATTTTGGATTTGCCAAACCTCCACAATTATTTAAGCCAATTCCTTGAATTCTCAATCTCTCTTGGTCTCCCTCTTTGTCTCTCTCTTTCTCTGTCTCTCTCTCTTTTTTTTAAAGATTTTGTTTATTTATTCATAGAGACACACAGAGAGAGAGAGAGGCAGAAACACAGGCAGAGACACAGGCAGAGAGAGAAGCAGGCTCCATACAGGAAGCCTGACGTGGGACTCGATCCCGCGTCTCCAGGATTGCACCCCACGCTGCAGGCGGCACTAAACCGCTGCGCCACCGGGGCTGCCCTGTCTCTCTCTCTATATATACTGTGTGTATATATTTATACTGTTAGTTTCATCTTTCTGGATAACCTTGATTAATATGACATGTGACTTGTGTTTCTAGTTATCTTATTGTTACTTCACAAACAACCCTAAAGCCTAGTGGCAGAGCTGGGCTGTGGAGTGGCAGTGATGTGCTGGACTAAAGATCTGCTTTTTTTTTTAGGTTTTATTTTTTTAAAAGCAATCTCTACACTCAATGTGAGACTCACACTTAGAACCCAGAGATCGAGAGTCACATGCTCCACTGACTGAGCTGGCCAGGTACCCCAAGATCTACTTTGAAGATCACTGTCACACATGGTTAGCAAATTTGCTGCTGGGGTCTGTCTGGGGCTTAGCCAGAGGTATTCGCTAGTAGTCCTGTTGCTCTCTGTGTGTGCTGCAGGCTACGTGGGCTTGCTCACAGCATGGTGACTATATTCTAACAGCAAACAACCTAAGAGAGAGGACAAGGCAGCTGTACTATCCTTCATGACCTTGCCCAGGAACTCACATAGCATCATCTCTGCCATAATCACAAGCCCACTCAGACTTAAGGGGGAGAAATTCTAGGGTTGCCAGATAAAATACAGGATACTTAGTTATATTTGAATTTCAGATAATAATATTTTTTAGTGTTAAGTGTGTCACATGCAATTTTGGGGTCATATGCTAAAAAATTATTTGGGTTTCTTGTATTTTCATTCATTACATCTGGCAACCCTCTTACAGACCCCCTATATTGATGGGAGAAGAGTCAAAGTCACATAGTAAGGAGAGCAAGTGGAATGACAGTATTGTCCTAACTATACTTGGAAATGACCCTCTGCCTGTCCCAGTCTGCCCTCTGGCCACAACAGTAGCCATCCCTCACATGCAAAATACGCCCATCCCTCATCTCCTAGACTACTTGTCCTCATCCCTTTAACAATCAGCTTGAAGTCAGGATCTCACCATCTAGATCTGGTCCAGGTACAAATGAAGCTCCTCTGTGGGGTACTGTCCATCAGGTACAATTCCTTGCATATCATTCTGTTTAACCTGAAGACCTGTGGAGAGAAGACAAGTTTTCATGCATTCAACCTGAAAGAGTGAGATACAGGTAGGTCAGCTGCTATAGACACTCCCATCCCCAAACAGGAAACGAGAGAGTACACAGCAGTTACTTGTTCAGAGTAATTCTGAAATTTAGCCAGGTATATGTCACATCTTTCTTGCTTTGGGCTCCGTTGGAGTGCCTGGCAGTTGTTCTCCAGGACTGCTCGCTCTCTGGGCTCTTGGTCCTGCCCTGTGGGTCCCCTCTTTCCTTTTTCATAAGGAAAAGCTTTTCCATGAGCTTTTCCATAAGCTTCCCGTGTTTGAAGCTGGGCAGTTTTTTTTTAAGTCTTTTTCCTGCCCATAGCAATCTGGAATACAAAGTCCTTTTTCACTTTGTGTTATCTTTGTTGCTTTCAGCCTAAGTTGATAGAATTCCTTTAAAAATGTTGCCAGCTTTTTGTGTATCAATTTGTAAGACTCTCCATTAGACCAAAGTCACACTCACAAATACCTAGATACACCTTCCTCTACCTAGGCTCCCTGAGGGACTGCAATCAATGGGACAGGGCCCTTAAGATTCTTAGAAGCTGGGGCACCTGGATGGCTCAGTAGTTGAGTGTCTGCCTTTGGCCCAGGTTGTGATCCTGGGGTCCTGGGATTGAGTGTTGCATCGGGCTCCCCGCAGGGAGTCTGCTTCTCCCTTTGCCTATGTCTCTGCCTCTCTCTCTGTGTTTCTCATGAATAAATAAAATCTTAAGAAAAATTCTTAGAAGCCCTCTTGTTTTGTTTTTGTTTGCCTTTATTTAGAAATACTTTCAAATTTAGAAAAAGTTGCAAAAAGTAAAACAAAAGTTTTGTAGAAGCCATACCATCTATTTCCTTTCTCCAGATCTGCTTATCGTTTGAGGTTCCCGTGGCTGCGTAACACATTACTACAAACTGGGTAGCTTAAAACAGCAGAAATGTATTCTCTCACAGTTTTGGAGGTTGGATGTTCAAAATCAAGGTGTAGACAGGGCCCTACTCTTTCTGAAGGCTCTAGCGGGGGAATCTCCTACATGCCCTCCTGGGGCTGCTGCCAGTAATCCCTGGCATTCCTCGTCTGTGGACAGACCACTCCAGTCTCCACCTCCTTCATCACATGCCCTTCTCCCTGGTGTATCCTCACATCATCTTTTCTCTGATGTCTGTCTGTGTGTCCCTTCTCTTACAAGAACACCAGTCCCACTGGATTAGGAGCCCATCCTATTCCAATAGGACTTCAGCTCACCTTAATTATACTTACAACAACCCTATTTCCAAATGGGGTCACATTCTGAGGTTCTAGAAGGACATGAATTCTTAGGGGGACACCCTTCAACCCAATACACCTGTTGGTACAGTTTTGCCACTGGGTTTCTCATTTGCACTTTTTTCCTCTCCCCAGCTCTTGTTTTGTTTCTGTTTCAGTTTTAGGTCCCTCCCTGCTTCCACCACCCTGTTCCTGTCCTGATTGACTTAATCTCTTTTATTGAGCATGGAGGATAATGAAATGCTTTCAGAAGTCAAAGATATTTCATTCTCTCTTGTACTCTCCATTCTCCCTTCTCTTTGCTGATAACTTTCTTGTTTTCTAGTGGATGCATCCTGTATTTCTGTTTTGTAATGACAAATAGAGGCATATATGTTTAATTTTTTTCAGCCTTTCACAAAAGGTAGCCTACTCTTCAGCATTTTGATTTTTTTTTTCACTGAATAGTATCTCCTAGAAATAACTCCACAGTAGTTCATAGTGATTGCCCTCATTTTTAACAGCTAGATAGTATTCCACTGAGTGCATACACCAGAGTTGATTGAACTGATCTCCTGTGGTTGGATATTCAGGTAATTTCCAACATTTTGTAGCTACCATGAATAGCTTTGTGCAAATGAATGTTCGTATGGTGGTGGTGGGGGGTATCTTCTAGGTAAATTTCTAGCAGATGGATTTGTGGGTTGAAGAAGCATACATGGTTCTGTTAGACATTGCCAAACTGCTCTCTATATAGCTGCTCCACCAGCAATGTACAAAACCGTCAATCTCCCACAGCCTTGCCAGCAGAGTGCATTGCCACATTTTTAAATTGTGTTAACCTATTGGGTAAGAAATGGTATTTCAGTGTGGTTTTACTTCTGTTCTTCCTGTCATAAATAAGGACAACACCTTTTCGTGTTTTAGAGTCATTGTGAATTGTCTGTTTTTTGCCCCTTTTTCCTCCCAAATTTTATTATTTTATTTTATTTTATTTTATTTTATTTTATTTAAAATATTTAATTTGTTTATTCATGAGAAACACACACAGAGGCAGAGACACAGGCAGAAGGAGAAGCAGGCTCCACGGAGGAAGCCCAATGTGGGACTCAATCCTGGAACTCCGGGATCACGCTCTGAGGCAAAGGTAGATGCTCAACCACTGAGCCACCCAGGCATCCCTTTCCTTCCAAATTTTAAAACTAGAGCTGTGAGCCCTTTATCATGATGCCCATCACAAATATCTTCTCCCAGTTTTATTGCCTCTGGATTTTGAGTTACAGCAAGAAAGTCTTTCTACAGTGAGGTTAAAGTGGTGCTTATGCATGTTTTCTTCTGGTGCTTACATGCTTTCTTTTATTTAGCTGACTTTGGTATTTGTTTAGTTTCCCATTTTTTCCTTCTTCTGAAAGAAGAATCAAGATTCAAGAGTTTTAACTATCCAAGACCATTTTTTAAAGTGCTGATTTAATTGCTGTATGTTTACCTGTGTTTTCCATGTGCTTTAAGCATTTTGCACATATGTGAACCAAATGATAATTGGATAATTAAAACTCTTGAATCTTCTCCTGACCTTTTTGTCAAGTCAAGAAAGTGCTTAAAAATATTTTATTCAGAGATTTCAGTGGTGATTATCAGGAGGGTCATTCAGATTCAATCTACCATGCTGTTGGAAATACAAGTGAGCTAATCTCTTCTCTGCAGCCGTTGAGGAAGACAGTGTGTTTTGGTTCCTCAGTTCTTAAACCTATATTGTCTTATAACCTGTCAATCCTTTTGGTCATTTGCTTTTGGCTGGTCACACTATTCTCCTTTATAGCTATTGAGAAAAGAAAACAGTGCATGCTAACTTTCTCCTCAAAGCTTCCTTCTGTCTTTGCTTAAAATACGATAACATATAGATTATTTAGCTAAGTCTTTATTTTTAAAGGCAAGATCTCAAACAAAAGCAGCTTAACAAAAAAACAAAAACAATCTGCTTAATGTGAAAATGTGCTTGAAATCTACACGATTAGCAAATATTAAGAAAATTCAAATTTCCTCAAGATAAACCCAGATACTTGTTTAACAGAGAAATGAAATTTAAATAATCAGCCACAAATATTTAAATTGTTCCTATCAATGCAGAAATGCACTTCATCAGGAGATCATTAAGCATTTTGAGGCACCTGTACTTATTTCTCTGTGATCTAGAATTGATAAGGTATAATAGATCATAGTAATTGTACACATGGCTTTTGTAGTCAAAAGGGTGCCAGAATGTCACATAATAGAATTTCTATTTATTTGCTAGATGATTATAGCTGAAAACAAAACTCAGAGGAAATACTTCTCTACTGCACTCAGCACTGAATGAATGACTGGCAGTGCTCTGGAGATCTAGTGTGGTTTTCTACTTAGCAGGAAATTTCAGAAACCTTCCTCTGGGCCATTAGTCATAGGCCAGGGGAGAGGAGATGCTGAGAACAAAGGCAGCCAGAGATGGGACTCAGAAGGCCCATGCTAGATGATCATCACTGAAGATTTCCTGATGCAGAACCTGGCCTAATACCATCATCCACTGTACGGCAGAGGTCACCTTTCAAGGCCCAGATGGAACAATGCATTTTATTCTTTGAGAGAAAATGAGAAGGTAGAATTATCTTGGTGCTGCAAAGGATAGTCCTTTTTGTGGTTGTGCTTGTTTCTGCTGCCAGACATGCTAGGACTTGTGCATCTTGAACTGTGGAACAAAATCCCCCATTTTCATTTTTTGGCTCTTACGAAATTAGAAATTCCATCTCCAGTTCATTTGGTTCACATATGTGCAAAATGCTTAAAGCACATGTGTGAAAACATGGTTAAACATGACAGCAATTAAATCAGCACTTTAAAAAATGGTCTTGGATAATTAAAACTCTTGAATCTTGATGAGGTGGTTAAACCATATTCCGACATTCAATTTAGGGACTGTGTTAGGCCATAAAAGTTCTTTGCAAATCCCACTTGAATTTCATAGCATGATGGTCTGTGTTTACAGTTGTTAAAATGCAAGTTACTAAGCATAAACCCTGCTTAGTAAAAGTGAAAGTATGATGAAAGTATCTCTGGTGAAAGTATCTCTGCTGAGTTCAGACACTTTTTCTTTAGGTCCCTCAAGGTTAAGAACTTTATATTTTCCCTATAGCTGAGGCTGGGGCTGGGGATGGAGCCAGGGCCAGTGTTGACACATGAAACAACTCTTTAGAACACAGAAGGGGATTTAGGAAGTTGAGTGAAAACCTACGAAGGGCTGGAAGAAATCTTATTTGTGATGTATCAAGACTTGTAAGTAAAAATTGGACCAAATCATTGAGCTACTTTCTTGAGTAGCCTTATTCTTATTCCCCACAACCCTGAGTCTATACCTTCCCCGCATTCTTGCCACATTCTTCTGTAGGTATTCATGTCTTCAGCTCTATTCTAATGGTTCAACCCTTTCCCAGTGTAGATCTTCAAAGCCCAGCACTCCTGAGGGGCAGACCGCTGGATGGGAAAGAAGGCAGACACCTTGGCATAGAGCTCTTTGTTCAGGCATCTTTCCAGGCTCTAATCCAAATCCATACTTACCTCCAAAAGTGTCTCAAAACACTAATCCAGTCATGTCACACTCATCTAAAATCCTTCTGAAACACTACTGCAGGTTTTCAAACAGTTCATACGTAGGCTATCCTCTGTTCATTATCTTGGCTTATGTGACCCCTTCTGCCTGGAAAAGAAAGCAACAACAACAACAAACCCCAAACCCATTTAGCTTTCAAGGCTCTGTTTTTGTATCCTTTGTGAGCAATTCCATCATCTTCTACCTTTTATCTCTACTTCTACCTTTATCTCTTCTTCTATCTTTTATTTCTTCTTCTACCTTTTATCATTACTGGGACAGAACTAGGCTCGCTGTTCTTTATGTGCCCACAGAATACAGTGCTTACTTAGAGATTATAGTACAGTTGGATAGTTGCACACGTGCGTGCACATAAATGAGCACACATGCATTTCAACTGTATGTCAAGCTTGTTGAGGACTGAGCCACATCTCTTTCCCACATGCTGTACAGTGGGGGTAGTTACAAAATGAGGAATTAATCAATTAAAGGAGAAAACACAAGAATCCCGGAAGAACCACAAATTATCTGGTTATCAGGGGATATCACTTATTTTTGTGGTTTCACCTATGCTCTAAACGCTGATAATTTCCTCTGTCCTACACCTCTCTCCTGAGCTCCAGGTTTGTATCTCCAATGCCAAGTAGTCATTTCCACCTGGATGTTTCTTAACCACCTCAAACACAACATGGCCCATGGCTCACCCTATTATCTCCTTCGAACGCCCAGTTTTCTTTTCCTGATCCCAGTGAATGTCATCACCAGTCATTTACACTCCAAATCTTGGAACCATTAACTTCACCAAATATTTTTTGAGTGCCTACCTTGGACCTGGCATTGGGAAAATATTTTGATACAAATTGTGTAATATTTGGCTTTTTCTTTGTCTTCATACCAGCCTTTTGGCCCTATTCCACCATGCCCAACCTGATTTTAGTCTGCTCACTTTGATTCCTACACAGTTCCTCACTGCTTGCCTCTTGGCAGCAAGTGTCCTATTAAAAGTTCCTAAACCTGCCAGTTATCATTGGAATTCATCTGGAATAAAGTTCACATCCAGCTTGCCATCTAGAGCTCTATGTGATCTTCTTTGACCCAACTCCCTGGCCTCTCCACCTTCTCTTCCACACCCCAGAGCTTCCACCTCCAGCAACACTAATGGACTCTCTCTCTCTCTCTCTTTTTTTTTTTTTTTTTTTGCAGGCCCTTCTCTACCATGGTGGCATGCTGGAAGTATTCCACCTCTTTAGAGGGCCTTTCTCCTGTTCTACCAACCTTAAAGGTCCAGCTTATCTTCCCAACTTTATCTCCTTAGATTTTAGTGATCACTGCCCCTCCCAGACACTTCCAGAGTGCTTGTTTTACATTATGAGGGTCACAGCTATCCCAGGAGACCTTAGCATGAGGTGCTAGAGGGGACAGTCTCTATCTCAAGTCAGTCTGTCTGTTTCCACTTCTAATTTAAAATTGGACAATATATCATTGATCACAAAACTTTGGACTGAGTGTGGTAGGATCACTTTGGGAGTTTCAAGGGAAAGGGCAGGGAGAGGTCAGCTGTGTTAAGGAGGCATAGCGGAGACAGTAATAAAATTGGATGACCATGGCAGTGATAACCAGAAGGTAGGCCTCAAAATAAGTGTTGCATCTTTTGTTGGGGTGCATTAGGTAGTTGTCCTACTTTGCCACAATTGGAGTGAAGTAAAGTAACTTGGCCATGACTACCATGTGAAAACATGGTGGGATGTATGCAGCAGTGACTATAGGTAGTGTTAAAACTTTATCTGGAATTAGATGATTAATTCAGAATAAAATTCAACAGGCTGAAGAAGTACATAGAAAGTAGAGCATAATTTGGACCAAACAACAAAAATTTTAACATTTTCTCAATTGTATTTTACCTTTTGAATTGTATGGAAAATCACTTCCAAACTTTAATATTCTAGTAAATCAGTGTTACACATCAAGAATACTGGTATTTGAAGTCATTTATGCAAGGAAGTAAAGCGATCCAGCAAACTAGTGGTGTCATTGACAAAGGGCACTGCTTCTCACTGAGGATGTGGTCATTTAGCTATGAGGGCAGATGGTATCCATCCTAGAAGAGTGTTCCTACCTCTCCCTGCCACCCCATCCTGGTAGTCTCCCCCTCCCTACCCCAAGAACAAGCACATGATCATTACAGCATTTCTCAGACTGTATTGAATTGGGTCTTTTGTTTCCTCTCCAGATTGGGAGCTCCTTAGGAATCTCTTCAGGCCATTTCTTACATTTTTGCATTTTGCCTGAAATTAAATTCAGAGTATTGTGTTGCTTTTTTATAATTACCTTTCCTGAATGAGGCCAGAGGCCCGAGTGAGAACTTGGAGGAAGAATGTGAGCTGTTTCAACTGGAGTCCTCCCAGGCCTCCAGGAATGAGAGAACATATAGACATGAAAAGAATGGGAGCTTGGTGGCCCTTCATGGAGGGGCAGGTATCTGCTGAGGAGTGTTCCTACAGAGGAGGATGTTGACTGCATGATTTCAAGTCAGGTTTTAACAAAGGAGAGCTGTTCAGGACTCCAACTTGAGTCAAACCATGCAGCTCCACACATGCCAGAGACGGAAGGGGGAAAGAGGAATGCCTTCTCCCGAGTGGAATACGGGGGTCCCCTTCTGGGTCGCTGGGCTGACTGCCTTTTGGTGTAACAGAAGAGGGGCTGCTGATACACTCTCTCATCAGAGAAATGCTGGCTTAAGAGCCTGGGATATACTGCAAGGGTTTTGCCCTGCCAAGCAGGTGCAAGTGTCTCTTCATTGAGGAGACCAGGCTTAGGTCTGCAGCCCTGTGTTTCATGCAGGCATAATTAGCAGCCAGCTGGGTCACCTGGAGCTCTGAGCATGTCTTCCTTTTTTTTCTTTTTTCTGATCATGTCTTCCACTGAGCATTAAAATTCCCTTGCTCATCAGACAACAAAAAGAAATAAAAGGCATTCAAATTGGCAAAGAAGTCAAACTCTCTCTCTTCACAGATGACATGATACTGTACATAGAAAACCCAAAAGACTCCACCCCAAGATTGCTAGAGCTCAAACAGCAATTCAGCAATGTGGCAGGATATAAAATCAATGCCCCAAAATCAGTGGCATTTCTATACACTAACAATGAGACTGAAGAAAGAGAAATTAAGGAATCAATCCCATTTATAATTGCACCCAAAAGCATAAGATACCTAGGAATAAACCTAACCAAAGAGAGAAAAATATACCCTAAAAACTATAGAACACTTCTGAAAGAAATTGAGGAAAACAGAGAGATGGAAAAATATTCCGTGTTCATGGATTGGAAGAATTAATATTGTGAAAATGCCTATGCTACCCAGGGCAATCTACATGTTCAGTGCAATCCCTATCAAAATACCATGGACTTTCTTCAGAGAATTGGAACAAATCTTAAGATTTGTGTGGAATCAGAAAAGACCCCAAATAGCCAGGGGAATATTAAAAAGAAAACCAGAGCCAGGGGCATCACAATGCTGGATTTCAAGTTGTACTACAAGCCGTGATCATCAAGACTGTGGTATGGGCACAAAAACAGACACATAGATCAATGGAACAGAATAGAAAACCCAGAAATGGGCCCTCAACTCTATGGTCAACTAATATTTGACAAAGCAGGAAAGACTATCCACTGGAGAAAAGACAGTCTCTTCAGTAAATGGTGCTGGGAAAATTGGACAGCCATGTGCAGAAGAATGAAACTAGACCATCCTCTTACACCATATACAAAGACATTTCACCAAAAAAGACATACACATGGCCAACAAACACATGAGAAAATGCTCCACATCACTGGCCATCAGGGAAATACAAACCAAAACCACAATGAGATACCACCTCATACCAGTGAGAATGGCGAAAACTAACAAAACAGGAGACAACAAATGTTGGAGAGGATGTGGAGAAAAGGGAACCTTCTTGCACTGTTGGTGGGAATGTGAACTGGTGCAGCCACTCTGGAAAACTATGTGGAGGTTCCTCAAAGAGTTAAAATAGAGCTACACTACAACCTAGCAGTTGCACTGCTGGGGATTTACCCCAAAGATACAGATGCAGTGAAAGACTGAGACACCTGCACCCCAGTGTTTCTAGCAGCAATGTCCACAATAGCCAAACTGTGGAAGGAGCCTTGGTGCCCATCGACAGATGAATGGATAAAGAAGATGTGGTCTCTATATACAATGGAATATTACTCAGCTGTTAGAAATGACGAATACCCACCATTTGCTTCCACGTGGATGGACCTGGAGGGTATTATGCTCAGTGTAGTAAGTCAATCGGAGAAGAACAAACATTATATGGTTTCATTCATTCAGGGAATATAAAAAATAGTGGAAGGGATTAGAGAGGAAAGGAGAGAAAATGAGTGGGAAATATCAGAGAGGGCGACAGAACATGAGAGACTCCTAACTCTGGGAAACGAACAAGGGGTAGTGGAAGGGGAGGTGGGTGGGGGGATGGGGTGACTGGGTGACAGGCACTGAGGGGGGCAGTTGACGGGATGAGCACTGGTGTTATACTATATGTTGCAAATCGAACTCCAATAAAAAATGTAAAAAAAATCCTTTGCTCTCCTAGTGGAAGAAAAGAGATCTGGATGCCAATAGGGTGAAGGATGGGAAAGCTGTTTGGGTTACAGGTCTGATACCCCACCATTAGCCCTTGAGCTAAGGCAAAGTCCTTTGCTCAAAGGCAGCTCCACCTAGAAGGGGTCAGACATTATCAGTCATCAACTTCTTGACTCTTTCCTGCGTGGCCCTATCTGAGACTGGAGTTTAAAAGGAAGATTGGAAGAAAGGAGTCCTGAGGTCTAGACACCCATGGGGTGAGCTGGTCTGAAAGCCAGGGGTAAGGATTCCACAGGTTGTCTGAAAGAGGAATGAGAGAAGACAGAGGAGGAAGAGCAGAGACACAGGGGGAGCATGGTGCTGGAAGGACAGATGGAAAGAAACAAAACCCTCTCCTGCCTCCATTGGTTCCTGGACTGGCCTTGGCCTGAAAGGGAGTAGATCGAGCCAGAGATCCCGCCCATTCTGCCCGACCAGGGAGCCTCACCCAGGCAACGCATCTGGGAGCAGGGACAGAACCTGAGGCCATAATGGCCTTTCTCTCCACTAAGAGCAAGAGTTAAGCTCATTTGAAGAGAGTTGGTGGAGAGGTGGCTGTGCCAGAGAAAACAGACAAGCAAAACAGAACCTCACCCAAGACTGCAGGCTGAGAAAACGAACATAGGAACATGGATTTCTTTCTGACATAGGGGCTTGGCTGTAAATGGCAAAACACGCAAAGGCTTTATTGGGGAAACATTACACAGAGAGGACTATTCCTTTCGAGATCTGTTGTCCTCAGAGTACATCCCATTTTTACCTGCTTAAATAAGCAGCCCTTAAATCCGGGTTTTTCAGCCTCAGCAACTATTGACATTGTGAGTCAGAGTCCTTTCTGGGGACGGGCTGTCCTATGTGTCGTAGGATGTTTTAGCAGCATCCATGACCTCTGCCTATTAGATGCCGGTGGCACCCTCTCTCCAATGTGACAATAAAAAATGTTTCCAGACATTTCTAGATGTGCCATGGGCGTACAAAATCTCCCCCATCTGAGAATGATTGGCTTAGATATTCTAAAGGAGGATGTTTCTTTGTTACTTTGTTCAACTATTTCCTGGTCTCAGTTTTTCCTTTTTTTTTTTTTTCATCACTGGACTAAGTTGATAAACCCCGCTTTACATAATTAATTTGTTCATCCATTCAATCAAGTTTCCTCCTCATTAGAGAGGTAGTGGTAACAAGAAATGACATTTTGAAGTTCAAATGAGATGTTTGAGCAAATGGTAGATCAACTGTGCTTATTTAACTCATTAGCAGCATAATTAGTGCATTTACAAAATTATTAATGGAAGCAATGTGGAATGCTTAATTGACACACTGAATTTGGAGTCAGAAAACCTGTCACCCAGTCTCTTCCTACACACGGAGGTGATAGCAGCTCACCCTTGCCAAACCAGTTTAAAGTGGACAGAGATAGCACACCCACACAAAAATTGTCATTTTATTTTTCCATTTTTATGAAGCTAGAAGCACATAGGAGAAACCTTCCACTAGGAAGTTTTCTGCAGAACAGCTTGGCTCTGTCTGAACAAAATGCAGTATTAAATGCATCAACCACAGGAGGGGTGGTTTGTGTCAGTAATTCCAGTGAGACATGTAAGTATAAGGAAACAAAGAGCCAAGCAGGAAGAAATTGCAAAAGTGATCAACTTGGTGAATCATATGGCAATAACCACATACATGCTTATTAGAAACATGAAAATAAGAGATGCTTTTAGCAAGTGACTGAAGCAGAAAAATAAAAAATTTCACAAGAGGCTAAAACTGACTTCACAGAAAAAGCTCTAATATTAAAAAAAGAAAAAGTAGGTGGAAGTAGCATTCTTGAGCAAGTTACCTATATGTAAATTCACTTTAGAGAAATTGATTTTAGGCCAACTGTTTAGTTAAACTGTTTTCTTAGTTTAGTTTAGTTAAACTGTTTTCTTAGAAAATTGCACTGCTCTGGTTATTCTGGAGTTATACTGGCAGTTTGGGGAGTAAAAAGAAAAACAGTGTAGGTGGACACAGGAAAAGCAAAATGAGGCAGTGTTAAAGGACAGGTTTCTGCCCAAAGACTATATCTCCACAGATCTGGTGCTTCATAAAGTGGACAACACAGACCCTCAGTGGGTTTGTTTGTTTATTTGCTTATTGTTTGTCTCCTGCACCCCCTTCCCCTCAAGCAACATATATGTATACACATACACATGTGTGCATACGTATATGCACACATACACATGCACACACACACACGTGAATGTAAACTCTTCAGTCAGTACCGTGTTATTCAGGGCTTTTCCTTCCTGGTTCTTCAGAACTCTTAGGCACTGAGTATTGTTTGTTTATTTAGCATTAGATATTGGGCCACTTATACCCTGATGCCTGATCCTCACAAAATCTCTGCCAGGCAGGGATCGCATTACATCTTCAGGAAACTCACGGAGTAGGGCAGGTCAAATAGATTCACAATAAATCTCTCTCTTTTTTTAGCAGGAAGAATAAGATGTTCAGAGAGGTATAGAAACACACCTACAGTCACACAGCTAATAATGAGACTAGCTTGTATTTAAAGCAAGCAATTAAAGTTATTCCCAAATGCCTTAGTGCTCTAAAGGAGCAAAAAGCATCAGGCAAAGAAAGACCTTTTGGTCTGTTGGAAAGTGTTCTTCAACTTCCACCAGGACTCACTGTGAACTTCAGGTTTGTTCCATGCTTGGGGATGGCACAAAGGCAAGAAAGACCTGTGGAAAGTTACCTGATTCAAGTGTGTCACCTGGCAAGGTGGGAGACCACTGCCCAATCTCTGGGTTCCTGAACCTGGAGATGATGCTTGAGAAATTCCTTCCAATAGAAATGTAAGGTAATTCCATTACTGAGTATTTACCCAAAGAAAATGACAACACTAATACGAAAAGATATCTGTGCCCCTATGTTTATTGCAGCATTATGTACAATAGCCAAATGATGGAAGCAGCCCAAGTGTCCATTGATAGATGAATAGATAAAGAAGATACGGTGTATGTACACACTGGAATATTATTCAGCCATAAAAAGAATATCTTGTCATTTGTAGCAACGTACTGGATCTAGAGGGTATAATGCTAAGTGGAATAGTCAGAAAAAGACAAAGTACCATATGATTTCATTCATATGTGGAATTTAAGAAACAAAACAAACGACCAAACTAAAAAGAGAGACAAAGCAAAAAATAGACTCAGAACAAACTGGTGGTTGCCATAGGGGAAGTGGGGGGAAGGATGGGTGAAATAGATGACGGGGATTAAAAGTACACTTATATTGATGAGCACTGAGTAATATATTGAATTGTTGAGTCACTATATTGTACGCCTGAAAATAATGTAACACTGTATGTTAATTATACTGCTTTTAAAATAAACTGCTTTTGAAATAAAAATTTCAAAAAATATATAATGTGGGCCATAATTTGTTAAAATTTTCTAAAAAATTTCCACGTTAAAAAAAGGAAAAAGAAACAGGTAAAATTAATTTTTAATAATATATTTTATTTAACCCAATATATCCAAAATGTTATCATTTCAACATGCCATTAGTATAAAAATTAGTAATGATATATTTTACATTAACCCTAATGTTAAAGGAAACTAAAATTTAAAATTCAGTTCCTCAGTTACTCCAGCTACATTTCAAGTGCTTCTTAGTCACATGTGGCTGGAGATGGTGGTAATGAACAGCATAGGGCTACAAACATTTCGTGCTGGTGGCAGTTAGGAGGAGCTCCCTCAAGCGTCTGTGTGTAGTATCTCATCAAGGATTTTAAAGGCTCTCCAGCATAATAGTTCAGGGTGGTCAGACTGCTCAGTGTCCCAGAAAATAGTGCAGAAGCTGCATGCCTTTCATGGGCTAGTCTCAAAAATCACATTGTGTTGCATCTGCTATATTCCATTATTGCTCATAAAAAAAAGTTTGATTGTAAAATGGCCATGCTCATTTGTTTACATATTGCCTATGGCTGCTTTTATACTACAATTTTGTATTAGCTGTGTTGAGGCAGAGTTGTGTGGTTGCAATTCAAGACCTAAAATATTTGCTATCTGGCCCTTGACAGGAAAAGTTTGCTAACCTTTGCTGTAGAAAATCAAAATTTGGCATGGCATTATTGGACTCTCAGGTTTTAAATGGCAGGATCAAGTTAAGATTATGCTACCTTCTCATCTTGGAAATTAAATCAAGGCAACAAAGAAAAAAAATCAGACATATTTCCATCTTCAACAAAAAAGGAAACATCTATAACCTTGAACCACAACCTATGAGGAAATGCAATGGAGATCAAACAGGAGAAATGAGGAGATGATATGTGTATCTTGGATGTCTCAGAGAAAGCTGGCAGAGCAGAGTTCTCTCAAGTGGATGGCCCATTCTGAGGGGCAAAACAATAATTTCTTATTTGGAACAATGGGAATATCATGAGCAGAGTGATAGCAGGAGTGCTCTTGAAGTTGATTTGCCACCAAGGATAGTCAGATGGCAGCACTGTATCGGAGAACCTGCCATATTGTGAGAAGAGGAGAGGAGAGAGATTCTAGACAAACAGCAGCAGCTCCCAAATCCCCAAATTTATTGGAAGAGGTAAAAGCTAAAAATGTACACAAATTTTCATCCTTTCACAGCATGGTGTATTCATTTCCTAGAGCTGCCATAAGAAATTTCCATAAAATTGGCAGCCTAAACTGGCAGAAATGTATTGTATCAGAGTTATGGAGCCCAGAAATTTGAAATCAAGGTGTTGGCAGGGTCATTTTCAATCTGAAGTCTCTAGGGAAGAAACATTCCTTGCGTCTCCCAGCCTCTGGTGGTCCTGCCATTCCTTGGCTTGTCATAACTCCGGTCTCTGCCTCTGTCTTCACATGGCTTTCTTTCCTGTCTCTATGTTTGTGCATCTCAAATTTCCCTTTCCTTTCTCTAATTAGGACACCAGTTATTGGATTTAGGGCCCACTCCAAATTCAGGATGATCTCATACTAAGATCCTTAACTTAATTAGAGCTACAAAGACTCTATTTCCAAAAAAAGGTCACATTTATAGTACCAGGGTTTAGGACTTGGACATGTCTTTTTGGAGGACACAATTCAACCCACAACAGAGAATGCGGTGGCTTTAACACATGGCCCCAAATTATTTGAGATTCCTTCCATTAAGGGCGAGTGGTCTATGGCTTCTCTGTATGAATCCAGTGACCTACCCATTGAAGCAGTCTATGGCTTCCCTGTATGAATCTAGTGACCTACCCACTGAAGTGGTCTATGGCTTTTCTGTATGAATCTAGTGACCTACCCATAATTGCTCATTCCTTCCTCTTCCCAGCCCCTGGTAAATCTGTCCACTTTCCATTTCTATGAATTGGCCTATTGTAGATGTTCTGGCTAATTTCACCTGACATAAAGGTTCAAGGTTCATCCATACTGTTATCTGCATAGAACTTCATTCCTTTTTATTACTGTATAATATTCTATTGTATGTATATGTCACATTTTGTTTATTTGTTCATCTCTTGATGGACACTTAGGTCATCTCCACGTTTTGGCTATTATGAATAACACTATTATGAACATTGGCATATGGATATCTGTTTGAGTCCCTGTTTTCAGGTATATATCTATGAGTGGAATTGCTGGTTTAATATGGTAATTCTTTGTTTAGTATTTTTTGGGGAACCAATAAACTCTTTTCCAGAGTGGCAATGCACAAGTGTTCTAATTTCTCCACATCTTCATCAATACCTGCTATTTTAAGCATTTCAATTCCAACCATTCTAGTAGTTGTGAGGTGGCATATCATTGTGATTTTGATTTGTATTTCCCTAATGATTAGTGATGTGGAGAATCTTTTTATGGGCTTATTGGCCATTATAAATCTTCTTTGGAGACATGTCTATCAAATCTATTTTCTTTTTTTAATAATAAATTTATTTTTTATTGGTGTTCAATTTGCCAACATACAGAATAACACCCAGTGTTCATCCCATCAAGTGCCCCCCTCAGTGCCCGTCACCCATTCACCCCCACCCCCCGCCCTCCTCCCCTTCCACCACCCCTAGTTCGTTTCCCAGAGTTAGAAGTCTTTATGTTCTGTCTCCATTTCTGATGTTTCCTACCCATTTCTTCTCCCTTCCCTTCTATGCCCTTTCACTATTTCAAATATATTTTCTAATTGAGCCTTTTGCTTTTCTGTTGTTAAGTTGCTTTTCTGTTGTTAAGTTATTCCTTATATATTCTGAATATTAACCTCTTATCAGATGTATGATTTGCCAAGACTTTTTTCTCTTTCTGTAATTGCCCTTTTACTCTGCTGATAGTGTCCTTAATGCACCAAAGTTTTTAAGTTTTTAAAAAAGATTTTATTTGTTCATTTACTGAGAGAGAGAGAGAGAGAGAGAGAGAGAGAGAAAGAGAATGTGAGTTGGGGGAGGAGCACAGGGAGAGGGAGGAGCTGACTCTATGCTGAGCACAGAGCCCAGGGCAGGGCTTAAACTCAGGACCCTGAGATCATGACCTGAGCCAAAACCAAGAGTCAGGTGCTTAACTGACTGAGCTACCCAGATGCTCACAAAAGTTTTTAATCTTTTTTTTTTTTAAGTTTTTAATCTTAATGGAGTCCAGTTTACCTATATTTTTCTTTTGTGGCCTATGTGAATCACAGCACCAGCCATCTAATTTGTGTAACTAGTGATGTCTTTCAGCTGTACTGTCCTCAATATTCCAATGCCTATAAAATATATAATATCACCAGTTTTAGAGTTGATTTTTTTCTCCTAGAGATAACCTTTTCCCCCCCATCTATGATGGGGGAAAGAAGTTTGGACAATAAGGTATAGCAGGTGTGTGTGTGTGTGTGTGTGTGTGTGTGTGTGTGTGTTGCAGGTGCGTTCAGATAAAAGCACTTCACTCTGTGGATGCAGGTGGATTCTCCAAGTACCCTAGAAATACAGAAAGTCATTTGTGACCTTTTTGGGTATCAAATACAGGTGGGTTTTTTTTTTTTGCCATGTATAGGAAACAAAACACACAAAGTACATCCAAGAACCTATGGAATATATGGAAAGATTTTGAGTCCCAATTCCAGATACTCCTTTCAGAATAGATTTAGTTCATAGAAACTACTGATATAGTGACTTAATCAGTATAAAAGTTTAAAGACAAACTTGACATAAGCTTCATGATTTCACTACATTCATATTTCCAAGTGATAGCAATGTGGAAGCAGTGGTCTGAAAGAGCAGAATTGGAAAATATTTAAATAAGCCATTAGTCCTGCCAACTCAACACCAGGGCATCTTGACCGCACATTTG
This sequence comes from Vulpes vulpes, assembly GCF_048418805.1. NCBI lineage: Eukaryota > Metazoa > Chordata > Mammalia > Carnivora > Canidae > Vulpes > Vulpes vulpes. The sequence continues at coordinate 96,146,317 of NC_132787.1, read as the reverse complement.
GAACTACAAGAAACAAGTCATAAACCTCTGAACTCTGGGAACGATTAAATTACATCTGGCACTAGAAGAGGCAGGGCGGGGTCCTGCAAGCCAGCCACAGCTGATCCTTGGAGTGTGTTTCTAGCCTCTCTGGGAGAAAGGTAAATGGAGCCAAGGAACCTGAGTGGATATTTATCAACAGGAAGGGAAGGCCAAAGGCCGCAAGAAAGGGTAACAGAAAATGGAAAAGAAGGGGTATGGGACTAAAGTGTTGCCAAGGACAGCTTTGTACGAGGTGGAGTCTGATGGAGAAAGGAGCCACCCCTGCTAAGAATGCATGTGGATGTGAAAGACTCGAGCAAGAGAATGCAGAAATTCTGTTCTAGAAACTAGTACTTCCACAACTAAAATGTACCTTCAAATAATGGGAGAATCTTGTTAAAATTTTGATGAAGTTGGTCTGGGGTAGGACTGAGATTCTACATTCTAACAACTGCCAGGTAATGCAATGTTGCTGGATCCCACTTTAAGTAGCAAGGCTCCAAATTGAAGATAAGGTAGAAAAAGAATGAAGGAAATGAAGGAAGGATGGAGGGTTAGAAACCCTAATAGTTATTCTGTGGATCACACCCTGGGACTACTTCCCCGGAGGACTTTTAGATTCTTCTGCAACTGAATCTCCTTCGTAGGGTCCCTGCCAGAATTCTTTCTTGTAAGAATTGTAGCTGTTTGCTTCTCTTGGATCTGTGTGACAAAGAATGATGCAGAGTGTGGAGTGGTCCTGTCTCCTCATTTTGTCTAGGGAGACACCATGACTTCAGGGTAGTAAAACTCTTGAGGCAGAGACATCAGTTTTCTAAGGAAAGGACTGGAACAGAAGCAGCCACATGCAATCTAAGTGTATAAGGCAGCATGCATGAGACATCTTTGGGAATGTCTAGAACAATATTGTTTTGGTGGACCTGATAAAAGTTGAGAAGTATGTGGGCTTCCAAGGAACCAATGTGTGCTGACAGGAGAGCCACCATTGGGTTGTCTGTCCTAACAGCCCACAGAGAAGAGGGTGTAGCATCTATTTGCCTTCCCCCCCCCCTTTCCCTGGTCCCATCCCAACATTGGAGGAGCTAGAGGAAGGTGGCAATGAGAATATCTGAAAGACTCTTTCTTTGATCTTAAATACTTCTAAAACACACTTTAACATATATTTCTTTTATTGTGAACCTGCATGTTTATATTTCTTGCCAATTTTATTGTTTATATTTTCTTATTGGTTTATGAGAGTAATTAATAATATATATTAATATAATTAGGACTTTCTTGTATGTGCATGTCTAAAGTTTTAAAACATATGCCCTTCAAAGATGCAAATACTACTCTTTGGGCATCAGTCCTGAGGGTCACTAGTGTCCCATGAATACTATTATTGCAGAACAAGCATGCAAACTGAGCAGTGGGTTGAGAACAAATGGAGGTTAAATGGGGACCACCACCAAGTGGCTAATTAAAGGTCTCATGAATATTTACTTATGCCTCATGAAAACTTGATGGCTCATATGCCTCATGAATATTTAGTGCCGACTTGGGCCTTCCATCCATTCCAATCTGTTTTTAGCACATGTATGTTCTACTTCTTCTTCTTCTTCTTCTTTTTTTTTTTTTTTGCAAAATGTTTCTCACATGATATCTATCTCTATACTTGGCTTCATTTATACTCATTTATTTGTTTCTCTAATTTTTTGATTGTAGAATTGAATATTCTTTAAAAAAAATCACAAACATCTGTTTCCCCAGTGCAGTTCGCAAAAACTGGAGAGATGATGAAGGAAGCATACAAGGCATAATTGTCTCCCCTCACAAGCTGAAGTATCCCTCCCAATCTTCACTAGGTTTGGGTCCCAGAGAGCATGGCATGGGAAACCAGTCACATTCCTTCCCATCAAAGCTGTGTGAAGTCCACATGTCCAAGTGTAAGGAGAGCTTGCATGTTCTGACAGCAAGATGGGGCTTTTGGAGGCCATTGCAGGGCCACGGAAAGTGTGAGTGTTCAGGATTTGTAGTATACTTGTGAATGGCACCAGATTATTACTGCATATACCTGCACTCTTGAGGTGGTACAGGGGTGAATGGTGGCACCTGTGCTCTTATGGGTTAATTCCATACAAAGCAAAAGTTGAGATCCAAACTGAAAACATAAATAAATCCCATCTTCCAACATTTGTGACATCCCATATAATTAATGGACAAAAGTGAAAACTTAAATTACTCTCATAAAATGAAAATAGTTATGGAAATAAACTTTCTCCCTCCCATTTAATAGGAATCATTAGGCTTTTATTTTACATGGGAAAGGGGGATCAAAGGCATGAAAGACCCATTATTTAAAGTAAAAACAATGTTTTATTGGGTTTTCATGAATTAAAATAGATCAAGGTCTTTTCAAAGTTCAGAAACAAAAGTGAATAAAGTTAGGAAAAGGATGTAGCATAGAAGGGAAGAAAGCTAAACTACTAGAAGTTCTATATTTAAAATAAGTGTTCCTTGCCCCTCCTCCAATTCTTGTGTTTGATAGAAAAACAGAGATAAATCGTTTTCATTAGCTAAGCATATTCTAATGTTCTGTTAGCTAAATGGAAATCTTATTATAGTCCCTGGTGGAATAATTTAAGCTAGTATTCTTTATGTGGCTCTGCATATAAATATCTAACTTCAGAGTTTTAACCAAGATCCAAATCAAACAAAATTAGTTAATTTCATCTTTCAGTAAGACATTGTTCAACTAACACACAGGTGTACTCTTTGGAAAGAAGCCAGTTAGAAAATACTTGAAATTGACTACAGAGAAATTGCTAGAATTTACTAAAGACCATAGGTTACAGTTTTAATTACTTAAAGAGCAATTTATTCAAATAGCCAGGAGGGGTTTTAATCTCAGCTGAAAATGTTTGGGTAGGTTCCATTTTAGTTTTACCTTATTGTAGAATCTAAACCTTGTGGTTTTTTTCCTCCCCAAAGTACCATATTGCTTTTTGGGTCATGCCAATAAATACAAAGTTCTTATTAGTTGAAATATAGGCAAACAAGAAATACTCACTCACTGTCCAGATACTCTTGATTCACATGTCTAAAGTGCTTAGGATGAATGATACCCATGCCCCTTTGTTCTGCAAATAGAGCCTAAAATCTCCAAAGATTAGGTTTTCTTGCAGTGCTTCCAATAATAATACTTGATTACACAAGAAACTGATGTAATAATAGTTTCAGATAATAATAATGCTTAGCCCTTAAGCATTTGTCATCTTCAAAGTGTTTTAACTATTTAATCCTCAGAAAACCCCTGTAAAGTGAGGAAGTCATCCAGTAGTACATTATTCTCACTTCATAGTCTCGAACTCAAACCACTGAAGCGTGTTTGCCTCCTTTTGTATCACTTTGATCCAGCTGGGGTAGATGAATTGTGAAAAAACCTTGCCTTCACCATTTCATTTTGTTTCCCATAAGACATAAAGCTGACAAAAGGCTGCAGTTCTTGCTTTTATTATTATTATTTTTATGTCATAAGCATTAGCTCAATTATCTTAATGTCACAAAAGTAACTGGTGAATACCTTCTGTGGTACAGGTGAGACACAACTCCAAGCCCTCTGTAAGACTTAAAAGCATTTAAACCTTATCCAGATAAAAAGAGTTTGGAATTTTAAACAAAATTATCCAGATTTAAGAGGAGAACACTTAAATATTTTTAATAAAATTGAGTGATTACTTGATTTTTAACATCAATTTGAAAAACAATTATAGAATGCAATCATTGCTTCTAAAACCTGCTACTCTTCAATCTGAGTTTAAATCTCTACTTGAGGTTTGGTTTATAAAATTCCAAGGAATAGTTACTGTATCAGTCAGGATAGGATAAGTTATATTGGGATAACAAATTAATTGCAGCATCCTAGTGGCTTAACACAACAAGGGTTTACCCCTCATACTATCTGTTTATTGTGAGTCAGCCAAAGGATTGGGTAGGAGAAGAGGCTTTGCCTCTTCTCCTACCCAGCTAATGGATGTTCCACCGTCTTGTTGCTACACCAATGTGGAACACACCTCATTTGCCAAAGCAGAAGAAGAAAGAAGCACGGAGAATTCACATTTGCTCTTCAACGAATGAATCTGAAAGTGACAAGTCTCATTTCTGACCAGATTCCATTGACCAGATAGGCTAGAAGGAGAGCAAATGAACCTCATGGTGAGCATTATTGCCTCTGCTACAGTTACTATGTGATCTCTACAATACCTTATGCATATATAATATTTTATATTTTGTATATACATATCCATGTATATACATCAGAATTCATGTACATAAACATATTCTGTATATTAGAGTATTTTATATATAGTGTATATTACATGTATATTCATCTTACTTTACTTCTATCTGCTATGAAAAATTGAATGACAAGTAAAAATGTGTACTTCCCTTCTAATTTCTATTCCATTTCAGAAGAGCAATTCTATTAGAAAACCATTTGTCTCAGTAGAAAATAAAAGAACAGTAAAGAACTGATTCTAATGTCTGTGTTGTGAAACATTCAACATTGTAAGCCTATTGAATGAAGATCTTCTCCTGTAAGTTCTTTATATATTCAACCAAAACCCACATAGCATACTACACCACTGAAATAGTTTTGACTGGAGTTTAAGTGACAGCGATGCTAGAGCACAAAGGATAATGTGGTGTGTCCTAACCATTCACCACATCCAGTTGAGAGATAAGCCAGGATTTGTTAATATTCCAGCTGCGGCATGCCATTTGCAAGCTCAGAGTCCCATATCAAAGGGATAGTGGGCTAAAACAATAACCTAAACATTATTTAATGGTGGTGGGGGCTGGGAATAGCAGGATCTATTTTCTGGCCATTTGAAAGTTGGTTAAACCACTGTAAGGGAGCATGGCTTAACATCTCTACATGTTAACTGGACTGCCTGGTTGTTAAGTTCACTCTAATTTTTGAGGTGTCTTGGATATTTTGCTCCAGGAAATGTAATGAAATGGAAGAAACCCAGATGGATAAGTAGAATGACCACATTTAGGAAGGGCTTACTCTATGCCAGGTATATTACTAGGTGTTTATAACATTATCTTAGTTAATGTAGATCACGCAATGACTATTTGAAGTAGATAATAAATCCATTTTACTGATGAAGAGATGAAGATCCAGACAATGAAATAAACTTGCCTGAAGTCATAAGGCTGTAAATTACAGAAATATGACATGAATCCACACACATTTGTGAGCTGACTGGATGAGGGGTGTCTGGTCTGATATGCTGGGGTCTGATTAGACCTGAAGCCATCTTCACCCCTTCTCAGGGTCACTTATCTTCTACAAGTGCACACACTCAAGGAAGCCTGGACAACCCTCCTCGGTCACAGCCTATGAAAATAGGCTTAGTTCTCAGAGAAGCCAGAGAAAACCCAGGTTGGAGGCTAGCTATTCTCTGACAGCATATCTCTTGTGCATTAGTCACTTCTTCATTCTTGGCATCTTCACGTAACTTCTCTGCAGTTTTAATATCTTGCTGGTAGTTTTTGCTTCTGTTTGCCACTCCTTCCTTCTGGTCTTATACTTCATGCCTTCCATAAATGAGCGGTTCCTCTGATTCCTAAACCTGCTTTTCCTGTAAGAGACCAATTTCTAGTCCTTTTGGATATGTTGCAATGACGTGCAGCTACTCCCAGCACGGGGCTAGCCTTTTCTCCAGTTCCCCCAGCTTTGTCCATTCCCCTTCCCACTATATCAGCTGGAGCACCCAGGAGGCCCATGACTTCTCTGAAAACAGCGTCCTCGGGCCTCTGGATTCTGCCTGGATTTTCCTTCTAGGAAAGAAGAACAAAAATTGACTGCAGTGGGCAAAGATCTATCTATAGCCCAATGGGGACTGATTTTTGACATGTTCTGGGATCCTTGCTCCAGGGACACTTATCACAGCCTCTAGAAAGCCCAAGCTGAAAGCAGTCTCAAAGTGTTCTTTGGCATCTTGCTATGACATCAAAGGACTTTTGTGCACAAGAAGTTTGGGAAGTCTTTGGATGTGGTAGTCAGGGCTCCATCCTGTCCTGAGCTACCTGTCCGCCACTCCACCACCACACACCCTTGGCTCTCTGCCTATCAGACAGAGATCTGAAACTCATTCCCAGTGTAAGAACCATCTCTAAAGGGCACTCAGAGTCAAATCTCTTTTGAGGTCTTGTGTTTTAAGCAGGTGCATGTGAGAAATCCAATAAATGTATTTTATTGAACCAGTGAACATTTCTCACAAGGAATTGTTTTACAAAGAAGGACTTTCAGTGTAGGAAAACTTGACTGGGCCTCTGAGAGCAAGTGGCTAAGAAGGGGGAGCAGAAGTGTCCATACTTACTCAGTGCCAGAGCTTCAGCCACAAGGTGCATGGGATCTGCCAGTGAGCCTCAGGGATGATGCCATGATTCCCTGAAAAGAAGCTCTGGAATGGGGTGTTTATGCTCCTTTTCCCAGTGGCTTACTCCTTCAGTTGAACCCAGACCATGATGGTGGCTCTTTCTCACTTGGCTTTCTTACCCCTTTGCTCCTCTCTTGGGATGGCACAGATGTCTGCCATCTGAAGAACTGAGGTGACTGTGAGCCAGACACAGACTTCAGCCCAACACTAGCCCACTGTGCCCTCCGTCAGTGCACACCCCTTATTTTTTTGGTTTTCTGCCCCTCAGAGTCCTGCAAAAGGTCTGGGATTTGAGATGTGTCCAGACACTGAGAAGCAGAAGTTAGGATCCCATAGCTGCAGGTCTGAGGAGCTTTAATTAGAGGCTTCTCCAGACCACCCGCCTGCCGGCCTCTCTAAGGCCCTGCCGTCTGCATCCCAGAAGGGTCCTCGCCGCTGTGGGTGGCAAACCACAGCAGGACGCCTGAAGGTAGTCAAATGGGCCTGAGGAGGCCCTCAGACCTCAGCTGTTTTTAATTCCATAAAACTGAAACTTATTATATGAGGCAGGAAAGATAAAAAAAAATGCTTTTGTGCCGCATCGGTGTTCCACATTGGCCTTCAAATCCCATTGGGTCGAATTCAACTATAATAATGACGATGATGGTAACAGTATTAACAGCAATCACAGAAACCATGTGATGATAAAAGAGAAAAGCAGGAACCAAAGCGGGGGATCCTGACACTGGTCTGGCACTGCCTGGTGTGTGTTGTCCTGGCTGATTAAACAGGAAGCCCAACTGATAGAGCCCAGTAACCGCAGGTCCTCCTGGTCCCAGCAGCTCTGTTGGAGGTGTTGCCAACCTGGGGTCATCCTCAGGCCTGTGTCTGGTTGCCCAAAGCTGACTGGGGGGGGTCCAGTCAGAATTCTGTTGGCTTCTCCTCAGCTGTGGTGGCCTGACACCCTGACCTCTGGGCCCAGGAACACTTGTCTAGATGTCCTCCTGAAGATACCTGAGCAGCTGGAATCAAGACAAGAGCAAGTGACCAAGAGTAGATAGAAGACTCATCACCTTTTGTTACTTGATTAACTTGGTACGAAAACTAGGGAACCTTTTGCATGTCTCCAGGTGAGCACCTTCTCCAGCTCTACCACACTGGTCTCTTGCTTTCTACCACAGCACACATGGGCTGTCTCACTGTGGCCCTCTGGGGGGCTTGACTTTACTCTGACCTCCTTCCACTCTGGCTCTGTAGGAGGAGCCAGTCCTCTTCCTTTCCAAGACCAGTCACTCTCCTTTGCCCTTGACTTCATTTCCCTCCTCTGTCCTTCTTTTGGACCATCGAGTCTTCTGTCATGTATTATTAGCAGCTCATTCTGCTTGGCCTGTGAACACACTCAAGTCACTCCTATCTTAAAACAAAGCAGAAATTCATGCCTCTTCCACCTCCATTTTTCCTTCTTTCCTTGTTTCGTCTGCACACACAGCCCCACCCTGCCCACCTTTGGTGTTTAATTCTTTGTGTGTGTGGTAAAATATATATGACATACGAGGCACCATTTTGACTCCCTCAAGTTTTGTAAGTCTATAATTCAAGGGCATTAAGTGCCCTGTCATTGTCCACTCTGTTGCTGTCTACATCATTGCACTGAAACTGCTCTTACTGAGCTCATGAACAGCCTCCTGATTACTGACTCTAGTGGATACTCATTCAGGTCTTGTCCCACTGGCCTCCTTGGGGTCACATGCCACACACCTGGCATCAGTGCATTGTTTCAGAATGACTGCTGGCTTGCACCCCTCTCATTCCCTCCAACTTGCTGGCTGTACCACTGTCCACGGTAGGATCCTTTTGCTCTGCCTTGGATTCTGCAGCTCCTTGGGAACCCATCTGCAGCTCTCTGTGTTTTCCACCACATGTGAATTATCTCTTGGTGCTTTGGCCAGGTCCCTCCAAATGAAGCGCATAATGGGCATATTACAGCTGAGAGAGGCTCCAGAGAGTATTATGCAATTAATTCCACCCCAAAGGATCTTCTCCAGTATCCCAATAGTTGCAGGTGACCGAAGTGTGTCTGGTTGGTAAAGGAACCGGACATGTTGGAAGTTTTGGTGACGGATGGCATAGACTACAGATAAGTTAATTTTGTAGTTCTTAAGAGCAAAGAAGAAATCCCCAATCAACTATAGGTTAAACATATGGCCTACATATGTAGGAAAATAATATTGTCCTTCTATCTTTGAACCATCTCCCTGATTCCTGTATGGAGAGCCTTAGTTCTCCAGCTACTTTGTAACCCGCTATTTTAGAAATCAGGAGGATAGAATCACTGTGTTCAGGGAAGTGTAGTGTGAAGGCTTTCAGCACCCCAGCAGAGGGGAAAGAGGCCTAAGGAAAAGCATGGGCAGGAATAGGAGCTGAGGAAAGACCGTCAGGGACCCTCTTGCTTCTTTTCTAAATTGAGGAATACCTGATATTAACCCAGTCATCAGCGACTGAGAATACACAGGCCCTGTCACAGGGTGTGTGCTTGGGGATCTTTGTACAATGAGATAGGCCTAAAAGAGTCCTCCCTTGGGATTGGCTGGCTCAGGGCCTGCTGATTGCAGAGCCAGCATCAACTGGCTAACACCAGAGCACTGTGGCTATAATCAGCCAGCCTGGTAATAACTGTCAGCATCTTAGGGAAGGATTTGGGGGGTTTTGGTATCCTTATCATTATAAACTGTTACATGACCAGGTCCTATGCAGAATAGGAAAATCAAAACTCCTGGGAATGATGATGCTCTGGATAGCTCCTGCTCGTCTTCTAAGACTCAGCATACATGTCCCTTCTCTATGAGGCCTTCCTTTCCCTGACAGAGTGAATTTCACAATGCCTCTTCCATGCCCTCTTGTATGCCCTTCTGCCATATAATTTCTTTGCATGTGCCATAATCATGTGTTCATCTCTGTCTCAGCCATTGGACTGTATGCTCCCAGAGGGTAGTATATCTATTTCTGATGCTTACCATTATTCATGGCATACAGAAAGCCCTCAGGTAATTTTGGATAAACAAATGAATGAGTGATGAATGAATGAGTGCAGATTTGAAGTGACTGGTTTTCAGGGCCACACTGGGAAATCACTCCCTAACAATGAACACATATTTTTGGGTGTGTGTGAAGCCTTAGATGGTTAATAATGAAGCATCAGGAGCAGGTCAACCAAGAGAGGTATGGGAATTATGTAACCAAGGGCCTTGGAGAAGGAGCACATGTTAGTTTGTTCATTAAATGTTCCATATGAAATATCAGGATGACATAAAATACTGGGCTCTCCCTGGGTGTGAAACTCTTTCCACTGTATGGCCTCAACACACCTAAGCATTGAGCTGGAAAGGCAAACTTGTGCTTTTTTTTTTTTTTTCTGTTATTCTGAACACGTTTACTACTCCCCCTACCACCTCCTCATGAGATTGACTTAGGAGAATGTCTTTGATAAAAGCATCCTTATAACCTAATGAAGTCACTTCAATGTAACATCCTCTCCATCATACCAAAGGGTGAAGGTGTTGGCTCAGGGATGGAGCAAACATTAGATCTATCAATTATTATCACACCAGTTGTTTTATTTTTTATTTATTTTTATTTTTTTTTACGCCAGTTGTTTTAAAAAAAAACCCTTTCCCCAACTCTGTGACAACAGGCAAATTGGACCATTATTATTATTTCTCCTCCTCCTCCTCCTCCTCCTCCTCCTCCTCCTCCTCCTCCTTCTTCTTCTCCTTCTCCTTCTCCTCCTTCTCCTTCTCCTTCTCCTTCCTCAAGATTTTGTTTATTTATTCATGAGAGACACAGAGAGGCAGAGACCCAGGCAGAGGGAGAAGTAGATTCCCCATGGGAAGCCCGATGTGGGACTCAATCCTAGAACCTGGGAATCACGACCTGAGCCAAAGAGAGACACTCACCCACTGAGCCACCCAGGTGCCCAGAAGTTGGACCATTTCTACATAAAAGAAGGAGGCCCCAGCAAAGGGAAGAAGGCATTCAAGTTCTGTGAGTGCCAAGGCAGAATGAAGAAAGGGTCAATGGGGATGTTAAAGGATCAATCTACTGATGTGAAACCCTATGAACCTGGATCTGAGAGCTGAAGATTTTTCTGGAGTAGGCAAAGGAAATAGGGCCTGGCTCTCTCAAGCCTGGTGGGCTGCTTAGCACCCCAAGTTGGAAGATCTGGGGCTGAGACATCCTCATCACTTTTGCATTATTTCATTAGGCTGTTGACAAATAAGCACATGGAAACAATCCATCGCTGGGCACTGATTACATTTTCCTTCAGAGCCATGTGTCTTCTGTGAAAAATTATCTTAATCCCCCATTGACATCGAACCCACCCTCACATTTTCCAAAATTTCTTAGTCATGCTTTTCAAAGGGTTTGATTGCTGTCCCTTTGTACATGATTTTGCACACGGTGTTCACCTCTCTCCTCTCTTCTGTCCTGGAGTAACTTGAGGCCAGATGACAGCTGAGCTGACCCCCCCTCCCCTCACATCATCATCCTTATGCTAGATGCTGCACACTCTGTGGTGGCCCGTGAGTAACCCCACCATCCGGGACCTTTCTGCAGAGCCAGAGTAAGTTCTTCCTTCTTATGTGTGATCTCAGTCAGATCATAAACACTCTGGAATTCCGTGTATCCCACCCTCCCTAACACTCTGTTGGCTTTTCATTCATTAATTGACAAATAGCAGCCCCAATAGTATAGAATGAACTAATTTTTCTTGTGTGGATTTAGAATGGTACCAGTTACTACCATCCTTAGGAAAGTGGGTAGTCACAGTAATTTTTCACATCCTGTGGTCCCAATGATACTGGAAAGTTCTTTAGTGGAACAATTCACATCCGTGGTGCAGACAGCAGCCTAGAATCAGGTGAACTTGGCAACTTGCTCAGCAATTTTCCACTGGGTCATTGTGAGTGAGGGCAGGAGGTTCCTTGGAGGTTTATCGTTCCATATGTGTTTATGCAGGCTTTACTTCGAGAGAGCATATCTCCTCAACCTGACAGTCTGTTTATGCACAGGCCTCCTGATACACCGTGCACTAGTGAAAATGTCCAATGTGGAAAGTATTATAACAGCTATGCAACCACCTTTGATTAGAAGCAGCTTTTGCATCAGATATGATCGGGGATACCAGAAAATCGGGCTTGTGCCGGGGGGGGGGGGGGTGTGGTGGCTTAATGACTTTAGTCTTTGGTCTGCTCTTGTTTATCGTTTTGTAACCTTGGGAGGTGATTTCTTAAGTTCTGTGTTCCCTACAGAGTGTCCTGTGGCGTTGACATTGAGGAGCACAGATATATAACACATGAAAACCATTTATAGTAGCAAGGAAGCTTTTGAGGGTAGAACGTTTTGAATGTTCCATTCCCAAGCTTTGGCTCATTACCTGAGAGGTGGAGACCTCTTTCACAAAAACAACAGACCAAAGTGAACCCAGTACTCAGACAGCTAATGTCTGATGACCTTGGCGTTTGGTGTTTTGAGTTTCTTAACTACCCATGATTATTGGGTATGGAGCCATGCCCTCCTGCAGGTTCCCTTGAAATCTTATCTAAAATACAACATGGTTTTGTAATGAAAAGTAGCCAGTTCCCACTCAGAGTCATGCAGTTGGTGCAAGGCATAAAAATACATGGCCGGTGGGTGGGGCGGGGGGGAGAGTATGGGAAGGAGGGGTTTGTGGGGCTGGAATGCAGCCCTCCTCTGCTTCTCAGGCCTTGTTCTCTGGTCCTGGGCTGTCAGCCCAGAGGATGAGGCACCTTTTCGTAACTCGCCATCTCAGAGGGACACCCTTTTGCCCAGAAATGCTGCCAAGCTCAGTACCATCCTGGTGTTTCCTTGACCTCTGCCTCAGGTGACTCTCAGGCTTCTCTACTGCCAAGGAAAGACCAGGGGTGGAGGAACTTCTTTCTTGCCATTTCCCATGAGAGCTTGATCTCCCTTATTTATTTCCAGCTTCTTCAGTGATACTCCTGAGCATCAGCGCACACCAAGGATTTTCTTCCATATCCACATCCTATAGGATTGGGATACATAGCATGGCAACATTTTTGTGACATTAACTTCTGTGCTGTTCTTTTCTCCCTGTAGTTAATTACTTTGCCCTTCCCTCTCCACTCAGCCAGTTTAAACAACTAGGCTGTTTTGTGCTCAGTCCCTAGGAAAGGGAAGGGAAAAGTAGGATCAGAGACAACGAAGGGTTGTCTTGAAATATGTTTCCAGAAGCTGATACTCTTAAGGGAGAAGTGAGGACTCTGTGTTAAGACAAGATGGGATAGACATCGTGAATAAGAGCAAAGATGCCCACTCTTGCTGTCTTTAGGAAGGGCTGTCCTGGCAGAAGGAGGGTTGGTAGAGAGCTCTGTGGTCTACCTGTTGGCAAGGCCATCTGGGGAGATACTATGGCCCCGAGATGGCATAAAGTGATTCCTGTGCTTTCATGGGCAGCACAGGAAAGTGAAAGGAATCGTCAGATCTAAAGGGATTTCTGCCTGGAATGAGGGATGTCCTGCTGAGAACTGAAAAGTGTGGACTGGAAATGATGAGCAGGAGGAAAGAAGTCTTCAGAGACTCCATGAGACCTCCCACCCAGTCCCTTAGCACCATGTGAGCTTCCAGAACACAGACAGTCCCAGGGAAAACAGACATGCTTGAGATTAAGCTCCTATGACCCCAGTGCAGTGGGGCTCACGATAGAACATGAAGTTATAGAAAAACAGGTGAAATGCACACCTGAATGGTGAGCAGGGATCCAAACCTGCTGTAGGATCTGCAGAAATCAGACCTTTCCCCACTTTCCCTTTCTGCCTCACTCTACCCACGCATCTACTCATGCTTCTGTAATTCTGTCCAGCACCCACGTTCTGGGGAGGAAACCGGCTAGGGCTGTGGGGCTGCTGGGGTGGGGGCTGGGGTGAGAGGCTGGGCCCAGATGCTAGTGGGTGTAATGCTAGTGTGAGGAAAGCTTCTGAGAGTGTCTGCTCACTTGTCCTCTCATGCTCCCTCACCCTGTGGCCAGAGCAAGGTGCCAGCTCAGGTTTTAACATTGAGCCAGGAGTTCTCCCACTCCTGCTCTGTTAGAGTCCCCTGAGAGTCCAGTCCTCTCTTCAGAGTCTGAGGGAGAAGGTGTTTTGCTACCTGGGTTCCAGCTCCACCCCTCTGACTTCTGAAAGAAGCAGGTGTATTCTGGGCTGGAGGCAGGCCATGAACATCCTGGTCCTGGCTCTGGCAGGACATGAAGTGGGACCATAGCCCTTATCCAACTTCTCCAAGTTTCCAGTTCCTCCCTGGGAAATGAGGAGACTGGACTAGAATGATCTGTATGGTTCTTCTAGCTCTTCAATATTTGTAAGTATGACAGTCTCTGACATTTCCTTTCCCTGATTTGGGGCAGCAGTTTAGTTCTTTCAAAAACCTAGGCTGATGCAGTTGGTTAAGCATCGACTCTTGATTTCAGCTCAGGTCATGATCTCAGAGTCCAGAGATGGAGCTTGGGGTTGGGCTCTGTGTTCTGCACGGAGTCTACTTAAGATTCTCTCTCTCCCTTTGCCCCTCCCCTGTCTCCTCTATTCTCTCTCTCTCTCAAAACCAAATCAAACCAAACCAAACCTAATGGAGATCCTGTCCCATTTATATGCCTGGCACTTTAGAGGGTCCCTTTCTCATCCCCTATAGTAATGATAACAGCAACATTTCCCATATGAACAGGGCTTTATAGTTTAAAACAATGTCACATTAATGAATGCTGTTCACTATTCAGGATCTGCCATTAGGAGTCCCTTTTGCCCCTCTCCCTCCTGTCATCTGCCTCTTTGGTGATTGCTTTTCTCTTTCTTTCTGCTGCCTAGAAGGCTCCTGACTGTGCCTGGGGGCAATTCCTGCAGCTCCTGGCTATGGTCCCCTCAGAACTTCCTTGTGCACATCTTCATGCCCGTTTGTAGTGACCAAAGCAAATGACTTTGACCACACTTTATTTATTTTTTTTAATTTTAATACCAGTGTAGTCAACATACAGTGTTTTTTTTAAAGATTTTATTTATGAGAGAGAGAGAGAGAGGCAGAGACATAGGCAGAGGAGGATTAGGCTCCATGCAGGGAGCCCGATGTGGGACTCGATCCCAGGACTCCAGGATCACGCTCTGGGCTGAAGACAGGCACCAGACCACTGAGCCACCCAGGGATCCCAACATACAGTGTTTTATTAGTTTCAGGTGTACAATATAGTGACTCAACACTTCTATTCATGACTCTGCACTCATCACAACAAATGCACTCCTTAATCCCCAATCACCTAGTTTGCCCATTCCCCACCCCCACCCTCCCCCCTGGTCACCATCTGTTTTCTATAGTTAAGAGTCTGTTTTTTGATTTGTCTATTTTTGCTCTGCGCATTTGTTTTAAGTTCCACTTATGAATGAAATTGTATGGTATTTGTCTTTCTCTGACTTATTTCACTAAACATTATACTCTCTAACTCCACCCATGTTGTTGCAAATGGCAAGATTTTATTATTTTTTATGGCTGAATAATATTCCATTGTATAAATATACCGCATCTTCTTTATCCATTCATCTATCAATAGACATTTGGGCTGCTTCCATAATTTGGCTATTGTAGATAATGCTGCTATAAACATGGGGGCTTGTATATCTTTTTGAATTTGTGTTCTCATATTCTTTGGGTAAATACCTAGTAGTGGAAATATTGGATCACATGGTAGTTCTACTTTTGAGTTTTTGAGGAACTTCTACACTGTTTTCCATAGTGGCTGCACCATTTTGCAATCCTCACAGTAGTGCGTGGGAGTTCCTTCTCCACATCCTCACCAACACTTGTTATTTCTTGTGTTTTTGGTTTTAGCCATTCTGACAGATGTGAGGTAATATCTTACTGTGGTTTTGATTTGCATTTCCCTGATTAGTGATGTTGAGCATCTTTACATATGTCTGTTGGCCATCTGGATGTCTTCTTTGAAGAAATGACTTGTTCGTGTCTACTGCCCATTTTTAATTGAATTATTTGTTTTTTGGGTGTTGAGTTGTGTAAGTTTTTAAAGGTATTTTGGATACTAACCCTTTATGGGATATGTCATTTGTAAATATCTTTTCCCATTCAGTGGATTGCCTTTCAGTTTTGTTCATTGTTTCCTTTGCTGTGTAGAGCTTTTTATCTTGATATAGTTTATATTTGCTTTTGTGTCCCTTGCCTCAGGAAACATATCTAGAAAGATGTTAGTATGGCCAATATCAGAGAAATAACTGCATATTTTCTCATCCATGATTTTATGGCTTCTGGCCTCACATTTAGGTCTTCAATCCATTTTGAGTTTATTTTTGTGTGTAGTATAAGAAAGCGGTCCAGTTTCATTCTTTTGCATGTAGTTGTCCAGTTTTCCCAACACCATTTGTTAAAGAGATTCTTTTCCCATTGAATATTCATGCCTCCTGTGTCAAAGGTTAATTGGCCATATAACTGTAGGTTTATTTCTGGGTTCTCTA
Source organism: Vulpes vulpes (assembly GCF_048418805.1). Lineage (NCBI taxonomy): Eukaryota > Metazoa > Chordata > Mammalia > Carnivora > Canidae > Vulpes > Vulpes vulpes. The sequence goes on along the minus strand of NC_132787.1, from coordinate 96,130,341 downwards.
TTCTATTTCACTGATCTATGTGTCTATTTTTGTGCCGGTACCATATTATTTTGATTACTATAGCTTTGTAGTATAAATTGAAATCCAAGGTTGTGATACTTACAATTCTGTTCTTTTTTTTCCCCAAGATTGCGTTGGCTATTTGGGATCTTTTGTGGTTTCACACAATTTTTTGGATTATTTGTTCTAGTTCTGTGAAAAATGCTTTTGTTTTTTGATAGGGATTGTATTAAATTTATAGATTACTTTGGGTTGTATGGATATTTTAACTATATTTGTTCTCCCAATCCATGAGCATGGAATATCTTTCCATTTATTTGTGTTGTCAGTTTCTTTCAACTTTGACCACTCTTTAAACACTTTGAGCATTTAAAAAAATGCTTCCATTCATGTGAAGAATCTACTGCTCTTCTGACAAGAAGTGCCACATAGAGTTATGTAAAATTTGGGTGTTTTAGAAAGCTTCATACAATCAGGTAGAAAGCCTATCTCCCTGAAAGGAGCACTGTTAGGATTTCCCATACACTCTGCCACCAGGCTTTCTCCACACAAATGTTCTATGTACCCCATCACCTCCTCTTCTTTAAGCTTGATGCCTCCTAAAGTTGAGAGGTTAAAAATATTTTTACTTTTTGACAGTATAACTCAAGGCTGGACAGGAGATAGACCTTGTTCAATAATAAGGAAAAGGAGGGATCCCTGGGTGGCGCAGCGGTTTAGCGCCTGCCTTTGGCCCAGGGTGTGATCCTGGAGACCCGGGATCGAATCCCACGTCGGGCTCCTGGTGCATGGAGCCTGCTTCTCTGTCTGCCTGTGTCTCTGCGCCTCTCTCTCTCTCTCTCTGTGACTATCATTAAAAAAAAATAAGGAAAAGGAGACAAACTAGCAGGAGATTCACCTATTTGCACTGCTTTTTAGGATTTTAACTTTCTCTCCCCTTTCTTCCTCTATTTTCAGTGCTTGAAGCTTCTCTTCTGCCCCATTAAGATGCAGAGCAAGTCAGGGCAAACAAGGTGCACATCTGGTCCTGACCATTTCCTTCTGTCATAGATTAAATATAGAAATCTCCACTAAGATGAGTCTTTGACTCACATAGCAGCCTATTCCTCGATCTCTGCCTCTCCATTTCTCCTGTACCCCAGGTCAGAGGAGGCGAGGCTGTACTTCATATTACATTGAGTGGGACGTGTCTCTTGGCCAGAAGTGGTTATCTGCCCAGTGTTGGAACAGGGACAGGGACAGAGTGGGAGCGGCATTAGGTAGAAGAGAATGCCTATGGCTCCTTAGTCATTTTCCCATCTACCATGTCCTTAGGGTTTCTGGCTTTGGGTGGCTGCTCCTGACCATTGAGGATTGTGTGAACTTTGCATTTCACAAAGCATTTGTTTTCCTATTTCCTCATCTGAATCTCCTAATGCCCTACAAGGTGGGCTGAGCAGAGTGAAGTGCAAGTGGCAGTGGCTTGGCAAAGTCACATCAATGGTAGAGATAGGACTTGTCACACATGTGCCCCGACTCTCAGAGCCTGTGGCCCAAGAGCAGTTGGCTAGCAGCAGTTTATCCCTGAGGCTGCAAGCCAGGCCTACAGCTGCTACAAGATGCGGAGCACAGGGAATGAGTGAGGCCTGGCTTTTTTCTACCCTTGAGAACTTCCCAAGGTTTAGTGTCTCTTTGAGGCTGTGCCTGTTAGGAATGTCTTGGGTCTTTGGGGCATGTTTGAATCCCTGAGTAGGGCTAAGGGTACCATTGCCAGGTAAGTTTGAACTTCATGTCAAATCATCAGCTAGGACTGTGTGTGCATGCTCTGAAAGATTGGTGTGCTCACAGAGGCATAGTCACCATTAAATGTATGGACTCAATCCAGAGCCAGTGTTAAATGAGTGCTTATTGGCTGAATGAATGTGAGAGTGTCTCTCGATCCAGAACAGCTCTTTTATGGGATGCCACATATTCTAGAACGTTCCCCAGAGATTGTGCTTAATGTATCCCTTCTCCTTCTACCTTCCTGAGCCTGTAACTCTGAGGCTCACCTTTGGACTCCCACGGAATCAACTTTCTCTGCTGATTTTGGGCTTGGTGACAACTTTGTATGTGTGTGTGTGTGTGTGTGTGTGTGTGTGTTTCTAAAACGCCCTGATGTCTAGAAGCTTCGTGATTATAACCTGCCTCATTATATTTTATTAGGTGTCCAAGGCACTGCATTGCTCCTTGTGGACTCCAGAAGGTAACACTAACATTTTTCCTGGGGAAAGTGACAGGGAAAACAGGTTTGAGCCCTGTTGCTGCCCCTCAGCCGGCCTGGCTGCTCACGCTCCTCTGCTCACACACAGAGCAGCCTGCCTTACCAGCCAACTGGCGTAGCTTAGCCATTAAATTCTGTTTGAAGTTTTATTTCCTTCTATTCTTGTTATCTCAACGGGCAATCACTCTCAGGACATTTTGTAACAAATAGCATTTTCTGTTCTGCCGAGAACGTGGGCCTCTGGCCTATAGCCTGGTTGTATTTGAGAGCCTAGCCCATCCCTTCCCCCAGCTGAACCTCATTCCTTCTTGCTCCTTGCTGTTGTTGTTTTTACTAATATTATTTATTTCCGAGGACCTCAAGTGTACAGCAGTGAAGTATATATGCCCCAGTTCGTGTCACACTAGCATCAAGGCCTTTGGTTTTATTTTTTCCTCCATCTCTGTCCCATTCTCTCCCTCTGCAGGAACCCACTTATATTGCAAGGCCTGAAATGCTGTGCACTGCCTGGACTTCTCTGAGCCTCACAGAACCCCACAGGCCCACCTGTGGGTTCCCTGCTTTCGCCAGACACGTTCCCACATAGTGGGAAAGTTTCCCCTGCTGGCTAGTCCTCTTACCAGCTGGACCAGCTGCACCCCATTCGGTCCTTCATCTAATGATTTCACCTCCCTGCCAGCCTGTGGAATGATTCAAATGTCAATCACATTCTCCTGTGGGAGTCAGGGGCACTCCATCCACCCTCTAGTTACTAAAATGCCTGCTACTTGCAGGCCCCACAGGCTCTCTCTGCTCCCAGGTGCAGCCCCGGATGGCCCTGTGTGGTGTGTGGCACCCTCCTCCCCAAAGCGGGTGAGTACAAGTGACTAATAACCTGCTGACGGTCTCATGTGTCCTGTGTTGGGTGTCATGGTTGCAGGACTCATACGGTTTTGGGCAACGGGCTGAACGGTAGGTAGTGAGAACGGTGCTCAGTGCATTTCATGCGTGTACTTCCAAACTGTCTTCCATCATTTCATTTAGACATTAATTTAGACATTAGGCATTTCATTTAGATATAGCCATTTAAAATGCAGGGTGTGCTTTTACTCTGCAGTAGGTGCTATGCTAAAATCCCCGTTTCTTTCTGGAGCATCGGCTTCTGGTGCCCCCTCCCCCGCATATCCTTTCATCACTCACAGTTTATTGAGCACTCCTGGGACTTTTGGGGGAACTTTCTCAGTTCTAATGATGGGGCTAGTTGGAAATGCAAGATGGGCATCATCCTTGGGAGCAGTCCTCAATCAATGAAAGTGATAAAACCCAGCTTTCTTACAACCCCTAGGGCATGTTCTAGGTGGTTCACCTGAGATCCTCCCAGCTGCCCATAGAGGTGCCTTACTTATCCACCTGCCAGTTCTTCCTGTGATCACTACTCAAGCAAACTAGTTACCCTCAGATCCTTGCTTTAGATTCTGCTTCTGTTTTTCACTCAACGGTTGTGTTTGAGAACTCTGCGAGTTGCTGTCTATAAATACATTTCAGTTGCATGGAATCCCAACATGGGTGTTCACTACATGTCACACATCCGTTTTCCTGGTGGCAGCTTCATTGCCTGCCCTGGACTGGCCATCCTTGGCCCCTTCTCCAGGTGGATGGGTGAGATAGGTGCATGAGCTTCTCTGGGGTAGACACCCAGACATGGGAGTGCTGAGGTTGGTGGAGTATGCACACTAAGTGTTGTCAGATTTCCCTCTAAAGAGCTCTGCCTATTTATTCTATCCCTGTGTTACAGGCCTACATCTTCCTGCAATGTGGTTTGAGAAAGTGGTATCTCATTGCTGTTTTGATTTACATTTCCTCGATTACTGGTGAGCTCAAAAATGTCTTTATGTGCTCATTAGTAAAGCTGATTCAGCCAGTTGGAACCAGATGTTAAAATAGCCACTGCTCGAACCCCCAAATGCACCCCCCTAACCTGGCTCAAACAACTCAGCCCCTCCACTGGGACCCCCTAGACCTCTCCATTATCCAGTATTGGTAGAGGTGTCCTGCACCAGGGGACCTCTGACCCTGCCCCAGGGATTTAGTCAGTCTCTTCTGTTTGTCGGTGCCTATGCCATATCTGCTTTGAAAATCACCCTGAGAAGGAGCTGTTGTGTTTTCCTTTCCATGAACTGCCTGTGTACAACCTTCTGCAATGTTTCTATGAAGTTTCTAAACCTTATCCAGAGGATGCTATTTTAGGCTTCAGGGCTTTTGTGGTGGGGAGTGTGGGGTAGGTAAGGGGGAAGAAGGGTCCAGGCTGTTGCCTCTCTCAGCACCTGCGAGAATCAGCAGGTCTTCAGGTCAGGGGCCAGATTCAGGGCCTGCAAGGTCAGGCTGAGGATAGTGGGAGTTCCTTGGGCATAGAGGAGCAGGGGCCTGCAGCTGTGCCTCCTGGGAACCCAGGTAATCAGTGACATTCCTGAGGAAGTCCTACCAGGCACCTATGATGGCTGTCCCTGGGATGAGTGGGGAGAGGGTGGCCTGCCACTGTCTTCACATCAGCTCCACACACCTGTCTCTATTAGTCTGTGTCCTACTCGTCTCTGCCTGCCCAGGGATCTCTCCCAAACACCTATTCTTTACACTAAATCCCAAGTAAACTTTATTTCTAAAACCCAAATCTGGACGTATCTCTTGAATTTTCAAAAACCCTTCAAAAGATTCTTATTGTTTATTAGCATTGTGTGATCCAGGGAGCGTAATTGGTTGGGCCCCTTTTGGCTTTATGTGATGGATAAAAATCTAAATGTTCTTCACCCAAAGTGAAACGTGTAGGTGTAAACATTTGAAAAACATGAGGATGTTTAGATTAGATTACAGAGATTGTTTTGGGATTATACTACTCTGAAACGGTTGCATTCATTGTTCTATATTTTTAATATCCACAGCTAGTTCTTGGATTTTTTTTTAAATCTGCCAAGAATAAAAGTGAGAGTTTGAAAAGAAAAAAGAAAGAAAAGCTCCTCATTGTCTATAGCATAAAATCCCTTAGTCCAGCACGTAAGATCTTCCCTCAGTGGTCCCAGCTCTCAACCTGTCCCCTGTCCCACATCCCTCCTCCCCACCTCTACCCATTTACCGACATCTCTCCTCCATCCCCATAATAGCTCTGGAATCTCCATGCCCTCAGGCCTTTTCTCACTGGGTTCCTTCTGCCTTGAATGCCTTCCCTGGGTGAAGTTTCCCTGACTCCTAGTGGTCAAAAATGGGTGGCTTCCCTCCCTGGCTTTCCCAACAGGTGGGGCCTGAGATCACAGCTAACTAAATGAACCAGGCGAAGAAGAAGGGGAGCAGAAGGGATTTGCAGGCAGAGGGAATAGCATGGGCAGAAGACTGGGGTGACAGGGGGCTCAGGGGATCCAAACTCCAGTAGTGGGTAGTTCGGGAGGGCTGGAGAGAAGAGCACGTGTTGTGTATGTGTTGGGGAACTGGGGTGAGGGTGGCCAGGAATGAGATCAAAGAGACCAGCAGGGACCTTGTGGTCCAAGTACGACTTACCTTTTGGCAATGGGGATCCACTGAGTGAGTTAAGCAGAGAGGAGCCTGGCCAGCTTGTAGTTGGGCTTTCCCAGCTTCCCCTTGTGGTTCTGCCCAGCAGCTTACCGAGTGGGGGTCTTTCTCCAGGCTCCTGTGTCTCCATGAGCTCCCACTGGCCACTGAATGGAGCCTTCTGAGGCTCATGGACCCTGGCTGCTTTATTAATGGTATTCCTCCGTGGGTCCTTGGATTTGTGATTCTGGGAGAGCTGAACAAAGGTCCTCAGGCTCTAGTCCATGTGAAAGTTGTTGCTCATCTGAAGAGAAGGGTCTCTGGGTGGGAAAAAGTGGTAATGGGTACCCTATGGCCAGGGGTATAGCTCAACAGTAGAACTGGAGCCCAACTGTATCTTGTGTTTCAACCAAGTGTACTGTTGGCCTCCAATGACTTTTGAAACTCAGGCCCCAACCCAGAGGATCTAGGTGTCACCAGGATGGAAGAGAAGGGGACAGTGCCCAGCCTGGACCCAAAGAGCCTGTGTTGAGGGGGCCCCACAGAAGCCTGTGTTTTCATTACTAAGCAACTTTAGGAGAAGTGTGTTTGGGGAAAGAAAGACGGTGGGGTAATAAGGCTGTAATAATGGCTGCCATGTGGAGGGAAGGCAATGTTATCCAGCTACGAACTAGAAAGCATGGTTTATATTTTCAACAGTTGGAGAAAGAAATGAAAACGGAATATTTGCTGCACCTGTGAAAACATATTTGATCATGATGGCAAGTCCAGCATTCTTAGTGCGGGATTCATATTTCATAACTCGTGTTCAAACAAGAAAAATGATTATAATGTTAAGTATTTCCTGAGTTTATTTTGATGGATGACAGAATAAGTACTGTATCTTTCACTCATTAAAATACAGATTGGTGTAATTTAATAAATGAACTTAATACACAGATGTTCCAGGCTGTTTTACCAGGGTGTATATTAATCAACTTCTTTATATATGATCCTCTTTTATATTTTTTAAAGAAACTTGCAGGAGCCAAGAATTTATTAGATTTGCATGCTCTAGGACGAGTATCCAATGTCAGGTACATGCAGGAGTGTATTAAGATGAAACGGAGCCAGAGTCTGCAGAGCGGCCAGGCCCCCACAAGGGTCGTCCTCGGCTCCCGACCAGCTCTCTGGGTCATCCCAGAGCCCGGATCTGTGCCAGCTGTGGGCTTACCTGCTGCTGCCACTGTGTCAGGCCTACTCAGAGGTGCCTCTGGAACTTGGTGGGCTTGGGCCCTTAGGTGGCCAGGAGTGGACAGTGGCTCTGCTGGGGAAGAGGCCTGCAGCCCGTGGGGCCTCTTGGGCCCGTCTCAGGTTCCTTGGCCACCCTCAATGTCTTCTCCACTCTACATCACTCTCCCTTTCCTCACTGTCTCTTGGAAGCACATTATGGAACTGTGCTTTGTTCTGTCTGTGGTTCCCATGAGGGAAGTTTGCCTTGCTAACGAGACGAGACTACAAACTCCTGAAGGCGGGAGTAATGTCTTTGCCAGCTTCTACAGTCTGTGCTCCGTGAATCTGGCTGGTCTGGACCGAATCCATGTGTCAGAGCAGGACCTGCCTCCAACTGAGGAGGCTTTGGAAGGGGACATAGAAACCCTGGTTCAGCCATTCTAGAAGGTGCAGGTTGGGAGGGGAAAGCTAAGCGGGGACACAGTGCTACCTTCTCTCTTTGGTGAAGGACAGAGAAAGTGAGAGTAGGAGCTTCAGTTACCCTCTTCTCTCACGTGCAAACCCTGGTGAAGAATGACCTAGGGCTCCAGGGAAGTTGTCCCCGGCAGTGGTGGTGGGAAGGCCAGAGGAGGTGTCTTGGGCCAGGCAGTCTGCTCTGCCCACAAAGAGCACTCAGTTTTCTCTCAAAGCACCTTGCACTCTCTCAGTAGTTCTAGAACTATAGTTATATTTCTTGGTGCATAACACTAGGTGGAGATGCTGCAAGGCCGGGGGTCACTTCTCACCAATTTGTGGCACCTCTCTCTTCATGAGCATTTAGCCCAGGCCTCTTGCACCTCCCCTCACCCCCCAGGTAGATGGTTAGTGCAGGTTGATTTGTATAGTGTGCGTGAGATAAACCCACCACCTGAGCATAAACACCGGTGTCCCTCCAGTTCCCCCCAAGAATGGGTGCTCCCTGGCAGCTGCAGCCTGAGCTGGCCTGTTCCCTCTGTAGCCCCTCTGCACCCCTCAGTGGCTCATCAATCACACGGGCAGGTCCTGCGGGTGGGTAGTGGCTCTGCTGTCACATGCCTGTTTGCAATAAGCTCTGGCCATAATCATTAATCATTCATTGAAGCTGTGGTTAGCGGCCCTCAGTCAAGTAGATGGTTTCAGGTTTTCCGGGCTAAGTGCCTCTCCAGCATGCATCCTTCCCAGCCCTTTCATGTCCAGCCATTTGATGTTCTGTGCATGCCGAGCTGGCCTCCAAGGCCAGGCTTTGTTTTGGAGGGTTGTTCTGAATGCTTCCCTGAGGGCCAGTCCAAGAGAATTCTGGTCTCCAGCTCCACGTCTGCACAGGAAGTAGAGCTCGTAGGATGAGTCTATGTTGAATACTTCCGAGAGCCCGGTTCTCTGCCAGGCCATGGGGATCTGAGAGAAGAAGGTACTCACTCTGCCCTCAGACCTCCATTTAGGGACGGAGCTCATGCAAAACAGTTGACCAGCAAGATGGAATTTATTTGGATGCAGAGGACTCAAACAGCCCTTGGTCCACAGATTTCTCAAGAGGGTAGATGCCTGGAGGCTGGGGTGGAGGGGGAGAATTGAGGGAATGAATACAGGAGCAGAGGCCGTGGGGGGGGGGCAGTGTGTGCATGCAGCTGTGGGGGGCCTGCTGTGCCGTCTGAGCTGGGCCTTCCCTCTGAATGGCAGACTGAAACCATTGGTAATGGCCTGGAAACAGGGGTTGCAGTGAAAACTCTGTTTGCTGGGAGAAACGTAAACTTTAATTTGAGAAAAATTAACTTTACATTAAATCTTAAAATGAAGTATTTCCTGCATATTACTAATATGGTCATAGTAAGAGGTTCCTGAGTTACTTGAAAAGATACATAATGCACAGGAGTGGGATTTCCTGGGAAAAGCTGGGACTAGAGTTCAGCTGGGTTCAGCAAACACTAGGAGGTGCCTGGACCTCTGCCATGGGGCCAGGAAATGTCCTGAAAATGCAGACAGAAGAACTGTGGAGCGCACTACACCCAGGGCCATGCCTGACTCCACAGTTTCAGGGCTCAGGACTCCAGGGTCCAGAGCTAAAGGAACACGAGCTGGGGGCTGGGAGTTGTTGGTTATTGAAATGTGAAGTTAACACAGAGATATTACTGAGGTTGATACCGCAGCCTCCATTTCAGCTTCTTTGCCAGAGAATATTTCTTGCCCAGAAACATTCACTATGTGTTCATCCACTGAGGTACAGCTTTGAACCAGTAAAAGAACTCTGGGTATTCAGAAGGAAGAGACATTGCATCTGGTTAAGGGGGATCAGGAATGGCTGCATCTAGCAGATGGGCTTTGGTGAGGTCTGACTTTCCTGGTCACAAGTGGGCTAGAGAGAGCTTGCCAAGTAGATGGGGCAAGGGACACAGACACAGAGGATAGTCTGACTTGCTGGCAGCCAGCGTCCTTGTGCCAGGGTGGAGGGAGATGAGGTTGGTGGTGTAGGGTGGCATGAAGCTCAGCATTCCAGGCTGAGTCTCAGACTCTAGTCCTGGGAAGCTCTGCTCTGCTCCTAGATCACCACCCAAACTGCTTCAGCCCTGTGTCCTCACCCATATCTCTCATTCCTGGTGCACAAGATGCTCTCTGTCACCTGAACAACCATACTCTTATTCTCTCTGTAATTTTCTCACACTTTCTTCTCTACTTGGGAAAATTTCCCTCTTTTTGCCTCTTGGAGAATTTCTCTTCATCTTATAAAATGCAGCTCAAATGCAGCTCTTGCTTGCGGCCTTCCATGACTGCCGTGGTGGTACGTGTGGATTACCCTCCCACCGGAACCCTACACTGGGGGCTTAAGATGCTGCTCACCACCTCCTGGGAGCTGGTTGGGGGTGAGGGATGGTGACAGTCTGAGACCAGCCCTTGCTACTCACTGCCTGGGTAATCAACCATGTTGATTCCATCATCTATAAGAGAGATGAAACATTGCAAAATGTTTTGCATAGCAGTAAATGGAATAATAAAGTAATGTGAGTAGTGCCTGCTTCAGAGTCTGGCACAGAGTGGACACTCAGACAAGGTTAGGCTTCTTCCCATTCCCTGACGGCATTCTGTCCATACCACTGTCAGCCATTTAGAGGTTAAGTCTCTGCAAATGGGCTGTGAGACCCATGAGGAATCCATGTTTCTGGTACCCTCAGTGTCTTGCACAGTAACTGACGTGGGGTATGGGCTCACACCACTAGGAATGCTTTGAAACTGCTTCATCAAGACTCCTCTACTATGGAGAAGGAGCATAGCTATTCAGGAAAATTTATAGATGTGGGAATCAAGTGTGTTTATTTTTATTTTTTTTAATGAATGATCTGATTAAGTCAGAAACTTTCTGAAGTCACACAATTCTCCTATCCCTAGAGAAGGATTTGAATAAAGTATCCTCCTGCTGGAAGGAAAATTAGAGATAATTAGTCCAGCGGTTTTCAAAATTTGTAGAGGACTAGAACCATTTTTTCAAAAGAAATTTTATATAGAACCTTAAACTACACAAGCAGACAAAGCATGATTTTAGGAATGCATTTCTATTTATTAATGGTGAAAATTAATTAAATCGTATTGACAAATATATTTATTGTTCAATTATAGCAAATAAGTGAATAAATAACAAATAAGTGAATGCATAATAAATCAGCTTGACAAATGTATTTATTTTATAATCCCAAACTTCTATGATATCTTTAAGATGTAAAATATTGAAAAAAGCATTTCTAAAATCCGTAAAGTAACTTGGCTCTCTAGTGTCAAGCCCAGAGTGTGTTGATAGGACTTGCTGATTGAGCCTACCCCTTTATGTCACAGATGAGTAAACTGAGAGCTGGAATGTGACAAGGACATGCCAAGGTTACACAGAGATGAAGTGGTAGGCTGGGGTGAGAACTTGGGTCCTCTGCACCCCACCCCAGGGCTCTTTCAAATGTATTCTCTCTCTCCTAATTTGTCTGAGAACAAAAAGGTATTATTGTTATTACTTGTTTTTTAGTAAGTAAGATCTCCCAACTCCATAGTTTTGACTTATATTTAAGGCTTTCGTATAACCTGCAATGAGCATGAAACAGGCTGCTTGCTGGACTGAACAGTACAACCCAGAAATCTCCATCCGCATCTTCTCATCTCAGCAAGAGAATTTTTGCCTGGTGATGGATAATTGAAATGGATCTGGTCAGCCAGGGCTCTATACTGATGATGGTTTTATGTTTGTTCATCTGTCAGAAGAGTAAAAAGCAAAGCTGGTAATTTCTGTTAACTAAGCACCTTCATTATAAGAACTCAAGGGAAAGGGTGGGGAGCGAAACATTTTCTCGTCCAGGTGTCCCGGATCCTGAGGATGATTTGTGTAGTTAAGGAGAAATTCTAATAATGTTAAGCGTATGGAAAAGTTTAAGGAAAAGATGATGGGTCATTTTCCAAGTGTTTGGGTTGAATATCAAGAGCTAGTGCAGCTTCCTTCCCAACCTCCGCTTTTCCTGGCTGGGCCCATCTCACGTTGTGCCTCTCTCATGGGGCAGTAGTGACCTCTTGTGAATTCCCAGCTCACAATGGGCCATGACAAAGGTATAAATATCACAGAGGGACCAAGAATTTCCCCCTCTTCACCCAAAAAAAAGGCCAGAAAAGACTGGATAAGGATCCCCTTATCCTTATCTGGTTCTGTCTGGCAGGTGCTGAGCACCTAATTCGAGGCAGCATTTTAAGAGTGATCCTTTCTGGGGTTGTTCTTACTATAGGGAGAACAGGCTAATGGTCTCCTTTCATTTCCTCTGTCCTCAGGCATTTTTCCTCCTCCTGCTCATCCAAGAATGTTATCCTTTGAGATAACAGATGAGTAAACTGAGAGCTGGAATGTGACAAGGGTGGCACCATTGACAAAAGTGTGCACCATTATTATGGCTGCTGCAGATCACAGCTATGGATGGTGAGGCCCCGTCCACCCCACCAATTTCTTGTGACTAATCAGGAACAACTTTTCTGTATGGCCACATCTCTCAGGCACTTGAAATCATGGGCAAAGCTGAACGTATCTCCCTTTGTTGGATTCACATCTTCTTTCTGAGGAGATTGTACCTGAAGAGTTAAAGGCAAATCTGACAAAATAAACAGGGGCCAAATGTTTGCCAGGGAGTCTTAAAAAAAAAAAAGAATTGCTCTTTCTTTTGGAACCTTGGTTGACCTATATGTGTGAGGGGGTGGAAATGTCCCCAGGACATCTCCAAAACCTCAGAGGAAGCTGCTGACAGGCTTCCAGTGAACTGGGTTTTTGCTTGTGCTCAGAGGGCAGAGAGTAACAGATGGACTTTGACAAACTCGGACAGATGAGTATAATCTTCAAAAGGTCGGTTTCTTACTTTTAGTTTAGTTTTGTTTTTTTCCACTGGCAGCATTACAAGTTCACCCTGCAGTATTTCTGGGCACCACAGTGGGGTACTGGCCTAATGGCAGTTTTTAAGAAATTGTAAAGAGCACCTGACTAGAGTCAGGAACTCTGCATGTCTAGACAAGTCACCTAACCTTTAGTCCAAGAGTTTCTCATTTGTAAGGGGAGATAACAAAAAAGCCCTATCTACATGTCCGAGCTGTTGTGAAAATTGCATGGGGCCCTGGAGATGTCAAACACTCTGTGAGCAGATTGGAGGCTGTGATAGCTCAGTGACAGGAGCTCAGCTGGGCTATTACATAGAAGCACAGGTTGGAGAGGGCAGTAGCAGAGCAGGGCTGCATTTGAGGGAGCAAAGGTGAGTGGAGGAGCAATTATGTTATCTCCAGGGAGCAAAGACATTTTCTGTCACCCTACAGACATGTGCTGTCTTTACTTAGAGATCCACTTCTTTCTATTCCAGGTTTAGAGGCTTCTGGTCCAGTAGGGACAAAGAGCAGAGCAGGCACTGGCCCAGTGTATGAATCTCCTCAGACTTCCCTGAGCGTGTGATCAGGGGCAACACTTCCTCTCCCATGCGGACACTGAGCCAGAGATCAGGTGAAGCCTCCACATCCCTGATTTCCTTGCTGCCCTGTTCATCCTAGGGTGCTGCAACTGAGATGCTGGAATGTCCATGGTGGAAATGGCAGGGGTAGGCTCCATGAAGCACAAATGGGAATAGTCCAGAAAGAGGGGTGACTCAAAAGTGGCTTGTCTCTTCATTGGTAATTAACCTGAAATGAAATCATGACAGCTGCTGAATCCTGTGCAGTCTGGGCACAGAATCTTGTGGAGCACTAGTCTTCAGGGTAAAACTAGCTCCTCTGTGATTCAGGATCATACCCACCAACCTCTTGTGGACCACCTGAGCAGCAGCTGTAGAACCCATGAAACCCAACTCGGCTTACTTCCGGGCCAGTTGCATTTTTGGGATCCTTGAAGTTGCACAAGATGGGCATCTGGCTAATGGAGGTGCTCAGCATCAGCACTTTCCTCTTCCTGCCACCTCCCTCAGGAAAATCCAGGACTCTGGTCCAGTTAGCTCCCCAACAGAGGTCAGAGCTGGAGCTCTCCAAGGTGCTGATAGCTCAGGCCAACTCCCCCAGAGGACACATTATACTGCAAACGTGCCTTGAAGCAGGTCATCTGGAATATCTTTCTTTGCCTCGATTCTTGTTGCTGAGGTGAAATCCTGGTAGGTTTGAGGGAAAGAAGATACTTCCTTGGCTCTCCAGACCAGTGTGGGAAGATTGACCAAAGGATCTGAGCAAACCTGAGAACATAAAAATGATGCATTCCTGAGATGCCTGGAGAAGCGTGACTCAAAATGCCTTACTACTTGGAAGTAGCCACCCTTGAGTCAGATATGTTCACCCCAGTATATACTCATCACCTTTGAGAAGTAGGAGAATGCTCCTTTTAGAAAGAGTCTAAACACAAGGGGAGCAACTTAGGGCATCCTGTTGATTGACTATAGGTGGGACCAGTGAAACCAACTGGAGGCTATTGGATAGTTCAAGCCAGAGATGAATACTGAATTAAGGCAGTGACTTTATCAGTGGAAGAATCTTAAGAGGTAACTCCAGCAGAATATAGTGAGTATAGGATGTTAAAGCTGGGGTGGTTAGAGGTCATCCTTGATTCTCAAGACAATCTGGGAAACTGAGTTTCCAAAGTATCCCAGTGATAATGCTACCCAGGAGGGGTAGCTGAGTTTTTGGGCAGGAAGGGTGATGTATATGTTGGGTGGGAGGTTCCAGTGGTACTCCCAGAAGGGTTGTCCAGGAGCTTTTGGATACATGGTTCTGGAGCTCAACAGAGACGTCAGGGCTGATGACAGAAATTTCAGAATTGTCCACAATGGGGATGTGGCTGAAGAGATGAAATAAGATTAGATCAACCAGGCAAAATGTGTCAAGTGAGAGGAGAGGGGAGCAGAGAACAGGTCTTGGTGAAATGTGTACATTTTCTGGGTAATGCTGAGGCATAGGTGCTGATAAATGAGTCTGTCATGGGGCTCTCATCATCTTCTCACAGACCACGTCATCACCCAACCTGATGTCATTCCAACCACTTCTTTTTTATTCTCCTCTGACATATATATTCATACATTGTATAGATACAGATTTAGGTTTAGGTATACAGAGATAGATTTATTTTAAGGAATTAGCTCATGTGATTATTCGGGTTGTCAAGTCCAAAATCCAGCCAACAGCCTGGAAACACAGAGAAGAGCTGATGTTTCAGTCTTGAGTCCAAGGGCAGACTGAAAGCAGATGGGCATTAAAGAGGGCACATGATGTAATGAACACTGGGTATGATATGCAACTGATGAATTACCGAAGACTACATCTGAAACAAATGATATACTATATGTTGGCTAATTCAATTTGAATAAAAATAAAAGAAAAAAGAAAACGGTTCTTTCTTTCTTGGAGGACATCAAACTTTTTAAAGGCCTTCCATTGATTGAACGAGGACCACCCACATTCTGGAGAGTTATTTGCATTACTCAAAGTCCACTTATTTAAATGTTAATGTAATTTAAGATTTACTGTCACAGATATGTATACATACTTTAGTGTTTTACTACATATTGGGTACTGTGATCTAGTCAAGTTGATACATAAAATTGACCATCACTAGGTGGGACATCCACTGGAAGCCTTACACTCAGGTTCAGATGAGGGCAAAAAAATAATACATAAAGAATAACCTGCCCCTTCACAGTTGCTATAATGACCCACATGCCCACTTTTTCTCACCATGCTCATCACACATATAAACTCCAGGGAGGGAGGAATAGGGGATGTTGGGCCACATACCAATTCAATCATATTTGCTTATTCCAATCTGATCTTGCTCAATTCTCCAACCTAATTTTCACTTCAGGCCTCCTTTCCTCTGATAGACTATTTTGGACACTCTTCTGTGTTCTCTACATAGAGATTCTCCTTTACTTCTGATTCTAGTATTTGTCATACTGCACCTTTGAGCAGGTAATGGATGTTTCAGCTTCTACTCTGTCTCATCCTCACAAATATAAGAAGGTTATAAGATGAAAAAAATTTTTTCATTTTTATTTCAAAACTAGAAAAAAGTGAAATGAATAGGAATTAAATTACTGCCCCAACAATCTTTCAGAGAAAGTCTAGTGCTGCCAACAGTGGGGTTTTCTGCATAGCTACACCATTCCCCATCTGTGTCAAAATCCTTGGTGCATTTTTCAGGCTTAGTGTCCAAGACATCTCCAGCTTAATAAGAATAAGGTGCCCTGGGCTGGTTCCCAGCCAGGGAGGGAGTGAGCAGATATGCATTCCTTTGAAGCCGGTTTCAGATTCTGGAATGCTTTCCTGGAAACCACACAATCTCAGGAGAGATTCATCACCTCCCGATACTGCCTTAGGAGTAGGTCAGGACAGGGGCCCTGGACCCCTGAATGAGACAGTGTCTGCCCTGATTAGCAGCTTCCTGTGTGGTGGCTGCAGGATTTACTCAGAGCTAGCCTGGGCAGATCTGGCTGAGATTCAGAATCAACCCCCCACTTCATCTTTCTCCCAATCCTCCTCTCTCCTTATCCCTGTACGTACTTCCCTACAAAGCATGAAGGTGGATTTAGTCCTTGCATATCAGGGCAGGAGGCCCAGGGCCAGAGGCACAAGTAGATCTGGATGTGACCCAAATATATTCTCCTGTCTAGGAGTTAGGGATAGGGTTTGGCTTCCCTACTGTTTATTGATGCTGAGATGTCTTAGGAAGGCAGCTGTGGGACCAGTCACATGAGCACTGGACAAAGTCAAGAGCCTTGAGACCATATCTTGATTCTACTGTCCCCTCCTGGTGACCTCAGACGAGTCACAAAGTCAGAGAATGGTGATGACAGATGAGTTCTTATGGATCATTTTCTCACTTGAGAGATGGGGAGACTCTAAGGGGTCACAGCACTGGCTTAATTTCCCAGACTAAGGTGTCAGAACCAGAATTAGAAATAAAATATCCCAACTAATATACTTCCCATTATTGCCTCCGTCCCTACTTAATTTCTCTGGACCTCAGATCTCATCTGTCAGATGAAGGCCAGTGGCATCTGCCTCTAAAGACTATTGTAAAGACCAAGTGCAATCATGGATAGAAAAAGGTACTAAAAAGGTGAACATGTTGGATACTAGGAGTGACACCTACTTACATGTCCTGATCTGAGTATAGGTTGCTTTCTCACATCTGACACAGCCCAGCAAGGATGTAGGTATGAATTCTAGCATGATGGATACTGGGGATGATGCCCAGCTGGTGCTCATGTATTTGTCCATAACTGGTATTAAAATACTGAAGTGCTTTGTGCCCCAATCTCCAGGAGTGCCCTTCTGTAACCCTGGACCTTGCCCCAGAAATTAAAGGATAGACTTTTGACACAGCACGAGATCTCTAAGGACTCTGCCCCAGCCCTACTGCCAGTCAGCATCACACGCCATACCATATACTTTGGTTATCTATTGATATGCAACAAAAAAACCTCGAAACTTAGTGGCTTAAAACAACAGTTTATTATTATCTCTCAAACTTCTGTGGGTTTACCAGGCTCAGCTGGATGGTTCCCCATTGGGGTGTCTCCTGTGACTGCAGTCAGCAGGTGGTTGGGTCTGACATTATATGAAGGCTCAGCTGGGCTAGAATCTAACATGCTTTATTCTGTGGTCTAGCAGTTGATGTGGTCATCACCTGGGAGCTCGGTGGTGGTGTCCACCCAACCGAAGCACTTAGAGTTGGCCTCTCCAAGTGGCTTAGGCTTCTCAGAGCAAGGTGGCTGATTTTCCAGAGGTAGCATCTTTAGAGCAAGTGTGCCCAGAGTGGGAAGCTGAATTGGCCTGGTGCTATCTTCACCAAATTCTACTTGTCAAAGCCACCAAGGGCCCTTTCAGATTCAAGGAGGTGGGAGAGTGCCAAAATCACATTGTAGAAAAGCATGTGAGTGGGAGATCCTATTAAATTAATCCTTGGAATATATATATATAAAACACATTTCTATAGACAACAGGACATTTTCAATGGTCCCACTGCCTCTTAGACACTTAGAAGGAGGAAAAAGTACATCAATGTCATATGAACGTCGTGAAAGAAAAACCAATGAATTTTTCTGAGGCACATTACATTTGTAACATCAGAATTCTTATTCAGAAACTGATAATATAACCACTCTGATCTAAAACCCTCCAAATACTCCCATGAGTAAAAGTGGGAAAATCTGAATAAGATAGGTGGATTGTATTAATGTTCATATTGGTGTGATGTAATACTACAGTTCTTCAAAACCTTACCATTGAGGGAAATATAAAAGAATCTCTCTGGGATGCCTGGGTGGCTCAGTGGGTGAGTGCCTACCTTTGACTCAGGGTGTGATCCCGGGGTTTCGGGATTGAATGCTGCATGGGGCTCCCTACGAGGAGCCTGCCTCTCCCTCTGCCTATGTCTCTGCCTCTCTCTGTGTGTCTCTCATGAATAAATAAATAAAATCTTAAAAAAAATAATCCTTGGAAAATATAATCTGTCCCTATCACTGTGGGAAAAGCTTACCAGACTAGCCCTCGGTCTGTCTGATGTCCCCCTGCGGTTCTACTACAGCCTTTTCTCCTTCCCAGGTGGACTTGCATGGGCCAAATGGGAAAATTCCTTCTCCTTTCCAGAGCTCCCTCTCTTCTGTTTTCACATCTCCATCAGGGAAGACAACTAACCGTGCTTCTCCACACTCTTACACCATAGGCTTCCGCAGCTACTTTTGACCAGATTTGCATCAACAACAACATGGTGCAGCCTCAGGAGCATGAAAGAGGCCAGTATGAGGTCTTATCCCTTATGTATGTGTTGGCAAGGAGGAAGCATGGCATGACAGGATGCATTGATACCAGAGGTCTTTGGGTAAACTTTGGCCCCTGCTGGAGACATGAGTTCTGAGATGGTGTTAGAATACAGCAGTGTCATTGGTGAGCTATCTTAAAAGGCTTTGCCTTTTCCAACTAAGTCAGCTCCATATTCTTGACATCAAATCCTCACCTCTGGCATGTAGGTTTGTGTCTACCTGGGTTGAATTCTGGGTGGTGTTTGGACAGTTCCTCTTGCTGTTTATAAAATCTGTACCCTCACCTTCTGGGGCCAGGGAAGGGTTTGGAGTAATCATCAACCATCATTCCTATCTAGAATGTTCCATTCACCTGGTTTCCCTCCCACCAGTGTGAAGTGTAGGTGCATCTGCAATCTTTTTCTTTACCATGTATGTCCTCACACTTCTCTGTCAAATCTTTGCCAAGCTATCTTAGGGAGATGAATATGTATGGCTTTCCTGTCCACCAAGGAAAAATCAAGTGACTCTTGGGCTTTCTTTCATCCGACCAACCCCCAATGTGCTTTTTAACTGAGGGAAAATCTGTTATTCATAAGGAAAAACAAAAGATGATAAATTATAGGACCTTGTAAAATATATTAACATGAATCCACACTTTCTTCTATATAATTGAATTTAGAGTGACATCGGCCAGACTCTGCAGCTCATGCAGGAATGCCAGCCTCCCTCAGTTGTTTTTCATTCTTTTAGTGTGATCCCACAAAGACCTGGCTAAGTCAGAGGGCCTCCATTGTTTCTAGGTCAGCACATGTTGTAATCTTGTCCACAACTTCATGACTTGCTGTGAATTAGGAGCTTCCCTGAAATATGTCTCTCTCAGCATTGTAAATGACAAGTGACCTTCTAACCAAATGTGGCCTCATTAGACGGCAGGAAAGAATTAAATGTCAGGATACAAGATAGTAAGGTCTTGATATTTATGAAGGTCAAATGAAGGGTGAGTAATACAACAGTGTATTCCACTTAAAGTCAGACCAGTTCCTGCAAACTTTTCCTGTGGCTGTTCTTTGGTGCTGTAAGAAATGGGTTTTCTGTAGATTTCACTTGCATTGTAAGGTTGTGGACTGTCCATGGTTTGCATATGGCACCATCATATTTTAATTATAATTGGAAGACTGGTTGGGAAAAAAGGTGGAAAATGTCCAGAAATAACTTGTTTCTGCCAACTCTCTTAATCTTCCACTTTAACCAATTATTCACTGGTTAGTTGGTACTTTGCCAAAGAAGGGGTCTCCAGAGAAAGGCTTCTTTGCTTATCTGAGAATCACTTTGATTTGGCTCTGCTGGACTTCCTGTCTTTTGAGACCTTGTTTTTTTTATCTCTTCAAATAATAGAAGAAGTTTGGTTTTATTTTATTTTATTTTATTTTATTTTATTTTATTTTATTTTATTTAAGTCTGGTTTTAAAAGACATGTTCAGTGCTTGGGGCTACTCAGTGGAATGAGAAAGAGGCTTTGGTTCTGTACCACTGTTATTCTGATTGGTGTGACCCCAAGATCTGTAGGCTTTTGGAGCAGGGGACAGTTGGTGGAGGTTCAGGGATACTAAAACCACTGGGGTGGTCTATCCCAAATCCAAGAAGTTTGTCCTCTTAAATCCCCAGCATCTTGGGGAATCAGAGGAAGGGCCACCATGTAGGATTGTGTAGGTTTTGCCCAAGGGTACCCAATCAAAAGTATAAGAAGTGGATGAGTTTTAGCCAGTGTCCTTTTTTCAAGCTCTGGTGGTGGGCTGCAACCATCTGGAGCAGGGCTGGCTAACACTAGTCAAGATTCAAATCAGGTCCACTGCCCATTTTTATAAATAAAAATATTTTGGGACATAGCCATATCCATTTGTTTATGAATTGTCTATGGTTGCTTTCATGTGACAAATGGCAAAGTTATGTAGTTAAATAGAGACCTTCTGGCCTGTAGAGCCTAAAATATTTATCTGGCCCTTGAGAGACCGCTGATGTGGAGCTAGAGGTACCTTTTTCTAATCTGCAAGTGTTCTGTCTGCCTGCCCAGCCAGAGTTGCATCTGAAAAGTAGGGGCTGTCTTTTCCTAATTAGCACAAAGATGCCTGGTCTGCTAGCAAGGGCCTCAGGAGGAGACCCCTGCCATGCCTCTGAGGGTGGGAGCCTGTGGGAGCCAGTGCTCAGGAAGCCTTACCTCAGACCCTCTGGGTTTTGGTCATCTCCAGAGCTGGGGCCAGGCAGTAGAAGAACCACAGGCTTGCTGTGCAAAGAGGCTATTTGGGGAGTGAGGGGCTCTTTGTAGCAGCTCCCAGGGGTAAAACAAATGCTTTCCTTGTTCCTTTTCCAAATAACCGTAAAAGAGAAGGTTTGCTTTTGGATCTTTGTCGCTGGCTACTCCATAAAGAAATGCAAACTGTCTCATGGGTTATCATCAACCACTTGTTTACACAGCAGGGCTGATTGACACGGTTTATTTTTCTGCGGTTTTTCTTCTAATCCAAAGTGAAATATGAACTAGAGCATTCATGGAGTTCCTTTCACCTTTTGCAGCCCAGAACCTGCGAGGGAGGTGACTGTTTTCACTTGTGTGACTATTATATGCCCCGTATTGGTCTGGCTGCACCCACGTGAAAGGTTGGGTCAGGTATGCTTGAAAACCTGCAGGATCACCTGTCCTCCCCAGGGGATCGATGGACAACGCAGGACCAGGGACTGGTAGAGCATGAGGCTGGAAGGGAACTCAGAGCTGTCTGGTCTTTTGACAGTTCTAGAGCCCCTTCACTGAGAATCAGCCCCAGGTAGATGCAATGATCTTCCCAAAGCCTCACAAAACCTGGTGCTACCTTCTCTGATCAACCTCCAGTAGTTAGGACCTGGAGTCCAGGTAGGACACCCTCGTGGCAGGAGAGAGGGCCTGTGGCGATCCAGACTGCAGGAAGCGGCATGGTAGGAATAATCCTATAAAAATTGCAGCATACCCAATGCATGGTCATTTACAAAGCTCTTCTCACCTATGATCTTACTTCTCCCTAATATACCCTGAGTTTGACGCTCTGCCCAACATCCCATTAGTTTTTATATATTGTTTAAAGATAATCTCAAAAAAATCTGGCTGGATAGGATGGAATAATAAATCTAATGGCCTACACATATTAAAGAAATCATATAATGGGATTGATTGATCGACTGATTTAAAGCAAAGAAACCAAACACCTCTGGCCTTGTTAACAGACTTGTTAACAACCTAGTTTTTAAAAGCTCACGATACAAAATCAGAGCAGGAGGGGTCTGGCTATAGCAAAGGTCATGAGGATAGTCCTGGGGGTCTGAGGCAGATGGAGCTTGAATCAGGGATAAAGAGGCTGCCTGTAGAAGATGATGCTGTGGGATACAGGGCCCAGAGGGGGCCGTTGCCCCTCCCTGGAGGAGAAGACGACAAATGGGTAGCATTCCTGGGCCACTTCTTAGGGCTACAAGCACTCCTGCCAGACCCGAAGTAGACATGTTCCTCACTTCCCTTCCTCTTGGCCTGATGTCTGTTGCCCACACCCTCCTGGAGACTATGGGGGTCTTAGAATATCCACAACATCTGCAATCCCAAGATCTATTTGGAGCCTGTTTCTTTCAGGATTTCCTGCCGTGTTGCCCCTCAGCCCCCTGTACAGGTGCGCACATCCTCATACACACCTGTGTAGTATTTCTCACAGACACTCTCTATTGGCTATAGAATCTTTTGTGGGAGGGTGGTGGGCTTTGCTTCCTCCTAAGTAAGACTCATCAAGTAAGTAGGCTTACTCAGCAAGTGAATTAATTCCTCAAAGCAAGTTGGGGGAGTAATGATGTTCTTAAGACCCACTGTGTGGTGTGTGTGTGTGTGTGTGTGTGTGTGTGTGTGTGTCTGTGAATGTGCATGCATGTGGGAGACCTCCCCATAAGAGTTTTGTTAGCCCTCTCTGCCTTCATGGAGGGCACTTGCATGCAGCAGGCAGCAAGAGACATTTTTAGGCTGAAATGAAGCAGGCTTTAGGCCTGGAAGAGTGTGGGAGCCTTGGGACCTTTTCCCAAAGCCATCTAGTTATGGGAAAACTAGTTATTTGCATCCCAGCTTTAAGAAAGGCTCTCATTTGTTTAGGAGGTTTCATTAGGCTTCTGCTCTGTCCAGTGACAGGGGAAGAATTTGATGCTCTGTTTAGGGCTATCCTTGCTCAGCGATCTATGATTCAGGGCCAGGTAGAAGAGGACAACCAGAGTCCCTTACACTCAGGTTACTTATAAAATCCATCAGGGCAGCAAACCCTGTCCCAATCAGCTCTGGTCTATACTCCAATCAGAAGCAATTCTGGAAGGAAACTTTGTCTTTGCCAGTGCCCTGAGCAATCCTTCCCTGTATGCCCCTCTCTCTCCCTGGGAGTTGTGTGAACCACCTGACTTTGATGGAAGCCACTTTAGTCAGGGCCCTAGAGCACCAGAGCTATAGTTTCTAGAATCCAGGAGATAGGATTGTAGTTTTGTTGCTTATTATAAGGAAAAAATCTCAGTTCTTGGGTTGTATATACTGGAACAAGGAGCTTCTCAGAATTCATTTCCTCTGAGGTCAGAACCAAGAATTCTGAGGGGGTGCCCCGTGCTGAGAGCACCAGGTGTGAGCACCGGTACATTGTGGGAGAGAATAAAACAGACCACAACCCTTCCGAGGGCACAGACATGTTTCTCAGGCACCCAAGTTCTGCACCATGGAGATTAGCTTAGCTTTGGAAAGCGTAGATGTTCATATGTACCCAAGTATTTTTCTGAATTAGTTTAATACAATGAACTTGTCCATTTCTCTCTTTGAAAATATGCTGCCTGACTGACAAGCAGAGCTACCCATGCTCCCATTTTTCAAGCATTTCTGCCTCTTTAACCCTCTCCTGTCAGCTCTCTTCTTCTCTAGAAAGTCTTCCTCGTCTATCCCAAGTCATGGCTCTTGCCCTCTGAGAGCCTGGAGCATCCTGGGCCTTTGCCTAGAGTGTCTGACAGGGTGATTGCCAGCATGGGAAATACCCTAGCCTTGCTTCCGGACTTGGCCTACAGAAAGTCTCCTCTCGCCTAAGGAACTGTAATCTGTAAGCTTGGCCAGTCTGGACTTGGACCCAAGAGTTTAACTGAGTAGGTGGGGTCATGTATAAATCAGAACACCTTAACAGGAGTACTACACTGACTTTACCCACTGAGTGCCTAAGGGTGGTGTGGTCCAGGCCCCACATGCCTAAGGGATGGGTCTCTGCTCTTCCCAACTTCCCATGGCCTTTGTCCTGTTGTGGGTTAATGAAAAGTTTTAAGTTTTAGGGGAACATCTTTGTTACAATCATTAGTATTTTAAAGAGGTTATTTATGCCAGCAACTGTTCATCTTTTCCTTTAAATGGTCATTTAAAGGTCTTGAGCCCACGACCACAGTCACTTTTATCTCTTCTTTCCCCTTTGGTTTCTGGAATTAGGGGAGATAGCATGAGTTTCTTGACACTCCGAGGGCCTTTGAGCACCAATTACAGAGCAAGCACCACATGAATGGTTTTTAATATTTGATACTTAGACTGTGTCTTCTCATGCTTTGGACATTGCCAAACATTTCTGAGAGCAAGGGCAAGACAAATCTCAGTCTCTTGCCATTTCTTTCTTTGGTCTCAATGTCTGCTGCCTCTGGTAATATCTGGGTAATCAAAAGATATCTGAGTGATAAAACATATCTCTCCCTGGAGCCCTGAAGCATGAGTTGAGTGATGGTCTTTGCCAAGAGTACATAAGTGCATAATGGCTGTTATGTGTGAGAGGAGCTTAGTGATCTTGCCAATAGAACCCACCAGCCAAGGAAGATGGAACAGACTTAACGTGCCAACACTCATTTGGATTCTGAGTCAGACCATGGGAGGGCACCAGGACATGTTGTCCAGGGAAAGGATGGTTTGGGGGGGACTCGTCAAAAGCAAGGAGAAGAAATAGATTGTATGGCCGCAGAGGGGTCCAAAGCATGGCATATATAAGCCAAGAGAGAATAGAGCTTCCTACCAATCAAAGAGCACTGTTGCCATCAGGCCTACAGAGAGATAGCAGAAGCTAGGGGGATAGTCACTAGTGATATTGCTAAACAGTGTTTCTATAACATAGGATGCCTATGAAGCCAAATGTGTAAGAACATACAACCTGATGGTCTTTAATAATAAAATGACACCACACGCACAACCCGATAAAGGCCTGGTTTAAAAATAATGATATTGCTCATCTTTAGTGCAAAAATAATGAAGCAGGGCAGCCCAGGTGGCTCAGCGATTTAGTGCCAGGTGTGATCCGGAGACCTGGGATCGAGTCCCACGTCAGGTTCCCTGCATGGAGCCTTCTTCTCCCTCTGCCTGTATCTCTGCCTCTCTCTCTGTGTGTCTCTTGTGAATAAATAAATAAAATCTTTTTAAAAAAATGAAGCAGGAGGAGAAAGGAAAGAACAGTACAAATTTAGAAACTTTCAAGACATTTGATTTATCACATGTCTTGAAAAGGAAGGGATGGTTGTTCATCTAAGGTTAGAGCAATACTGGAAATCTTGGGCAGCAATTGATCCTCTTCTTCAGCTCAGAGAATGGCTCCTGCTTGGAAAACGTCAGCTAGTCCCCATGCATTGAAGGGAAGGGTCTTCAGGCCAGGTATCCCTGGGAGATGAGGACAGCCACTTCAGGTTCCCTTTCTACCTACCAGCCCCACGCAGCCCATTCCCAGTGCCTACAAGAGCAGGCCGGCAGAGAAGGCTCCCAAGTGCCTTGATGCGTGGCAAACCTCAAAGGCCTGTGTGATGTCCTCCATCGCCCCCAGCTCCACCCCTGCCATGTGTCTCCTCATCTCTGAGATAATGCTGGTTGCTGGGTTGCAGTCCCACCATGTTGCTGCTGCACAAAAGGCGCACTTAGGCAACCCAATAATAAAAGCAACTCGCAGGCAGACCAGCTGTACTTATAAATAAACATCCCGAGCACATTAATCTGCTGAAGGTTTTTATGAGGGGAAACATAAAATTTCAAATAAAGGGCTAATGGGAAATATGTCCAAAATGTTGGAACTGGTGATGTTCTACAGTAGGGAACGGCCCAGATAGATCCATAAAACAAAATGTAACGAACGACTGATTCAGTTTTAAGACCTCGGCCCTCTCACTCCCACACCTGAGCTGTATATTTTATCTGAAGGGTTGTTTCATGTTCCAGAATCAGCTCTGTTTGCAAGCGAGCTGTCACAATTTTATGGCCTTGACTTTAAAGAGCAGGACATTTCTTTCCTGGAGAAGAGGGCTAATAGGAGGTAAAATGCAGGGATTATGGGCTCTCCCACAAATCCAGGCTAGCAGATGCGCCTCTTTTCTGTAATCAAAATGAATGTTTTCTTTGGATCCAGCTAGGAAGGCCCCTTAAAACATCCCAGGAACAGGAGACATGTGCCAGGCCAGATAACAGATTGGAAGCAGACGGTGAGGAAAGCAGGTGTCTAGCTCTTTGGAGTACCTGGTCCTTTCCCTCTTCAGGACAGGTAATTTAAAAAAAAAATGACAAGGTGATTTTCTTTTTATAAGTGAAAAATGGGAGATGGCATATGGTTAGCATTGCTCCCTGCCCTGCCCTTCACCTCTGTTAACGATCTGCTTTCTTCCCCTGCTGGGGCTACGAGGAGCTCTGTTTTGCGTTCCTCTCCTCCTTAACTTTGTTCCAGACCATTCTGGGCTGCATGGGAGGATACTCTCCTCCCCTCACTCCCCCCAAGTAAGAGCCTTTGGAGCAGTGCAGAGAGCTTAGACTAGGGAGTCAGAATGGGTTCAAATCCCCACTCCTTCACTCACGAGCTTTGCTGGACCTCAAGCAAAGTCACTTGTTTTCTCACTGGGCGAAGAAGGAAATAGGCTCCAGCATCCCAGGCTCATTGTGGGTTCGGAGGTGGCCCTGGGGCAAGCACCTGCTTGGGCAGGGGCAGACTGCCCAGGTGCACAGTTAACTGTTGATGGTGAAGAGATACCTTCCCCTCTGAGCCTCAGCTTCCTTCTCTATGAAATGGGGATATGACCGCCTCACAGCACTCACTTAGCGGAGTGCCTGGCACACCGTAGCCCTCCCTGAATCTGAACCGTCACTGCTATTATGTAAGCAGAAATCAGGCTGTTCAGCAGAGGGTCTGACTCACCCAAACACCATGTGGTGAAAGTTCATTGAAGTCAAAACCAGGCACTCCGTACACTACTCCTTGCTTGCCATGGGGCCCTTGTTTCACTCCTGTTCCAGCCTATCTCTGGCCCTTGGGTTCTCTTGCTCTCAGGCTGGCCCATTCTCTTTGGGCTCATCACCTGAACATGGTTTGCCAAGCTAGGTGATGCTCAGTATTGTCTGAGATCTGGCTTGGATCCCTCTTGAGCTGTTTTGGCTCCCGGATACCTTAGACAGGGCCTCCTATGCTAGCTCTGATCCTTGCGTACCAAATACCAGCTCCAGGCTGCTCACCACCTTCAGGAGGGTCAAATTGAACCCCCTAAGAGAGCAATAAATTATTAAAGGTGAGGGGGGAATTAGGTCACACTGGATATTTTCCATCCATTCCTATTTAGGGGCCAAACACTACTTTGCTTGCTGTATTGACTCCAGTTTGACAGGAACACAGAACTAAACACAAACACAAAGCTAACGCACTCACTACCAGCCATGGGGACAATAGCAGAGCAGAGGCAGCACCAATGGCGTCAAGTTTATGCCATACGCCCAGCATACCCTCTGTCGTCATGGTGGATCACCCCTCCTCTGGGTTGAAATAAACTCATCTCCTCTGCCCATACTGCCCGCCTCATGCTACCTCCTGTGGCTCTTTAGTTCTTGATTTTTTTTCCCTTCCATCTTTCAAATGAGATTGAATTCAGGGAGGGTGGGTACCATGGCCCACAGCTCCTTGTTCCCCCTTATCTCATGTCACAGAAGAGACTAAAGTAAGGGGGGCCAGGCCTCATGGAGAGGCTGTGCTAGAGGTGTTGGGTCTCTTTGTCAGTTAGATATGTGGAAACCTCAAGAGTTTCTCCTCCCCTAGCCACTGCTGGCCACAACCAGATGAGGGACCTGAAGAGCTGAGCCCAGTCAGCCTCTAGAGCCATGAAAATAATAATAATAATAATAATAATAATAATAATAATAAATAGTATTAAATAATAATAATTATCAGGTTGGAGTGGCTTGTTGAGCAGTAATAGATGCTTGGATCACTGATTGTTTAAATACCTTCTGGCTATTTGTATGGTCACGAGAGCCATAAGCCATGCTACTTAAGAGGGCGGGTGGTAGAAGGTGGCTCCAGACAGTTGTCGCTTCCCACCATACCTGCATGCCAGGCTTCAGGATTGCCAGGGACCTTGGGCCATGGGATTCCTCTGGCTGGACCCCTTGCCTGGGGGAGGCGTTGGCTGACTGGCCCTTGGGGAGCAACCCACCCTTCCTCCTCCAGCCGAGCTGGGAAGGTATCCAGGGCCAGCTGTGTGCTTTGGAAAGCCACTTCTCTGGTTCCTCGGCTCTCTCCCCTGTGCAGGAGTATAAGATTAACCTCCAGTTTTATACCCTGGAACTCCAAGTACCATACAAGTTTCAGTGTTTTTCAGGTGCAAGCTCTTTGTTTGGCTTTAGCAAATGAGTACAATAACAATCTTGAATATGCAGGTCCTCAGGGGGGGTGGATCTGGGAACCACAAGAGCAAAGGGGTTTTCGGTTACCCTCTGGCTTGTGCTCAAAGTCCTCACTCTCCCTGAAGAATGGGTGTGAAGGCTCAGGCTACGCAATGGTCTGGGAATGAAGACTTGGAAGAGAGACTGAGGTTCCCCAGAATTGCAATCCACGCCTTTAGCTAGCAAGCAGGTGGTCAGACAGAAGGGAAGGGAGGGGAGGGCTGTAATGAGGGGGTGCGATAAGCTCAATATACTCTTTCAAGATGGTTTTCAGCAGCTCTACTTGTCTATTGGCCCTGTTGTAGACTGAATATCTGCATCCCCCCCCCATTCATATGTTGAAGCCCTAATCTCCAGTGTGATAGTATTTGTAGGTGGGGGTCTGTGGTAGATAAATGAGTTTAGATGAGGTCCCGTGGTTGGAATGTCCATGATGGATTAGTGCCCTTACATAAAGGAAGAGAGACCAGAGCCCTCTCTTGGCCATGTGAGGACACAGCAAGAAGGCGGCTGTCTACAAACCAGAATGAGGGCCCTTCCCAGGCAATGAATCTGCCAGCACCTTGACCTTGAATTTTCCAGCCTCCAGAACTGTGAGAAGTCAGTGTTTGTTGTTTAAGCAACCTGGGCTATGGTATTTTGGTATAGCAGCCTGAGCTGACTGAGACAAGCCCTGAGATCTATTTTTAACTCATCTTGTGTGCCCAGAAGGATCTAAGAGAGCATCTCCTCCAGCCTGATCTATTTGCGGGGGAAGACTCTCAAGGCTTGGGGACTTGCCCTCACGATCGTCCCATATTTCTGTTGTGTTATGGTTTTTCTACTGATTTGTTGGAAGAGAGGGAAGAATTTTCCTTCTTCATCGCTTTTTATTTCCAAGTAAGAGGACATCAGTAAGTGCATCTCTTGTCCTCTTTCTGCCCCCTGCCCATGCCTTGAGTACAGGTGCTCCTGGTGGCCCTTGGCTATGCCCCAGACTTAGCGATGAAGGCATTGCAGAGCTACCTGTGATGTGGTGGGCAGATCTGCTTCATCCTGGGGCCCAGAACGAGGAGACGCCTGGTCTGCCCACCTAAGTCACCTTCACCAACAGCTCTGTCAGTAACAAAGCTGATATTTGCATCCTCATTTGTCTATTCTTTTTCCTATTACAAGTTGGTTTGGAATTTTAATAGAAAAATGCTATTTATTAGACTCCCTTAAACACCACATCAGCTTTGAAAAGTATTAAGTAAATTAGTCTTTTACCTGTATGATAAGAGTTCCAAATACTTTTTCTAGGGTTCCATTTATCTTTTCATTTGTTGTTTGGTATTTTTCTTCTTTATATGGAAATATAATCAAATTTATCAATCTCATATTTTGTGGATATTGAGGTTTTGTGTCCTGTTGAAAAAGACCCTTCCCCTCCTGGACTATTAAGCATGTTTTTTGGGGGGGTTTCTTCAGGTTCATACCTGCCTTCATGTTTCATGTTTAATCCTTGAGAGGTCCTACCTGTTATGGCATATTAGCAGGAGCCTAGATTGACTCTACAGGGATGGGTTTTGGGAAGTGGCAAAAGGAGAGACAAGGGAACACAGGGCCATGTACCTTTGTGTTTGGGTTGGTGCTGATGAGTGTGTGCAGTTACGGGTCAGATGTCGGTCTCTAGAGCTGCCTGAGAACTTGAGAACTTTAGTGGCCATACCAGGGTGGAGGAAGAGCTCATGCAGCCTGCCTCTGGAGCCTAGAAAGGGAAGGGGCTCTCTCAGCCACTCTGTGAGAAGGTGCTGGAAAGATTGGAGCCTGGATCCAGTAACCACAAGCCGAGGGCTTGTTTTCTGGAGTCAGGGGCCCAAGAGCAGCTTGAACTAGGGAGCTCAGCTCTGAAGCTGATGGCCCCCCATGCCTTGTCACCGTGAAGCCCCGCTGCATGCCCCAGAGATCTGCTGCACAGCCTGGGCCTGGCTGAGCTCAGACTCCTGCTGGGGATGTGTGGGCTGCTGGGATGGCTAGAAAATTGAGGCAGGCCTGTGACTGTGGCCTCCAAGAGAAAAGTGATGAGTTGCAACCTCAGTTCTGAGTAAAATCAACAACAGGCTGCAAACATGGGATCACTTAGAGACCAAAGTCTTCCTGCATCGGGTACTTGTTACTCTCAAAGTTCCTTTCACATGTTATAAAGGAATATGCCTTTGGGGAAGCAGGGCAAGCCATGTGCTTATCTCCTCGCAGCCCCTTGTGACTCTCACAGCCTGAAGGACTGGTTGATGAGCAGCTTAGTGTCCTCCCACCTGCCTACCAGCAGTCCTGCCTCTTTCCCACCAGCCTATCCTCAAATAATAAAACAGTCCCTAACCCTTTGCTTTCCATAAGCCTAATTAACACTGAGAAGTTCTTTGGTCCTTGTCCTAATGCTTTTTATACAAAATGGGTGGGTGTGGGGGGGGTTCTGAATGAATGTGAAGATCCCTTACTATAGGTGTTTATGGGCTGTGTGTACATTTAAATTTTATCTATTAAATCTTATTCTCCTCTCCCAACAATGTGATCAATTTGATGTGATCTTTGGTTGCTGTCTCTTCCTAGCTATTTTCCCTTCCTGCCCAGAAAGGCCTGAACAGCTTCCTCCAGAGCTACCATATACAGTTGCACAAGCTGTGTACTACACAAGTGGTATTTTATAGTGTATAAGCTGAAAGGCACTCTTGCACTTATGGACTGAAGCAACACTATCTTCATTGATTGTGCAATCACAATTTACATAGGCCATTCTAATTCGTCTTATAATTAAAAATTTATATGCCATATGGAAATATTTCTTGGGTTACCTGCTAGATTATTTCACATGTTATAAAGGAATATGCCTTTGGGGAAGCAGGGCAAGCCATGTGCTTATCTCCTCGCAGCCCCTTGTGACTCTCACAGCCTGAAGGCCTGGTTGATGAGCAGCTTAGTGTCCTGGATTATTCATGCTTAACTCTTCTACTAATGTATGCAATTAAGAGTGGCTCCCACTCTTTCAGTTGAGCTGAATCAAGGGATACAAGGAAAATGTCAGATTACATTGATGCACACTGAGGTGAGAAATATGCCACTGGAGCTCTGGAAGAATGGGAAAGGTTATTCCATTTCAGAGAAGGATCCTATTGGCTAAAAGGAAGATTTAAGTTGTAAAATCCCGACTAAATGGGAAGAGGAGGGGAAACATTTTTGTCAGGGTAGGAACAGATTTGAGGGGAGGCTCCTAGGACCAATCAACTCATCAGCCTATAGGTCTGAGGAGAATGTTTCTGTAGGAGGCATCTTCAGTGTTTTGTCCATTTGGGAAATCCACTAAGGACGAACCTCCCACCTCCTGCTACAGAAGCAGAAATAGTTTGAGAACTGTTCAAGACCCTAGCTGCAGATATACAACTTATGGCCAGCTAATCAAATGTATCCATCCAGAACTGGAGCAAGGGATGCCAAGAAGCAGGAGCTATTTAGACTTCTTTCTGATGGAAGGTAGAAACAGCAAACATCCTGGTCCAATGTCCACGGCTGCAGAGACTGACAAGTACCCAGCAGCATGGAGGGCAGCCTCCCATGGCCTGGACTGGCACTCTCTGCCTTGCCACCCTGGGTTCCAGCCTGTTTCCTGATCTTGATTCTCTGTGTTTCCTGTAGGTTTCTGTAAGCTACCTGATATCTTTCCTAAAAATCATATTCGTGCTTACCAGAGTTCGCTTCTGTTTGTATAACCATGAACCCTTAGATAGATCCCTTCTGCTCACAAAGGCCTGAGGTCTTG
The DNA here is from genome assembly GCF_048418805.1 of Vulpes vulpes. Taxonomy (NCBI): domain Eukaryota; kingdom Metazoa; phylum Chordata; class Mammalia; order Carnivora; family Canidae; genus Vulpes; species Vulpes vulpes. The sequence continues at coordinate 96,098,578 of NC_132787.1, read as the reverse complement.
TTGAAGTCAAAGTGATCCTGTCTGGCAAGTAGTGATGTGCTGATAAACCATTCTCTATTTTTTTTTAAAGATTTTATTTATTTATTCATGAAAGACACAGAAGAGAGAGAGAGAGAGAGAGAGAGAGGTGCAGAGACAGGCAGAGGGAGAAGCAGGCTCCATGCAAGGAGCCCGATGTGGGACTTGATCCCAGGACCCTAGGATCATGCCCTGGGCCGAAGGCAGGCACTAAACCACTGAGCCATCCAGGGATTCCCCCCATTCTCTAGAATAGAGAAAAGAAAAGAAAAGAAAAGAAAAAAGAAAAGAAAAATCCCTTATTTGTGGCATTGGGCATTCGCTGATCACCATTTCCAACATGGTCAATTTCAAAATACCAACCTTTAAATGTCTGTCTAGCAAGAGCCCTGAACGTTTAACAACTGGCGGTCAGGAGCCAGGACAAGCCAACTTCTGCACAGCACTGTTAAGACTTAGAACCAGGCTCTGAGCCTCTGAGCGTGAGGGACACTGTCAGAGTGTGGTTTTTATTTATTTATTTAAAAAAGAATTTAGGAGATTTTATTTTGTTTATTTATTCGTGAGAGACACAGAGAGAGGCAGAGACATAGGCAAAGGGAGAAGCAGGCTCCTCACATGGAGCCTGATGCAGGACTCGGTCCCAGGACCCTGGGATCACAATCTGAGCCCAAGGCAGACACTCAATCACTGAACCACCCAGGTGCCCCCAGAATGTGGCTTTTATAGCTAAGGTTCAGGGTTAGTAAGATGCTGACTTGGTGGAGTGTCAGGAGGGCAGTGGTGATCAGTGGTCAGTCCCCCAAACCGGGGTAGAGAACTAAAGCAATGCCCAGGCGGCTGGTGCTCCCTCAGGCCAGCAAGAGCGTCTTTCCTCACTGAGGAGGGATAGAAACCCATCTCTGTTTTTACCCTAAACCTTGACTGCTGAGGAGGATTCTCTGACTTTGGGCTAGCTGCTTCTTCCACCTGAACCTCAGTTTCTTCATACAAAAAAGGGGGTGGCACTTGCCCTGCTAACACCTGTAGGAGCCAGGCATTTTGTGCTAAGGCCTTGGTGGGTCAGCTCCACAGGGACTGCTTATGACTGCTAGGGCTGAGGCTGAGAGATCGAGTCTCCGGGGAGGCCCTGGCCTTGCAGCATCTGCGTGACGCGTGCCTGGTGTGTGTGTCTCTGTGTGTTGTGAATGTGTGGTAGACCTGGACCCTGGGGACTTCCAGTCCAGTGTGGCTCCAGGCATGTGTCTTTGATTACTGGTACTCAGCGGGTGAGCAGACAACAGAATCCTGTTTTAGAGGACGTGAAGAGGATTTGAATGTTTAATAAGAAAAGGATGGGCAAAACATGCTGCAAGAAATCCACAAAATGTCACTGGCATGGGCTGGCCTGCTCCCTCTGGCGTGTGTTGACAGGATTCTGTAAATAGTCTGATTAATTTGTGTCCTCTTGTGACCTAGCAATTCACCATTTGAGTCTGAGTCTGTTCCTGGGCTGTGTTGGCCAGTTGCAGAGAGAAGCAAGGGGGGCACTGCATGATTTCCTGGCCTCACATCAGAAAGGCCCTGAGAATAGCTCCTTAGCCTCCCCAAGTCAACAGTCTCCATTGGCCAGCAAAGCCTGCCCTACGTAGAAGTTCTGAAGTACCTGGTGCTTCCTAATCTGACGGGTCCCAGTCAACCTTATTGCATGGCCTGGGATTAGGGCTTCGTGCGGAACCCCTAAGGTCTGGGGCAAAACCACCCACCCTGCTCGGTAGCCTGAAGGCCAGTCAAGTGCTTGTTGCCTTCCATGCCTCCCAGAACATTCTCTTGGCATTCAGCCCTAAAATATCTGGGGAGATAGTGAGATCCTCAGTAGCAACTCCTTACACTCATGAACCACATTAATACAAGACTGTTTCGTATGAACTGTGTTCCTAGCTCACGTTTGCTGGTAACACTGGATGCTGCTGGCCCTCTTGGCTCAGCACCCCCTGCCCCCCACCCCCCACAGGGAGGCATCTGAAAGGCATCTGAAAGGTCTTAAAGCTGAAAGGGAGTGTGGCTGATGCCCAGAGAGTTTAGTGACCATCTGACCCCACGTGGCCCCAGGGGCTATGTGAAGCTTGCCCGAAGCTCGCCCAGAGCCCCAGGCGCCTCAGCTCTGGAGAAGCTCTGGTTGGAAGACCTGTCTCTGTCGACAGACTCGCTCACTTCCAGTTTTACCACCTGCTTGCCCTCCCCTCCCTGCATCCTGACCTGTCCCTCTAGTCTGGAAGAAAGTGGCAGAATTCCATTTCAGAAGTAAAGCTGAGAGAGAAAGCCTGTGCTCAAAACGTATGTTTTGGGGGATAGGAAATTTCCCAAATCATTCTGTTTTCCCCATAGAAAGCGTGCTACAGCAATATTCTAGCTTTTTGCTTAGCCCTGAATTAGTGTGATGTCATCCAAAATGACTATTAGTCTGAAGTTACACTTTCAAAGCCAAAAAAAAAAAGAGTCCCTTTCTCCCAAAATAAACATTACATATGTTCAACCATGAGAGAACAGGATTATAGACTCTGGGAACTGGAAGGGATTCTAGAGTTTATTTTACAAATGAAGAAACTAAGGTCTGGGGAGGGACGCTCCCAGCCTGGGGCACAGATGAAAGGTCAGGATCAGGAGCCCCCAGGGCTCTTGCCACATCTCTGGAGGGCGGTAATGCGGAGTTACCTGGGACAGCAGCTGAGTCTGATCGTACCAACTGCCATTTGAGTGACAGCTGTGTTTGGTCACAGACTGTGAGGAGGTGATGGGGGCCCAAGGGACCGCTGTCTCTTCAGATTTCTGTGCCCCTTGGGACCCTCGAAGTCATTGACTTGATTGTGGCAAGGAGAAGCTCATGGTAGTAAGCAGGGTGCTTCATTCCCTCCTTCCCTGGACCAGAGGGAAGAAGGGTCCCCCCTCCCCCCCCAGGAAGGAACAGCTGTATACTGTTCTGCCATGAGCTTTTATGGATAAGCCCCAGCAGATGCCATGACCGGCTGGTGAAGAAGGGGTACTTGGATGGGAGGAGGCTGTTCATTTGATCTGTGAAGCTGCTCAGGAATGGCCAAGAAAGCCCAGTGAGGGAGGTGGGGAGGCTCTCTGCCACCTGGGGGTTAGACTCACCCCAGACTTAGCCTGTTTTCTGAAGCATGTGGGGGCTGAAGGTATGGGAAGTGTAGGGCAAGAGGACTTCCCTTGGGCCTGGAGGGCACCTGACATTTTGACGGGGCCATTTTTACATAGGGGCAATATTGTAGTGGCATAAGAAAATACCCCACGAAATAAAATTTACAAAACTAGAAAGAAAAAATAAACAAAAATATCCTGTGAGATGCTCAGCTCTTTCTTTTCATTTTTCTCTTCTTTTAATTATAATTACTAACAAGATGGGTAAGAGTGCTCCTCTGCCTCAGGTGAGGCTTATGGGCTGGGCGATAGACGGGAATGTGAGTCATATATATTACTTGGCTAAAACACAGCAAAAATGGAAAAAAAAGAGTTTTTCATATATGGAAGGGGCTACATCAGAAAGTCCCGATTACAAAGTGCTGCATCTAAATATCTCACTTGGATTATTAGCAGCTGGGGAGAAGGGCGGTGGTGAGTACCCCAGAGAGGGTTTTATATACCAGTGAGGTGCCCCCAACCCCAGGGCTCCCAGCTCCCTGCCCCGAATGCCCTCCACGTCTGCACACCATCCTACCTCCCCTGGGTCCTCACCACTCTCCTGCACCTGAGGAGCAGCAGTGAGGCCCTGATTACAGCCTCCTTACTACTCTTCTCCGGCACAATCTCCTCTGCCCAGGTCTAATACTTGGGTCTCATTTCCCCCAAATCAGCACTTGCAATCTGCCCTGAGCCTTCAACTGTGACTGAACCTCTTGAATTCTTGAGAATGCCTGCCTCCAGGAATGTGTCTATACCACCTGGGACCCCTGGGAGCTGGAAATAGAAATCTTTGTTCCAAAAGGAATGTATTTGAGTTCCCTGTAATTGCTTTGTTGGGCCAGAGCAGCAGGGCCTCAGTTCAGCCTTGAGGCACCAGGAATGTCTTAGTCACCCTAATACGTATCCTAGGTCTTTGTGAGATTAAAGAGAGAGGGGCCAGGGCATCAGGTCCCCGATGGTTTGGACCTGCATCCACCTGCCCAGAGACACGGACAATGAGGGCATGAGGGAGGAGGTGTGCACTGGGCCAGGCTTTCTAGATTAGGAGACCAGTCAGCTGGGAGACCAGAGGGTCTGTACACAGTCAGGGCCTAATTCACCTGTTAAATGGAAGGGTTGATGAGGCAGGAGAGCAGCTTCTATGAATGCCAGGTTGCTCTGCTCAGTCACAGGCTACTCTACCCATAGGGGCCCAGCCTTCTAGAAGTTACTCTTACCTTGCTGCTATTGTTCAACTGTCTTTGACAGTCAAGATTTTTCAACCCCAGTGCAATAGCGTTAAACATAAGATTTGATCATATTGCTCCTCTGCTCAAAAATCTTTGCTGGCGGGGCACCTGGGTGGCTCAGTGGTTGAGCATCTGCCTTTGGCTTGGGTTGAGGTCCTGGGGTCCTGGGATGGAGTCTTGTATCAGACTCCTTGCAGGGAGCCTGCTTCTCCCTCTGCCTGTGTCTCTGCTTCTCTCTCTGTGTCTCTCATGAATAAATAAAAGTAAATCTTAAAAAAAAATAAAAAATAAAATCTTAAAAAAAAAATCTTTCTGGCTCCCTTCAGCAGTACTCACCACAGTATTTGTCACAGGAGGTTACCAAAATTGGCTTCTGTGATCCTGCTTCCATCTTGAGGATTTGCAACACACATTAGCGTACTTAAGGGTCCTGAGAAGACCTGCAGGGAAGAAATTGGTTTCCCAAGCTTGACAATGGACTCTGTCTTTTGTTTGCTTAACATCTATTAGCACACAGCAGAGTCTGGGATGTGCTAACCCAAATGAATTAGCCTTGCACTCAAGAGATTATGAAATCTGCCTTCAACCTAAGGTTCTTCCCGTTTCCCCACCATCTTGCTCTTCCCCCCTACATCCCATGCATCTCCTTCCTCAAGCATGCTGTCTGTATGGGCTGAATTCTGTTGCCCTAAAATTCACATCTTCGGTTCTAATCCTCTATATTTTAGAATATGACTGTATCTGGGGATAAGGCCTTTAAAGAGGTCATTAAGTTAAAATGAGGTCATTAGGGTGAGCCTCTATCTGATATGACTGGTGTCCTTATAAGAAGAGGAGATGAGGACATGAAGAGAGGTGCCAGGCATGCGGGCACACAGAGGAAGGCCGTGTGAGGACACGCGGAGAAGGCGGCCGTCTGCAAGCCCAGGAGAGAGGCCTCAGGGGAAACTGACCTGCTGACACCTCCTCAACCTCAGACTCCCAGCTTCCAGAACTGTGAGAAGAGAAAATAAATTACTGTCGTTCAAGCGCTCCCATCTGTGGTATTTGGTGGTGGTGACCAGACAGGACTGGTTCACAGTTCTCCTTGCTGCTCCCCAAGTGCACCCCAAGGTTCAAGTGTTCCACCCCGTGATCCTACTTCTGTTCCAGCCTCCTCCTTCAGGGCTCTGCCATTGTCTTTCTTTTAGCCACAAAACAAACCAACAAAACGAAATAAAGTGAAATTCTACCCATATTTTTTAAGGCCTGACTCGAATGCCTCCTTTTCCAAGCAGCTCACCCTGATGCTCTCCTTTCTGTGCTCCCACAGCTCGTGGAAGCCTCACCCCTGCTCTTTGCCGCCTGCTTCCTGCTACAGTGAGTGGAGCACATTTACCCCCTCCCCCTGCCATCTTGGGATCTTTGGGGACAGAAACTTGTCCTGTGTCTCAGGATCCAGCACAGCGCCCTGGCACGTAACAGGTACTCAAAGATTATTTTCTGGACACAATAAAAATCATGTCTCTGCCTCCAGCAGGCCAAGAGGAAAAGTGAGAATCTTCTCTGTCTGGCATTTTCTGGTTTGGGGGCCCTGGGACTGAAGCTGCAGTCTCCGCTCTAGTTCAGGGAGGGCTGTGGGGAGGAGGAAACATTTGAGGTGGGCTTTGAAGGATACGTAAGAGCTGAAGCCATGCCTCTGTGAGAGCAACGGGACAGAGAGCTGCTTAACCTGAGTTCCAAATAATTGCACATGTGTTTGACTTGATGGCCCCGGGACCCTGTGCCTTGCTCACAGAAGTCACTCGGTAACCATGACGAGGGTGAAGATGGCCCAGGTGTCAGCACCCCCAGCTGTCGGGCTCGCTTCTTGGGGAAGTCCCCTCCGGTGACCCCACAGGGATGGGAAGGCACAGGTGGCGTGCCGTGGGTGGAAGCCAGGACCTCCTTCAGGAGGCCAGGCTGGGTGGCACCTGTGTGGGGCCACTAGCACTAGAGTCACCGGCCCTCACGTGGGGTCTGTCCAGCGAGGCATCTATGCGGCCCACGGCCTGGGGAGAAGGGCCCCCATGCAAGGGGAGCTTTGACACCCTCCGCTCTGATCTGAACACAGGTTTTTAATTTCCCTGTAATTTGCCCTGCTCCCTCTCCTGGGCTGGCTTCCCTGTCATTTCATTTCCTGCTGTATTCTCATCTTACAGCAGAGGTGAAGAGAGTTGACCTCTCCTTGCCCCAAAGCTGAATAAAATACAGAACAGATTTTTTTGTGAATAAAAATAGGCTTGAATACCAGCGGCCAGTCACTTGGGGCTGCGGGCACCTCCTGGTCTAGTTCTCTCCCAGCCACTGGGCCGCAGGACGGGGCTGTGCCGAGGGGCAGCGGGGCGAGCCCGGGCTCGGGTGGAGGGAGGCAGGGAGGCCGCAGCGAGGCCAGTCCGGTGGTCCTCTCACATGAGAGACGGCTGTGGGCCTGGAAACCGCCTCGCAGGTTGCCCTTGCCAGGGGACCAAGGAGGAAAGATTGAAATGTCAGCACCTAGCGGGAAAGAAATTTCTGTCTGGAACATTTGGGCAGATTCCAAGAAGGATGCAATTGGAGTCTCTCCTAGCAGAGTCGGGGGGATGTGGCTTTAGGGGCAGACAGACTGCAGGTCTGTGTGCTCCTCACCCTTCTGCAGCCGGCTGTGTCATCTCAGACAAGAAACTTAATCTCGGCAAACCTCAGTTTCATCACCTGTAAAGTGGAGACAGCAGTGGAGGTTCTGTAGGGCAGCTGTGGGCATCCCATAAAACAAGGCGGGAAAAGCGCCCAGCACATGGAAGGCGAGCCCTGGTCGCTCTGGGTCCTCTGTCATTCCAGCCCAGGTGTAAAGTCAAGGGGCTGTCGTCTCTAACCCCCAGTTCCCACCCAATGCGGTCACCGACTCTGGGCCCTTGAGCAGTGCCCTGTCCTCCGCGGGGCAGGGATGTTTCCCTGCTTCACTGTGTAAGAGTTTGATGTCTGGCTCTTCCTGGCAGGAAAGCCTGTGGGGGCAGGGACCAGCCTCGGTGTGGACCAGGGTACCTAGGAGCCACCATCTGGCGCAGAGTGGGCACTGGGTCACGAGTTACTGAATACACGGCTGCAGACAAGCAGGCGAGCGCTCGTACTGTGTCAGGTAACCTTTCAACCGTTCAGTTGTGTCCCCCCTCCCCAGGTCTTTCCCCATTGCAGGAGTTAGGCCGTGGGCTTCTTTCCTCCGGGGAGATCTGTGGCTGGGCTGAAAGCACAAGTTGTCTGCAAGGCACTCTCCTCCTCGGATTTTGTTTCCGAAATGTCTACAACCGCTGAAGGGATTACACTAGGGCCTGGAGGGTTTAAGGAGAGAGAGAAAAGGAGGGAGGGGGAGGGGGAGGCAGAGACAGAGGTAGAGGGAGGGAGTGAGGGTGGGACAGAGACAGAGCGAAGGGGGGTTGTTCTGCAGGAAACATAAACAAAGAGACTCTCCTCATCACGCACCCCACCAGGTCCAGAAGGAGGTTTCTGGAGATTGGATGGGGCAGGAGGAAGCTCTGGGTTCTGGGAATAGCAATGGATGCCCAATCCGCCTGAGATAGTGCCCTCGGGAGGGGTCAGCACTCAGAGATGGTGGCTGTGACATGCCCTCCGGAGGCAGGGACCTGGGCACCAGGGCCCCCAGTGACAGGAGCAGCAGCTTGGACCAGCGTGAAGATGTCTGAGTGCAACTGGTCAGGGCTGGTGACTGGTGATAGCATGGGGCCTCCCTGGAGATAGCATGGCCCCAGGAGGACCGAGCTCTGGCTCCATTGTTCACCCTCCTCTGTGTTATTCATTCACTGGGTCTTTTGAAAGGCCTCATGACCCAACCTGTGCCCTGCTTGGAGAGAGGAGTGGCGGGGGGTAGGGGTGAGAATGCCAGTCTGGTCCTAGATAGGGCAGGAAGGAGCATGCTGCCGCTGCACCTGCTGGCACTCCTGGACCCCACTTGGTCCAGGGCTTCACGAGTTGTGAAGACATACAAGAAAGGTTGTAATTCCTTATTTCCCTACGGCACGACTAAATCTAGTTAAGGGGCCCCCTGCATATGGTTGACGTATAAATATCTGTGACTCTTCATGGTTCCTCCTCCTCACTTGTGTTATATTAGAACTCAAGGCTTTGCAGTCCAGGAGAGGCACGGGAGAGCCAGGGGCCTCACACATGACCACTTGCACTGCGGAGGCTTCTTGCCCAGGACCAGGAGGTTCATTAGAAGGCAGCCAACTCCACTGGCAGCTGCAAGCCTGCTCTGCATGGGAGCCTCTGGGTTTAGGGTCTGCTGGGCCCTGGCGCTCCTTGTCTGTGTCTCCCCTGCACCCTGCAGCAGGTACCCCGCTCCTGGGCTGTGTGTGGGTGGGCCAGGGATCTGTTCTCTGGGCCAGGGATCTGTTTCATCCTCTGTTCGTTTTCCATTGGGGCGGTTCACCTGGCTCTGCCCCTCAAAGAACCAGTTCCTGATTCCATCCCCACTAAGAACTAGATCATTCTCTCTGTGTAACTTGGCTGTCCAGAGAAGTCCACCCTGTCTCACATGATGGTGTCTCTCCTCTTGCTCTGGACACAGAAGAGAGGTCAACAGAGTACTGGCTACAGGGGAATGGCTAACATCTGCATTAGCTTCCTATCGCTGCTGTAACAGATCGCCACAGCTTGGTGGCTTAAAACAACACAGACCTAGTATCTCCTGGTTCTGTAGAAGTTTGACACTGGGCTGAAGTTAAGTTGTTGGCAGGACTGTGTTCCTTTGCAGAGACCCTAGGGGTGAAGGTACTCCCTTCCCTCCTGACTTATAGAGGCTACTTGTTGTGTTCCTCACCTCATGGCTCCATCCTTTTCAGCTTTTTTAAAAAATTTTTTTTTATTTATTCATGAGAGACACATGGGCGTGGGGAGAGGGAGGGGAAAAGGGAGAGGAGGGAGAGGGAGAAGCAGGCTCCATGCAGTGAGCCTGAAGTGGGACTCGATCGCAGTCTCTAGGACCAGGCCCTGGGCTGAAGGCGGTGTTAAACCGCCACCCCTGCCACCCCCCCCCCCTCGGCTGGGCTGCCCGGCTCCTTCCTTTTCAAAGCCAACAGAGTCACCTGTCCCTGACCTGCTCACAAAGAAGTAACATCCTATTTGAGTAGCAGCCAGGTGAGCCAACAGCTTAATTCACTATAGTAAGAGAAGCACAGATTCAGGGAGGGAGCCGGGTGGGAGCAGGTAAGGCCAGGAGGCTCTTCTGAGCCGTGGTACCCAAGCCAATGCCTGGCTTAATTCCTCTGCTAGACTGTGGAAAACTGGAAGGCAAGGACTGGGGGGAACTCATCCTCTTCCTTCTCTCAATGATAAGTTCACTGCTTTGACCCCATAGATGCCCAATGTATACCACTTGCAATGAACTGATTCAACTCTTTCAGAGTCATTTTTCTCTTTAGGGCCATGGTTGCAGAACTGTGATGTAACTGCAGGTAAGGACTCTTGCTGGTGCTAGAAGACTGAGCCAGCATCCTTAGGGCAGAGCCCCCGCCCCAGGGCTTGGAGAATTTTCTTTCTTATCATGTATTTTCCTCTATGAGAGATAAATAGCGGGATTGAAGCTGGTGGGGCCAGCCAGTGGTGGGGCTTCACCAGGAATCTTCCCAGACATCAAGGAACTGGATTTGAGAACCGCCCTCCAGTTCAAGCAGGACTATGGGATCACTTGAGAGGTTGATCAGTGATAGATGTCTCCTCCTTTAAGTTTCTTCATAAAATAACATGCTGGGAGCAAGAGGATGAAATTGAGCAAGTGAAATACTTGGCAGAGTGTCAGGAAGCACTTTCTGGGCAGTTCTATTAGCTGTGCCCCAGGGGGAGGGGGCTGTTGCCTGAGTCTGGGGAGGCCTGTGTTGACTGTAGGAGGAAGCATCTTGGGGGCTCTGCTGCTGGGCCCCTGCTCTGAGGTTTTGGGCTCCAGTCACAAAAATTCCCCTTGAAGTTTCTACCTGGTGAGGGCCCTAGGCCCAGATTGTTCCCCTTCATTCCTTTCTCCTCCTCCTCCTCCTCCTTCACCTTCACCGAGCTACTAAATGAGGACCCTACCTGGCTTCTAGGACCTGTAGGCTGACCCCAGAAATCACCTCTGGCAGGGCTGGCTAAGGACCCGGCTGAAATCTCAGTGGTGACTTAGTGTTTCCCGAGGGAATGAATAACAGAGTGAGGCTGAATGGAGAGTCAAGGTTGCCTTTGACTTTTTCCCTAGGCCATTAGTCTCCTTTTCCAACTGGAGAACACAGGATCCTTAGACCCCTCCTAAGTGCCTGCGGGACCCAGGTCGTACAAGGGATGGCAATGCATCGGATTTATATTCTCCAGGCTACCCTTCAACCAGGATTGGCAACCAATTAATGGGTAGTGAAATTAATGTAGCCAAGCATTAAAAAAAAAAAAAGAAAAGAAAAAAAGACACAGAATCAAGTACAATCAAAAATACCAGAATGCATCTTAAGAATACAGGTCTTACTTTGTAAAAACTGTGTTTCAATTTTGTGTATGACATACAGAATAGTAAATGAAGGTTGCAATATGCAATGTACTTCTTGGTTCAAGATAATAAAAAAAGGCTAGAGCATCCCAGGGATTTCTGGGGTCCCACACTCCCAGGGGGAAGCAGCTACAGCTCTGAACAGGCAACTTTATGACTATAAATAAAGATACTTAAACCATCCTAACCAAACCTTTCCTGACACCTTGGGGGCAAGTGGAGAAGTGCTGGCTGGGAGGCGGGAGGCTGGGTGGGGTTCTGACCTGGATCTGTCCTATACTCATTAGGAAACTGGGGTGAATTGCTAACCCCTCTTCCAACCTTAGTTTTCTCCTCTCTCAAATGGGGAGAGACCCACTGTGTCTGTGTGCAGGGCTGCCCTCTGGCGGTGAGCTCTGGAGCTTGCTGCTGCTCTTGACTCCCACTGGGTTTGCTGACTGGCATGTGGCTCTCCAGCTCCTGTCTGCTCCTGAGAAGGGGCAAGATGAGAGCTTCACTCCCAGGCAGAGTGTATAGTACCCCAGTGTGTGTGTTGTGAGGTCTCCTCAAAGGCTCTGGCCTCGAGAGATACTCCCATGTGAGAGTGTACAGAACAGACTGGAATATTGAGTAACTTCCAAGGTGTGGGAAGTCATGCTCGTAGGAAAGGCTTCAGGCCATGGGATTAAGGGATCAGCTTTCACTGGCCTCCACTTAAGCTGGCTTTCCACAGTGTGGAGTTTGTTGTAGGGGCACTGCCTGGATGGCCAGTTGAAGGACAGTGGTTCTGGGGTGGGTAGTATGAGGCCTCTGAGTCTCAAGATGGTGCTATCTCTTCCTGACTGCCCACAGCCGGTCTCCTTCCCTGTGGACATCTTTACCAAACGTCAGGAAAGTCAAGTGAGGCCAAGGGCTGAAGCTTTTTCCCAGGGGGCCTACCTAGTAGCCTGATGAGGTCCACTTGCTTGGGGTACTTTGCTGTATGCCAGGTACTCTGGATGCATCTACTGTGTCTGAACACTATTTTCTGGAGCTGCCAAGAGAGGGACCCAATGTTTAGGGCATGGAGCTTATCTGTCTTGCCACTTCCCCCAACCTCTTTCTTTTCTGATGGTATCAGCACCTGTTTGCATCTCCAGTTAAAGTTCTAATTGAATTCCTTTCAGTCTTTGACTCAACCTCTTGCAAGATAAGTGATTTTCTGAAAAATTTCTCACTTAAACAGCATGCTGTATTGTTCTGAGATTTATTCATAATAAATTAAGAGGATGAGATGCTCCTGGCATTGTCTCTGGATTGAAAAAGGTCAGTTGTCAGCAGGGGTAATGCATCTTTGAATCCCCCAGAGCAAATATCTTGGATCATTGCATTTAATAGGTGTTGAACAATTGTTTTTTAAAAGGCTGAATGGATGAATGGATGGGTGGAATCTCAGCAATGGTGCTTCGGATGAAGCTTCTGGGCTGTGAAGTCACAGTGTTGTCCCAACCCCACTATGACCTGATAGGTCAGAGGGCTGGAACTAAGTCAGAGTACTTGGTTGATGGGATGGAAAGACTCAAGTAAACATTTGGCAAAATGGAGCCAAAGTACTTTTTAAAACAATCATTTATGTTAGTAAGCCCGCTATCTCATGGGGTCTGAGGGCCTAAAGTAGGAGTGATTTATTTTTAACTCCTGAAGTCAGGAGACTTCAGGAATCCCTATGATAGCTGGGTTTTGAGGACATTACCAGTCAACCACAGCCTAGAAGTGATTACCAAATGCCTCCTTCAGAGACATGGCTCAAAAGAGACTTCAGAGACTCTGCTCAAAGCAGAGTCCTTAGTTTAACAATAATATAAGATTTGCTTTCCTTTACAATTTCCCATGCTGGGATGCTTTTGGGGAAACACACACACACACACACACACACACACACACACACACACAGAAATATCCCTGGAAGCTTGGGGGCAGAAGAGAGACTTAGAAAAAACATGAATTACGTATTTGAGTTCTTGTTCACACCCTGTCATGATGGATCATGGAGAAAATGTCTCTCTTAAGTATTCTCTTGATGGGAAATAGTGATTGTTTCCTGGGACAAATGAAACATGGGCTTGAATTCTCCCATCAGCAAACACTGTGCTGGATGTTGGTTTCAGGGCTCACAGAATCACAGAGAGAGAAGTATGGCCTTGACTGTCATTTATTACCACGTCATTTAAAAGAAATTGATTAAATATTTGGGAGAAACACTAGAATTCTACACAATAATTTAGAGCAGCGTTTCCCACAGCTGTGGATGAGTACCGATGGCAGCATGTGGCACGATTCTAGGCAAGACATGGATAAATATTTTTATTTTAACAAATGTATTTCAATGGCATATATTTCATGGCAATTAATTTAATGGCATTGAGTTCGATGGCATGTATTTATTTTAACACATACTAAAAGGATATACAACTAACACATCTTACCCGTGATTTCATGAATATTTTAGGAAAAGACTAAAGAAGCTATTTAAGTAAGAACAGAATGAAGGCATGTTAAGTTAAAGAAAACTAATCATAGTATGTAGCGATACTGTGAGGCTGGTATCTACACAATGAAGTTTGGGGTACAGAATCAAAAGGAATTATTTACAGCTTACAGTTTAAAATCATTTTTACAGCACCGTTAGGAGCAATACTCAGATTCTGTAGTGTCATTGGGAATAAATATACAGGACCTGCCATCCACTTGGGGGAAGGCTCAGGTACCGTGGTTGTGTTTGGAGGACGTCTCAAGGGTACAGCCACTCTCCTCGGCTGAGGGACACATTTTGACTAAAAGATCTTCCGAGATCAAGTTTCTGTGAGTCCACCAGTAAAGACACCCACTCAGGAGAGTGGACCTTCTCTTAGACTGAGCCTGAGCCTCAGGGCGGCAACCTCACAGCTGCCCACCTGTCAAGGATATTGTTGCTGGATACTTTCCCCAGGGCCATCAGACCTCACAGTGCATCAGAGCAGAGGCCAGGTAACAGGTATGTCTTCTGTGACTCCTGGCTCCTCCACTACTTGGGGATGCAGGCTGGTGTGGGAGCCCCTACTGCATCGCCTTCAGGATAAGACAAGGGGAATGGGCTCTGCCTTTATGCCCTTTCCTGAGTCTTTGGTGATGGAGAAGTATCCTGGGAGGGGACTTAAGAGGACAGTTTAACCGTTGAGGTGCCTTTTCTGTGAACTTCAGCCTTAATTAGAGAATCCACTCCAAAGCCTGGCCTTGCTCGAGATACTGGCTTTCTCAGAGAAGGAACTCGAACAGTGCCCAGAGCTGGTGCTGGGGATGCCATTTGGTGGTCTGGGAGTTGCTGATTGCTTTCTCTGTCACAAAGCCTTTGATTTGCACCGGCTCATGTGTACACATGTGGGTATTCTTGGTGGCCTGACCATTGAGCATAATTAAAAGAAATGATTGGCTTTCTCTTGATGCAAACATCTGGTTTTACTTGAAACAAGATGACTTAGCTGTTTCAGAAACATTCTTGTAACCCTGGATTCACATTTTCTTCTTAAAATATATATTTTCTCTGTAGGGCAGCATGCTAATGTAAACACTCCGTGTAACTGACAACCGACAGTTTCAGAAGTATGTGGGGCTCCAAGCACCGAAGGAACCGCAAGAATGATTGCGTTTTTGATTTGATCACTGGAAATCTGTTTCAACAGTCACTCTGATTTAAACAATTACTCTGATTTATACTCCAAACGCTATAATTTGCAGAAAATGTAACCATGTGAGGACATTTTTGTAGCGTATGTCTTGGCAACTTGGTTTTGTTGTGATGTCATTCCCTTCAGTTTCAAGGAAGCGCTGAGAGAGTGGAGGTAGGAAAACAGGGTCCTTCTTTCTGATGTGCTTTCCTGGCCACCAGGGGAAATAATTCTCAAGTCTTCCTGGTTTACTACTCCTTACCGCTCCCAGTCCCCAAGGCCACCTCTGCAGGGCTGGGAATGACAACCAGAAGAGAAGCGAGACCCACCCAGTGCTTTCTGAAGGTCAAAGGATTGAGGATCAAAGAATTAAGGAGTTGGGTGACCGGTTTAGTCATCACCCCACTGTCTATACTTAAGCAGGGTGAGTGGGAAGCATACTGTCACACCTTGTTCCTTCTTCAAAGCCCAGTTGGGTAGAGCTGGAACACTTAGAGAGCTGGAAGATGTAGAGAGCTTGAAGCTTAATCCCTTCATCCCCTGGAAGGGAAGATCCAGAGAGGTAAAGAACCCCACCCAAGTTCTAGAGTGAGTGTCAGAGCCCAGGACGAACCAAGTCCCTGGGTTTCTGATTCGCTGCGTGATTGAAAGGTAGGCATGGAATCACAAGTTGGGCCCTTTTTGTGTGCAAGGAATGCATTTCAGTAAAATGCAAGTACAAGGTCAAAAATAAAATTGGGGTGGTCTAGATTTTATAGAGTGTGGCTTAAGAAAGTATTAGCTCTGTTTATATTCCCACTTCCCAATCCAACTATCCCCATTGGGCCAGTGCTGCTAGGGAAAGAGTTGTGGAGGGCAATTCTCTGTGGCTTCTCTCTCCGTGACAGCTCAATTACCATAGGCATTGAAGGTGCTTCTTACATAAGGTAACATCATGACTATAGGGATGGCAAGACTCATGATGGTATTGGGGTGCCAGGACTCTCTAATCACATCTTCCTAGACCACTGGCTAGGGATTGAATGTTTTTGACCCTCCAAATTCATATTTGTTTTTTTTTTAAAGATTTTATTTATTCATGAGAGACACAGAAAGAGAGAGGCAGAGACATAGGCAGAGGGAGAAGCAGGCTCCATGCAGGGAGCTCAGGGTGTGGAACTCAATCCTGGGACTCCAGGATTGCTCCCTGAGCCGAAGGCAGACGCTTTATCGCTGAGCTACCCAGGCATCCCTCCAAATTCATATTTGAAATCTTAATCACCAGCGTAATGATATTTGGAGGTGAGGTCTTTGGTGGGTAATTAGTCATTAGTGCTCATGAATGGCATTAGAGCCCTTATAAGAAAAGGAAGAGCCCATCAGCATCTAAACATCTCTCTCACTTAGACCATAGCTACAGCTTCCTAACTAGGGAATTCTGACTTCTACTGGTGTCCCTAAGGAGCAGAGGTTCTCATCTTGGGGCAATCCCTCTCCATCCAAGGGACAATTGGCAATGTTTGAAAACATTTTGGTTGTCACTATTGGGAGGAAGGTGCCACTAGTATTTAGTGGATGGAAGCCAGGGATGCTGCTTAATATCTTACAGTGCATAGGATAGTACCCTCCACCCCCAACAAAGAATCACCTGGCCCAAAAGTTAAGTAGTGCTGAGGTTGAGAAACCCTGCCATAGAATTTATTCTCCCTACACAGTGAAAGAATGATCTTTTAAAAGTATAAATTAGATCATGTCACTTCCATGCTTAAAAAAATACGGACTGCTAGTGTAACAAGAATAAAATTTAAATTTTTGCTTTAGACTCAAGGCCCTATAGAATCTATTCTCTGTTAACCTCTTCCCTTCCTTATTTCTTCATTCTGCTCATTTATAATACTCTAGCGGCAGTGACCTTCTGTCCTTCTCTCCAATTTTCTAAACTTGTTCCTGTCTCAGGACCTTTTCACTTGCTGTTACTTCTCCTTGGAATGATGTTCTTTAGATTATTGCTTGATTGCTATCCCATCTCTTAGGTCTCAGGTTGAATGTCACCTCCACAACAAGTCTTTTCTGACCTCCCTAAATAAAACAGGCCCTCTGCTTGCCTTCCAACACACACATACATGCACACACACACACACACACACACACACACACATACACACGATATCCCATTATCCTATTTTATCTTATATCTTATTCATAGCACTTATTAATTCTTAATATTATCTTACCTCTGGTTACTTGTTTCTGGTGTGTCTCTTTGCCCGAAGTTTCTTAAGGACAAAACTAATCTTTTGCAATGGTAAAAAGAAGGGGCTCAGTAAATACTGCTGCCTGTCTGCCTGATTGATTGTCAACATGTTGAATAGAAGCTAAAGTGATTTAGAACATCCTTTCTCTGTTGTCGATGGCTAGCTTTCAGGCTATCATCTTACTGTGAAATTGTATTTCAATAATATGAGCTGAACATTAACTTTTTCTCTATGCATTCCTGTTATAACAATACTAGCCGCCCCTATTCCACCTCACTCAACCAATATATACCTTAGCTGGCTAAAGAACAGATCATGCACAAGAAAATGCAAAAGAAAAAAATAATCCTATTTTTCAAAATGTTTCTCTTTTACAAATATAAACAAAGAATTATTTTTTAAAACCCTACTTCTTCTAGGAGGCAGACCCCATCCTATTTTCTCTTTTTCCCAGTGGGTAGCAAGATGTGCCCTAGCTGGTTGGCCTCTGCGTACTGGCCCCAGTAACTGAATGTTGGTCAGCTGTCTCCTTTTACTGCAGCACAAACATGCTTAGGGCTATTTCTACATTAGTGAAAATAATTTGTTTCCTTGCAAATTAGCAGACAAGGCTGAATGCAGAAGTGCTGGATTCTCAGGAGCCCTTTCAGATAACAGGCTCCCACTGGCCAGTGTACAAGCAGCCTAAGATTTCGCCCACAGAGTAGGTGAGGTTGTGGGAGTATGCTGCTCATGCATGAGTATGCATTGTGGTATGTGTATGCACAGGTCTCTGTGTATGTAGCAGGTGTGTATCTATGTCTATGATACCCCAGAGGTCAAAAATAAAAAAAATGGGAAAGGATATTCTGTGTATCAACACAAGAAGGAGCGATGGGAAGAGCACATTTATTTCACATGAAATAATAGCATTTGGGTAGTGGCAGTTGTTGTAGCTTTTCATTATTATTTACAATTGGCCTGTGTTCAAATCCATTTATTAGTGTGTTTTGAAAAAGTACTTACTTCTGAGCTTCAGTTTTCTTATCTGGAAGTTACGACTGACAGTTCATTTATGATGGTCCAAAAAGTGCCCAGAGCTCTGTCTTTACCTCCTCCCTGCCCTCCCGTTGCTGGTTAAGAGGCATCTGCTATCCTTGTCTCATAGTTCTGGAGTCTTTATGGCCCAGATTGGTGTGTGTGGGGGGTGTAGGTGAGGGTAAAACATGGAGCCTTATAGGATTTCCATCGCAGATGGCAGGTACTACTGGCTGAAGAACAAGGATGGAGCCAGAGTGAGGAAGTAGAGGGGGAAACAGAGTTGTGCAGGCTCAGTTGTGCAGCGCTTCCCTTAGGGCTGACGGAAGAAAGAGGATTTCAGGGCATCTGTGAATCATGATAACAGAGGGAACTGTGACAATCTCTAAGGTTCTCTGTGTGTTAGGATGGTGGTGCCACTTTAGTATTTCCTTGAGGGTCTACAGTATTGATTGAATCTGTTTTTCCATCACTTTAATGGCTTCACAGAGATTCCTTTGAATGTGACAGTCCTCTTAAAAGCTGAACCAGAAAGCCAGACTTTATTCAAGTTATAACCAGTTTGCACTGCTGTTGTATTAAATGCACATGAAATATGATTTTTTGTGTGTAATCCTGAACACAAAGTCTGGTAAATATTAAGCACTAAATAACATGTAGCCACAATTTGCTTACTCGTTACTGTCTTATCTCTCAAAGAAGTGACTTGATTTTCAAGAGTTCACATTCTCTTTTATTTGGCACTAACCGTTTGATGCTGTTTTGCCCGGTCTGGATTTTCCCTTGGCAACTCATAACCCAAGTCGTATTGGCTCAGAGCTGCTCATGAACCTAAGAATAACTTCTCAAGTTTGTTTTGAGATCCAGAGAAATGGGGGTCAGCTTTAAGGATATGAAATACTTCTCCTTAGAAATGGTTAGGCCTGGGTCCTTTGGATGCATCTTTGTGAAAGGAAAGGAGTCACAGTTGTGATAGAACTGTCAGGTTCTAAGTCAAGGGGCCACTGTGTAGCCTGGTGAGGGGTCCCAAGAAGGCCAACTGAAATCCCTTTCCTCTGCCTACCTGCCCTGCTTCTTCCTAGTACTGAACTCCAAAAGCCCTGAACTTGTTCTGTGCTCTGGGAGGTGATTTAGTTCTTCCTAATATGACAAGTTTAGGATCAACCAGTCATTATATGCTGTGTGGGGTCTCAGGACAAAGTGTGATCCAGGTGTGGGCAACTTTTAAAGAAAAATTATGACATCCCCAGGATTTTCATAGTACCAGACCCAGGGGAAGCATGCTTTACCATGTTGTGGCTGGAATGTGGAAAGGCTTCCTCCAGCAGTCAATTTCCTTTCTGCTCACTGCAGTCCTTACCCTCTGCATCCCTTCCTTAATCCTTCAGGCACCTACTTTCTTGTTCCTTGTGTGCTGGTCTCAACTGCCCATCCATCCCATGGGCAGGAAGTTCATTTCTTTTCATGGAAGGGTGGAGAGCACAGACACAGGTGCTAGTTACCTGAGGTGGAATTCCAGGTTTACTACTTGGTACCTGGTGATCCTGAGCCAGTTACGTAATCTTTATATACCTCAACTTCCTTACTTGTGAAAGGGGGGATATGGTTAATATCTGTCCTATAGATTTTGTCCTATGACTTAAATGAGTTAATACTGAACTCTTCTGGCAGAAAACTATGTAAGTTTTGTGGAGGGTGATGATGATGATGGTGGTGGTGATAGTGATGATGATGGTGATGGTAATGATGAGGGTGATGGTGATGGTGATGATTGGTGATGGTGATGGTGAAGATGATGGTGATGGTAGTGGTGGTGGTGGTGATTATTTTTCTCTTCCCTTGTGCTCAGAAGTACCCAGGACAGGTCTGAACACAGAGTTTGTTGCTCTTAAAAGATCTATTACTTGTCACAGCCTGGATCTGAGCTAACTCTGAGGTCTCTGTGGAAGATAATAGTAGTCTCTGAGCTCACTTTTTCCTGTGAACAATCATGGGTCACCCCTAGGAGTAAAGAGTTTATGTTAATGCTGCAGTGAGCAGAACCTGATGAGGCTGACCAGACTGGACTGTGAGGGCATCCAGGTCCCCACATAATGCTGAACTAACTCACATAATGACAATTACTACAACACAGGCACTCCTTCCCTTGGCCTTCCTGGGAGTAAGTTGCCCATATTATTGTGAGAATAACCAAAATTTCTTTCAATCCAAATATTTGGAAGTTGTTATCGGGGACTCAATGGGCTGGGCAAAAAGTGTTGCTTCCTACTCCCAGCCTTTATATCCTGAGAATAGTAGTAAGAGCCAGTATACCAGATTTTTTCTAGGGGGCATTTTTATTTTATTTTTTAAGGAAAAGCTCCATTTTTCTTATCAGGAAGAGGCCAGACCCTACTAGGTTTAACTGGCAGGGGCTCACAGAAGGAGGCTGGCCCACCCAGATATTTGGGTTCTGGACTAAAACAAACTTCATCTAAATTCTGATTTCTTTTTTCTGAGAAGCCTGTTCCTAAATATTGTGGTTCATTGATTCAAGGATTTACTGATTGATAGTGCCCTTAAAGGAGGAAAAGGAACTTTTGGAACAGTCAAAAGAGAAAAGGGCCCTAGATTGAGACTTGGGCCAGAGACTGAACATTGCAATCTGAAGTTGAGCCTTTCCCCAGGAAGACTGTCTTCTGGTTCTTACCGCTCACAGTAGTTGACTGTAGAGATGGTTGAGCACTATAACAATAAGGAGACACGGATCTTCTTGATATGTGCTTTTATTACTAATTCTAATCTGATTTAATTAGAAGATTTAAATGTATTGTGTTGACTGCCCCACCAGGGACCCTAGATCCCTAAAGTGGTCAGATGGCCCAGGCACTTTGCTCACAACTGCATCAGGGACATTAACTACCATGGAAACAAAGAGCTGAGGTATGTTGCTGAAAATGGTTGGGGTATAATCTCAACCTTAGGCAGAATGGGTCAAAATGGAAATCCCAGTAAGAGGGATGAGAGAATAAAAAGGAATCATGTCCACAGGGAATGCAGGGTGAGATATATAAGCCCAGGGGGTGGGACAGGTGCCGAAGCAGTATCTCTGGTCTGGCTAGCTTGAGTGCAGTGAATGGGTAGGAGACGCCAAAAATTAAGTGCAGTTAACTCTCCTAACTTCATTCTGGAATTTCAGACCCCTCCCTTTGACAATTGTGAAGGCTCTGCCTTTAAGGATGTTAGGGACTGTTTATGCTCCCTTCCAAATTTGTATGTCGATATCCTCAGTGCCAATGTGACAGTATGAGGAAGTAGGGCTTTGGGAGGTCATCAGGTCATGAAGGTGGAGGCCTCATGACTGGGGTTAGTACCCTTCTTTGAAGGCACACAAGAGCTTGTGCCATGTGAGTATATAATGATAAGACGTCATCCTACAATCCAGGAAGCAGGTTTTCACCAAACATCGTATCTGCTGGTAACTTGATCTTGGACTTCTCAGCCTTCAAAACTGTGAGAAATAAATGTTTGCCATTTTAGCCACTCAGTCTATGGTATTTTGTTACAGAGGTCCAAGCCGACTAAGACAGGGGTCACTGTCGGCCAAGTTCAAGAATATAGTGTTCCCAGAGGTGGCAGGGTCCTACAAGCCACTCCCCCATCCTCTATCTGGCAAAGTTAGACTTTACTACATAACAGCAGTGGCAAGGTCCCGGGGGAGCCTGTGGAAATGTGTGAAACTCTTGAGGCCCAGACTTGGAACTTTTGTGACGTGTGTTCTCTGAGTTCTATCATCTAAACTAAATCACTAAGTCAAGACATAGATTCCACCTTCTGATGGGAGAAGCCGCAGAGAATTGTGGCAAGTCTTGCAATTAACCACAGGTGTCCTCTGTGATGTTGGTAGTTTTAAGGATTTCCTTCCAGCTCTTTGAAGTCCATCAAATAATTTGTGGAAAGAGAATCTAAGAAGAGCTTCAATGTCTGGGAGATTATAAAGATTCCTTTTATTGTCAAAAAGTTAAAAAAAAAAACCCCACCAAATAATTGATGGACTTTCACAATCTAATGTTTGAAAAATTACTTAATAACTAAGTTACTGTAAATTTGAGAAATTTTTGAAATAAATGCATATGTTTTAGTCACAGTAGTCATCAGTAGGCATTAAAAAAGTAGTTTAAAGTTTATGTGAAGTAAGACATACTAAGGCTTCAGGTATTAATGTACGAACAACCTCATGGCCCCTTGTTACAGCTCTGAGATATAATAAGATCCCAGGCCCATAGGATAAGGACCACTGTTCTGCAGGAAATGAAAAACGGGCCTAATGTAGAGATGTAGATGGAACTGGAAAGAAATTGTGGCTGGAAATGCCTGCCAATGGTAATGGATATATCTGGAGGGTAAAAGAGAGTCATTAACTGAGACCCATGACAAATTTCTGTGTGTTATTTTATATTTGCATTTAAAAGTCATCATCCTGGGCTGTGACAGAGGGGTGTGTTCAATATAGAATTTCTGCTTTGCCTGAAACACTGGCTTTTGGCTGTAAAAGTAACACATTGTCAATTGTCTGTATTTTGGCCTTCACACTGCATTTCCTTCCCTGCTGTGAGGCAGTAACCAGCCACATACCTCCTCTCAGCCTGCTCTGTGTTCATCAGAAACCTGCCTTGTCTCTCTCTCAGAACAATGACCATTCTGCTAGGCGGAGGCCTGACATTCAAGGCCCTTTGCCAGCCAGAGGCTTCCACCTGTGGAAAATGGCCCACACATTTCCTGGGAGAAGGACAGAAAGCAGTTCTGACTTGTGGAGCATCTTTGAATCACCAGTGGCCCAGATCAGCGCTTGTCATCATGGTGACAGGCTTCAGCCAGGACCCTGTGGGCACGGGGTGGCCAGCAGAGGGGTGGATGGAGAGCCAATGGGCATGGCCTCCAGCAGTTGAGACCACACCTTTTGAGGTTATGCTTGAGTTCAAACCTCTAGTGCATCGCTTATTAACTGTGTGTCTTTGGACAATTTGCTTAATCCCACTGTGTCTCGGTTTCCTCATTGTAACAGCACCAACTTCAGAGGGTTGCGGTGAGCATTAAGTGAGAAAATACAGGCAAAACGCTCCTCCCCGTGACTGCTCCCTAGCATGTGCTTGGAAAACATTAGTTTCATTAGCATCAACACCGCAGGTGCTATGGTCGCACTCCGCCTGATTTTTAAAATCTGGTGTAAGCAATGCATCGAGGCAGGGAAAGCTCGCCGCATGCTTTAAATAGCCTCTGGGAAGGACCTGTCACGTTTTGGAGATGCCCGCCAAGGAACATCTTATTTCCAGCCAAGCACCCTGTTCGTCCAGCTACAGAGTGTGGCCTATTTATCTGAGACGAAGTCACCCCAGCCCCATTTTTCATATTTACTTCTCAAGACGTGCAGCCAGCGGAGGAAATTAAGTTGTGGCTTGGTTGCAGCCCAAGATGCAGACATTCTCCTTTTGATAGGCGCATCCGCCCTTCCAGTGGCCCCGGGAAACTCGCAGGAATGGAGAATCACTTACGGTCACTGGAGGAACTGATACCCTTTGAAAGACGGTTGAGAATAATGCACATGTCACGTGATATCGGCTGCCACAGAATGGAAGGAACAAACCAATTAACTGATGGAATGTGGAGCATCTAGGGGAACTGCAGGGGCTCTGAGAGGCCAAGGAAAGCAGCAAAGTAGGTCCCCGCGTGCACAGGAGTCAGCTCCCGGTGCTAAGTGCGGTCAAAACTAAAGCTGGGCCAGTGGCTTTGACTAGCTCCAGGTCATCCTTCCAAATTCTCAAGGACCTTAATTTCTTTTTTAGGAGGCCCACACCCCCCCTTTGAACCCATAAGCTCCTATATCAGAGTCCAAACACCAAGCCCAAATTTCTCCCTTTCTGGAATCTTCAGTTGCCACTTTGCTGTCATGCTGCCTTGTGTGGCCACTGTGCCCGGATCTGCCTCTTCTGTTGAATTCCCAGCTCTGCTGAGGACACCAAGTCCTACCAGACCTGTACCAAGCAAGTCCTTACCTGGGGCAGAAGTAGATTTTTAGGGGGTGCCTCATGCACCAAGTGAAGTTTCTTTGGGAGAGTGTGTAACCATCGATTAGCAATGTGTGCTATGGACAAGGGCGTATACACCTAGGCTCATCAGACACTAGTGCACAGTAAGGGATTTAGAAATGTTTGTAAACCAATAGCTAAATGAAGAGGAGGTACAACAGACTGGGCAAGTATCTTCCTGAAGCTCACATAGGCAGCCTGTTGTAGAGAATGGACTAGAAAGCTTTCTTTGGCTTGGCTGAACCTGAACTCTTCCTCTATGTATCAGTTTGCGCTTGCCCTGGGCTCAAAGTATGGTGGCTGTGGGAGGCCATCAATGAAAGCTGTACGGGGGATCTGGTAAAGGCCAAAGCTCTTTCTCCAGCTCTTGTTTGACCTGGTCAGAAGCAGATGCGCCTGGAGCCAGCCTGAGGAAGAGCCCTCAGCTGAAAAGAGATAGACTTCTCTGCGAGATGCCTGGTTTCTCTACCACTCAAACAAAAATCTGTTGCAACTTGTGAC
Source organism: Vulpes vulpes (assembly GCF_048418805.1). NCBI lineage: Eukaryota > Metazoa > Chordata > Mammalia > Carnivora > Canidae > Vulpes > Vulpes vulpes. Next base: position 96,074,152 of record NC_132787.1, on the reverse strand, counting down.
TGGGGATTGCTAGTCACATATATTCGCCATCTAGAAATTATTTGTTAATCAATGAGTGTGCTTTTTTTTTTTGGTATGTTGAATCACATCTGGAAGTGATCTATCCCCATAAACTGAGGCTCAGGAAGATGATTAAAAAATTCTGATTGTGCCCAAATGAGTACGGTAATGTTTCATAAGGAGCTGGGTCTTGCGATGCCTGTGAGGCATGCTCTGGAATCCTCATAGTTGGGACTTCACTTGGGGCAAAGGGACAAAGGGAGGATTGCGGAGGGGCCGGTTTAGTTTGTTTCCCAGCCTCGTGTGGGCGAGTAATCCCCTGCTCCCTGCTTGCCTTCCACCTGTCTTTCTGGGGTCTAATTTCCATTGCTTGATTGATTCTCAAACATATCACCAGCCTTGTTTCCCAGGGCAGAGGGAAGGCGGAGAAGAGAACGTGGTTGTCACAGCGTTGGCATCTCACAGAAGCACTGTGAGATTCCCAGGAAGTGGAGATTACCACCCGTTTTCACCCTTGGAGAGGTTATGATGATTTAGTCTTTTTGAGCTTAAAATTTCACGTGACTCACACAAGGTCATAGAACATGCCAGCTGCCTCAGGGCTTGTTGGCAGGACCTCTGTCCTGTCACTGAGTAAGTGGAACCATGCTAACCAACTTCCCTTACAGAGGGTGCAAATGCAGAGTGAAAGGCCTGGGTGTAGCTTGGCTTGCTGTCCTGGAGATTTTGCTACATGCCATGACTTAGGAATGTGCCCCAGAGTCGGAAGAAAGGGCCCCTGCCTGGGCTCTCCTACCTCATATTGCCCTGTGTCCTCCTTGTGGGTCTAGGGAACCTGACTACTTGCATGATTCCAAGGGCCAAGGAGAAGGGCCCTGGCCTCACCCTCAGCCAGGACAACAGCCTCATTAATCAGCTGCTGGTTGGACTCCATTTACTTCAGCATCTTCTTTTGGGGGCGGGTGGACAGCTCTCTGGGTCCCTCAGCATTTTTCTGTCCTTTGGCCTCCTTCCAAAGAAACTCAGCCCACTGAAGACTAGAAGGAGGAGGAGATTTTCCCAAGGTCTCATGGGATGCAGGGGGGCAGAACTAAGATCTGAAATAGGACTCCTGCCCCTACCCCACTTCCATATTTCCCAAAACCCTTCTATTTGCCAGATGGTAAATGCACATTTTTCTTAAGCCCCCTGGACATCTGATAAATCAGGTGGCGCCATGACTTTTTCGTCCCCCTGAAAGTTATTGCCCAGGCGTTGGAAGACATAACTGAATTAAGAGCTAGAAGCAGGCAGATCCTGAGAGAGAGAGAGAGAGAGAGAGAGAGAGAGAGAGAGAGAGCTGCGACCACAGTAATAACGAGAGCCAACAGCTCTGGGAGGAGAAAGGAAGCAACGCTCACTCACCTCAGCAGATTGTGGGGCATGAGGTCCTCAGCCCAGATTTACACTTAGTCCTGCCTATTTCCTGTGAAGCCCTGAGGTGTCACAAGCCCTGGGATGCCTGTCTTCTTGGCTGGGCTGGACATTTTGGGCTTTTCTTGGTGTGGCATGAACAAAACATGGTGGGAAGCCTAAGAGTCGGACAAAAAAACAAAACAAACTAAACAGAAACAACTCTTGTCACTCATTAGAGAATACTTGACAAATGACCACCTTATTCTGGGCATTGAGATCACAGGGTATATAGTTCCAGCCTCAGAACAGGGGTCATTTCAATAGAAATGCTCTACATTGTGCAAATTCGTGATGTTACTGAGGGGGATGGAAGGTACTTGAGGAAGTGGCAAATCTTACAAGGTGAGTCAAAGTCAAAGCCATGGTTTCTTCTTGTTTTTTCCTTCTTGTACTGCACTCAGTGCAGGATGGGGAGAGAGCAAAAGTGTAGTTCTGCTCAGCAGGCTTTGCAGGAAGGCTTTCTCCCACTGGCCGTGCCTGAGGCTCTCTGGTGTCCAGCTGGTTGTCGGGCACGGCGACTGTGGTCTAGCACGTGGAGGTCTCCCCCCGCCCCTCTGCCCCTGAACTGCCAAGTTGGGTGGCAAGTCTAGGGGAGATTATCCCCATCCTAGAGAAGACTTGGGGGTCTGAGAGTAGTTCCAGGGTCTGCTCTACACTGGTCCTCCATCCAGTGAGGAATACACCATCAGCTTAACACCCACAGCTTGGGTGAAGCTCTGTAAATCCCTTTCTTGGGCTGAGCATTTTTGGCCGATTTTGAGCTTTAAGTAATTTGGAAATTTGGTTTGGAGCCAATAGTGGGCCTTCATCTAAGCCTCAGGGCTGCATATAAAGTATCCATCTCCTTGGGCTAGGGACAGCCGGTGTGCAGATGTTGCTCCCCTGCTCTGAGTGGCTTGCAGGTGCAAGGGGACATGGAGGTAAGCAGCAGGGATGACTCAAGCCAGTTCCCTGGAGGCAGGAGCTATCCAGAAAACTGGTTCCTTACCTCATTTTCTTCAGTTGGCACAAGAGGGCAAAAGTACAGAGGTGATGGGTGGTGAAAGGGTCTGAGGGGTCAGGAAAGGAAAGGGTCTGAAACAGAGACCTTGCCTTCGTTTAGCTGCTTCTGCTGACAGTAAATGCATTCAATATGTGTATGGGCTCAGTACTTTTTGCCTGGTCCTGCACTGGGTGTGGAGATGCTGTGGGACATGGTCCTTGCTCACAGAGAGGGCACAGGGCTCTTTCAGGCTATAGGCAGGTAGGTGGGCCCAGTTGAGAGTGGCTTGGTCCAGTGGTGGCACCTCTAGTGAACAAGTCCTGGGGATCAGAAATTTGGTTGGAAGTTCTGTCCCCCAAATAGCCCTGTGGGTCTTGGCAGTCCCTATACCTTCCCCTTATCAGAGTCACTTCTCAAGTTCCCAGAGGCCACTCTACCTGGAATGAAACAGAGACAGCACATGTACAGCTAAAAGTGCATTTCCCCATGAGTGAGGATCATGGGCCAGTCTTTGGATGAAGTTCTTTAGGTGGGGTGGGTTTTTTTTTTTTTCAGGGTATCCTACTAAAATGAGACACTCCATGGAGAAACCCAAGCCTGATGCCTGTGCTGGGAGGGAGCACTTTCCCCAGCAGAGACCACAGCTGCCACTATGCCTACCATCTCAGACACTATAGGCCTTTCTTTGGAGGCTCAGTTTCTCTCCTGGCCATGAGAGATTAGATTTCTTTACTTTAGTGAACAAGTTTAAGTTAGAAGGAATATGAAAGGTTCTAACACCCAAATACCTTGTAGAACAGAAAGGGAGTTTGCAACAGTAATAGGAGAAGTCACAGAGGCCAACAACCAAAATGTCATTGTGTTACTTGGGGATAAGGGGATGGCCTTATAGGCGGAGGTACTCCAGACGGAATCAAGAGATTTTCTTGTTTTGTTCTCTCCTAGAAGGGCGTCTGGCACATAGCAGATGTTCATTACGTGTTTGTTGGATGAGCAAATTGCAGCCCATCTCCACTCCTGGGCCTGTCTAGGCACCATATTGACTCTGGCTGAAGTGGGAGGCTGAGGGAGCCCCCCATTTGTGCTCACATCAAGACATGTGGGCTGACCTGCCAAGGAATTCATTTGAGAGCAAAGTGCTGTGATGCATTCTTGGAAATTTCTGTCACTCTTACAGGAAGACCAGCCTCCCTGGGTGTCTCTGAGCACCTCATAGAAAGCATCAGGCTAAGTGAGGAATGTCGTAGCCCCTCACCAAAGCTGGTACCACACTGGGGCTCACCTGGAGCTGCTGGAACCAGACCCTCCTCATTCCCTCTGTGATAAGAAGCTGAATATGTAGACTTACTGGAAGCTTGCAGACTGCGGGCAATACCACCTGCCTGCCCGTAACGGTGCTACTGCTCTTCTAGTTGAGGTGACATCTATCAAGCAGAGCACCAGTGTGTGCTAAGTGCACCAAGCTAGGGTTACAAAGCCCTTGCTCTTGGCCCTCCTTCTCAAGGGGCAGTCATCTGACCATTGTTGCTGAGCTCCTCTCTGCCTCCACATATCAAGTAACACAGCCCTGGATTTCAAGGGAGCAGCTGAAGGCAGAATGGAGCAGGAAGGAGAATTCCAGAAGCAGAGGCTGGCAGTAAGCCTGGAAAGGAGGATCTCTGGCAGCTAAAGGGAGGTACCAAGAGGGATGAGCTGGCGGTATGTATGAGGCGGGGCACCTGCTCGTTTGTGTGTACATACATTCCTGCAGATGTGTGTATCTGTGTGTGTGTGTGCACGTGCATGTGCCTGGTGTCTCTCCATAGACACCTGGCAGACCTGGTATTAAAAGATAAACTGAGTATTTGTCGTTTCTAATTGCTGAGTAATATTCCATTGTATACATAAACCACATCTTCTTTATCCATTCATCTTTCGATGGACACCGAGGCTCCTTCCACAGTTTGGCTATTGTGGCCATGGCTGATAGAAACATCGGGGTGCAGGTGTCCCGACGTTTCATTGCATGTGAATCTTTGGGGTAAATTACTCAGCAATTAGAAATGACAAATATCCACCATTTGCTTCAACGTGGATGGAGCTGGAGGGTATTATGCTGAGTGAAATAAGTCAATCGGAGAAGGACAAACAGTATATGTTCTCATTCATTTGGGGAATATAAATAATAGTGAAAGGGAATATAAAGGAAGGGAAAAGAAATGTTGGGAAATATCAGGAAGGGAGACAGAACATAAAGACTCCTAACTCGGGGAAACGAACTAGGGGTGGTGGAAGGGGAGGAGGGCGGGGGGTGGAGGGGAATGGGTGACGGGCACTGAGGTGGACACTTGACGGGATGAGCACTGGGTGTTGGTATGTTTTCTGTATGTTGGTAAATTGAACACCAATAAAAATTAATTAAAAAAAAATAAAAAAATAAAAAAAGTGAAAAAAAAAGTTAAACTGAGGCATACTAAAGATTTTAAAAGTTTATACGAACGAAATCAATTCAAATTGGGCAGTGCCAAACCAGAAGCACTTAGAACCACTCCACTGATAGAGCTAGGAGCAAGACTTTTGTAGAGAAGACCTGGAAGCAAAGCAAGGACATGATTTGATTGGTAATAGCTGAAGTGGTTGCCTTATTTGGGAAAACCCGGTTGTTTGTGATTGGTTTTTCCTTAGGTTTCAATTTTTTAACCCTGAGGCATTTGCAGGCTGGTTTTGGTTTTCCTGTGTAAGCTACTAAGGCATTTGAACCACCTGAGTCTGATGACTTCCATGCTTACGTCATTTAAGATAGGCACTTCTGAGTTCCCGTGTCCCCTGTGCACAAATGCAAAGGGCCAGGTGTCAATGTAAAGAATGTGCCCACAGCCCACCTGACGTGGTCACTGACCAATCAGAATGGACACTGTCAGTAACACAGCAGCACTGCAGTGTTAAGGGGAGGCCCACGGCCCCCTGGAAGGGGCTACGATGACTGGGGCAGGGGAGGGGACATGTGGGGGGCTTGGGCCAGTGCCTGTGTACCAACTGGTTCAGATGGATTTCAATATTTTAATAACTGGTATAGCTTTCTTTGTGCTCATGGGAAGAACATCAGTTTTGCTGTCCCTCCAAATCAAGGTAGGTGAGTGATTAGGGAAATATGTTCTGGTCACCGTGAGTTTGATTTTCACTAAAGGGAGTGACAGGATCAGATTTCCATGTTCGAAAGGACACTGTTGGCTCTAGATAAGTTATTTAGCGCCCTCGGAAAATTGGGATGACCACGACCATACCTACCTTTCCGTCAAGTTGGTGTAAAGACAAAACGAGATAACATTCGTACAGGGTGCTGGGCATGGAGGAGTTGTTAATACCACTGGTGTCATCGTTGTTATTATAAAAATGACATAGTATATGTTACCAGGTATGGTTTTGGAGGCTACACAGATCTGAATTTTAAGATAACTTAAGTAACTTTGCTGTCGATAACTTGTTTAAGTGAAGCTACTCAGCCTCTCTGAATCTCAGTTTCCCCATCTGTGGTCCTCACTAAGACCATAATATTTTATCATGGGCTTGTTCTAATCCTATTAACTATGCCCTGCACAAAGGAAGTAATTATAGGTGAGTCCTGTTATTATTGGGAACGGAGGGACGCATCCACTGTTAGTCAGAACCTGAAGGCCTTTAGAAATCACTGGGTTCAACGATTTCATTGTACAGATCGGACAGTCGTGGTCTGGAGAAGTGTGACATGGGACTCACCTCAGGCCTCCTTGGGGGCAGCAGCCTGAGGAACCCACTGAGGCATCAGGCCTGTGGGCCTCTAGCGGGAACAGCCTTCTTCACTTTGCTGAGCCTGCGTTCAAAGCTGTCCTTTGGACTTTGTGAGACGTTGGTGCCATTTACACTTTCATTATTTCAATAAATGTGTGGATCATTGTTCCCATTCTCTACGTACCCTCCCTGGAACCCAGGCTCCTAGTGACTTTACGGGGAGGGGTGGAGGGAGGAAGTCATCACTGGGCTCCTTTTCTGCTGGGTGCAGCAGTGGCCTGGCTGGCTTGTGTAGGTCCGTTGGCTACACTGGTCCCATCACCTGCAAAATCTCCTCTCCACATTATGAGGCCTGCATAGATGCTGCTGCCTTTAAGTTAGTGGCAGAGGAATAAACTGAGGCAAGACAAGGCCTCCCTGGATTCTGCATTTTCGAGGGAAAACCTTTTGAGGGTTGGTGAAGGAGGTAGAGGCCAATGGCCCATGAAGTGTTGAGTTGGTTCTCAAGGAATAGCGAGTTTCTGAAATTAGATCATCGGATAATAAAAATAGCAAGAATGTATATAGCATTTCATTGTGTCAGACACTACTCTGAGCAGCTGACACGTATCCTTTTCATGAGAATTCTCTAAGGTGGGTACTATTATCATCCCTATTTTACATATGAGGAATGGAGATACAGGCCAGGAGGGAGCCAGAATGAGATCCAGGTGGCTGGGCTCTGGAGCCTTTTTATTCTGTGGCCTCCATTGGAAGATAGGGTTCAAGGACAAAGTGCTTCTTTCCCCTGGGGGACATTGGGGCTGAATGCTGAGAAATTCTAACAAACAGTGGACATTTCTCCCAGCAAAGAGAGAAGCCCTCGAGCTTCACGGCGTGGCTGGGCCACTTGGAAAGGCACTTGCTCTGCATTCCATGGTGGCCATGTGCAGTTGCTGGGAGAGCCTCTGGGGAACGTCATTAATCATGATGTGGCCCCTCGTGGGGACCGGCTGCACCTCACACAGCCTCTCCCCTCTCACTAGCTAAATCCTTACAGAGAAAGGGACCATGGCTTTCCTTTAGTGGGTAGGCTCCTGGCAATCTTGAGGTGTGTAGTTGGGACCAATTCTGCCCCAAAGTCATCTGTAAGGTTTTGCTCCCACTCCCCCATCACTATTACCCTCATCAAGAGCCTGAGCTCCAGTAGTGGGCTACAGAGGGGATCAGGTATGTGAAACCCAGGCCTGGCCACACAGCCAGAAGAGAGGGCTGATGCCTCAGAGGACAGGCTGCAGGTTCAAGACTTCCCAGAGGAAGGGGATAGACATGATGTGGCATGTTGCTGGGAAACAGGGGCAGAGAGGGGTGCTGCTGGCAAAGCAGGAGGGCTGAACCGCACCCTCTGGCACAGGCTTATTCTTATTTTTTCATCTCGTGTGCTCAGTTCACCCTGGCCTCTCTGGTACCCCATGAGGCAGGGCCCCCCAAAGCACATGGTAGGCACTTGAAGGAACAAAAAAATTAAAGACAAGTAACCAGATGGCTCCCTACCCTGAACTTAGTGTCCCAGCAGAGCACCTGGAGCAGAAGGCTGGCCAAGCCTGGATGACTTTGGGGTGGGCTTCACTTTGCGTTAGGTGTGTATGTCCTCAGCAAGCACTCTCTGGATTGGTATCTGGGGGAAGCTGGCCTGCTCTGGTGATGCTGCATTGTCCTCCAGCATCCTGCACCCCCAGCCTAGGGGCCTGGTCTGAGGCCCTGGAGGGCCCTCAGCCCCCTTCCCCCACCCACATCCTATCACACCCCCAGGCAGGAAGGGGGAGGTGCAGGCAAGTGTCAGCTGGAGGTCTCAGCCCTGACCACACTGACCTCAAAGCAAATGCATGGCCAGGCATTTCCTGGGAGCCTGACCATGGAAGGAAGAAGGCCTCTCTCTTTTCCTCAAGGAAAGACCACAGAAAATTCAGGGTGCCATCTGTCCCCTTCCCCTTCAGAGCCTGGAGGCATCTGGGGGAGGGGCACCATTAGGATTTGTGTATCCTGAGGAATTTTCACTTTGATTTTCTACCTGTGGGCAGCCGGGAGAGCCGGTGAGGAGTCCCTGTGCCAGTGGGCCCTGGGTTCCTTCCATCCTGGCCCTGGGCAGGCCTGAGTCCACCCTCACGGGGCCTGCCCCAGCCAAGGCGGTGGCAGGGGGAGGGAGCAGCTGGGTTCTCAGGGGTCCACGGGCTTGAATTGCAGCCTCTCCTGGGGCTGTCATGTATTCTCACCTCCAGGTCTTTATTTTGTTGAGAACGGCTCACATTTAGCACTTAATTCAACAGCCATGGAAAATACACTCTTTTTTTTTTTTCCTTTTTTCATCTTTTTGACCTAAGATCATGTTGGTGCCAATTTCCTTTAAAATAATTCATTACCTGCAGGCCATTGGCGTGAAATCCCAGCGGTAGCCCCCACCGACCCTCTGTCTGTAATTCCAAGGCCTCCCCTCGCTCACCCTCCCCTCGGGGAGCCTTGGCCTCTGTGTTTATACACTAATGTTTTTTCTCACACATTCATTGTGCGGCTTTCCTTAATTTGGTGTCTCACCGGGCGCCAGCAGGAGGCCACTCAAACATTATGTCAGTGATCTCAAAATTGAACCCCAGGGCTTTCTTCTGCCAGCGGCCCGAGCAGATGTGTGGCACACTTTATTAACTCAAGTACCCGCGAGTTGAAAATTTCATTAGTTTGAGGGGAGGGCTAAGTCCCATCCAGAGACCTGGTCTGGACAGATTCTTTGTGTCAACCTGACCCCTAGCAAAACGGATTATTGTTCTAAGTGAGACAAGTGACCTAATGTTCTGCCTATTACGCACACATGGTCTGTAACCTTTTAAAATATGAGTGTGGGAAAACAGCGCCTTCTGCACATCCCTGACCACAAATTCCTGACAGGTGGCAGCCAGGCTCTTAGCAACCCACAAGGGGCCTGGAATCATCCCGGGGCCACAGCAGTCCCCTTAGGCCAGGTACGGGCCAGGTCAGGAGCCTTCCGGCTGTGGGAAGGAGCCCTCGGAGGCAGAGCCTCGGCCTTCAGTGCCACCCTGCGACAGGCCAGGGTGCAGCCTCAGCCTGGCGGTGAGCTGGGAAGGGCTCGAGGGCAGCCCACCTCCCCTGCCCTCACGACGTGGGTCGTAGGCTTTCCAGCAGCCCCGGGGCCGTAGGGAGAGGGGAAAGCCTTTGCCATGGATACTGGAGATGAACGCGAAACACTGGTTTGTTTGTTATAAGAGGAGAGGCTACCGAGGCTCCCTGATGAGTGTTGGGTGCAGCCACATCTCTGCCGAGAACACTCTGGACAAACCCACCTGCTCCCCTGGTCCCCCTTCTCTCCCGCTGTTCTGAGCCACCTCATGTTTTGCCTGCTGGGCACACATGGTCTGTAACTTTAAAACATGAGGGAAGAAGGATAGCACCTTTGGCCACATCCCTAACCACAGATTCCTGTCCTGTAGAAGCCGGGCTCTGTGGGGGCGAAGGAAGGACAATGCTCAGCTGAATTCGGTGACCTCCTGCGGCCTCCCCAGCAAGGTCTCAAGCTGGGGCCTAGGGAAGAGAGAGGTGCTCTGACTGTGGCCTGGGTGTATGCAATGGTAGGGGGCAAGTGGGTGGATATATCGCCAGGTTGGCCCGGGAGGTACCATGTCCATGGAATGTGTGGCTGGAAGTGAAAAGCATTTATAACCAAGGCACTTGGGTAGAGCCCTCAAGGGAGAAGGGCCATAGCAAGGCTTTAGCAGACCAGAAGAATGTGCTGAGGAGGGTCCTGAGTAGGAAGGGGAGAAGGTGTGGGTCTTGACTGAGTTTTGGTGGTGCTAAGTGATGGCTGTGATTATCCATAGCATATTTGCTCTGGACTGTGCTTGGGGCTCAGATATAGCACAGTTAGTTCTTAGGCTCAGAGAGATCTCCATTTAGGTCTCCATTGGGGCCATTCATGGAGATGCGCCCTTTGAGGATCCCAGCTCCCGTAGCTGCACAGCAATGCCTAGAGACCTAGGGACACGGTCCCCAGGCCTGGGCTCCGCTCTCCCCAGAGTCTCTGTGACCTGGCCTCCCAGAGAGCTGAGGAGAGGGCTGCCCTGGCCCCTACCTTCTGACAGACACAAAGCAGAGCTGGTTGTAAAAACTTAATTAAATGAAATATTTTAACAAGAAATTCCAAGAACAGAATGCCCTGCTCGTAAGCAAGCCCTCACAGAAATAAAAGCTGACAGGAAGCGTGTGTTCTGTCTGACAAGAGAAAGTTTCTGCAAGAATCAACATGGTGCAGAGAGTTGGCCTGAGCTGGACGAGCAAGTGAGCCAGGATGGTTCCTGAAGTGAGAACCTAGAAGGGGAAGACTCTGGAGAGGTATGGACTCCTGACCATCCCTCATCCATTCAGTGTATCTTCGTTGAGCATCTATCACGTGGCAGGTTGTATGCAAGCCTGAGTGTGCGATGCTATCAACATTCACTAGATGTTTCTGTGCTCCTGTGAGAGGGATATTACAAGATGAAGAATGGGAATCTCAGGGAGGTGATATGACTTCCTAGCCTGAGGTCGGACCTGGGACTGGAACCTAGTCCTTTTGATTCCCAGGTCCAGGCTCACTCTTTTTTTTTTTTTTCTTTTTTATAAGATTCTTTAAAATTTTCTTTATTCATGAGAGATATGCAGAGAGGCAGAGACAGGCAGAGGGAGAAGCAGGCTCCCTACAGGGAACCCAATGCGGGACAGGATCCCAGGACCCAGGGATCATGACCTGAGCCTAAGGCAGACGCTCAACCACTGAGCCACCCAGGTGTCCCTCCAGGCTCTTTCTGACCCAAAGTGCCCTTTCCACCACAATGGAATTGCTGGATGGCCAGAAGCAGGGCCACATCTAGGGCTGGAGGATGCCACTGTACCTTCCCTTGGGGGAGCACAACCAAAACTTCCTAGAGGTAGACTGAGGTTCCCTGCACCCCCACTCTGAGGAGAGGGCCCTCAGGCTGTGTCCAGCAAGGAGGGAGCATCAGACCTGGTAGAGAACAGTGGGCCTCCAATGTGGGCACACAGATGATCAAGGCAAGGATGGTCCGGTCGTGGAAGACTTCTGAAGGAGGTGGGACTTGAGAAGGCCTTGACTAGCTCCATAGTCAGTGAGGGTGCTCGAGGCACAGGAAGGGAGTGAAAAAAGCTCGGAGGTGGATGGCAAAGCATGACGTGTAGCCAAGGGGCAGGAGGCATCATGGGTGGTGAAAGTGGATCAGCTGACTGACTCTCCAAGGAAACCTTGCTCTCATGTTTGTGTCAGTGATGATGAGGTGACAGGAAGCATCTCTCACTCCCATATCAGCACAGGGCCTCTGTGAAGACAATGCACAAGGCTTGCAAACCAACTCACTTGATTTCTCTTAATCGATTATCCCTTGGTCTAGTATTTCTGTAACAATAGAACCAAATCCTTCTTGCTACGAAGATGGGTTTACTGCATACAGTCTTCTAGTGGCCTCAGCGGTACCTGGCTGAACCACACTCCATAAAAACCTTGAAATCTACAATGAACATTCATTTTAGGGACAATGGGTCACAGGATAAGAGGAAACTGCTTTACCAGAATATTCCCCATCAGGTTCTCATATATGATAAATTTTAAATATTCTTTGACTTATCAAAGTGAATACCCAAATTTAATTAAACCTAGTAAATGTGCATGTAAGCTGAGACAGGGCTGTGATTGGCTCAGAAATCAGCTTACAACCTAAGTGATTCTTAGAGTAGAAAATTGCCTGCAAATTCTGTCCCCTACCATCCCCCTCCTGTTTCCTTCCTTTAGAACCAGAAAGGGGATAGGCAGAGAATGTTCTATCAGGGGCTTATATCCACAGGACCCATCTCTTACAACAAAACCAAAGACTTTACTAATTTCCCCAGAGCAAGGCTTTAATCTTGACCTTTTAGGTGAAGGCCAGCACATGTGGGCCTCCCGTTACCAATCTACCTTGTCTCAGGAAAATTGTACACAGAGTTTTTGATAAATGGATTCTTTTAAAAGCATGGAAGGAGGAGGCATTGCCCTGTTTTATTTGTGAAAGGTGAAAAAAAAGTTTTTTTTAAAGCTGGCTGCATGCAGTTGGAGTCTGGAGCCTAAAAGGAAGACACAAGGTTTCCTAGTAAGAAGACAGCTTGTTTTTTCTTAAGTGAAAAAAGGTCAATGGACCTGTTGGTGATAAAACATAAGACCTCACCCTGGCCCTAGATAAAACCATGAAAGAGTCTAATCCTCACTCTACAGTGAGAAGAGTTGTCCTCTGTTGGTGAGGCAGACAGGGTTTGGGGACCTGGGGAAGGTTGACTGGGGTCACGCAGAGAGATAGACCTAGACAGACAGGAGCAGATGGTTCCCAGGACATTCATGTGTTAGGGGGCCCAAGGAAGGCGTGTGGGATGGAGCTCAACTGGTTTTTTCAGATATCAAAGAGGAGGAAGATCTTGAAGGCTGGAAAATGTGGGCACATCCAAGCAGCCAACACTTGGTTGCAGAGGGAGTTTTAGGCTTACATTCGGTGTATGTAGGATTTGCTTACAATAGGGCACACTGTGGTCATACTTAGAGACTCAGCGAGGATCATCAGGACACGTCTCCAGTTCACAGAGGCAGTGAGGTCAGCAACACAGATGGAGCAGAAGCCAGGCCTCCTGACAGCCAGGGCAGAGCTTCTGAGTAGAGACCTCTGCAGAAACTTCCAGCTGTTCCGCGGGCTGCATGGAGGCCTGGGAGGCCAGATTTCCACTGCAGTTTCCCAGGATCCAGTGGGGGATCAGGAGGGAGGATGCCAGTTCTTGGGGGGATGCAGGGAGTTCCAGGGCTGAGAGCAGTTGTTGAGGAAGTGGCAGGGGAGATCTCACCACCACCACCCTGAGCAGCCACTGGCAGCTCAGCCTCCTTGGAGGACATGGATAGTCTCCCTTTGAAAGACCAAAGTCAGCCTCATGGACCCTCAGCTCCTTCCTCCTCCCATCCAAATGCTTTTGTGAGAGGAAAGCCTCCAAGTACCACTTCTGTGAAATGGTTAGTCAGTCAACACACAGCACATGTCATGTTGAGTGAATTATCTTACAGGACTTCATAAAGGGAATGGTTGTTTCAGCAAACTCAGTGAACCCCCAGGAAGGGCTGGGCCCATCATCTTCCCAGCTGTCAGGTAAAACTTGGAAGAAAACTGAAAAGGCCCTAGATGAAGCCCATTGCAAATGGCCTGGTTGACTTCAGGGTTTGGTCTGGGGCAGCAAGAAATAAGAGACCAGTGCAAGCACATGGCCTGGGTGTGCTCTGGAGATGCTCAGAGAAGCCTTTGAGGACTGAGACATTTTTTGCTGGGTCTTGCGTTGAAAAATTTCTCTTGTGAGGATAAAAGAGAGCCAGTCATGGAGATAAGGAAGTACCGATAGTGCAGGAGGACCCAGACTAATTCAGTACATCTGAAGTGCATTACTGTGGAATTCCCATTTTGCAGAAGAAGAGACTGAGGATCAGAGAGGTAAAGTGACTCTCCCCTCTAGCTAGTCTCCCTTTCTCCCTCCCTGTCCCCATGGTCCCCTGCCCCCTGGATTTCTCAGGGTACCTGTTAGTCCTCCTCATTTGGCCCCCTCCCAGATTGAGGGCCTCCCCCAGCCTCCCCCATCAGTGTCCTGAGTGCCTAGGAGACTGCCTGGCTCAGTGAAGCGGCTTAATAAATAGCTACTAAAGATATGAGATGATTTTTCTCTTGAAAAGGGGGAATTTGTCCACACCCAAAATCCCAGGTTGATGCCATGAAGAGGAAAGAGAAACAAAAAATAAAGTGCTTAATATGTCCCGGGCACTTAAATGTTTGTCTTTTCCATCTTTTACATAAATAAATAATTAGCAACACAATTAAATCAACTAATAACATAATAAACACCCCCAAACTCATCAGCTCATGCAAGAATAAGAATAATGGGATAATTCACATCTACCACAATGTCCTCACCCATTGGGATGGCTAATGGTAGATGTCAGCTTGACTGGGCCAGTGGGTGCCCAGATATCTGGTTAAGCATTGGTTCTGAGTGTGTTTACAAGGGTGTTCCAGAAAAGATTAGCATTTGAATCAGACTGAGTAAAGTGGATGGCCTTCCCCAGTAAGAACTGGCACCATCCTATCTGTTGAGGTCTGAATAAAACAAGGAAGGATGAATTTGCTCCCTTTACTTGAGTTGGGACATCTGTCTTCTCCCACCCTTGGACACCAGTTCTCCTTTCTCAGGCCTTTGGACTCTGACCAGGACTTACACCATCAACCCCTGGACTTGGACATGACCAGCTGGACAACACCAGCCTTCCTGGTTTTCCAGCTTTTGCACATGGCAGATCCTGGGACTTCTTATCCTCTATTTTTTAGTCAATTCCCATAATAAATCTTTCATATCCTATTGGTTCAATTTTCCTGGAATACTCCAATTAATACACCCTTCCTTTCCCCTGTCTATCTCCCCCAGATATAACCTATCCTGAATCTTGAGTTTATCATTTCCTGTCTTTAAAACTATAATTCTAGAAAACAAATGTTTGCTTTTAGTTGATTTTAGCTTTTAGTTGATTAAAAGTGTACTGTGCTGCATTTAATCTTCTGGGACTTACCTTTTCACTCCATATTATATCTGTGAAATCCCTTTACATAGTTGTGTGTAATCATAATTGTACATCATTCATTTTTACTTCTGTCAGTATGACACTCTTAATTTTTCCACTCTCCATGTGCCAGGCACTTGATATACATTCCCTCATTTTCATCTTATTTTTATTTTTATTTTATTTTATTTTATTTTATTTTATTTTATTTTATTTATTTTAGAGAGAAAGATGGTGAGAGTGAGAGCGAGCAGGAGGGAGGAGGAGCAGAGGGAGAGGGAGAAGCAGACTCCCCACTGAGCAGGAAGCCTGTTGTGGGGCTCCATCCCAGGACCCTGAGATCATGACCTGAAAACGATCATAACCAAATGAGCCATCCAGGTGCCCCTACATTCTCACACTTAATATTCATTACAACCCTATGAATAAAAGGAAACCATTTTCTACATTGCTCAGAGTGGCTCAATCTATTCTTTCATGATTTCTATCTATCTATCATCTATCTATCATCTATCTATCTATCTATCATCTATCTATCTATCTATCTATCTATCTATCTATCTATCTATATATCATCTATCTATCATCTACCTATTTATTTATGAGAGACACAGAAAGAGAGGCTGAGACATAGGCAGAGAGAGAGAAGCAGGCTTCCTGCGGGGAGCCCAATGATGGACTCGACCCTAGGGCCCTGGGACCACGCCTCATGCCAAAGGCAGACACTCAACCACTGAGCCACCCAAGCATCCCCATGATTCCCATTTTAAAGATGGAATTAGAAAAGCTAAGTAACTTTCCTGAGGTTACAGAACCCACAAACAGTGAAGCCTGAATTTGACCCCGATGTTTAGGCATTCTTCTGAAAAGAGGGAAGTACCAGCTGCCCCAGGATTCCCTACCTCAGCTAAGTAGAGCTATAGGTAGTACTCTGCCCTATTCTTACCGTTATTTCTATGATCTTCTAGTACATCATGCAATTCCAGAAGTGCTGTGATGACCAAAGGTCCCATCAAGCTAGCCCAGCCCTGCTATAAGTCTACTGGAGCTGTCTTGGCTGACCTCTGCTCTATAGGGACTAACATGACAGCCTGAATGGGTCCCACTTGATGCAAGAGTGGAGAAGGGATGGGGTGCACTTGCAGAGCCAGGAGGAGTTGATGGAGCTGGCTTATTCATTGATTACCCTTCCTTCAAACTACTCCCTAGGTTAGAGTCTCAACTCTGAATGTTCAGTATAGCTTAGAGCTGGTCCAGCACAGCCACAGCCCTACCCATAGCTTAAAAACAAGGGTGGGAACATGAATCTATGGCTCAGGGGCAAGGCTACCTCCAAGGCCTGAGTTATCCCTCTCTCCTGAAACTGGGCCTCATGGGGCTGGCCAAACGTGTACAATTTTTGATGCAGAGATCAGAGCTTAGTGCCTCGTGTCCCAGGCATCACTAACCTGAAGTACTGCTCAGAACTGAAGAGGGCATGAGCCAGCTTGTATAGGAGCAGATGGGCAGGGCCCTTTCTTCATAGAAACATGTGCACCTACCCCACTAACTTTTATGAGGAATCGGAATGTTATTTGTTGGTGACCACCCAACCATTGCACCAACAAATGGAGTACTCTGAGGGGAGTCGTAGCTGACCTCTTAATGTGAAACAACAAGATGAGGAGATGAGCTAAGAGGTAGGGTCTGTTTCTGCACATTTATCTCTGATTATTAGACACTTTTAGAGGGAACATCTGTTTGTCCCCTCTGGCTCCCATATTGCAGGTCCTATTTGAGGGCCAGCTTGGCCCTTTCTCTGACTGGATGGGGACTAAATCATAAATTAGAGCCAGAAGGGGGACCTAGAATAAGAAGTCAGAGGGGGCTTTGCTTATCTTACCAGTAAAGAGTCATTGGGCTCCTCAACTAGCCAGCCTTCCAGTGAAAAGCAAAGAAGAGGGAATTTGCTCTAAGTGTATCTGGTGGTGTTCACACCCAGTGAACCCATTTATTACAAGGCTTATTCTGGGGACAGCACCACTACTCCAGGCAGGAACTGAGGTTAAAACTAAAGCACACAGCTTGATCATGCTTCCAAAGCTCCAGGGACCTGGGCTGGGCTCCATTATTTCATTTCTCCTTTGGTTCGAAATGTTGGTCATTTGTTTTGTAGAAAGAATATCTGCATTTACTGTAGGCTTTTCCACATCACCTCACAGTATGTTTTTTTTTTAAAGATTTATTTATCTATTTATGATAGACACAGGGAGAGAGAGAGGCAGAGACACAGGAGGAGGGAGAAGCAGGCTCCATGCCGGGAGCCCGACGCGGGACTCGATCCCGGGACCCCAGGATTGCGCCCTGGGCCAAAGGCAGGCGCCAAACCACTGAGCCATCCAGAGATCCCCTCACAGTATGTTTTTAAAAGATGTATATATTGGCTCGATCTCAAGATAATATCTAATTAACTGTAGAAGAAAAAAATCCTCCTTGTGTTCTTGTTAAGTTTCTAAAGATGTTTATAAGGTAAAAAAATTAATGCAATATTTAGGTAAAATTCTCCTCTGTCCCTATTCCTTTGAATATTGTCTCTCTAGCCCACGTCTCCCACTTAATAGCCTGCTAGTAATTTCTGCTTGGACACATCACTGCAACTTGAAAGTTACTATAGTCCTTTTCCAGCTGTGATAGTCTATGAGTCCATGCCTTACATTAATAATCTGCCCCAACACATTCCTCCTGTTTCTATGGATGCCCCATAACTCTTCCCATTGTACAGGTTCAAAAATTTTTTTAACTCTCAAGTCAGCTTTGCTCATTCTTCTTTCTTGTTCTTCTGGTGTCTCTTGTACCCTCTCCAGTTCTTGGTTCTAGTGATTTACCGAAGCATCTCCCTTTCTAATAGCGTTTACATGCATCCCTTCTTTTCTAAACAATCATCCCCTTTGTTCTGTCAAATATGCCTTCATGATGCTTCTTATATCTCTGATCCCTCCTCACCATCCCCAATCACTACGACTTGGTTATGGCACTTAGCATCTTTTATTTGGAAGCTGGCACAGCTTTGTATCCATATTCATCCCATTACAATTTAACCTACATGAGTTGCCATATCAGTTTTCTTTAACCACAACTTCTATCACCCTTCCTGCTTCAAAACTTTCATTGGATGCCCTTCTCCGGCAAAGAAGGCACTTTCACTCTGACCTTTGAGATTTCTGCAATTCTGTCAAATCAGTCTTTCCAATCGTGTCTCCCCTTACTTTTCCTGTCTCTGGCCACTAGATGATCGAGTGTCTCTCATACCCACCCACCCATCTTCCTTTCCGTATGTTTTTCTTCATCTAGAGTGCCCTTCCTCCTTTATCACTTGTCAATGTGTCTTCAAGATTCATTCCAATGTTCTCCATGAAAACTTCTTGATTCTCATTCTTTCCTGTTATAAACATTCATAGTACTTTGTTTATACCCATCACGAGACACACATTCCACCTCTGATAGACAAAATGGACATGTATCTATGAACTGCATCTTATTGATCTTCGTCTCCTCTATAGAGCCTTTGTGTTTAGCATATAGAAGCATTTAATGAATGTTCATTGAACTAGATAGGTCTCCCTGCTTCTATTCCCCTTCCTTGCCATAAACTCTTTTAAATTGTCTCCTAAAAATCATGGCACTTTTTTCTTTTCTTTTTTTTTTTTAAGATTTTATTTATTTATTCTTGAGAGACAGAGAGAGAGAGAGAGAGAGAGAGAGAGAGAGAGAGAGAGGCAGAGACACAGGCAGAGGGAGAAGCAGGCTCCATGCAGGGAGCCTGACGTGGGACTCGATCCCAGGTCTCCAGAATCAGGCCCTGGGCTGAAGGCGGCGCTAAACCGCTGAGCCATCTGGGCTGCCCCCATGGCACTTTTTTTCTATACAACATTAAAGGTTGCAAAGCTCTTTCAGATCTATTATTTCAACTGATTTTTTATGAACATCCCTTCAAAGGCAGACAGTATAGATATCAGCCTCACTTCATAGTTAAGAAAACAGGCTCACTGAGGGGAAATAAGTAGTCCAAAGCTACAAGCGAGTAAGGAATGTAGCTGGTAATCGAACCCAGGGAAGTATCCTGATTTGTGGTAGAAGACCAAAGAAGAAATCAAGCAATGTTGAAGCCCTCCCAAGTATCCCTTTTTCCAACTTTACTGAGCATAATGAAGGTATTCTAAACCATCCAGGAGTGCCTCATAAAGCGATACCAGCGAGGGAACTGGACAGGTGGGCACTGTGTGATTACATGATCATTTCAGATTTAGGTCTTCTTATTCTTCCTTTCATGCCCCAGATACAGGTATCATTTCATGAACACCAGAAACCTTGGACTCCTCCTTTCCCTCCAAATTAAGCCATCACTCCAGGCTTCCTTTCTACTTGAACACTTAGTACAGTCTTGCTACTCAGAGCTCATCAGGGAAACTCTTGTAGTGCTATGCCTAGAACCACGCATGTGATGCCCTGGGCACTGGGCCTAATTTTCCTCCTTCTATCACATTTGGAACTGACCATTCATTTACCTACTCGCTCATTCACTCAACTATCTGTCCATTCATCTATCCATCCAACTGTCCATCTATCCATCTATTGATTCATTATCCAAGAGACTTTCAGAAAGAGATCCGTACACTGCCATGTGCCACTTCCCGATGACTATTGCTGGCTCCTCAGTTCCAAAGAATCCTGCTAAGGATTCAATAAGCTAATGTGTTTTTCTTTTCCAGGTAATGCTTGTGTTGTTTTTTTTTGGGGGGGGGGTTGTTTTTGTTTTTGTTTTTAACAGTGGCTTCACCAAGGGAATGTGAGGCTTTAGGAAATAATGGTGGAGGTTGAGGCATTTTTGGATAAGAAGAGTCATTTCCAAACAGACTTCGTATAGGACTTGGAGGGTGTGGTAATCTCTAATTTCCTATTCCCCAGAGGTTACACCTTTTTGTTTGTTTGTTTGTTTGTTATTCAGTGCCATTGAAAGAAAAAGTAGAGCTCACTTTCCCCAAGATATTAGTGATGTCTGTGCTGCACATGTTCTTTGCAGCCTTCCCTTACTAGAGGTCACCTCAGATGCTCTGACTGGAAGTTGCCAATGTTTAAAAATACAGCTTGAGGTGAGTGGCAGGGGAAACCCTTGGGTTTTGATTATACTTGGGCTTGTTAGATATTAAATTGGGAGCAATAAGGAAGCCCAAGAACATAAATGCATGCTTGGCCTCAGAAATGTTAGAATATATGTCCCCATGCTCCCTCTTTAACCCTTATTTTCTGTGCCTTGAATGGATCCTGGCTAAGCTGCAAGGAGACATCTGAGGTCCCTATTATCATGAAGCCCTTGAGGCCAGGACTTCCTAGCCATCTCTTCTTCATTCCTGGTAGGCTGAGTGAAATAAAGAGTCTGTAGAGAGCCTTGCTTAGAGAGGGCAGACTGGTGGGCGAGGAAGACTATGTGGCACCTGAAGACAAATGAGTTGGATCAAATTATGTGAAAGCCTTTGCAAATAGTTCTTCCTTTTCACTTGAATACAATCCCTGATATCAGTTACCTTTCATTTTTTTAGGTGGCAAAATATTTCCCTCCTCAATTTCTTCCTTTCTTCTTTTATTCTATTATCCTAAACTCAGTGTGTATTCTTCTAAAAGTGTTGCAATGCCAGAAAGTTGAATCAATACCTTCATTTTGCTACCTTTCAATATGAATGAACCAAACTGAGAGCTATGATACACAATAAAGAATTCATTTATTTGTTCTCCCTCCCCAAGTTTAGTACAAGAACTCAGATCCTGATTTTCTTTAACTTGCAAAAAAAAAAAAAGTTATTTCCCAGAGTTGAGAGACCTTTAGAGATCTTATGCCAGCTTTACTGCAGATCCAGTTCATACATGCTTCTGCCTATAGTTAGCTGCTTGCCATAAGGCTGGCTCAGTGTATGGTTTTATCAATACATACAGTTTGAATTTTCCCCTACTGTATGAAAGTTTAATTGGAACAGAAGAATAAATGAAATTGCTATAAGAATTATAAGGTGATAGTAAATTCTCCTGGAGAAACTTTTATGTAGGGGATCATGTTATTGACTGTGGCCGATTGTAGCTCTTTCAGTAATTCAGTGATATATCTCAGAAACATGTGGTAATTTTGAATGGACAGGTCAATCAATCTTTTGGACTCAGTAATGAATTTTTCATAGTAATCAGAGAGTTGGTCTAAAAAATCCTGTAGTTTATATCTGAACTGCTGGTGGTAGTCAGAAATGATTTCCTTCATTGCATTGGCCCAGCTTTTAATTATTTCCTGAGTGCTGGTAGAAAGCTCTGCAATCTTCTCTTTCCCCTTTCCATCTGCATCAATAAGGATGCTAAGGTATTCCTGAATATCTTTTTGCACAAACTGCTCAACTTTACTTGAGAGTTGGGAAACCAAGTCAGCAGTACTGACAGTGTATTTGGAGTGGAAGTCCTTAAGGACATCCACGAGGTTCTTGATCAAGCTGATAATTTCTTCTTCAAGTTCATAGTACCTCAATGTCCAGCTGACCACATTTGAATCAACATATTCTTTGCGAAGATCTTTTATGATCTGATGGAGCTGCTGTAACTGTTGAGAAGCTTCCTGAAGTTGGTTTTGAACAAGTTCATTAAACTTGCCAAAGTTAAGGTATAGGTTTCTTTTCAGGAATTCAAAAACATATGGAATATATTTGTTGAAGATTATGTTGATCTTGTGTTGAATATGATTAATGAGATAAGTAAATTTCTTCTCCTTTAAGCGTTGAATTTCTTCTTCTATGTTTTGGAAAGCTCTTTGTAAATATCTCTGAAGATCACTTAGCATCTCTGTAGTATTGATAGACTGAAGGTTATTAAATGCATCCTGTGGCTTTTGTGATAAAGATTTCAACACTCTCCCAAACTCCAAGATTACATCTATTAGTTTATAGCTCTTTGAATCAAAAGGGATTTTAATCTCTAGGTCCTTGATTAATTCAGATTTCTCCATCAGGTCTTGGAAATAGGAAAACAATATTTCGAACCCACTATAGATTTTTGAATATACCTGGGACAGCACCTGCCCTACTTCTTTCATGACCATAGTGCAGAGTTCATCTTTAGTGTATGTCCCGGGTTTTCCTGGAAGCTGGAATTTAGTGAACTTCAGGAAATCAATCAACGAGTCAATCTGATGACTGACTGTGACTTTGTATTCTTGAGTAACTCCTATTAATCTGTCAAACATGTCTTTCTGGAGTCCCTGGAAATCAGCTTGGTCTCTGTGAGCCAATAACATTTCTTGGTACAGATCCTGGGCCTTGTCCTTCCACTGCTGGTAGGTTCTAGTGGTACCTTTGGCTATGCTCTGGAACCCTAAATCTGCCTTATCAATCTTCTCCAAGACACTGTGATAGGCCCAGTCAGCGCTGTTCTGCAGACTTCTTCTCAGTTTTGAAGAAGCATCCGTCAGGTCGAGTCCTGTGTGCTCCTGGTGGTACTTGTTAGCATAGTCATAAAGGGCCCCTGTGGCCTTGGGCACATTGTCTTTGAGAGAGGTTAGTAGTTTAGATACTGCCTCTTCTTCCCAGCTGACTTTGATCTGATTTTTCTCATCAGATTCCCGGTACCTCCACTCAGTTTTGAATATGTTGAGTTTTTTATCTAGAGAGGACTAAAACCAGCAAACAAAACAAAACAAAACACACACACACACAAAAACCAGATGGAAAGAGCATGTTTTTCAATTATCCTGATTACATAATATACTACACTAAAACTTCATTAGCTGTTAAAAATCAAGATCAGAGGATCTTTCATATTCTGAAGGGATTTATCTTTCATATGTCAGTTCATGTGTTTGTCTTATGGTTAAACCAGTTCACTGTTGTTAATTTTTCTTTATCATTCGCCCCAGAAAGGATAAAATTATGCATGCCATTTACATAGTAACACTTAACATTAAGGCCTTGTTAGGACTGAAGATTAGAAGAGGAGGAAGAGGAGGGAGAGCAGTAGGGGGAGGAGAAAGTGGAGAAAGAGACAGGAGAAGACTAAATCAGAGAAAAGAGAAGTAGCAAAAAGGAATAAGTCCAGAGCCCATCGAGCAGAGACCTAGAATACCACTATGAGGAGCCATTCATTCTCAGATTTTAGCAATAGAACCTGCTTGCTTCTTCTTCTCTACTAATGGCATCTTTGATTTGGCCTGACAGAGCTTGTAAAGTACATGAGAGAAATCTGGCATATCTCAGTTAATGCTTCTTTTGCAAAGAAGAATTGTGAAGCCTCGAATACTCCAGAAGCCCCTATCTGAAAAATGTACTCAGCATATGGCAGAGTTTGCTCATGATTTAGGCGATGAGGCATAACTCTCACCATTCTAAATTTGCCATAAAGTAAAAAAAAATAATAATAGTGGAAATAGGATGTTATGGGTCCGGCAATACTTAAAATCAATAAAATCATGGTAGTACATTCTGGAGAGTAGTTTCTCAGACAAAAAGTTCAACGTGTTCATTGCTTGGTTTCATCTACTTTGGGAAAGGCTCAAGAGAATACTTTGCATTAAATTGAATTGATCTGCCCAAATTCTCTATTCGCTCTTGGGATGTGTAACCCATTAGATGGGACTCACCTGAGGGCGATAGTACAGGTTCAATTTTAAGGTACGGTTATTGTCTTCCACGTCGAAGGCCACAGTGCCTACGACTGGGGAGGCCACCAAGTAGGAGAGGTAATTCTTATTTAGTTGGTAGTGCAGATGGGCATCAGTGAATGTTGGGCTGGTGATGTCCAGGCGAATCTCTTCTTTCCAGTCCCTGAAAGCAGAAAAGCAGAGGAACCATCATGAAAGGGGTATCAAGATGGGAAAAATGACAATGATTTGAAAAGAGATGAGATTTCCATAAAAGTTCCATACTGAAGTCCTCGATATTTGTTATCTTCTTTATATTCTGCACTGATGTCACGGTGTGCAAATGTTCCCTTTGTCCTACAGACTAACATGCCATCTTCAATTTTGTGTGTTCCCACAACTGTAGAGGAGAAATGTTATATTTTATTAGATTAATAACTGCAGGACATAAATATTTTCATTGTAAAAACCAGGATTATTCCATCTTAACTACATGCTTCACATGTTTGAAACATGCAGCCCCTGTTTAACAAAAATAAATAGTTAGAAAGAGACATTATTAGCCCTACTATCATCACAGAAAAAAATTTTTTTTTCTTTAAATCTATTCCTCTGGAATGTCAGTAAATTTTCTACAGGGTGATTTTTACAGGTGGGGTATATATCCTTCTCTTTCTCTCTTTTTAAAATTTTGCTATGGAGAGTAATTGTGCTTCCATTCTTACAAAAATATGTAATTATTTATTCACAACTCT
Organism: Vulpes vulpes; assembly: GCF_048418805.1. Taxonomy (NCBI): domain Eukaryota; kingdom Metazoa; phylum Chordata; class Mammalia; order Carnivora; family Canidae; genus Vulpes; species Vulpes vulpes. The sequence goes on along the minus strand of NC_132787.1, from coordinate 96,049,925 downwards.
CATTGCAAATATAGAGCATACAGAAGAGGAGTCAGGACATTTCTTACCATTTAGATCATATTCCAGGAACTGAATGGTTGAACTGCATGTGGAATTCAGGAACGTTTCAACATATTCTACTTTGTTTTTCAAACCAGCACTCCAAGTAGCATTATACAGAGGAGAGACCACTCCAAAATGTGCAGTCAGTGCTCCAAAGGATGGAATGAAGATTCCAGCAGGCACAGAGAACTTAATGGAAGGAGTCTCAATAGTCTGCTCAGGTATGGTAATAGCTGGCAACTCAAAGTCTGCAAATTTGCTGGCCACCTCATTTAGATACTCAACAGCACTGTCACCTGAACTACTTTGTAGAAGAGTGAACTGGGACACAGTTAATTGAGATGCAGGAACAATTATCTCAAAAAAGGGAACTGAGGAGTCTTCTGGTTCAGAATATTTTGTTAACACATCAATTTTGGGGAATTTCACTTTGGGTAGCATTGGTATATTGAGGGAAAATGGCAAAGTGCTTAGCTTCTTGTAGACTTTTATTTCACTGAAATCAATTGTGTAGGATGGAACCTGAAGATCTGTAAATGGGACTTGGAATGTAGGTATGACAAAACTTGAATTTAAGTCACTTAGTTTCAGCCTGGGAATAATGAATTTATCAGCCAATTCTTGCACAGGGACAGAGAAATGATAGCCTTTGGGGTTTTTGGTGTATACAAGGGCAGTTGCAGCATGAAGATACTGTCTCTTATCGATGCTGGTGGTGACATCCAGCTTGAGGAGGTCCCATAAGCTCTTGTCATAAATTGGAAGGACGATATCTTTGAGGAACCATAGGGACACTTTTAAGGAACTTCCAACGTCAAGGCGTGCTTCTTCTTGGTCATTGGAAAGCTGTATGTTGTTTTGGAAGAACTCAGAATGAACCTGGACCTCACTTTTCCAGCTGACCTTCTGGTTCTCAGTGTTAGCATTCAGAGACATCTCCTGGTCAAGGTAATTGATTTCAAGGAAGGAATTTGGCTGCCTTGCATGGACCCGAACAAGGGCTGACATTTTCCATGGGGAGAGTTCCAGGGTAGCTTTGCTTGTATGCTCTCCAGATGATGAAAACAAGTCCTCTAGCTGTAAGGAATTCTTCATATTGTGTTCCCAGATGGCATAGATGCGTTGCAGAGTGGTTTCTCCAGCAAAATTTTCTTTTACATCAAAGTTCCAGATACCATCAACTTTGGAAGCCCCTTGCAGCTTCACTGAAGACCGAGTACTCTTGGAATTCAAGTAAGTGCTGGCCTCACTGGCAATAGATCCTGAATATTCCCGTGAAAGGACTGAACCCTTGACATCTCCTTTGGTGGATGACTCAATGGAAAAGTAAGAGGTGAGGCTCTCTAAGCTGAGTTTGTGGTTGACTCTCCCTGTAGCAGTAGAGTAGAGTTTGGGGGAATTGAGATCATATATTAATTCAATGGATGAAGAGACAGTAGGCTTTGACTTGGTATTCCCATTAAGTTCTTGCTTGAAATTCATTCTCAAAATGGGAATTTGGACTTTTGCAGAGGTTGTCACTGATGCCTCCATGTTTTTCTTGGTCAAACTAATAGTACTGTCATGGTTGCCTTCCACAAATTTATTACTCAGAGACAAAGCTGTAGCTAGCTTCAAGCCTCTTTTCCTCGTCAAACTTGAGGTGCCCTCTAATTTGTACTGCAGTCCATCAATGACAGAAGAAGAGGATGTTAGGAAATGAGCAACAATATCTGACTGGTTATATAGTCCAACATTGGTATTTAGTGTGATGAGGCCTGATTTAAAGGAAAAGTCATAGGTAATGTTGCCCATGGCTGGAATGAAAATATCACTTGGGGTACTCAATACCTGGAAATCTTTCATGTAAAAATGAATTGGGATGATATGCTTATCTTTGTTTTTCTTATACTGAGACTTTACACTTAAATCAAATGATTGCCTTGTCGTCTTCAAGAATTCCTTCAAGCCTGTTTTTTCCCATAAGGAGAAATCTTTCACGTGGGGAGTTGTGAGTGTTGTGTAAGGTAGAGTCATTTCAGGAATTGTCAAAGGAATGTTGAGGAAATCCAGGTTGGCTTCTCCATTTATTCCTATGTGGGCCTCAACACTGTTCTCATTGTTTCCAGCAGAGAAATTATGATGGTACTTATACTGATTGAACCTGGCACTTGCTTGCCAACCTGCTTGCTGGGTGCTAGGACTCAAAAGCAGTATATAATTGTTCAAGAAGTCTACCTTCCCAATCAATTTTAATGGAAAACTAACTTTCAAATTCCCTTCATTATTTGTGGATGCAGTAAGCTCAAATGGCTGTGCTGTAAAGAAAAGAGAATTTTTCAAAGTTCCAATAATTTTTCCATTTAAATGAGCATTATGGTTGCCAGTTATCTCTGCCTTCCTTTCTCCAAGCAGTGCTGTGCCTTTAGCATCTAGAACGCTGTGGCCTACATGCTGGGATTCAACCTGTGACTGGATTTCAAATTTAGAAAAGTCAGGGAAGCTAGATTCAAAAACCAAGTTTTGGCTTAATTTTAGGTGTTTGCTACTGATCTTATTAGACAATCCAAAGGAAGCCATGGCTTCTTTCATTGTAAAGCTAACTTGTGATTCATGTGCTCCTTCATCTGAGGATGTGTTGCAGGCCCATTTCCAAGACCCTAGTCCAGAAGAAGTCCATGTTATGTGTCCAGATTCCAACAGGGTCTTGATTTCATTACGTAGCTCAGCCTGGCTGGAGAAGTCCAGTTTGGGGATGTTCAATTTGTGGAAGTACTTTGTGCTGCTGTTCAAAGTGAGCTGATTGTTTATCCTGACGAGCACACCATTACTAAGCTCCAGTGTATTTTTTTCTGTGTGTAAACCTGCCACTGTGTTTGATTTTCCCTCAATGGCATTTCCAAAAAACAGCACTTCACTCTCATGCTCTGTTTTCAAGTACTTGCTGGAGAACCTCACAGATTGTTTCATAACCAGTGGACTAATCTTAGGGTCTGAAAGCTGTGCATTGGCTTGAAAATCAAAACTGAGAACTTCTAATTTGGACTCTCCTCTGGCGGTGATGGAAGCTGCGATCTCCGCCTTGTTCCCTGAAGTAGTTACATTCTGAATGTCAGCATTTGCATCTAACGTGAAAAGGGGAGACTGGATTTTCAAAATGCTATGCAGCTTGCCAAAAGTTGGGACTTCAACTGTGTGTGGCATGCGGGGAAGCTGGAATTCTGGTATGTGAAGGTCAGGAACTTGATAATCTTTAAAATCAAAATTTGGGATTATGAATTCTGGAATTGTGATTTCTGGCAAACAGAAGTCTGGCAGAGTGATGCTAGCAAGAATGGTGTCCACTCCCTCCAGGTCCCTCAGGTACATTTCTGGAACTGGCCACTGCAGCTCACTGGACAGCATCTGGTCAATGGTTCTGATGATCTTTACTTTTAGTTCTACCAAGTCAATTGTAAAGGAGGGCACATGGAAGGTATTAAGGATGGTAAATTCTGGTGTGGTAAACTTGGGTGGAATCTCTATATCTTTCAACCTTTTGAAGTTGATCTGGACTGATGGAACCTTCAAATCTGTCAGGGGCACTATGAAGTCTGGAGTCTGAAATGTAGCTTCCTGAAGAGCACGGAGACTGACTTCAAAGGCAGGCATGGTTCCAAAGGTGGTCTGGATTTCAGGAACAGTGAACCCTTGTTCTACAAAGGCTTTCAAGTTCTCAGCCCAGTGTTGGATAGAATACTGTTCTGCAAAGTCAGTAATGTTCTTAGCGGCGAGACTCCACCAGTCAGAAATGTAAGTGACAAGTGTGCTGTAAACCTGGCCAACCAGGGACAGATACCGCTTAACTTCCCGCTGAATATCCATTTGATACACTCGCTCTCGTATATCCTCTAGGGTCTCTTGGAATTTCTCTTTTATGTAGGTTAAAGATGTTGAATTTAAAGGCTCCTGCAACCAATCGAAGAATAGAGTTATTTGGGTGCCCTTAAGGTTTTCCAGATGGACTGAGACCATGGCTTTGATGTCTTCTATAAATAGTCTCAGTGCTTTAGCTTTCTGTGGAAGTTCCAGGGCCTGGATTTCACCATTGAGTCTCTGGGTCACCTCATGGATTTTGTTATTGGCTTCATCTACAAACTGGTGATAATCAAATGATCTTAATTTCTTTACCAACATGTCAAGGAATCTGTTTACTCCTTCAATGATTTTCTTAAAAGAGAATGCTTTAAGCTGCTTGATAGCATCATCAATACACTTAACTAATTTCTCAAAGTGATCTTTTATTTTAACTTGTTGTAGGACACTGCTTAGCTTCTGAACAGTCTCCTTCAACTTATATTGGTGGGCCAACTGTACCAATTTATCCATTAGAACCTGGATGTGTCGGTCTATTCCATACATCTTAATTAACTTATGGGACATGGTTCCAAACACATTGATTTTCTCAGCTACTTCAAAATCTTTCATAAGATTTACAACATAGTTTCTGACATGCTCAATAATTTCCTTTATTCTTTGAAATGGAATTGTAATTCTCAACTTATCTAAAAGAACTCTGACATCAAGAGCCTCCACCTGTTGTTTTAACTGGTCAGCAAGGTGCTGGATGTCTATATTCTGAATGTGTGTCTCGAGTTGTTGCAATTTCTCTTGTATCTGGATTTTGATTCGATACTTAGTGTCCACATTTTGAATCCAAGATGCAGTGCTATTTCCAATTCTGTTAAAATCAGTCTTTTCAATAAACAAACACACATCATGGATTGTTTTTACTAAATTTACATGGATATGATAATGTTCATCAAGAATTTTCAGTTTTTCAATGATTTGATCAATAATCTTAGCAAGTGCTATTTTAAAATCACGTAAATCATAATTATCTTTAATATACTGATCAAATTGTATCACATATGTTTTTAGTTGAGACAGTTTGTCATTAAGGCTGATTTTGGTATTGTTCAGTGCAATTTGTACATCATTTTCTGTAATTCTATAATTTTCTATGAGAGCAATTAGTTTCTCCTTGGCACTTGAAACTTGTCTCTCCCAATTGAGTGAATTCAGATAACCATAGGTTTGCTGTGGGAGTTTGTCCAAGGCTGTTCTGTATTTCTTCACAAATTGATCAATATTGATGAGTTTCAATTCTCTCTGTATGGTTTCCAGTGCTGATATAATTACCATTCGTTTCTCCTCAAAATATTCTGGCAGGCTTTCAAAGAATGGGAGGTTAATGGTGTGGACATTTTGATTCTTGTCATATTTTACAGAAGCAACAACACTGTATTCTTGGGGTTGGGCAACAGCATCCCTCATCCCTAAAACATCAATTATGTTTATGTATTCACTGAGCAAAAATGGCACTGGAATCGAGAAGTCTATCATGGTGGGTTCAGCCAGGGCTCGTCCTCTAAGCTCCATACCAACTTTGTCTTTATCATTGTAAGCATCGAAGTCTTGGCTGTATTCATTTTCATTCAGCTGGGTCTTGACCTTCCAGGTGCCTGTCTGCTCAGCCGGAGTAAGCAGGGCACTGACTTTGTGATCAAGACCAGTAGTGATGCTGCTCTTCAATGGGAGATGGTGACTTGTGGATCCTTTGTAATCATGAGAGAAAGTAAGGGCCAGAGGCTCTGCTTTCAATAGGAATTTGCTATACAGCTGCCCAGTATGATCTCCCCAGAAACTCAGTTTCCCATTGCTATTTGTAAGTGCATCGATGGTCATTGTAAAAGGGGCCATTGCAGAGTGAACAATGTTGCTGAAATGGAGCGAGTCCGAGTTGTAGCTTGTACTGATGTCAATGGCTGAAGCCAGCCCAGCGATATTTGTGTTGAGCCGATGGCTGAACTCTGTACCCTGAACTTTAGCTACAGTATCTGTTTTATAACTTGCTGATAAGTCAGCATAAGAAATGGTGTAGATGTGTTTTATTTCATTGTTTTGGTAGACTCCTTTTATGTTTCCACCCACATTCAGCTTCAGGGGTTCTAGCCGTAATTTCCCACTGTTGGTCAGATCCAGAGCATTGAATTGCAGGTCATTGCTTAAAGTTGTTATGAGAGAATAGGGCTGTAGTTGTACATTAAAATTTTGCTTATAAAACTTGTCAGAGCTATAAATGTTGTCAAGTTTTGAAGAGAAGTCCAGTGACAACCCTGCAATATTCAGGTTGTTCGTGTAGTCAAGCTTCATCTCAGCATAGGATCCCATCATGTCATTTGAAAGTTTAAGGCCCTCCCGGCTGATTTTGAAGTTGAAGACATTTTTGCTGTCAATGCCCAAAATCATGGCCTGATAAGCACTTCCCAATGATACTTCTGTGAGGGCGGCTTTTCCGTCTAGACTGAATTTTGCATTGTGTTCCCTGAAGCGGCCGTTCGCTGTTAATCTCACAGATGCCCCAGAGAGGCCAAGTGCTGCATTCAGCTCGTTCTCCAGCACCAGAGGGTTATACTTCAAGTTGGTAGTTGCACTGGTAGACATTCCATCTTGGGCAATCCTTAGTGTTGCTTTGTGAGCACCACTATTAATTTTGTCAGTGCCCAAAACATCAGCATTTAATTCTAGGCCATGGGAATTTAGTGATCCAGAAAGCAGTGTGAAGAATCTTAATGACTTGTAATCAGCCTGATATTCAGAACGTACCAATGCATTCTGCTTAGAGAAGGTCATATCTACTTTGTTATAAGTGGCAAAGTCTTCATGCTTCCCACTGGTGTCAGATTTCAGAGTCAGCTCATAGTTCTCATATCTCAGGAAAGCAGTATTTTTAATGATGCCATCTTGCAGATCCGAGGTGGAGGTTAGGGAGACAGTTCCATCCTCATATCTCCCTGTTATCTGGTTGGTGCCCTGCAGGTAGGAGGAGTTAAACCTCAGGTTGGACTCTCCTCTTAACTGGCCTGTAGTAGAATCCCTCTGGTAAGACAGGTCATATATGCCTTTGGCATAGAACGAAGAGACCGTAAACTGCCCATCAATCTTGGCTTCCTTGACATACAAATGATGTTTCCTTTTTGAGTCCAAATGTAATGAAGCAGACATCTGAGGTCCCCAGGCAGTAGAGGTGTTAAATGTTAGCACACTTTTGGAGGCTGGATTATTTCTAATTTTTTCTACATGACTGAATTTCATATTTGAATCCAGTAATTTGTGGTGAAGATACCCATCGCATGATAATGTGAATGTATTCCTGTGGTCATAGGTTGTTTCTCCAGATCCTGAAATAGAAATGAAAGCACATTAGTTAAATTAAATAGTAAACTCCCAGAGAAATTGCTATGTTAAATGTGTCATTCAATAATAAAGTACCCCCCACTCCCAAATAGAGCCCCACTGATCTCGGTTAGTCATGTAACTCTCTCCTCCATCCATAACACAAGCATAAAATCTGACAACAAAACGCTTCCCTGACCACCATAGATCTTGTTGAGTCCCCTTATCAAGTGCTCCTTTGTCCCTTATACTTATCCACTAGACCCTATCATAGCACCTCCTATCTTGGATTTTCATTGCTATTTTAGTGGTCTGCTTCTTCTGTTACTGCCTCAGTAGAATGCTTGGTACGTATTACACGTTTAATAAATATTTCTATTAGCTGAATGAATGAATGGATGAATTGGCTTCCGAATAGCAAGGAAAATATCTGTACAAAAGCCCAAGTCCCTTCCTTCCCAGAGGAGACTATCCCACCAGAGCCTGCAATGGATTAACCCTGTGTACTCTCTACCCAACCATGGCTTACCTTGCACACTGTAGGACAGCAAGTCAACCACAGAGTCAGCCTTCATGTGGTATTGAGCCTGAAGGCTCCAGTGGTTGTTGGTGGTGTTGCCACCAGTGTAGGAGGCAGACCAGTTGTATAGATTGTTGTAGATATTTGCAGAGAGGTCTAGAACACCCAATAGAGGCACCTGGAGTTGATACAACTTGGGAATGGTAAAAGTGGGGACCTGGAATTCCCGAGATGGTAGGTAGAATCCTATGGACTTGAAGTTGAGGTCTGGTGTTTGAATAGTCTCTAACATCTTTAGCTCTTTGGAGGATTTTCCACCAAAAGGCAAAGGAATCTCAATTTTCACACTGTTCTTGTTCAATGTGTATTTGACTCGGCCATCACTAAAATGAACAACAAAGACAACGTCCCCATGGTCAGACATCAAGAACTCAAAGTTCCCTGCTATCTGACCTTCCAAGCAATTGTGTGTGTGCCCCATTCCAAACCCATCCTGTGTTTTTCCTCACACTGCTCCCTGTGTTTGCAATTGTGCTTTTCACCTCCATCCATTCAACACTCAAATCCATTCAAAGCCCTTCAAGGACCGGTCCCTTACATCTACCTCAAAGAACATGCCACATTTTTGCTTACATAATTAGCACGTGCTTGTTCATTTGCCAGTCAGTGTCTACAAGCTCTTCCTGGGAGGAAGGATGACACCTTACTGGTTTTTATCTTCTCACTACACCTAGGCTAGCATCTTACCCACATGTGACACTTGGTACTTCATGTTTGCTAAACTGAAATGAGACAACTGGGTATGTGAAAAGAGTGCCGGTGTGGGAGGCAGTAATCTCAGGCTATAGTTTTAGCTTCCAGAGTGGTGATGCTATGTGTGTGTGTGCCTCTCTGAGTCTCAGTCATGTTATCTATATAGTAGGGATAATGGTACCATTTCTGCTGACCTCACAGAGCTGGTCTTGGCTACCTAAAAGTCCTTTGTAATCTTTTCAATACTATGTACATACAGTGGACTACTATGAAAACTTATCATAAAGTAGAACAGCAAGATTTAGATGTTACGCAAATAAATTGTTGATTGCATGACTCCAATAAGCTACTGCCTATCCAGGACCACAACACTCAATGAGAGGATGAATTAAGCCTTGTCCAATTCTAAGATCTGTCTCCCCTATAGCACAAAGAACACCATTGGTCAGAAATCTTAGCAGTGAGGGAAGAGGGTCCTGGATCATCTGAGGATGACATTTTTCCCTCTTATCCTCAGTAGGCTTTGTCCATGTCAGTACATTGGTGGACTTCAGTCCTTTCACATTTACTTGGTCTATTAAACTTTGCTGCTCAGCCATAGACTATGGAAAGGCCAATAAGACACAGACTACTTGTTTTCTTAATCTTGAAGATAATACAGACAATAGTCAATCTAGAAAAGACTATACTTTTTTCAGTATTTGATTTTTTTATTTTCATGATGTAAAGCAAAGCATCCCATGTATCTTTGTAACTAGAGGAGTGGACTGAGTGTGACTTCCCCACAAGGATGAGGCCATGTTGCTAAAGGGAAATGCCCTCTCAGGATGCTGCCTTCCTGCAATGCTCTTGGGGTTTTCTGACGCCCTTGAGCTCCACAGCCAGCCTGAAGTTAGCAATTTCTCTAGTCATTCTCAAATTCTCACAAACCAGTTATGTCTGCATCCTGATCCCAAACAAATGGGGAGTTCACTTATAATGGAGAAAACTATATGCTTCCAAATTCAGATTGCAGTGCATAAAACCTCTTTGTGTGAATGTATCAAAATCCCCCAATTACTTTCTTAGGTTCCTTCTGACTGCATTGCTGTTCACATTCAGACCCCATGTCCAATAATGCAAAAATGCCATTGTGTTTATGTGACAGTTTTCAATCTCATTAAGATGCGATTGAAAATGTAAATTTAAAAAGAGTCTAAATTATGCTAACTAAATCTTTCCATTTACTTTTCATGGTTCAAGATTTTTTTTTTTTTTTTTTTTACCTTTTTAAGAAGATGTTTTCTGGGACATGGAAGTCTGGCAATCCCATTTTCTGGAGGTACAATTCTTTTAGGCCACTGAGGTGATCTTGCAAATTCTGGGCATAGGGAAGACTCCTAGATGCCTTCTGAAGCCATGTATCTGTTGCCTGCAAAGTAACAGAAACTTCTTTAGAGCAATGGGTATGGAGGGGCCTTGAAGCACAATTAACATCAGGTGATAATCTGTATTTGACAGATCAATCACTAAGCAGAATGATACACTGAAAGTTAAAAAGAAATCATAGAAAATTATGAATTTGGTTGCTAGTCATGGATCTTTTCCTGTATTTTATAAAAAGAATATATAATGTAGTCCAACTCTTAGCCAGGGTCCTGAAGTTTCCTTTGATATTATAGGCACAGTAAACTCTTCTGCTTAGCAGTATTCATTAGGTATTTATCACACACGGCCTTGTGTAACAGGGTGACTAAGCATACATGAATGTTTGTTTGCTCCCCAGGAATTCCCTGGGATAGGAAGCATACCTTATCGAGCTTTGGATGCTCTTTTACCTAACTCAGGGTTGAGTATGTAATTAGTTGTTATAACCCTGTATTTATTGACTCACTGATTTGTACTTACAACCATTAATTTGGAGCCCACGTGCCGGAAAGTCATGTCTGTTTGAGGAACTCTGTGATCCAAGAGACTACTGGCATACATATGCAAGCTTTTAGGATAATCAGAGAAATCCATGGGGAAATTAGAAGCTGCTTTTTTGGTATCCACATTGGTGCCTGTGTTCCATTCAAATTCAATCTTCTCTTCATCTGAAAATGCACATGTGAAATCATCATCAACTGCACCAGGTCAGCCCCTAAGCCATGACTCTCAACGCTGTCCTTAAGCCCATAGTGCTTTTGGAAGCACTCACAGAGAGAGGAGGTACATACCATAACGCCATCCCAGCTTCTTGGAAATCGTTAAGCCATAAGCTGTAGCGGATGAGTCCATGTGGACTAGCAGTTTTGTGGGAGACCACTGGGTGAGGATTTCACTTCTGGCTTCTGCTTGCAGACGGGGTATGGAAATAACACCTTTGATTTTTCCTTCTTCCCTCTTGTCGTAGCTATTGAGAAGAAAATCATTTGAGATCAATGACCGTCCATTCCAAGGAGATATGTAGGCTCAAACAGAAGTATCATTTGTGGTGATAAAAATGAGATACATGAATGGCTCCGAAAATGAGCTCATTAACTTTGGAAGCCGACTTCAGCATCAATTCAAGACTTTCCAGGGAGGCATGGGAGAAAGAAGTGATTTTCAAAAACCGTTTGAATCCTGCTGTTTCATTTACTAGCTCTATTGCTTTGGTCAAATTATTTAATCCTCATGAGGTACCATTTTCTTATCTATAAAACAGGGAAACTCATATCTATGTTGCAGTTTATTATGAGAATGAGATAATTCCTCTGGGGCACCCAGCACAGTGTCTGATGAATAGTAAATGCCCAGTGAATGGTAGGAAGGTCCAACTGGACATGTGCAGAGGGTCAGATTACTGAAGGCTCTATCTTCCCTTTGGACTACAGATGGGGGATGCCCCTGGTTTGGTCAGCCTTAAAGCTGAAAGAGGAAGAAAGGAGAAAGTCACAGGGGCTTGTAGTTCAGGTCAGGTTACCCCGAGCCTTCCGTACCTTACGTGGCCAGTGAGAGTGACCTCAGTGATTTTCTTGTTCTGAATGTCCAAAGTGAGTCTGTAAGACTTTTTTTCCATAGCAGATTCATCACTAACTCTGAGGATTGTCCCAAGGTCAACATCAAAATCTGGAATTTGGATTTCACTAGACAAAGTTGTACTTTGCCGGTTATATTTGAACATCATAGCAGCCTCAGTCTGCTTCAGACCTGGAAAGAGGGTACAAGAGAATCAAGACGTGTCTTCAGAAGCTACGTTTAGGAAGGAAGGAGAGGAAAAGGCAGAGAAACCCTAAGCATTCAATGTGCTCATATGAGGACAAAGTTTAGGATTTTACCTTAAATTTCTAACTCAGGGGTGCTCATACGTTTGTTCAGTCTGTACCTGCTTTCTTGTGGGTTTTGTTTTTCTCATTTAATTTCGTGATATACTGGGTGCCTAGGTGGGTCAGTCAGTTAAGCATCTGCCTTCAGCTCAGGTAATGATCCTGGGGTCCTGGGATCGAGCCCTGTGTTGGGCTCCCTGCTCAGTGGTGAGTCTGCTTCTTCCTCTCCCTCTGCCTCTCCCCCTGCTCATGCTCTCTCTCAAATAAGTAAATAAAATCTTTAAGAAATAATTTTGTGACATTCTATCCCTACATTAAAATATCTTCCAAAGTTAACATCTAAGGTTGCCCCATCCCCTATAACCTGCTTCTCCACAAGCCTTTCCTATCTCGGTAAATGGCACCTCCACTCTTCAGTGGCTCAGGCCAAAAAACTTAGAGTCATCCTGATTCCATTTTCTCTCTTACATTCAATACCTACCTTAACAGCAAATCCCGAGAAGCCTAATCTTGAAAATATGTGCAGAATCAAACTACTTCTTAGATCTCTTCTGCCACTGCCCTAATCCAAAGTGCCCGTGTCTCTGGCTTGGATTACTGCAATAGCCTATATACTAGTTTCTCTGTCCTTGGCCCCTAAAGTCTTTCCTCACTATAAACATAGATCAGTTCATGAAAACTCTCCAATGGCTTCCTATTTCACTCACAGTAAAAACCAATGTCCTTGCCACAGCCAATAAAACCTCCTTCCTCTACCTCCCCCTATCTCTGTGAACCTACCTTCTACTACTTTCCTTCCTGATCTCTCTGCTTCAGTCATACCAGCTTCCTTCCTTTTCCTCAAACATTGCAGCCATACAGCTGCCTCAGGGCCTTTGCATCTGCTAGCCCCTTAGCCTGTAACACCCTTTCCATATGACTCCTGCCCTTATTTCCTTCAGGTCTCTTTTTTTATGCTCTTTTACCAGTGACACTTTCCCTTACCATTTCAAACAGCACTGTCTTCCTCCCCCTTCCTCATTCCTGCCACTCCAGACATTCCTCAGATTCCTTTAGCCTCTGTTTTTCTCCCCAGCTCCAATCTGACATTTTGAATATTTACTTGTTGGGCTGTTTGCCATAAACAGCATGAGGGCAGAGAGTTTTTCACCACTGTTTTTGTTCTGGCCTCAGGTCTTAGAAGTGGCCTGACACTTTTCAGGCATTCAGTAAATATTTGTAAAATACATTAAATTAATAAGTCCCCCTTGTGAGTCCTGGACCTGAGACTGAGGCAGAGATGGGAGGAGCCCTCTCTAGATACTTGCCTTCAGTCTGAGTTATAAACGTCAGTGTGTCCACCGAGGCTCCGCCCTCTCTCTGCAGTTCATAGGATACACTGGCGGAATATTGCTCTACTTCTCCGGTGGGCTTCAGTTCCAGCTCAAATCTAAAGATATCACAGTGTATATGGTGCATAATGTTAGAGCTTTCAGTGATGATGTTTACCACCCCGAAACAACTCAGCCTCCATGGCAATAAAAATATGGTCCTTATTTTAATACTGGCTTTTGTCCCTAGCTAGGGACCTAACTAGGGACCTTAACTAGGTCCCTAACCTAACTTAATGATGACCTTTCTGATCCCTTTCAGTCCCTCAAAGAGCCCACGGGAAAAGGGAGACCCCAGGGTGTTTGGACAAACAGAGCAGGAGTTGGCGGGTTGTGTCAGCAAAGCTGAGAACAAGCAGTGGAAGTGGCGAGAGTTGAAGACAAGGAGCCCTGAAGCATGGCCGGGGCTTCAAACACATCAGTAGGCTCCAGGAAAAGTCAAGCTAATGTGTCTGGAGGCTCAGAAGCCTGGACCCTGAATTAGGAACAAATTGGAATCTGTGGTGTGATGACACCACCTATAAAGAGATGCTTTTAAAGGAATATCTCTCACTGGTAATGGCTTCAGCTCCCTTGAGGGAGCGTGCTAGAATTACCTTGGCTGTTTATTTTTTGAGCTAAGACCTCTCTTAGGGGTCATGACTCCTTACCTTCTAGCCCTGCCCCACCCCTTCTCACCTATGGGGAAAAACAGTCCTACCCTCAAAGTTTAGGTAGGAATAGAAGTACCCTTCAGGTGTGTTGGACAGAGGACCGCTATTTTAAGTAATTAAAGGATGGTGCAAAGGCCTAAGGCTGGTGGCACAGGCCTCTTACAACAGAGTAGTTTTTTCTTTGCCCTGCCTACTGGCCATAATGTAGAAGGTGAGCAGATGCCGGGCAGGACACTGCGCAACTCTGACCTGGTGTCCCGGGACAGTGGATAGTAGGAAGCAGATTCTGGAGAGTTGGCGGTGGAGTAAGCGCCCGAGGAACAGTAGTCCAGGCCAGTAAAGAGAGGCCTGCAAGTCGACCAGGACTGGCGGCTCTCATTTAGAGGGGCAAGCTCTTCTGTTTTGGTGGTAGAGACCAAATGCAATGTATTACTGGTGAAGAAAGAAAAAACCTGAGTTACCTTCAAGTTACGAACTGAAGTGAACAACACTGATTGTCGCCTGTCACAGGGCCAATATTTGCCCCCTTACCCTGCTCTTTATCCCCCTTCTGTCCACACCCACCTCAAATTATTTATTTACTCAGAGACGACTAATAGTACAAACATCAACAAGGCTAAGAAACACAGTGACTCTTCTGTTTCAGACATTGCACTACGTTGTCTGCTTCTGTTTGCTGTGATCCCCACAACAGCAGGCATTAGGAGGCTCCTTGTTTTACTGAGGAAACAGAGACGCAGAGATGTTGCATAAGGATCACTGGGACCTGAACTCAGGTGTGCCCCTTCCCTCCCGTGAAAGGGAGCCTAAGGGTAACTCTTACTTTATGCTTCTTTCCACTTCTTTCCCACATTGAATGAGTCCAAGTCACCTCTCCCACTCACACCTCTCCCACTGCACCTGTGCACACACACACACAAAATCCTTTTCTTTCCCTGCTCACTCCCTCTTGCGTCCCTCACAATCAAGAAACTTGTCTGCCTGGTGGTCTTCACTCTTTCAACACGCTTCTCATGAACTATGATCCGACGCCACACCATCGAGCTTCTGGGACTGCCTCCATCGGCATCTCCAAGCACCTTCTTGCTCCCAACTCCCAAGGACATTCTTAGGCATCATATTCCTTGATCTCCCAGAAGCATTAGGTAGAGCTGCTCACTTCTGGCCGGATTAAGACTTTAGAGTCCCTAACCTCTGAAAGGATTATGGAATCCTCCTTCCAAGTACGTACTTAAAAAAAATTGGTAAGTACAACAAAATTCAACAATGTTCTGATTTCATTGAAAGATGCTTTCTTTGAAATATTGTGTTCTTTTCTCAGTATTATTTCATCCTTTTAGGGGTGCCCTAAAAGCCTTGCTGGTAGGCTGGAACTCTAAGTGCCTGCCCACGGGGCAATCCACCCTGGTGGCCTCTGTTGGGCTTCTATGACCCATTACAGCTTTGGCTCTTCCGCCCCTCCAGCCACTCCTTACTCCGTGCTGCTTCTCTTCTGATTCACACATTCACATTTTCCACATTTCTGTCCTACTGTTACATTTACCTGACACCGATTGCTGTTTGACTTCAACGACCTCTATCTGCAGATGACGCCCAAATCAGTATTTGTAGCTCCAGCCTGTTTACTGAGCTTAGACCCATTGGTCCTGCTGACAGCTGGTATCCCAACCAGTTGTGTTATAGGACTTCAAAGGTGGCATATCCCAAACTGAGTTTGTCAGCTTCCCTGTTTCAGCGAGAGGCACTCCCCACTGCTCTTCCTCTTCTTTCTCACCTCCCATCAATTGCCAAGGGCTCATGCTTCCATCCACAAAAAATTTCTAGAGTAGCCTCACTCTTCCATGGACCCTCCTTGGACCCCATCTGGTACAGGGCGCGAGCATTTCTCATGCACATGGTGGGTGTGACGGACTCCAGCCAGTCTCCCTGTCTCCAGTCACACTTGTCCATCTGCACCCCTCTCTGGTGTCAGAATACGCCCTCTAAAACACCAACCTTGCTTTACTTATGGTCCCATTTTAAACTCCTCTGCCTTCAGAAGAGTCCGACATCTTTCAGATGGCTCAGAAAGCTGACCCTTTCCAGCCTTTGTCACCTCCCTCCACGACTCCTGTGCCCTATACCACACTGAGTTTCGACTTTCTTGTAGCTCCTAAATCCTATTCTTTTGCCTTCAAGCCATTCTTTTCTCTTGGCCTGGGAACACTCATTCCTCTCTCTTTGGTCTGTATAACTCTGACAGCCTTCAGGTATCAGGTGCTTCCTCTCCTTGAGCACTTGGCACTTAAAGCTTGCTTTACTGTACATCCCTCCTGTGAACTGTGGGCACTAGGTCAGGTGTATCTCATTCCATGGGCTTCGTATATATTAGGCACTTAAATACTGTTTTTACTATTTTTAAATCAATAAATTAAGGTGTCCAATATAGAGAAACTAAGGTAAGTCAATGTTTAAGGATATCATTGAAAATGGAGCTCTCCGTAAAAGCTGCATCCTATAATCATGAGATTAGGACTCTCATGCTCTATCCACTGAGCTAGCTACCACAGATCAGTATGTCCTCTGGTGTTCTTCCTATGAAAAAAATGTTCATTTTCCAAGGATGATTTCTCTAGAGTTTGTGTTTCTTCATTCTCAAAACAAACGAATAAACAACAACAACAAAAAACCTAATATCGAGTGATTAATCAGTAAGTCCTAAATGTCAGTTTGTAAAATGTGGACAGTCAAGGAAATTGTAATATTTAGGTGAGTCTAAGCTAGGTTAACCTTCTCTCACCCCCCCACCCCCCAGGTACATGGGGCCCTGAATTATCTCAGGCAGTCAAGTCCCATGGGTCCAGTCTCAACTGTCCCTCTCACACTGGCTGGTGATCTGGTGGACAGAATTACCTGCCACTGAACAGCTTGACTGGCCTCGTCGGAGAAGGAATGACAAACTTGAGCCTTCCAGCTTTGAAGGCAATTTGCATCTCCAGACCTGTCTCGTGGAAGAAGTTGGTGTTCATTTGGATCCCAGTCTTTGAAAAATCCGGGATGATGATGCCCATATTTGTCACAAACTCCATGGACACAGAAGGCTTTGCTACCAGCTCCGTGAGCAACTGTAAATCAGAAAATGACCTGTTCAACTTCATTGAATACCTCAGCCCCTGTGCAGTCAGATCAACCACCCTTCCCCATCCCTGGGCAAACATCTCTGGATCACTCACAGCTCAGGAAACATTACTGTGATATCTTAGGAGGAAGAAAAGCCATGTTCCCAGTTCCCCAGAAGAAGACCACGTTGAGACCCAGCACTAGGAAGTGCCCAAGTTAACTTTAAGCATAACAGGATGAAAAAAAGACAGGAATCTTCATTTATCGAGAATTACTGTCTCCTTATTGCTTGCTAGGAGCTAGCCAGGTGGCGCCTCCTAGTGGAATCCTACAGTTTTTCATAAAAATGAATAAGGAGATGATGATGATGTACTTCATCTTGAACTGCACACATTTTAAAATTGTACAAGAAACTCACCATGGAGGAAATGAACAACCTAAGGAATGAGAAAGTGAGCAGGGTCTTACATTGGCCATTTCCACCTTCATTCCGGCCTTCATTCCAGGAGTGATGACTCCAGAGGAGGAGACTTGCAATTGTAACCCAAGTCCAGTGGGGAGTTCAAAGGCGTTGTCCATGAAGATGTAGTGAAGAAATAAGTCATTCTTTAGGCCTTTTCTGATGGCCTCTCCAATCTGTAGATCAACAGGGGACAGTAGCTATAAGAAAGCCTCATCAAAGCAGGATTTGTGAAATGTACCCTTCCACATATGAGACAATAGTTATTCTCTATCTAGAAAGGAACAGACTAGGATATTTTGATTAGCTGAGTATTTGATAAAAATCAATGATTATTGGTTTCAACAGATTGGGATTTAAGAAATTGCTCTAGACAGATACCTTGTCATTTTGAATTAGTGGTTCAGTCACTTAAGAATATTGCTGTGCCTCAGAGCTTTATGAGCTATAAGTCGCCCTGAATGGCATGGCTTAATTCTAGTTATTTGGAGTCTAAATGGAAATGAGGGTTTACTTAAGCATAATCTATTATGATAAAACCACTTTTTTTTAAAGGATTAATTTATTTTAGAAAGTGGGGAGGGGCAGAGGGAGAGGGACAAGCAGACTCACTGCTGAATGCCAGAACCTGACTCAGGGCTCAACTCCAGGACCTGAGCTGAAACCAAGAGTCAGCTGCTTAACCGACTAAGCTACCCAGGCACCCCAAAACCATTTTTTTAAACTAATGAGCTATCGAGATGATGTACATATTACTAGGCATTGCTTTTGGGTTTTTTTAAATAACATTTCTAGAAAATAACTTGAAATCTGGTTTCTTAAAGCCAACATTATTATTAATCAAATATCAGGGAATATATTTAGATATTTTCTCCCTTATTAATAAATTAATAATGATGAAAACTATAGCTCATATTTAGATAGTACACTGTGGTTTGTCAAATACATCCTTTCATAATCATTGTAGCATAGATCTAGGGAACTTGTAGCATAGAGGGAGATACACTTAATATTATTTTCCAGATAAATAAATGAATACCTTTAAAAGATATATCTCACATTATGAATGGTCTAATTTCTAAATGTTACCAATTCTTTGCAATCCAAGAATCTTCCTCTCTGAAATTCAAGGCAAACCTGCTTCTTTGGAAGAAGCAACAAGTACTTTCTCTGGTTTGTGGGACAGATCTTAAGGAATCTGGGAGATCTAAGAAAAGCATGGGCTAATCTCATTGTCTGTGATGGGGCCTGACCCACTTACCATCTGGGGGATACCGGCAAGAGTGTGAACACCATTCAGCAGCATCTTTCCCAGGAGCTGGAGGTCATGGAGCCTGACAAAGCCAAGCTCCTCTCCCAGGATGTGGAGGTAGGCTCTGGCTTCTGGGAATTCTTTGGATTTCAACTCTTTGATCAACCTCTCAACATTGAGCATAATTCCATTGACCATATCCTAGGATTTTTAATGACAAAATTTCTAATGAGATGTCAGCATTGTCAAACACCTTTAGAGTCTTGATGTGGGGCCCATCTGTTCAGCCATTATGGGCTAAACAGAAGTACACAGGTGGGGATGTAGGGAAGCCACTGAAATCACTCCCACCTTTTACTGAAAGATAGATAACTCCAAATTGAGATGAAAAAAGAACCTGAGGTCTTATCAGGGATAGCAGGTGCTTCCATGCTATTCCTGACTTGGATGTAGGCATATTAAGAGGGACCTCTGTCCTTCACGATACCAGAATTCCTCGGGCTCACCAGGAGTGGAAGATTGTCCCTCACCCCTCCCCTGATTGCCCTTTTTGCCTTAGATGAGGGACGAATACTATGGGTATCTGGAGAAAATGTACCTGCTATATAAATTGACCAAAGCTTGAAAAATGCCCTATCCTAGACAAGTCCTTCTTTGAGATAAGAAGAACTCCACAGACTGATATTTAGATATGTGAAAGAAGAGTGATTGACAGACACAAACAGAGCAAAGGCCTTCAGCCTCCAGCGGAGGTAAGTAAATTAGAAGGTGTAGGTGGGGCCATCATGAGCATCTAGGAGTAAATTATTGCCCTGCTTCTCAATCTGAAGTGTACATACAAGTCAACTTAGGGAATGTCATTAAGAGGCAGGTTCTGATTCAGTAGATCCCAGTGGGGCCACATCTAAACTCTGATGTGAGCCAATGACTAAATAACACTTAGGGTAGCAAAAAATTAAAGAAGCAGCAGCTCCAGATTATACAATCTATTTTCTACTCCTGAAGTGGGGGCTTATGCTAGCTTCAAAGGAAGTTTTACTCCCACTAGCTAGTACTCTGATATGAGTAAGAGCCAAAGAAAGCAGTTAATGAAAATATGAATTCAAAAATTATAATATCTGCTTATTGAATAATCAGTACCAGTCAGGCACTCTGCTTAGCATTTTACATACTTTATTTCATTTATTCTTTAAGTAACGTGGTGAAGTATGGATTATTAGCACTCTGGAGATGTAGAAACAGATATAATATCAAGGAAATTTCCCACGTGTGCACAGTTTGAAGATAGTAGAGTCAGAATTCAAACCCATGCCTTCTAGTTTACACTGTTAATAATTATGTAACAGGGCCTTGAATGAGTCTGGATCCTGGGTATGTTGAATCTCCGGGAGGCTTATAACTGCAGAGGACACTAGTCCTTACCCCCACAGGACTGGTTAATAATAGCCATAATTATCACTTCAGCTAGATAGCTGCTCGATGACTTCTAGGCTTGGAGAAAAATGTTTTTGTCTTGAGATCTGAAGATTTTATTAACAAAAACATACCTGCTCACGTTTATCATCTTTGGTGTAGCCAAAGTGGTCAACTAAGACCTTGGAGACATGATCAGGAACTTGGTCATCAACCCAGTACAGAGCTTTGTTGACACTGTCTGGGAAAAAGCCTTGCTTTCCAAAAAGAGCTTCCAGTGTGGGCTCAAAGCCTTTTCCTTCCAAACCAATCTGAGAAAGAGAATCAGGCAAGAAAATGCCATCAGCTTTCTTTGTTGTATGTCAGTCTCCAATTCCTCTCTTTATGTCCATTCAATTAAACAAGCATTGAATGAATAATATGGGGTATGAGCTGAGATTAGCAACCATGGGAGTTGTTTTATTTAGATCTTACTAGAATCTTAAAAGGTAGAATTTATTAGTTATCCTTTTCCAGAAGTCACTAAGGTCAGAGAGGATAAACAAACAAAAGATTCAGACTGGGAATGAATTTGGGGTTTGAACCAGATCAGTCTGATTGCACAGCCTATGCATTTTGTTGGATTTTGGTTTTCAGGGCTTCCCTGAGACATCTCCATTTCCATCAATACTACAGAGTCCCACTTTGAGTAACCATTAGCTGGAAGGAAAGAAGGTGAGAGAGAGGAAAGAAACCCTCAAACTGATGGTATGAACCAACTGCCTGATTGGATTTCCTCCCCAGGCTGACTCACGGCTCCCTTGATTTGCTATTTACGGTGTTGTACAGAACAGGAGAAAGGATATAAGCCTCTTCTTTTTCATCTCATACATACCTCAAAGAGGTCAGCAGGAGCAAGTCCAAAGACGGTGAGGGTTGTTTTCAGCATGCTTTCTTTAGGAAGGTAATTATTTGGATCAAATATAAGATTTCCCTCGATTTTGCCTGAGATGGGGTCAAGCGATGGAAGGGAAACAGATTTGGATAGTTGATAGTTCCGGGAAAATTTTGAGAAGTCCATGATGGTTGGGAGCTGAGATCCTTTCAGAGCGTCTTCTACTAACTTTTTCAAGCTAGATGTAAAATGGAAAGAAGGAGTGGATTTTTAGCATACATATCCTGTTAAAAATCCATTGTCTTTCTCACCCCAAGGAAATATGGATTACAGTTACTACCAAATGGTCTGGATTTCCTTTGCCCAAGAGCGTGGCTCAATTTTGCTACACTTTTTCATGAATGTTGCCCAGAAGAAAGAACACTCTGTAAAGGGCAGGCAGTGGCCTTTAGGAATGAGATTTAGGATTCTTTCCCTTTGTGGCAGACAGGGGAAAATGACTCTTACTTACTCTTTGATATACAATTCTTCTGAGTTTAAGATGTTGGCGATGTGGGAAGCCACAAAGTTCTTCACTTGCTCATTCTGTTCCCGTGGCAAAAGCTGGATGATTTGGTTTATATCTGACTGGGAAGGGCTTCTCATCAGCATGAGATAGGCAGCCAGTCGCTTTTCCCCTGGAGAGGCATCATCGAGGAAAACCTGAAGAAGGACTTCCCGGACCTATAGCCAAAAAACGAGGCTGTTCGCACTGTCCTTTGATCAGAACACAGACGTGGCTGGCAGACACTGATGTGGTTTGCTGATGGTTTACTACGTGCAAGTCAAACATCTTTCTAATAACTTTTCACATGCTGGTATGGAATCTTCTTGCCGGAGTCCCTCAGAACAACCAGCTCAAGGAAGGGTCTCAGAAGATTCCTATCATATGCATGTTGCATTCAACTGCATTAATGTACTCAAGTGATGACTTGAGGAAGATCTGCTACTCTAAGTGGAAATAAACTTGTTTTAACATAAATTATTTCAATGTGAGAATAAAGGTAGAAAGGGACAGTAAGAGTTTGGGGTGATTAAATAAGGCATTTTCCAAAGCCCTGAAGTCATTTTCAACCAAAGTAGGGGCAGGTTTCTTATCACACTTTGGGAAGACTGGGGGAAATCAGGCATGTTTTTCTGAGAGGGATGATTGACCTGGTAGGGGGACAGCATGCAGCTAAAATCTCATATTTTGAGGCTAGAGTAGCAGTTTGGTGCAGTATTTCTCTCTTGTCCACATACTACCAGGCAGTCAAGTCAATAGGCTTTTTGAAATTGGCAATTAGAAAGCAGTAGAATGATGGGATTTAGAATCTTATTCTACCTGCTTGCTAATCTAAATAAACCTTTTTTACATTTAGATTTCCTCTTTGGACCTCACCTCATCTTTAAGTTCCATTTTCCGCAGGGCCTGGATGGCAGCCTTCTGAATCAGCAGTGATGGCTCTGTACTCTGGATACATTTCAGGATGGAAGACGTGAGTCTTGGGGCTACTGTCTCCATGGTTCTGCCCATATTTCCAATGACCTGGATTGAAAAGAAACAAAAGCAAATCAAGTGCCGAAGGAGAAGTAGGGAGCGTCCAGGAAAATGCTTCTGAAGCAATGCATATCATACAGAAGATTGAAAGTACCCTCAGAATCAAGTAGGTGTGATCTTCGTTCCCAGTGCAGCTGTCTTGAAGCTGTTCCAACAGGTAATCAGCAATATTCAGCAGGTCCTGGGTCACCACGGGATTTGCCTTATGATAGCTACAGAATAAGAGTTAGGACTCAGCAAGCATAGCTAGGTTTATCTTAAAATACAAACTTTTGTGTGCAGATTTCTCAAGTCTTTGCTCTATTAAAATGGCCAGTGGAAAAACAAAAGAGGATGCCTCTGAAAGTGGAGGGTGGGGTCCCATCTTAATACAAGGATGTGGGGTCTTTCTCAGCATCTTGGAGGAGAACCAGTGTGAAACTCACTTGTTGACCACGTGACTCAGAGCATATAAAGTGGCCCGGCTCTGCTGCTCCTGTGCTGTGCTGAAGATCTCCTGCAGTCTCTTGGCCGAGGGCTCTGGTGTCAGGGCCACCAGGTAGGTTACAACATCTATCAAGAGGGGATTGGCCTTCTCACTTCTCAGCCACTGGAGGATGTGAGTGTAACACTGGGATTGTCCGCACTGAATCAAGGCTTGTAAGGTGATGGGGCTGAGAAGGAAAGAGCAGAGAAGATTACACAGATCACCTTCAGGCAGCTCGGATATCCTTGGCCCATGATGCTCCCTCTGTCAGGAGTATCCCAATTTCCTGTGTTCACTCTCCGAATCCGACCATCTTCCAAAATCCAACTCAAATCCCAGGAACAGGAAGCCTTCCCTATAAGCACTGTCCACTGGAGAAGAACCTTGGAGGAAAGTCTTAGATTTATCGCCAAAAGAGGACTGTTATTACTGCCCTTCACTCAGAACATAGAATGTGCCTGGCAAATACTGGCATGGCCTCATTTTGGTCCTTATTCCCTCCTCTAACCTTCTCAGCAGTTAGAGCGAGAGCCTTGAAGTCTAGAGAAATCACAATATTACTTGGTTTGCCTGAGTTCTTTTTCCACTAGCCTAGGCTTCCAGAGGGCATAGACTTCTTTTTCTCTCAAACTTTCCAAGGCGCTCACAATAGAATGAAGAATTAGAAGATACTCATCAAAATGTGGGAAATATTTTCCTCCCATTTTGACACACAAATGCATGTCTGCCTTGAATGCAGTGTGTGTGTGTGTGTGTGTGTGTGTGTGTGTTGCCCATGGAACTCTAAGCACGTTAGTTGATATTTCTCTATCCAGCAAACATTAACTGACCGCCTAGTGAAATAACTGGATTGATATTTTCTGCTTGGCTAGGGTTTGAAAGTTCAGCCATCTACCATAGGTGACACAAGAGATATAGCTGTAACCATTAAAGAAATACCTGGACACCTCCATCAGCTTTGGCAAGAGGGATGTGAGTGCCTCATTGTTGAGACCTCTCAGCTCAGTAACCAGTTTATTGAAGAGGTTAGCCCTCTGGGCATTCTGCTCTGAGACATGCAGTGTTTGCAGCTCCTGGATAGTCTTCACAATGGCCTCTGCTTGCTTTGGAGGTGATGTGGATTTGGTACTCTCAAAGGCAAGACCCACTTCCTTGGCACCTGGAAGGGGGAAAGTGTCAAAGGGATTTTTGCCTAACCCTACATTTCAACCATCTCATGGTCTACTGAAAACTGGAAATTAGGGAGTTATCAGCAGAGAAGAAAACTATGCTATACTCAATGCCTATTATGTATCTGGCTCCATGCTAAGTGTTTGACTTCAGTGTTTTTACTGACTCATCATACTATGCTCATGGGTTGCTATTATTCCTCAATTTAAAGATTAGGGAACTGAGACCCAGAGACGAGCAATTCAACTTGCCAAAGACATCTCAGTGTAAGAGGCAGAGCTGCAATTGAATCCAGGCTTGTCTGACTTTGATATCAGATTACGGGGAAAGACCCTTCTGTGTCTCTTCCATCATCCTGCTCTGACCTCTGCCAGGACAGAGGTTAATGTGGGAAATGTGAGGGAATAATGGGGGAAATGTTGTACAATGTATAGAGTACTGGCTTAGATTAGACCCGAGGGCTGGTTTTGCACTACTTCCAATATTCAGAGATGTTGGATACATCACAAGCCTCTCCATGTATCCTTTTTCCCTCTGTAGAATGGGTATAAAAGCACACATGTGCTTTTAACCTGATATCACAGGTTGCTGAGAACAATGAATGCATAAGACAGATTTAAATACAAGACAAATACAGGGTTAGGGTTGGACTAGAGATTGCTAAGGTTTCTTCCTGCTCTAAAGACCAATTCCTGATCCCAAAAGTCCTCTCCCACTTGTCTCACCTCGCCCAGGTCCTAGGCTTATTACAGTCAGATCTACCAAAGATAGACTTAGGAGGCCAATTTCATCTTTTTAAAAACTCAGGTAGCTTTGAGACACTTCTCCTTTTCCTTTATCGCATTGACACTTGACATTCTGAAAGGGATGTGCTTTCTCATTAGAGCAGCCCATAGCCAGAATGTCAAAACCCACATGACTCATCAGTCAGCAGACATTTCCCAGCCGTGATACATGGTGTGTCTTGGGCAGATTTCCCAGCCGTGGCAACTATGTGCATATAAAATCTTACCTTCATCAAAGAAGCGGCTGTTGATCTTAGGCGTGTCTTCAAGTTTCAAAGTCTGTGTAACCTGTGTCATAATCCCATACTTATTCCTGAACAAATAAAGCACATCATGTCATGGATGGTCAGCTCCCTAAAGTGTAATATTCTTTTCATGTCGAATGTCTCTCTCTCCACTTCTACCCAAATCCTGCCTATCATTCAAACCATTAAATGCAGCCTCCTTGGCCTCCTCCCCTGCTAACGAACACCATCCACCTCCTCTTGGTCATGCTAGCTGTCCTTCCATTGGAGAGACATTTGTACCTTACACCTTTTACCAGTCTGGAGTGCCCAGAGAGTAGGGACCAACACTGTGCCTAGAAATTCCCGTGTATCTCCCTTAGCAGAATGTCAAGAATAGAACGATTAATCAATAAACACTAGTTAATGGATTCGGTTTAAAAAATGGATTGGGATATATAAGTTCTCTACAAAGTCTTTTTAACCAGGGCAGCCTGCAATGATCCCTGGCTTTTTCTGATCCATAATCCTTAAAATATGGGTCTCAGATATATTGTGTTGGTCTCAAATTGTTTTGTGTACCTAAGATTTTCCTTCTGAATTGCCTGTTAGATTGAAAATGGAGACATGGATGGGCTCTGCTTTGTACCTCCTCATAGGCTCCTCCAGGCAGAGCCTCACCTAGATCAGGGCACTGAGAAACATTTGTCTCATATCAACTCTATAAATGATGAATCAGGGTGCAGAGGGTGACCTACTCATAAGAGAAAGGCAGGAACAGGTGCTGCTCCTTGCAGATGGCTTCTGACACATGTTTCTTCTTGGGGTCCAGAGTGTACTGGCAGGACTGGTTGCTGCTAATCAGAGTTGACAAGGGGCGGACCTGTGAATGAGATTGGAAAAAGCATTTTGATCAATTCCCGGGGCTTCAACCTGATTCTTCTGCCGTGGGCATTTGCCTTCGAGGGAGGTGGGTGATGGGAGTTCTGCACCACTAGATAAACTCAGTTAAAGAAGGGAACTTGGTACTTGACATTTAGACCAAGGGATGCAATAACTCAGCATCCCCAGAGCTTAGTCAAGCTGTAGACTCTTCTTATTCCATGCCAGTGGACCTCTCTCATCCTGCACAAAATGTATATAACCTGGTATTGTCCACAACCCCACCCACCACACATTAACACTTCACACACTGCTTCTTGAGTTTTCTTTGCCTAGAAGCCTGTCCTTATCTCTCTCTTTCATTCTTGTGTCTTTTGTATCTTTCATGTTCATGCTCCATATCCTCTATAAACATTTGAGGCTAGACTGATATTGATGCTCTCCCACCATTCCTTCTAAGCAGATCTACCACCAGCTTTGCCCAGTGAACTATGTGAAGAGTGCTTTCTCCTTCCTGGTCAGGCCTAGGAATGCTTGTCTGCACTGCTCAGTTTAGAACTTTATCAAGTATGCCATTTATTGTCCTTTATTGGCAAGTGTAGGAACCTCGTTCCCGGATTAGACTGTAAGCGCAAGGGGAAGGTCCATGGTTCATCTGCCACTGTCTCTGCCCCTCAGTGCTGCCCATAGTGGGGCTGAGCACACAAGTATTAAAAAAAAGACACATAAGCCAGTGCCTTGGCCTATTCTGATTATGGCCCTTATAGTCAATCAGACACCATCTTTTTGGCTTCAAGGACAATAACCAGAACATTGCCAAGTATGGCAGTGATTGCACAAGTCCTTCCTGTTTATTGAGATAAGCTGTGATTCATGTCCCAGAAGATTATAAGGCATTGGGCAAGCTCTGGTGCTACGTGACCCCTGTAGAAGCGATAGCAGAGAAGGTTAATACAAGGGGGTCACCTACACAGGATATAGAACATAGGTCAGGGGACTTCCTCAGACGTCAGATGCCTAGAACTGGGTACATCCAGCCCTCCTATAGGAAACAGCAGTAGGTGGCTAAGCCCCAGAACCTTCTCAGGAATGGATAGTCATTACTCTCCAGTGATGGTGGAAGGTTTGATTCCAGTGACAGAATGACAGCAAGAAGGACAGAGCTCTGGACCAAGGAGTCAGGAACCTGATTCTAGTCTTGGCTCAATTAACTACAGGCTGTGTGGCCTTGGGCAGTCCTTTCCTGGTCTGGTCCGCAGTTTCCTGCTATAGTCTATATGAAGATGAGGCTGGGTTCATTCTTCCCTAAAATCCCTACCAGCTCTAATATTCCAGAATTTTAACAACCAAGAGGACAATACTCAGTGCAAGGAGCGGTGTGTATGTGAAACTTACCATGCCTTTGATCAAAGCAAGGGGGCTAACTCCTGTGCTGATGGGCTTGAAGTGGTCACACTTCTCCAGGTTCCTTTCAATGGATATTTCTGTTGCCACATTTGCCTTCCTTGCGTTAACAGTCAAGTCACTGGAACAGTTTCCATACACAGTATCCTATGAGAATAGAAGATACAACAGGTGTATTTGACATGGGAAAACAGCTGTAGGTGCTTTAGAGAGGCTGGGAAAGGAGTCTGGGAGGCATGAGCAACATGGGCTGGGAAGGGACTTTCTTCCTCCAAGGCAGAGTGTGGGCCTTGCTGCTGCCTGGCTGGCCAGAGGTGGAGTGAGAAGGCCAGTTACAGGTGATTCTGGTTCTGAGGCACACCAGCTGGCCTCCTAGGACCCAGCCACCTCTGCGCTTGTATTCTGTGCTCTCAGAGGTTTTTCTCTACTGCTCATTTACAGCATGTATTCTAGTCTGCCTTGTGTTTTGGTTCTCTCCCCCGGTCCTGAGAACTCCTTGAGGAAGGGTCTCTGCATGATGCATCTCTGTTTTCTCCAAGTGTTGTATCCTATAGCACTCAGAACACAGTAAAGACTCAAGAAATATTCATGGGGCTCAAATAAATCAAATTCTTTCTCAGATCGAAACTTGACATTCTTAAGAGAGGCTGGCAACAGATATAATTATTTTCTGTGTTTAAAATACACACAGGTTTTACTGTGTTAAACCTTGTGGGGATACAGAAAAAAAAAATCAAACAAAAGAGTAGCGTGGTCAGGACCTCTTAAGTATTGTTTTAAAATCAGGCTAACCTGCTGAGCCTGCTCAGGAGGATCCATTCCTGAGCCTAGGGGACAAGAAAAGGCTTGGGTCTTGCCACCTCACCCCAGTATAGGGCCTCCTGCATAACTAGCCACGTAGTCAAGAACCCACTTTATGTACACAGTGGGACCTGGCTCAAATCTGTGAAGCTCAAAGGGCCACTGTTATCAACTTTCTGAATTCTTACCAGAAACAACACTTGTTTATCTGCTTCTGTCTCTGGGGGAACCAGGAGGGCCGAAATGAGGCCCCGCTTGATGTTCAGGATGTGTGTAGGCTCTTCCTTCTCCGGGTAGAGTAAAACTTGCTTTCCTTCAGGAATGGCCAGTCTGAGCTCATACCTGTTGCAGAGAGAATAAGCTCACAGAAGTGTCCTTTCTCCACTGTGAGCTTGGTGGATGTAAGTGACGGAGCTTTGTGGCCTCCCCGACTGTAGTTTTTTTTTCCTCCCAATCTTTTCTTTATAAATGTACATTTTCCAAAAAGTATGCAGATTTGTGTATGTTTTTGGCATTCTTTTACTTCTTTACCTGTTTTTCTTGCCTCATGCATCCCTACTCTGTTTTCCACCCACACCAGTCTCTGCTGTCATGCTCCTCACGGAACAACCCACCGGGTATTCCATTTCTATCTCCACACTCAGGCGATCCCATCTAGAGGTATGGGGGTGGAAACATTTGCACATAAAGATTTTTTTTGTTTCTTGTTTTATATAGATGACATTGTATTTTCCACATTTTTTTCTATCTTGCTTTTCTCAATTATATGCCACAGAAATCCTTTGACTCATTTAGTATAGCTCTAACAGATTTTTTTTTTAAAGCTATAGAACTTTCTCATTTTATGGTTGCAATTTATTCAGGCCTTCTCCTATTTGATGGGATTCACTTTCTGGATTTTTTTTCTCCCCCACATGAACAACACTGAAATAAACACCCTCGTGCATAGATCTTCACACATTACTGCTTTTCTTTTCATGGGCTAGAGTCCCAGAATATTGAAATTGCTGTGTCAAAGGCAGTAAGTATTTCTAATTATAATAGATATTGACTGTTGGCTCTCATTTCCACCAGCAATGCATACGAGTACACTTTTCCTCAGAGGCCCACCAGCAACAGGCTCTTAGCTGTTTTAAATTTCTGTAATCTTATGGGTATAATGTGATAAATATCTTGTTGTAACATTAATTACACTTCCTGACTATTTGTGAATTTGAGCTTCTTTTCATACATTTGCTGGGTAATCACTCTTTTATATAGTCTGAGACCATGTCTGAAGCCTATATCAACTATGATCTTAGGGACCTCCCTTTGGGGACTTCCTTTTGGAAATTAAGGCTGCATCTGCTCTAGTTAAGTCAGAAGGAGGAGAAGGAGACCAGACATATCTCCTACAGCTCTACATCCTCGCAGAAAGTTCCAGACACTGCAGTGTAGGCCTGGGCAGTCTTGTGGTGGTCAAGAGCAGGAATCCCTTTTGTTTGGAGAAAGGTAAATACCCAAAAGTAACTACCAGTCCTTCCTGTCACCACATCCCTGTCCCCCATACATATTCAGGTCCCAGGTAAAATATTGGTGAGAGACAAGCATCAAGGCTTACTCTGCAGAGAGAGGATTTGCTTTCATGTCTAATGTTTAACAAATCAAAAGATGGGCAGAGTTTCTGATGCTCCCCGATCAACAGACCGATTATTGCTGCCTGTATTTGCACACACTTAGGACACTACCAACTGTGATTTGGACTTGAGGCAGGGGTGATGTTCATAATATTTACAACAGGTGCAATACAGACACTGGTCAGTCAGAAGGCATGCCAGCCGTAAACACCAGGATGGCCGTGTCACTGTGCACTGGCAGGACACTGGCCCTGGGTGGGGACCTGGCACTCGCTGGACTCCTCCAGGCTGGGCCTTGCCACCCCATGTGTAGGCCACACCCGCAAGTCCTGCGGGACCCTCCCTGAAGACCATGGGCTACCTGTCTTGTTTAGTTCTTTAAACAAGAGTTCACTTGTTTAAATAAACCTTCTTAGCTTTATTGTCTCAAGGAGTTTTAAAGCATGGGAATTTTTAGAAACACATTTAAATGATAATTAGGGGCACTTCACTAGGGGAGGGTAAATACTTCCCTCTTTTTTTGATTTTTGTGACAACTTAGCAATTCCCTAACCCACGGTGAATACAGAATAAAATACTTATCCTCACACACATGCCTCATATGAACACATGCATTCATCCCTCCCTGGGTGCACGTGCACATGTGTACAAGTGCACACGCACATGCACACACACATGCACAACACATCCAATGATTCCCAGAGCTCAGAAGGTTACACAGGCCCACGCCTTACTTGGACATGGCAGCAGCAAACTCCTCAGAGTTCTTGGTCTTATGCAGGGAGGGCCTGCCCTTTGGGTTGAAGCCATTCCCCTCCTTCAGGGTACACTGGCTTGTCCTGACGATGAAGTTGCAGAGCTGAGGGACCTCCAGCTCAACCTGGGAAGAGGGTAGCAGTACATGAAGACCGTCCCTCAAGAACAGGAGACCCCTCACAGCCCAAGGCTTACTCCCTAATCAGGACACCAAAGGAAATACAGTTGGGGACCACTGGTTAGACGGAATGCAGTCTAGGAGCTAGAGGAAGAACAACGGGAAGCAGGAAGAAGGCTATCATTGGTTTCAACAGCAAATGTCTCCTTCATGTCACCAAACAACCCAACCAATCCAACTGTCTGTAACTATTGGGGCCTATTCAGAGCTTCATGTATTGCAGGAGCTTACGGAGATCCCTAGTGGTTATCCAACACTGTTCAGGAACTTTCTGCAATAACTGAAATCTTCTACTTTTGCCCTGTCTGATATGAGAGTCGTTAGCCATGGGCACTTGAAATGTGGCTGGTATGATCAAAAAGCTGAATTTTAAGTTTTACTCAATTGAAATAGCCACATGTGGTCAATGGCTACCTCACTTAACATAGACTATGGGGCCCTAGAAAGAAGAGGTCAGTTTCCCAGCTTGACTTCTCTTTCCCACATGACCCCCAATAGTGGCCCTTAGATCCATCCCTTATGAACATACACATAAGTAAAATCATTCCAGCAATAGAAAAAGTTTTGAGAACAAACTGCATATTTAAATTTTTCTTTCTTTTTTTTTTTCTGTTTGTCTTAAGCAAAGATTCTGTTTGGCTGCGAATATAAACACTGCACCCCAGAATGCTTTCCTGAGATGGCCATCTCCCTTGGCTTACCACCCACTGGGTTTCTCTCATCTTGTTAAATCTACCGTTCTACAATGCTGATATTTTAGATCATGTATTCCAGTTACATCGTGGAAGCTAATGGAAAAATAAATCTGGTTGGCAAAATTTTTTGTAGCAGAAAACTCCGCAGAGTGGCTAACTTTCAAACGTAGGGACAGTTCCTTGCTTTGTGATTATAGCAGTCCTGCTGTGACCCGGGTTTGCAAGGCCAGGAGCCCCAGCTTCCTCTAGTGGCTCTTCCTCTCCCCTCATACCTTGCAGTTGATCCTGGTGGCACTTCTTGAATCAGCGGTCCCAGGGATACTGCTGGAACTCTCAGCCTCATAGTTGTATACGTACTTCCTGAGGTGCTTGAAGCGAGTTGCACCTTCTAAAATGGGGACAAAAAAAAAAAAAAATAAAATAAAAAAATAAAATGGGGACAAATAAGTCAGCCTCATAGCAGATAACTCCCCCAAGGATAGTCTATTCTAGGAAGTGAGGGGTAGTGACAAAGACCATAAAAAGTGGTAACTAAACTCCAATTGTTATTGTTATTATTTTTAAAAGATTTTATTTATTTATTCATGAGAGAGAGAGAGAAAGGCAGAGACCTAAGCAGAGGGAGAAGCAGGCTCCCTGCGGGGACCCCGATGTGGGACTCGATCCCAGGACCCCAGGATCACGACCTGAGCTGAAGGCAGATGTTCAACTACTGAGTCACTCAGGTGTCGCTCCAATTATTATTTAAAAAAATTTTTTCCCAATTATTTTTAATTGACTTTGCATTATCCTTAATTTCCCTTTACAGATTTAACTTCTCTGCTATGGTTTATTGAGGCTGTTTAAATTTGCCAGTAATTTTTGAATGTATCATGGGGTGCAAGGAGGGGAGAGGTAAACAGTGGAGCCCAGAAAGTCTACGGAGAGACGGTGGCTTAACAGTTGGCCTCGTAAAGCAAATACCTCTAACGCCTGTTCCGCTTGAAAGTACCACGATTCTGTGGCTCTTTTTTTTTTTGGTTCTACCAAATCCTTGAGGCAAGGTTCATTAAGTTTTCGGGGTAGCTGACTGTCTTAAGAGAAATTCCGAGAAGGAATTTCCGGAGTTTCTCACCGTGCTTGAGAATTTGTCGAACAGTTTGGGAAAAAAAAAAAAAAAAAAAAACATTTGGGGCCCGAGCCCCGGTGCAGTGACGCCAGACGGCCACGCGATGGCAGTGCTGCCCCAGCAGAGGCCACGGCCTCCGGCTCTCAGGACACTGGGTACCACCCGAAGGCCGCTCCTTTGACCCGTGGAGGTCAGGTAAATACTTAGGAGCGGGGGTCTGGATTTGTGCACAAAGGTTAAAGTCAGCATTTCCTCACCCTCATGTGCTTCGAATCAATGATTAGCCACGGATAAACAGACGGTAATGTGATGTCTCTCGAAAGTGTCCCTGGGCCCACTGCGTGACAGCCCCTTCCCTGCCCTGCCCCCAGGCCCAGCTCTTGGGACTGAACATCAATGCAGGGAGAAGAGAGTCGAGATCCCGGGGGGTGGGCAGAGTCTCAGGGAACTGGCCTCTCGGGGCTCAGGGGTGCACACCCATCAGACCGCCCGGCGCGGCGGGAAGGGCCTTACTTGCGCAGCCGGGGCTCGCACTCTCCGGCGCCTCGTCTTCTGCAAGAAAAGGGGAAAGGGCGCGTGGGCTTCCCGCGACTCCCCGTGGGGCCCGGGGTCTCCCGGGGGCGGGGAGGGCACCGCGGGGGGCAGGCACCTGGCGCTCTGCGGGGAAGGCGGTTCCGGGGAGCCGGGCCCGCGGGGCGTCCACCCCCCCCCCGCCCCGGGGCTCAGTCCCCCCTCCCCCGGGTTCAGCCCTCCCGGGCTCAGTCCCCCCCGGGCTCAGTCCCCCCCCGCCCCGGGGCTCAGTCCCCCCGGGCTCAGTCCCCCCCCGGGCTCAGCCCCCCCCCCCCCCCCCCCCCCCCCCCGGCTCAGCGCCCCGCACTCACGAGCCCAGGCGCGGGGGGCGACCAGCAGCAGCAGCAGCAGCAGCGCGGGCCTGGGCGGGCCCATGCCGACGGGGGGCTCGGGGGGCCCGGGGCCGGGGGCTGGGGGCGGCTGGCGGACGCTGGCGGGAGGCTCCGGGCCGCACCCGCAGGCGGCCGCCCCGCACGAGGAGGGAATGCGCCGCCCGCACCCGCGCCCGCGCCCGCTTTATACCAGGCGGCCCGCGGCGCAGCGCCCGGCTCCGGGGCGCGCAGGCCAATTGCAAAAGGTCCAAAGGGCGGGCGGCCTGTTTGCTCCTGCAGCCCGGGGCGGGGCCGGCGAGGGGCGAGCGAGCGCAGACCGCCCGGCCGTCGGGGCGCCCGGAGCTCGGCCCGCGGAGGCCGGGGGGTCCCCCGGTGCCCGCGCACCCACGGCACCCACGGCACCCACGGCACCCACGGCACCCCCGCCGCCCTTGCAGCCGTTCCGAGCCGCCCCTTAGCAGCCCCTCGGTGGGGCCCTGCCCATTCCGTTCCGTTCGGGTCTGGGGGCTGCGGGGGGAGCCCGCCGGGAGCAGAGGGCAAGGGCGGAGGCCTGGAGAGCGACCAGCTGCGGGTCGGGGACCAGCCCCGGGCCGAGGAGCCCGCGCGCCCACATGGGCAGGACCCCCCGCGGGTGCCTCCCCCGTCGTCGCGGGAGATTGGGGCGAGGAGAGGAGGCTCCTCCAGCCTGGCCCGGCTCCCGGAGGACCGTGGGGCAGCCGCGGGCGGGCGGACCCCACGCGCCCTGCAGCCGGGGCCTCCTCCACGGACCCTCCCCTTCCTCTGCGGGACGTTTGCCAACCCCCCCCCCCCCCCCCCAGCTGTGGGGATCCCGCACCGGGATCAGCTCCACTGACTCCACTGACCCAGTGGCCGTCTGGAGTGTGATACACTGGCCTGTGGACAGGCCCCTCCAGTCCGCCTGGTGACAGATGCGGTAGACGGGAGGCTGCAGGCAGGCACCAGGCAGGCCTCGGAGTGCAGCGGGGTGAGGGGTTACAAGGATTGCTGGAGAGGTCAGGGCAGGGGCGTGCGGAGCCCCGAGCAGGGCTGCAGGGCCGGGGCGGGGAGCCCCAGTGATGAAGAGGGGACGGCGACTACCCCATGTACAAAAACGCCTATTGCACAGGCCAGTGCTTCTTTGTCACAGGCTGGTGCTTCTGTATCCAGGTGGAATAAAGTTCCTGTGTTCGGGTCTTCTGGGGGTGAGGAGGAAGGTTCCAGAAGGGTTCCTTCCCGGTCTCTCAACGGGGACACCTACATCTGCCTTGTTCCTGGCACTTGCATCCACATTTCTCTTTAGCCAGGAACTCTGGGGTGCCTGAACTCCCCGCGGGGATCAGCTGCTTTGCATCCACACTGGTTGGCCTTACCTGCATCACTGAATTGTGAAAGGTCTGGAAAAAGTATCCACCCCCAAGCCCCAGTTCTCTGAGCATTTTATTAGAATGGCTTTAGGACTGACTTCCCGCAGGAGGAGCTGCTGTTCCTATTTTGGGACATGCATGTTCGATTTAAAGTGAATGGGTGAAAGTTTTAGGTATTCAGAACCAAAAGGAGATGAGGAATGAGGTCTCTGTGCTACTGTCAGTCAACAGAGAGCATAGTTTTTGTGATGGGGGTATCAAAAGTGAATATGGTAACTTGGATGCAGGGAAAACTGAGGGGGTCTCTGGATGCTTCTGAGCTGTGACCATCTCTAAAAGAGAAAGCCCAAGACTTGGAAGTATGGGGGTCAGCTTCTCTGTTTCCCTCATTGCCTCTCAAAAGTCACCCTCTGCTGGTCTTCCTCCCCTGACAGGGTCCAGGACAGGAGCACCACGGGGCCAATGTTGAATCGTTGAGTTGACCTGAGTACACTCACAGCAATACTGGGAGGATTAATGCAACGAAACTTCTTAGATTACAAATCCAGTTAGACCCTTTGTCAAAAGCTATTTGAAAACGTAGTGTTACTTGTGACCACAGGTATCACCCTTCATCCCTTTCTTTTGAGTAAAACATTTCTCCTCAACAACTTCTAAGTTCCAAGGATATCGACTAGTTTTCGTGGAGACATCAAATAGAATTAAGATTCAGGAAATCTTAAGGTATAAGCTACTCATTGAACAGAAAAAGATACTCATCCAGAGAGCTTAGCTGATATAAAGGAAACCAGTGTGAATATTAGACTCAAAAAGACCAGAGGTATAGTCCTGGCTTTCTTGGGAAGTTTGTAACCTTGAGCAAGTGACTCTACCTTCCTAAGCTTCTGTGCAGTCATCCCTAAAATAGGATTAAAAATATCTACCTTCCTCCGAGGTATTTTTGTAAATGAAACAATTATGTAAATAATTGCACTGATAGCATGACACCTGTCCCCCTTCCCCCCTCCAAAAAAAGAAAAAGAAAGTAATTTACTTGTTATGTGTGTATTAGAGCGGAAGTATTTTTGTAGCATACCTACTGAACTAGTTAACCCTGCTGTATACAGAGGCAGAGATGAATTGAACAAAAATAGGAAATCCGAGCTAAGGAAAAGCAGAAGCAGAACAGAGCATCCAGGAGGGCTATGCATAGATGTGGCTGAGCATCCATTTGTCTCTTGATGATTCCTTACATTTCTGAGTATTTGAAACCACTGGCTTTTCTGAGGCAAATGGGGGCCTTCCCATAGCAGGCAGACTCGTGACTCTAGCAGAGATGCATTCTGGTGTCATGAAGATTAATCCCAGCCAGTAGTTGTGATTTATCAGCTCGTGAATGCAAAGTCCCATTGGGTGAACCATCAGTCTGAGTCAACACAGCTCTGGGTCCCCATTAGAAAGCCATCTGACCAGTGGGATTTCAAGGAATTAGATAATGTTGAATATTCCAGATGCCTTCTCTAGAAGTGAAACTCTGCCTTGTGTTTATCTGCAGGTGACCAGAAGGGTCTTGGCCAAATTCAGGGAACTATGGAAGTTATTAAAGGCCCCTCAGAAGCCTGATATTTTGGGTTCCGTGCAGTTCACATACTGATATAGATGTTCAGTATGGAATTTGCTGAATACTAATGAATGAATCCGTGCCATTCATTTATACCCCATTGCTTCCAGGATATTTATGTACAGTGACCATGATGCCAAATAAATCGTCTCAGTGACATAAAACAAGGAAATACAATCTGATACAAATTATTGCCAGCTATGCTGTTCAAAAAACTCATCTGGCAAATAGGGAGCAGTACTGACAATGACTAATTAGCCTATCTCTTTTCTGCCCATGACTGCATCGTAATTGTAAATGATGCCCAGAAGCTGGAAAGTAAACCTCAAGCATTGTGGATGGAACCGCCCATGCCCAATGTGGTCTGTACATGTAAGTGCGCACATACCGTGTACACACACACACAAATGAGAAATGTCGAGAAAAAAATGGTGCAATTAGGTGCATGGGGGGCCAATGTCAACCAAATAAAAGCATTACTGATAGATGATTAATCTCCTGTGAGGAAGCAAAAAAGAAATTTTCTTACTCCTTCATTCTGCTATCCAAGAGATAAGGTCAGAGTGTGGAGCAGCAGTTTTTACCCAGGGAGGGAACCCAGAAGTCAGCGCTGCTCTACGTGCAGTGAGGTTCTATGCGTGTGAAGTACCATTTCCTTGATTATGCACGTCTCATCCATTCACCTTCCAGGGCAGGCTGTGGCCCCACCTACTTCAAGGAACCTTTCTCTGGGTCCAGCCCAGGTGGACCTCAAGGCTTCTGGCCCTTATCTCTTCTCAGTTTCTTTTTAGAACGACTGGTCATGAACGGCCTTCATACAAACTTTCTACTGCTGCCCTGAACTTTAATTTTTCTCTGGTAATATGATTTAATTTTTCATGTGTTTACATATTACCTTGCCAACTAGAGAGATAAGCTAGGAGGGCAAAAATTGTGTGTGGTTTTCACCTTTGTATCCCTCGTCCCTCTTGCTCACCAACACCTTATATTAGGCTGGGCGGATGGTAGCCTGGGTATACTGACTGTGGTTATAATGTGAGATGGTACTTGTGAGACAGGTATTTTTTTGTACATGCACTTCATTTTTACTCCTGGGTGCTGCCTGTGTGCGTCTATATCTTTAAAAAATTTTTATTATATTTATTTATTTTTTAAAATATTTTATTTATTTATTCATGAGAGACACACACAGAGAGAGGCAGAGACGCAGGCAGAGGGAGAAGCAGGTCCATGAAGGGAGCCTGACATGGAACTCGATCCGGGGTCTCCAGGATCACACCCCGGGCTGAAGGCAGTGCTAAACCTCTAAGCCACTCGGGCTGCCCAAATTTAATTATATTTAAATTCAGTTAATCAATATACAGTGTTATCATTAGTTTCAAAGGTAGAGTTTAGTTATTCATCCATTGCATATAACACCCAGTGCTCATTATATCACGTACCTTCTTTAATGCCCAACACCCAGTTACCCCATCCCCCCACTCCCCTGCACTCCAGGGACCCTCAGTTTTAATTTAGAATGTGTGGTGGATTTGAATCTGTATGAGAGAGAATTGCTACTATGAAGCACCATCATGGGACAGTCTCCAAAACTCTGAGTGTCCATCACTCACCTGTGTGATGAGTGGACAGGACTAGGTGACCTCTTAGGCCCACCACAGCTCTGACTAGTTTGATTCTATGAAGACTTTGCAACTTAAAAAAAGAAAAAAACAATTTATAAATCACACTGGGCTCCAACCTCATGGTAATAACCATGGGGCTGGGGCTGAGGATCTGGAATCATTGAGAAGGATGGGTTTTCTGGGAGTCACGTACCTCCATAAAAACTTGCATTCTTTCGTCTAAGAAATAGACCACTCTACTTATTTTAAACAGATTTCCAGATAAGGAGAGGGCATGCCCTCTTGGGGGTACTGGGGAACCCTCAGGGAGCTTTTCCTTGTGTGTAACTTTAGTCTTTGTCTTTGCCTTGACCTCAGATAAGCTTCCTTAGATATGCCATAGCTTTTCTTTGAAAGGCTTTTTGCTGACTTTTGTCAGCTACTCTTTACTGACTTTTTTCCCTTCAGTTTTATGTTCTCACAGCACTAAGGACTGGAATACACTACCCTCAAAAAGCTGAGACCAGTGCTGATGGTTAACAGATGGCTGGTTGGCTAAACAAACCTCACCATTCCCACACAACTACTGGTTCTCAAGTATTTTAGGGAGGCTGTAAGCGCTCTGTGCTCTGAGAACTTGGAAATGAGAAGGGCGTGAATACATATCACAGCTAGTAGCCAGTGTAAATAAAGTGCCCAACGTGTGGTCTATGCAGAGTGCACTGGGCCAGTGTGGGTCTCAGAGGTCCCGACTTGAGCTGCATCTTGGATGATGGGCTTGATTTGGGTAATTGGACTTGGTGGCACCACTGGAAGAGCAGTGGTGAGAAGCAGAGCCTGTGATATGCTCGAGAGTCTGTAACCCAGCCAGCTAGCTGAATCCATGGAGAAGGCTAGAGAGAAAGTGGGCTGGGGGATCAGGAAGGAGCACAGTTTGCTGTGACCCAGCCAGGGACTGAGCTTTCTGGCTAATTCCATCTCTGATTTAACTGAGAGTTACTATATAAAATGCACAGTATATATTTGGCATTAAATTGGTTGTGTAGAAGGCCATGAGTATTGGGCTGAGTTTTCCTTGTGCAGAGCTGTAAAGGGACATGGAGGAGCAGGGATTCATAGAGTGTTAGTCAAAAAAATCTTAAGAGATTGATTCTAAATATGTAGAGAAACGTAGGCCCAGACAGCATGTGGTGGTGGTTGTGGAGTCCAAGACAAGGGTAGAGGCAGGGCAAGAACTTGGGTCTCCTAGATTATAAATCTAGATTATTCATCCTACTCTAATCGCATTAAATCTATGTTGACTACATAAAATTGCATGGAGACTGTTTTATGAAGATGACTCCTTGATATTGGTGTGTTTCCTTGTAATCTACTGCTCGTTAAAAGTGAAAAGCTTATTATTATTTTTTTTGTGGATTGGGGTTCAGAATAAATATTCCTTTGTAACTAATTATATAAAATCAGAGATTTGGGACCTCAAAGGGCCATTAAGGTCATTGAATCCTACTTGTTTCCCAATATAGGTGTCCCATCAGTCAGAGAATCCCTGGGCACCCATTAGCAGACTGCCTAAATGGTGCAATTTTGTGAAATTAGATAATGTTCCAGTCAGCATAGCAATTGAAAGTCCCTAAAAAGGAAGCTTCCTAGCCTGTTCATGGGCAGGTAGACAGATGGTCCTTTGCATCAGGTCTTTTTTTTTTTCTTCTAAAAATTGTATTTATTTATTTTAGAGAGAAAGAGAAGAGAGAGAGCAAGTGGCAGGAGGACCAGAGGGAGAGGGACAAACAGACTCCATGCTGAGCACAGAGCCAACATGGGGCTGCACCTTACAACTCTGGGATCATGACCTGAGCTGAAATCAAGAGACAGATGCTTAACCAGCTGAGCCACCCAGGTGCCCCATCAGGTCTCTCCTGTTTCTGTCCGTCTTCCAGATCACACTGGAAGGGAAAACTGCAGGGAAAGCTGAAAAAGATGCTAATCTGGGAATGGAAGTTTCTCTGACAGGTCTTATATTTTTAAAAAAATATTTTAGTTATTTGATAGACAGTACAAACAAGGGGAGTGGCAGGCAGAGGGTGGAGGAGAAGCAGGCTCCCCAGTCAACAGAGATCATGATGGGGGCTCGATCTCAGGTTCCTGGGATCATGACCCGAGCCAAGGCAGATGCCTAACTGACTGAGCCACCCAGCCCCCCTTACTGATATTCTGAAGTCAAAACCAAGAAATTACCAGATGGCCTGATGGTTTCACCTTACCTCCTTACTCTCTATTAGCATAGAGGGTGGAAGTGTGGGGTCAGGCCAACCCCACAACACAGTCTATTTTGATTTCTTGGTCTCCAAACAGAAAGTTGGTAGAAACATGTGCCATTTAGTATTTGGGGACCCTTGTCTTTCTTTTTTTTAAAATGGTGACACTCAGCCTTAGTAAGGTTACTTTAAAAAATATTGGCCACCTTCAATGTTCTGAGACCTGCCCTCAAAAGGGACTTCTTCTTTAACAGCTTTATTAAGATAAAATTTATACCATATGGTAACTGTGTTTAATCATTTGTGGAACATCCAGGCTTCAGACTTTCCAAAGTGGCTGCACCATTTCACATTCCCACCACCAGTGTATGAATATTCTAGTTTCTCTGCATCCTTGTCAACATTTTTATCTATCTTTTTGGTTATAGCCATCCTGGTGGGTGTGAAGAGGTATCTCATTGTGGTTTCAACTGATATTTCCATGATGGCTACACATTGGGCCTTTGCATGTTCTTATTGGCAATTTGAGAAATGTCCTTTAGAGGAGTGTCTATTCAAATCCTTTGGGTTTTGAACTTTTTAATTGAGCTGTTTTGACTTTTTGTTATTTAGTTGCAAGGGTTCTTTTTTTTAATTTTATTTTTTTATTCATGAGAGACACAGAGAGAGGCAGAGACATAGGCAGAGGGAGAAGTAGGCTCCCTGTGGGGAGCCTGATGTAGAGCTCGATCCCAGGACCCTGGGATCAGGACCAGAGCCAAAGGCAGATGCTCAACCACTGAGTCACCCAGGTGCCCCAACAAGGGTTCTTTATATTTTCTGGATATGAGTGTCTTATCAGGTATAGGATTTGCAAATATTTTCTCTCATTCTGTGGATTCTTTTCACTTCTTTGCTGGTGTTTTTTGAAGCACAAAATTTTTAAATTCTGATGAAGTCTAATTATTTTTTCTTTTGTTGCTTGTCATTTGGCATCATACCTAAAAAACATTTAAAACTAGGTCAAGAAAATCAAATTTTATGTTTTCTCCTAAAAAGTTTATAGTTTTAGATTTTGTGTTTATGTCTATGATCCATTTAGAGGTTTTAATATTTATAGAAGACTCTTTTTGAGCCTTAGTTTTAGAAATGTCTAAGTTCTGTAAGCCTGTACATGGCCCTGAGTAACCTCTCCTCCCTCCCAGTAATAGGGCATGACCTGTTCCCCATGAGGATGACATCAGCCCTATTGCTCAAGGAGTAGGATCAGTCCCTTATCAGGGTGCTGCTCCTCCCTGGTGCTTTCCAAGCAGTGACCAATCATCTAGAACTGAGAGTCACAATCTCTGAGGGGACAGGCCCTGAGCCCTTGTCTTTTCAGAATGAAAAAAGATATTTTGGCCTCTCAAGCTGAATTCCAAAGCTCCTTGTAGAGTCCAAAATGCCATAATGCTGTGGCATTCTTCCTTTTTCTTCAGAAAGGATCTAGTGGTTAGAGAAATGAAATTTTTTTTTCCCACCCAAAAAAGTTCAACATGTATTACTAGGAAACAGACAAAACTAGTAATAAATAAAATAAGTGAACTGACATCAAAAACCTTAGAATGGTTACTTTGGGGGTGAGTAGAAGAACAGGAGTTGAGAACGGATTTAGGGAGTTAGAATGGGGAATATACAAAGAAACCAACAGACCCAATGATAACAGTATGACAGACATTGAGAAGGAGGAGTGGTCACCTCTCTGCTCCCCAGTGGCAACAGAACAATAGTCATACCATTATAAATGTTTTTAAAACCCTAATATTTATCAAATACCAAAAATGTACCAGTCCTTTTGGTAGTTAACTTTCACGAATGACCTCATTTAATATTTGAAAGAAAAAATCTGCAAAATAGATATTTTAACTACTGATCTTACAAATAAGGAAGCCAGACCTAAAAGTTCATACACAAGTTGCCTTCTCTCTAGGGAAGTCAGCTAGTGTCTACAATTCCACATTTCTTTGAGGTTTGTTAAGAGCTTTGGTATTCAGTATTTCTTTTAATGCTTCTAATAATCCTGTATGGTTTATGTTATATATCACAGGTGAGGCATTTGAGGCTCCCTGGAGTTAAATGACTTTTGAGGATTGCCTGGCATAGAACTAGCTGAGCTAGAACTTGAACTCAGGTGTTCTGACTTCATGTCCCAAGTAGTTTGGACACCATCATCTTGACACTTAATGAGAAGATTAGGAAATCCTGAACTCTTTGTGGCATTTGTTAGAGTTATGGGGTTTTGAGCTTCAGCTGGCTCCCAGAGAAGATGCTCATTGAAGCAACATGAAAATCCTGTAGCACTCGCAAAGGAGGAGATGGGGCTCAGTGGCGTTTCCTAAGGTAGGCCTTTGGTAACATTCAGATTTCTGATGCAATGTGCTTGGAAAGAGCACACGAATGCTGGTCTGTGGCCACTCCTCTTGGGATGAAATCTTATAACCCCCCCCCTTTTAAAATAATAAATTTATTTTTTATTGGTGTTCAGTTTGCCAACATACAGAATAATACCCAGGGCTCATCCCCTCAAGTGCCCCCCTCAGTGCCCGCCACCCAGTCACCCCCACCCCAAACCCTCCTCCCCTTCCACCACCCCTAGTTCGTTTCCCAGAGTTAGGAGTCTCTCATGTTCTGTCTCCCTTTCCAATATTTCCTACCCATTTCTTCTCCCTTCCCCTCTATTCCCTTTCACTATTATTTATATTCCCCAAATGAACGAGACCATATAATATTTGTCCTTCTCTGATTGACTTATTTCACTCAGCATAATACCCTCCAGTTCCATCCACGTCGAAGCAAATGGTGGGTATTTGTCGTTTCTAATGGCTGAGTAATATTCCATTGTATACATCAACCACATCTTCTTTATCCATTTATCTTTCGATGGACACCGAGGCTCCTTCCACAGTTTGGCTATTGTGGACATTGCTGCTAGAAACATCGGGATGCAGGTGTCCCGGCGTTTCACTGCATCTGCATCTTTGGGGTAAATCCCCAGCAGTGCAATTGCTGGGTCGTAGGGCAGATCTATTTTTAACTCTTTGAGGAACCTCCACACAGTTTTCCAGAGTGGCTGCACCAGTTCACATTCCCACCAACAGTGTAAGAGGGTTCCCTTTTCTCCGCATCCTCTCCAACATTTGTGGTTTCCTGCCTTGTTATTTTTCCCCATTCTCACTGGTGTGAGGTGGGATCTCATTGTGGTTTTGATTTGTATTTCCCTGATGGCAAGTGATGCGGAGCATTTTCTCATGTGCGTGTTGGCCATGTCTATGTATAAGAAGCTTTTGCACAGCAAAGGGTACAGTCAACAAAACTAAAAGACAACCTACAGAATGGGAGAAGATATTTGCAAAGGACGTA
Source organism: Vulpes vulpes (assembly GCF_048418805.1). Taxonomy (NCBI): domain Eukaryota; kingdom Metazoa; phylum Chordata; class Mammalia; order Carnivora; family Canidae; genus Vulpes; species Vulpes vulpes. The sequence goes on along the minus strand of NC_132787.1, from coordinate 96,006,256 downwards.
TCAGATAAAGGGCCAGTTTCCAAGATCTATAAAGAACTTATTAAACTCAACAGCAAAGAAACAAACAATCCAATCATGAAATGGGCAAAAGATATGAACAGAAATCTCACAGAGGAAGACATGGACATGGCCAACATGCACATAATTCCCCCCTTCTACATGCATTTTCCCCAAGTAGGTACACAAGAAGCTGGCTCAGATACCTCAGTTCTTTTTCCGCACTTGTCCTGTACATAATGGTCTTTGCATGGCTCATTCAACTGAATTCACACTCTAGAATGTGAGACACTGCATCATACCCGAGGATGACTCAGTATGAAGTGTTTTGTCCTCTCCTTCCAGACCAGGTCTTGAGACTGGAGTCTCTTGGTACAACACTGGCTGATGATAACATTCTCTATCACTGCCTGACCCATGAGCACAGCTAAAGGTCATCTTTGTAAGTTACTTTGGACAAGTCCAATATAAAATGGTAAATTGAGGTAATAAATTCAAATCAATTTATTCCTCTTGACTCTTACACCTTTTTTTACCTGAACATTTTAGTTGAAAATGGGGATGGATGTCTGAATTACCCAGGTAATTACTTTGTTCTCACTTCATTAATAACAGTGCTGTGTCTCCTTGTTAGAGGGCAGGTGAACTATTTACTCCCTTACTGCTCAGAGAAGCTAGAACCTTCCTGAAAGGAGTGTACCAGACAGGTGGGAGAGTCACATAACTAGAGCAACTTGTGAGCTCATCCCACTGATGACTGGACCCCCCATCTGTTGCTCTCCTCAGCTGGCTTCTGTTGCTTCACTCCTAGTGCTCCCTTGCCTTACCATTATTCTATTCCATGGGTGGAGAAGGGGTACTCCTGTATAAGACTCCTTCCCCCCTGCTCTTACCTCACTTGGGTCCCTCTCAAGTGCACTCACTCCCTTGCTTTGGTCACCAAGCCTTAGCCCTCATCTCCACTTTATTAAGGTTGTCTGTCATATTCCTCCTCCTCCTCCACATTTTCTTTATCATATCCACCATTTTGGTTCTCCATTATCTCTGAATTAATTATTCTTTTGAGTTATTTTATGGGCTATGATGCTGCCATGTGTGCAATATACCACAGTGACTACCCAAATAGCCTGAGTATTAGTTTTCCTAGGACTTCAATAACAAAGTACCACAGACTGGGTGGCTTAAGCCACAGAAATCAATTTTCTTATAACTCTGAAGGCTAGAAGTCCAAGATCAACGTGTTGGCAGGATTGGTTTCTTTTGTGGCCTTTCTCCTTAGCTTGTACATGGCTGTCTTCTCTTCCCTGTGTCTTCACATGGTCCTCCCTCTGTGTCTGTTTCCTAATCTCCTCATCTTTATAAAGACACCACTCATATTGTATCAGGGCTCACCCTTTTCACTTAATTACCTCTTTAAGGCTTTTTCTCCAATACAGTCATGCTCTGAGGTACTGGAGACTGGGACTTCAACATACGTCTTAGTCTGCTTGGACTGCCTTAATAAAATACTGGGTGCTTAAAGGAAATTTATTTCCTTACAGTCTGGAAGCTGGAAGTCTGAGATCAGGATGCCAGCATGGTTGAGTTCTGATGAGAGCTCTCTTCCTGGCTTACAGGAAGCCTGTGTCCTCACATGGCAGGGGGGTGGGGATAGGGTGGGGAGAGAAGAAGAAGAAGAGAGAGAGAAACAGAAAGAGAGAGAGAAATGTGCTGCAAATATTGTCATGTTAGAGATTAGGGCTTCAACATACGGATTTTGGGGCAACACAATTCAGTCCACAGCGACATGTGAATTTTGGGGGTGGTGGCACATAACGTAAACCTGTAATAGCCTGAACGGAGATCACAAACAGGAGTACATGATCTCCTTACAGTGGGCTGTGATATAGACCCATACTTTCTGTGTGTTTTTTTTCTTCCTCAGAAGGGTTTGCTTCAAGGAGATCCTGTTAGCTGACTACCTAACTGTGGACTATGATCCAGATGGTCTTGTATCTGCCTTACAGAACTAAGTATGGCTTCCTTTGCGTCTAACGGCTTCCTGAGATGGGTTTTGGCCATGGTACTTGCTGCAGTGGAAGGATATTGTTGGAAAATGTTTGCTACTGCACTCTGGGGGCCACACAGCCATCAAATCCTGGGACATTTATTCCAAGGGTAAAACAAATCCAGAAAACAACTCCCTGGGACATTAAGACAGCCTGTCAATAACAGCAAAATAACCCAGGAAGAAGAATGATAAAGGTTGTTGACTTTTGCTCTCCAGGGGCTAATTTTCTTCTAGTAGAGTAAACTCACCTCAAGGGGATTAAAGGCAGGCTCCCAGAGAGCAATGGACTCCCTTCCACCTCCAGGCTAGCAATTCACTTAGCTCCAGAAACAATGAAGACAATGGAGACCTTGGCCTAATCTAGAAGGACAGATTAATGCTTGACACTGTGGATATTTTGGGTAGGGAAGAAATAAAGGTGTCTCTGGCAAGAAAAGATTAAGTGCAAAAATTATAAATTAGAAACGAATCATTTATGCGAGATATCAGGCTTCTTCAAGGAAGTGCTAGAAGAAATCTATTTGGCTATTTAGGAGATTTAAAAAGTGACACTTTTGATATCAATAAGCCTTTGAAGAAAAGTATAGTAATATTATATTTAATAAAAATATCAAAATGAAGCAAAAGTAGCATTATATCACTTGGTTGTGTAGTTTGACTGAACTCAACCATACTTTGATTCCATTATGATCAGAGGAGTTATGCTGTGTGATTTCAATTATTTTAAATTTGTTGGGGTTTGTTTATGACCTAGAGTATGGTCTAACATATTGAATATTTCATGGTTACTTGAAAACATACTATTTTGCTGAGTTGGGTGTAGTTTTCTTTTTTTTTTTTTTAAGATTTTATTCATTTATTCATGAGAGACACAGAGAGAGAGGCAGAGACACAGGCAGAGGGAGAAGCAGGCTCCCCACAGGGAACCTGACATGGGATCCCAGGCCTCCAGGATCACGCCCCAGGCTGAAGGCGGCGCTAAACCACGGAGCCACCCGGGCTGCCCGGGTGTAGTTTTCTATAAATGTCAATTAGATCCTGTTGGTTGATGGTGTTGTTGAGTTCTTTTACATCTTTGCTTATTTTATGTATTGGTTCTATGAATTGCTGACAGTGAGATGTTAAAGTACCTGACTACAAATGAAGCCAGGGCTCAAAAAACAAAAAGACTAAGGCTTCCTCCCATCAGCAGTCAATCAATTAATCATTTAGTAAAAAGGCATTTTGAGAGACAGGCCCAGTTATGAGAACTGGATATTTACATTATGTATGAAATCAGTGTGTATAGGTTTGTGCTGATATGCTGAAGCATTTGTAACTTCCCTTTCTAAAGATTTTGTGTGTTTGATTAATTCATTGGCTAGCCAGACTTGGTTCAAGGTAACCTATGGACTAAGGAGGAGGGCAGAGCTTCCACATGTTGGATAGTCTTGAGGAAATTACTCTTGTAGAACAAGCTGATCACGGGCAGACCCAGAAACCCACCACTTTTTCAAAGCTGGGTATGGTGCTTCCTTAGCTCATGTATCTTTTCTTTTTAGGAAGTGGACCAGCAGAGTGGTTAAGAGCACATACGCCTGACGCCAGAGGCCTGGGCTTACACTGTTGCTGTCACCTATTGGCTATGTGATAAGGGACATACTTAGTTTCTTGTCCCTTTTGCCTTCCTATCTGTGGAAAGGGAATCATAATAGATATTCCTGCCTGATAAGGTTCTGTGATTTTTAAAAGGATTAATGCCGCTAAAGTACTTGGCCCAGCTCTTGTGCGTGGCAAATAGTCTGTAAGTATTAGTTTCTATCACTAGTCTGTCAATACATCCTTTCAATTCAGTTCCCTTTCTTCTTCCAAATGTCTGTGATCTTCTGATGTACACACATATGTCTACCTCAGACATTTTCCCAAAGTGAATAAAAAGGGCTTCTTTTCTGCTAGTTTATACTCTTAGAAAGGAAGTATGACCTGTAAGAACAGCCAAACTGTAAGACCTACTATAATTGCCTTAGGAGGGGTGCACCACTGCTGAAGTCACAGGAGGTGGTGGAGAGAGGTTAACCGCTCAGATGAAAGCCCCAGTCCTATGAGGAATTTTGCAAATAGTTCCTTTGGATGCCAGCTGAATGGCCAGGGGATACTTTTTGTGATACTTGTGTTTTATTAAATATGTCCATGATATTTTCTTTACTACATAGTTTTTTTTGAAGTAACTGGAATTATTTGAAAAGTATTTGAAGAAGTAGCTCTAACTTCTCAGTTTTCTAAAAATCTGTTTGAGCTTCTTATCTGGTGCCTTTATGTTTTCAATGGAATTCCTGCATAAATCTTGAAACTCAAATTATTTTTCAGGGAAGCCATCCTTTCTTTTAATATTTATGAAAAACAATTATTTTCCTATACAATTTGTAAAACTATCATAGGTAGCATTATACATTTTTCAATGCAGTTAAAGCCTTCATGGTTGGTTTGAAAATTGGGTTGCCTTAGAATCTCCTGGACACTGGGTGGGAGTGGATGGGGCTGCCTATGTCTGTAGTCTCCAGTCAGGGGTGGAAAGTAAACCTTCACAGTTAAGTCCTTTGGAGAATATTCTTATGTTAAAGAATTTAGAATTGGAACTCATGGCTTTGTGACTTTTTTTTGGTAAAATAATCAATGTTGAATTACAGAGGGTAAGAAGAGAGAATAAAGAATCATAGAATTTTGGATTATTTAGTGATTCTCTATACTTTTAAAAAATTTTAAATTCAGTTAATCAGCATATAGTCCATCGTTAGTTTCAGATGTAGAATTCAGTAATTCATCAGTTATATATGACACCCAGCGCTCATCACATCACATGACCTCTTTAATGCATGTCACCCAATTACCCCATCCCCCACCTGCCTCCCCTCCAGAAGCCCTCAGTTTGTTCCCTATAGTTAACAGTCTCTCATAGTTTGTCTCCCTCTTTGATTACTTCCCATTCAGTTTTCCCTTCTTTCTCCTGTGATCCTTTGCACTATTTCTTATATTCCACATATGAGTAAAACCATATTATAATTGTCTTTCTCTGATTGACTTACACTTTAGAGTGAGGTAAGAAGATCCTTAGAAACTAAGAGACTTATGTAAGGTCTAAAAGTTTTCTTCTTCTTCTTCTTCTTCTTCTTCTTCTTCTTCTTCTTCTTCTTCTTTTTTCTTCTTCTTCTTCTTCTTCCTCTTCCCCTTCCTCTTCCTCTTCCTCTTCTTCTTCTTTTTAATGGCTGTATCTGGGAGAGTCATGGCTTTAAGAAGCTTTAGAACAACAGATGAGATTAGGATAAAGCTAGATGCATTTGTCATCAACTATTATTTGCTCTTTAATGATATTGAAATTTGGGAAAGTATTTCCTTACATAACAATTCACAAAACCTTGAGTTCTAATTGTAAATTATTTAACCTTAGAATACTCTTTGATAGATTTAATTATGAGAATTCTAAGGAGAACAGAAATTGCCCCAACTTGGAATGGATTGGCTGATATTTTATCCTCATATTATAGATAAACATAAGACATAGATCACCACACAATAGTCCTTGCACTCCATCTACATTATCAGATGTAACTGATAAAGTTTAATTTACTAACTTTTAAGTTCTAATGATAATTTGTCCAAGTGACTGTTGTCAACTTCTAGTGTAACAGTAAAACATTTATGTATCTTGGGACTATTTCCTTAGGCACACAGAAATGACTGTTACAAAAAGCCATGCTTTCAACACCAACAAAAATATGACAAAGCATATAAACAGTTCACAGAAAAGGATATCATTCTTAATCATGTAAGAAGATGCTCTTTCTTTCTTATAATAAGAAAAATACAATCATAATTACACTAAGATCCCTGTTTTCATCTGTCAGGCTAGCAAAGATAAAGCAATTTTGAAAACACACTTTGCTGTTATTGATGGGGGAACTGTAAATCTGCCCAACTTCTGTGGAGAACAATATGGCAAGACCAAACAAAATGCAACATGTACATATCTTGAGGCCCAGAAATTGTACCTCTAAGCACTTGTCTTAGACACAATATGTATCTGTAGGTGTGTATAATATACCTATATCTATAAAGTGACATGTGTACAAAGATATTCTCACAATATTGTTTTTAATAGCAAAGTTTAGAAACATCAAATGTCCGTCTATAGGAAGTTAATTCAATAAATTACTGAACAGGGGAGTCTGGGTGGCTCAGTCAGTTAATCATCGTTTCTTTTTTTTTTTTAATAATAAATTTATTTTTTATTGGTGTTCAATTTACCAACATACAGAATAACACCCAGTGCTCATCCCGTCAAGTGCCCCCCTCAGTGCTCGTCACCCATTCACCCCCACCCCCTGCCCTCCTCCCCTTCCATCACCCCTAGTTCGTTTCCCAGAGTTAGGAGTCTTTATGTTCTGTCTCCCTTTCTGATATTTCTCACACATTTCTTCTCCCTTCCCTTTTAGGATTTCAGCTCAGGTCATGGTCCCTGGATTGTGAGATTGAGCCTTGCATTGGGCTTTGTGTTCAGTGCAGAGTCTGCTTGTCCTTCTCCTTCTTCTCCTCCTCTCTCTCACACACACTCAAATGAATAAATAAATAAAATCTTAAAAAGAAATTACTTAACAAATATACAATGGAAAACTGCAGTTCTATATTTGCACTGATATAGAACAGTCTCCAAGATAGACTGTTATGTGAAAAGCAGATGAAAATAATGGTTATAGTATGTGAACTGTGTAAAACTATGTACAATGTAGCTACACATACAAATGTATACTTGTATATGCATATGCCCTTTTTATTAGAGTTTTTCAGAAAAACTGAACCAATAGGAAATTAAAATATAATTTTAAAGAGTGATGATGGGTAAGATAGTGATAGTGGGACCTGGAAGGTGGAGAAGAGAGTACAAACTTGCTCAGAATTTACTCTTACATTTAGGGAGACCAAGAGTAGAGACCAAGAGCTCCAAGTGAGCCTCATTGTAATCAAGTACTCAGAACATATATGTTATAGTGTGTATCACATGTATATATGATACATATCATATATATAAAATATATATATTTTGAGGCAAGAAGACATGAATGGTAGAAAAAGATTGTAGACCTATGAGTCACACAAAGTACTTGGAAGTTAGCAAATGTTCAAAAAAATTTTATTGACTAAACAAACAGAGAAATGAACCCCTCTTCCCAGTTATAGCTGATAAAGCTCTTTAGAGCTTTGATGAGACTGTAAGGTGACATAAATAAACTTTCCTGGAGACAGTAAGGGCTCTGAGAAATCCCCTTGGCATCTGTCCATTCTGAAACCATTTCAAACATGATGTGTTTGTTCAATGAATGAATAAATGGATGAATTTGTTGAACAAATCTCTTCTATCTTGAGTGTGGGAAGGAGCTGTCTTTATATTTGGTGGCCAATATTCAATCACACATCTTGATTGATGGAGATTCATAATTTATTATTTTTCATCTGCCATTCACAATTTGTCTCCATTCCAAGTCTCAATTGCCTATGAGATGTGTCAAATAAGGCTGTTTTCCCTCCAAGGTAGTTTCCATTGTTCCATTGAAAGATCACCTTTTGAATTAAAGCACAGTGTTAATAGGAATGCTTCTGGGGGTGCAGTTGGATTTGAAAAGGACATTGGACATTTTAAGAAAGTAGGCATGTGTTTTAAAAGATCAGTAAGGAGGGGTACCTGGGTACCTCAGTCAGTTAAGCATCTGACTCTTGATTTCTGCTCAGGTCATGATCTCAGGGTCCTGGGATAGAGCCCTGCATTAGGCTCCATACTCAGCAGGGCATCTTTTCCTCCCTCCTCCTCTGCCCCTCCCCCACTCATACGTTCTCTCTCAAATAAATAAAGTCTTTAAAAAAAATAAAGGATCAACAAAGATAATTTCTTTTGCAGAATTGTTTTCAGTTCACTTTTTACAAGTTCTGTTTGCATATACACACACATTTTATTCACAACTCTCAAAAAATTACTGAATAAAGAAGGAAAAATCCATATTATCTTGGTGCAGTAGATGGTTTTTAGTAATTTCTACTATCTGTCTGGTCAGACTTAACACAGAGAATGTTCTTCCTTTGGTTGTGTGAAATTCCTTCTGGCTGTACATTTTATAAGGTATTGTTTTACCCTGAACAAAAGCACGGAGTCTAGTTTTTAATTCATTCTTATGATTTCAGTAATGAGATATAATTTTTATTTTAGTAAAATTCTTTGGGATTTGGAAAAATGAGTAGTTTAGAATTAGAAATATAAACACCCTGCTACATGGACCACAGACTCATGTCTTTAGCAAAAGAATGTATCAATTCATACCAATGAGACATAAAGCTGTGAAGGGGAGAATATATTTCTCATTTCTCAGCCATCTGAAAAATGTCACTGGGCCAACTTTAATCAGCTTTCCCATTATCAGCTAAATGTATATTTGAGATGCAGCATCATAAACTAAGTGGATATTTCTACATTTTCATGTTAGATTTTCACTGGTTATGAAGCTGCCTGGCATTATTTTCTATTATTTTAGCAGTCAACCAGAGCTTATTTCATACAACTTTTATACAACTCTCCAAAATCAAATTTATCTGATAGCAAGTTATATATATATATACACACATATATATAACTGTTAACTTTCCCTCCTTTTTATTATTCTATTGGTAATGACCCTGTTATAGTAGAGATAGTTACTGATTTAGAATATTGGAAGAAATAAATAGAGGACAACTTATGTTTTCTACAGCCTAAATTTTTCACTAATTGTCAGACCAATGCTTTATAAAGAGAATGAATTAATTTTGCTAGTATTAATTATCTGTAAGAAACTTATTACTCTAAATAATTAGGTATTTTCCTATGAAGAGAAAGAAGCATTCCAATTTAGGTATGGAATTAACCTTCTTTGAACTTAGGAAAGCTACAGCTGTGAAATTAGGTCACAGTTAACCTTCTGATTAAAACATCTGGATTTAGCTTATACAATTGTGTAAGAGTTATTTAAGTAACTTAGAGGACATTTCCTACAGGTAAACTTTCCTCCAAGATCCTTAGCAAAAGAAAAAAAAATAAAGAAAAACAAATGCCTCACCTACAACAAAAGCAAAAAGAAATATCCACTTTCAAAGAATAAATTTTAGATTTGCTTAGGTTCAAATTTTCAAAATCAAATTTGTATATACACAATGACATCAAATAACAATTAGCCAAATGGGACTCTGAATTGCAATGAGCCAACTCAAAAAGTAACATCATGGCCTTGCTGGATATGATACAGCCCACCTAGTCATTTGTATCCCTAGTCTCAATAGCAGCAATCTTAGTGACAGACTCCACCATGAGGCAGTTCATACTCTTCACAATGATGATAGAAATAGTGGGGTTGTCTACATTGGACAATAAATTGATTACCTTCAGTTTACTTGTTTTGAACATGCCGCTACAGTAGGAGACAAACTAGAATGCTTGCATAAATGTCACAGGGATTAGTGACATATCATACTATATTTGCAGAAAATGAGAGTCAGACCTTAGGTTTGGTTAAAGCGCTTTTAATCTTATACAAGATATGTATTTCCATGGAGGCTGTGATACCCTGTCACTATAGTCTGATAACTGACCAACTTAACAAATAGATGTTGGGGTAGTAAATCAGATAGAAGCCAGTGTTACTCAAAAGCACCCTCCACTGCTTTTTATTCATGGTTACAGGACTACTATTCTTAATATAAGAAAATATAAAAACTATAGTTGAGAAAACTAATCATTTAAAAAATTTGAGGGGACATAGAACCCTTTGCAGGTAAGAGCTAGTGTCTTTTTACTATAAAAACCTAGAAACGTCTAGCAAATTTTGCACATAATTGAAGCCCCTATTAATCCATCCTTGGACCCCAACAACTCCTTAGTTAAGATACTTATTGTGACAGCTACAGGATCAGATTCATACTTAATTCATCTCTGTATCTCAAAACTTTCTAGTACACCTGGAGTAGATTTTCAGATACTTTGGGGATAAATAATTTACTAGGGGTTGGAGTTGGTGCTTTCATCCACATGAAGCTCCAGAGCACCAGTAGTAAACCTCCTGGAAACTCAGTGTTCTCATGTCTGAGGTCTAGTGCTCTCTCACCATTGCTTCTTGTCTCTGTGTTCAGGAGAGAAGGATTCTAAGAAGACTGGGATGGCTGGGTAGTGATACGGGTGCTGGTAACAATCAAATGCAAGCAACAACAACCCCAATTTGACCGCACTGGGCAAGTCATGAGTAAGATCACTTTTGTCAGGCTGATCCTGGTTTTGGCTCTTTTTTAAATGATATTAGAATATTAGAATATCATTGTCCTCCAACAAATAGTACAGTTAACTCTTCCTGTGTCATCCAGAAACCTCTGAAATGAGTCAGAGAAGCAGTGCACTGAGACACAGGTCCAAAACCAATTGTCTTGACAGGGAATTTGTCACTACACATAGTAACTAGTGATTGGCCAGGGTCAGAGCCAAAGGAAGATGATCGAAGGGGGAGAAGACCCAAGCTATGCTTGGTGAGAGCTGGTAGTTGGGGTCAACCAGGCAAGCAAGGACTCAAGAGGGGGAGACTGGCTACACATGGTAGCTCAGGCCGACTTTTCAGAAAGACTATGCTCTCCTCCACTTGTCTCAGGCTCTGTCCTCTACTCTACTTACTTCTCTTTTGTTTTTCTGTGAGCCAAGTCTCTTTCTCTAGGGTTTGCTTTCAATGGCCCTTTTGGAAATCTCCCCTAATATCTGAGCTCCCTCTCCTCTTCTGTGACCTCCTGTTACTGAACAGGAATTATTACCCATGCGGCATTTAAATGTTCTCAATTGTCTCCAGTTGTTTTTAGTCATTCTCCTTTCTGGTTAGATCCTTGAGCACAGGATCTCTATAGGTACTGCTCCATGGGGCTGAGTAAGTACAGAAATCAATAATTACTAGATTGATTTAGAAATCTAACTAGTGGTCATTAGAGGGGTAACAAGGATGAATCCAAATAATTTTATGGACACTGGAATGGAGAGGGCATGCAGTCTTCTCAGCATTTTGCAAACTTTTTGAAAGTGACCCATACTAAGAAATTCTTTCCCCATCACAATACAGTATACATAAATACATGTAATCGAGATAAAAGTGCCTGAAACAAAAATTACCCTTACTATATGTGATGCACTCTGATACTTTCTGTTCTGTTCTATTTCATTAAAAAAAAATGCTGGTCACCACCTATTTAATTGATTTCATGATCCACCAATGGGTGGTTACTTTTTGTTTGCAAAACACTAGCTTACCTCATGGGATTGTAGTAACCTGACAAGGAATCCTACCCTGCTTCACATTCTTTTCTAAAAACCAGAAAAACATTTTCTCTTCATACATAGTTTATGTAACATACGAAGCACACACAACAGTTCTGAAGTAGGTTTAACTGTATTTCACAGCTAACAAGTGGTAAAGTTGAGAGCCATATCCAGACTTAAGATTCCAGATCATGGACTGTTTCCACTTTATATTGCTGCATCCATTATCTGATTTGCATCTGTCTAGTCTCTCCAACTTAGTTCTAAGAGCCCAAAGGGGCAGAAATGCACCTAACATCAGGCTGAATGCCTAGAAGGTGCTCAATGAATACTGATAAACAGTATAATAAGGTTGGTCAAAAGCCATACCTCTTATGAGGTGTGATTATACTTCATGTATAATCTTACGTCTATGATATTCTATGAGTCATTGGATGATAGGGTGGCACTGGAAAAGTTTCCCAAGCTTGTATGGCTTCTTCAGTGAACAGATAACAGGTACTGACAGAGGGACACTGTTTGATTCCTCCCTGTACTTGAGTTTTTTCCAGAGCTCCAAAAGAAAGTTCCAGAAAGACATTAAAAGCACCAGACAGGAAGATCTTTGTTTCTGCTAGTTTTCCCAAACATCTGTTTTTTTTTTTTTTTTTCCCAAGGCTGTAATTTGTAGACCTGGCTTCTACCAAATGCTGAATCCATGATCAGTGGTAAACTATTGAGAATATGCCCCAATTTCTGCTACCTTGGGCCTCTCTAGCTAAGTCCTATGTCCTTGGGGAAACACTGTCCTAAGGTATGAGGAGGTAGGGTAAGAAAGTTAAGACTGAACCGGCGATGAATCATCATCTGTTGAATGTATGCATGAATGATTACATAGATGAAAAAACTCAAAGTGTAAGCATATGCTATCCATATACGGATATTCAGGGTTTTTTATATGCACTCATATGAGGCTCTTTTCCTCAGTGACCTAGGAGGGGGAAATGTGACAATAATACAGTGTTATGGGAAAGGACAGGTGGGGAGAAGAAATAAGGAGAGCAAAGAGAAGGACCAGAAAGAAGAATGAGGTGGAAATATGTGGCTGGAATAACAGGAAGAAGGCCCAGCAACACTGAATGTTGATCCCAATCTTTGTTAGTTCTAGATTTACCTTTATCTTACCTGTTACTTTGTATACTTTGTTGGATTCAAAGTACATGTTTCATGTGATGGAAAGTTCCTGTTTACTTATTCTTCCTAACCCCATTTTAAAAGGCTGTTTAACCATTTAAGCAAGTCTCTCATAGATGATATACTGCTGGACTGAGCTGAGGAATGGGAGGAAGCAGTGTTATGGCAGCTTCCTAAATCCAGTTCCTGTGGAAGAACCCATAGAGGAAGCCTTCTCTGACATTGAAGCAAACAGAACCCTGTCAGCAGGAGGAAGATAGGTGATGTTGCAATGAAAGGACTCCCCTTTCAACCTCATGTTTGATAGGGTTTTGGGAAAATAACAGCATTCTGTCCAAAAGTCAGTTCAAAAGCTTCTCCGCAGGTTGATTTCCCAATCCAGGGCTGGTAATGTCAAATAAAGCAAAGGCCCTTGCCCCAAATGAGGGCGTTAGCAAATATGTCTTGCTCTACTGGGAAGGGTGTCTTTTCACAACATCATTCTGAATTATCACTTTCCAGGGAGGCAAGAGTTTAATCTTTCAAATGAACCATATGGTAATGGAAGAGGCCATTGGTTCCAAGGGCAGAAGACTGGTGCTACCCTTGGGCATAGGAGAAACATTAGGATCAAGAACACACCTAATTGGAGCCAGATTGCCTGGAGCTGAAGTTCATTCTGCCACCAGCTATGTAAGTCACATAACCTTTCTGTAACTCACACATGAAGGAGGGATAAAGTAGTTTTATTTCATAGGAATAAACTAAATAAGTTAATATAGGTGATGCAGTTAAAACAGTGCCTGAATATAGCAGGCATTTAAGAAGTCCTAGCTATTAGAGGATATAAGAAAAAGAATATTTATTTTCTACACTCAGAGTTTACTTCAGTGATTTTTTTCCACTTTAATAAGGACCACTGGCTTCAAGAATCTTGGAATGATAGAACTGAAAGGAGTGTTTATTTTACAGATCTGCAAAAAGCCCAGAGTTGAGCTCTCCAAGGCCACATAGCTACCTCATGGTACATCCAAGTCTAGAAAGCAGATTTCCTGTTTCTAGACCATTCCCCATTGTACCACACTCCTTCCCTGGAGGCAGATGTCTAAGACCTAGGAAATTCTATTAGAGCAATAATAATTAGAACTGCAGTACCTCCTCCCCAAGGATTCCCTGGTCACTGCAAAGAAAATCTTATGCTTATTGATTCATTCATTTATTCACACACTCACTCACTTAGCACTCAGGCTACCCACAGAAGGTACAGAAAAGTGAAACACAGATGTTGTCCTTAAAGGACTTCAACAATTGGGGCAATAAGATAGGCAGAGATGTAAATGATATGATAATATAGTTATTTATATAATGTGAAAAATATTAGAGAGGTTAAGTGTCTTTTGCCATGTAACCAATCACATGTTCAATAAAAAAGTTTATAATAGAGTGAGTAAATTTAGGAATGATTAAAATAAATGAAGCCGAGTAGGTCTACTATAAGTTGGGCTGTGTTTGGTTTTGCTGTAGCTGTAGGTGACAGAAGCTTCAAATTTCTATAGTGTCTTTGTTTTTGTCTCCCCTTGTTGTCCTAGAATGTCTCTTCCTTAGACAGAGTCTGTTTTTGTGGTGGTGAGGTGTTGGGAAGGGGTAGCATTCTGTAATTGTATGGTTAAATATCAGTGTTTTAGGTCCCTGGGTTGTGTCCTTCACAAGTGTTTCTTGGATTCCCTCCACCCCTTAAGTAAGACATGAAAAGTAGAGGGAGCTGGAATCAAGGCAGTGTACTTCTCTCGGGTAAAATAAGACTCTGGCAAAATCTTTCTTCTGTAGAATAGGACTTTGTTATGGAGGAAATTCTGGCTTTATTTCGAAAAAAAAAATTCTTCATCACATGTCAGAGCTATGAGCTTTTCTTTCTTGGCTCTTCACTGTGAGAACCTGATGGGGTTCTGAGAAGTAAAGCCCATGAAAGCAAGAGAGACCCTAAAGACCACAGACTCCAGGAGTCTCTTTCTCTCATACTAGTCCATACTCAGCTCTAACGATTTGTTGAACTTCCCACAAAAAGTGTTCCTATCAATGTATGACTCCAGTTCTCCACTTAAGCAGATTTCAGTGACTCTTAGGATTCCATTATTTCTTTTTAAGTAGGCTCCTTCTGCAGTGTGGAGCCCAACATGGGGCTTGAACTCATGACCCTGAGATCAGGACTTGAGCTGAGATCCAGAATGGGATTCTTAACCAACTGAGCTACCAAGTGCCCCTGGATTCCATTAAATGTTCAGATTTCAGGGTAGCTCTTTGCCCCCACAATATCATGAGTCCAAGACAAGTCATCAATTTTTAGTTTGTTCAGTTTTTTTCATGTAAGATTAGGACTGATGATTTCCAAGCTATCTACATGTAGGGCTGAAACCTGAAGTTCCAACTTCATTTTTTTGCATTTGCATATGCAGTTATACCAGCACCATTTATTGAAAAGACTCTTCTTTCCCTATTGAATCTTTTGACATCCTTATCAAAAGTCGTTTGACTATAAATGTAAGAGTTTATTTCTGGACTTTCATTCTTTTTTTTTTTCTGGACTTTCATTCTACTGTCTATTTATATGTCTACTCTTGTGCCAGTATCTTGTTTACAGTAGCTTTGTAGTAAGTTTTGAAATTAGGAACCATAAGTCCCCCGAATCTACTATTCTTTTTTAAGTTTGTTTTGGTTATTCTGCTTTCTTTGCATTTCCATATGAATTTTAGGGTCATCTTGTCATTTTCTGAAAGAAGCCAGCTGGGGTTTTGAAATGGACTGCATTGAATCTTTAGATCAATTTGGGGACTTTGCTACCTTGATAATAGTGTCTTCCAATTCTTAAATATCTGATATCTTTCCATTTATTTAAGTCTTCTCTGATTTCTTACAACGATGTTTTACAATTTTGTGTGTACAAATATCATACCTCTTTTGTTAAATTTATTCCTAAATATTTTATTCTTTTAATACTACTATAAGTGGGATTGTTTTCTAACTTTCATTTTTGGATTTCGCATTGCTCATGTATAGAAATAAAATAATTGTTTTTTATTTCAATTGTTTTATTTGAGTATGGTTAATACACAATATTACATTAGTTTCAGGCGTACAACATAGTGATTCAACATCTCTAAACATTATGCTATGCTCCCCACAAGTGTAGCTACCATCTGTCACCATACAATGCTATTGTAATATCACTGACTTTATTTCCTGTGCTGTGCCTTTTATTCCCATGGCTTATTAATTCCATAACCAGAAGTTGGTATTTCCCAGTGTCCCCATCCCTGCCCTCAGGACCATAAATTCTCTATATTTATAGGTCTGATTCTGCCTTTCTTTTTGTTTATTCATTTGTTTTGTATTTTTAGATTCCATATTTGAGTGACACAATATGGTATTTGTCTTTGTCTGACTTATTTCACTTAGCAGAATATCCTCTAGGTCAATCTGTGTTGTCTCAAATGGCAAGATCTCATCCTTTTTTATGGATGTGTAATAGTCCATTGTTTATGTGTGTGTATGTGTGTGTGTGTGCCACATCTTTATCTGTTCATCTATCGATGGACACTTAGGTTGCTTATATATCTTGGGTATTGTAAATAATACCACAATAAAGTAGTGATGCATATATCTTGTCAAATTAGTGTTTTCATTTTCTTTGGGTAAGTATTCTGTAATGAAATTATTGGATCATACTGTATTTTTATTTTTAATTTTTTGAGGAACCTCCACATTGTTTTCCACAGTGGCTGCACCGATTTATATTCCTACCCACAGAGTGCAAGGGTTCCTT
This sequence comes from Vulpes vulpes, assembly GCF_048418805.1. Classification (NCBI taxonomy): domain Eukaryota; kingdom Metazoa; phylum Chordata; class Mammalia; order Carnivora; family Canidae; genus Vulpes; species Vulpes vulpes. Next base: position 95,989,897 of record NC_132787.1, on the reverse strand, counting down.
TTTCTCACATCCCCAGCAACCTCATTATTTCTTGTCTTTTTGATTTTAGCCATTGTGACAAGTGTAAGGTGATATATATATAAACTAATTGATTTTTGCATGGAGACCTTGTGTCCTGCAACCTTGCTAACCTTGTTTATTAGTTATTGCGATTTTTGAGTGTTTATTTTAGGGTGATCAGTTAAAGTTTCTCTGTGGTCCAGTGAAACTGAGGTTTAAAATACAAGATTTACCAATTAAAACCATTGTTATACTAAGAAAATATAATCTTTTTTAAAAAAGATTTTAATTTATTTATTCATGAGACACACACACAGAGAGAGAGAGAGACAGACAGACAGACAGACAGACAGAGGGAGAAGCAGGCTCCATGCAGGGAGCCCGACGTGGGACTCAATCCCTGGTCTCCAAGATCAGGCCCTGGGCTGAAGGCAGCGCTAAACTGCTGAGCCACCCGGGGCTGCCCGAAAATATAATCTTAATAAGATGGTGATGATAAGATAAATAGTAGCTAGAATAAGTCATGGGATCCAGATGATTTGTTTTTAACATGGGCCTGACATGAGCATGTTTATAGGCTGAAGAGAGGAAGAGGTAGGAAGAAAGAGATTAATATTTGAACAAAAATAAGATGATTGATAAAGTGTCAAAGGAGAAGGGGGTGAGTTAAGTGTTGGCACTGACCTTGAGATACCTTGGGTTTACCTTGTGTTCTTAGACTTTGGGAAAGGAGTCAAGGGTACAGATATGAATAAGAATGTGAGCTAGAAAATGCATTAAAATTGCTGTCTGAAAGCAAGAAGCTAATGGAGAGTGAGCTTAATGATTTCAATTTCTCTATAATATAGGAGCCTAGGTGATCTGCTGAGGGTTTTGGGGAGATTGGCAAATGTTTGGAATAATCCTTGAGGAGGTTGGAAAGCAGTCTAAAGAGCAAGTAAAAGGGTCACCAGGTGTTACTAAGGGACATGTGTACACAAGAATAATGAGATATATAAGCAGTAATGTTGCATTGATCTTACGCTAGAGATTTACTGTATAGTTGCTGTAGCAGGGAAAGTATATTAACAAAATGTGTCAAAGATACTGGTCAAGAATAATTGAGACAATCAATTATATATTACAGATTAGGTTAGCAAGAGACCTTCAGAAGGTCTTCATAGACTCGGAAAAAAATTGTGTGTTTAAAGAGCTGGAGGTCTCTGCAGTCAAAAAGTAGGTTTAATGGGAATGAAGGTACAAAGGAAATAGAAGAATAACATAGATATTAAGGCCCATTGTGGAATAATGGAATTTGGAATTTCTGATCTGGTGCAGCTCCAGATGATAGTAAGTTTCTAGGCATGACTTAGCCAAGTAGAATAGAAGTTACAGCCACTGAAATCATAGAGGTCCAAGCCTGTGTTTCTGGATGGCTCATTTATATGAATTTTGATATCACCCAGAATTATGATAGTAAGTGGGGTAGAGAGAAAGAGTTAAAAATAGATCTGCCCTGCGACCCAGCAATTGCACTGCTGGGGATTTACCCCAAAGATACAGATGCAGTGAAATGCCAGGACACCTGCACCCCGATGTTTATAGCAACAATGTCCACAATAGCCAAACTGTGGAAGGAGCCTCGGTGTCTATCGAAAGATGAATGGATAAAGAAGATGTGGTCTATGTATACAATGGAATATTATTCAGCCATGAGAAACGACAAATACCCACCATTTGCTTCGACATGGATGGAACTGGAGGGTATTATGCTGAGTGAAATAAGTCAATCAGAGAAGGACAAACATTATATGGTCTCATTCATTTGGGGAATATAAAATATAGTGAAAGGGAATAAAGGGGAAAGGAGAGAAAATGAATGGGAAATATCAGAAAGGGAGACAGAACATGAGAGACTCCTAACTCTGGGAAAGGAACTAGGGGTGGTGGAAAGGGAGGTGGGCGGGGTGTGGGGGTGACTGGGTGACAGGCACTGAGGGGGGTACTTGATGGGATGAGCACTGAGTGTTATGCTATATGTTGGCAAATTGAACTCCAATAAAAAAAAGACATACAATTTAGTAATAGATTTTGGGAAGAGAAAAGAAAAAAGAAACCCTATATTATATTAATTAAAGTGCTTTAAAATTGCAAAAAAAAAAAAAAGATGCAGGTCCTATCATTGTCAGTTAATGAAGAAGAATACTTGGGAAGTTGGTAGATGGCAGTAAGAAGGAGAGGCAGAAGTTGGTCTACCTGAATGACCCAACCGCATAGAATCAAGAGCTTTTACTCAACATCCCTGAGGGGTATATTAATAAAAGTGGCACACTTTGGAGTGGTTCTTAAAGGGGAACATTACAAGAGAATTTTTGGGGGGTAAAGTAGGGAGATAGCCCATACCTATACTAGAAAACCAGCCTGGTAACTCTGATATACCCCACTAAAAAGTGTTAATTTCCACTGTCCCTCTCTTCCCAGTGAGAACTGCTCTTCTATGGATGGCTACAGAAATGCAGAGAGAATACCTGAGGAACACATGGCTTCTATCCCAATCCATACTCCTGTTTGCTACTGAAGACTATATAAAAATGTGAATCAAGATTTCTGACAGATCTTTCTAAGGAAAAATGCACATAATTCTCATAATTACATTCCACTTGATACAAAAGAACCTAAATTCAAATAGTCACTTTTTATAACTGAGGTTTTATTTACAGTGAAATGAGCAGATCCTAAGGGCAACTTGGTGAGATTTGACAAATGTGTAAGCCCTCAAGCTATAGAATATTTCCATTACTCCAGAAAATTCCCTGGTGACCCTTTTAATTCAATTCCTGCCCTTCTTGAGGGAACCACAGTCCTGATTTCTAGCATCAAAGATTAGTTTTACCTGTTTTAGAACTTCATATTAATGGAAACACAGCAGGTACTCTTTTGTGTCTGGCTTTTTTTTTTTTTTTTTTTTTTTGCTTAGCCTAGCAAGGTTTAAAGTTAGAATTTGGGGATTAAAGTAAGTCATTCTAATGGAAAATTCTCATTATTACTAAGGTGACTAAATTCAGACCAGAATAAAGGCAGGTGTGTGAAAGATCACTAGTGTGTTTCCACCTCCTGGATAGTTTGCCAAGAAAGTCTAAGACAAATTTTAGTTAAGCATTATAGGAACTATCTTATGGCCAAAGCCCACTAGGCTTTGTGGCCCCATGGCCCAAGCTCCCCATTCCTGAACTTTTTATTGTTTCTGTAATGGATCAGAGGAAACAGTTCCTTCTCATACCTTCTGAGAAGGATAATAAACCTGCTATGTGCATGGTAGGATGATACTGCTCCTGCCTTAGGGCATAAAAAAGAAAACCCTAGAATATATTGTCCAACTTAAAAATGAAATCCCAGCTTAAACCTGATATCCTGGAATAGATTTCTTAGCATCTGTCTCAATAGAAATCAAAGTCTGAGCAAATATCTTTCCCTTTTTTAAAATGTTGCTTACGCACGTTATGATGTAACAGATCAAATGTTTGTGTCCCCTCCAGATTCATTTGTTGAAGCTCTAAACCCAAAGGGGTGATATTTAGGAGGTGGGGCCTTTTGGAGATATTTAGGGTTGGATGAGATCATGAGGATGGGGTCCTCACGATGAGACTAGTGCCCTTATAAAAAGAGACACTGAGAGTAATCTCTTTCCTCCTCTCTCCCTGTCTCTCTCCCCCTCCATCTCTCTCTCTCTTTCAGTATTTCTCCCTCCTACTCTCTTTTAATCTATGCCCCGCCCCCCACCTGCCATCTTTCTCCCTCCCTCCTTCCCAAGAAAAGAAGACTATGAATGAATTATCTTCCTGGCACCTTGATCTTGACTTCCAGCCTCCAGAACTATGAGAAATATATTTCTGTTGTTTAAGCTGCCCAGTCTGTGGCATTGTGTTAAGGCAGCCCAAGATGATTAAGGCAGGAGGTAATACTTGTTAAGTACAAACTATGTGTGGGACCCTCTGTCACATTTAATCTTTGAAACAAAACCGGAAGGTAGGTATTAGAGCTCCATTTTGGCAGGAAGGAAAATAAAACTCAGCATCACACAGCTGGTAAATGATGACAGCATCAAATTGCCCTCCACTCCAAGGAAGTTGCATCAGTTTATTTTCTCACTAACAATCTTCATACATTTACTAACCCTTGTAAATAACTCCAACCCTTTAAAAAATTCCTTATAGGTTTATCTCACTTTAAGGTCTTGAGCTCATTGCTTCCTTTTTTGAGCTAATGGTTGAAAATGAGGACAGCTTCTTGAACCATTAAAATATTGGCTTTGATGCTTCCATATCAGCATATATTCGTCTATGTGAGGATTCTTTGGGAAACAGAAGGGTGTTCGGTACTGGTATAGACAGGCAATGGTGCCTTGGCAAGGGAAGGCATCATGTGCAACTTTTAGAGAGAGCTGGAGGGAGGAACATTCTAGGTTTACCTGTCTTATTGCTCACATTGTCCTGAGGGGGTTCTAGATCAGAGGTGATATTAGGGATGCTGAGATTGCTTTGGAATAGTATGGAATGCTTTGGAGTAGTATGTCTCTAATACATTATTAAGTTTTGATTAAAGTCTGCCTACTGGGTGAGGAACTTAGAGGTAGAGCCCCGCAGAATATGAGTCTCAAGATACAAAACAAAAATACAACTGAAGGAATACACATTGATGAAGCCAGGATCCCCCCTGGATCATTTTTTGCCCATTGCTTTCTTGGTAAGTAGTGGCATCAGCCTGAGGCAGTAGGGTAATGTCATGGTGCTGAAGGCTATCTTGGATGGGTAGCCTCTACCAAGATAGGTGACATGTCAAGGTTAGCATAGGTAGGAAGAGGCCAAGCCAGTACTTTAACCTGGTCTCTTTCTCTCTCTCTCTCTTTCAGACTTATTGAGTTATAATTGATGTAAAATTAGAAGATATTTAAAGTATACATTGTCATGTTTTGATATATGTGTATAAATTGTGAAAAGATCTCTCCCATTTAGTTAACACATCCATCATCTTACATATTTTTAAGTTTTATATATATATATAGTAATGTATATATTTTATAATCATGTATATATGTATATATTTGGTAAGAACATTCAACTTCTACTCTCAGCAAATTTTATTTTTTATTTTTATTTTTTTTATTAAATTTTTATTTATTTATGATAGTCACACACACAGAGAGAGAGAGAGGCAGAGACACAGGCAGAGGGAGAAGCAGGCTCCATGCAGGCAGCCCGACGTGGGATTCGATCCCGGATCTCCAGGATCGCGCCCTGGGCCAAAGGCAGGCGCCAAACCGCTGCGCCACCCAGGGATCCCTACTCTCAGCAAATTTTAATTATAAAATACAGTGTTACCAAGTATACTCACTATGCTATACATTAGATCTGTACTCTACTTATTTATTTATTTAACTTATTTATAGATTTTGTTTTTAAGTAATCTCTACACCCAACATGGGGCTTGAACTCACAACCCTGAGATCAAGAGTTGCATGTTTGGGACACCTGGGTGGCTCAGTGGTTGAGCATCTATCTTTGGCTCACAGCGTGATCCCTGGGTGCCCCATCATGGGCTCATTGCGGGGAGCCTGCTTCTCCCTCTGCCTATGTTCCTGCCTCTCTCTCTGTCTCTCATGAATAAATAAAATCTTAAAAAAAAAAAAAAAAAAAGAATTGCATGCTCTACCAACTGAGCCAGCCAGGTACCACATATCCCTACTCATTTTCTTTCTTTCTTTCTTTCTTTCTTTCTTTCTTTCTTTCTTTCTTTCTTTCTTTCTTTTTTTTTTTATGTCCTGGACCCCGCTGCCCCCCGGCCCGCCGGGGAGTGGGGGTGGGGCTACTCATTTTATAGTAAAAAGTTTGTACCCTTTTACCAGCCTCCCCCTATTCTTTCCACCCTCCCCAACCCCCTAGGCCTGGCTTTTCTACTTTATGTTCCAATGAATTTGACTTTCTCTTTAGATTCCACATACAAATGATGCCATGCAGTATTGTTTCTAAACCACTTTTCTACTTTATGTTCCAATGAATTTGACTTTCTCTTTAGATTCCACATACAAATGATGCCATGCAGTATTGTCTTTCTCTCTATAACTTAATTCACTTAGCATTATGCCATCCATGTTGCTGTAAATGGCAGGATTTCTTTCTTTCTCATGGCTGAATAAAATCCATATATATATATATACATATATACATATATATATATATATATATTCCACATCCCATATCTATCTATCTATCTATCTATCTATCTATCTATCTATCCATCCCACATCTTCTTTATCCATTCTTTCGCTGATGGACACTTAGGTTGTTTCCATATCTTTGTAACTGTGAATAATGCTGTAATGAATATGAAAATGCAGATATTTCTTAGATATCCTATTTAACTTACATTTCCTTTGGATATATACCCAGAAATGGGAATGCTGGATCACGTGGAAGTTCTATTTTTAATTTTTTCAGGGTCTTCCATGATGTTATCCATAGTAGCCACATCAGTTTACATTCTCACCAACAATGCTAAAGGGTACCCACATCCTCGCCAACACTTGTTATCTCTTTTTGAGAAGAGCCATTCTAACAGCTGTAATGTTATTTATTGTGGTTTTAATTTGCATTTCCCTAATGATTAGTGACATTGCACACCTTTTCATGTATCTATTGGCTATTTGTATGTCTTCTTTGGGAAAATACCTATTCAGTTCCTCTGCCTATTTTTAAATCAAATTATTTGCTTTATGTCATTGAGTGGGAGTTCTTTATATATTTTGGACATTAACACTTTATCATATACATCATTTGAATTGACTTTTTATTTTTTGATTGTTTCTTTTGCTGTACAGAAGCTTTCAAGTCTGATGTAGTGCCACTTGTTTATTTTCACTTTGGTTTTGGCATCAAATCCAAAAGATCATTGCCAAGATCAATGTCCACTGATGTTTTCTTTTAAGAGTTTTATGGTTTCAGATCTTCAATTTAAGCCTTTAATTCATTTTAGTTGATTTTTGTATGTGGTGTAAGATAGGGATCCAGTTTCATTCTTTTGCATGAGGTTGTCCAGTTTTTTCAACACCATTTGTTGAAGAGACTCTCCCTTCCTTACTGTATATTCTTGGCTTCTTTCTTATTAATTAATTGACCTTACTATATGCATGTTTATTTCTGGGTTCTTTGTTTTCTTGATCTATGTGCCTCTTTTCATGCAAATACTATACTATTTTTGATTATGATAACTTTATAATACAGTTCGAAATCAGGAAATATGAAGCTGAACCTGGTTTCTTTGATTACGAAAACTGTATTCTTTCTACCATGTAATTTTCTAATTTAAATTACTATGTAACTTTCCCCTAAGGAGTTTCTTACTGGCCCCAGCAGCTTTCTTAATTCCCCCATGGTGCAGCTGAGAAATATTTTTTAAGTTTATTTTTTTATATTAAAAATATTTATTTATTTGAGAGAGAGAGAAAGAGCAGGAGGGAGGGACACACATACACACACACACACAGAGAGAGAGAGAGAGAGAGAGAGAGAGAGAGAGAGTCTCAAGCAGATTCCCTGCTGAGTGTGGAGCCTGACCCTGGCCTTGACCACATGACCCTGAGATTATGATCTAAGCTGAAACCAAGAGTCAGATGCTTAACTGACTGTGCCACCGAGACACCCCTTGGAAATATTTTTTTAAAACAGTGATTGAGGAGATCCCTGAGTGGCGCAGCGGTTTGGCGCCTGCCTTTGGCCCAGGTCGCGATCCTGGAGACCTGGGATCGAATCCCACGTCGGGCTCCCGGTGCATGGAGCCTGCTTCTCCCTCTGCCTATGTCTCTGCCTCTCTCTCTCTCTGTGACTATCATAAATAAATAAAAAAAATTAAAAACAAAACAGTGATTGATTTATTCAGGTTTTCTCTTCCACCTTAGGTCAAATTTAATCATTTTTATGATAGGAAATATATTCATTTCATCTAGATTTTCCAATGGATTAGTATACAGTTGTTGTATTCTCATAAGTTCCTTTTATCTTTGACATATGTGTTTCTATGACTTTCACTCATTGCTAATGTGTTTTTTGTGGCTTTGCATTTTTCCTTGATTGATCTTGCAAAAGATTTTTATTATATTCAATTAACAACAAAACAAGAAAAAGTGGGAGTTTGGGGAGTTGATACATACCATCTATTCAATAAATATTTTTTTATGTACTCTATGCCATGTGCTGATCCTCACTAAATGCTGCTGATATGATGCCCCAGTTTATGCCTATTTTCAGGCATAATAATTAACAACACTGCCCTTTACTCTCAAAAGTACATGATCAACCTACTGATGGGTCAGATAAAATTAAAGTTGATATGTACAAGTGGTGGCCTTCACAAGATAAATTTTAGTGGAGTGTTGAAGATGGAAGCTTGGTTGGAAGGGTTTATAAAAATGGAGGACAGCAACTGGAGACAGTGAGAGTTAGATGATTATTTTGGAGAGTTTTGCTATAAGGAGAAGAAATGAGGTAGGAGGCAGAAGAGATGGAGTTGTTTGCTATATTACCCATTTCTGCTTTTATAGTTTTTATTTTTTCTTTCTACTTTATATGGGTTTATTTGAGTTATTTCCTAGCTTCTTAGGTTAATGTATAATGCATTTGAAGCCATATATATCTGTCCATGAACAAAACATTTAGATTCTGATATGGGTGCTTTTATTTTTATTAATTTCCAAATAATTTGAAATTTCAATTTTGACATTGTCTTAAGCAATGAACTATTTAGAAGTGACTTAAAATATCTAGATGCCTGGATTCAACTTTATTTATTTATTTACTTATTTATAAATATTTTATTTATTCATGAGAGACATAGAGAGAGAGGCAGAGACACTGGCAGAGGGAGAAGCAGCCTCCTCATGGGGAGCTTGATGTGGGACTCAATCCCAGGACCCTGGGATCACGACCTGAGCCGAAGGCAGATGCTCAACTACTGAGCCACCCAGGTACCCCTGGATTTAACTTTAAAAAAATTTTAGTGTTAATATACTATGTTCATTGAAGTGGTCTATGTATTTCTATATATCTTTTAAAAAATTTATTGTAATTTTCTTAGTGGCTCTCTGTAGGACCAATTTTTTGCAAATTTTAACTGAGTGAGCAGATTATATATTCTTTGTTGAGTATGAATTCTATGCGTATCTATTAGCATAAGCTTGTTAATTATATTATTTAAGTACTCAGTTGTCCCATCGTAGTGGGAGACTTTAATAGACCTCTCAGATGTGGATTTGCTAATTTCCTTTTGTGATTTTACCAATTTTTCATGTACTCCAAATGATGATAGGAACATTAAAGTTCATGATTATTATATCATCATGATGAATTATTTAACAATGTGAAATGTCCTTTTTAAAACTTGTAATTTTTCTGAGTTTCAATTCTGTTTTGAGTAATATTGATAGTGCTGTTAGTATCTTTTTGTTAATAGTTTCTGGGAATACGTTTTCAAACTTGGAGTAATCACAGCTTTGGCTTTCTGTAGTAAGCTGCACATGGCTGGATTTTTAAAATCAAACCTATTTCACCTTTTATAAAACAAATTTACCCAATTTGTGTTTATCATTATTTGGATGTATTTAGACCTATTCCTGCCATGTCATTTTGTTTGAATTTACCATCCTTTCTCTTGTTTCCCCTTTAGCCTTTTTATGGGTTACTGAGATTTCCTTTGTTCTTTTCCTTTACTAGTTTGAAAACCACACACATTTTTTATTATGCTTCTAGGGGTTATGCTTAACTTTTTATCCTAAGTTGTTAAATTTATATTTTTCTAACGCTTCTGAGGTTACTCACTTTCTACTGATCATTTTTAATGAATCTTCGAATGCTTTTATTTTCCTGAATTCTTCATCAGCCTTGCTGCTTCCATGTTCCACATCCCATGTTGATGTAATCTGAAATTTTGGCACCAAAATTTTGTTTTTAAAATAATCTTTTAATTATATCCCATAGAAAAAAATAGTTGTATTATTTTTCTGCTAACTGCAGTTGGTTGTTAAGTCTTGGATTCATTTTCTTTGTATATTCTCTTATAGTTCTCTAAGTTTTCAGACAGCATCTATTGAGTTGTTAAAACTCTGACTTTCTGGGTATTTGAAAAAAATCTATGTCATTCTCACATTTCAATAATAATATGTCTGAATATAGAAATTTAGATTTGAACTTCTTTGCTTTCAGCAAAGTAAAGATATTGTTCAATGTCTTTTTTTTTTCACCCAGCACTGTTGATGAAACACCTAATGCCAATCTGATTAGATTTACTGTGAATAGTCATTTTCTCACCCTCTCTGGAAGCTTCCACAGCTTCTCTTTATCCTTGTAGCTATTCTCATGCCTAGCATATTGACTGTATATTTAATGTTCTGAACTGTCACTACCTTTGTACATTGCCTTTTGTGTTTTTTTATGTGTTTATTTATTTTAATCCTGCTCTATATTTGGTGGACCGTTTCAATCTGAGGATTTATGCTTTTTCAACTGTGAGAAGAAATTCTATTTTGTTATTTCCTGAGTTTATCTCTCTTCTATCCTCATTATTCTCTATTAGATGCTATGATTTATAGAACTTTCCTCCATGTCTCTTAAGTTTTCACCTTTTTTTCACCTCTTGCTTCATTCCTAGGCTGTCTTCCAGATATCTAATTTCCTTCTCTGCTGGCCCCATTCTTTTATTCCTATCTAGTGAATTTTTTATTTCAGTAATTATGTTTTATATTTCTAAGGTTTGTGTTTGGTTCATTTTATAACAGACAGCTCCTGATGGTGACATCATGCTATACCTGAAGACACTAAATTTGTTGTAAAGTCAATTTCTTATCATTCTATTAATTTTTCATAATTCTTCTGTTGCGTTATTATCTATTTCCATGGTGGCTTCATGCCAGATATTGGTGATTTTCCATATGGGCTCATCTTTGTGGTTTGTATCCCCTGTTTGGACACTATCCTAGTCCCACAGCCAGCCTCAGAGAGGTGTAGAAGTAGCTATTGAGGTCTGTGCACTACAATGGTTTCAGGGAGAATGTGAAAAAGATGGGATGTATGCTGGGTGAGGTATCTTAGAAGCCAATATTCTGGGTGAAGTTGTTCCATCTTGGGGGTTTTCAGGCTCTGCTCCCCGTCAGCATGGCTCCTACCCAAGGATAGACTTGAATGGATGTGGAGGAGGGGAGTGAGCTACACATGGGTGGGTATCCCAGCTTATTTCCTGTCATGGTGCATTGGATCCCTCCTCATAGCGCCTGGCTTCTACCACTTGAAGGCATGAAATAACCTTGGTGATGCTGCTTTCTTCTGTGACATACTTTCCAAAAGGCCCCAGTACAAATTCCAGGCTGCAGTTAACCTCTTCAAACTTATCCTGTGTATTTTTAGATTCTCAGGACTTTTTCATAATTTTTATTAGCTAAAAATGTCTCTTTGAATTTACCGAGTAAGATGTATATTCTCATACTCAAAAAAGAAATTTAAGGCTTAGAGAAGAAGGATAGAGAAGGTTGGGGAAGGAGAGAACATTACCACTGCAGTTGGTTTCCTATTTGGAAGGCAAAGCTTCCACTCTTATGTTGGGTTGTTTGCCTTTTTCTCACTGGTATTAGAGATAGTACGCAATTGTTACCTATGTTGAAAATATTTGTTATATATGCCTTTTAATTTTGTTTAAGGTAACTTCTGAGATACAGAAATTTTACATTTTTACAAAGACAGACCTGTCCATTTTTTCCATTAAGATTTCTAGATGTTGTGTCATGCTCAGGATATCTTCCTAATACATAATTAAAATCTATTTTTATTATAGTGCCTTTTAATATATCATGGTTCAATCTTTTGTGATTAGATACTTCATGTGTAGATATGGATCCATCAGGGTTTTAATTTTGTGTTTGGTGTGAGATTTGGTGTGTGTTCCATCCCCTCCTTTCTAAAATGAAAGTTTTTATTGGTAATGTCCTTCCCTGCTCTGTTAACTTGTCTTAGGTGGGTGGGTGTGCAGGAATGGTTAATATTTTTTAGTGTATAGGTCATCAACCCACCCCATAATGAACCAAACTGATATTTGATGGATTGGACTGTACAATACTCAGAGTTCTTGAACCTTGAGATGAATGCAGTACCTGCCTGGGATTTGGGGTCCTTTCTCTTAGGGAGCAGGTGAGTGTGAAGAAGGGCATGTGTAGATACATGAAGCCAGCAAAGCTGACTGTGGCAGAGAGCACTGTCCACTGAAACAATTTTCCAACGTTCTCCTTGGACAGATAGCTAGAATCCATCTCCCTGCCTCCTTCACTGTAGCTCCGGGTGACTAAGTTGTCTCTAGTGCAATGTGAACAATATTCATGCAAGGCCCATAAAAAGTTCTCATTTGTACTTCTTCATCATTCTTTTTGAAGCTTGGATAAAGGTGATGAGGTTCTAGGAGATGGGGTCAGAAGATCTGAGTATGCACAAAGCCTTGTGGAGAAGAGCTTCCTGCTGACAGGAAATACTTGCCTTGGACTAACACCTAAGTGGGAAATAAGCTTCTTTGGTATCTGCCCAAATAAGACAGGTGATCTGAGTTTCTGGTAGATATGCCATATCAAGTTAGGAAAGTTTCCTTCCATTCTTGGCTTAGTGTTATTGTTTTAATCAGGAGTGGGTATTCAGTTTTATTTGAAAAAATTTGACAACTACTTAATGATAGAGAAGACACTGAGTACCATAGAGACCTGCTGCTTAAATCCCCCAATGTGATAAATCACAATTACATTGAATTTTGATTTAAAAATATTAACATTTTCTAATTTATTTATTTTTGCTTTTATTTTTATAAAGTCTTCCCTTCTACTTTCCTTGGCTTTATTTTATGTTCTTTTTCTAATATCTTGAGTGCTATTAATTTTTTGTTTGTTTCATTAGAAAGGCACTCAGGGCTATGAAGTTTCCTATATTCCACAAGTACTGATTCATAATATTCTTTTATTATTTGCTAAGTGATCTGTTAATTCATAAACTTATTTCTTAAGTGACTTCTTCTTTTTTTTTAAAGATTTTATTTATTTATTCATGAGGGACAGAGAGAGAGGCAGAGACACAGGCAGAGGGAGAAACAGGCTCCATGCAGGGAGCCTGATATGGGACTCGATCCCGGGACTCCAGGATCACGCCCTGGGCCAAAGGCAGGCGCTAAACCGCTGAGCCACCTAGGGAACCCCTGTTAAGTGACTTCTGTAATTAGATCTGACATTGTGTTTTTTATGCCAATCACTGACCAGCAGAATATCTTTCCATTTCTCCATGGATTTTGAAGTGTTCTGGCCCACACTTTTCTTTCTGTAACTCATATAAGGGTAATGAGTAAAGAGCCGGAGCAACCTCACATTCCTCTATAATATGTTTGGTATGTTTGAGGTATGGTTTTATAATAATAAAAGAATAAATAATAATAAAAGAATATTATGAATCAGTACTTGTGGAAAACCATGCAAGTCTCTTTGTAGACAATCTACTTCTTTTTCAATACTAATTGGGGAAAGTGTACATATTGAATATAGTTATATTAAAACTCTTGAATTCTAAAATTATCAAAAATATGAAAGTCTTGAGCAATGAAAATCATTGTATTCATGTCTTTAAATATTTTAATGGCTATATATAAAAATGAAGTCTCTTATTTATATGACATGGTGATATATGTTTCTTTCTTATCTTTATCTTTAGAATTCCTTGCTGAAAAGAAACTTAGTATGACCATAAAATAACCTTTCTATGATTTGTTATGGAGATTTAAACGTGCATTTCTTTTGTCTCCTCTGATCATCTTATTATTAAAACCAAAGCTACATTTTTTTTAAAGCTACATATTTTTATGCATGGTGAATTTGTTCTTTAGGGGGCTACCAAATATCATTTTGGTCTATATTATTGCAGTTTAGAATATGGACTCTGGTGCCAACATTTATTTGCTCTGTGACACTTGACAGGTTTCTTACTCTTTCTCTGCTTCTCTTTCCTCAAATGTAAACTGCGGTCCCTACCTCATAGAAGTTTCCCAAGGATTAAGAGTTCAAAATCTAAGTTCTTAGGACAGTCCTGGGGACAATGTTAATTCTGTGCACTTCAGCTATTTTTATTATAATCTAGAAGCAATCATAGCTACCCTCTCTAAAAACCTTTTTTTTTCCCCCTTGATTTTCTTCTCATTATTAAAGGGCCCTTTATGTTTAAGGGACATTATATAAACTGTCACCATCTCATTACAAACCCAGTAATATAGTAGTATTATGCCATATATATGAGAAGCTAAGTGGGTGAAATAATTTTCAAATTCACAAGGTAGTACGTAACAGAATTGGCATTTGACCTTATGTCTGTCACTAAAGTCCACCCTCCTTCCCATTATATCACTCAGCCTGATGTCACCACTCTCTATACAATCCACAACGATACCCTTTTTCTGCCATTACCAAACAAGTGCTTCATCTTTTTTGGTACACCAAAAAGTTTGTGCTTATAGCACCAAGGTAGTACCTCCGCAGCTTGTTTAAGACTTTAAATAGCCCAGCCTTGACCTGGAGTAATGATCACACTGTTCTTGCCTGATGCAGGACATTTAGTCTTTAGCACCATAGAGAGGAGAATGCAGACATTAATGGTTTACTGCTGCTTATCTCAGTTGACCCCAGGTAATTTGTCAATCAATACCTAGCCTTTTGATTTTCTCTGTGCCATCCCTCCCAGTCCCAAATTATTCCCATTCCGCAATCCCTGCAATTCAAATGGGTGTTGAAGATCCTAATCTCTAGTTCTCTGGGCATGAAGGCACAACACAGTATTGCATGAGATTCCTGGATTTTATGCAGAAACAGGAGGAAAATGGGTGCTTTCCAAGGTAGAAAGAGGAGGGGTTGTTGCTCGAAAATACTTCCTAGGCCTGAAAATAATGAAGGTTTTGATTATGTCCATTCAGAGACCTATACCCAGTCTCGGTCTGTGCATCCATGAAGCCGGCATTCTGTGGTCATTCTGATCCTGCACACTCACTACCACCTCCTCCCTTCTCTCAGAGCAGCCTCTGCTCACAGAGTGCTGTCCATTAGGCTGGATTGTTTTATATAGTGTCCAGTCAATCCAATCTTTTCTTTTATATTTGTATCCCCCATATCGTCTGCTGAGTGGGAGCCATGTAGCAACTATCATTTTCTTTTTTTTCATTGTGGTAAAATATACATGACCTAAAACTTACCATTTTAACCATTTTTTAGCATAGAGTTCACTGACATTAATTTACATTAATTTGCAACTATCCCCACCATCCATCTCAAGAACTTGTTCATGATCCCAGACTGAAAAATCTATTCCCATTAAACAACAACTTCCCATTATTCCCCTCCCCCAACCCCTGCAATCAGCATTCTACTTTCTGTTTCCATGAGTTTGACTACTCTTATGTAAGTGACACCAGTCATACAATCTTTGTCCTTTTGTGTCTGCCTTATTTTACTTAGCATACTGTCTTTGGGGTTCATTCGTGTTGTAGTATGTGTCACAACTTCATTCTTTTTTTTTTTTTAAAGATCTTATTTGAGAGAGAGAGAGAGAGAGAGAGAACATGAGTGGGGGTACAGACAGAGGGAGAGGGAGAAACAAACTCCCTACTGAGCAAGGAACCTGATGTGGGGCTCCATCCCAGAACCCTAAATTTGTGACCTGAGCCGAAGGCAGTACTTAACTGACTGAGCCACCCAGGTGCCCTAGAACTTCATTCCTTTTTAAGTCTGAATATTATTCCATTATATGCATATAGTACATTTTGCTTGTCCATTCATTCATGGTGGACATTTGGGTTGTTTCCACTTTTTACTACTGTGAATAATGCTGCTATAAATCTTTGTGTGCAAATGTTTGTTTGAATCCCTGCACTGAGTTCTTTGGGGCATATACTCAGTAGCAGAATTATTGGATCATATGGTAATTCTGTGTTTAATTGTGTGGAGGAGGCACCATAATATTTTCCAGTGTTGCACCATTTTCCATCCTCACCAGCAATATACAAGGCTTCCCTTTTCTCCACATCCTCTGAACATTATTTAACCATTATTCTTCAGACTTAATCCTCATGACATGTGAATAATTATTACTCTATCTAGCATCTTTATTGTACTTCACAGTTGACAGGTTTTTTTTTTTTTTGCATATATTAGCCTTTAGAACCTTTATAATGAACTTTGCTTTAGGTATTATATTTATATTACAAAAGCAGAAATTAGAATTCAGAGGTGTTGCAAGATCACCCAAGATCACAAAGCTAATATACAGAAAAATCAAACACAACAACTTTATTCCTGATTCTTTTTATTATTTGGAGAATTAATCAGTCTATGTTCTTTGAGATTCTTCCCTGCATGCTCTGTTCACTGGAATCAAGGCAAAAGGAACGCTCACACGCTGAGAATAGATTCCAAAAAAAGGTTATCTGCTATTCTCCCATATGTCCTAAGGTATTAAAGAAAATAAATGGCTTCAATAAGTGGCAGGAAGGATTTAGGTTAGATATTAACTGGGTAGCTGATGTTGGTGAGACGTTGAAAAAGATTACCAAAGGATACTTTGAGATAATTAAAGTCCTGAAAAATGCTATGGGTTGGATTCCATCCCAGTACATGCTTAAGGGTATAGGAAGTGATTCAATGAATCCTTGCTAATTATTTGAAAGCAGGGGGATAAACAGAATGTCCTCATGTAGTTTCTATGAGTGAGTTTTCTGATTCTATAGCAAAGATTCTACCAAATGCATCTGTACTACTCAGGAATGGTGTTCTTTGGCGTTTGGGGATAGATCTTTGTTTTCTTGACCCCTTCATTCTGGATCTCTGGAGAATGAAGACTCCCTCACTCAATTCCATTTCAGACCCTGAGCTGGCCAGAGCTTCAGAGGAGTCGTCTGATGTGACCTGACTCACCAGGGGTCTTGAGCTACTACTGGGGCAATTGTCTTTCTACACCACTGTTGATTTGGTTTCACTCTGTTCCTCATTGAGGTTTGAAGGAGATGCAGTTGTGTCCTTAGATTAAAGGGAACAGTCTTAGTGGGCTTATGGGTTGTCAGTGCTGTAACATAAAGAAGGGACAAGGTAGCTGGTTTAAAACAGTAAATAGCACAGCTTTTCCAACAGGCCAGCACTGTTGACATGGAGTAGTAATCACACTGCTCCTGCCTGATGCAGGACACCCAATCTTTAGGACCACTGAGCAGAGGAGAACTAGAATGTAGAGCAGGGGATCTTGGTGGTGACCCCATCCAACCAACTCTGTAACTGTGCAGATGACAAGGCCAGGAGAGGTGTCAATTATTTTTCTTTTACATTTTAGAGTTGAAAATTGAAGAATGCAATGGAAAGCAAGATGAACAAGGCAAGGGTATGTAGCCATCAATTCCAGATCCATGGAGCCATTATTTGTAAGTAGATCTGACTTTACAGGGTCTGCAGCGTTTACAGGACAATTAAAGAATACTCCAGACCAAATATCACCTCAATAAACACGTAGAATTAAGGACAACAGAACCTGGTTTAGCACTAGCTCATCTTGCTTGTTGCCAGACCTCCCTTCCTTCTAAGCCTGGATAACTTCACATGATATTAGGAAATACCCTCCATAGATCGGCCTCTTTACTTCTGCAGGGAAGTCGGCATCTTCTGTAGGAAGCCCTAATCAGTGCAAGATCAACACAAATCCACAAACCTTAATCATTCTGTTTTCACCCACTTTAGATTGCTTTCTCTCTAATTTAATTGCTTGAATTTCAGTGTCTGTGATAAGAACTCAGGGGTAATAGCACGCACCTCTGGAATCCCTCTACTGGTTATGGGCTGCACCCTGCAGTATTTGGCCAGTTATGAGTGCAAGGTTTTCCTGGCACTGCCAGGATCTGTATAGAGAATATCATGCTATGCACACTCCCTTGAAGATGGCTTGATTTCACAATTTTTCAGACCTATTGTAATCTCCTCTTGTTTCAAAGAAGATCCCTGTCCAAGTATGCTTTGATGTTTTATGTTGTAAGTTGCAAAATTCAGAATTTAAACATCATAAGTAGAAATCCACAGTTTTCTTTCTTATTCTGTAAGATTTAGCATATTAGTTTTTCTTTAATCACAACAGAGCATGGTGAACAAAATGTATTGTGGTGGATTATGGAAGTATTTTCCTTTTTCACTGTACTGTTTGCCTGAAATTAATATTATACTCTATGTTAACTAACTGGAATTTCTATAACTTAAAAAATTCTTATACAGTGAAAATATATTATATTTATGAATCAGATAAATGTTTTAAAGAATCCTTCTAGGTGTCGTAGGAGTCGGGGGGCCTCTGAGGGGTTTTGTGATGTTGGTTCTTAGTTACTCCCTCACTTCTATGATGAAGTGAAACACCATGACTTCCAGGCTATTGGCTACATTGAGGTTTTATGGCTTTATGAAAGATCTAAATTCATCATCATTAAAAATGTATCTGTAAGAGTCTGGGGAATGTTTCTGATACTAGCTTTATTATTTCAAAACCCTAGATTTGGAGCTGGAATGTGCCAAGAGATTTCTACTTGAGTTAAAGGGAAAGCAGGTGGTCTTCCAGGAGGGGAGGAGGCGGGGGGATATTATGAACACTCCTGTGGTTTCTACGTCTTCAGTATTTTCCTCAGTGTGACTAACTAAAATGGTCTTTGTTCTTTGTTCCAGAGTTAGAGACATCCCTGCCACGCGGCACATAGATTTATAACTCTGAGCAAAGGTTTCAACAAATACGATTTCTTCACTCCAAAGTTCATCTATGTGTGCTCCCTGAAATAAAGAACAGAGCATTTCTGTCTTCTGGTCTCTAATCCCAGAAGCCTTGGCAGGAGAGGCAGGTGGAGTTCCAAAAGGTCTTCTTATAGCTCTGGAGATAATGACTGGCTCAAACAAGTTGGCGCCGCATGGGGGGACACCCATGGACCTTATTTATCTCTCTTTCTCTCTCTCTCTCTCTTTTTTCAATCTGACATAGAGTCTGCATTGACACAGGCAGTCCAGAAAAAAGAAACTGTGTGTGTTATACCTTTTACTTAAGTGGGATAAATGGAAAGATCATAACTGAAAGATTTGTTGGAATCACACTTCTTATCCAGACAATCCATTGTCATTTTGCAATTCAAAAGTTCTACTCAGAGGGGTTAAAAAAAAAGGGACAAAACTTGGGATTAGGTTTAATGACTTGGAACATGCAAGGACCATAATTAAATTTCTGAGTCCATATCTTGGATGTGGATATGTGGTTGGAGATACACATCAGACTCTTCAATGGCTATATTACCCTGCTCCCACCACGCCCCCTTCCATGAAGATGGGCAACAGGGATGGTGCTTTAATTCTTTCATAACTGTCACTAAACAATTTGTTTCTTTAACATCTCACATAGATGGCTGGAATCTATGTGAAGCTCCCAGGGTTCCAGACTGGGTAAGTGCAGTTCAAATGTCCCAAGTCCATGTGACAATGTTTTTTGAAAAAATATTTGACTTGAAGCCAAAGCAATGACACTAAATCCACTCCAGGGCACAATTTTGAATAAGGCATCAATTTTGGAGCCGAGCCCAAATACTAATGGAATTTAGCATTACATTACAATCTGACTTACCACAGGTCTTACAGCAGAGTCCAGGTATGGTAATCTTTGAATTACCTAACCTGGGAAGGAGCCAAGTGGCCTATGGAATACCTGAAAATGAAACACTACCAGTGGTGGGAAAGTATGCCAACCTTAGAAACTCTGTGAAGACACCCATGAAAACTGAGAACCACACTGATGCCAACGTCTTGGCTCTTTTTTTTTATTTTTTTAAGATTTTATTTATTTATTTATGAGAGACAGAGAGAGAGAGAGAGAGAGAGAGCTAGAGACACAAGCAGAGGGAGAAGCAGGCTCCATGCAGGGAGCCTGACGTGGGACTGGATCCCTGTCTCCAGGATCAGGCCCTGGACTGAAGGCAGCGCTAAACTGCTGAGCCACCTAGGCTGCCCCAATGTCCTGGTTCTTATGAAATTTACTGTGTTGTGATGAAAGAAGATAAAAAGTAACAATCATATATATATATATGTATATATATATATATTTTTTTAATTGAAGCTCGATTTGCCAACATATAGTATAACACCCAGTGCTCATCCCATCAAGTGCCCTCCTCAGTGCCTGTCACCCAGTCACCCCATCCCCCTGCCCGCCTCCCCTTCCACTACCCCTTGTTCACTTCCCAGAGTTAGGAGTCTCTCATGGTTTGTCACCCTCTAATTTTTCCCACTCATTTTCTCTCCTTTCCCTTATGATCTTTTTCACTATTTCTTATATTCCCTGTATGAGTGAAACTATATAATGATTGTCCTTCTCTTGTTGACTTACTTCACATAGCATAATACCCTCCAGTTCCATCCACGTCGAAGCAAAAGGTGGGTATTTGTCCTTTCTAATGGCTGAAAAAAATAACAATCTTACATAATTTGAAGCGGTATATTAAGGGTATATCCAGCAACACAGAAGAGGGATGTAATTACCAAGCTAGATGATGAGGGCCAGGGAAGGCTGGCACTCTATCTAGTTATAAGAAATTCAGAGTACAGTTAATGCATTTTGTCTTGAGGATGACACTTGTCCTCCCAATAATTCAGACTCTTGCCAGAACCATTCCTAAGGACTTAGCTTTTCTCATAAATGCTCTAAGTATTTGTTCGTCTGTATCCTCAGTGAATGGAAGAGAGGTCAGAAACATGTCACTGCTTTGTAACCTAAGATCTTCAGCCTTGTCTACTGAATGAGTAACTGAATTAATATTCCTCCCTACACAATTTTCCTTTAAGAAGCCTATTCTTAAAAAAATAAAAAATAAAAAAAGAAGAAGAAGAAGAAGCAGCCTATTCTTTCCTGCCTTACAATCTGAGCCCCTACTTCTCTGGACATCATTCTCTACCTAACTACTTAGACAAACTGTTTAATTTCCCTCGACATTCTTTCTTCTGGACAATAAAAGCAAAATTGCCTTAGTTAAGCATTTTTCTTTTTCTTTCTTTTTTTTTTTTTTTTGGTTTATATGATGAAAAATTTTACCTCATTTGATATTTTCTGTTTTCCTTTCCTCTTCTGCACACTTCCAGGAGGCCTCCTGAGTGGTCCATGCTCAAGCTTCATAAGTCTGGCAGTCATTTTTAGTACCAGCTCTTGCTTTATAATGGAAAACCTAGAAATGTTTCATGTCTTTTCTTTTTTTTTTTTTTGAAATGTTTAATTTCTTGTAAAGTGTTCTGAATCAGATGAGCTGAGAGTCAAAGAACAGGCTTTATCTGGGGTTACTTAGAGAACTCAAAGCCCTAAAAGTAAATGTCCTCTTAGAATTACCTGACAGAGCTGTTTATCTTCCATGACTTAGTACTTTAATCCAGTACAGGGTCTGACTGAACTGACTTGTGACAAAAGGATAGACTAGGATATCTCTTATCCCTTTATCTTTTCTCATTGGTAATGTTCATGAATCCATTATTCCTATGGACTAGAGAGGACCTCAGAAATTACAAGATTGGGTCATTTTAGTTGCAGGCTGGGGTTATGCAGAATATCCTCTGAATGAATTCACTGTCCTGCAGTGGGGCTCGTAGAGTGGAAGAATTTGTTGTTGAGTAAGGGCCAGGCTTAACATTTTTCAGCCTGAGTTTGGAGGTAATGCAGGGTCACTTCAATTATCTTGGAAATGAGAGTGCTAGTAAACAGTGGAGAGACCATTTTGGAATAAGATAATAACATTATCAAAAACTACTTCCAGTTTGTAATAAGTATTATGCACCAGTTGATGTTATCATGCAGGTTTTCTTGTTAGATCTGCTTATAGAGTGAATTACACCAATATAGTGAATTACACCAATAGAGTGAATTACACCAACAGAGGTTTTAACAACTCTGTTGACATACAATTCCCAAACCATACAATTCACCCTATTAAAGTGTATAATTCAATAGATTTAGTATAATCACAGAATTGTACAGCCAGCATCACATCTAATTTTAGAACATTTTCATCCCACCAAAAAGAAACTCCATAACCATTAGTTATCATACATCCTCATTTCACACCAGCCCTAGACAACTGCTAAACTACTGTCTGCCTCTATTGATTTGCTTGTTATAAACCTTTCATATGAGTGGACTCATATAGTATGTGGTCTTCTGTGACTGGCTTATTTAATTTAGCATAGTTTTAAGGTTCATCCTGTTGTAGAATATATCAAGGCCACATTCCTTATTATTGCCAAGTAATATTCCATTGATAGATATACATTTATTTATTCATTCATCAGTTGTTAGACTGATTATTTCCACTTTTTGGCTATTATGAATATTGCAGCTATGCAGTGTTATTTACAAAAGCCAATATATGGAAGCAATTTGACTGTCCATGGACAGACGAATGGGTAATGAAGATGTGGTGTACATATGGCAGCTATAACAAAAGAAATCCAGCCATTTGCAATAACATGAGTGAACTTCAAGGTATTATGCTAAGAAAAATAAGTCAGACAGAGAAAGATAAATTCTATATGATCTCATATATATGTGGAATCTGAAAAACAAAGGAAAAGAAAATAAATGTGTTGCTTACCAGAGGTGGAGAAGGGATTTGATAAAAGTGGTCAAAAGGTATAAACTTTAGTTATAGGATAAATAAGTACTATGAATGTAATGTACAACTTAATGACTATGATTAATACCTATATATGGTATATATGGAAATTGTTAGAATAAATGCTGAGTTCCCATTATAAGGAAAATAAATTTCTTTTTTTCTTTTTTTTTGTATTTATATGAGATGATAGATGTTAAGTAAACTTACTGTGGTAATCATTTCACCTTTTATGTAAGTCAAATCATTGTGCCATATACCTTAAACTTATACAGTGCTGTATGTCAATTATACCTCAATAAAACTGGAAAAAACAATGCAGCTATGAACATTCATGTTTAAGTGTTTGTATGGACATATGTCTTCATCTTCCTTGGGTATACATCTAGGAGTGGAATTGCTGGGACATATGGTAACTTTGTGTTTAACTGCTAAGAATTGACAAAAACCAGACAGCAATGGAATATTTTCCCTAAGAAAATGTTAAGGACTGACAATAAAATTAGATCAAGATTGGGACTGAAGGGGGTTATCCCCAGTTAGATTGCTTTAAGTATCACAATCTGGATATAAAGGGTAGTAATAAAAAGTATTTCCTAGACAACACTTAGAAAAGCTGCAAGTAAAGTTTCCATTAGTCATAACTTCCCAAGAGATTTTTCTGACTTAGACAGGGAGGTAGGTAGATTTTCTATGTTTTTTTTAAAGATTTTTTAAATTTATTTATGAGAGACAGAGAGACAGAGAGAGAGAGAGAGAGAGAGAGAGAGAGGCAGAGACACAGGCAGAGGGAGAAGCAGGCTCCATGCAGGGAGCCTGATGTGGGACTTGATCCAGGGTCTCCAGGGTCAGGCCCTGGACTGGAGGCAGCGCTAAACTGCCAAGCCACGGGGGCTGCCCTAGAATTTCTATTCATGTAAATTATTTCTACATGACATGTCTCAAAGTACTTAGGGAAGACATTGTATAGATTTCACTGCCTGGAGTCAGATCTGAATCTTGTAAAACTGTGTTGTCCAATATGATAGCATTAGTTATATGTGGCTTTTACAATTAAATTAGTTAAAATAAAATAACATTTAAAATTCAAGTCCTTAGCTGTACTAGCCACACTTCAAGTACTCAATAACCACATGTGACTTGTGGCTACAATGTTGGACATTGCCTTCATTGCAGAAAGTTCTATTAGGGTTGTTCTAAAGCAGTGGTTCTTAAATGGATTGTGATTTCAGCCCCCAGAGAAATCTGGGAATGTCTGGAGATATTTTGTTTTTTGTTTTTTGTTTTTACAACTTGCAGAAGGGAGGGTGCTACTGGTATCTACTGGGTAGAGGCCAGGGATGATGCTAAATATCCTATAATGTACGGGACAGCATCCACAACAATTAATTATCCAAAAATGTCAGCAGTGTCTAGTTTGAGAAAACATCCTGCACAATAACGTCCAAACCTGGCTAGCACTTCTAAAGAATCACCTGTTAGGCTCTTAAAAAAATCCATGTGCATGAGCTCTACCCCTGAGATTCTGATGAAGGATGTATGAAGAGAATCCAGGGATCTATATTGTTCAAGAGCTTTCCAAGTGATTCTTCTGATTGACCAGATCCAAAAATTATTGTGAGAAAGTAGACTGACTCTCAGCTCTTAATTCAGACAAAAATCACCTGGTAAACATTAGGAGTACTCTCAGAATAGATTAATGGCTCCAAGGCCATTACCTCGTCTGTTTAATTTCTTCAATTCCCTCTCAATTAATGGGGTCATTAAGCACTTAAGACTTACCTTAATTTCTCTCCTTTTAAAAAATTCTTTCATTCTGTGTAAATCCAGTTTGCAAATGATTACATCTTGTTAATTATTGTATACTTACTGTTTACAAACAGAACAACTGACCTAGAACATGTTTGGCAGCTGTCTTTGTTTGCTGGTGTTTAATGGGAAATAGCTGAGCAAACAGGCACACTGGCCCTGTAGGTGGTGTGGCACATGTCATCGCCCATTGCTCAGCTACCAACTAAATACATGGAAGTGGGATTTCATTTTGAGTGGTTTGAAGTTGCACACTTTGAAATCATTATGGTTCTGCTGAACTTAGAAAAATAAAATATAAAAATGAATTAATTTTAGCTTTGAGACTTTTTTTTCCCCATTTCCCATCATTCTGTAATAAATGACAAAAAAAGAACAGTCCTTGATCTTAAGCTAGTCTAAAGGTAGTAATGGGGGCAGCCCGGGTGGCTCAGGGGTTTATAGCTCAGCGCCTGCCTTTGGCCCAGGGTGTGATCCTAGAGTCCCGGGATCAAGTCCCACGTCGGGCTCCCTGCATGGAGCCTGCTTCTTCCTCTGCCTGTGTCTCTGCCTCTCTCTCTCTCTCTGTCTCCCATGAATAAATGAATAAAATCTTAAAAAAAAAATAAAGGTAGTAATGGAAAATGAGACCTAAACACAAGTACCTGAGAATAGGTGTTAAACATTATAAGAGGGTAACATTTGAAAGGAAGAGATCCGGGGATCCCTGGGTGGCGCAGCGGTTTGGCGCCTGCCTTTGGCCCAGGGCGCGATCCTGGAGACCCGGGATCGAATCCCACATCAGGCTCCCGGTGCATGGAGCCTGCTTCTCCCTCCGCCTGTGTCTCTGCCTCTCTCTCTCTCTCTGTGACTATCATAAATAAAAAAAAAAAAAAAAAAAAAAAAAAAAAAAAGGAAGAGATCCTTCTGGCTGGAGAGAGCTGGGAAATTTTCATGGAAGTAGCAGCACCTTTGGCTTTACCTTTACCCATTCAATATGTTTGCTGGTTCCTACCTCATGCTAGGTCCACCATATTAGGAGCCAGGGATAAGTAGGCACAATCTTCCTATTTATGGGATTTTGTTTCCTGGAGGCTAATCAGTCAGCCAGCAATTATTTATTGTGTGCCTACGGTGAGCCAAGCATCCAGACAGGTGACGATGATTCCAAGGGATCAGTGTTAAGATAGGGGAAGGACATGGTACAGTCCATTACAGGCTGGATTTTAATCACACTGAATTCTTTCTGAGCAGAGATAAATCTCTGACCTCACTTGCAAGGGCGGTATCACAGGGCTCTCACTTGCCCTCAGTGATAATTTAATCTGATAATTTGATCACGCAGCAGTATCTGCTTGCTGACATGCTGCCATTATCTGATGGATCACTAGGGTTGACTGGCATCTTTCAAAAAATCAGTGCCGAAGTGTAATTAAGAAATCACTGACCTGGGGATCCCTGGGTGGCGCAGCGGTTTAGCGCCTGCCTTTGGCCCAGGGCGCGATCCTGGAGACCCGGGATCGAATCCCACGTCGGGCTGCCGGTGCATGGAGCCCGCTTCTCCCTCTGCCTGTGTCTCTGCCTCTCTCTCTCTCAATCTCTCTGTGACTATCATAAATAAATAAAAATTGAAAAAAAAAAAAACTAAAAAGAAATCACTGACCTGATCCTCAGTTTATTAATACCTCTGAGGAAGTTTTCTGAGAGAACTAATATGTATTGACTTTTGTTTGTAAATCTGGAAGCTGTATCAGTTGTGAGATTCCTTAGGAATATGATTCTCAGATAGTACACTTTGTGGTGTGAAGTTTAAAGTCTGGCTGGCTTTATTCAATTTCAAAAATGATGTTAAATTGTAAAACATTTCAAACATATCAAAAGTACAGAAAATAATATAACAGATACCTATATGTACTCCCCATAATGCCTGAAAGATCCAAGGGGTAGTGGAAGGGGGGTGGGTGGGGAGATGGAGTGAGTAGGTGACGGCACTGAGGGGGGCACTTGATGGGATGAGCACTGGGTGTTACATGTTGGCAAATCGAACTCCAATAAAAAATATATTAAAAAATGCCTGAACGATCATGACATTTTGCTTTTTTTTTCTCTTTTGCCTTCAGTTCTGTCTTTATTATTTTCTCTGGGACATAAATGAAATTAAACATTAAAGATATAGCTAAAGTTCCCCTTGCACCTACCACCCATTCTTTCAGGCTTTCTTCCTGCCAGGGGAAACCAATATTTTGAAGCTGATAATTTAGCATTCTAATTCTCATGTACTGAATGAGCATTTATAATAAAAATTTTAATTGAAAAATTAAAAGTTTTTCTGTATGTGTAAGTATGTATAAATAATGCCTACTATTGTTTGCTTAATGTTTACACAAATGTACGATATTGGATAGAGCGTTTTGCAACTTATTTTAATTCAAAGTTATATTTTCAAGATATTTAGGTATATGTAGATTCAGTTCATTTATTTTCACTGCTGGACAGGAATCCATCCATTTCACTTTACCTGTAGTTCAGATCTCCCTTTCCTGTAATAGTGTCTATGTGCCTTTTCTTGTTTTTTCTTGATTGATTCTGCAAGAGATCTGTCATGTTATTAATTTTTTCAAAGATAGGTATTTATTAATGTATCTATTTATAGGAATTTATTGTTTTTTTCTACTGTTAATTCTGGTTCTTTATTAGTTTTGAAGGTCTAAAAGGTTCTATCTTTAATTTTTGATAATTTTATTGAAGTCCAATTCATATACTGTAAGATTCATTGATTTTAAATATACAATTCAATGAGTTTTGACAAATGCACACAGTGGTGTCACCACAAACACAATCAACAACATTTCTATTGCCCCCAAAAGTTCTCTCATGCCATTTTACAGTCCATTCCTTGCCATCTACTCATGAGCCCTGTCAATTACTCATCTACTTTCTGTTGTTAAAGTTCTACTTTTTCTAAAATTTCACGTGTTCCTATTTCATTTAGGATAATGCTGTTGTGATATATCCATGTTGTTACCTGTTGGCAGTAGTTTGTTTTTAATGCTAAGTAATTTTCCATTTTCAAAAATGACTCTCTTTTGTTCCATTGATCCATGTATCTACATCAATCACTGTCTTGATTAAGGTAACTTTATAGTTTCGGTCTTATAATCTGGTAAGATAAACCTTCCAATTTTATTTATTTTTTTAAGCCTATTGTGAGTTTGGCTGGGATTGTGTTAAATCTATAGATCAATTTGAGGAGAAATGGCATCTTAACAAAATCAGAACCATGGACTATCTCATCACTTATTTAGATCTTTAATTTTTTTTTTCAGAAACAGTTCACAATTTCCAGTATCTAGGTATTGCATATATTTTGTTAAATTTATCTCTAAGTATTTCATATTATTGATGCTATCATAAATACTATTTAAAATTTCAAATTCTGGGAAATCCCTGGGTGGCTCAGCGGTTTAGCGCCGCTTTCAGCCCACGGCGTGATTCCGGAGTTCCGGGATCGAGTCCCACATTGGGCTCTCTGCATGGAGCCTGCTTCTCCCTCTGCCTGTGTCTCTGCCTCTCTCTCTCTCTCTGTCTCTCATGAATAAATAAATAAAATATTTAAAAAAATAAAATTTCAAAGTCTAATTGTTCAATGCTAATATACAGAATTGACTTTTTTATATTGACTTTGTGTTCTGATGCCTACCAAACTTGATTTTAAAAATTCTTATTAGGGATCCCTGGGTGGTGCAGCGGTTTGGCGCCTGCCTTTGGCCCAGGGCGCGATCCTGGAGACCTGGGATCGAATCCCACGTCGGGCTCCCTGCATGGAGCCTGCTTCTCCCTCTGCCTGTGTCTCTGCCTCTCTCTCTCTCTCTCTCTCTCTCTCTCTCTCTCTGTGACTATCATAAATAAATACAAAAAAAAATAAAAATTCTTATTAGAATCACCACCCTTTTTCTTGACCTTATGAGGAACACATTTAGTCTTTTATCATCAAGTATGATACTAGCTATAGATGCTTTTTATCAAGTTGAAGAAGTTTCTCTCTATTCCTAGTTTGGAATTTTCGTCATGAACAGGAGATGAATTTTGTCAAATGGATTCTCTGCCTTTATTAAGATAATTATATGGTTTTTCTACTTTAATTTATTACTTTGGTGAATTACATTGACAGATTTTTAAATGTTAAATCAACTTTGCATTCTAATGAAAAATCCCATGAGGCATTTTTCCTTTATGTGTTTCTGGACTTGCTATGTTAATGTTTTGTTAAGGATTTTTGCATTCATGTTTTTGAGGGATTTTGGTTTGTAGTTTTTTTCTAATGGCTTTACCTGTTGCGGGTACTAGGGTAATGCTTACCTCAAAAAACAAGTTGTGAAGCATATTCTCCTCTTTATATTTTTGAATTTTGAATTTTCTTTTGGGGCAGGTTTTTAATCTACAAATGCAACTTATTTAAATGGTCTGGGGCTAGCCAGGCTATCATTTTCTCTTGAATGATCTTTGGTAGTTTGTCTTTCAAGGAATTTGTCAATTTTATCTAAATGGCATAAATTGCTCGTAATATTCCTTTATTTTAAAATATGTAGCATCTGTAGTGTTGTCCTCTCTCTAATTTCTTTTTTTTTTCTCTCTCTCATTCTTATTTGTGTCTTCCTTCTTTCATGTTTGATCAGTTTGACTGGCCCGAGTCAGACTTTTGATCTGAGTTTTGTCACTTTTAATTGGTCTTTCCAATGAACCAGGTTTTGGTTTCACTGATTGTTCTTTGTTATTTTTTTCTATTTTATTGACTCCTGCTCTGATGTTTATTTTTTCCTTCCTAATGCCTATGAATTTAATTCATTTAATTCACTTTTTTATGATCTTAAAGTAAAATTTTATAACAATAAATCAAGAGCATTTAATAATATAAATTCCCCTCAAAGCACTGCAGTGGTAGTGACTCATACATTTTGATATGGTGCTTGGTAATTTTCATTTAATTCAATGTACTTTCTAATTTTCCCCATAATTTCTTTAGCCCTCAGTTATTTAGAAATGTGTGTTTAATTTCCAAATACTTAGAACTTTCCCAAATATCTTTTTGTTGATTTTTAATTTAACTCTACTGTGGTCATAACATACTTTTTGGGATTTATTCTTTTAAATTTATAGAGCTTGTTTTGTGATCCAGAATATAGCTTATGTTGGTAAATGTTTTGTGTGCACTTGAAAAGATGATGCATTCTGCTGTTGCTAGGTGGAATTTTTATAAATGGCAAATAGGTCAAGTTGATTGATGATAATGGTCAGGTGCTCTATACCTTTACTGATTTTCTTTTCACTTTGTCTATTACTGTTAAAATCTCCAACTAAAATTATGAATTTGTCCATTTGTCCTTTTATCTCTTAACAGATTTTGCTTCAGATATTTTGAAACTTATTATTTGGATACACATTAAAGAATGTTATGTCCTTTTAATGAATTGACTCTTATATCATTATGCAATTAACTTCTTTACCCCTTGTAATGTTCTTTGCTCAAAATCTGGTTCCTCTGATATTCCTATGCCACATTAGCTTTCTTTGGATTGTGCAGGTATAGTGCATATTTTTCCATCACCTTACTTTAACCTTTGTTTTTATATTTGAAGGGAGTTTCTCTTAAACAGCATATAATTGACTTCTGCATATAATCGACTTTTGTTTTCTTTTTTTTAAGATTTTATTTATTTATTCATGAGAGACACACGGGGGGGAGGGGGCGCAGAGAGAGGCAGAGGGAGAAGCAGGCTCCATGCAGGGAGCCTGACGTGGAACTCAATCCTGAGACTCCAGGATTAGGCCCTGGGCTGAAGGCAGCGCTAAACCGCTGAGCCACCAGGGCTGCTCTACTATTTGTTTATGTTCCATACTTCTGGGTTTTTTTCTCCTTATTTTCCTGATTTTTCTTGCATTTTTCTTACTGGTCTTAATTAGAATTTTCATGATAGATTAGAATTAGAATAGATAGATGGAATGATAGAATTTTCGTGGTAGATTAATTGCAAAAAAATCTCTCATCTTTATACCTTCCTGAATCACACACTTTGCAAATTGACTCTGAAGATCTGGCCATCAAGTGGAAGAGTTTATTTCTCTCCCTCTTGAATCTGGGCTGGCCTTGTGAATCACAAGGTATATGTATTTTATCCCTTCAATTTCAATCTCTGTATATGGTGCTCCTTGGGTTTGTATTTTGTAAGTCTCATATAACTGGATTTTATTTTATTCTTTAATATTGCCTATAGTTATGGTCGTAATTTTACATTTTAAATAGATAAAAAAACTATTTGTACTTATGTTTTTTTCTTTGTCTGAGGCTAATCAATATTATAGTCTCATTATCCCAAATAAGATAATTCTTTTCATTGATTTTGCTTCATTCTTATGTATGCCTCTCTTCTAAATTATGTTGACATAGCCAACAATTTTACTTCTACATTATCATTAAATTTGCTTAAATAGTATTCTACTTTTATTTTGAGGAATTCTCAATTACATATTATTTCACAGATGTATCATCAGTAATTATTTAAATTTATGCTGATTATTCAATTAGAGATTCTTTTCTTTCTCATTTTGATCCTTCTGGTATCAAGAATTCTGTTGGCTGAAGTGAATCAAATCAAAAGGCCAGCCAACATTTAAGGGAAGGAGAAATAAACTCCACTCAGTGGTAAGATCTGCAGTCATTTTGCATTTTGGTTCTTCTGATACCTACCCACCTTCCAAAAGGTACCATGAAATCAGTGGTATAAAATTAATGGTGTCTTAGGAATGAGTTTGCTACATATACAGTAATGCCAGCTTAGCTCACTTCAGACATTACTCCTTCTTTAAGAAATATGTGTTGAGTATCTGTGTGGAATACACTGTATTAGGTGCAGGAGATACCAGCTGTGAGTGAGACAGATATGACTCTGGTCCTTACCTAACCCACAGCAGGTCTGTAGTCTATAGTCTCAAGGTCCTGTTAATTTGATGTTCTACATAATCTCAAATCTGACCCATCTTCCCTATATTTCCTACCTCTGCTCTAGCTCAAGCCCTTATCATGTCTCATATATGTTACTGCAAAAACCTCTTTCCCCACAAATCCATCTTCCACAAAGCTTTGTGGTTTGACTTCATCACTCCTTAAACTTAGTTTCAGGGTGAGGTTCAAACTCTATAGAATATCATGCTCTGTTATCTGTAATCAAGTCCTTGCTACCCCTGACTGGATCTCTGAACAAGCTTCTCAATTTACTCTTGTGTGCCACTGATCTGATTTTAGTTCTCTGTGCATTTCATGCTATGTTTTTCTTTTTTTGCTCTAGTTTATGGTGTTCTGACATACCTACATGTCCTCTGTCTCTGCCAGGCCAACTCCTCCCCATCCTTCAAGGCTTACTTCAGTGCCACCTCCTGGAGCTTAGGAGAAGGGACAGAGCTGGGCAGTTCAGGAAATATGAAAAGGGACTTGAAGGCAAGGAGGGTGAAGCTGGTTGCTAGACTGAGGAAGGGCTGGATTAAAAAGAAGGATGTGGGGGCCAGGATGACAGGATGAAGCCTGGATCTTGAAACAAGACTAGGACAAAGAGCTCCTAAGGATGAGAGGGAAAAGAAGAGTGTGAGCTTGTGTGGGAAGCCTTAGCCTTCTAACTGTCCAGGATGGTTTCAGGGAAATGGGAGCATATATAGGGAAATGGAAACAGTGTCCTTCCACATACCATTTACAATGGTCCCATGTACCACATCTTGTAATATATATATATATATATATATCATATACTTGGAAAACATTTCAGCAATATCATTTTTAACAGCCATATAGTAATTCATTATATGATCTTAATCTCTTATTGATGGATCTTTACATTGTTTCTAGTTTATGTTATTTTAAGCAATGCTATACTGAATGTCCCTATAGCTAAATCTTTGCTCCCAGACACAATAATGTCCTTAGATGAAATGACAGGGGGTGGGAGAGAGGTTGTGGGAAATGACAATGCCAGAGCAAAGGATATTGACAATTTAAAGGTTTTAACTATGGAGTTGTCAAATTGTCAAGGAATGCTTCAAATGCAAGTATATAGCAGTGTCGCCTCCCCCATGTCCTCATAACACTGGGTATTATTTAAAAAAAAGGTCAGGTTGTCCTTCAACACACACACACACACACACACACACACACACACACACTCACAATGGAATATTACTCAGCCATCAGAAAAGACAAATACCTACCATTTCCATCGACGTGGATGGAACTGGAGGGTATTATGCTGAGTGAAGTAAGTCAATCAGAGAAACACAATTATCATACGGTTCCACTCATATGATATACGTGTAAGAATGTAAGAAATGTAAGGAATATAAGAATGCAAGAAATAGTGAAAGGGACCATACGGGAAATGTAGGAAACTGAGTAGCGAAAAATTAGAGAGGAAGATAAACCATGAGAGACTCGTAATTCTGCAGAAGAGGAGGTGGGTGAGGGGATGGGGCAGGTAACTGGATGACGGGCCTTAAGGAGGGCACATGATGAGATGAGAACTGGGTGTTATACTATATGTTGGCAAATTTAATTTAAATAAAATATAAACAACCCCCACAACCTCCCAAAACCAAAACCAAACAAACATAAAGTCAGGTTTAATTGTATCTTAGGTAGAAAAGACCACTTCCTTTAGGAAGTGACAGAGTGACTCAAGATGTGAGATCATCACTAAGTTCATGCTGCCTCCTGGTGGCACCTACACAAAAAACCCAGTCTAACAATTATCAGAACAAGTCATCACTGTTAATTCATTTGGAGTTAAAGTGATAGAAAGTGAGTAGCAGAAACATAGAAAAAATGGACCTGACTCTGGGATATTGGAGGAAATTAAAACTGGAGGAAAAAATTCTTATCCACAAATATAACATATGGTATGAGTGTATGATGCATTCAGAGGTGATTGGCTAAAATGAATGATAGAAAAAAAATTAATGTTTAAATGGCTGGTTCTCAGGGGGGATCGTGTGCAGCTTCCTTGAAGGGGAGGTGGGAGCCACTATATTTTATGTATTTAACATCTGTTTCTCCCATAGGATGGTGAAGACAATAAAGCTCAAAGAGATCAAGAGATTTGTCCAATGTCAGTCTTCTAGGGTAAGTGTTTCATTGCAAAGAACACTCTTAACAGTGGTTATCTACTCCAGATCTTAGATTGGTTTGACAAAGCAGGGTCAGTTTTACTTTTGTATTGTTCCTAAGTGTAAGACACCATATCCCTATTAGGGACAAAGGAGGAAAGGAGAAGGGAGAGCTGCAAATGTAGATGACACCCATGTGGTCCTAAAAGGAGTTGCAATCTACTTCTGTTTTCCAGAGTTCCATCCTCTCGGTAATCTCATCCACTCCTGAGATTGCAAATACCACCTGAATGGTGATGCATTTGCCCATTTATTTATTTATTTATTTACTCACTCATGAGAGACTCAGAGAGAGAGAGAGGCAGAGACGAGAGAGGCAGAGACATAGGCCGAGGGAGAAACAGGTTCCATGCAGGGAACCCGATGTGGGACTTGATCCTGGATCTCCAGGATCATGCTCTGGGCTGAAGGTGGCTTTAAACCGCTGAGCCACCCGGGCTGCCTGTGCATTTGCCCATTTAATCTTTCAGTCAAGGTTCACTGAGGAAAAGCAATGTGCTCAGTATCGCTTCTATGAGACATGATGTTGTAGGATAAGCAGACATCAAATAGTCATGTGAATGAATATATATTTACATATTATGATAAGTGAAGGAAAAAGTCCAGTTTGCTATGAGAAACTAACTTGGTGTTAGTGGTTCTTAAACTTTATTGCTCTTGCATTCTTAATGCTCTCATATCTATAATGATTGATTGAGGACTTGACTAGATTCTTCAACTCCTGCTTTTTCTTCTTTTTGTTGTTAGTGCTAAAATTCGAGACCAATTGACTTGAAAAAAAAATTTCCTACCCAACCTTCAGAATTATCTACTTTCTGAATTTTGGGGAAGTTTGGCAAAAGGCCTTATCATAAATTACCAAATTATATGTGTTCTTCTTTCACCTTGAAGTGACAGCAGATATATTTAGAAAATACACTGCTAATTTCAACATTCCTTTTTAAAACTTTTTTCTTTTTTCATCGAGATATAGCATATATAATGTGCATTCATCTTAAGTGTACTTAAGATCAATGAACTTTTAACATGAAGCTAATTTATAATAATAATTGTTATTTATTTGATAACATTTACTTTTATAATGTATTAGTTTCTATAAAACCCTGGAATTGAAGATTTGCTGAATTCAACATATGAAAATTCCCACATGTAACCTAATTGTTTAGCCAAATATGACTCATTTTTCAACAGAACAAGTCTGACTTTACTTTTCATTTCAAATCAACATATTAATAAGCATCACTCTGATAATTATTCTAATTATAAGATATATTGCTAAATAAGGAAAAGACCCTTGCCATGAGTTTGTAGCCTGGTTAAAGTATCTCTGCTTTAAAAGTTCTTACTTACATTTTTTAGTTTGGGTTTGTGCTAATAGAACCCTCCCTTGGGAACACTGTATTTTTCAAAAGGTCAAAGAGATGAAAGAAAAAAATGAAAATTGTTTTTAATATTAGCTAGGGTTGTCAGATAAAACACAGGATGTACAGTTAAATTTGAATTTCAGGGACTAATAATTTTTCAGTGTATATCTGGGGAATCCATATATTGAAAAAATTTATCGGAAATTCTAATGTAACTAGGTTTCTGTATTTTTACTTACTAAATCTGGCAACTCTACTCTCGTTTAACTCTATATTATGTCTATTAACAACCTGACATGCACCAAAACACTCCATTTTTAATGCTTTGCCTTTCAGAAAAATTTGAATAATACTGGGAAAGGAACAGCTAAAAGTTTCACTGTTGCTACTATTTTGAACCGTTGAGTATTTGTTTGGTGTTTGAGGGGGATTTATACTCCAGGGCTAAATTAAGTATAATGGTAAATAGGGGTAATAGAGACATACTTTTATTTCACAAAGTAGGGACAGGGCAGTGATGAAAGGGAAGGAGAAAAGGAGGACTAACTATATGCTTCAGGCTTGTGGGTAGCTTGGTTCTCAGGCAGATCAGATTAGGAAAGACTACACATGAAATGTGAGGGTTTGGAAGTTGAATCCTTTAAAACTATTATGCCATCACCCTTTTGGGAAGTCTTTGGGTATTTCTAAGTGCAGGGTTCCAGTTTGATGACTACTGACCCAGACTCTAGGGAAGTCTTCTCAGGGGAAGAGGCATTATAGCTGAGAAATGGAAGGATGAGTAGGAGTAATTTAAGTATAGGCGACAGATGGTCCATCAGATGTTCACAGAAATTCCTCCCAGCAGATAAGTTAGAAAGGGGAAGGTGATAATTGAAGTTAAAATGCTCCCAGGTTTCTGTATTGTCTAAGAGGAGGGTAAACACACTGATTAACTTCAGAATTCCTTCAGAATTAAATAAGTGTTACAGATTGTAGGGTGATCTCTAAAAGATGGTAACAGAGAGAATAACTTCCCAAGTGGTAGAGAAGAAAGTGGCAGATGGGGGTGGGGTAGAGAAGGAGGAGTTAAAAAAGCTTTTCCAGTCACTCTCAAAGCAAACAATAACAGAGAAACCTAAAAAAAGTATCAAAAACTTAACAC
This sequence comes from Vulpes vulpes, assembly GCF_048418805.1. Classification (NCBI taxonomy): domain Eukaryota; kingdom Metazoa; phylum Chordata; class Mammalia; order Carnivora; family Canidae; genus Vulpes; species Vulpes vulpes. Next base: position 95,953,666 of record NC_132787.1, on the reverse strand, counting down.
ATAAAATGGTAGGAATGAATCACAAAATATTAGAAATCACAATCCATGTCAACAGACCAAAGGTAAAAAGAAGCTTCTATGTCTGAATAAATAAACATTGAACAAACAAAAAAAAAAAACAAACTGAACGACATGTTACTTACAAAAGACACAGAAGATTAATAGGAAAAAGGCAGGAAAAGATAAACTAAGGCAAATACCAACTAAATGAAAGCTGGCATAGCTAGATCAATACCACACAAAATAGACTTTAAGGCAAAACCTTTTTGGACTTGAAGAAGATTATTACAAATGGATAAAATGGTAAATTCATCAGAATTTTGTGTACTTTGTAAAATATAATCAAAATATAGAAAGCAAAAATTGGCAGATTTACAAAAAGCTGACAAAAATCACTTTCTGTACCTGATACTTGGAAAAATTAACAACTTGTTGTGATGGGTATATGTTTTCAAAAAAGACCAGACACTAGGTCATGAAGCAGGTATCAAGAAATTTTAAATACTCAGTATTACACATACCATATTCTCTGACTACAGTGCAATTAATACAAGTTACAAATTAATATAAAAAAATATAACAAAACACTTCACATGTGTGGAAATTAGTAAAAATGATCTTTGACCCATAGACTACAAAATAAATCTCAATAGGAATTAGAAAAATTTAAAACTGAATAATTGAATAATGCCATAAAGACTTAAGGGATATAACTAAAGCAATTGTGACAGGAAAATTCTATAGCTTAAGTACATTTTTAAGGAAATGACAGGTTAAAAGTAAAGACAGTAGGAGGTGCCTGGATAGCTCCCTCTGTTCTGCCTCTGACTCTAGACCCGAGTTCAGGTCTTGCTGTCTGGTGAACCTGATGGGATGAGCACTGGGTGTTATTCTGTATGTTGGCAAATTGAACACCAATAAAAAATAAATTTATTATTAAAAAAAGAATTCAGGTCTCTCGTTAGGCGTGGAGCCTACTTAAAAATAAATAAATAAAAAATAAAGACAGTAAACTTTCAATGCAAGAAGCTAAAGTAAATAACAGAACAAACTCAAAGTAAATAACAAACAAACTCAAAACTAAATAACAGAACAAACAAACTTAAAAGGAAAGGATACAGACATAGGAAAGACACATGAATCAGAGAACAATTAGAACAAGTAAAACCAACAAAGATTAATAAGATCTGTCAAGGAAAAAAAAGAGAAGATATAAATAAACAAATACAGAACAAAGGAGGGAATGGTCACAGACATAGATTTTACTTTATTATTATTTTTCTCTCTTTTTTAGAGTTTTCATTTTAATTCCAGTTAACACAGTGTTATATCAGTTTCAGGTGTACAATATAGTGATTCAGCACTTCCACACATCACCCTGTTCTCATCACAGCAAGTGCCCTCCTTCATCCCCATCAACTATTTACATCCCCCACCCACCTCCCCTCTGGTAACCATCAATTCTCTATAGTTAAGGGTCTGTTTCTTGGTTCTACTCTCTCTCCCCCCACCTTTGTTTGCTTTGTTTTTCTAAATTCCAAATGAGTGAAATTATATGGTATTTGTCCTCTTCTGACAGACTTTTCACCTTGCACTATAATCTCTAGCTCCATCCATGTCATTACAAATGGCAAGATTTCTTTCTTTATCTTTTTTTTCTAAATGGCTCAGTAATATCCGTATCTTCTTTGTCCAGTCATCAACTGATGGACACCTGGGCTGCTTCCATATCTTGGCTATTGTAAATAATGCTGCTATAAACATAGGTGTGCATGTATTCCTTTGAATTAGGGTTTTTGTATTCTTTGGGAAAATACTCAGTAGTGTAACTTTTTGAAGAAGAACCTCCATACTGTTTTCCACAGTGGCTGCACCAGTTTGCATTCCCACCAACAATGCAAGATGGTTTCTTTTTCTCCACATCCTTGCCAACAACTGTTGTTCCTTGTGTTGCTAATTTTAGCCATTCTGACAGATATGAGGTGATAATCTCATTGTGGTTTGGATTTGCATTTCCCTGATATAAGTAATGATGAGCATCTTTTCACGTGTGTCTGTTGACCATATGTATGTCATCTCTGGAAAAATGGAAGGCATATATTTTAAAATAATATGCTTATAATATTAAGTTCATACTTTAATAAATTAGAAGACCTAGGGGAAACGGATACATTGATAGAAAAAATAAACTGACAAAATTAATTCAAGGAATAGAACAGTTGATCTGCATGACAAAGTCGAAGATTTTGTCTTCCTCCGAATACCTGTGTCTAGATGACTTTATAGATCAGTTTCTACTCTTTCAGGGAACTGTTAATTATTGTGTAATATAAACTGCTACAGAATATAGAAAAATAGAGTTACACAGCTCATTTCATGAAGCTAGCATAATTCTTTAAATTAAGGTTTTGTTTTTCTTTTGGGATAATTCCGCATTTGCAGAAAAGGTACAAGAGTAGTAGAAAGAACATGCCACCTCCAATAATTTGAAAGTATATTACTGACATCATACCCAATCACCCCCAATACTTTGGTGTTTATTTACTACAAGCAAGGACTTTCCCCTGCATAACCCCAATAGATTTATTGAGATCAGGAAAGTCACATAATAAATTACTAGTATCTAACCAGAGATCCAATTCAAGTCTCTCCAAAACAGAGAAATGTAATTAAATGCAATAATATACATAAGTATGTTATGAACAGGTGCTCAGTAACTGGCCAGTGCTTTCTCTAATCTGTAAGTTCACTCAGGGCTCCTGGGTTTCCACCGTGGGAAAGCCACGTGGTGTGTCTGCCCGCGTGCTCTGCGATCCTTGCACACCCAGAGAAGTCGGGTGACCCCACCCCGACGTGCCACACCCTCATGACAAACCATCACACAGAGGACCTCCCCCCGCCCCCCCCAAGGCTCTAATCCAGGTCAAATGCAGGCTTGAGCCCATCTCGGGGGGACACAGCTGTGAGATTGCCCGCGTGGAATCTGGAGCTCAGGTTGGGCATCGCACTCCCGGGGCCCCTCGCACCCTCCGCCCTCGCCCTCGCCCTGGGGCCGCAGGAGCCGCGCGCCTCCCGCCCCTCGCAGCCTCCGCGCTCTGCGCATGCACCCTGGGCCAGAAAAGGCGGGGGTGGGGTGGGGTGGGCGGGGGTGGGGGTGACCGAGTCTAGGTTTGCTGCCATCTTGGGCCCTGGCGCTCTTCTAGAAGCTTCGGGAAGAACGGCCTGGCCAGTGCTTCTCTGTAGGTCTGTATGGCAGTTAGCCTGCGCTAGGCTGTATTGTTTTGGGTGCCCCCCCCCCCCCGCCCCACAGCTTTGTTCCTTGACCCGTTGTGGCCTTGGTCCCAGAGGGGGGCGCCCAGGCGAGTGGGCCCCCTGCCCGCCAACGGTGTCAGCCCCGGAGCCCCTGCGGCCCCGCCCCGCCCCGCCCCGCCCCGCCCCGCCCCGCCGGCCCACAGATGCCGTTTGCAGGGAGGCAGCCCCCAGGGTCGCTTCCCTGATGGCCCAGACTCTGGCCAGGCGCCTTTCCGCGGGGCGGTGGAAGGACACAGGCTGCAAGTGCTCTTCTGAAGAAGCGTATTATTATTTATTTATTTATTTATTTATTTATTTAATTTTTTTTTTTTGGCTGAGTCATGTCATTGGTGTCCTGCTTTTATACATATTCGGAAGTAACTTTTGACATTCAGGGATTTTTTAATATAAATTTATTTTTTACTGGTGTTCAATTTGCCAACATACAGAATAACACCCAGTGCTCATCCCGTCCAGTGCCCCCCTCCGTGCCCGTCACCCAGTCACCCCCACCCCCCGCCCTCCTCCCCTTCCACCACCCCTAGTTCGTTTCCCAGAGTTAGGGGTCTCTCATGTTCTGTCTCCCTTCCTGATATTTCCCACTCATTTTTTTCTCCTTTCCCTTTATTCCCTTTCACTATTTTTTATATTCCCAAAATGAATGAGACCAGATAATGTTTGTCCTTCTCCTATTGACTTACTTCACTCAGCATAATACCCTCCAGTTCCATCCAGGTCGAAGCAAATGGTGGGTATTTGTCGTTTCTAATGGCTGAGTAATATTCCAGTGTATACACAGACCACATCTTCTTTATCCATTTTTTTTTTTTAAAGATTTATTTATGAGAGAGAGAGGGCGAGGCAGGCTCCAGGCCGGGAGCCTGATGTGGGACTCGATCCTGGGACTCCAGGATCGTGCCCTGGGCCAAAGGCAGGCGCTAAACCGCCGAGCCACCCCAGGATCCCCTCCATTCACCTTTCAGTGGACACCGAAGCTCCTTCCACAGTGTGGAAGTTCCTCAAAGAGTTAAAAATAGACCTGCCCTACGACCCAGCAATTGCACTGCTGGGGATTTACCCCAAAGATGCAGATGCAATGAAACGCTGGGACACCTGCACCCCAATGGTTCTAGCAGCAATGTCCACAATAGCCAAACTGTGGAAGCAACCTTCTGGGATTTTGAAGAAGAAATACAAACCTTCTGTAGAGTGTCAGCTAAACGGAAGGTCAGGTTAATCCCGCTTCTGCCCTTCCTTGGTTGTCTCCTCCTTTACCCTTCATACCTTCATCTGTGTGCCTACCGAGCATGTATTCATGTACAAGTGTAGGATATTGTTAGTGTTGTCCCCCTATTACTCTGACCCACCCTCCAACCCCCTAACTCTACAGGATTCCTAAGACCTGCATCAGTCAGTGATGGTAGATCTATTGTTTCTTTTCTTTTCCTTTTCTCTCTTTTTTCTTTTCTTTTTTTTCTTTTCTTCTTTTCGGTAGCAATTGAAAGAATCATAGTGTTCTGTAATCTCTTCCACCTAAATAACCATTTAGGTTGGGTGGTGTGTTTTATAGGCTTACTGAAATACAATTCAGGTACAACAAACTGCACATGAGGTGTACAATTTGATGACATTGAAGCCTGTACACACTCATGAAACCATTATAATTAGGATAATAAACCTACCCATCACACCCAAAAAAGTTTGTTCTGGCTCTTCCCCAGGCAACTCTGGTCTGCTTTCCCTCATTATAGATTAGTTTGCATTTTCTAGAATTTCATATGAATGGAATGCAGTATACATTTTTTTTTAATTTTTTTTTATTTATTTATGATAGTCACACACACACACACACACACACACAGAGGCAGAGACACAGGCAGAGGGAAAAGCAGGCTCCATGCACCAGGAGCCCGACGTGGGATTCGATCCCGGATCTCCAGGATCGCGCCCTGGGCCAAAGGCAGGCGCCAAACCGCTGCGCCACCCAGGGATCCCTGCAGTATACATTCTTAGTTTGCTTTCCTTCAGAATAATTTTTTAACAAAAATTAAGTTTACTGGTAATATTTCAAATCTGTATGAAATACAAGTTCTGAAGCAACTATTACTGAATGCTCACATTAATGAAGATTTGATTTATTTGAGAGAACATGAGAGACCACAAGCAAGGCGGGTAGGGAAAAGGGCAGAGAGAGAGAGGAGAGGGAGAAGTAGACCAGAGTAATTTGGAGATTCATCTATGATGTGGTGGTTATCAATACTTTGTACCTTTTTATTGCTGATCAGTTACACAACCATTATGAGGTTCCACCTCAGGAGACAAACTATGGTTATTCAGATTGAGTATTTTGTAGACCTTTACTCAAGTGAGTGAAGGAAGCTTGATACTTTAAGGAAAACAGACTGTATTTATTTATGATTTAAATTCACGCTTTAAAGCCAAAATTATAAAGTTGGAAAACTTGTGCCTGTCCCTTCAAGTTTTAGAGCTTCTCAATACTTGTGTTGTCTGATGAGGTTGGTTGTGATATTTGATTTTTGAGATATTGGGTAATGCAATATGTCAGTATATGGTAGTTCTGCATAATTCTGAACTAGTATTGTCAAGCAAATCATTCATATTTTAAAACTCCATTCAAATCCCAAGAGATCTTAAGAGTACAAAAAGTTCATTTATAGGGTTTAATGTTTCCATGTTGTAAATAATGTCCAAGAAACTATCCCCTATTGAGTTTTTGTGACTATCAGAGAAGAGTGTCTTCAGTTCTGTGAAAAAGCTACTAAAGCTACTAAAATACTACTCTCTTCTCTAATTACATATCTGTGTGTGGCCAGATTTTATTCACCTACTTTACCCAAAATAGTCTATTGAAACACAATGTTGAGACAGCTCAGAGAATCCAGCTATTTTCTATCAAGCAGACATTGAGATTTGCAAAAATTGTAAAAACCATGTCCCTCTTCTGTTCTTGGTTTTGAAAAATATCTTTCATGAAAACCTATTTGATGGGTTTATTATGATTTTTTTTTGTTTTTTAAAGATTTATTTATTTATTTATTCATGAGAGACAGAGACTGAGAGAGAGAAGCAGAGACACAGGCAGAGGGAGAAGCAGGCTCCATGCAGGGAACCTGATGCGGACTCGATCCCGGGACTCCAGGATCATGGCCTGGGACGAAGGCAGGCGCTAAATTGCTGAGCCACCCAGGGATCCCTTTATTATGATTTTGAAATGAATCTTTTTCCTCATGTCTTCTGCCTCTTTATTTTTTAAAATTTAATTTCTATTAACATAATGTATTATTGGTTTCAGAGGTAGAGGTCGGGGATTCATCAGTCTTATAAAACACCCAGTACTCATGACATCATATGCCCTCCTTAATGTCCATCACCCAATTACCCTACCCTCCACCCCCATCCCTTGGCCACCCTCAGTTTGTTTCTTATGATTAGAAGGAGTCTCTTATGGTTTGTCTCCCTCTCAGATTTTATCATCTTCTTTCCTCTCTTTCCCTATGCTTCTCTGTTTTGTTTCTTAAATTCCACGAGTGAGATCATATAATAGTTCTTTCACTGATTGACTTATTTCACTAAGGATAATGTCCTCTAGTTCCATCCATGTCTTTGCAAATGGCAAGCTTTCATTTTTTTTTGATGGCTGAGTAGTAGTCCTGTGTGTGTGTATATATACACACACGCCATACCTTTATCCATTCCTCTGTTGATCGACATCTGGGCTCTTTCTAAAGTTTGGCTGTTGTGGATATTGCTGTAAACATTGGGATGCAGGTGCCCCTTCAGATCACTACATTTGCACCGTTGGGGTAAAAATCCAGTAGTGCAATTGCTGGGTCCTAGGGTAGCTCTATTTTCAACTTCTTGAGGAACCTCCATACTGTCTTCCAGAGTTGTTGCACCAGTTTGCATTCCTACCAACAGTGTATGAGGGTTCTCCTTTCTCCAGATCCTCGCCGACACCTGCCCTTTGCTGCCTTGTTAGTTCTAGCCATTTTGACTGGTGTGAGGAAATGAGTATTTAAGAAATGTTTTTCTAATATAGTAAACATTGAAAGAAGCTATATAAACACCCTTTGGTGTTTGTCTTAGCTTGGGCTGCTCTGACAAAATGCCTTATACTAGTTGGACTGTAAACAACAGAAATTTCTCATGATCCTGCATGGTTGGAAGTCCGAGATCAAGGTGTTTGCAGATCTGGTGAGAGCCTACTTGCTGGTTTACAGATTTTAGATGACTGTGTTCTTAAGGTATCCCTGTATGGCAGAGAGCAGAGAGAAGTTCTTTTGTGACTCCAATCGGTGTACTAATCACAATCCTGAGGGTTTCATCTTCATGCCCTCCTCTAATCCTAATTAACTCCCAAAGACCCTTCCTTCTAATACCACCACACTGGGAGATAGTTTCAATGTATGACTTTGTGGGGGAGGCCACAAAGACTCAGTCCATAATAAGTTCCTCATTAATTTATAGGAGTATAAGGGTCCTGAGACCAAATATTTGAGACCCACTGGTTTAAGATAACTTTTTTTTTTTTTTTTTTTTTTTGGTGTTAGGTTAGGGAGGGGTCCAGAGACGACTAACTTAGGTGAAGGTTGTGGTTTAAATTGAGTGGTCAGGGAATGCTTCACCTGAAAGAAAACATCTGACAAAAACTTGAAGGTGGTAAAGAAGCAAGCTGTGCTTGGAGGTAAATAAGCCCAAAACCCAGATGCAGGAAGTTTGAGAGACGGAAAGGCACTGTAGCTACAGCATAATGAGTGTAGTAGGAATAAGATAACAGAAAAACATGTGTATGTGTTGGGGCAGTGGCAGTGAGGTCCTAGTGGTAGTGGTTAGATCTTGTAGGACTCCCTAAGCCATTGTGACAGCTTTAGGTTTCACACTGTGTGTAATTAGGAGCTACTCATGTGTTCAAGCATAGAAGTGCATGTTATGTCTTAGATTTTAAAAAAGGTCATTATGATTATAGGACTAAGGGTAGTGGTGGGTTAGTGAGATTAAGGACAGAAGCAGGAAGATAAGTTAGGAATCTGGTATTACAGATGATAAGATGGTAGTTTGGGCCAGGGATGTATCAGCAGAGATGGAAGAAGCCATCAGAATTATGTGCCCTGAGGATAAACCCTGTAGGCGCTCCTGGTGGATTGTGTGTAGGATACGAAAAAGTGGAGTCAAGTATGATTGAAGATGCTTGACCTGAGCAAATCTTGCATGTGGTAGATTATATGGATTTTAATTTTGTCCTAGCTTCATTTCTTTTCCCTACGACTTTATGCATTAACTTGTTTTTGTAGCCTTTAGGTTTTGTCTCTTGAAAGCCTTCTTTAGCAAAAAAAAAAAAAAAAAAAAAAAAAAAAAAGTCTATTTTCTCTTATTTAGTTAAAAAAAAAATTGTTCTCTTAACCTCCCTGGTATTTGCTTCCAGTAAAGCAGTGTTTCTTAGCCTTCACACTATTGACAATTTGGACTGGACAAAAGAACAAAAGTTTTTTGTGGGTGGGTGGGGAGATGGGTTATACCCTGATATTTAGCAGCATCTCTGGTCTCTACCTGCTACATGTCAGTAGCTATTCCTGCCCCCACCCCAGCCCAGTTATGACAAGAAAATCTATCTGTAGACCTCGTCATATGTTTCCTATGGGACACAAAAGCCCTTGGGTGAGGGATGTTAAAATGGAAGCTGTGTTTGAAATATGCAGATTAAAAAAATACTGTCTTATTTCTACTGCATCAGTGTCCTAAAAGACCTAGAAATCAACTTGAATAGAGAAAAAAGAAGGAAAACCAGGGCATAGATGCTTAATTTGATTCAGTCTTTTGGAACATGGTTACCTTGCCAGAGTACTGCTAATCAGAGTTTTATCAGAACTATGTTAAGTTTTGAAAAAGAGAATTAGTAAACAGATTCTATTCCATAAGGTGCTTTCCCCAATTTTGTTTGTATATCTGTTTTTGGATTTGTGTCTTCCATTTTTAGTGCTTGTCCATAATGATGTGACTTAGTTGAAGGAGCAGTGTGAAACAGTGGGAGTAATGTATATAGAGAACTGGAGTGAATCAGAACCTAAATTCAAGCTCCTGAATTTCTTATCTTCACACTCTTGGCCTGAAAAGTGACAGTCTTATCGTGAAGATCAGTTACACTAATGTACTGACAACCTCCTTAAAAATAATAGTGTTATAAGGAGCTCTAAATAGAAGGAAAGACATTTACATTTCCTTTAGAGACTTTAAAACTTTAAAATTTAAAGTTACATATATGGATCAGCTGTTTCTGTTGGATCTCACTGGTCTAGACTTATTAGATGTGAATTCGTAGGTAGTTGGCAAACATTGAGAGGACATCTGTAATATGTATTCTATAGAATCAGGGAATTTTAGTGTGGGAAGGGCTCTCCATATCTATTCTTAAGGCATTTATAGGTTGTATTTTCCACAAACCATAGGGGAACTGTGATGCTGTGAATTTTTATTTAAATTTAATTCATGAGTTTGATTTTTGACTTGAATTTAATTTTAAAGTCTTTTTTTTTTTACAAAAGAAAACATCCAAATAATATAAATTTATTTCTTTAAAAATATTTTAGTTGTTCATGAGAGACACAGAGGCAGAAACAAAGGCAGAGGGAGAAGCAGGATCCCCACAGGGACCCTGACATAGGACTCAATTCCAGGATCCCAGGGATCATGCCCTGAGCTGAAGGCAGATGCTCAGCCACTGAGACAACCCTCAAATAGCATAAATTTAAAAGTAAAGATCAAGCACTAGTTGTGTCATCAGATTAATTTATTGATTATTAAGTTGTGGTTTTATCTATATTTGAATCTGTATCTGATCATATATAATTGTAGACTTATTACATATGTCTGAACCTGATTTACTGCTGTTCTATCCAATACAATGATAAGGAAAACTGTATGATGAAGGTTGTATTAAACTAGTTTTGTTATCATTTTCTGGCTTTTTAATAAGTAAATTGTATCAACTTATGAAATGACTAGAAATCCCATTTATGAATCCAATTTATAGGAGTTTTAGGTTTTCTATTTTCTGCATCTTCCATTAGGTTAAGGATTTTTGCTGCTATTGTTGCCAAAAAAAAAGTTTGAAAAAGTCTAATTCAGCCCTCTCATTTTACAAATTTAGAATCTGATTCTAAGAAACAGTTCCCCAGATCTCACACAATTGAATCTTCAGTAAAAATCCTTTCCTGACATCTAAATCTTGTGTATGCAAAGTACTTTCATGAATATGGTAATAGTCTGAAGAATAGAATATTGTGTAAAGGTTATTGGATCTAGAACATCTTGGTTTAAATTAGGTCTTTAAATGTCCATTGTATAAAAAACCACTGCTTAAAAACATGTTTGGTTTTATTTTTTTATTCTAGTTAACATATAGCATGATATTTGGTTTTAGGAGTATAATTTAGTGATTCTTCACTTACATACAACACCCAGTGCTCCTCACAACAAGTGGCCCCCTTAATGCCCATCATCCATTTAACCCATTCTCTCACCCTCCCACCTCCCCTATAGTAACCCTCAGTTTGTTCTCTGTAGTTAAGGTTCTCTTATGATTTGCCTCCCTCTCTGTTTTATTCTATTTTATTTTATTTTATTTTATTTTATAAAATTTTATAAGATTTTATTTATTTATTCATGAGAGACACACAGAGAGAGGCAGAGACACAGGCAGAGGGAGAAGCAGGCTCCAAGCAGGGAGCCCGATGTGGGACTCGATCCCGGGACTCCAGGATCACGTCCTGGGCCAAAGGCAGGCGCCAAACCACTGAGCCACCCAGGGATCCCTCCCTCTCTATTTTATCTCCTTTTTCCTTTCCTTCCCCCATGTTCATCTGTTTTATTTCTGAAATTCCACATATAAGTGAGATCATATAGTATCTGTCTTTCTCTGACTTCTAGCACTTAGCATTATATCCTCTAGGTCTGTCTTGCAAATGCAGGATTCCATTCTTTGTGATGGTTGAGTAATAGTCCATTGTGTGTGTATATATCTAAATATTTCTATCTATACCTAAATATATTTATCTATCTAAATCTATCTCTCTATATTTATATATCTGCATAACTTCTTTTTCCTTTCATCAATGGACATTTGGGTCTTTCCAGACTTTGGTTATTGCTGATAATGCTACTATGAACACTGGGGTGCATGTGTATTTTTGTATCCTTTGGGTAAATATCTAGTAGTGCAATTGTTGGATCTCAGGGTGGTTCTATTTTTAACTTTTTTTAAATAAATATTTTGTTTATTTATTCACTAGAGACACAGGGAGAGAGAGAGAGAGGCAGACACACAGGCAGAGGGAGAAGCAGGCTCCATGCAGGGAACCCGACGTGGGACTGGATCCAGTCCAGCGTCTCCAGGATCACACCCTGGGCTGAAGGTGGCGCTAAACCGCTGAGCCACCGGGTTGCCCTATTTTTAACTTTTTGAGGAACCTCCATACTGTTTTCCACAGTGGCTGCACCAGTTTGCTTTCCCACTACAGTGTAAGAGGGTTCCCTTTTCTCAGGATCCTCGCCAACATTTGTTGTCTCCTGCCTTGTTAATTTTAGCCATTCTGATGGGTTTGAGGTGGTATTTCATTGTGGTTTTGATTTGTATTTCCCCAATGAATGATGTTGAGGCTTTTTTCATGTGTCTGCTAGCTATCTGTAGGTCTTTGGGAAATTGTCTATTCATGTCTTTTTGTCTGTTTCTTAACTGTATTACCTGTTTTTGGGGGGTGTTATTTGATAAGTTCTTTATAGGTCATGGATACTAACACTTTACCATGACATCTGCAAATTTTTGATTACTTCCTTCATTGTACAGAAGCTATTTATCCTGATGAAGTCCCAATAGTTCATTTTTGCTTTTGTTTCCCTTGCCTTCACCGATGTGTCTAGTAAGAAGTTGCTGTGGCCGAGGTGTCTTCCTCTAGGATTTTGAGGGTTTCCTGTCTCATGTTTAGGTCTTTTATTTTCACGTATAGTGTACGAAAGTGGTCCAGCTTAATTCTCTCATGTGTTGCTGTCCAGTTTTCCCAACACCGTTTGTTGAAGAGGCTGTCTTTATTCCATTAGATATTCTTTCCTGCTTTGTCAAAGATTAGTTGAACATGTTTGGTCTTAAATTCCCTGGTTTTTTTTTTTTTCCTCCTAATTCTCTAAATTGTTATATTTTGAGCTTCAAAAACACAAGGGTAGAGCTTTATCCATGGCATTGGGAACTTTCTTCATGATCCTATTAAGCCAGCATTGAAGAGGTAGGTGAAGGAGGCTGACACCTACAGAATAGATTGTCTCCTCAGTCAAGAATCTTTTCCAGGACACTTGCATGGCTCAGTCGGTTGGGCATCAGCTCTTGATTTCAGCTCAGGTCATGATCTTAGGGTTGTGAGACTGAGTCCTGTGATGGGCTCCATGCTCAATGTGGAAATTCTGTCTTCCTCTCTCTCTGCATCCTCCCTCTCAAAAAACAAAACAAAACCTCTTTTCCATAGTAGGGGCCTTTGGACCTACAAACTTATGTGTCAATTCTTAGGGGCTCATCCACATTTCTCTTCTTCAGACTTACTTGTAAGTCCTTCAGTCTTTCTCCATTGAATTACTAATCATCCTGTGGAATTAGCTATTGCCCATTAATAGGAATAGATTATTAACGCTAGTAATTTCTTCAAGCACAGTAAAGGTACTCTTAGTTCTACAATTGTGACTATTTCATTTTGATTCTCAGGCAAGGCCACTCCAGTGCTTCAGCAATTTCTAGATGTTACTGGCATTAGATGAGAGCATATGCAAACTAGGCTCGGGCTTTTTTCTCCCTCCTCCTGTGAAACTCCACATGAAGCCATTTATATTGTTTGAAGGAAGGTTAAGTAGTGTGGAGGAATAGGCTTCTGGTAGTTTGAGTATGCCATTTAACTTCTTTGTGTGTTTAGGTTTTCTTTTGGCTCATATTGTATATATTCATTTAATGAAAAAATCCTACGTTTGCTTTTTATACCTAAAGAGAAGTGTAGTTCCTAAAAGACTTAAGTGTTTTGTTTTTCTTTTTCCTATTAGATGAATGGTCACATGACCTTTTGGGTGAATGCCAGAAAGAATTTTCTTGTGTTCTAGTACAGGATCCTTTCTTGAGTACCTGGTCTTCCCTCTGTATAAGGAATGATACAGATCTATAAACTGACTCAGGTCTGGAAGTTTAGTACAGGCCTGTGATTTTAAATAACAGTCGCTTAAGGCCTTTCTTGTCTTGAAGTGTTATGATTTATTCTAATGAAAGTTTTTAGTGAATTTAGTCCATTGACTTGATATTTTAATTTTTTAGACTCCAGGGTCAAATAAGCATAGCTGTAGTCTGTAGTTCAGACCATAGTGATTACCACCTAATTAATTATGTAGAAGGAAATAAAAACCCATAGTTGGTACCCAGATGTCCCTAAATCTTAACCCTTTCTCTAGCTTTCCAGTGGCCAGTTTCAGCTTTTGGAATTAGGCTTTTAAGTCTTAGAAAAAACATCTGTTGATCTCTGAGAGAACATTTATACTTTGATAAGATTTTATATTCCTGTCTTCTATATTTCTTTTTATCTTCTGAATTTTGGGGTATTCTCTCAATTTTTTTCTATTCTGTTTACCTTTATTTTGTGTTGACTTTCCCCATGGCAGTTTTAAATTCCTTATGTGTATTTTTCTAATTCGGTTGCTGCATCTTGACCACTTACTCATATAAAAATGTGTTCTTTTGACCTTTTGAAAACAGAAATCAGACTTTTGGAAAACAATTATTTGCTGTCTCATATTTATTCCTTAGAGGAGTATTTCCTTGGCTTTTTAAGTGATTTTCTTTTTTAAGGTCCAGTATTTTTCTCATCATAAAAAGAAATTGATAGTTGTAAAGCATTAACTCCAGGTCAAGTAGGAGCTGAGATGTGTCCTGTAACAATAGATGTTGGTTCTAGCCTGAATTTGGGGAATATTTTATACTTGAATATTGGTTTTACTTTTAGAGTCCCAACAGTTTAGAGAAAATTAGCTGGAGCCATAGTTAGAGTAGAGAGCTTTGCCTCTGCTGAAGATTTCTTTTCCCTCCATACTTTTTGTGGTCAGCCATACCAGTGACAAAACCCAGATGCACCTCATTTGCTTTAGGGTCTTTCCATGCCTGGTTTTCCTTAATGGTGTTCAGGAGTTAGCCTATTGCCCCCTCAAAGAACAATCCAGAAGTTGTATAGTGATACTGATAGGGTCCAAATGTTACTAATTGAGAGTGGGGAGTATAAACTTTGTGTCCCTGGTGGGTTCACCATCTGCCCTTGCTTCTAGGATTCACCTCTTTGAGTTATAGGTTGTTAGAAGAAGTCTGCATGAGGGAAAGTAGTGTTCTTACAGCAGTAGAAAGAAGTCTCCAGTTGCCTTTACTTGGCTTCCTTCTTGTACTACATCTGTCTAATATCTAGGAGAAACTTGGAAGTTTCTAGAAAATTGTTCTCCTATTTTTCCAAGTGTGGTTATTTCAGTCAAATTTTTTGAAAGTAGAAGGCAGTGAAGTTAGGTATATTGAACAGAATAAAAATGTAATTTTTAAACCAATATGTTTAGTTTGAAAAACAGGCACATAATTTTTTAAAAAAGAAATAGCACACGAGCAGCATAGGGGTAGAGGGAGAGAGGGAGAAACTTAAGTAGGTTCCATATCTAATATGAAGCCTAACTCAAGCTCTGTCTCAGGACCCTGAGATCATGACCTGAGCTGAAATCAAGAGTCTGACACTTAACCAGGAACCCCAGGCATATAAGGATTTTAAGGTTTATGTTTACATACTGAACCTGTAAAAAGGCTAATTTCAAATTTATAGAAGGCTAATTTCACTTAATCATAACAACTGTCTGCCCAGAAGCTAATTAGTACTTATTATTTGTTTTTAGAAAATGGATTCTACATCTCTGTTACCAACGTTTTTAGACGTGGATCTGACAATATCACATGTAGAATGTCTTCCCAAGGATATTCTGGTGAAATTTCAAGGCAAAAATAATATTGAATGTGAGTTTGACTACCACATATTACAGCGGGAAATGCAGCACATTCCCAAAGAAAAAAATAATGTGGACATTGATGAATTTTGTTTGGTAGAAGAAAGTGTATCTGGCGAATGGCAGAGAGGAAGAGTCATGGAAAAGAAAAATGAACTCTATACAGTGCTCCTCATAGATCATGGAAAAGAACTAAAAGTTAATAGTACACAGGTTGCTTCGGCCTGTGGCAACTTATTTGAGCTACCGCCACGGGTAATAGTTGGTATTTTTGCCAACATACTACCAAATGGGGAAAGATGGCCTCCTAAGGCTTTGAATTACTTCAAGTCATTAGTAGGATTACAAGTGAAAGGCTGTGTACAAGCTGTTTTGCCTCTTCAAATGCTTCTTCTTGAAGTGCCAAAAATTATATCACAGGTTCTTGAATTACAATTAGGCAGACTTATTGATGGGGATTCGTTTCGTCTTATTGTGGAAATGTTAAAAGAATTCCCACAGGAAATATCAGATTTACTAAAACATAAAGGACCTGAGTTACCATTAAGTAATAATGATGCTTCACTTGATATTCAACACATTCTGGGTAATTTGCAGCCAACTTTGTCAGTAGGCAGTATTGAAAGTATAAAGATATCCTCTGCATTGAGCCCAAGTAAATTTTATTGTCAGCTAATTAAATGGATTCCAGAATTAGAAAACTTAACAGTGTGTATGACTTTGCATTATGATACAGCCAGTCAAGAAAGTAGTCCCACATGTGATAACTTTGGACTACTTTGTGTTGCCAAAAGAAGAAATGGGCAGTGGCATAGAGGAATTCTTCAGCAGCTCTTGCCCAATAATCAAGTGAAAATTTGGTTCATGGATTATGGCAATAGTGAGGCTATACCCTCCATCCATGTAAAGAAACTTAAGCAGGATTTTATTTTAGTACCATTATTTTCATTTCCATGTTCTCTGACATATTTGCATAGTCCAGATAGAGATGCCAGAAAATCTCAACTGAGTGTATTTAAACAAGCTTTGTTAGGACAAATAGTATATGCACACCTTGATTGGTTCAATAAGGATGAACATTTGTATTATGTAACACTACAAACTCAGGAGTCTACAATTAATTCTAAGTGTCTGCTGAAGACTGTAGGCACACAAGTACTCTGTCCAGTGTCTGAATCAAAAATCTCTAATATGTTTAAGGAGACTAATGCTTCTGATGTAAACAGCTTTGCAGTTGAGCATTTTACTGGAAATATCGAACGGCCGATAGACTCTCTAAATAAAAACACTTTGAAAGTAGGTTTTCCTGTTAAAACTGTAGAGATGGACATACGGGCTGCCTATATTGCTTTTGTGGCCTATGTATTAAACCCATCAAATTTCTGGGTACGCACTAATGAACATCAGCATGAACTTCAAGATATAATGAAAAATATAAACAAATCTTATGACTTGTGTGAAAATGATGAAATGATTCTAAGAAATCCAGAGCCCGGATTATTATGCTGTGCTAGATACAGCAAGGACAGATACTTTTACAGGGCTGTCATCACTGAAATTAATGGTTATAAGATTAATGTTTATTTTATAGATTATGGAAATACTGATTCCATACCATTTTTTGATGTAAAAATTTTGCTTCCAGAGTTTTGTGAGTTGCCTGCTTTAGCCATGTGCTGTTCACTTGCACATATATTTCCTGTTGAAGATTTATGGGTTAAGGCAGCAATTGACTATTTTAAAAAAATTGTCTTGAGCAAAGCAATTTTGCTTCAAGTTATAGCAAGAAAAGATGACAAGTACATTGTAAATATTCAGAGTATTGAAGCCTCAGAAAATACTGATGTTGTCTCTCTCATGTTACAAGCTGGATATGCAGAATATTGGGAAGTAGAACCAGAATGTCTCCCCAAATCTGTAAGTGAATATTCAGTGTTAAATTTAAAGTGTAAAAACAAAGTTAATATTAAAGTCCTATCTGCCCTTCTTGAAGGACCTAAACCTAAGAAGTATCATTCAAATAAGCTAAAAGACAGTAACTTGTCTTTGTTAAAGTCCCCAGCTGTTAACTTCTCAGATTTAAGAAATCCTTCTACCTTGTCTGTGGGACCGGAATCGATACGACCTTATAAAGAATATATGTTTAAACCAGGAACAGTCCTTGAAGTCAAGTGTTCTTCTTATTATGGCCCAGGAGACTTTTCATGCCAGCTTCAATGTAAATTAGAAGACCTAAAATTACTAATGGATCAAATTCAGAATTATTACAGCATTCATTCTGATCCTTATCAAACTGGGCAGATTGCTTGTGTTGCTAAGTATTCCAGAGATGGGAAGTGGTATAGAGCTGCTATTTTGACTCAAGTATCAAGAAAAGAATTTGACATAGTATTTGTTGATTATGGTTACCAAGAAAGGGTTTTAGTTAAAGATATTTGTGCTATTAACCCACGTTTTCTTGTTTTAGAAGTCCAAGCCTTCAGATGTAGTCTTAACCATTTAGTTGAACACATCAGTGGTAAATTCTGTTGGACAAGAGAAGCATGCAGAGACTTTAGGAATTTTATTTCTTCCTCTGGAGGGTTATTGACTTGTGTCGTTTATGCCTTAGCTCTTATATATCCAAACTGTTTATATAACTTGGTGGATTTACAATCTCCACTTACTAGTGCAAGAGAATTTCTCATTAATCATGGCTCAGCACAGTATAGTATGTTATCAAAGCCATTCCCATCTTCAGTTAGTCTTTACAGTTACTATTATTCTTCCTTTAACATAAAAATTGGAAGCGAGGAAGAAATATACATATCTCACATATATAGTCCCAAAAAGTTTTATTGCCAACTTAGTAGAAATATTAAAGACCTAGAGATGATAGAAACAAAAATCGTAGAGATTAGTAACCTCAAAAATTGTCCAAAATATGATCCTAGTAAAATGAGGTTGTGCATATCTAAGTATATAGAGGATGGTGTCTCTTACAGAGCTTTAGCAATGCCAACGGATTCATTAACTGATTTTCTGGTCTATTTTGTGGACTTTGGAAATAAGCAGTTAGTAGAAGAAAGTACATTGAGGGCGATTTCAGATCAGTTTCCAGAATTGCTGTTTACACCCATGCAAGCTATTAAGTGTTTTTTGTCAGATCTTAGAGATGTAGATATTCCAGCAGAAATCAGTGGCTGGTTTGAAGATAACTTCTTAGGAAAACCGTTAAGGGCAATAATATTGTCCAGGGAGTCAGATGGCCAGCTTGGTATAGAATTGTATGATGGATGTCAACATATAAATGAGGAAATTAAAATGTTGCTTCATGCTTATGGAAAAAAACATTGTGACCAAGCACACTGTGTGGAAAAGAGTCCTAAAATAAGTGAGAATGAAAGACTTGCTGTTTCTTTGAAAGGCAAAATAGAAAACAATTATCATCATAATATGATAAATAAAACTAATCTAGTAATGTATTCTGAAAGCAAAATAGATCAATTAATGAATCCTGGAAGTACATATGCCAAGCTTTTGAAACCATCAGTTTGTTACAAAATTGAACCGGTGTCAAAAACCAAAGTGAACTCTTTGAGTAGTGGACTAAAAGGTAAGGGTGTAAAAAGTGTCTCTGGATCTGCACATGCTCTCGATGAAAATGATGTGGGCCACAGATCAGTAAGGGTTGTATCACAGTGTTTTAGTGGAGAATTAAATCAAGCAGCCTCTCAAAACCCATCTAATCTTATGAGACCACAGATCAAAGATCTTCCTCAACCCCAAATCTACTTGAATGCCAAAGTTAAAGGATATGTTTCTAATATCAGTAATCCAGCAAGTTTCCATATCCAGCTGGCTGAGAATGCAAATGTAATCATCAGACTCACAGATGCTCTAAATGGAAGCAGAGCAAATTTAGTGAAAGAGAGAAAATCAGTGAAGCCTATGGTGGGAGACCTTGTCATTGCAGAATACTTTGGTGACCATGCCATCTACAGAGCAGTAATTAAGAGAATTTTGCCAGGAAATTCTTTTGAAGTGGAATTTATTGACTATGGTAATACTGCGGTAATAAGTGCTTCCAAAATTTATGAATTTCAGAGGGAATTCTTAACTGTTCCTCAGCTAGGAATCCATTCTTTTCTTAGTGGAGTCAAGTGGAATGAGCCTGATGAAATATGGGACAGTAACACTGTGGATTTTTTCACATCAAAAGTGAGTAACAAAACAGTTTCTTGTGAATTTTTGAAAAAGCATGAGCGGAGATGGGAAGTCAGTATCATTTGTGACGGAACGTGTATCATTAATGAATTACTGAAATGGACAGCATATTCAAAACTACGGAAAACAGTATTGCAGCTGCCTGTGGCTGTCTCTCAAAAGGTGAGCTCTGGGGAGGATGATGAAATGAAGAAAGGAAAATCAAACGAGTGTGAAGGTCCTGAGATCCTTCAACCATCCTGCCAACAGCTGGTTAAGATTCCTTTGGAAGAGTTAAAACCTGGACAACTTGAAAAGTCTGAAATACTTTATGTCTCAAAAAGTGGGATCTTTTATGTGAAGTTATCCAAAAATAAAAAAATCTTATCAGATTTAACAGTATTAATCGCCAAAGAAGTAAAGAAACCCTCTTTATCAATTGAAAATATTGAAAAAGGTTTAGAGTGCTTGGCAAAATCTAAAAAATCCTTGAAGTGGTATCGATCAAAAGTTGCAAAGAAGTGTGTTGATGAGAAAGTGCTTGTTTTTTTAGTAGATCGTGGTAAGTATGAAATAGTACCTTTCAGTAATACCAAGATGCTTAGTAATGAAATTAGAAATATTCCAAGACAAGCTGTGCCTTGTAAATGGATTTGGTTTGAAAATTTTAAAAGCCGGCCATTTGAGTCCATTGTGGGTTTATTTGCACATTTGGAAATAAATATTCTTTTCCTGAAATATTTAGACTCTGTGTGGAAAGTAGACATTCTGGTAGATGGCCTGTTACTTTTGGAATATTTAAATTTAAATAAAGTTCATGTTGAAAACAAACTTAAATCTTCAGAAACTATTTTGAGTGTGGAATCTAAGACTACTGTGTCCTCTTGTACAACAAGATCATATACTTGGGCCCAGCTCCACAATGGAAAACAATATTCTGGTATTGCCACTGCTATTTCTGATCCATCAGATTTCTGCGTTCAGTTAGAAGATTTCTTTGACATAATGAAATCTCTCTTTGTGTTGCTTTCTGATCTACCGGAAAAGTTGCAAAGAGTGCCTCAAGAGTGCATAATTCCCGGTGCTAGTTGTTTGTTCAAATATGAATTGGAAGATCAGTGGAATAGAGTGGAAATTTCTGAGGTCTCTAATCAATCTTTATTACTTGTGTTGATCGACTATGGATTTTCTGTTTCCATACCTTATTCAGATATAAAAAATCTGAAAGTTGCTCCTGTCGAACTTTTGAATTTACCAAGGTTGAGTTATCCTTGTATCTTACATGGTATCTTACCTGCTGAAGGGAAACACTGGAATGTAGAAGCCAAAAGTTTTTTTCAAGATTTCCTAAGTAAACCAGGCTTAGTTTTTCAGTTTAGGACATATAATCTTGAAACAAAACTGAAAGTAGAGGTCATCCATGAGAAGAACAATTTGGCAGATATGTTAGTTGCTTCTGGTTTTGCAGCGTATTGTAAAGATTCGGATCGTCTTAATGATGAAGTTAGTACTGGATCTACTACAGTCCAGCCTCAATTACAGGGGAAGCCTCTCTTCCCATTGTTAGATCAAAATTGTTATAGAAGGGAAAATATAAGTTGTGCCTGCTCTGAGAAACAAAAGCAAAAAGGGAGAACTGTAAAGAGGAAAGAAGTCTACCAGAACCTCTTAAGGAAAAGCTGTATCCGTAAAAGATTATATTCTAGAAACGTAACTCTGAGAGAGAAGGCTGATGTTGGGCAGTGCAATAATCCCCAAAGTTCCTTTCCATTGGATACGTGTTCAGCTTCATTTTGGGAACCACCTAATGGTTTCAAGAATAACATCAATTATGCTGAAAACATTTTTGAAAAACTACCAACTGAAGAAATACAGGAAAACAACATAGTGGATTTGAGAATAGCAGTAAAAGCATCGCACGCTAATGAAAAAATTGTATCAGAGGAACCGTTAAAGGGTAAGTAGCTATTTTAAAAAAGTAGATTGTTTTTGTAGATTTACTTTTTATTCTTTAAATTTTTATTATATGCCAGAATTATCCAAATTGAAAACATTCTGTACTGTAAGACTTTATAGAAAATCTGAATAAATGGATAAACTGGGACTAATCACTTAATTATAAGATGATACGGGACTGTCTTTTCTTTTTTGGAATGGTGACCTTTGAGAATGTAATGAAAGTGGAGAACATTTTTAACCATATATGCATGCACAAATACATGACATTTTACAGACGATTTCAAGGGTCTCACAAAACTTAAAGGCCCATAAAGCTCAGGTTAATAAATCTTGCTATTAGTGAGCTCCTGGCTTCATTTTGAAGAACCAATTTTCTCTTATAGGTTTCTTATCAGATGAAATAGATCTTTATTTAGGCTTTTCGAGTGTACTTTTAGCATATTGCTAATGCAGTTACACTTATGGAATAAACTGACGGGACATATTTCCTCTTAAATTTTTTAGATGTCAAACTGATTCTATAATGTTAAAATTTTAATATGTTATAGCTATAGTATTATCAGATTTTTTAATACATGTTGGGTTTCATTTTCTGTGTGAATTAGTTACTGAGGATCTTTGTAGGCTATAAAAATGCTTCCTGTTTAATGAATGTTCTGACTATAAATCTGTTATTCCATGTTCTAACTCGTATTCTAGCAGGTTACTACTTTCTTTGAATGGGCAGAGGGATCTTGTTTTTATTGACGTATTTTAGAAAGAATATTTCATTTGAATTCATATTTAGGTGTTTTATAGTGAATGGCTATTTTAAAATTGGCTCTTAGTTTTGAATATTTTGTTACTGAATTAGCGGTTATGGTGGAGTGCTTATTATGTTCCAGGTGCCGTGTTAAGGTTTTCATATGGATCCCTCATTTAAAGGTTACCAAACTCTCAAGTAGGTTGATACTGAGTTTTAAATGGAGTCTGACAACTAGTTGCCTGAATTCTAAATCACCTTAGAGAGGGACAAGGAGGAAAACAATTGGTGAGCTAAATACCACATTTATTAATAAAGCAACAACCCCAAAACAATACTGGTAAATGTGGGTTTATATCTGTGGGGAAAATAGGTTTACCAACAGTAGGCACAGAGCACAGAGCGGGAACTGCCCCGCCCTCCCATGTGGGGGGGCCTACCCCTGCTTGAGACGTTGATCTCCCAAAGAAAGGGAGGGAGGAGGAAGAGGCTACCTTAACCTATTCCTTTGTCCTCCTTTGTCCTCCAAATGGACCAATCAGATTGGCCCTCCTCCTGGTCTAAGTAAGGAAGCCAAAAACCAGCAGAGTGTTGGGTGAGGAGAGTGCCTCACCTGTGAATACTTCTACATGGGAGGAAACTTCAGGAATGGGAAGAAGCACCCCCCAAAATTATCACTGTTTTATGGATGAGGCTCAGGGCAATTGTCCATGGATAGAAGACAGGATCTCAGTTCCCTATATACTTAGCAACTCTGACGTCTCCAACTCTATAGTCTTTTTGTTAATCACTTCTACTGCCTTCTGAAAAGCAGATCATTTGAGGCAGAGTTTTCAGTAAGCTTCTGGCCCTCAGCCCATACATTTTAGCGCTTCCACAATTTCTTTTATTACTCTACCTGAATATATTTCCACCTTCATTTTTCTTAAATTCCTTAAAAACCCACCTCAGGCCCCCATCTCCATCCTACCTCCTGCATTCCTAGCACACGGTGAATCAATGAGTGAGTTAAATGAAGATAGCTATTACAAAAGCAGCTAATAAAATATCAAATTATAGTTCTAAAATTTTTGAAGTTTTTTTTTTTGGGAAAATCTTTGAGGCAAATATAAGAAACATGGTTTCACGGACTTAGAATTTACTAACGCATGTGCTATAATCAGTTTTAAAACAAAATAAAAAAACAAGATGGTTTCGTTGCTTTGAGTACTGTCCAGGCTCCTAACACTTATTCCTTGACCACCAGCAGTACTGTAGTAGCCACTGCTGTTTGCTATTACTGCCTGCACATGCTCCAGATCTTAGGGAAAAATGGTTTTAATTCTCTGTTAGAATTCTCAATATTTGAAGTTCTCTTCCCTATTAAAGAAGCTAGAAAAGTGGCGCTAGTGCCCATGCTTTTCAATCTGGGCTTTGCGTTCAAAAGGAAGCTTTAAAAAATTCTGCCTGGGTCTCACTTTTAGAGATGATTTTAGTTGATCCAGCTGTGATCTCACCGTCTTAAAGCTCCCTGGGTGAGTCTAACGTCCAGCCAAGGTTGAGAACCGCTGTTCCAGAGACTATTGTGGATAACTTTCTGAATTGTTAGAGAAAAATACTAATTTTGGACTTCACAAAACCTGTTAGAATCTATCGCTCTGGTATTTGGAGTCCAGACAATACATAGTGAGTCATAGTAGTTCTGTGCTAAACTTAACTCAAAGTGTTATTGTTTTAGAATGGCCCCAAAGTATAAGGCGTTTATTTTGCCTTGCCCAGGTATTGTTTTAATTATACATTTAGAAAATTGGCTTAGCTGTCCCATAGTTTCAGCCTACTATAACATATCCATATTAAAATATTCAAGCTAGTGTTTTTTATTTGCAGCCTGTTTTCTCAGAATAAGTTACTAGTATGTGTCCAAGATGTCTTTGCTGTTGTTGCTTGCTTGTTTTTCCCTGGAAGTCCTTAAATAGATAATTATGGGAACTAGGAGAATGTAACAACCCTTTGAAAAGCACAAAAATATCGAGTTACTGAGGCACTGCTTGATGCTGGTATGTGCTACCTTCCTACAGTTGCATATTTAACTGGAGGACAACTTTGAAAGAAATCTGGAATGGCAACCCATTTTTGAGGAGACTTTTGTCTGACCTTTTACATTCAAGATGATATAGCTAGATATCCAAAGGGGAATGGCTGATAGGCATGTAAAATGTTAGGCTGAATTCTGAAAATACAAGACTTGTAAGTGATACTTATGGATCACTTGCATTGGATCTAGCACAGTATTTAAAAGTATGGGCAATGAGGCCCCACTCCATGAGTTTGAATTCCTGCTGCATCCCTTCTTAACTGTGAAACTGGAGATAAGCTTTCTAACATATTGATTTTTTTCAGTTTCTTCATCTGTAATATGCAGCCAATGATGACGCCATTGGCTGAGTGAGGGCTACATAAGTTAAGACCTATGAAACCTCTTCACTAGTACCTGGTACAAAGTAAATGCTCACTAATTCTAGAAAAATCAGACATTCTAATAAAACTACTGTATTTGTTTTGAAAATCTTTTGTGAAGTAACTTGAAAAATTGCTATTGTTGCTCTGCATGAAATTGCAATATTTAGGACAGTGTATAACAGGCACATATTTGCGGTAAATAGATTAACAGTTAAATCTTTTTGGAAGATTGGATTTCTGATAGAATTCTTGTTCTAAATAAAGACTAGAAGAAACAAAAATGTATTTTATTTTCCAGAATGGATATATATTAGTAATTATTTAAGAAAAGATATTTTTAGTTAAGTGTAAGTATGTTTTAGTATATGTATAATCTGTATGCTATATTTCTTTCCTTTACCTTTTTAAATTATGGCTATTAGATATTAAGCAAAAAATTCTATTTATAGTAGGAACTTCAAAATAATGTCATGACTATTAATGAAACCCATAATTCTTGGAAAATATAATCTAACATTCTAATTTTTCTTTCTTGTTTTTCAGTGCAAGGAGATGAAAGCTCAGATCTTTTATGCATCAGTTTGGCAACAGATAATACATAGGATACCCAGTAATTCCTGTTTTGTTTTAGATGCTCCAAATATATAATAAAAGTGGTAAGCATATGACAATTTCTAAACTCAAAGTATCTGAAAGGCATCTAGATTGTTCAGATTATTTTGCTAGCAGACAGTGATTAGAATGTTACAGATTAGAATGTTACAAATTTGTTGTGACCAGGAATTATGATGACTTGTTTTCAGAAAGAATATTTAGGAAATGTGTTTCACTCCTAACGTATTTTAAACATTTTATTTGATAAAGTATTCTTTGCTATATTTTCAGTCATTAGATAATATTTTACTGTTATATCTTTCAGGTGTCTTTCCTGACTAAAGCCTCTGTTTCTGTTGCTACTTTATAGAGTCATCGTCGAGGTCATGGATAGTACATAGAGAGTTAATGCAACACAGCCACATTCCCAGGAAAATATGCGTGCTTATAGGACACTTAGAATATGGAAGAAAAGTCAGACTTAATCCCATTGTTCCCTCTCTCTAGCTCATACAATGGGATTTTTCTTTTACTTTATTTTGTGTGTGTGTGTGTGTGTGTGTGTGTGTATTTATTTTGGCTTTATATTTTTGGTTATTTGTTGTAGATATTTGTGACATTCAAGAACACCACTGTTTAGTTGGGGGAGAGAGATTTTGTCAGTGCATTTACTTGTGAATTAGGATTTATCTTACAAGTAAACATTTATTGAGCAAATTCGGAGTATATTCTTGCAGAGATAGAACCATAAAATCATACAAGTCCACTTAAGAGTCAGTTTCTGCCAAATAGTTTCGAAGAACTAGAGATTTGGTGATTTAGAAAATATTTGAAGAAACTTAGAAATTTTCTAAGCTAGCTAGGGCAATCAAATTTATTATTGGTACATGTATATTGAGTGTATTGATATTGTCATTTTTTTGTGGTTAGGAAGTAATTTCCAGAAATACTGTTGTTTATGAATAGGAGTTTAAATTTGGTGTCTTGAAAGTTTATTCGAAGTGAGGAGTGTATTTTTACACTACAAATTAATCTGTGGTTTGTGGTTATTTTAGAGCAGACCATTTAACATTGACTCTTTGTAATATCATTTCTTTGAACACTTTTTTTTACTTTTCCCCCAAATCTTACCAGATCTTAGAGATTATTTTGTACACTTTAGAAAAGTGCTTCTATTGGAAAAATAATTCACTCTATATAACTTCTGTGATTGTTGTATCACTGGGCACTGGGCTGCTTTTGTTTGTTTTGGTACCATAAAATATGGCAAAGATAATTTGGTTAATTTAAAAAATAAATGAACTTGAATGCCAAAAAAAAAAAAAAGATAAAATAATAATGGATGTTTTTGGTACCAGTTTTATCAGGAAGAGCCTCCTGTCCTTCAGTTTTTTAGATTTAACTTCATTGAATTGTGTCTTCAGGTATAGTATTTTATGTTTGGAAATAGACAAACTTCACAAATTTATTATAGCATTTGTTGTTAAATATTGTAGAAAATGTTTTTACAATCTACATTTAGTTAATTCCTACTTTTTTTTTAACAGAAGCCCAGTATAGAGAAGTAGCTGAATAAAGGATTAAAATAGTTTCCTTTTAAAATATATATAGTGCTTAATTTAAAGCTATTTTCCTTTTTTTCTTTATTTTGAAGGCATATCCCTCCCCCCATATTTGTATATTACACTATAAAATTACAACCTGGAGGATGTATAGTAATTCAGAGTACTTTCAAATAAAAACAAATAAAAAAGTATATTCAATGTTAGGATTTATATTTTCTTAGGATTAAGTTTTTATTATATTTTACAGATAAATCAATATTAATGCTTTTTTTCATAGTCTAAAACCCTTCTATTAGTTTAAGTTAATAGAATCTGTTTTTTTGTAAATGTTGGCAACAGACTGTTGGTTCAAAATTTGGGAAAGAGTAACTCATTTGACTCTTTTAGATTTAAATATTTTCAAAGTTAAGGATTGTTAAGTTTTAATTTTGCTTTATTCATATAAATTAAAAATATTTTCTGGGATCCCTGGGTGGCGCAGCGGTTTGGCGCCTGCCTTTGGCCCAGGGCGCGATCCTGGAGACCCGGGATCGAATCCCACATCGGGCTCCCGGTGCATGGAGCTTGCTTCTCTCTCTGCCTGTGTCTCTGCCTCTCTCTCTCTCTCTCTCTATCATAAATAAATGTAAAAAAAAAACAAAAAAACAAAAAAACAAAAAAAACAAAAAATATTTTCTGAACTCCTATAAAAATGGTTTATAAGAATGGAAAAAAAGCATTCCATAGAAATGGATTGGTTTTTAAAAAATATTCACATAAGCATATTCAAAGTTATATACATGGATACAAAATAAAAACACATAAAAAGTGTTAAAGACAAATTGTTGGGGTACCTGGATGGCTCAGATGATTAAGCATCTACCTTTGGCTCAGGTCATGATCCTGGGGTCCTGGGATTGACTGAGCCCTGAGTCATGGCTCCTGCTCAGTGAAGGACCCTTTGTCTCTCTCTCTTCCCCTCTAGTGCCCTCTCTTGCTATCTCTGTTGCAGTTTCTCTCTTAAATAAATTTTTAATGATTTTGTTTGAAAGACAAATTATTAATTTATCTTTTCTTGGCACTATCACTTTGATTCTCTTACCCCATCCACAAAGATAAACTCAAAATGGATGAAAGATCTAAATGTGAGACAAGATTCCATCAAAATCCTAGAGGAGAACACAGGCAACACCCTTTTTGAACTTGGCCACAGTAACTTCTTGCAAGATACATCTATGAAGGCAAGAGAAACAAAAGCAAAAATGAACTATTGGGACTTCATCAAGATAAGAAGCTTCTGCACAGCAAAAGAAACAGTCAACAGAACTAAAAGACAACCTACAGAATGGGAGAAGATATTTGCAAATGATGTATCAGATAAAGGACTAGTATCCAAGATCTATAAAGAACTTATTAAACTCAACAGCAAAGAAACAAACAATCCAATCATGAAATGATTCTAAATTCTTCTATAGGAGATGCTGCGTTGGTTAAATTTCATGTTAAGTTTTTTAAAGATCTGTATTAATATAACTTTTTCTGACTTTTTAATGTGTATTTAACTCTAATATTACTTTTATAGTTATGTACACCCAAGGGAAGTTATTTTTGTTTTGTATATTGAGTATTGTTAATTTTTCACAGTACAATACTTTAAGTATAGTTTGCTGAAGTCTGAATGTGTGTGTGTGTGTTTTAAAAGAGTACTATAGCATTAACAATCAAACCTTGTGTATATTGTGATGAAAAATTGAATTCACTTTAACATTTCCCATAACCAAAGCTAGTCCTTACTCAAACACTTAGAAGTACTTTAAAAGAGGAAAAAACATACTAATTCTCAAAGTTCTTAACCTTTCACTTTTTCACTTTTAAGAAGTGTTGGATTTTTAAAATTACAAATCTTTTTATTTGGCCTATAGTTTTTTATTTTAAAATTTTTATTCTAAAAAAATAAAATAAAATTTTTATTCTAGTCTTTCTTTCTCTGATTGACTTATTTCTCTCAGCATAAACCCTCCAATTCATTCATGTCAATGTAAAAGACAATTATCATATGGTTTACTCCTATATGGAATATAAGAAATAGTGAAAGAGACCATAAGGGAAGGGGGAAACTGGTGAAAAATGAGAGAGGAAGACCAATCACAGAAGACTCCTAGCCCTGGGAAACAGAGTTGCAGAAGGGGAGGTGGATGGGGGGATAAGTAACTGGGTGACAGGCATTAAGGAGGGCACATGTTGACATGAGCACTGGGTGTTATACTATATGTTGGCAAATTGAATTTATTTTTTATTTTTTTTTAAATTTTTATTTATTTATGATAGTCACAGAGAGAGAGAGAGAGAGAGGCAGAGACAAAGGCAGAGGGAGAAGCAGGCCCCATGCACTGGGAGCCCGACGTGGGATTCGATCCCGGGTCTCCAGGATCGTGGCCTGGGCCAAAGGCAAGGCGCCAAACCACTGTGCCACCCAGGGATCTGGGAAATTGAATTTAAATAAAATCTTAAACTCTAGTTAATATTGAGTATTGTACTGGTTTCAGGAATAGATTTCAGTGATACATCACTTATATACAACACCCAGTGCTCGTCACAATGAGTGCCCTCCTTAATACCCATCAACAACACCCAGTGCTCGTCACAATGAGTGCCCTCCTTAATACCCATCACCCATTTAACCCATTCCCCCACTCACCTCCCCTTTATCAAACCTTAGTGTGTTCTCTACACTTAAGAGTCTCTTATGGTTTGCTTCCCTCTTTTCTTCCTTCCTCATGTTCATCTATTTTGTTTCTTAGATTTCACATACGAATGAAATTATATGGTATCTGTCTGTCTCTGACTCAATTTGCTTAGCATAATACATTTTATCTTCATCCCTGTTGTTGCAAATGGCAAGATTTAATTCTTTTTGATGCCTTAGTAATAGGTCCTGTGTGTGTGTGTGTGTGTGTGTGTGTGTGTGTGTGTAAAATCACCTCTTTATCCATCAGTTGATGGACATTTGGGCTCTTTCCATACTTTGGCTATTGTTGACAATACTGCTATAAACATCAAGGTGAATGTGTCCTTTCAAATCAGTATTTTTTGTATCATTTGGGTAAATACCTAGTAGTACAATTGCTGGGTCATAGGGTAGTTCTATTTTTAACTTTTTGAGGAACCTCCATACTGGTTTCCAGACTGGCTATACCAGTTTGCATTCCCACCAACAGTATGACGTTCCCTTTTCTCCACATCCTTGCCAATATCTATTGTTTCCTGAGTTGTTCATTTTAGCCATTCTGACAGGTGTGAGTGGTATCTCATTGTGGTTTTTGATTTTTTTTTTTTTTTTAATTTATGATAGTTACAGAGAGAGAGAGAGAGAGGCAGAGACACAGGCAGAGGGAGAAGCAGGCTCCATGCACCGGGAGCCCGACGTGGGATTCGATCCCGGGTCTCCAGGATCGCGCCCTGGGCCAAAGACAGGCGCCGAACCGCTGCGCCACCCAGGGATCCCTCATTGTGGTTTTTGATTTGCATTTCCCTGATTAGCATTTCTCTGATTAGTAATGTTGAGTCTCTTTTCATGTGTCTGTTAGCTATCCGTAGGTCTTTGGGAAAATGTCTATTCATGTCTTTTGCCTATTCCTTAACTAGCTTATCTGGTTTTGGGTGTTAAGTTCTTTATAGATTTTGAATACTAATCCTTTATTGGATATGCCTTTGCAAATATCTTTTTCCATTCTGTAGGTTGCCTTTTAGTTTTGTTGATTGTTTCCTTCACTGTACAGAAGCTTTTTGATGAAATCCCAGTAGTTCATTTTTGCTTTTGTTTCCTTTGCCTCTGGCCATGTCTAATAAGAAATTTCTATGGCCAATGTCAACGAGGTTACTGCCTGTGTTCTCCTCTAGGATTTTTATGGTTTCCTCTCTCACTTTTAGGTCTTTCATCCATTTTGAGTTTATTTTTCTGTATAGTGTATAAAAGTGGTCCAGTTTTTCTCCTACGTGCTTCTGTCCAGTTTTCCCAACACCATTTCTTGAAGAGATTGTAACACCTCAGAGCAATGGATAGAGAACCTAAGCAGAATAAATATGGCTCTGAATGACACACTGGACCAGATGGACTTCACAGAGATATTCAGAACATATCATTCTAATGCAGCGAGATGCTCTTTCTTTTAAGTGCACATGGAACATTTTCTGGAACAGATCACATACTGGGTCACAGATCAGGCCTCGGTAAGTACAGAAAGATGGAGATCATACCATGTGTATCTTCAGACTGCAACACTGTGAAACTTGAAGTCAATCATAAGAAGAAAATTAAAGACCACAAATATGTGAAGGTTAAAGAACATCCAACTAAAGATGAATGAGTTAACCAAGAAAATAAAGAAGAAATAAAATATGTGGAGTCAAATGAAAAGGAAAACACAACAGTTCAAACCTTTGGGACTCAGGGCAAAGATGGTCATAAGAGGAAAGAATAGAGCAACCCAGACTTACCTCAAGAAGCAAGAAAAGTCTCAAATACACAACCTAACCTTACATCTAAAGGAGCTAGAAATGGGATAGGAAAAAAGGCCTAAAGGGAAATAATAAAGGTTGAGCAGAAATGATATAGAAACACAAAAACAGTAAAACACATCAACAAAACTAGGAGCTGATTCTTTGAAAGAATTAATAAAATTGATAAACCCCTAGCCAGACTTTAGCAAAAAGGAAAAGATAAAGGACCCACATAAAGTCATGAATAAAAGAGCACAACCAACATCACAGAAATATAAACAATTAAAATATTATTACAAACTGTATGCCAACAAATTGGGCAATCTGGAAGAAATGGATAAATTCCTAGAAAAATATAAACTACTGAAACAGGTAGAAATAGGAAATCTGAACAAACCCATAACCAGCAAAGAAATTGAATCAGTAATCAAAATTCTTCCAAAAAACAAAAGTCCAGGGCTGCCTGGCTTTCCAGGAGAATTCTACCAAACATTTAAAGGATTGATACTTATTTTTCTCAAACTGTTCCAAAAAATAGAAATGGAAGGAACACTTCCTGACTCCTTCTATGAGGTCAGCATTACCTTGACTTTTATTTGGTTGATAGTTTGGATATAATTTTCAACCTTTTTCAGAAGCTTGCAGCATTATATATATTTTTTCTACATTTGACTTTTAGAATTTTTCTTAGGTTATATTATCACAGCCATACTAAATATACTTAAGATTCTAGTAGCTATTTCTCTCTAGCTAGGGTACATTAACATCTTACTGTGAACTCTATGTAATAGTTTTAATGTATTTTCTTGGCCTTCTCAATTTATTCATTGTAAAATGATCAGTTATTGACAAGTTATATTATCGTAATGATTTTCTATGACATAACATTTCTGTCTTGATGTCCTCAAACATACTCCTGTCTCTGAATATTTTCTCCTTAGTACTAAATCATCCTTCTTTATAATCTAATCAGTTTCTTATATGGTACATTCATTCACCAAATGTTTTTGGAAATCACCATATTCAATATAGGAGATACAAAAATGAGTCCAATTCTGATTGTTTAGTTCCAGTGGTGGAAACAAGTTAATTGTAAATGATACATGGTATGTAATAAAGGTATATAATATGTGCTTTAGGACCACAGAGGGCAATGTGCCTAACTTCCTGAGGAACCAGTTGAAAAAGACTTAAAAAATATGGCCTGTGAGCCTGATTCTTGAAAGAACTTAGGCAAACCTACAAGGAAGGAACTTGAGACTGCATAGTACAGCCAAGCAAAACTGACTCAATACAAACCAGTCTTGATTGCCAAGGTCCAAGAGGAACTTGGGGTAGGAAGGGATGGATATGGAGTTTCTTCATGGATATGGAGTTTCTCTCTGCTCTGAAAAGGTTCTGAAATTAAATGGTGAGAGTGGTTACACAACTCTGTAAATATACTAAAATCCACTGATCTGTACACTTAAAGGTAAATTTTATGACAACTGAATATTCAGTGAAGCTTCTTAAAAATTACACGTATGAAGCTTTATATATAGCTTATGTATTCAATAAACTATTCCTTGAGACTATTTAGAGAAGAATGGAGCAATGTAATGACATTCTGATATCTACTTTAGAACAGAATACAATCTGAAACCTCAAGATTCAAAAAATAAATGAGAAAAGAGAGGCCTAGGAAGGGGAAAGTAAGATCCTTAGCCCAGGTCATTCGGTGCATGTCATTATTAGCTATTGGTATGTGATTCATTTTTATGACTTTTTATTTTTAAGTATAGACATAAAAGTATACAAAACAGATCTATAGCTAGAAGTCTTATTTCTGATTGAGCCACCCTTGTAACTGCTTCTTAGTTCAAAAATGGAACATTACCAAGATTCTAGAGGTTCTTTTCCTGTCCTGGCAAATATTTATGCCCTCCTCTCCAAAGGAGCTACTACCTTCCTTTCTTTTTGTGTCTTTAAAATAGTTTTACCACCTAATTTTGCCAACAACCAAGAAAAAAATGTTTTTATCTTTTAATGATTATATATGGAACTGATAGTATGCTTTTATATCTATTCCTTTTTACAGCTTTTAAATATGGGATTTATCAATTTTGTGCAGCTGTAGTTCATTTTAGTTTCTGAATATAAAGTAAAATTTATCCTATTTTTGATGACATTTTTTCCAGTTTTCAATTATTTTAAGTAATTATGAGAAATACTATGCATCTTTTCATAAACATGTGCATTTCTGTTGGATGTGTGCTAGGTCCCATTGCTAGAATTGTTGGGTCATTGGTTGTACACTAGTGGTTGTGCGCTGTGTACTAGTGTACACAGAGAATGAGGTGCTATAATTACCCACTGGATGTGGAATTCTCTTCACCTGGTTGCTGAGTATATTTCTGTGGTGGATGTGTATGATCCGTATTGACATGAATCGCCAAGATTGACATACCAAGACTCACGTGCCATTACCACTGGCTCATCCAAATGCCTCTTCTACAGGTTTTCTTTATTTTCTAGATTTGTACCTTCTGAGCCTCAAACAACCAACTTAACCAGTTGGCTGGCACTTTGTAGAAGACTATATATACTTACCTTAGATTTCTTCCATTTCCATTCAGAAAGGTTGTGGGCTGTGCCCAAAGAAAAGTTTCTTCTCATCATTGTTCCTTTAGAGATGCCCCTGAATGGAGATGTAGGTTGGCAGTAGTTCATGTTGCCTTGCAATGGTGTATTGAATTGGCTAATTTATGGGTCAGACTTCCAACGGTCATAGGAAACCTTCCTGGAAAGACAGACAGGTTAGGATTTTTGAGTGTTGAAATACCCTTGCATTTCTGGGATGCCCCATTTAGGCATGTTATACAATCTTTTTAATGTTTTTCTAGATTTAGTGCTAGCATTTTTAAAGGAATTTTGTTTATGAGGGATATTGGTCTAAGGTTCTTTTCTCCCCCTTTGTGATGTCTTCTCTGGATTTGATATTAGGATAACAGAATGATGGTAAATATCTCCTCTGCTGCCTGAGAAATCTTAATGTAGGATTATGTTATTTCTTTTTAAAGAAGTTTCACTTTTCCCCCATTTTTTCCATTTTCCATTTCTTTGACTTAAGAGTAATTTCTTCTTTTTACTCTGTGCTTGATTTTTTTCTAGCTTCTAGCTTTTTCTAGCTTTTTAGTCTCTAAATCTAGAGAGTTTATTTTATAGCTTTCACTTTTGTATTAGAAGTGCTTACTGCTATAAACTACTTCTTAAGCATTCTTTACCTGCATCCCATATGTTCTAAAGTGTTTTTATTTTTTAGGTTATTTTCTAATACTCCTTT
The DNA here is from genome assembly GCF_048418805.1 of Vulpes vulpes. NCBI lineage: Eukaryota > Metazoa > Chordata > Mammalia > Carnivora > Canidae > Vulpes > Vulpes vulpes. The sequence goes on along the minus strand of NC_132787.1, from coordinate 95,919,024 downwards.
ATATTAACTTGGATTCAATGACAATTTTCTCAGCGTTTGTTTTTCTGTGAATATCTTTATTTTTGTCATCACTTAAAAATAATTTTAGGCATATTTTCATATACTTTGATAAACTCCTTTCAAGCATACAACTCAGTGTTTGGTAGTTGTAACAAGTTGAGCAACTATCTCCATAAATACCTTTTGCAGCATCTTATTCATCATCATTCCTGCAACATTTACTGTCAATCCTCCTATCCTTCTCCAGTCTTACTCCCTATTTCAGGCAAGGGGGGAGTTCTGTCCCTCATGGCTTCTGTTTTATGGAGATCTTATATAAAAGGAATCATATGTTCTCATGTCTGGCCTCTTTCAATGGGCAGAGTGTTTTGCTGATTCTCTATATCCTTGTAAATGTTTAAGTTCATCCATGCCCCCACCCACTTCCCCTCTAGAAACCACCAGTTTGTTCTCTGTATTTAAGAGTCTATTTGTCTTTTTTTTTGTTCATATTATTTCACTCCTATGGAAATTAACAAATAATGTTTGTCCTTCTTTGACTTACTTCACTTAGCGTTATAGCCTCTAGATCCATCTGTATTGTTGCAAATGGCAATATCTCCTCTTTTTTTTTCTGAGTTATATTCCATTATAGATACATATTCCATTATAGATACATATGCCACATTTTCATTCATCTATGGATGGACACTTGTGTTGCTTTCATATTTTGACTATTATAAATACTGCAACATACAGAGGGGTGCATATATCTTTTTCAGAGTAGTATTTTTATTTTCTTTGGGTAAATATCCAGTAGTGGAATTATTGGATCATATGGTAATTTTATTTTTAATTTTTAAAGGAACGTCCAAACTGTTTTTCACAGTAGTGGTACCAATTTACATTCCCATTAACAGTTTGTGAGAGTTCCTTTTTCTCAACATCCTTGCTTATGCTTATTGTTAGTTCCATTTTTGATGTCAACTTACATCTGTCAGAATGGCTAATATTTCATTGTGATTTTAATTTGCATCTCCCAGATGATTCGTGTCTTTGAGCGTCTTTTCATGTGTTGGCCATCTGTATGTTGTCTTTGGAAAATATTCAGGTCTTCCACTCATTTTTAATTGGATTGTATTTGGTGTGGGGTTATAAAAGTTTATCATATATTTTGAATACTAATCCCAATTGGATTTATCATTTGAAAATGTTTTTTCCCATTCAGTAAGTTATGTGGTTTTCTTTTTTGTTGATGGTTTCCTTTTCTGTATAAAAACTTTTTATTCCATTGTAGCCCAGTACTTTAATTTTGCTTTTGTTTCTCTTGCCTAAGAAGACCTGTCTAAAAGCATTTCTGTGGGCAATGTCAAAGAAACTACCTGTTTATACCTCTTTTCTTCCAGGGGTTTTATGATTTAAAGTTTCACATTTGGGTCCTTAATCCATTTTGAGTTTATTTTTCCAGATGGTGTAAGAAAGTGATCCAGTTTCATTCTTTTGCATGTAGCTCTCCAGTTTTCCCAACACCATTTGTTGAAGAGACCATCTTTTCTCCATTGTATATTCTTGCCTCCTTCATTTTAGATCAACCATATAAGCATCGGTTTATTTACAGGCTCTCTGTTTCATTTTTCTATGTGTCTGTGTCAGTATCATACTGTTTTGATTACTATAGCTTTATAGCATATGTTGAAATCTGGGATTATGAGACCTCTAGCTTTGTTCTTATTTCCAAAGATTGTTTTGACTATCTGTGGTCTTTTGTGGTTCCATACAAGTTTTAGGATCATTTGTTCCAGTTGATAATTTTGATCTCTAGATTGCAGTAAATCTGTAGATTGCTTTAGGTAATATAGATCCATGTTGACTTTTTCCAATCCAGAAGCATGGAACATCTTTCCATTTATTTGTGTCTTCAATTTTGCCTCTTATGTCAAATTTATTCTTAGGTATTTTTGGTACAATTATAAATGGGATTATTTTCCTAATGTCCGTGCTACTTCGTTATTAGTATATAGAAACTCAATAGATTTCTGTGTATTTTGTACTGAATTCTAGTAGTTTTATGCTAGAGTCTTTAGGGTTTTTAAATATATATTATCCTATCATTTGCAAAAAGTAAGTTTTTTTTCTTTCTGCCTTACCAATTTGGATGCTTTTTCTTTTTCTTGTCTGATTGCTGTGGTGAGGACTTCTAGTACTATGTTGAGTAAAAGTGGTGAGAGTGGACATCCTTGTCTTGATCTTAGAGGAAAAGCTCCCAGTTTTTCACCATTGAGTATGATGATAGCTGTGCATCTTTAACATATGGCCTTCATCATATTGGGGTGTATTCTTTTTACATCTACTTTGTTGAGGATTTTTATCATAAATGGATGTTATGCCTTATCAAATGCTTTTTCTGAACCTGTTGAGATGTTTCTTTTGTTAATGTAATGTATCATGTTGATTTATAAATCTTGAACCACCTTTGCATCCCTGGAATAAATACCACTTGATTGTGATGAAGGATTTTTAAAAACGTATCATTGGATTTGTTTTGCTGATATTTTGTTGAGGATTTTTGTATCTTTTAATCAGAATTATTGGCCTGTAGTTGTGTCTCTCCGTCTCTCCCTCTTTTTTTTTTTTTTTTTGGTAGTGTCTTTGGTTTTAGTATCAGGGTAATGCTGCCCTAATGAATTTAGAAGCCTTTCTTACTCTTCTATTTTTTTGGGGGATGGGCATAATTTGAAAGGAATGGGTACTAACTTGTTAAATTTAAATCATTTGAATGATTGGTAGATTCACCTGTGAAGCCTGGTCCTGGATTTTTTTTTTTTTTTTTTGTTAGGAGATTTTTTGATTAATGTTTCTATTCATTGCTAACAACTTGTTCAAATTAATTTATTCCTAATTCAGTTTTGGAAGGTTATGCTTCTAAGAATCCATTTCTTCTGGGTTACCCAATTTGTTGGCAAAATATTCTTTTTGTTTCTGTGGTGTAGGTTGTTATTTCTCCATTTCTAATTTTGAGGCCCCTCCCCCCTTTTTTCTTGATGGGTCTGGCTAAAGAACAATAAATTTTGTTTCAAAGGACCAGCTCTTGGTTCTTTATCCACTTTTATTCTTGCTATCCTAGTGGATAAGACAAACTATCTTTTGGTTTTAATTTGCATTTCACTAATGATATCGAACATCTCTTCATGTGCTTGTTAGCCATTTGTATATCTTCTTTGAATAAAAGTTTTCAAAAATTTTCATCATTAAAAAATGTTTTTTAAATCTCTTTATTGTTGAGTAGAAAGAATTTATGTATTCTGGATCCAAGCCCCTTATACTGTATATAGTTTACAAATATTTTCCCCCATTTTTCTGGGTGTCCTTTCTCTTTGATGTCCCTTTGAAGCACAAATATTTTCAATTTTGATGGAGTCCAGTGTATATCCATATTTTTGATGCTTTTGCATTTGCTCTTGGTGTTATACATAAGAAATCATTATGTAATCCAAGATGATGAATGCTCATAAAAGTTTTTCCTAAGAGTTTTAGAGTCCTCGTTCTGATGTTTAGGTCTTTGGTCAGTCTTGAATTAGTTTTTGTATGTGGAATGAGGTGGAATCTTACTGCTTTTTTTTTTTTTTTGCAGGTGGATTTCTAGTTTTTACATCATCATTTATTTAAAAAGACGCTGTCCACTGAGTTTTTGTGGAAACTGTCAAAAACACTTGACCCAAAATGACTTATTTGTGGACTCTTAATTGTCTTCCATTGATGAATAGGACTAGCCTTTTGCATGTACTTCACTGTTTTGATTATTATAGCTTTGTAATATTTTTGAAATAAAAGTTCTCATTTGTTCTTTTGTTGATTCGTTTTTGGTCCTTTTCTAAAATGATTTTGGGTCTGTTACATTTCCATATGAATAGGAGGGGTCAGATTTTAAACTTCTGCAAAAACAAAAAAAACAAAAAAACAAAAAAACAAAACCAAAAACAAAACCCAGAACAAAAACCCTAGCCAGATTTTACAGCAATTGGTTTAAACTGTAGATTAATCTGGGGAGAGTTGCTATCTTAACAGTGTCAACCCTTCTAGTCCTGGAACAGGGACTATGTTGATCTTTAATTTACCTCTACAATGTTTGTAATTCTTAGTGCACAAATCTTGAAACTTATTCTGAAATCTAGAAACTTATTCTGTTTCTAAATATTTTCTTTGTTGCTAATTATAATGAAAGATGTTGATTTCATTCTCTAATTGTTAGTTGTTCATCTATTAGAATACAATTGACTTTGAATTTTGACCTTGTGTTTTGTAACCTTTGTGTACTTGTTCATTCAAATCTGTGTATGTGTGTTTATTCATGAGAGAGAAAGAGAGAGAGAGTGAGAGGCAGAGACACAGGCAGAGGGAGAAGCAGGCTCCATGCAGGGAGCCCAACTTGGGACTGGATCCTGGGTCTCTAGGATCAGGCCCTGGGCTGAAGGTGGCGCTAAACCGCTGAGCCACCGGGCTGCCCTGTATGTGTGTTTCTTTGGATTTGCTGCATACAGAATGTCATAGCAAATAAAACTTAAGTCTTCCTTTTATTTGGATGTATTGGGTGGTGGTTGTTGTTTTGCCAGGTTGCAGGAGTTAGAATCTCCAATATTATGTTGAAAAGAAATGGTAAGAGCAGGTATCCATGTCTTGTCTGTATTAGGGAAAAGGCCTTCTATCTTACATCATTAAGTATGATGTTTATGGTTGTATATTAACCTTTAATCAGATTGAAGTTTTTTTCTAGTCTTTGAGTTTTTATCATGAATTGATGCCTACTTTATTTCTCTTGGTTATATATTACTTTTACTTTCCCTATTTTTTTATTACAACGTGGGTGTATGTTATAATAGTTTTGGGTTGTTATCTTCCTCTTAAGATTTTAAATTTTTGTTCTGGTAGTTTGTTAGATTATTATTGGACCACTTGGTTTTTGTCCATCTAGTTTAAGGGCAGATCTGTTAATTTTGTTTTCATGCCTTATTCTCCATCCTTCTATGGATAACTTTTCTGGGGTCTCAACTGAATACTCAGGTTGTTTTCCAGGGTGCTTATATTCTGACTTGGCACAAACTGCAAAATCTCCCAAGCACGCTGTTACCTCCAGAATCTCTTCTCAGCTTTCAGCTTCTTAACACCGTTAAGTTAACTGTAGAGTCTTGCCCTGTAGATCTGCAGCATAGGAGTTGGCTAATGACCTGAGGAATTACTATACAAACCTTTGGGGTTCTTTCCTGTGGCTCTTATGGTGGCACCAAATCCCAGCTACCATAAATTAGCCTTGCACCTTGATTTCCACATCCTTAATTCAGTAAAGCTACTGCTCTGTGCTTGACCTCACTTCTGCACTGTGGTCCAGATAATTTACCTGGGGAGAGAAGCTGGATGGATATAGAGATTCCCCATGTTTGTCTCCCCTCTCAAAGATTACAGCCCTTCATGAGTGCTGTCCAATACCTGCAAACAGTTTTATATATACTCTAGGTTTTGTGTCCTGTTTGTAATGGGGCTAGTCTATCAGTTACTCTCATAGCCAAGACAGGAATTCCCTGGGATCCCTAATTGAATCAGCCACTATACATAACTAACTCTTCTTTACCTAATTGTTCAGTGCATGAGGAACCCAAAGTGGCTTTTTTCTCATGTTTTATTTTTTCTCCATGTTATCTTATTTTTTCCCCATGTTATCTTAATAGTGTTTAGGCACTATTAAGAGGCAGCAAAAACACATGTGTTGCAAGCACTGTTTCTCCTTCCTGTTGTTATGCATATTGCCGGTTGCACTCTAATCATCATGCATTTCTTGATAAACTGTCATAGAGGATTTTAGTTTCCAGAAATGGCCATAACACTATCTCCTGTCCTGTTCCCTCCTCAAGGAGGACAGAGAAGTGTACTGCTTGACTTGTGTGGTTAGGTTGTGCAAGGTGGTGCATCTCTATTTGTTCACTGGAATAGTCTTGCTTAATGCCAGGTTGCCATGTTAAGTAGTCCAGTGACCTTGAGGTTGCCATGTGCTGAAGAAACTCAAGCCACGTGAAAATGTTCTGTTTAGGTTCTTTTCTTGACTGTTCCAGTATATTACCATTTGTGTATCCCTAGATACGGCCCAGACATTGTGGAACAAAGATAAGCCAACCCTGCTGTGTTTTGTCCCAATTTCTGCCTCCTAGAATCTGTGACATAATACCATTATTTTTATCACTGGGTTTTAGAATAAGTTGTTAAATAGAAATAACTGGAACAAACTATGGCACCGGATGTGAAATGCTGCTATAACTTTTGGACTGAGTAGTGGGCAGAAACTGGAAGGTACTTGACAGTCCTCAAGGAGATGGTCAGTGAGGGCCTTATGGTAGTTAAGGAAAATGTTGAAAGCTGGAGGAAAGGAAAATGGAGATCTTTGCTAGATATTCTCATTATATATAACAAAATTGCTACTGCCACAACATGGAGAAAATGAAAATGTGCCTAATTAATGGAGTATTTAGTCTTAGGAGGTTTCCAAGTAATTACTGAATGCCTCCTAGTTCTGTTTTTGAATGAGAGTGCCTATACGAGTTACTCTGTGCTTGCCCCACAGTGGTATGTTGGATGTGTTTGGGCTAACATGCTACTTTGTTTCATAGGTCTTGAGATCAAGAAGAACTGCACCTGAGGAACTGCTTCTGGGGAGCCTAATCTACCCTTGGACCTGATTTAGATGATGAGGTCTGAGGCTGTTCTGATGCCATAATGGATTGAGACTTTGGAGGTCTTGGGAAAGGTGTAGTGTCTTCTGCATATGAGAATGATGTGAATTGGGGCTATAGGGTGTACTGTGTTGCATTTTATTATCCAAAGATTGTCATGGTAATATTTAAGCTTTCATCCACTGCGACTTTGCTATTCCCCCTCAAGAAGGGGAGTATATAATTACCCTTTCCTTGGAAGTGGGTAAGCTTGAGTCCTTTGACCAAAAGTCATGGAGTTGAAGTGATGCCATGTCATCTTACAAGTTACTTCACAAACAATGATGTAGCTTTCACCTTATTTTCTGGAACACTTGTTACCTGGTGCCTTGGACCATCATAGAAGAAATCCAAATACCACATCTAGGTTGTGAGGAAGCCCAAGCCACGTGGGGAGTCCATGTGTAAGGACTGTCAACAGTTACATACCCCAACCATTTGAGTTTTCCTTGCTGAAGCCATGGGTATTGATTGTACAGAAACAAGCAAACTCCATCATGTTCATCACATCCAAATTCCTAAGCTACAGGATCCATGAACCTAATATAGTAGTTATGTTTTATACTAGCCTTGAGGTGGTTAAGTAGAACAACTGGATAACTTATAATCCACTTATAAAGTATCTTTAGACCTTTTGGCATATGGTGAGAGTAAAAAGACCTGGTAATAAGTGTGAATTTCAGTGAATTTCATCTGCCTAATGGCTTGCTATTCATTTATTTGGTTTTGGGATACTAAGTCCTATGGCTATATGAGTTCTAGAGCATTTATGTGCCCACTGTACATTAGTTTGTACTAGTGTCTTTGTAAACATTCCATTTACTTTTCATTTTGTTCTACTTGATTAAAAACTCAATAAATGATTCCTTCAGTTTGCCTCCATATTTTTACACATAGTAGATGGGAAATAACTACATATTGATTGAATATTTGTCAGCATTTCAGAGGCATCATTCATGAATTTAAAAAAATATGAAAAGGACTTCTAGATGACTTAGGAAATAAGTAATTAGATATTAGTGTTAACTTCACTAATAAGAGGTAAAGTCTGAAAGAAACTAATTCATAGTCTACATATATAATTCGAATATCTTTATGACGGTAATAGATAAAACCAAGTTTTTCTAGCAGTTAAGGAAATGTTTCTATTTTCAGAGGGTTTTACTGCCATCTAGTGGCCGTCATTTCTATGGTTTAAATTCCTACAAGCTTTATAGAACTCTTTCTGGGTCTGTCTTTTAATTTTTAAGGCTTTTTTTTTTTTTTAAATGGAAAGATATATTTCAGGTGCCTAAAGAGAAGGCAGGATTTTTTTTTTGAAAAAATTCATGGTATTCTTCATATACCTCATACATACTTTAAAATAAGTGACTAAACAGGACTATGTTATTCATTCCTAAGTATAGTTTTCCTGCACTTTTTAAATTTTTTTCATTTGCTTGGGCTCCCCTTTTTCCATTCATAGAATTGCTAAAGACTACCCTAAGGTATGTCGTAATAGTCTAGATTTTTTCCGTGTGCACATAATTCAGTGAATGAATATAATTGCGTGAACATAAGTACAATGTACATGCTTTTGTTACATTTTAGAAAAACCCCATAATTTTTCTGCATTTCGCTTTTCTCACTTAGCATATCAGAAATCTAAGAAGTGATGTAGTTCTATTCTTTTAAATGTATGCGTGATTTTAAAAAGCACAGATGCATTTTAATTTTGTTTTCAGCAATTTCTTTTGATAGACATCTGCCTTTTTTGCCATCTTAAATATTACTGCAATACATATCTGTGCGTGTATGTCCTTATATAGGGGTAATTTTGTTTCTGAGATAGCTTTTTAGGAGTAAGATTGCTGGATGAAAGAACATATTTAGAGTTTGAATAGATGTTACCACGTTGCTCTTAAAAACAGCTGAAGTGTCAACAATGTATGAGAATACCTTCTCCCTACATTACCATTAGTACATTTTATAGCATTTTAAACATTTTTGCCTGTATGAGGGGTTAAAATGATTTTTAATATCTTGATTAGAGAATTTGAACAATTTTATGTGCTGACACTGAATTCTATGAGTTTTTCTAATTTTAATGCTTTGTATATTGTAAGATGTTAACTCCTTTTTTATCCTCCCAATTTTACAAGTACTTTATGCAAAAGAAAACAAAGTTTTAACTCTTCATACAATTAAACAGGTCTGTCTTTTTAGACAGAGTTCCCTGTATGTAATGAAGAAGGTCCCACTCCTCACACATGGCCTTTATCTTCCAGGATCCTTCTCTCCATTAAATTTTTTTTTTTTTTTATTTTGCAAAGTTTTTATTTGTCTGAGTTTTAAGTTTAAATTTTAATCCACCTGGAATTTAATAACTAAACTTCTCAAAATTGAAAGATAACATATACATGGTGAAGTACAGTATTAAAGGATTATCAAAGTAAACAGACTGATGTAATCAGCAGCCACTCAGAATAATTCTTGTCTCTTCTTAATTACTAAAATTGCATTATCCTAGATACAGCTGTCATGATATTTATGATAATTGCCTTCCTGATTTTTTGTGTTCTTTGCCTCCTAAACTGGATCTCTAAACATTATGGTTTTTGCTCATTGACCTTAATATAAACTCATATGTATTTTTATATCCAAAATCTTCTGTTTAACATTTTGTTGGTGACTTGTACTCACATTGTGGTGTGCAGCAGATAATTCTCCTGGCTATATGGTTGGTATTCCCTTGCATAAATCTGATTATCCCCCTGTTGATGGATATTTGGATTTTTTTCAATTAACGCTATATAGACATGGCTGTGAACATTCCTGTACATTACTTTTGATGCTGTGGTGCAAACATTTCAGTTGGATATATATTTCAGAAATTGATGGCTCATAGGGCATGTAGATTTCCAACTTCAGCAGGTCAGTAATTACAGCACACAAGTTTTTCGAAGTTGTCCTACCAGTTTACACTCCACCAGTGAGTAAGAATTCTGTTCTGCATCTTCACCAGCACTTATCGTGTTTCTTATCCTAGTTATTTTTATGGGTAGACATTGGTATCTTACTGTAGTTTTAGTTTGCAATTCTGATTACTAAATTTGAACAACTTCCCTATGTTCACTGGTCACTAAGAACTCCTTTTGGCTAATTTCCTATTAGGTAGATATTCTCATTGATTTGTAAGAATTCCTTATATATTTTGAGTCAGGCCCTTTGTTTTCCACTTAGGGTGGTTTTTTTTTTTGAAGATTTTATTTATTCATGAGAGAGACAGAGAGAGAGAGAGAGAGAGAGAGAGGCAGAGACACAGGCAGAGGAAGAAGCAGGCTCCATGCAGGGAGCCCGATGTGGAACTTGATCCTAGGGTCTCCAGGATCATGCCCTGGGCTGAAGGTGGTGCTAAACCGCTGAGCCACCTGGGATGCCCATAAACAGAAACTCTTAATTCTACATTTTTTCCTTTGTTTAGTGCTTTTTGTCTTATTGAAGAAATTTTTAACATACCCCAAATTCATGGAAAATGTTTCCTAGAATTTTATTAAGCTGAGTTTACAATTCACTTAAAATTTTTTATGTAAGTTATAAGAAATGGGTCAGTATTCATTCTTTTACATATATTCATTTGGCCCCATAGTATTTGTTAAAATATGCTATACATGCTTTGCTGAACTGATAAATCTTCATGGACCTGTATCAAGTGTTTAGTACAGGTAGGTATCTGGGCTTTGTGTTTCTTTCACTGACAATACTATAAAGTCAATACCCTGCTGTCTTAATTATTATAGCTTTATGCTAGATCATGATATCTGCTAGTATTCACTAGCTTTTATTTTTAATTTTTTAAAAGATTCTATTTATTTATTCATGAGAGACACAGAGAGAGGCAGAGACACAGGCAGAGGAAGAAGCAGGCTCCATGCAGGGAGCCTGACGTGGGACTCAATCCTGGGTCTCCAGGATCATGCCCTGGGCTGAAGGCGGGGCTAAACCGCTGAGCCACCTGGGTTGCCTATTCACTGGCTTTTAAAAAATTCCTTATTCTATGTGTTGGCAAATTGAACACCAATAAAAAATAAATTTATTAAAAAAATAAATAAAAATTAAAAAAATTAAAAATTCCTTAGTTTGTCTTTCTTTTGCATTTCTATATACATTTTAATGCATACTTTTTAATTTTGTACAAAAATACACTTGGTTTTCATTGTAATTTCATTCAATGTGCAGTTCATTTAGAGAAGATTTACAACTTCATAATACTGAATCTTCAAGGCTACAAATACGGTGTGTTCTTACGTTGAATTAGGTCCTTTAAAATTCTAAAAATACTTTATAATTTTCATAAGAATATTGTAAATATATTTCTGGGTATTTGATGTTTTAGATGTATAATTTAAAAATTTTATATTCATTTTACTTTTGTATACTGTTCTTGTATCTAGTAATCTTGCGAAACTTTTTTTTAAAAGATTTTATTCATTTATTCACAAGAGACACAGAAAGAGAGAGAAAGAGAGACAGAGAAAGAGGCAGAGACATAGAGGCAGAGGGAGAAGCAGGCTCCATGCAGGGAGCCCGACGTGGGACTCGATCCCAGGACTCCAGGATCACACCCTGGGCCGAAGGCAGGCGCTAAACTGCTGGGCCACCCAGGGATCCCGACAAAACTTATTTCTAGTGAAGTTGTTTCTGAAGGTATTTTTATTTTTAAATCCTTACATCATTAAATTTTTTTCTTTAATATGTTTGATTTCTGTACAATGTGGAATAGAAGTAGTTGTGAGCATCCTTGTGTCATTCTCAATTTTGGAAAAAGGTCTTTAATATCTCAACATTAAGTATGTGTGCAAAAGTAGTTTTTATAGTCTTTAATAGAGCAAGGAAGTTTCTTTTTAGTTCTTGTTTAAAATTTTTAGTGTGAGTGGTGCTGAGTTTTATCTAGTTGCTTCTATTGATCTTGTATGTTTTCTTTTTCTCCTTTTATTGCTTCATTTAAAAATATTAGATAAACCTTATTCTTGGATTAAATTCTACTTGATTATGATGAGCTCTCTCATTTTTCTGTGGATTTAATTTCCTGTTTCAGATTTCTGCTTTTATAATCAATAGAAATATGTGTTTATATCTTTTCTTATAACTTTAGAGGTTTTGATGTGTTAAGGTTAAATTGGTATCAGAAATAGAATGAAAAGTATTTATTTGTATTGTCTGGAAGACCTTCTATACATTTTATACGTTCTTCCCGTATTTTGAAAAATTCACTGGTGAAGCTATATGGACCTGATAATTTCTAAGAAAAATTTAAGACCGAGTTCTCATTTTTAAAAATAGACGATCAGATTTTCTTCTATTTTTATTGTATCTGATTTGATGAACATTTTTGTCTATTTTTGTAAACTTTCAAACTTATTAGCATGAATTCATAATCTCTTCATTTTTAAATGATTATAAGATCTGTAGTGATACCTTTTAAAATATTTTCTTATTTTGGCTATTTTCTGATAGGGGTTGTGAGTGGGAGGAAGACTACTGAGGTAAATTTTTATATTTTCATTGCATATCACGGTACATATTGTTAACATGATGTATCACTAATGATGTGAACCTTACTTATTTGAGGTAATACTGATCAGATTTCTTCTGGGTAAAAGAATTCTTCCCCTCTCTGTACTCTTTATGAGAAAGTCAGTTTGTGCATCCTATATTTAATGGGTGGTAAGTTATGCCCCACCTCTTTGAGGAGGGAGTATCTATGTAAATCGAGACTCTTCTGTACAAGATATTTTGTCTATTCTCCCCCATTTAAATATTTAATAATTTCTTTTTATTAACATGGACCCATGGATATATACTTCATACTTTTGGTTATATCCTGATACTGTGTATTTTATTACTGTATTTGCTCCAGCTTCAGCCATTGAACATTCTTTCAGTTGCCTCCTAAGTTCTTTTGACATAATACCATTGTTTTTTGTTCTTAAGCACTTTTTTCCTTTTTGGCGCTATGAGGTATTCTAGGCACATCTTCTATATTCCCCACTCCAGTCCTAGAATCAGCCATTTCTTCAAAGTGCTCTGCTTTCTTTTAGTTGAGAATGTTGTACTAGACACCAAATTTTAGATTTCGGGAGAGTACATTTATTTTTATTTCCTTGTATTCTGTTCTTTGATTTCTTTGGGTTGAACTTGCTATCCTTTTTGTAACTTCTTGAAATATATTTTCAGTATCATTGTTTGAAATGTTTTCCAATCTTCATTTCCATCTCTTTGAACCATGGATTAGAAATATATTCTAAACATTTGGGCATTTTCAAATTTATTTTTTAAAAAAATTCTATAGTGGTCGGAGAACATAATTTTGAATGATTTATAGTTATCCAAGTGTATCACTTGTTTTATGAGCCATGTATAATCATTTTTTAAATCTTACACTTAAAAAAAATACTACTATGTGATTGTTATTTAGGTCCTCTTTAATTGTGCTATTTCGGTGTTTTACATCCTTAACTACTTTGTTCAGATGTTTATATTAGAGAGATATATTATAGTCTCTCATTTTGATAGGGGATTTGTCTATTTTCCTTACGTTACTATATTTTTCTTATTGGAATATAGTTGATCCATAATATAATATTAGTTGTAGGTGTAGGACATGGTGATTTGACAACTCTATATATTGTGGTGAATACCAGTGTAGCTACCACATGTTACCATACAATAGTGTTATCATACCATTGATGATATTCCCTATGCTGTACCTTTCAACCTTGACTAATTCCATAACTGGATTTTGTACCTCCCATTCTCCTTCACCAATTTCCCCATCCCCCAAGCCCCCTCTCCTCTGGCAACTACCAGTATTTTTTCTGTATTTATGGGTCTATTTCTACTTTTTTCTTTGTTTTTTTAGATTCCACATATAAGTGAAATTGAATGGCATAGGTCTTCCATTGACAGACTTCATTTGGCATAATACTCTTTAGTTTCATCCATGGTTTGTCAAATGGCAAGCTTGCTCTGTCTCTCCCCGCCCCCCATGGTGAGTATCATTGAGATACACACCTGCATTTTCTTAATCTATGGACAGACATTTGGGTCACTCCCATATCTTGGCTATTGTAAATAATTTTGTGATAAACAGGGGTGCATAACTTTTTGAACTAGTATTTTCTTTGGTAGAAAACTCAACAGTGTAATTACAAGATCATATTTCTTTCTTTCTTTTCTTTCTTTTCTTTTCTTTCTTTTCTTTCTTTCTTTTTTTTTTTTGGAACCTCCATGCTATTTTCCATAGTGGCTGCACCAATTTACATTTCCCACCAATGCTGCACAAAGGTTCCTTTTTCTCCACATCTGCACCAACACTTGCTATCCCCCCCCCCCTTTTTTGGATAATAGACATTTTGATTGGTATAAGCTGATATCTCATTGTGGTTTGGGTTTGCATTTACATAATTAGTGATGGTGAACATCTTTCGTATGTCTGTGACCATATGTCTTTGGAGAAATATCTTTTCAGATCTACCCTTTTTAAAATTGTATTATTTGGATATTTTTGGTTCTGAGTTGTATAAATTTTTTATACATTTTGAATATTAACCCCCTACTGGATATATCATTTGCAAATTTCTTTCATTCAGTAGTTTGCCTTTTCATTTTATTGATGGTTTCCTTTGTTGTGCAAGAGCTTTTTATTTTGGTGTAGTCTTAATACTTTTAATTTTGCTTTTGTTTCTCTTGCTTGAGGAGACATATTCAGAAAAACATTCCTAAGGCTGATATCAAAGAGATTACTGCTTATATTTTCCTTGAGGAGATTTATGGTTTTAGGTCTTACATTTAGGTCTTTGAGTTTATTTTTCTGTTGTAAGATAGTGGGGTGTGTGTGTGTATGTTTAATGTAGCTCCCAAGTTTTCCAAGCACTATTGATTTGAAGGGACTGTCTTTTTCCCCATTGTATATTCTTGCCTCCTTCATGGTAGATTAAATAATAATATAGTCATGGGTTTATTTCTGGGCTCTCTATTCTGTCTTTATTGACCTATGTACCTGTTTTTGTTTTTGTTCTGATACCATACGTTTTGGTTACTTTTTAGCTTTATGGTATATGTTGCGATACCTCCAGCTTTGTTATTTTTGAAGATAGCTTTGGCTATTTGGGTTCTTTTGTGGTTCATACAAATTTTGATTATTCTAGTTCTGTGAAAAACATTGTTGGTATTCTGATAGGGATTGCACTTAATCTGTAGATTGCTTTGGGTAGTATGGAGACTTTAACAGTATCCTTCCAATCTGTGATCATGATATCTTTCTATTTGTGTCTTCAATTTAATTCATCATTTTATAGTTTTTAGAGTACAGATCTTGTACCTCTTTGTTATTCTGAGGTATTTTATTTTTGGTGCAAATGCATTGTTTGGAGATTTTAAATAGGAAATTTTTCTTTGTGCTATTTCATTGTTAGTGTAAAGAAGTACAACTGATTTTTGCATATCTTATATCCTGAAACTTCACTGAATTCTTTTAATAATTTTTTTTTGGTAGAGTCTTTAGGTTTTTTTGTATATGGTATCATGTCACCGGCAAATAGTGATAGTTATACTACTTTCTTACTAATTTGGATGCCTTTTTTATTTTTTGGTTTGATTGTTGTAGCTAGGATTTCTAGTACTATGTTGAATAAAAATGGTGAGAGTGGATATTGTTTTTGATTTTTGAAGAGCTATCAGTTTTTCATCATCGACTATGATGTTAACTGTAGGTTTGTCATATTGCCTTTAAGTGTGTTCCCTCTACACCAGCTTTGTTGAGAATCATTACCATGAATGAATGTTGAATTTTGTCAGATGCTTTTTCTGCATCTATTGCAATGGTTATATTTAGTGTTCATTTTGTGGATGTTATGTATAATTTTGATTTATGAATATTGAACCATTCTTGTGTCTCAGCAGTATATCCCACTTGATTGTGGTGAATGATCCTTTCAATGTATTGTTGAATATGGCTTGCTAATATTTTGTTGAGGATGCATCTGTGTTCATCAAGGATATTGGCCTGTTTTCTTTTTGTAGTGCCTTTGGTTTTGGTATCAGGGTAATGCTGGCCTTGTTGAATGTATTTGGAGGCTTTCCAAATACATTACTTATTCCAAATACATTACATTACTTATTTTATTTATTCATTTTTAAAATAGTGTGAGAACAGGTATTAACTCTTTAATGCTTGATAAAATTCACCTGTGAATTCACCTGTGAATTAAGTAATGATCATAAACGAAGTTCACTGGACTGGAGAAGGAGAATGAACTCAGCACTTTAACAGATGGAAAATATAAAAACCAATCAGATTTGAAGAATACAATAATTGAAATAGAATATACATTAGAGGAAATCACTAGTAAATTGCTGATCCATTCTTCTGCATCTTTTAATCTGGAAGACCAGGTGTAATGGAAAGCACCCAGCTCATACAGCACAAAGAAAAAGAGAATGTAAAAGGGGCACCTGGGTGGCTCAGTCAATTAAGTGTCTGCCTTTGGCTCAGGGCATGATCACCCCTGAGCAGGGAGCCACCTTCTCCTTCTCGCACCCCCCTTCATGTTCTCACAAATAAAGTCTTTAAAAAAAATGAAAATGAGTTAAGGGATCTCTTGGACAACATCAAGCAACATTGGCATTATATGGGTCCCTGAAGGATAAGAGAAAGGGGCGGTAAACTTATTTGAAGAAAGAATATCTAAAAAAAAATTCCTAACCTGGGGAGGGAAACGGACATCTAGGTTCAGGAGCACCAGAGTTCCAAATAAGATGAACCCAACAAGGTCCACACCATGACATATTGTAATTAAAATACTAAAGATTAAAGATAATTTTTAAAGCAGCAAGATAAAGGAAGACAGTAATATACAAGGGAAACCCCATAAACTTAGCCCTGATTTCTGCCCCTCCCCCACCCCCAGCAGAAAGGCCAGAAGGGAGTGGCATGATGAATCCAAAGAACAGGAAGGAAAAAACCTACAACAGAGAATATACGTGGCAAAGTTACTCAGAATTCAAGGAGAGTTTTCCAGACAAATGTAAGTTAAAGGAGTTCATCACCACCAAATGGGCCTCACAAGAAATGTTAAAGAGACTTCTTTAAGTGGAAAGGAAAAGGCCATAATTAGAAGAAAATTATGAAAAGAAAAAAATTCTCATGGATAAAAGCAAACATACAGTAAAGATAGTAGAATGATCATGTTAGGAGCTAGTATAAAGGCTAAAATACAAAACTAGTAAAACCAAAGTATATCTTAAAAAAGTAAGGGACTCACAAAATAAGATCTAATATGACAGCACAAAATTACTATTAAATATATATATAAATACATATGTATACATACATATATTTATTTTGAAGATGTGAATGTGCCTAATGACCTATGTACCTTGTAGTTTTAACCTTTTTTCATTATAAAAGACTCCTTCTTACGGCTAGTAGTGTTTCTAGCTTTAATGCCAGCTTTGATAACATAGCTACAGCCAGCTTTTTAGGCTTTTGTTTAGTGTTTGGATAATTTTCCATGTAATTCTTCTTTTAGTTTCAAACTTCCTTTGGCCTTCTGTTTGATGCGTTTGTATCACGTGCTATTTGTAGTTATTTTCTTTCAGTCTGAGAATATTTTTATTTTAAAGAAAGTCCTTATTTCATGGGGTTTTATGTAATTAGGGATATATTTGGTGTATATATGCACTGTCTTACCATTTTTTTACTTTGTCCTTTTTCTCATTTTCTTTTGAATCTTCGATTTTTTTATTACATTTTTCTATTAGCTTTAGTTATACTTTATTTCACAATTTCTGAAATGGTTACCCAGGGATTGTCCCATGAATGCTTGATTTAGTAGAATCTAAATTATTTTCTTTACTTCATATACAATGATCTAGTGTTAGAACACTCTAATTCCATTTACTCTTGCTTTTTGTGCTATTGCTTTCATACATCTTAATCTCATGAAGTATTTTGATAGTGTAAAGCAATTACTCAATATTTACCTATATGTCTACCATTTCACCTGGTGTGCATCCTGTATTTTCCTGTTTCCTTCTGGGATCATTTTCCTTTTTAAAAGAACTTGTTCAGTATTTCTTCTAACACATGCCTTATGATGAATTCTTTTATTTTTTATAAGTGTATTTTGACTTTAATTTTGAAGGGAATTTTCATAGGCATAAAATATTAGAATAGTTATTTTCTAGCTATAAAATAAAACTTTAATAGAATTTTAGAATATCTAACTTCTTTCAGACTTCTAAAGATGTCTTTTCATTATTTTGATTATCTTGAGACTTTTCTGTTGAAGTCAGCTGTATTATTGGTTTTCCTTTCAAGGTAATGTGCCTTTTTTTTTTTTTTTTTTGGCTGCTTTTAAGAATTTTTCCTTTTTCTTTTAGAATTTTTTGTGTAATGTACTTGGAATATTTTTGTTTGTGGCTTGTAATTACCCAGTTCAGGATTTGTACCACTTTTTGAATTCTTAGCCAGATTTTCTGGGGCTCAGTTTTAATAAATTCTCACTCACCATATCTGTAAGTATTTATTTTTCTCATCTCTTTTCTTCCCATCAGGGATTCCAACTACACCCATGTTAGAGGTTTCACTTTGTTACATATATCTTATGATATTTTTCATCTTTACACTTTCTATATTTAAGTCTGTTATCTACTGACCTATCTCCTGTTTAATCCTTTAGCTATGTCCAACCTAAAATTACATCCATGTAGTGAGTTCTTAAATACAGTATTGCATTTTCAGTTCAGTTCTTTTCATTTGAGTTTCATTGTTGCCTTATCTAAATTTCTCTATCATCTAATGCTTTGAGTGTATTAGTTTATAGTCTATTTAATAACTTCATTTTCCGATTCACCTCTGATTTGGTTTTTTCTTTTGGTTTTCAGTGAAAGTTGTCGTGTTGACTTTTGGTTTACTACAGAGTATTATGTAGAATATTGTATGAACATCATGTATAGAGATTATAGACATTATTTTTCAGGTGATTTGCTTTTGCTTCTGGTAGGCATTGAAGCTAGTGGCAGATCAATTCAATCAGGTGCTGAGATGTTTTGGAGCTAGACCACCACTTATTCTGAGGGTTCATCCTTAAATGTAGATTTCTGGGGTCCTGCCCTCTTCTCTTGGAAGACACTGAGCTTCAGTATGTCTCCCAGCTCCTTGAGATTTGTCAAAGGCATTACTTCAACTTTTTAAACTCTAAATCACAGCTCTTGTTTGTCCCTTCTAGGTAAAGTTGAACCAAGGGCCAGGCTTTCTTTGGTTGTCCTTTTTGTTTTTCCGGCCTTTGACTCTGCAAATTTTACTGCTTTGGTTGCTCTCTGATAACTTCAAACAAATGTATCTTATATTTTGTTCAGGTTTTCTGAATTTCCTTGGCATGACACTTGGTTGAAATCAACTTGGAATGCTATTGCCAAATAGATTTTTTTTTTTTAACCTGTGGTTTAAGGGATACAGTTTTAGTTCTTCTTGCACATCAATTGCAAATTTTGCTAGGAAAGTTCTTTAAATAATCCATCCTTTTCCTGTAGAATTCAACTACAACCATCGTAGAATATTAAGTCTTATATAGTCTTGTGTTTGATTTTTCTCTTCTGTTCCACTAATCTATTTAATGCTATACAAATATTTTTTTCATGGTTTTATAGTGTGTTTTGATTTCCAGGAAGGCAAGTCCCCTGTCCCCATGTTATTTTTCCTCATACTTTTTTGTCAAGTATTTACTCATTCATGCAAATGTTGAGATAATTTTGTCCATTTAAAAATATATTAATGATTTAATAAAAATTACATGAATTACATCATGATTGTGAAAATTGAATAATTTTATGAGAGTTCTTCCATGAACATGGAAGCTTTTCTAGATTTTCTTAGGGTAGTTGGTCTAAGGCAAGCTAGACTGCTATACTTTTCACTTTATTGAGTCTTGAATTATGTCTTTAAATTAGCTTTCAACTTGATATTTGCGTAGATTCTATACCTTGTCAAATTTATTTCAACTATTGAAATGCAGTCTTTTTCTATTTTTAGGGGCTTTTTGCTAGATTACAAAGAATCTGATAGTTTATTAAAAATTTGTGTTTATAAAATTATTTCATTGCCAGTTTATTTTCTAGTTTTAAAATGTCACAAAATTTATAATCTTTACATTTCTTTTTCTTACAGCATGTGTTAAAATTTCTAGGAAAATGAATAAAATTGAACATTACCGTTACTAAACTGAAAAGGATTTAGTTCTAATATATTTGCTGTTGGTTTTTAATAGTTTTTATATCTTTTGTTCAACTTCTATTTTATTTAGTATTTTTATATAAAAGGCTGCTGAATACCTTTTCAGCATCTATTGATTCAATCATGCATTTTCCCTTTTTTAATCTGTTGATGCTATCATTTATATTGATTTCCTGAGTTTGAATCCTCTTTACATACCTGAAATTCTTCATTAGATTACACTCAGCTGTGATCTTATATCATCTAGCCTTTTAAAGTTGTTAAGTATAAGAGTGTTTTACAACATTTATATATACTTTAAATAGCATATAATGGTCACTGTCCCAAGAGCAAGAAATAGAACACTAATTTATTACAGAAGCTGCCTAGGAGCCTTTTCCTATAAAATCATAATTCTAAGTTTCTAAGTTTTGTGCTTATCATTAATTGTAAAAAAACAAAAACCAATAACAAAAATTGTCCTGTTCACCTTATGAGATGGAACCCTGCTTTGTGAATTTTTCTGACTTGGTCATTATTAGGTTTTTGAGCTTTATTCACTTTAATGCATTTGATGACTCATTCATTTTCATTGCCATACTACAGTTTTTCTGTTCTGTTTGGACATTTGTGGTGTTTCCAGTTTTATTCTACAAATGTTGCCATAACACATTTTTCTATGTGTCTCTGCACATATGCAAGAGTGTCTAGGATGTATTCCTAGGACCATAGCTGTCAAGCCATAGGGTGTGGTTATGTTCAATTCTATTAGTTACTGCAGATTCTTTTATAGATTTTCAGAATTATACTAGCAGTTTATGAAAGTTGCTATTTATATCCTCACCAACACTTAATATTGTCTGGTACTTAATGTTTACTAATTTGGGAATAAAATGAATCTCAGTTTTAATATTTTGAAATTTAAAGATCTTCTACAAAATTTTTTCCTCAACTCTTCACCCACATTTTCCAATTTATCATATTTGCCCTATGTTTTAGTTTGTATATGTATGTATGTATATGGATGTATGTGTATGTATAAAAAACATATAGAGTGTGCATAAACATAGATGTAAAATTAACCATTTAAGAATAAGTTGCAAAAGTTATTCCTTAAACACTGCAGTGTATATTTCCTGTACATGAGGACGCATAAAATCAGGAAGTGGGGGCACCAGGGTGCCTTAGTGGTTGAGCATCTCCTTTGACTCAGGTCATGATCCCGGGGTCCTAGGATCGAGTCCCACCCCAGGCTCCCTACAGGGAGCCTGCTTCTCCCTCTGCCTGTGTCTCTGCCTCTCTCTCTGTCTCTCATGAATAAATAAAATCTTAAAAAGAAATCAGGAAATGGACATGTAATCCTACAATTCAATTCATAGACTCTCCCCCCTACCCCTATTCACATTTTGCCAATTTTAGAAATGTCCTTTATAATTGCTCTTTTTTTTTTTTTAATCTTGGATTAAATCTAAGTGATGTGTTCCCCCTTGGTAGTCATGTTTCATAGTCTGCTTCAATCTGGAACAATTTCTCAGTTTTCCTGCCATTCATGACTTTGATATTTTTTAAAGAACATAGGCCAGTTTTTGTAGAAGGACTCTCAACTTGGGTTTGATGTTTTCTCATGATTAGATTCTGATATGTGTTTTGGCATGAATTCCATAGGAATGTTACTGTTTGTACTTAGGTCAGGAAGTATACAATATTAGTTTGTCCCCTTATGATGATGATGATGACTTTTTTTTTGAGATTTATAAGAGCATGCATGCATGGGTGAGGAGCAGGGGGAGAGACTCTTCAACCAGACTCTCCACAGAGCACAGAGCCCTATGCAGGCCCATCTCCTGACCTATGAGATCATAACCTGAACTGAAACCAGGAGTTGGTGGCTTAACCGACTGAACCATGCAGGTGTCCCAGATGTCGACTTCTGTCATTTTTCTAGGAAACTGTCTCCCAGATTTATCTGTAATTTTTATGCTTGATTAAGGAGTGATTAGAACTATTTTGTGAATTGTATAAATACCCTTATCTACCAATCATTCACCCACTAATTTTGGCATCCTTGATAATTCTTATTTAATCAAATATTACTATAATGGTTGCCAAATGATTTTCTAATTCTGTCATTCCTTCTACATAGATTTATTATTCGTTTACTCTTATCAGTAATGACTCAAGGATTTCTGTTTTTTTAATATTATATATTATTACCATTATGGATTTGATCCCTAAATTGTCACAGAAATGGCCAGTGCAAACTCCTTTGAGATGACTTCTCTATTTTAATATGTCCCCATAATTCTTTGAACCTTTCCTTACTTTAGGATACCTCAACTTTGGAATCTGCCATTTTTTCAAGAGCCCTATAATATTTTAGGGCTTATTATTAAAGATAATCATTATCTTTAGGATAGTGATTATAAACAGATCTGGATTTTGGTGTGTTCACTTACAGTTTCTGCTATACCCTCTCAGTTGAGTTATATTTGTATTTATATTTACTTATGTATATGTCTGCATATGCATTTATATCTGTTGCTACATACATTCTCTCTGTATGATGAAAGTCACAAGTTTTTACTGAACTCTAATTCTACCTTCCCCCATTTTCACATTTGTAATGAGAAACCTGCCTCCTGTAATCCTCAATATATTTACTTAATTGTTCAGCCCCATTTTTAAGTGGCCAGTCACTTGGCCAGCAAGTCCTGTTCCCCACCCCAGTTCTTCTGATATGGTGGCCACAAGACCTAACTCTATACAGAACCATGGCTGTGTTCTCAGTGTTTTAATGGACATTTCTTAGATAAAAATGAGTTACACCTTTAGCTTACATTTATGCTGCTGCTTTTGTGAAACCCCTATTCCTTTATTTTTCACCAGTCTAACTGGTTGTTGACTTTTGTCCTGATTTTGGATGCTAATCCATCTTAATTTGCTTTGCAGTTATCTTCTCGATTCCTTGGTGTTCTTGAATCTGTGAATTGGTGTCATTTGTAAATCTGGAAAAATCTCACCATACCCTCTCCCAGTATTTCTCTGCTCCTTTCTCTTTCCTTTGAGAAATTTAGATAAAAATTATTTTCATTCTAGACTATTCTTTAAACTGCCATCCATTTTTTAACTTTGTGTTCTGTTGTGCATAATTTCTTTTTTTTATGAATTTATTTTTTATTGGTGTTCAATTTGCCAACATATAGAATAACACCCAGTGCTCATCCCATCAAGTGTCCCCCTCAGTGCCCATCACCCAGTCATCCCCACCCCCCACCCACCTCCCCTTCCACCACCCCTAGTTCGTTTCCCAGAATTAGGAGTCTCTCATGTTCTGTCTCCCTTTCTGATATTTCCCACTCATTTTTTCTCCTTTCCCCTTTATTGCCTTTCACTATTTTTTATATTCCCCAAATGAATGAGACCATATAATGTTTGTACTTCTCTGATTGACTTATTTCACTCAGCATAATACCCTCCAGTTCCATCCACGTTGACGCAAATGGTGGGTATTTGTCATTTCTCATGGCCGAGTAATATTCCATTGTATACATAGACCACATCTTCTTTATCCATTCATCTTTCGATGGACACCGAGTCTCCTTCCACAGTTTGGCTATTGTGGACATTGCTGCTAGAAACATCGGGGTGCAGGTGTCCCGGCGTTTCACTGCATCTGCATCTTTGGGGTAAATCCCCAGCAGTGCAATTGCTGGGTCATAGGGCAGGTCTATTTTTAACCCTTTGAGGAACCTCCACACAGTTTTCCAGAGTGGCTGCACCAGTTCACATTCCCACCAACAGTGCAGGAGGGTTCCCCTTTCTCCACATCCTCTCCAACATTTGTGGTTTCCAGCCTTGTTAATTTTTGTTGTGGATAATTTCTATTACTTTTGTTCATCAGTTCTTTCTTCAGATGTTAAAACCAAGATGTTCAGTTTTATCTCCTATTTGAGAAATATTTGACTACTGTACTTGTGATTACCACAAAGATAGTCTAGTTTTTTTTTTCCTAAAAGCTTTATTATACTGCCTATACATTTAGATTTGAAACAAAGTTTTTAGTATGCTGTGCAGTGTAGGGGTCAAGATGCATATTTTGTATGCATATAAACAGTTGACCAGTAAAACTTACTGAAAAGTCCATCCTTTATTGCATTATGGTACAATGCAGTAAGCAGACGGTATGTGGGTAGATCTGTTACTGGGCTGTATTCTCTTCCATTGATCAATTTCTCTTGCCAATACCAAAATGAACTACTCTAGCTTCATAATAGATCTTGGTAACTGGTATGCAAGCTCTAGCTTTGTTTTTGAGGATTGTTTTGGATCCATTGTTATTTCTAGGATTTCTAAATCCTAGAAAATCTGCTTGCTATTTAATTTTGTTTTTGAGATTCTTCTTTTTGCTGTCACACCTATCTCTCACCTTTTCCATTTCTCTACCTGTATCCATCTCTTTTCCTATTTCTATCTCTATCCCTCTATCTCTTTTTTCTCATATGCCTTTTTTTTCTCTTCACTTTCCATAAATAATGCTTTAATGAATCTTAATGTTCCAATGACGGATCTTGGGGATAATTTTTGGTATAGATCAATGTATGGAGTTTCTGAGAAGGAATACATATATTTGAGAAGTGTTAGATTGCTTTCCAGAATGCCTGCCCCAGTGTACACTTTGGCCAGTACGTGATTATTCCTGTATCTTCACATTCTCATCAATACTTGACATTGCCCAACTTTGATTTTTGCAATACACTTATCTGCAATGTTTTTACTTAGCTGTATTACATAATTGGCATGTTCATGTGATTTAATATTTGGAATACTTTTCCTAAGTGTGAAATGAAATTATTAAATGTAATTAGCTTTTTAAAAAGTGACATTGTTTTTTCCCCTCTAATTTAGCTTTCTCTGATCATGTCACCACCATTGTTGTTCTGGCCTTTGTCACTTTATGTAATTCCTGCTTATTGTCACTGATTCTCTTTCCTTACTATCCTGCTTCTCTTCACATATTGCTTGTTTCTTGTTTTTCATTAATTTATCTTGTCAGCTTACCAGAACTGAAATTTTCTGTGCAGTGACTGAAACTTTTCTTTGTACATCACGTTGCCTTGGATATTATGGTCAGCACATAGGAGGTGCTTTGAAACTAGTCAATTGTAAAATTTACCTACATGTTAGGAATTATTCTGTCATCAACTTGACATGTATTCAACTCATTCTGGTAGATTGTACTGAGTGAGCTATTCACATTCTCCCATTGATTAATAACACTCACAAAACACTTGCTTGGGATTTACATCTCCATTTCTTAAATTTCCCTTGAATTGCAGACCTACATGTCCTACTGTATCTTTGAGATTTTCAACTGGATGCCTAATAACCAATTCAAACTTAGCATGTCTAAAATTCTTTTTCTTCCCCAACCTCATGTTCCCTAATGTTCTTCACCTTAGTAATTGACTTTTGTTCACCTACTCATCAGGACCAAAAAAACCTTGATGTTATGCTTGATTGATCTTCACTACCTCACAAACTCCCTGTGGGCACTACCCCTAAACTGCATCCCTCTTTTCACCCTCTGCACTGCTACCATCAGAGCCACTACTATATCTAACATGGATTACATGTTGCTGACTTCTGACTGGTCTTCTTATTGCCTTTTTTGCCCTCCCCCCTTATATGCCCAGTTTGTTCTTCACGTAGCTGGTGGACTAGATAGGATTAGGTCCGAAATCTCCAATGGCTTTCTTCTGCATTTAGAATAAAATGGAAAGTCCTTGAGTGGCCTTTAAGGTTGTGTAAGATCTGGCTAATTGCTACCTCTCCTACCTTATCTTCTCCCACTTTTCCCATCACTCACTATTCTCTAGCCACACTGTTTCACTTAATGATCTTGAAACATGTTTATACCTCAGGCACTTTGTGCATAATATTCCTTAGCCTATGTTACTTTTACTTAGGAAATATATACATTTTTCACTTTATTCAAGTCTCTTATTCTAATATTGCCTTATAGAGGCCAATCCTGACCTTTTTCTAAAAAGTAACATATCCTCACCTCTATAACTCCCTGTCTTCTTACTCTATTTTACTTCAGAACATTGATGACAAATTGATGTTATGGTGTATACCTATTCGTGTTTATCTTTTCACACTAAAATGTAAGCTCTTTGAAGGGAAGAAATTTGTTTACTATAGCTCCTATATTTAGAGGAATTGTTGACATATAGAACGTGCCCAATGAATATTTGCTGAAGAGTGAATAAATGCAATTTCTGATAGTGACAGCATTTTGCAATTCTCTGCTCAATTCAGAACATACCTACTTTGTTTTTCATGCATGAGATTTGGCTCAATTCTTAAGAATGCTGGACTTTATTTTGTGCATTATGCATTAATTTATGCATTATCAGACTTATAATCTCTGAATTATTAAATGAGTTTGTCCTTTCTTTTTAGGATACTTAATAATGTCTTTTATCTTTTGTATTTCACTGTCAGGAAGATAGACCAAAAAATAATGAGGCCCTTTAGAATTTAAAAATAGAAATTTTGGCCACCAGATGGAGACCCAGCACTAACTTTTTATGATAAGCTGACTATCCAAGAAGCAATCATAAAAATTTCTTAAACCAAATGCTTTAATTTTTTCCCTTCTATTTTGTATATTTCTAATAATTTTTACTCTATAGAAATATTAGCAATAATCAGGAAGGTTTGGTGTGTGCTTAGAAAGTTGTAGTAAAAAGGAATCCTAGATTATAATTCATTTAAATTTCATTCAAAGATCCATACAAAGATCAGGGTATTTGGCTAATTCTGTGGTGAAGTCAGGTTGGAAGAGCAGGATGTTGAAGAAAGTGAAAATGAGTAATGCTGAGTGATAAAAAATTTTAGGAGTCAAGGGATTTGTATTAGTGGGAAAAGGACCAGTCAGGGAACAGTTTAAAAGGGAAAACAGGGGCATCTGGGTGGTTCAGTCAGTTAAGCGTCTGGCTCTTGATCTCAGCTTAGGTCTTGATCTCAGGGTCATGAGTTCAAGCCCTGTATTTGGTTCCATGCTGGGCATGGAGCCTACTTAAAAAAATTACAAGGGAAAATAACTCAATGGTAAAGTAGGTGTTACTAAAGTGTACTTTCCTGGTACAGCAGAGTAGAGAGGCAATGAAGTTCACAAAAGCAGGCAGCTTTCATAAATTTGTCAGCAGCAAGATGTTCTGAGGAATTTTCTAACTGACCAGTCAGGTTGGATTGTGTTTGTTCTTTCCTAAATGAATGGAAAAGTTGGATGATTTTATCACTTTTTATTTGTGATACCATTTTTACATCATGCTGTACTATTGAGAGACTATATGTGCCACACGTATGAAATACCTAAAGGAATGAAAAGCTTTTCCAGGTAATTCTTTTTTTTTTTTTCTCCCCAGGTAGTTCTTAATGAATATGGTTTTCTCACATCTGAAAAAGGAAAGCTCCCAGAAAGGAAATTTAAAAGTTTGTTTCTCCTCACTGGATTTCATTTAGCTTGCTTCCAGAGGTGCCGCCCACCCCCCCCCCAAAACAAAACAACCTTAAGTCTTTTATGGTAATACTAGAAGAAAAATATTTCATGGCCTATATGCTATTTTACCTGAACTTTAGAGGAAAAATTTGCTTTGTGTTTCACAGTCACCTCATGGAGAGGTTGATGAACTATGATGTAGTTTGTTGTTTGTAGGGAGTGAAAGAAATCACCTACTGTCCCTCCCATTGGCCTTCTAGAATCTTGTCAATCTAATGTGCCTGAAACAAAGATGACCTGCCCATGTCTGTCAAAGATTGCATTCAGAGCAGGGTAAAATCCAAACTCTTTAGCATGGTGAGGTCCCTTGTAACCGGGCCCTGCCTGCATTCTGGACTCAATGGCTCAGCTCAAGTGTAACTTTAAAAGTCTTCCTTAATTGAACAAAAGTGACCTATCCCCCTCTTTTGTGCTCCCATATTTTCATTTGTGCTCTTATCACTTGCCTTGTATTTTATTGGTTTAGATCTTACATACATTTTGAGTTACTTGAAGTCTGGAATCCTGTCTTATTTCTTAGGTTTCTCAGTGCCAAAATGGGGCCAATTAGCAAATTCTTTCTGTTTTCTTTCTATAGAAATATGTAGAATCATTTATTTCCTGCCATAAAATACTGAAGATTTTAGATAACTAATTTGATCTTTTGAATTCTTGCCTTTTAATGTTCAAAACCAAAATACCTGTTGGTCAAAATCACAAACCAAAGAGGGTATTATCATTTTAACCTCTTAAAATGTAAATAATTGGTCACTTTTTTATTACACTATGGATAATAGTTAATGGAATTTATCTCTTTTGAAAGTTACATGCATCTTACAGATAAAGTCCATTTGTAACAGAGCAGTAGTTTATAGAATAGGTGAAAGGTCAAGAAGCATTTTAACTTTTTTTTTCTCACTTGAAAGATTAATTGAGCAGTAATGATAGTTTAGATTACAGTGATAGTGAAGAATATATGTATTATATACTTTGGAAGTGGAGCCAGCCACCAAGTCTTGCTGGATTAGATATGAGAGGTAAAGAAGAATCAAAGATGATTTAAAGTTTAGTTTTTCTTTTTCCTCTGTAAAATTTTTAAAAAATATTTATTCATGGGAGACACACACACACACACACACACACAGAGGCAGAGACACAGGCAGAGGGAGAAGCAGTCTCCATGCAGGGAGCCTGACGTGGGACTGGATCCCAGGGTCTCCAGGATCACGCCCTGGGCTGAAGACGGCGCTAAACCGCTGAGCTACCGGGGCTGCCCTGTAAAATTTTTTTATTTAAAGTTTACTCAGTTCACATGCAGTGCAATATTGTTTTCTGGAGTAGAATTCAGTGAATCATCACATACATTTGACTCTCATCACAAGAAGCTTGCACCCTTTGTGAAAATTTTAATGAAAAAGGAGAAGACAGTGAGGACAGTGGCCAGGACCATCCGGCCCCAGAAGTGGTATTTCCTGCAGGGTCTGTCTCCCATCAGGAGTTACAGAACATGAGAGATTCCTAACTCTGGGAAAAGAACAAGGGGTGGTGGAAGGGGAGGTGTGTGGGGGGATGGGGTGACTGGGTGACGGGCACTCTGGGGGGCACTTGATGGGATGAGCACTGGGTGATATACTATATGTTGGCAAATTGAACTCTAATAAAAAAACAAAACAACAAAAAAAATGAGTTACAGTTCATTGTGACCAAGGTCATTTCAGAAAGCGACAGATTGCCTCCTGGTTTTTCTTTTGCTGGAGTACCTGCATACTTTAGAAAACTAATTTGATTTTGAAGTGCTCGTTTTTTTGCACTCAAAATGATGAAGATGTAGAGACTGTTAACTGGGAGGACATTCTTAGAGTGCAAAGGAGTGGAAGACACAAAGTCTTTTTTGGCCCTAAATATTCCTGTTTACTCTTCAAGTATTCTTGCTTGCTCTTTCCCTTACCTGGGCAGTGCTGTATCTTTGTAGTATTATGAAATAATGGTATGCATTCGATGTCTTAACCCTAATAACTCCAACCATATAAACCTGAAATGAACTGAATGACTAATAAGAGGATATAGCTGCTAGAGTGTGTTAGATATTTTCGTTTTTTTCCCTCCAAATTTATTCTCCACTGTTGTTCAACCTGCTGTCTCCCAGAGGTTGACCTTTATAGACTGCATCAATAGGCTGTTTTGCCCTCTGGCTTTTGTTTAGGTTTGATCAATGGATGCACTGGCAGGAGACTGGAAGGTGAGAAGAAAGTGAGATTGGTGTGTTTGTTTACCTTCTTCCTTCACTACTATTGGCTGTGGTCCTCTACTGAAGGCAACAGCTGTTCTCTCTAGGCTCCAGTATCCATGTTGTCTCCTTGTTCCTTCAGACTTAAGGAGCGTCTTGTTTCTAGTTCCAGAATACTGTATCATCCGTTATGGATTTCCTTAACTGTTTTTTTTTTAAACCCTTTTAAAAAAAGTCTTCTCAAAGACCTTTACACCATTTGTGTCTTTCTAGGGTGCTAATGGAATCCTAGTGTCCTTATTTGAAGGTCACAGAAGTGGACACTGGCTAAAATTAAAGGCATAAATTAAAAGGGTATTGCATATCTAATATTTATCAAGACCTCTTGCCTGATTTGCCCCATGAGAGAACATCTGCTGTTGTTCTTGTCCCCGTGTAGCCCTAGATGAAATTGTTCCTGTGGTCCTCGTTTCCTACTGATGCTATTTTTGCATCAGGAACAGAATCTTATAATCAATGATAAATGGCTACTCCTGCCACTGATGTCAACCCCAAATCTGAAGTTCTATGCAGAGTTGATTTTCTCTTATTGTTCTCTGGTCAAAAATACTCTATGCTCCCCTCTGTTTGTGTGCCTCTTTTGCAATAGCCTTCATGTCTAATCCTCAAACATCTTATTTCAGAGATTCTGATCATCCATGTGGACATTTTAAATTCCTTAGTGGTGGAGTTTTACATCTCTGTTGTTCTCTGCAAGGCTACTTGAGTAGTAATGCTGCAGGATTCTGATCTTCCTTCATCAGCTGGTCTCTGGGAACTTAATACTAGACCATAGGTACGAGTTAGGGAGGTGACAATGCAGCGTACCGGTTGTGTTGCCTCTGGAATTCAAAGAAGCCCTCCACAGAGTATACTTGTTTCTTGGCAGCAGAGATGAAAGGTGTGGATATTTGCCTTTTGCTTTCTAGGAAGTATCCTAGCACTCCACATAGATCACTGGAGTCCAAAATCTTCCCTGAAGTATGAGGACTCTGTAATTTTATGGAATTTATCTCAGACTCTTTGCCACATGTGTCTTATCAAGATAACTAGATTATCTGATGCTTCCTACTTTTCAGGTTCCATCAGTCTGATTGTTAGTATAATACACTAACCCCAAAGAATTTGCCAGAGCAGTAAGTACATGCCAGGCAATAACAGTTGAATTGATTACTTTGATGAGAGACCACATCTGGACCAGCAACTTCAATGGGAAGAATCACTTGATTATACTGTCCTCCTGTCTTGGAGTTAAATAGGGATGTGTTAGAAATCCTTACTTGAGCAACTTTGAAGAATTCGGTGGTGGCACTAATCTAATTCTCCAGAGCTACCTGGTGTTTCTATAAATGTACTATTTAGGTAGAAGATGGCACTCGATTTGTCCACTTGGTCCTTCCTACTATAAAAGACTTTTTACTTCATAAGAGCTAATTCAAGGCTTTTATTTCTTGTATATCTATTCCAACTGTATATTAAGGACCTGGGGAAATAACCATAGGATGAATCCACTGTTGCACTGATCTGACTGCAAGACTGACTTATGTCTGAATTTGATTTATCTTTAATTGACCACAGTGGCTTTCTAAATTCATAGGGTTTGACATTAACTCAAAGCTACTGTGCAATAGCCTCCAAAAGATCTAGATATTTCTCTATCTTCAGTGCCTCATGCCCCCTTGGTAAAAATTAAGGATTATGGAATGTACTAATCCCTTCATTCAAGTGCCTTGGGATGTATGGACCAACTCAAAGTATTTTGTGAAGGGCTGTTGCTCTATTTGGTGGCTCATGTTAGTTCACCAGACTTAGGTTTTTGAGTTATACGAATCATGTAGAAGGCTGCTCATTCATCTTAGTCCTCTCATTAATTATCTAATGGCAAAGGTCACTACTACTCAACATCCTGACTACCACTCTGACAATACTATGTCCTCTTTTGAGAGGTTAAATGAACCATCTAGGCATATACCATCCTGAGATCTAATCGTTCCTATTGAAATCATGGCACTGATGTCATGTGTGGGCATCATCACCGGCAGACTTGCTCTAGAGAGAAAGGATACTGACATTTTTCAAGGATACTGGCATTTTCCTCAACCAATATATTTCTAAATTCCTCAGTTTTAGTAAATTCCTCATCTTTTAGATGTTCTTGGGGGATGTAGGAGGATGAGTGAGTAGGTTCACCCATCTCCCCAAATTCTTGGATTCCTTCCTGTATTCTATCAAGAATTTTCTGACATTTCAACTTCATTTAGTGTAGTTGCATTGAGAGCAGCAGGAATCTTTGTATTTTTGAGGGTAAAGGTAGCTCTGGCTGTATAACTAGCTGAAAGCCACCTATAAATAGAGGATACCCAGAGTACTGGAAAATGGGGTAGGTGGGGTCTGGAGGGTTCATTTCAGCAAGCCAACTGGAACTGTTTTAATGACAACCATTTAAAAAAAATCACTGGATTTGGATGAAATCTGAGGCTCTTTCTTGGTCTTTATTAAAATTACTATAAAAATCAAACTATTCAATTGATCTGCAACTCAATTTTTGACTTATTATATCCTAGACATTTTTCTGAGTCAGTGGATGCAATGGAAGAGTGTGGCTCCAGGAGAATAGATAAGCAGTTTGGTTTCGACAGAAGGAAGGCTATTTCTCCACACCCTGAAATCTAACATAGTCTTTGGTCTGCTTCTGAACTTTTCCCCTTATTTATACAACTACACTATCTTTTAAGTATTGTAGACTTATGTGTTTTCTTTTTTAATGACTGGAAATATAAATCTTATCTCACTTTTTATAGAAGATCTTTATGTTCATTCTTACAGATTTATGCTTCTAGGTTAAATAAAAAAATTCTTTGATCTTCAAAATATTGCAATCCTAATCAAGATTAATTTCAGAAATTTGTATGAGAATAGTTTTCACTTTCCCTCTTCTGTGGCTATTGGATAGAAAGAATTGAGTTTATATTCTTAATTCATAATATATTATCATTGATATATGCCTTATCTTGTTTGATTTCATGGTTGTTTTTCCCCTTATTTTTTTTATTGCTATTTCTGTTCCTTTCTCCTGATAGATGCCCATGCTAATATGTTTGAAATACGTCCTCATATATATGTATCTTTGTATATTTCTAGTGACATTGTAGATATAGATGTTTTTAACCTATAAAAATACTGTCCTGTAGATAATTCTTTTTTCGCTCATGACAATACCTTTGGGATCTATCCATGTTGCTATTTCATTTAATTTGTCAGTTTTTAATTGGAGTTCAATTTGCCAACATATAGAATATCACCCAGTGCTCATCCTGTCAAGTGGCCCCCTCAGTGCCCATCACCCAGTCACCCCAACCCCCTGCCCACCTCCCTTTCCACTACCCCTTGTTCATTTCCCAGAGTTATGAGTCTCTCATGTTCTGTCTCCCTCAATGATATTTTCACTCATTTTCTCTCCTTTCCCCTTTATTCCTTTCACTATTTTTTATATTCCCCAAGTGAATGAGACCATATAATAATGTTTGTCCTTCTCCGATTGACTTATTAGTCAGCCTATTAGAAACAACGAATACCCACCATTTGCTTCGACGTGGATGGAACTGGAGAGTATTATGCTGAGTGGAATAATTTGTCAGTTAATTGAAGAACATTTAGTTTTTCTATTGGATAATATACTTTCTTATATATCTACTACCTTTTACTTCTCATTTCCCTGCTAGTGAAAAGTCAGCCTTCATCCTTCTATCTAAAGTACACTGCAGCGAATATCCATGTATTTTCTTTTTTTGTTTAAAATTTTTAAAATTATTTTTTTAATTTAAATTCAATTTCCCAAGATATAGTATAACACCTAGTGCTCATCCCATCAAGTACCCTCATTAGTGACCATCACCTAGTTACCCCATCCCCTCACCCCTGCTTCTCTTCCACATCACTTTGTTTCTCAGTTAGGAGTCTCTCATGTTTGTCTCCTTCTCCAATTTTTCCCACTCAGTTACCTTCCTTTCCCTTATAATCTCTTTAACTATTTCTTATATTCCATGTATGAGTGAAACCATATGATAAAGATGTTACATACACACACACACACACACACACACATATATACATACACACACACGCACAATGGAATATTACTCAGCCATCAGAAAAGACAAATACCCACCATTTGCTTCGACATGGATGGAACTGGAGGGTATTCTGCTGCGTGAAATAAGTCAATTGGAGAAGGACAATCACCTTGTATTTTCTTTATAGAACTCTGTGAGCAAGGATTTATCTGTGATGCATAGTCAAACATGGAATTGTTCAGTCGTAGAGTAAATAGATACTACCAGATTGTTTGGGGGGTAATAGTTACTTAGCAGTACAGGAGTTCTCTACATCTAATAGTGTTGTCAATACTTGGTATTTGCCTCCTTTGAAATTTATGTAAATTTAATTATATAAATTGGTATCTCATTGCTGGAATTTGCATTTCTCTGGTTAGTAGCTTTCTTTTTGGGGAATTGTTTATTATTCTTCGCCCAGCTATAAGTTTTCCTTTTTTCCCCCCTTCTTGATCTCGATATACAAATATTTCCCACATGTTCTAGATACTAATCCATTATTGGTTTTAGATGTTATCTTCTTCCAGTCAGTTAATGTTGTCTGTGGTGTTCTTTGTTGAATAGGGTCTAATCCATCATTATTTCTTAGTAGTATGGCTCGTGCTTTTTCAATTTTATTTAAAAAGTCTTTGTTGTTAGTTCATGTAGATTTTTATTAATATTTACTTCTATTAAAATTTTTACACTTCATATTTTTATTTTTGCCCTTCACATTTTGTTTTCTTAAAATTTTTAAATATTATAATTTATAAATTTATTTATAAATTATAATATTATAATTATAATTATATAATAAAATTATTATAATTTATAAATATATTTATAAATAAATATATTTATGATAGTCACACAGGGAGAGAGAGAGAGAGAGAGGCAGAGACACAGGCAGAGGGAGAAGCAGGCTCCATGCACCGGGAGCCCGACGTGGAATTCGATCTTGGGTCTCCAGGATCGCGCCCTGGGCCAAAGGCAGGCGCCACCCAGGGATCCCCTGCGCCACCCAGGGATCCCCGCCCTTCACATTTTGATCTTTGAGCCATCTGAAGTTCACCTTTGGTTATGATAAATGTAGAGAGATTTTTCTTTTTAGATTTATCTCTTTTAATTTTTCTACTCTTTTGTGATTATACCCATTTATTTATATTCTCATTAACCCTTTATCTTGCACTATGGCCAATTTTTGGTTTATTTTTAAATTTTTTTTTGTTCATTCACTAGATGATAAATGATGCTTTGTTATAGTTGAATATTTTTCCTATGTTTCTTGAGAAATTAATTTTTCGGGTCTGTGTGATTTATTTCTTTTGCCCATCTTTGTTAAAATTTTATCTAGTCAAAGTGTCCTACCTTAACTATCCTGTTTTAAAATTGCAGCCCCTCACCTTGCAGTTTTGATTCTCCTTAAACTGTTTTTAGTTTTTCCATGGTGTTTATTACCTTCTGATATGTAAATTCCTATGTTTACTGTTTGTTGTCCATCTCCCATGGACATCTCTATAGAAGTCAATTCTATAGGGCAAGGATTGTTGTCTATTTTGTACATTGATGTACCTCGAATACTGACTGCATGGCTATAACAGGTACTTCTTATAGGCTTCCCTCTTTCTGCTTACCCCTATTTCTTTCTCCCCCAAATTCATATGCTGATGTCCTCAGTATATCAGAATGTGACCATATTTGGAGAGAAATTTTTTAGTGATTAAATTAAAACAAGATTATTAGGGTGGGCCCTAATCTAGTGTCCTTATAAGAAGGAAGGAGTTTGAACACAGACATAAATGGAGGGAAGTCTGTGTGAAGACACAGGGAGAGGGTAGCCATCAAAAAGTCAACAAGAGAGGCTTCAGAAAAAAGATCCGTCCTGCCAAAACACCTAACCTCCAAAGAAGGAGAAAATAAATTTCTGTTGTTTTTGCCACCCAGTCTGTAGTGCTTTGTTGTGGCAGCCCTAGCAAATGAATGCAGTGCTTAATATATATTTGTTGAGTTTAATTACATATTTTTTTCCATTGGAATGTTCGCCTTCTGTTTTTTTTTTAGGAGCTCTTTATGTTGTAAGAATATTTACTTTCTCATTGCAAATTTGTTTTTCTAGTTTCTTGCCCTTTAGCTTTGTTTACATTTGATTACCTTTTAACTTTGTTTGAAGTGAGGTTTTAAAGTTGCTATACAGAAATTTTTAATATCAGTGTAGTCAGATCAATCATTGCCTAATATACTTGGGGTTATTTCTGGAATTTTTATACTATTCACTTCTCTCTGTTTTGGTGCTAGTATTCATACTTTTTATTATAAATTTATAGTATATTTTAACATTTGTCTCTATTATAGATGCAGTGTTTGAAAATTTGCATGAGTATACACGATTTAATATTTTTTGCTGCAAATCTTTATAAAAATGGGTTTGTTGTAATTCCTTTAGATTGGTCATTTTCTCTTAAACTAAAAGTCTCCCATGGCTGCTTTTTTAAAAATATTCATCCTGTTATTGATGGTTGTGTTTGGAGTAGGGGAAGTATATATTTGTTCAGTGTTGGTAGTTAAGGAATTTCTTATGTGAAAAAGGAAAGATGAGAATTTTATTTAGATTAGAAATCTAGCTACTTTTAAGGATGTAGAGAAAGCCTTTTGGCAATAATCTTACCCTTTATGCCGATGGGCGTCTTTTCAGTGTTTTATTATTTTATTTAAAAAATTTATTTCTAAATTTTTAATTTTTATTTTTAATTTTACTTTTAAAGATTTACTTATTTGAGAGTGGGAGAGCATGAGCATGAGCTGGAGAGGCAGAGGGAGAAGGAATCTCAAGCAGACTCTACACTGAGTGCAGAGCCCAATTTGGGGCTTATTTTGTGACCTTGAGTCGATGAGCTAAAAACCAGAGTTAGGTGCTTAACTGACTCTGCCACCTAGGCACCCCTGTTTTTATTTTTTATTTTTATTTTTAGTGTTTTTATTTTATTTTTTATTTTTAGTTTTTATTTTTTAGTGTGGTTCAAGTAGACACTTGCAGACTAGTGTGAGACAAGTGAGCCGCCTAGTGAGAAGACCCTGAGAATGGGTGTCTCCCTAAATTTTGTGCCCTAGAAGCTTCTCTTGCCTTACTTTGGACTCTTCTAACGGTAATTTGGGTGTGATTATCAAGGGGCACCTTTCTTTTTTTTAAATTAATTTTTATTGGTGTTTAATTTACCAACATACAGAAAAA
Organism: Vulpes vulpes; assembly: GCF_048418805.1. Taxonomy (NCBI): domain Eukaryota; kingdom Metazoa; phylum Chordata; class Mammalia; order Carnivora; family Canidae; genus Vulpes; species Vulpes vulpes. The sequence continues at coordinate 95,881,903 of NC_132787.1, read as the reverse complement.
CACCCAGTGCTCATCCCGTCAAGTGTCCGCCTCAGTGCCCGTCACCCATTCCCCTCCACCCCCCGCCCTCCTCCCCATCCACCACCCCTAGTTCGTTTCCCAGAGTTAGGAGTCTTTATGTTCTGTGGGAATAGATTCCTTTCTTTAGAGTCGCTGGCAGGATTTGCTCCCTACTCATTGCTTCATGGTACACTCTTACCTACGGTCCAATGCCACTCCAGGATTTAGAATGGGTGCTGGAGATTCTGCTTGGGATATCAGTGCTGTCTACTTCTAAGTTAGGAATTTCCTTCACATACAATATTTTAAATTTGCCTTTTCCTCATTCTGTGTGTTTTACAGAAATTTCTGATATATGGATATATTCCCTTTCCTATTTCAAGAATGAAATGGGGCATGTATGTTTATATTTAGTCATTTCACTTTCAAACAGAAGGAGTTAAACATATTTTATCATTTTATGATATTGAAGGCTATGATTAATACTTTGGTGTATTTTCTTTTTTCAAAATAAATATTTTATATATAACTGAAATCAAACTTCTGTACAATTTAATGTTCCTCTTATATTCACTTCATATCATTAAACACCAAATCCTGGTTAAACATATTTTTAATGGCTGCATAATACTCTGTTAAAAAGATATATTGAATTTTGCTCCACCATTTGACTTCTGATTATTCCTGTATAGAAGATCTTTTAGATTTATTGATAATTGAGTTTGCTATAAGTGAGTATCTATCTACTCTGTCACACTGTACTTTATTACCCTGGTGACAGTGTGGAGAGAGGTGTGACAGTTTGTATTATAAATTGCAATGAAATGTATAAAAATGCTTTTGGAACATTGAGAAGGGAATTATTTGGGCTTGGTATTTGGAATTACGGTTTTATTAATGAGTGCCATTTGAAATGGTCCTAAGGACTTAGAAGAGTTTTCATAGTAAAAAAGAGCATTCAAAGTAAAAAGAACAGTGTGAATAAAGGCATGGAGGGGAGAAATTATGGAATTCAATGCTGACCTGTTCATATGTGCTTATATCTAGACTCATCAGATTGCTATATCCTAGGAAATAATCATATCCCTTTTTAGACCCTTATTGCTAACAAAATTTAGTTACGTTATTTACATATTATGTCTATATATTTCCTCTTCTCTCCTTTCTCTGATGGCATATGTGAAAACTAAAAGGTTTAGGCAATTGGTTGGATATGTGTCTCTTATTTTCTTGTATTCCGCGTTTAAATTCTTCGAAGAAATTCTAAGAGATTCTTCTAAGAAATTATTTTGGGAAAAGACAATAGCCATCAAAAGATAGAAACCAACTTGAAAATGTCTGCAAGGTCTTGTGTGAAATGGATGATTCATCAAGAAATTGTGGTGTTTTTAGTTAGTGTGAAAACTAAAGTATAAAGTAGAAGAAAATCACTTTTAACTTTCTGTCCTGACTTGTGTACAGTCCCCTTAATACTGAGAAGATTCGAGAACTGCGGAGAGTGAAGAATTCTGAGAGCAAAGGGCTTATAGTTTACATATTTTAAGCTCTTAGTGGGCATTTTATATGTTTTTAATGTTACAAGCCATATATTAGGGGTGGCAATCACCAACTCTGGAAACAAGGCCTTTTTATCAAATTAGTAAAAGGGCAGTGAAATTTGTTAAGGCTGGAGATGTAATGGTTAGATAATATGTCACGTCTGTGGAAAGCACTAATTACAGCAAGAGATTAAAGTCTCTTGAAATCACTTAAAGCTCTGAAGATTTGTTGAAGTAAATCAGAACAATGCCCCATGTCTCAGCGATATCTGCACCTGAGGAGTGAACATCATATGCGGCCACTTTCTGCTTGTGTGTTTCAGATGTCCTCAGGACAGAGGGTGTAGTTAGAAGACTGAGGTGATTAAGAGCTTTGCACCTTTAGTAGCAAGCAAACCTACGGTTATCCAGTGGGGGAAGACAGCACCGATGCAGCACAACGATAGGGAGATCTGATTTGACTTAATTTATCCAAGCCATCAATCCATCGAAGCTACTTAATAATTCTGAACTTTACCAGAGACAAGACTTTAGGCCAGTGATCTTTTAAGATGCAAATTAATAAATTAGCCCTTTTAGGATGACTGTGGCTGTCTTTTCCTTCCCTTTATTTTTTTAAAGATTTTATTTATTCATGGGAGAGAGAGAAAGAGAGAGAGAGAGGCAGAGACACAGACAGAGGGAGATGCAGGCTCCATGCAGGGAGCCCGACGAGGGACTGGATCCCAGGTCTCCAGGATCACACCCTGGGCTGAAGGTGGCGCTAAACCGCTGAGCCACCCAGGCTGCCCTTACTTTTGAAGAATGATGTCTCTAGGGTTAGATATAAATGCATTGCATCTTAGATGAATTCTGGTCACTTTCTGGTAAACTGATTAAGAATACTTTTCTTGCCTTCAGAAAATATAAGACTAATGAAAATAACACTCGGAAATTAGGTGCTACAAATGTTAGGTGTTCTTTGATTTTGAGCCTTGTAATTCAGAAAACGCTGTGTCAGGAAATTTTAGGATCAGAGGTGTAGAATGGCAGTCAACCTGAGAGACACAGGGAGAAATAGATATTTTTTAAAAGAAATTATGGGTAAAATATAAATATATGAAATTTTTATTTTGAGAACTTAGGTTTAAAGATTTTTGAATCTTTGAATTTGTGAATTTGTGAATATGAATATTCTGTTAAAACAGGGTTTATAAAATTACCATTTTTTCTACGTATGGAGGTGTAAAGTTCTGTAGTCCTATAGAAATATTTCATATTCTAACTTGATGGATATTTTACAAACTTCTCTTAAAAAATATGAAACCCGAATGTTTTCATATTTTCTACCTTAATAGAAAGTTTTAAAAGCGGTGACTCCATTTTTAGTAAAACAAACCCCAGAACTTAAAACAAAAACAAACTTGAAGGCAAAATCATGGGTATGGAGGTATGGTGAGGATTACATTGTTCCTAATTTTGTCCCTAAAACTTTTTCTTGGGACTCTCTTATTTGGGTACTGCCACCATGCTGGTTAAAAACGGTCTATCTCCAGGGCCAATCAAGACTTTAGAGGCCCCAAATACTAAAAATATTGCAGAGGCAATGGTACATAGAGGATTTTATGTCATTAAGAACAAAGGTGTCCAATTATATTTTTCTCTATATATGCATACATACATGTTCTATATCAGGTATAGATCACATGTATGCACACATATATGTTCTATATGTATACACATATGTATACATGTATGTTCTATAACATGTATAACAAGGTGTCCAATTATATGTTTCTATATATATGTGGAACATAAAATTTAAAATATTTCTGTACCCTTGTTTGCATGTGCTTAATAACTGGCTGCCTTGTAGGAACTCTTGTTCCTTGTAGGATTTTTTTTTTCACATTTCTGCTTAAAACCTTCTCAGAGACACTATGGCCAGCATCACACTGACAGCCTTTAAGTTGAAATCAATCCACTGTACATATATTTGATCTACACTCAGATATATTGCATATATGCATGCACATAGTAGTACAGCTTCACTTTATAGTTTATTAGGACCCCCAGTGTTTTAAAAATGATATAACTACTATAACAGCAATATACTGGGAATAGTTTGGAGGAAGATAAAAAATATCCTCATTGTTACCTTTCTACTTTGGAAACATGAATGTTTTACTTGAAAAGTCCACCTTGTTTCCTTGTCTAAATTACTACTAGCAAGTGAAATTTGTTACCTGTATAAATAGACTACACTTGTCTCAAATATCATGACTCTATAAAAGATCTTGTTCTGATAGCATTTTCTGCAGGGACTCAGAATTGATTCATTCTACAGATATTTTGGTCTGTCTGCTGGATGCAAATCATTCCATAAATATTTATGCAAGATCTGTGTTTGGGACGCAAATGAATAATATCATTCCTGACCTCAAGACGTTTATTTCTGATAGGGGAGATGAGAAAATTGGTTATCTATAATGAAAGGTGGGCTAGAGTAAGTTCTGCATTGATGTCCATTTAATATTTAAGGAGTAGGACACAGGAGGATTTAGTGTCACAAATGTATTTTAATTTTAGCTCAGACCGACAAAGACATTCTGTTTTTTCATCCTTATACTCCATGAGTGTGGAAGTGAATTTATTTCCAGAAAGAATATTGTCACTTTGTCATTAAGAGACAAAGCAATTAAATGGAGAGTTTGAAATTCTTCTGTGTACTTTGCTTTATAGGAAGTTACCTTGCTCTTCCCACTCAAATAATGAAAGCAAACAAACAAAGGAAAACACCTGCTTATTTCACCTCTAATTGTGTTTTCTTTCCTTCTGGACCCCAAGGGCCAGATTTAGTTAACAGCTGTGCACCATGTGTGCCCAGAATCTGTAGAATTTTGTGCCATGGATCTGCAGAGCACACTTTTTCTTTTTCCCTGATGGGATGGTCAGATTGAGTTTACTTTTTCCATTTTTGTGTTTAAGAGTATGCATGGTGGGAAATAACAGGCACACATGTACACATAATTAAAATTATCTTTCAAAGCACAGTAGAAATACTATCACAGCCATCTCTTAATATTTGGCAGCTACAAAAAGATGTAAGGAATTTCCCTCCCTATGCCTACATTTTCATGGGCAGGAGGGGAGGAGGGAAGAGGTCTTATTTGTAAGCAAGACATTGCTGGAGAAGATAGAGCTATGTAGGGACCACGATTTAAATAGTTGTATTTCTTGAGCATTTTAGGTTGTGTGGGGGTAAAGCTAGTATTTAGGTGTTCATAAGGTGTTTAAAAATGTTATCAGCTTTGCTCTTAGAAATCCTTGCTTCATGCAGAGATGCAAAGCTCTGATTAGTCAACTAAATGTGCAATAAAAGAGAAACATGATCTTTCCGAAGATTCTGTGGTAATGCCATCCTTATTTGCAATTTTGCTTTCATAGTGGAGGCTCCCAGATGTGTTCAGGTGCTTAGGTGAAGTGCTAGACCACAACACTTTTGTTGGGTTATTAGTGAATTTACTTATTTTGAATGTGTCTTATTTTAAGATAGCCTATATTCTTTTAAAACTGCTTCCACACCAAATAAATAATAAAGAGAGCTCAAGATAATATCAGTCCAGTTTGTCAAAGTCCCAATGTTGTGATGGTGAAAAAAAGCCAGTTTTGATGACAAAGAGGCAAAAGTAAATGTCTAAATTTGTTAACATTGTTCTTTTAAAATTATCTTTATAAATAACTTCATATACAGGATTAGATCATCCTTCTGGTAATTCAGCGGACCAACAATGCCATATGGAGTCACATTTTCACCAAGAAAGGGCTTACAGTCTTGAAATTAGTAAGAAGATAGTTGATTTGTTCTACAGTAGTATCCTGAAAGATTTTACTCTTAGTTTTGGTTATTTTTTCCTTTGACTGATGTTAGATGGTCTTTGAGGGACTTTTTTCAAGAGTTTGTTCCTTGTACATGATGTTTCATGGCTATGTCAACACAGGTGATTGCTGCAGTGTGGGTTTCTTCTCCTGGACTCTCAGCAGAAGCATACCTAAATCAGTGAGTGAAATGTGTGTTATCCTGTGTCCTGCTGATCATCTTCCAGTGCAGCCAGGCCCAGCTCATTAGGGATTTCCTGGATTTCATGATGAATGTTGGAGATTATTTTCATAAATGATCATGAGACTGGTGAAAGAAAATGGGGCACAAATTCTGTAGAAATTTTTCTTAACATCGGTTATATAAAAATAAAAGTTGTAAATGATGTGAAGTCCACTGGCTTTATTATTCAGACATTTCTAAACTTCATATTAAGCCAATGGATTTGAATTTTATGAGTGTGACCTACAGAATTAAATGTGGTAATGAATATTATTACGATAAGTAGAATTTTGGTAAAGGTTTCCAGTTGATTTATACATGAGTTGTTGGTATACTCCCTTTTCTTTCTTCCCCACACATAAAATCCCCCCAGGTATGCATTGTTCAGGAAACTATTCTTTAAAATGCCCATTGTAGTGGTGCCTAGGTGGCTCAGTTGGTTTAAGCATCTGCCTTCTGCTGGGTCCTGGTTATCTCTGGTTCCTGAGGTCAAGCCCCTTGTTGGGCTTCCTGCTTAGCAGGGTGTCTCCTGGAGTCTGCGCCACCCCACCCTGCCCTACCACTTGTGCTCTAGCTCTCTTTCTTATAAATAAAATCTTAAAAAAAAAAAACTTATCATAGTAGTCAAAATGTTGGACTATCCTCTGGGCTGCTACCTCTGTTTGTGGTTTGAAAAGTTTCACATCTTTGATAAAATAGAGGTAGTCACATAAATGCTGTCATGTTGTAGAGTGTTTTCACATAGACCACACTTTTGGATTGTTAGCATATGGCATTGCTAACCTCTTTTCTGTGACAGCTTTAGTATACGTTCAGTGAAAAAAAAAAATGACCCCAATAAATTGGCATTTAGATTATTTACTAATATTTCCATATTATCATGTTAATAACTTCAAATACCAGAACATTTGTTAACAAAATAGATGTTTTCATATCTTACCGGTTTTGCCTTTTGCTTCAACCTTTTTTCTAGTTGCTGACATGTCGCTAACCTCAGAAAATGAAGGGCAGTTCTGCACAACTTTCTTTTGTGTCTTGATTAAAAAAAAATTACCTAGAATTTTTCTTTTGTCAAATTAAGTGATCAGCCTCTTTACTGGGAGACATCTTCATAGTTGTGGGAAAATGAACATGCTGAGCTCATACCTCAGGTTCCCTTGAAAAACAAATAGTTATAAAAAGCAAGCCATACTGAACACTTCAACATTTCTTTTTTGATTATTAATAGTTTTATGGCTAATATAAAAATTAAAGTTCAGCCTTTACAATTCAAACATTTGATTTTCCTGTTTACTTTTTTTTTTTTATTGAGCAGGAAGGTTGAGCTGGAGAAAAGTAAAATTATATCCATCTAAGAATAGATTCTGAATAAAGAATATTGCCAGCACTGAATTTCTCATCCAGTTTAGAGGTTTCAATATTTATAGTTTATTTCAGTGGTATATTGTTTAGTTAATATGTGGTATCTCTTTTTGCAAGAAAAGAAAGCATCTTGTAAGGTCTGTGCTGTTTTGTCAGACTATTTGTGGCAGAAGCTTATGATATGTCTAGAGAAGGAAAAAAAAGTCCTATTAGTCTTTGCTTAATTATGAATATATTTTGACAGTTTGAATGTTGCTAGTTCCCTTTAAGGAATTTCATGGCTTAAAAAATCAGATTTATTTAAATAATTGGAAAACAGACTGAATTTTTTTTTGTTTTGACTAATAATGATAAAGAAAAAATACTTATGACTCAATTTGAGAAAGCCCCACCCTAATACATTATTCTCTTCCTCTTAATATAACCATATATCTGATTTTAGTTATTAGCAGTCCAGTGCTTATCTGTGTAGTTTTATGACATTTGGATCATTGTATCTGATCCAAAAATATACTATTTAAATGTTCAGTTTTTAGTTTTTATATAAATGACTTTTTTTTTTCAGTGAATAGTGTATTATAGAAGTTCTTCCATTTTGATGAATGCAGCTATACTTCTTTCATTTCCCAATATTAATAATTTGTTTTTATCTGTCTAGATGATTTTCAACTTTATTCATCTTTTCAAACAACCGACTTTCAGTTTCTTTGATTTTCTCCATTGTTTTTCAATTTTGAAATTTATTGATTTCTGCCTTTATTATTTCCTTTCTTCTGCTTGCTTTTAGTTTTCTAGTTTTTAGTGTAACAATTCAGGTAATTGATTTGAAGCCTCTTTTTTTTAAAATAAGCATATAATGCTATGTATTATCCTCTAAGCCTCACTTGATTTAAGTAAGCATGTTTTCTGATTTTTCTTGTCATTTCCTATTTAATCCCTGGGTATGTGGAAATATATTTTTAATTTCCATGTATTTGGAATTTTTCTAGTTATCTTTCTGTTTTTGATTGATAGCTTAATTCCTTTGTGATCAGAAAGCACACTGTGATGATTTAAATCTTTAAATATTTATTGGCTAGAATACGTTCTATCTTGGTCAGTGTTCCATGTATCCTTAAAGAGAATATGTGTTCTGTTGTTATTGGGTAGAATTTGCTGTAAGTGTCAACTAGGTTAGACTTCCTGTATTCTTTTTTGTTGTTTTTGTTGAAGATATTCTTTATTGACAGAGAGATAGTGCATGCACAAACACGGGGACGCAGTGGGCAGAGGGAGAGGGAGAAGCAGGCTCCCCATGGAGCAGAGAGCCTGATGTGGGGTTCCATGCCAGGACCCTGGCATCATGGCCTGAGCTGAAGGGAAATGCTTAATCAACTGTGCCACCCATGTGCTCTGGGCTTCCTATATTCTTAACCAATATTATTGATTAATAGAACTGTTTATTTCTATCTTTATTGATTATTAGAACTGTTGAAATTTCCAACTATGTTGTGAATTTTTCTAAATTAGTTTTTTTTTCTTTATGTGTTTTGAAACTCTCTTCTTAGGTACATACATATTAAGGATTGTTATATCCTCTTAATTAATTATCCACATTAACATACTGTATATTGGGACACCTGGGTGGCTCAGTGGTTGAGTCCCATGCTGGTCTCCTTGCATGGAGCCTGCTTCTCCCTTGGTCTATGTCTCTGCCTCTCTCTCTCTCTCTGTCTCTCACAGAATAAATAAATAAAATCTTAAAAAAAAAAACATACTGTATGTCTCTCATAAACCTGATAGTATTCATTTATAGGAGATCTACTTTATCTTCCAAAAGTGACACCTTTCTTTTTTTTTTTTTTTTTGACACATTTCTTTTGATTAGCATTTACTTTTAAATTTTGTCCTTGTACTTTTAAATTCTTTGTGTTTTTATAGTTAAAATTCATTTCTGGTAGATAAAATATGGTTCAATTTTGATATATTTTTCCTCCAATGTTTCAATATGTCTTTTAATTGGATTGTTTAAACCATCTATTCCTAATGTATTTTTTATATAGCAGGATTTGAATGCTATTATTTTGCTAATTTTAATCTATTTCTTCCTTTTTTCTCTATTTTCTTTGGGATTAAATCTATATTCATTATGAATATAATTTACTTCCACTATTGGCTGTGTTTAATTCTATCTCAGTGTTTGCTTTTTTTTAAGTTGGTTGCTCTAGGATTTAAAATACAAGTTTTCACACTGTATTAACCTTTCTGTATTCCTCTTTTACATAGTATTTTTATTAAGAGAATGGTTTGAATTTTATCAAATATATTTCTGGCATATATTGATGTGATTATATTGTGTGCTTCCTTTTTGTTAAGAAACAATTAATTTGATAGATTTTTGTGAAGCTAAACTCCCATCATAATGTATGTATTCTTTTGCAGCTTTCTTCATACATTCAATATTTTGTTTCTGAGATTTGACCAATACATGAAGATAGGATTTATTTATTTCAACTACTTCATTGTGTGCATGATATGGGTAAATTAGTTTATGTATCTGGTTTCTCTACTTCTGGACAATTCTTATTTTTCCTATTACAATCAGTGCTGCAATGAATATTTTTGTATGTTTCATTATTTGTTGACTAGAAGTACAAATACTGGGCAGCTTCATTCTATAAATGTCAACTAACACAAGTTGGTTGACCATGTTGTTCAGGTTTTCCAAATGTTACTGATTTTCTGCCTACAATCCTAAATGTTTATTTTCTTAATAAGACAGTTTCATAAAAAATGAATCAAAAAACTGAAAGAACTAGAAAGGAGAAATCAATTCAAATTATAATAGGATATTTCAGTATCCCGATATTAGTAAAGATATAGAAGACTTGAGAATACAGTAAACAATTTTATCTAGTTGATATTTATAGAATATTCATATAGTAAGAGCAGAATATATGTTGTTCTTAAGTGCACATGGGATATTTATCAAGACAAAATATATTCTGGACCACAAAACAAACTTCATATTCAAAAGAATTAAAACCACACTAAATTTGTTCTCCAACTATCATGGTACTAAACTAGTAATGAATAATACAGAGAAATCTGGAAAAATCTTCAAAATAAACAAATCAATAATTAAAAGCCATAGGTCAAAAAGGAAATTATGTGGAATATTTAAAAATATTTTTACTTAAATGAAAACAAATGTGCAGTGTATCAAAATCTGTGAGCTTCAGCTAAAGCAGTTCTTAGAGGGAAATCTGTAGCATTAAATATATTAGTAAAGTGTAGAAGTCTCAAATCAGTGACTTTAGATCTACATTAAGAAAAAAAAAAAAAGAGCAAATATAACCTAAAGCAGTTAGAAGAAAATAAGATCAAAAATAAGTTGGAATCTGAAGATCAATAGAGAAAGTCAATAAAAGTAAAGGCTTGTTTTTGGAAAGACCAATAGAAAAGAGTAAGAAAAAATGATTAAGAAAAAGAATTAGAAAAGGAATACTAGGATAGATCTTTTAAATATTAATAAAGGAAATACTATAAACAATTTTATGCCTACTAATTTGACAGTGTTGATTAATTTGACAGATTCTTTAAAAGACACAAGCTACAGAAATGCTTTGAAGAAGAAATAATCTAAATAACTATCCATTAAAGAAAATGAATTCATAGTTAAAAACATTATAATAATGAAAACTCAAAACCCAGTTTCACTGACATATTCTTCCAAACACTAAAGCTGAAATAATATAAATTCTACATAAATTCCCCCCAGAAAATAGAAAAGAATGAAACACTCCCTCAGTTTTTCAGGAGCGACCATTACCCTGATGCTAAAACCAGACAAAGAGTTTATAAGATAATAACACTGGAGACCTTATCTCTCATGTATGTGTTTGAAATTATCATTAAAATGTGTACTGTCATTTTAACAAGTGTCTGCTGTCATTCTCCCAAAATATGTACTGTCATCCTGGTAAGGATTTGAGGGATGCAAATTTAAACGAGAATTTTTAGTATCACACATGTTAAATTTGTTTTGCTCTATTTAAAGCTTGTCTCAGATTTTGACATTTGGACTTTCAATTAACGTCAGACCTTTTGTTGAGTTTGAGTTGATTAACCTTTTGCAGTAGATAACTTTCCTTTAAATAGTGCCAAGAGAATCTCTGAGGAAAGACTCCAATGAATACTTATTTATAGCCTAATATTGCAATTCATTAGTCTCCCATTTTTATATTTTCAATGAGACTAAAGAATTAACTATCATGGAAAATTAAGCTTGTCCTAAAGTGTTTTTAACAAAAATGGTTAAGAGTCAATTATTTGGCATTGCATGTAGAGAATTTGGAATTCTGAGATTTTGTACAGTGTAGCATCAACTTCTTACGTTGGAGCTTCAGTAAGACCCTACACTTAGTTTATAATAATGTACTATGCCAGGTCATACAAATACATTTTGATTTTAGACCTGACATTTAAATCAGAGATACAAATGACTTTTCAGTTTGGCTCATAGATCCAATTATCTTTGTCTCCATGGCCAACTACTCAATTTCCCCAGGACTGGAGTGGGGGGGGTTCATATATGAGACTAAAACTGGAAAAGACTCGGTTAAACTGGTAGGAGCTGGTCACCCATATCATTCAAAGTTTGTATTTTTTTATTATCCCTTGTGATGATTAACACATTCTCTTCCATGTAGTAGATAAAAAATAATATATGAATCATTGAACACATATTTTATCAAGATTTTTCAGATGTAATAGAACATCACTTTCATATTGCTGGTGACATGCCTTTAATGTGCTGGGGAAAAAATCCAGGAACCACTTGTACATGCTTTGTGGACACCACTGTGATCATATAATTGTCCTGATATGAATATACTGTATGTAATAGTTTCTGGAATAGGAAAACATAAACATTCATTTAGATTATTAGTGTCTATATATTTTAAATGCGTTGTTAAAGGGAACATGTAATTGGGCATTTTTTTTCCTGATCCAACATCTTTAATTTTTAACTGGAATAAGACTCTTTACATTTTATATGGTTGTTGATGTAGTTAGGTTTAAGTCTATCATCTTGTTACTTGTTTTCTATTTGTCCCATCTATTCTTTGTTCTCGTTTTTCTTTCTTTCTGCCTTATTTTTGTCTTGATTCCATTTTATCTTCTTTGTTAGCTTTTAGGTATGACTCTTAGTTGTGATAATTTAGTGTTTTCTTTGTGATCTATAGCTACATATTTAAACATATTAGTTTACTTTCAAGTGATGTTACACTCCAGATATAGCATAAGAATCTTACAATTGGATACTTCGATTTCTTTAACATGTTGTTTTTATACATTTTACTTATACATATTTTATAAACTCTGCTTTGCCTTATGATTTTTGTTAAAACAGTCACATCTTGTGATGACTATAAAAAAATCTTGCATATTTGTCCATTTAATTACCATTTCCAGTGTTATTCATGGCTTTATATAAACCCATATTTTCATCTTTTCTCATTTTCTTTTTTGCTTGAATAAAATGTCTTATTATGCCTACTTCCTTTAACATCTTTGATAGTAGGAGTCTGCTGGAAATGGATTATTTCAGTTTTTATAATGACTGAAAAATTCTTCATTTCACTTTCTTACTGGAAAGATACTTTACTGGATATAGAAAACTAGGTTGACAGTTTTTTTTCCTTTCAGCACTTAAACATGTGACACCGTTTTCTCATTTGCAGTATTTCCAATGAGATACTGCTATCACCATGATGTTTGTTCCTTTATACTTAATATTTTTTCCCCTTACATCCCTAGCTGTATTTAATATTTCCTTCTTATCACTAATAGAGGTCAATTTGATGATAATGTGCTGTGGTGTAGTTTTCTTCCTTTTTCTCTTTTGTGCTTGGAATTAGTTGGAATTATTGGATCTGTAGGTTTATATTTTTCTTTATTTGGGAAGTTTCTATCTATTATTTCTTGCCCCCCCTTTTCTTCCTATTCCCACCTTCTCCCATCCACTTACCCTCCACACTGAGGTTGATCTAAACAAGGCTTGGATATAAATCTACCATTACTTTGGCCCTTTAGTTTTGACCTAAGGCTCCACTTATACTTTCTGGAATTAAACATTTTTTTTTAACTGACAATCATTTACCAATATTACCAATTTCCAATGCTCTTGCAACTTCTTTTCTTGTTCTGAGATTTTCTTGGTGCACTTTGGTAAGTAAATGAAGAATAGACGAATGAAAGTGCCATCTGATGTAACTTTTTAGTGTTAACTTAGAAGTAATTTTTATAATTTTCCTAGGCTCTAATGTTGTTTCATTTAAATTTAGAAGTATCCAGTTGTTTGTTACTTTTGAATCTTAATGATTCGTCTCATGTAGTGCTAAATTTAAAAGGCTAGAATAGAAGGAGGTTGGAATAGATATGCTACTCATTGGATCTAATACTGTAAAATATGGTTTACTTTTCTGTTTTAGAATACCTGACTTAACTCCCATAAGTACTTATGCCTTCCAAGTTATATGATAAAATTAAACTAGGTTCTGGTAAACATCATTCTATAAGCTACAATATAAATAGGTTATTAATTATTTAGGAGTGGGAGTCACTGATATGGATATGATGGTTTCTCATTTATACTAACAACTTCAGAGCTGTTTTTACTTTAGAGTAAAATAGTGATTTAGCTGGTTAGTAAATGATTAAATGCAAAAAGTGTTATTCAATCTCTTTACCAAAGATTGGTGAATGTTGCTAAGTACTAATGACTCATTTCCTTAATAACACGAGGGAGTAGGAGGCCATAGGTTTCAGTTAAGGAGGTTTTGTCAGGATTGGACTTGGCACTGGTGCAGAGCAGTACAGTGAGGTGGGAAGGATGTAGCCATGTCTGCGCATCTAGATTTGGATCTTGGTGGTTATGCAACCATGAGCAACTTCACCTCTCTGGAAGCTCATCATTCCTTCTGTAAAATGCCCCAACTTCTAAGGTTATTATAAATAAATAGTAGCATATATTATTCATAGTTCTTGCCTATATTACTGTTAGGGGTTGAACTGGGCATTGCTTTCTGTTGTGTCTAAGATGAGATTTTCTCAAGAAAACAATTGTAGGGAGAGTGTGGAAAAAGTCAGTATTGTCTTTGTGGCAGTTTTTGAGGGGAAGAGGAGGCAGCCTTACATTATGGTTAATTTTTTAAAAATTCTGTTTCAATGATGAAGAAATTAAAAGGAAAAACTGGGAAACAAAATATCTAACCAATAGCTTTCTTACAAACATAATATGGAAATCATGGCTACATTATTTCTTTGACATTTGGAACATAAATCGACCTAGGCTAGGCAATTTGTGTTTAAGATTTAATGGAGGAAGGTGGAGATAATCTGAAGTCAAGATATAGAATAACCATTTTCAAATTGTCTTTTCTATAGCAAAACAAAAAATGCAACCATAAAAACTAGTGATAGTGTCTGCAGCCTGGGTAGGGTATGCAAGTAGAATGAATGAGAGAAAAAAATAATGATTTGAATTCTTATGAAGATAACAGATAAGGGATCTTTATTTTCAGAGGAGGCCCCTAATCATACATTCTGTCATTTGTTGCTTCCAAAGATTACCCGTGGTTGTTTTGGTGCTAAAATCACATAGTCTATACAGTGGTAAGACTATTGTGCATGCTAACTTTTTGAGTGTTAATTCTTGAATGAATATTTACTGAGTACTATTATGAGTTAGAGACTGAAGATATAACAGTATATAGGCAGACAAGGATCTCTGCTCTGGAACTTATATTATAATAATGGAAAGCAGACAATAAGTTAAGAAAATGTTTACTATGTTGGAAGATAAATGATATTGGGAATAAGGCATTAAAGGGGGAGTGTGTGTGTGTGTGTGTGTGTGTGTGTCTGTCTCATTGAGAAGATCATTTTTGAGAAAACGCCTGAAAGAAGTCTATGATTTAGTCATGATGAATGTGTAGAGGAATAACAGCCTTCCATATAGAAGGGACCAGTAAGTATAAAGGCTTTGCATGGGCTTCTAAGTGGCCTCTTCTATTTGAAGAACAGCAAGGAGGCCAGTGTTCTTGGAGCAGTTAGTGAGGGGAGAGGAGGAGATGTCAGAGATCATGGGGGGTGGGCAGATCATAAAGGCCTTATAAGCCATTGTTGCGTGGTGTGAAATGGGAAGGCAAGGCAGGGCTTTGAGAGAAGATGGATAAGATCTGACATAGTTTTAAAGGTTTACTGTGGCTTCCGTATTGAGAGTAGAATATAGGAGAACTAGGGAGGAAACACAAAGACCAATAGTTCATTAAATAGAACTAGGTTAGTGAGTTGCTCACTTGCTTCCTTATATGTGTTATGCCAGGGAGAAGATTAGTAGTACCCATTAAACCTCTGAGATTGGAAGGGTTGGCTTCCTTGAGGGAACTGTGATTTTCTCTTGGCAGATAAGGAAATATTCCTAGGTGATGCAGAGACATCCTTTCTCCTATTAGTGGTGACTTGGTGACAGGAGAGTGAACTTGCTGGCTCTGGCCCACCTGGATGTTTCAGATCTATTTCTGGAATGCAGGTTTTATGAGGTATGCATGGAGCTTCTTCCTTTTATTCCAACTTAAAAGTTTCCTAATTGGGTTGAGTTCAGATTCTGTGTCATGGTTCTGTTTTGCTGGGAGAAGCTAATAAGGAAGGAAACTATGTATTCTTAGGTGTAGGGCAAATGGAGTATAGTAATTAGGCAGGATTGCCCCTTTATGGGACAAAAGCCTTAAGCTGCTCAGGCAAACACCAAACAAAAACCAGGCCCATGCATTTAGATGTAGATATCTGGTGAAATCTTAGAAAATGTGTTCGCATTTATTCTCCAGCAGTGATATTATTCTCACAAAGCATTCCACACTGTGATAGCTGTATCATTAGCCTGATAATCTCAAGTTAATTCTCTATTGCTTTTTACATGGTTTGCTCTGTAGTATTGGTTTAAAGCAGAAGGCTGAACAGCTTAAAGAGATTGGTTTAAGAAACTGCAGGTTAGGTGGGAAGAGAAAATTAGAACATATGTCTAATAGTTTTCACATTTTGGGGGTTTATTTATAGACAGAAAAGAAGGTGACTTCACACTCCTTAATTTAGAATGAATCTGCCCCAAAGCAGGAAATATTGTTTCTATACACACATTAGAAGTTACTAATTTTAAAAAGTTAATCATTTTTATAACTTTAGATGAAACAAGATATGCGAGTTAAATTGAGCATGTCGTGTGTGTGTGTGTATGTGTATCACAATTGAAACAAAACTGTGCTGGCTTCTATTTTGTGTTAACTAAAATAATAAAATTATATTACTCTATAATGAAAAACTAACAGGTTTACATGAGAAACCATAATGATTTGGGAGAGGAACCCCCGCCTAAATATCCCAAATATTTAAAGGACTCATTCTAATTTATAAAATTCTTTCTTTACCTCTAGCAGCTATATGGTTCAGTAACTACAAGTGAAAAGGGCATGGGAAAATATTCTTATTTGTTATTTGTGAAATGTTTTTTGTTGAATTAGCAAACTCCACAGTTAGGTAGGACCCAGAGAACTCAGAGACGCTCACAGATTTACTAGGGATGCTGTAGAGTAGTACTTTCTGAAGATGTTCACACCGCACAGCTGAATGCTTAGAACACACAGGTAGAAATCTGTAAACTGTTAGATCTCAGCCCTATCTCCCCATTGTATCTATAGGGCTCCTGAAGGCTGTCACAAGCCATCAAAAATCTATCATGCTGCTTTCTGCATGACTTGAAATGGCACATAAAGCAGTTGAGCCCTGGCAACCATCTCTCTCTGCCCAGGCTGCTGTCTATCCGCTAAGATCACCTGATCTGGGACTACCACTCTTCTTAAGTGTCTGTGGCTTCTTTATACTTACTTATTTACTTTTTCTCCCCAGCAACACTTTTGCAAAGTACACTATTTCCTTGCTTCTTGAATATTATAGCATTTTTCTTTTAAATTACAGCATCTTTTTGTGTACAATGTTGTATTTTATCTATTCATTCTTGATTAAAAGATTTTTTCCCTAGATCTAGTTTTGACTAATGCCTAGATTAATTTCTCCGGTTCTCAATATTTACTTATTTTTTTTAAAACTGCCTTATTAGTTTCTTTTTCAAAATTGAAAAATTAATACATATAATAGGAAAAAAGTAGAATAGGAAGATATACAAAGAAAGTGTCAAAGAAGGAATATGAGATTGGAAGTGAGGCCTATCTTGTTGATTCTCAAAACACCATTTATTAACTGCATTAGCTGAGGAAATTACTTCAACTTTCTCTAAGAAATGTGGACCAAAATGCTCATTTCATAGCATGTTGTGAAAATTAATTTTAAAGTAGTATAGGAAAGTATGGTATAAATGGTAAGTAGCCATATAGATGTACATTATTATTAATTGTCAGTAATGGAAAGGATTTTAGTACTTTGTGCCATCATATTTTGGAGGGGAAGCTGGGGAAATGGCTCCAACTACTTAACTATCATTTATGTATGCATGTATATATGTATATATTAAATATCAAATCATAATTTTTCTGGGAACTAAGGAACTCTTGAACATGAAGTTTGAGGGACAGTCTTTGGACCTAGCTGTGAAAAAATAAGAGGAGACAGTGGGAGAGAAATAGGGAGAGAAGATCTCTTTTTTAAGAAATTGGTATCTCAAGTCATAAGTATACCATTATTGTTCCTTGTATATCCTTGCAGAACTATTCCATTCACAGATAAACTGTGTAAATTACTTTTAAAAAAGGATCACACAACTGAGAGCATACCGTACATTCTTCTGAATCTTATGCATGAAACACAGTATTTTTGGAATCACTTTATATTCATATGAATCCAGGATAAAGAAGATATGGTGTGTGTGTGTGTATATATGTGTATATATATATATATATATATATATATATGTACACACACATATATACATATATATACACAATGGAATATTACTCAGCCATAAAGGAATAAAACCTCTTAATTTTTAATAGTTCTATAGCATTCTTTTATATAGATATAACCATAATTTATTTAAAAATGTTTATTGATGATACATTTTTATATTAATAATGTTGCAGTGAATACCATATGCCTTAGCTTATATCCAGCAATATAGTAAGAGAAAATATCCAGAAATGCTGCATCAAAGAGTATGGGCATTTTACATCAGGGCATGTATTGCCAACTTGCCCTCTAAAGAGGTTGCGCCAATTTTCTCTCCTGTTACCAGTGTGTGAGAGCATCTGTTTCCCTCAAACTTGCAAAACTCATTTCCTATGAAGTTCTGATCTTTGCCAAAATAATTTATTAAAAAAATTCTTATTTTAATTATAGCTTCAGTTAAATGTCTTTTTAAGTATCAATCAATTACCCATTTTTTCTATGAACTATATTATGCATTTACCCACTTTTCTTTTTTGGGGGGCTAAAATTGACATGCAATATTATATTAGTTTCAGGTGTACAACATAGTGATTTGATATTTGTATACATTGTGAACAGATCACCACAATAAAGTCTAGTTACCATCACCATACAAGATTGACTGTATGCCCCATGCTGTACATTATATCCCCATGATTTATTTGTTTTATAATGAGTATTTTATACTTCTTGATTATCTTCACTCATTTCACCCCAAACCTCTCCTCTGGTAACCACCAATATGTTCTCTGTATATCCACAAAGCTGTATTTTGTTTTGTTTTAGATTCCATGTATAAGTGAAATCAGGCAGTATATGTTTTTCTCTGACTTTCACTTAACATAATACCTTCAAGGTCCATTCATGTTGTTGCGGATGGCAAGATTTCATTCTTTCTTTTGCCACACACACATGCACACACACACCACATCTTTATCCATTCATCTGTGGATGGACACTTAGGTTGTTTTCATATCTTGGTTATTGTAAATAATGCTTCAATGAAATAAGGGTGCATGTATCTTTTCAAATTAGCATTTCATTTCATTTGGATAAATAGTAAAGGAATTGCTAGATCATATGGTAGTTCTATTTTTAATTTTTTGAGGAACTTCCATAGTGTTTTCTGTAGTGGCTGCTTTGCATTCCTATCCATAGTGCATGAGAGTTTCCTTTTCTCTACATCCTCGCCAACACTTAATTCTTATCTTTTTGGTAAGTCATTCTGACATGTGTAAGGTGATATCTCATTGTAGTTTTGATTTGCACTCTCTGATGAATAGTGATGTTGAATGTCTTTTCATGTGCCTGTTTGCCATCATTATGTCTTTTCTGAAAAACTATCTATTCAGATCTTCCTCCCATTTTTAATTAGTTTTTTTGTTATTGATTTGTATGAGTTCTTTATATATTTTGGATGTTAACTTTTTATTGTATATATGATTTGCAAACAACTTCTCCCATTCGGTAGGTTGCCTTTCATCGTGTTGATGATTTCCTTAAATATTCATAAGCTTTTTAGTTTGATATAGTGCATTTGTTTATTTTTGCTTTTGTTTCTCTTGCCTTTGGAGTCAGATCCAAAAAATATTACTAAGACCAATCCTGGAACTTACCATCTATGCTTTTTTTCTTTTAGGAACTTTTGGTTTTAGGTCTTAGGCCCAAATTTTTAATCTATTTTGGGTTAGTTTTTGTATTGGTGTAGGGTAGTGGTCCAGTTTCATTCTTTTGCATGTAGCTCTCCAATTTTCCCAAGACCATTTGTTGAATAGATTATCCATTCCATTCCTCATTGTATATTCTTGTCTCCTTTGACATAAGTTATTCAGCCATATATG
This sequence comes from Vulpes vulpes, assembly GCF_048418805.1. NCBI lineage: Eukaryota > Metazoa > Chordata > Mammalia > Carnivora > Canidae > Vulpes > Vulpes vulpes. Next base: position 95,862,101 of record NC_132787.1, on the reverse strand, counting down.
CATGGGTTTATTTATGGGCTTTCTGTTCTGTTACATTGATCTATTTTTATTTTTTATGCTAGTACTGTACTGTGTTAATGATTATAGCTTTGTAGTATAGTTTGAAATTAGGCAGCATGATTCCTCTGGGTTTGCTCTTTCTGAAGATTGTTTTGGCTACATAAGGTCTTTTGTGGTTTCTTGCAAATTTTAGAATTACTTGTTTTAGTTCTATGAAAAATGCCATTGAGGTTTTGATAGGGATTGCATTAAATCTGTAGATTGCTTTGAGTAATAGAGACATTTGATCAATATTTGTTGTTCCATAAGCTTGGAATATCCTGGAGTGTCTGGGTGTCTTTGTTGATTAAGCATCTGCCTTTGGCTCAGGTCATGGTCTCAGGGTCCTGAGATTGAGCCTGGCATTGGGCTCCCTGCTCAGCGGGCAGTCATGTTGTTCCTTTTGCCTCTGCCTCCCAACTCATGCTCTCGTGCTCTCTCTCTCAAATAAATAAAATATTTTTAAAAAGCTAGGAATATCCTTATGTTTATTTGTATCAGCTTCATTTTCTATCATCAGTATCTTAATTTTCAGCATACAGGTCTTTCACTTTATTGGTTAAATTTATTCCCAGGTATTTTATTCTTTTTGATGCAATTATAAATGGAATTGTTTTCTTGATTTCTCTTTTTGATAGTTTGTTATTAGAGTATAGAAATACAACTGATTTTTGTATATTTTGTATCTTGCCACCTTTACCAAATTCATTTATTCTAACAGTTTTTTTTTTTTTTCTGGTGGAGTCTTTTGGATTCTCTATACACAGTATATGTCATCTGCAAATAACAACAGTTTTACCTACTCCTTTCTTATTTGTAGGCCTATTACTTCTTTTTCTTGCCTGATTGCTGTTGCTAGGAGTTCCAATACTATGTTAAATATAAGTGGTGAGAGTGGGCATCCTTGTCTTGTTCCTTATCTTAGAGGAAAAGTTTGTAGTTTTTTTTATCAATGAGTGTATTTGCTCTGGGTTTGTCCTACAGGACTTTTATTATGTTGAGGTACATGCCCTTTCTACCTATTTTGTTGAGAGTGTTTATCATAAATGCATGTTGAATTTTGTTAGATGCCTTTTTTTTACATATTGAGATGACTATGATTTTATCTTTTATTTCATCAGTGTGTTGTATTATTGATTTTGCTGATATTGAACCATTCTGGGATCATTGGACTAAATCCCACTTGATCATAGTGTATGATCCTTTCAATGTATTGTTGAATTCAGTTTGCTAATATTTTGTTGAGGATGTTTGTGTCTGTGTTCATCAAAAATACTGGCCTGTAATTTTTTTGTGTGTCTGTGGTGTACTTAGCTGGTATTTGGTAAATGAACTTGGAAGAGTTTGAGAATAGTAGGTATTAAATCTTGTTTGATTGTTTGATAGAATTCGCCAGTGAAATTATCTGGTCCTGGAGTTTTGTTGGGAGATTTTGATTACTGATTCAGTCTCCTTATTAGTAATCTGTCCATTCAGATTTTTTGTGTTTTCATGATTAAGTCTTAGAAGAATGTAAATTTCTAGTGATTTTTGTGCAGTTGGTTGGTGTGTTCATTGTAGTATCTTACAATTCTTTGTATTTTTGTGGAACCTATTGTAACTTTTCCTCTTTCATTTCTCTCTTTTTTTTCACTTGAGCACTCTCTTTTATTCTTGATGAGTCTAGCTAAATGTCAATTTTGTTTATCTTTTCAAAGTACCAGCTTTTAGTTTCCTTGCTCTTTTCTATTGTCTTTTTAGTCTCCATGTCATTTATTTTTATTATTCCATTCCTTTTACTAACTTTGGGTTTTCTTCTTTTTTCTAGTTCCTCTAGGTGTAAAATTAAATTGAGATTTCTTTTGTTTCTTGAAGTAGACCTGTGTATTGCTATGAATCTTCCATCATAAAGTCACTTTTGCTGCATCCCATAGATGCAAAATCTCATAGATTTTGGTATGTCAAATTTGTTTTCATTTGTTCCTAGATATTTTTTTTATTTCTCCTTTGATTTCTTATATGAGCTAGTAACTACTCAGTAACATGTTTAATATCCAAGTATTTGTAGTTTTCCTAGTTTTTTTTCTTGTAATTGATTTTTAGTTTTAAACCATTGTGGTTAGAAAAGATGGCTTGATATGGTTTCATTATTCTTGAGTTTATTGACACTTCTTTTGTGGCTTATCTTGTGATCTCTCCTGGAGAGTGTTTCATGAACCTTGAGAAGAATGTATTTTTCTGATTTTGGATGAAATATTCTGTATATATCTATTAAGTCTATCTGGTCTAATGTGTCATTTAAGGCTGATATTTCTTACTGATTTTCTGTCTTTATAATCTATCCTTTGATATAAATGGGGTGTTAAAGCCCCCTCCTATTACTGTATTGCTGTCAAGTTCTCCTTTCAGGTTTGTTTATATCTTTTGCTTTATATATTTTAGTGCTTCTATGTTGAGTGTATAAATATATGTATATATATATTATAAATATATACTCATATATTTATAAATGTTATCTTCTTAATGGATTGACCCCTTTATCATTACATAGTGCCTCCTTTGTCTTTTATTACAGTCTTGGTTTAAAGTCTGTTTTGTCTGATATGAGTGTAGGCATACCAGTTTTCTTTTTGTTTCCACTTGTAGGAAATATCTTTTCTATTCCTTCACTTTCGGTTTGTGCATGTCCTTACTTCTGAAATGAGTCTTTTGTAGGCAGTATATAGATGTGTCTTTTTTTTTTTTTTAATCATTCTACCATTCTGTGTGTTTTGATTGGAGAATTTAGTCCTATTACATTTAAAATAATCATTGATAGGTATGTACATATTGCCATTTTGTTAATTATTTTCTGGCTGTTTTTGTAGTTCATTTTTTTCCCCCTTACTTTTTCTCTCCTCCCTTGTGGTTTGAGGATTTTTAGAATTCATTCTCATTTTATTTTGTGCGTTTACTCTAAGTTTTTGCTTTACGGTTACCATAAGGTTCACATATATCATCCTATGTATATAACAGTCTATGTTAAGTTGATAGCAATTTAAATTTCAGTACATTCCAAAACTACATTTTTACTCCCCGCCATGTCTTATGTTTTTGATATCACATTTTACATCTTTTTATTTTGGAATACTTTAACAAGTTATTATAATTTTAGTTAAATTTACTGCTTTTGTCTTCTAAACTTTGTAGTAGCTTTATAAATTATTAATCCACTACCTTTACTTAGATTTTCCAGTGAAATTTTTACTTTCCTGGGTTTCCTTGTTATTAATTAGTGCCATTTCTTTTCAGCTTAAAGAAGTCCTTTTAGCATTTCTTATAAGGCAAGTTTACTAATGATGAGCTCCTTTAGCTTTTGCTTGTCTGGAAAACTCTATTTCTCTTTCAGTTATTTAAAAAAGTTATTATTATTTTTAAATGTTTTATTTATTTGAGAGAGAGAGTGAGCATGAGAACAAGCACAAACAGGGGGAGGGACAGAGGGAGAGAAAGTAGCAGGCAATCTACTGAGCAAGGAGCCTGATGTGGGGCTTGTCCCAGGACTCTGTGATCATGACCTGAGCCAAAGATAGCCACTTAAGACTGGGATCAGACTGAGCCACCCAGGTGCCCCTTCTCTTTTAATTCTGAATGATAATCTTGTTGGGTAGAATACTTCTGATTAGTAGTTTTTCCCTTTCAGCACTTTGAATATGTCATGCCACTGTCCTCTGAGCTGTATGATTTCTGCTAAAAAAATCTGCTGATAGCCTTATTGGGGATTCTTTTGTATGCACAATTTGTTTTTTCTCTTGCTGATTTTAAGATTCTCTCTCTTGCCATTTTAATTATAATGTGTCTTGGTGTGGATCTGTTTGGGTTCATCTTCTTTGGAACTGTGTGGGATTCCTGGACCTGGATATCTGTTTCCTTCCCTAATAGGAATTTTTCAGCCATTACATTTTCAAGGAAGTTTTCTGCCTTATTCTCTTCTCTTCTTCTGGGATCTCTATAATGTGAATGTTATTCCACTTAATGTTGTCCCAAAGGCCCCTTAAGTTATGGTTATTTAAAAAAAAATTTAATTCAAGTATATTTAATACAGTGTTATATTAGTTTAAGGTGTATGATATGATTCAACAGTTCTATATATTTCTCAGTGCGCATCTTTTAATTTTTTTTCTTTTTGCTGCTCTCTCTGGGTGAGTTTTATTGCTTTGTCTTCCAGCTCACTCATTTGTTCTGCTTCATCCAGTATGTTCTTGAACACCTTAATTATATATTTTTCAGCTCAGTTATTATATTTGTCAACTCTGTGCCTTATGTTTGGTACTTTTCTTATATTTTTTTATCCTTTTATTGGAAGTCTCATTGTGTTTATTCTTTTGAGTTTTGTGAACACCTTTGTGACCATTAGTTTGAGTTATTTATCAGTCAGATTACTTATTTCTATACCATTCAGGTCTTTTTTTTTTTAGGTTTTGTTTCGTTAATTTGGAACTTATTTCTCTGTCTCCCATTTTGCTTGACTCTGTGTACTTGTTTCTGTGTATTGGGTGAAATAGCTACCTCTTTAAGTAGTGGAATGGCCTTGTGATGAATTTCTCATTCAAATTTGCCATAGCTCTTGGTTGTCTCTCTAAGGTTTGTGATTATCTACAATGCCTGGTTTATTCTTGAGATGTCCCTGTTGTTGAGGGTGTGCCAAGACCTGTCAGTGTTCCAAAGGAAGAATCTCATTTAGTACTTAGTTTTGTAATAAAAATCTCTGCTAATTTCTAGAACAGTTGATTTGGAGGTGTCTCCTAGGCAACAGTTGCAAAAATTGGGGCTCCAGACAAGCATATAAGCTCCTTTCTGGGAAGTCCAATCAAACTGTGATGAGGCCAAGGGAGATATGAAAGGAGGGTATCTCCCTGCTTATACATTTCCTGAGAGTACCTCCTTAGCCTTTAGATGTGTGGGAAACCTGAAGCCTGTTCCTCAGGCTGAAGTTCCAGGTTAAGTAAATAAGTCTTTTTCATAGAAAGACTGGGGTTGTGTTTGAGTTAGCTGTATGTGCAGTGCCTTGAGGGGTTGGCCTGCTAATGACTGTCATTGATTGTTATATTCCTGTGTAGCTCAGCAACACCAGCCCCCATGGCCACCAGGAGGTGTCTCCTATATGGTTTATGCATGCCCTGTGGCTGTAGCTAGGCAGCTGGAGAATGTAGGTGGTGAGGCATGCTCGCCTGCTTCAGAAAGGTGGTGAGAGAGTGTTGCCACTATGTGCCCCCATGTGTCTTAGTCTGAACATGCCTACCTGTGCTAGCAGGATAAGTGGGGAGTGGAAAAATGGCATCTGCAGTAGCCCACCTCACCGAAGAGAGGTTCACCTGTCCCCTATCTCTCTAGCAGATGATTTTAGATTAGTAAATGAATCTCCGCTTATAGTGCAGGCACTTTTCAAACTGCTATTTTTCCTGGGTCTTGGGGTGAATGAGACAGCATTTAAACCCTATAAAAGGGGAATCTTAATTTCATGTAGCAATTTGGGTTTCTTGGATATAAGCCCTTTAAGTTTTCTAAGCCAGATGTTTTGGAGACTTGTCTCTGATTTAGATCCCTTATGTGGGGAACCAACCCTTTGTTTCTCCAGGAGAATGTGGGACTGGTGAGATCCTTTGCTATTGTGTATCACTGTGCTGAGTATGGGATTTTTTTTTATGAGACCATGTATCTGCCTCTCTAATGCATCGCAATGTGATCTTTTATCCTTTGTGGTAGAGAGAAGCAGATGCAAAGTTGCTAGTGCTATTTGTTTGTTTGTTTTAATCTTCCTTTGCCATTCTCCCCTCTCCAGAATCTGGCAGCATGTTCTTCACACAGTGAATATCACTATCAATTGCCTTTGGGCTTATATACTTAGAACCAGACGACTTGGTGATCTAATACTAGAACATATTTTAGAAGGACTTGTTTCCTTATTCTTAGCCTCCTGTCCTTACTTTTTTTAATGGGTGATGACTGTATTTAAATGAAATCAGATATTAGATTGGAGAGAAGCCAAGTCTACAATTAGGTAGTTTAGTGACCTCTCTCTCCTGTGTAAGAATTGTAAGGCCCTAGAGGGTAGGCACTCCAATAAAATAATTCATTCAGACTCAATAGGCATTTGCTAATAAGAATTACTATGTACTAAACACAGTGCTAAGCTCTTTATATCTGTAATCCTTGGAATAATCCTGTGAGGTGGAGGTATTATTCTCATTTTGCAGATGAAGAAAGTCTGAGTTCACTTGAATGTCCCACAATCACGTTTCTTGTCACTGACAGCCATGGGATTTTAATTCAGATCTCTCTGGTCCTAAGTTCATCTCCTTTTACAGGGCTGATGGGTGAATCATTAGGTGCACAGGAATACTTATTAAATGCATTGATTTTGATATTTGGGAATTTTGCTATTCTAAAACTCAATTACCTATGATACACAACCACTGACAGGGAACATTCTTCTCAGGTTTCTGTTCAGCTACCTAGCTGGCTGTCCATTCATGCCTGAGCAATATTTCTTCCTTTTCGAGTATCTGTTTTATATTGCTATATTGTTTGCTACACACCTCTTGTTTCTCTTACCCTCTAGCCAGTCCTTTTCAGTTTTATTTGCAAGTACTTTTTCCTTATGGGATCCCTTCAAAGTGGGTGCTCCTTGGGAGTTTGTTCTCTTCTCAGTCTATATACTCCCTCACCTTCCAGTGGCAATATCAGTAATTTTAGTTACCACCAATAATTGACAAGGTTCAGAACGATACCTCCAGACTCTGTCTTTCTCCAGGGCTTCAGTTCTGTATATTTAGTGACTTATGAAGGATCTTCATCAGGATATCACATGCATTTCAAATAGAACATATTCTTCCCTACTTCTATCCTTGGATCATTTTTAAATCCTTTTCCTTCCCTTCCTACATCCAGCAAATCATCACATCCTATTGATTCTACTGCTAAATATTTTTCAGAATCAATTCCTTTCTGACCCTCTCTACTGCCAGTCCCCAGAGAAGGCTGCCAGCATCTCTTGACTAATTTTTTAGGTCTCCAGACTCTCTCTTCTTTCAATCAATCCATCCCCATACTACAGACAGAACGTCCTTCAAAAAATTTGATTATGCCATCCTCTGTTTTAAAATTCTGCAGTAACTTTGTATTGCTTTCAAGGCAAAGTACAAATTTCCTAATACAACCTATAATAGGCCTCCTGTCTCATTATAAGGCCTCAATATAAGGCCTCCTGTCTCATTCTATTACCTTTATTTCTTCTCTCTTCTTCCAAAACAGCTAATAATGTTTTCAGACCTCATGAACGATCTAGGTTAGGGACCCTTATTCTGTATCTTGCTTTCCTTTTTGATAGAATTTATTACACAGAATCGTAATTGTTCATGTGCCTGTATTCTCTCATCACACTGGAGATGCCAGAGCCTAGAAACTACCATCTTTACCACCTTATCACCAATTGAACACAGTGACTTGCACAGTGACTGGTCAAAGACAAGGGCTGAGTCTCCTTTGGATAGCCCTGAGCTTAGTACCTTAGTAACCTGAGCTAAGTACCTTGGTACTGAGTACCTTAGTAAAATCAGACATACAGACTTTGCTTCTATTTGGAAGCTGTAATGGAAAGATCAGAAGATTCAGTCATGTAGAAAACTAGAAAGGCTCTTTGTTTAGCAGTAGTTGTCTCCTGTTTCTTATATTCCCTTAGTGAAATATAGGTGGTGTGATAAAAATAATTATTATGTCATACAAAGTGCAGCATCTGTCTCATTTTTTGCCATACTTCAATCTTGAAATTTCTTGCAGATCAGTGTACATTTTATATTAAAGAGAATTCAAAAGATCAAGAACAAGTGACTTATTTAAACTGAAGAGACTGATTTCAAAGAAGTGATGTTATAAATTTAGTAAGAAGTAAAGCATCAGATTACCTGTCAATTTACCTTAACTGATTAAAATATGCCCAGGGCATGACTTCTCAATGTAAGGGTCAAATGTCATAGGGAGAATTTGCAGGGTGTCTGTGAGAAAATGACCAGAAATTCAAATCACCTTTTCAAGTAGAAAAATGCACAGTGCTGCTGGGGGCAGTGGATTAGAGCCACCGTCCATGTGCAAGTAAAGTGAGGATCTGTTGATAGGGAGTGGGAGAATGTAGTGCAAAGGTTAATGATGTTCCTTGTCTCCAGGGAGAAACCTCATAAATGAATGGTGCCTCAGTTTTTCTTTATCTGTCTCAGGTTTATTGCAGGCATAAGTGAAAGGGCAGTTGGGAAGAAGGTACAGAATGTTAATCAGTCTCAAATGCAGATTAAGAAAACTCAGGAAGGTATAATCCAGTTTTGAACGTAGCTGAATGGGGGGTAGTTAAGACTTGCTGCAGCATTCTTTTTTTTTTTTAAGATTTTATTATTTATTTATTTATTTATTTATTTATTTATTTACTTATTTATTTATTTAGAGAGCGTAAATGGGGGAGAGTCTGATGTAGGGGGAGAGTGTATCTGAAGCAGACTCCATGCTGAGTGTGGAGCTCCATGTGAGGCTCCATCACAGGACCCTGAGATCATGACCTGAGCAGAGACCAAGAGTCAGACGCTCAACCACCGAGCCATCCACACACCCCTACTGCAGCATTCTTATAATGTTTGTAAAATAAAAATAGTTGTATTTGAGTCCAATTTCCACCTAAATGTTAAGAATCTCTTCTTGAGTTAGTGATGCACACTGAGTACAAGAGAACGCGGTTCAATGCAGTAGTTAAATCCTTGAGCTTTGGCGGAAATGAAGTAGCATGAGAAATACAGGAAGTGGGTGGGAGAAATTGGGCTACTTACAATGGAAGCCTTTGCCTGTATAGTAACTGGTACTCTGTCTTGATGCAGATGTAAAAGATGAGGTAGAGGAAGCCGAAGAATGGAGAATAAAGTAGGAAATGATTGGAGTCAGAGAAGCTACCTTGGCCACAGAGAAGTGTGAAAAACCTTTTACTTTTTCTTCCTCCCTCTTCTTTTCATCTTCCTTTTTGACAGACATGGTTGCTTATGGAAGGTATATGCACTAATGTAGAGCCTTTGCTATCTCCCAGATGCTTGCAATCAGGGATTATAACATTTCAATACCCCTTTCTTTCCTTATGTAAACTTTGAAAACCCTGTGTAGGCTACATCAGTATCGTGATGCCCATTTGACAGATGAAGGGAAGGGCTCAGGGAAGCTACTGTGACTCGCCCAAGGTCACTTAGTGATTTATATAGAGTGGGGACTGCAGCCAAATCTCCTACCCTCCTGTTTTGTGAAACAGCACATTTGTAAAATATGTGGCCATTTTATAATAAACGTTTGTAAAAGTTGGTACTGTCTTTCAGAAACACAGGATCCCAGCCAATGTATTAGATTGCTTTTGGTCAGGTGGAAAACAGAGAAGGTTATATAAACAATTTGTTTGTCTTTATCTTTTAATATTTTGAGAGAGCTTTTGTTTTACTCAAGCAGCCTATTTTCCATCATAAATGATGCTGCTCACAATAAGACTAAAAGCTTCATTAAGCTAAAAAAATAGAAGAAAACAGAACAGTTAACATTTTGTAGAAGCAGTTGTGGAGAATACATTAAAGTTAATGAGTATTAGGCTACTTAAATTATTTACATGACTTGAAAATTTTAAATATTTGTTTGGAGGTATAAGCTGGTTCCTGTGCATGTTCTGATCAGTCTCCTGGACTGTAGGATGGTTGACCATTTCTCTGGGCTTAGATTGAGGTATCTCAATGGTTTAAGCTTAGGTAAAATGAATGGACTCTAGCACACTGCTAGATGTTCTGTGAATGTTTCACACCCTGCATCCCTTTTTTCCTAGATGTACCCATTCTGGACCATTTTAAACTCACGCTGAGCATTGAAAGCCACACATCTCCTCTAGGTTTCCCTCTTCTAATAGAACTCACTGGAGAAGGTAATGCTGAAATCAAAAGAATGATTCTTTAATGGTGGAGTCTTAGGCAGTGTCATACCTAGATTTATAATCTACCCTCCTGCCAAAGTATGAAGGTTCATCTAATTGCCCTCTTCCATTCTGTGTGATTTGCTTTGGAAGGCTCATACCTATCAGTCCTTTCTGGGTCAGGCAGATGCAGCCAAGATCACGTGTTAAAATCCTTCAGAAGAGTAAGGTGTAGAGGAAAAGGGCTTATCTGGGAATCAGAAGACGGTCCTTATTCCATGTGTATTAGTAACCCATTCTGTAGGTTTTTAAAATTTTTTTTATTTGCATTCAATTTAGTTAACATATAGTGTACTCTTAGTTTTAGGAGTAGAATTTAGTGATTCATCAGTTATATGTAACACCCAGTGCTCATGATATCAAAGCCCTCCTTAATGCCCATCGCCCAATTATCCCCCCTCCCCACCCACCTACAAAACCTTTAGTTTATTCGCTTTAGTTAAGAGTCTCTTTTTATTTTATTTTTTTAATTTTTTTTTAGTTAAGAGTCTCTTATAGTTTGCCTCTGTCTCCCTCTATTACCCCTCCAAAACCCTTAGTTTATTCACTTTAGTTAAGAGTCTCTTATATTGCCTCCTTCTTTTTATCTTATTTTTCCTTCTCTTCCACCTATGTTCACCTGTTTTGTTTCTTAAATCCCGTATAGGAGTAAAATCATATGGTATTTGTCTTTCTATGACTGACTTACTTTGCTTAGCATAATTCCTTCTAGTTCCATCCATGTTGTTGCAAATGGCAAGACTTCATTCTTTTTGATGAGTGTATTCCACTCTACACACACACACACACACACACACACACACACACACACACACACCTTTATTTATCTGTTGATGGACATCTGAGCTTTTTCCATAATTTAGCTATTGTGGACATTACTGCTATAAACATCAGGTGCATATGCCACTTTGAATCACTGTACCCTTTGAATAAATACCTAGTAGTACAATTGCTGGGCCATAGGGTAGCTCTATTTTAACTTTTTGAGGAACCTCCATATTGTTTTCCAGAGTGGCTGGACCAGTTTGTATTCCCACCAACAGTTTAAGTTCCCTTTTCTCTGCATCCTCACCATCAGTTGTTTCCTGAGTTCTTCATTTTAGCCATTCTGATTGGTGTGAGGTTATTTCTCATTGTGGTTTTGATTTGCATTTTTCTGATGCCAAATGATATTGAACATTTCTTCATGTGTCTGTTAGCCATTTGTATGTTTCTTTGAAGAAATGTTTGTTTGTGTCTTCTGTTCCTTTCTTGATTAGATTTTTTGTTTTTTGGATGTGGAGTTTGATAAATTCTTTGTAGATTTTGGATACTAGTCCTTTATCTGATAAGACATTTGCAAATATCTTCTCCCATTCTGTTGGTTGCCTGTTAATTTTGTTGTTTCCTTTGCTGTGCAAAAGTTTTTTATCCTGATGAAGTCCCAATGGTTCATTTTTGCTTTTGTTTCCCTTGCCTCTGGAGACATGTCTAGCAAGAAGTTGCTGCAACTGAGATTAAAGAGGTTGCTGCCTGTATTCTCCTCTAGGATTTTGAGGGGTTCCTGCCTCTCATTTAGGTCTTTCATCTGTTTTGAATTTATATTTGTGTGTGGTGTGAAAAAGTGGTCCAGTTTAATTCTTCTGCATGTGGCTGTTCAATTTTCCCAGCACCATTGTTGAAGAGACTGTCTTTTTTCCATTGGATATTCTTTCATGCTTGTCAGATATTAATTGGCCATAGACTTGAGGGTCCATTTCTGGGCTCTGTATTCTGTTCCATTGATTTATGTGTCTGTTTTTGTGCCAGTACCATACTGTCTTGATGATTACAGCTTTGTAATACAGGTTGCAGTCTGGAATTGTGATGCCTCCACCTGGTTCCATACAAATTTTAGGATTCCAGCTCTGTGAAAGATGCTGGTGGTATTCCGATAAGGATTGCGTGGAATGTGTAGATTGTTCAATCCATTCTGTAGCCTGAGGAAGTCTAGTTTTCTTTCTGGATGCAGGTGTCTACGACTGCCAAATGAGTTGTGGCTCATGTTGGAAAAGGATTGTTGAATTACATTAGCTATAAGATTCATTCTATCTACCTCCAGTGTATAAACGCAAGATTTCATTAAGATACATTTTAAACATGCAAAAATGTATATTTGAGAATAATGAACACACATTGGGCAATATTAAAAATTGCCATCTTTGCTTCTGATTTCAAATAAAACATTCTCCATGAAGTTGAAGGCTATTGAGTGCTACAGACTTTTCCCACCCTGTATTTTCTTTTCCTATGTTTCCTACAGAAATTACTGTTGAATTTTGTGTTTAATATGACCATACATGGTTTGAGAGTTTTCAGCACAAGTGTATGTCCTTAAAGGACAATACAGGTTTGTTTTTAATGTTTTAAAACCATTATACAAGTGACATAATATTGACATGCCAGCCTGAAACTTGCTTTTTGGCTCCTCACTGTTTTTACATGTATTTTTATATTTCATAGAGCTAGTTCATGTATTTTAACTGCTATAATATTACATTGTGTAAATACACCACAATGTATATAATCAGTGTCTTACTAATGCACATTATGCATTGTTTTTAATTCTTCAGGACTCTATAAGCAATAATTAGAATAAACATTCTTCTGTGAACTTGTCTCCTAGTGGATATAAGTAGTATTTCTCTAATAGATAAATTTAGAAGTGGAAATTGTTTCACAGGTCATGTACATCATCAGTTTTACCAGATGTTGCCTAGCACTCAATATAAGTAGATAGTAACTGAAAATCTGACCAATAGTAATGAGATTTCTAATTGCTTCATTTCATTGCCAACACTTACCATTGTCTCACTTTAGAAGTTTCGCCAATTTTATGTCTTAGAAATGGTTTCTCATTTTTATATTTCCCACATTACTATTACCATAGTAATAGTAATGTTGAGCTGAGCCTAATGTTGAACACATTTTCATATTTTTATTGGTGTTTGGGTTTCATTTTCTGAAGGAAGTCTATTTGTATTTTTTACTATTTTTATTGGGTTGTTTTGAATTTTAATATTTATGTGGGCTCTTTATATATTGTAGAAATATACTTTACAGTAGCATGTGTTGAAATCTTCACCTAATCTTAACTTTAAAAAAATTCTGTGAAGTTTTTATTTTATTCTTTGTTGTTTTATTTCTTTGAAGTTTTAATTTAAATTCTAGTTAGTTCACATACAATGTAATATTAGTTTCAGGTGTAGCAGTATAGTGATTCAGCACGTGTATTTTCCAAAGATACAGCCACAGCATATGTCCTAACATGCTCTTCTAGAACTTTGCTTCTCCCTCAACTGAGGAATGGAATCAATGTTACTTGCACTTAAAATTGGGAGAGACTTTGTGACTGCCTTGATATGAGATTTAGCAGAAGTGAGTTATATGACTTCAAAAGCCAAGTCACAAAAAATGTCATTCATTTCTGCCAGGTTATATTGGGATGTTTTCTCTTTGACTCCAGCCATCTTATTGTGAAGAAATACAAGCAGGCTTTAAAGAGGCTCACAGGTGAAGAACCAAGGCCTCTAGTTCACCGCCGTGATTGACCTCTCAGTTGACCCCTAGTACCAGCTTACCAGCCTTGTAAATAAGCCATCTTGAAAGTGTGTGTGTGTATATTATATTTCCTGCAGCTTTATTAAAGCATAATTGACAGTAAAAATTGTGTATATTTAAGGTACAGAATATAATGTTTGAACTGTGAAGTGATTACCACAATCAGGCTGATTAACGTATCTATTACTGCCAAAGAGATGTGTGCATCCCCATGTTCATTGTAGCATTATTCACAATAGTCAGGTTATGTGAAAAACCTAAGTGCCCATTGATGGATAAATGGATAAAGAAAATGTGATATATATGATATATATAATATACATACATGATGGAAAATATATACACACACATGCTCACACAATTGAATATTATTCAGTCTTAAGGAAGGAAATCTTTCCATTTGTGACAACATGGGTGGACCTAGAAGACATTATGTTAAATGAAATAAGCCAGACACAGAAAGACAAATACTGCATGATCTCACTTATATGTGAAATCTAAAAAAGTCAGACTCATTATGCCTGGGTGGTTCAGTCAGTTAAGTGTCTGACTCTTGATTTTGGCTCAGGTCATGATCTCTAGATCATGAGATCAAGCCCTGTTTGGGTTCTGCCCTGGGTATGGAGATTGCTAAAAGCTTTCTTTCTCTCTCTGCCTCTCTCCACCCCACTCCTATACATGTATGCTCTCTCTCTCTCTCTCTCTTAAAGAATAAAATAAAAATAGACAAAGTCAAACTCACAAAATCAGAGAGTAGAATGGTGGCTTCCAGTAGCTGGTGGGTAGGCAGATAGGAAGGTATTGATCAAAGTGTACAGAAATTTAGTTTTGCAGCATGAACAAATTTTGAACATCTGATGTACAGCAGGGTGACTATAGGTAAAAATACTGGATTACAAACTTGAAATTTGCTAAGAGGGTTGATTGTGTTCTGACCATGCACATACACACACAACATCAAAAGTGAGTCCTTTACTTTTGGTCATGGGACGCCAGATCTAGAAAAGAGAAAGTCTTGCATAAATTATGGGTTTATGAGCATAATAAACCATTAAATTTTGAGGATAGTTTGTTAAGCAGTAAAAAAATATCTGATATAATCAGATGAATCAGTCTTATCCATCACTGTGTGTGTAAGTGCATTCTTAAATTATTTCCCATATCAAGACCATAAGAGTGTGGATCTATTTTTTTCATCTAAAAGTTCTGCTGTTACCTTTTGGTTTATCTGAGATATCTATTTATCTATCTATCTAGTATAAATTAGAGCCCCACTTGATATAATAATATTTATAGTCAAGTGGGGCTCTAGTTTTGTTTTATTATATGAAAAGTGTTTCTAAGGGATCCCTGGGTGGCGCAGCAGTTTAGCACCTGCCTTTGGCCCAGAGCGCAATCCTGGAGACGCGGGATGGAGTCCCACGTCGGGCTCCCGGTGCATGGAGCCTGCTTCTCCCTCTGCCTGTGTCTCTGCCTCTCTCTCTCTCTCTGTGTGACTATCATAAATTTAAAAAAAAAGTGTTTCTAACACAGCTCATTGGCATCTATTGACAGATTTTAATGCTATCCTCTGGCCTATATATAACTCCATAAACTTGTGAGATTCTTTTTGAGTTCCTTATATTTTTCTTAGGTTTGTTTGCTTATATATTTCTATGCCACTGTCACATTGTCTTATTTGATGTAGCTTTAGAGTCAGTATTCATATCTGTCAGAACATATTTTCCTATTTGGTCTTTTTATTTATAATTGTCATGACAATTTTTGACCTTTTGTTCTTTAGTATAAATTTTATTAGCTTGTCATGTCCAATAAAATACATTGTTGATATTATTTATAGGTTATTTTCTAAATTAAATCTTGCACTTTTTATTACAAATTATATAATTAAGAAATTATAAATGGTAAATGGGTAGACATATAGTTTATAGAATAGAATACAGAATTCAGACATATATTCACACATGTAAATATTACATGTTTTAATTGTTGATATAAAGAAGCACATTTGTCTTTTTAGGAATTATGTGCAATAAAATATACCAATTTTAAGGGTGCAGTTTGTTGAGTTCTGATGAATGTATACATGCCTGTAACATACACATTAATTAGGATGTTACCTTCATCTCAGAAAGTTTCCTCATGCCTCCTTTTAAACAATTCTTTCCCACCTGTTGGGTGGGAAACTGTTCTCATATCTGCCACCACAGAGTAGTCAGTTCTCTTTTAAGCTTCATGTAAAGGAAATAAATACATATTTATTTGAGTCTAGTTCTTTTGGTTATTATAGCGTATGTGAGATTCATCAATGTTGCTGCACATGACAATGGATTTTTTCATTTAATTGCTGAGAAGGAATGCATGGCATAAATATGCTACAGTTCACCCCTTCTCTGATTGATGGACATTTGGATTATTTCCAATTTTTGACTATTGTATGTTACTAAGAATATTCTCATACAATTCTCTTTCTTTTTTTGGGGAGAGAGTGCGAGGAAGGGTGAGGGGCAGGGGGTGGGGAGTGAGAGAGAGAGAGAGAGTCTTAAACAGGCTCTACATCCAGCATGGAGCCTAACACTGGCTTGATCTTATGATCTTGAGATCATGACCTGAGTGGATATCAAGAATCAGACCCTTAACTGACTGAGTCATGTCAGTGCCTCTCTTATACAATTCTTTATGTGGACATGTTTTCATTTATCTTGGGAAAGTACTTGGAGTGAAATTTCTGGGTCACATGGTAGATGTTTATTTCACTTTTTAAGAAACTACCAAACTGTTTTCCAAGATGGTTTTTAGTATCTAAATTCCCAGCAGCAATGCCTTAAAGTTTTAGTTGCTCCATATCCTCACTAACATTTGTGTTGTTAATCTTTTAATTTTACATTCTAGTGAATGTGGTGGTATCTGATTATGGTTTTAATTTGTATTTTCCTTACCAGTTATGTCAAATGTCTTTTCATGTGATTATTTCCTGATGATATATATATATATATATATTGCTTTATTAAGTGTCTCTTCCACTGTTTGCCAATTTTAAAACTTTGAGTTATTTATCTTATTCTTGAATTATAGGATTTTTTAAAAAGATTTTATTTATTTATATATTTGAAAGAGAGCAAGAGTGAGAGAGCACAAGCAGGGAGAGTGGGAGAAGCAAGCTTCCTGCTGAGCTGGGAGTCCAATGTGGGACTCAATTCCAGAACCCTGGGACATGACCTGAGCTGAAGGCAGATGCTTAACTTACTGAGCCACCCAAGCACCCCTAATTGTAGGATATTTAAAACTATATTCTGGATATCATTTATTGTAATGATTTGCCATTTTTGATGGTGTGTTTCAAAGAACAAATAACAAACAGTTGATGAAACCAATTTATTATTTTTCCTTTTATGAGCTTTGGCATGCTATGTAGGGAGTCTTTTTTAAATAGATTTTATTTTTTAGAGCAATTTTAGATTCACTGGAAAATTGAGAGGAAGGTACCAAGAGTTCCTATACACTTCATACCCCCACACATGTATAGGTTCTCCCATTATTAATATCCCCCACCAGAGTGGTATATTTGTTGCAATTGATGAACCTACCTGGATACATCATAATTTTACTAAGTCCATGGTTTACATTTAGGGTTCACTCGTGGTATTGTACATTCTTTGATTTTGGACAAATGTATCATGACATGTATGCACCATTGTAGTGTTATACAGAATAGTTCCTTGTATCTAAGGAATAGTTGCCTACCCCAACATTTTGAATATTTTCCCCTCTATTCAGTTAGTTTTAAGGTACTAGTCTTTATATTTAAGTTTGTGATCCATTACAATTTTATTGTTTATGCAGTTGAGGCGAGAGTCAAGGTTCATATTTGTTCCAAATGAATATGCAGTTTTTCCAGCATGACTGAAAAGATTCTCCTTTCAAATTGAATCACCTTGACACCTTTGGCAAAAATCAATTGAGCATATACATGTGGATATATGTCTGGACTCTGTATGCTATTCTGAAAATCCTTATGTCACTATCACACTTTCTTGATTCTTGTAACTTTATGATGAGTCTTGATAAAAGGTAGTGCCAGTCTTCTTCTTAAAAAGTGTTATACTGTATGTTGGCAAATCGAACTCCAATAAAAAATATCCAAAAAAATAAACTCTCTCAAAACCTAAAATAAAATAAAAAATAAAGGGTCAAAAAATTGTTTTGGCTAGTCTAGGTCCTTTGTATTCTCATGTAAATTTAAGAATCAGCTTGCCAATTTCTGCTCAGACCTAAAATCTGAAACCAAATGTTTCATACATTTTATCTAGTTTTTTGTTTAATTATAGTGAGAGCAAAACCTCTGTGCCATTTCCAGAATGAAAGTTTGGATGGTTAAATTTATATGTCAACTTGGCTAGGCTGTGGTGCCTAGTTGTTTGGTCTAACATTTGTTTAGGTGTTACTCTGAAGGTATTTTGCAAATGTGACTAACAGCTATAGTCTGTTGACTTTAAGTAAAGGACATTGCCCTCAATAATGTGTGTGGGGCCTTATTCAATTAGTTGAATGCAATTAGTTGAATGCAAAACCTAAAATTTCTTGAAGAAGAAATTCTGGCTTAAGACTAAATTGCAGGGATCCCTGGGTGGCTCAGTGGTTGAGCGTGTCTGCCTTTGGCTCAGGGCATGATCCTGGAGTCTAGGGATCGAGTCCCATATCAGGCTCCTTGCATGGAGCCTGCTTCTTTCTCTTCCTGTGTCTCTGCCTCTCTCTCGTATGTCTCATGAATAAATGAGTAAATTCTTAAAAAAAAAAAAAAGACTAAATTGCATACCTGAAACTAGCATTGCACTGTATGTTAACTAACTGGAATTTTTTAAATAATAAATTTATTTTTTATTGGTGTTCAATTTGCCAACATACAGAATAACACCCAGTGCTCATCCTGTTAAGTGCCCCCCTCAGTGCCTGCCACCCAGTCACCCCCACCCCCTGCCCTCCTCCCCTTCCACCACCCCTAGTTCGTTTCCCAGAGTTAGGAGTCTTCCATGTTCTGTCTCCCTTTCTGATATTTCCTACCCATTTCTTCTCCCTTCCCCTCTATTCCCTTTCACTATTATTCATATTCCCCAAATGAACGAGACCATATAATCTTTGTCCTTCTCCGATTGACTTATTTCACTCAGCATGATACCCTCCAGCTCCATCCACATGGAAGCAAATGGTGGGTATTTGTCATTTCTAATGGCTGAGGAATATTCCATTGTAGACATAAACTACATCTTCTTTATCCATTCATCTTTCGATGGACACCGAGGCTCCTTCCACAGTTTGGCTATTGTGGACATTGCTGCTAGAAACATCGGGGTGCAGGTGTCCCGGCGTTTCATTGCATCTGTATCTATGGGGTAAATCCCAAGCAGTGCAATTGCTGGGTCATAGGGCAGGTCTATTTTTAACTCTTTGAGGAGCCTCCACACAGTTTTCCAGAGTGGCTGCACCACTTCACATTCCCACCAACAGTGCAGGAGGGTTCCCCTTCCTCCACATCCTCTCCAACATTTGTGGTTTCTTGCCTTGTTAATTTTTCCCATTCTCACTGGTTTGAGGTGGTATCTCATTGTGGTTTTGATTTGTATTTCCCTGATGGCAAGTGATGCAGAGCATTTTCTCATGTGCTTGTTGGCCATGTCTATGTCTTCCTCTGTGAGATTTCTGTTCATGTCTAACTAACTGGAATTGAAATAAAAACTTAAAAAAGAAAAAAAGACTTTCCTGTAGATATCCTGCCTGAATTCTATCCTGCCAGTCTGTCTTACAGATTTCAGACTTCAGAACCCTAGCTGATACAGAAGAGTGAAAAACATTTTTTGGTTAGTCACATCTCATAGTGAATTTTTCCATTGCTTTACTATTAAGTGTGGCATAAGTCTGAGAGGAAAGGGAGTGGTAATCTTTTATAAAGGATAAAAGTAAGAAAACTTCATTGAAACTCCCCAGAAAGGGCAGTTCTTCAGGACAGAGAGGTGAGTTTAGAATGAACGGGAAGACGCAGCCTATTGGGACTGTACCTTCTAAGCATTTTCACACAACTAATTGTGCCTCATATTTATGCATCAATACCACCTCTGAGAGATGCCCTGGTTTTTGGCCCATAGATGTCCTCAAAGAACTCATGGTTTAGTGAGACAGTCACATGAATAGCTGAAATAATAGTGAATTAAACGTCTTGGCAAGGCTATGTCATGATTACTATGAGCCTACTTCAGAAGCATGGACTGTCCTTTAATTAATCAAGCACACTAAGTGTATTATCAGTGATAGGAGATATTCAAGACAGCAAGGAGCTGAGAAAATGGTAGGAAGCCTTAGCTTATACCCTGCCCATGACTGACAGGACCAGGCCTTGTACATGCCACAGAGCTCTCTGGGGGGCAAGCCATGTGTCTGGGGAGCCTTCTACATCCCTGGTCCCCCAGTGTAGAATCTTCTTGGTTGTGAAGTATTGCACAGTGAAAAGGTCCCAAGGGATTTATTCCCTTGGAGAAATATCCCTTATGCGTAGATATGCACCAAACCCTACACTTACATATATACGCAGAGCTGATTTGCCACAGCCAAGGTATTCTACTGAGAAAAATCTCATGATTAGGAGCTCACCATCTGTATCTTCCCCCAGAAGACATTCCCCATGGGTGAACGACTGGGCTTTGGAGTCTATATCCCTGTGTTTCAGGGGTGCGGTATTTGCTCTGAGAGCTGTGCTGGTTCTTGAATTATTATTCACAAGATGAAGTAGAAACTGAAGCCAGGTGTTGTGTTCCTAAGATCTTCTAATCAATTTCAAACTTATCATTCCTGATGTTAAGATGATACCTACCCTTAACAAGAATTTTACAGAAAGAAGTGGGTTTTCACTGGTCCTCTTGTGGTGCAGTTTCTGAATTTCTCATTTTTTGAATAAGTGAAGTGGCAATGAGGAGCCTAAAGGATATCCATTACTTCCAAGCCCAGAATTGTGAAGAAGGGTGTGGGAAAGTAAATAGTCATCATGAAGTGGACTATAGGGGAATAGTGTGCCTTTCTGGGGCAAAATAGAGCAAAAAGACATAGGGTTTGAAGATACATGTATACTTGTGAAACCATTGCCATTACCTATATAGGCAAACTCGTGACATTGTAAACATTAAAATACTTAGAGCTTTCTGTATGTCAGTCCTACCTCAACAAAGTGGTTTAAAAACAAAAGAAAAGGCATAGGGAACAGTCTCTGAAAGGGTTTTGTTGATGATGGACCATGAGTTCCAGAGGGCTTGGTGAAATGGAGTTGAAAACAAGTGGAAGATGGAGTCAGAGGATTTGAAGAGCCATAGAGAGATAAGGGATGACATGAAAGGTTTTGCCATTTACCCAGATGCACAAGCCAAGTCTTGCAAACATCCTCTCTAGAAGCAAAGATGCAAATCCCACTTCTTTTCACTTCTACAGCTACCAGTTATTCTAAGCTGTCCGCCCCTGGCCCCATGGCTGTACTTCTAATTGGCTCCCCTTTTTTTGCTCTTGCTTACCTCTTTCTTAATCTCCACATAGCAATCAGAGGAGATTTTTAGGAATTATATTCAGATCATGTCATTCTTTTGTTCAGAAGCCTCTAGGATATTCTCATCATGTTTAGAACAAATTCAAGCCCTTACCAAGACTTATACAGGCTTTTATTCTCTGGCTCATAGCACTTCCCTCCCCTAGCCTTATTTCCTACTGTTCTATTCACTTCATACTGGAGGTGGCCACACCAGTTGCTGTGCATGCTCTTATCTTGGGGCCTTTGCTTTTATTATTCCCTTTACTTGTCAAGCTTTCCTCAAGATATTCATGTTGCTCACCTCCTTATTTCTTTAAATTTGTTCAAATGCCGTCATATCTGAGAGACCATCCATGACCACCTTGCCTAAAACAGCACCTTCTTACCACTCTCTGTCTCTTCATCCTGTTTGTTCTTTATATTACTTAATTTAATACTGTTTAGGTTTGCCTATATACTGTTACCCTGATTCTTCCCCTACTGCGCGAATGTTCTGTGTAGAGATTGACAGCTGCTGAATGAATTCTCCTGCAATAATGAATAAAAGAATGAATGACTGAATGAAATGAACCTACACTTTTAGTATTTCCTAACGTTTATATTTTAATTTCATTTACCTCTTCCCTTATGTCAGGGAGCTCTCTATGGAGTACTATCACTTATTTGCTTGAGAGACTATTCATATTTTTGACTGTGATTCAAGTCCATCTATGATTTGACATCACCCTATAAAGTAAGAATCCAGATATTGAACAAAATGGGAGAAAGTTTCTAAACTACAGATTGAAAGTAGATGATTTCTACTTTAGAAAAACCTATCATGTAAAAATCTGTTCATTAAAATCCTACTAGAGAGACAAATCTTGGAGATTGAGGGGCTTGTGGCATTCTTCATTAAAGATTCTCCTGAAGTATCCAATAATCTCCCTATTACCTAGTTTTTATCTGTAAAATATAGGGGAAAGTACCTTACCAAGTGACAGGTTTAATGGTATGGCTTTCAAGCTCTACACAGCTTTCCGAAGGGACAAGTAGGGACACAGATATGCAAAAATCTGTATTTTAGAGACATTCTCCCATTTTGCTCAATATCTGGATGCTTTTTATTCAGGGGAGGCATAAAAGAACTGAAAGGAACATCTAACTTTGGACCTTAGAGAACTTCCAAAAACCTCAATGTTTTTTTTTCCTTTAGATATTGGCAAAAATTTACCATAAGCCTAATTTTTCTAGAAAAACTGAATAAGCTAATCAGATCTTACTCTAATTTTTCCCTCCGGTAAATCTGCAAGAACTCTATAATCTCAACTATCATCACTGTTATTATGATAATCTATATCTGAAAATGTAGATCCCATCGTGACCCCATTCCGATGGGGAAGAAGTCTATCCATTATAGGGGTAACAAATACTTTAATTAATAGGAGACCTATCTTCAGCCAGGTGTCATATTTTAACAAAGCTGTCATCCAGTAACATGAAACAAATGTCAATGCAGAATTAATTTGTTTTATAATTAATGTTCAATCTTTGGTGTCAAATGGGTATAATAATTTAATGATAGTAATTAGATTTTATTGTAATTAGCTTAAAATGAAGAATACATTCAGAGTCATGCAAAGTAATGCTGGAACTGATTTTTTATGTATGTGTTCTATACAATAGGAGACTACTATAACAATGTCAGTTCTATAGTCTATAAATTTAGTACTGGTTCAAAACAAATCGCAAGCTTAAAAAATATTGACAAATTGATTCTTGCTTTCATCTCAAAAAAAAAAAAAGACTAATTATGGTCAGGAAATTTGGGAGGAAAAGCTGGGGGAGGGTGGATATTCTCTACTAGATATCAAAATATACTATGATGTCCATGTAGAGGGATTAATGTATGGTAAGAAATGAAAGAGAAAATTCATAAGCAGAGTCAAGTTTATGTTAGTATTTTATATCTGATCGAGTCAGTACTTTTAATCATTGAGAAAATCTTGATTAGTTAGTCAATGTTCTTGGAACAACTGCCTTGAATTAGCAATAAATTTAAGAAAGCTGGATTAAAGATAAAGTAGGCTTTTAGGAAAATCTAATGTATCATTAGAAGAAAATTTTCTTCTAACCTTTCAGTGGAAAGATTGGCAGCATGGCCAGAAACTACAAAGGGAAAAAACACAAATTTGATTCATAGAGTCTGAAACTTGCTTTTAAATATTTTATTTATTCATTTGAGAGAGAGCACAAGCAAAGTGAGAGGTAGAGAGAAAGGGAGAAGCAGATTCCCTGCTGAGCTGGGAGCCTGACATGGGCCTCCATCCCAGAACCTAGAGATCATGGCCTGAGCCAAAGGCAGATGCTTAACCATCTGAGTCACCCAGGTGCCCTGAGTCTAGAATTTTTGTATGACAAACTATGACATTCATCCATTATTTCAGTTAACAAAATTTATTCTGTAGCTACTACATGCAAGGCAAAAATGTGAACAATATGTCTATAGTTAATATGGAATATAATAAGATAACATTTTAAATGTATAAAGAATTTTTATGTATCAGTAGAAAAAAGATGAACAATTTGTGAGAAAATAGGAAAAATACATGTAATTTATCTAAATACCTAAAGCCAATAAACAAATGTAGGAAAAGCTTCATAATCAAAGATCTAATTTAAAACAAGAAATGGCTTATCACTTACTGTAGTGTTTTTTTGTTTTTTTTTTTACTTACTGTAGTTTTTAAAAGATTTTTATTTATTTTAGAGAGAGAAAGAGAGTGTGAGTACAAGCAAGAGAGAGGCAGAGGGAGAAGCAGACTCTGCTGACCAGGGAGCCCAACTCAGGGCTTGATCCCAGGGCCCTGAGATCATGACCTGAGCTGAAGGCAGATGCTTAACCAACTGTGACACCCAGGTGCCCCTCAATTCCTGTATTACTAAAGATTTAAATGATTGATAATATCCACTATTAGTAAGGGTATAAGCAAATAGGCATCCTTAATTCTTTTGTGAAAATATAAACTGTATAATTTCTGGAGGGCAGTTTGTCAATGTGTAATAATGTTTAAAATGTGCATAAACTTTCAGCAAATCTGTTTCTAGAAATGAATCCTAAAGAAATAACTGCACAAGTATGTAGAGACTTTGATGTAAAAATCTTTCATTTGTAGAAATGCTTATACTAACTAAAGGTGAAGGAATCACCAATCCATAGGGTTTGGTTAAATAAATTATGCCATATCCATACAATGAAATTCTGTAAAACTGTCCCCAAATAAGGTAATTATTTTTATAACTACATGGAAACATGCCCATAATATATTTTATTGAGAAAGTCACTTTTACAGTATATAAAGAATGAGTCCATGTTTAAAGTGTATATGTATTGGTACTCATAAATCTATGTGTACAATAGTGATACACAGAAATAGCATAAAAATGTTAATTAGATGCAGGATTTCAGAGGATTTATATATCCTTCTTTTTCTATCAGTATCTCTCATATTTATTAAAATAAAGAACATGAGTTGCTTTTATAATGAAAAGAGATACTATCATTTGAAAAATTAAATCATAAAACCAGAACAATAAGCCACAGAAATTATTTTAAGGTCACTGTCTTCTGCATACATTTTCCAGGAGGATTTATAGGATGTTTAGTCCCAGATTTTTGCTGAGCTGAGAAATTTGCTTTGTCAGTTCTCAGCAATCATTTTGGTGAGGATTTCTGGAGGGCCAGACACTGAGATTCAGAAAGATGACTAGAACAACCCTATGGAGCTTCACATCTTGTACCATGGTCAATTTGAAATAGTAAGAAGAACTTTTAGCTGGAGGAGGCTGATGATTTCACTAACAATAGCACCTATATGGTCCTTAACAAATGAATTTGAGGGCATCCTGAAAATTCGTAATGAAGAGATTTACAACATGGGCTTCTGAGTTCAGCCAACTGCCTATCTTTGGACATCCTGGCCTAAAAGTATATTCTTTCACAAAATGGAACAGAATTAGGTGACATGAATTAATTGCCTATTGGCTCTATTGGATCCGCATATTCAGGTCAGCCCTTAAATCCCCACCCCTGGTATAGCTTCATTCTTTGGCTCCCCCATTCTTTAAAAAAATGAAGAGCTGCCTTAAAAACACTGGACAGTCGCAGGCCAGTTATTTTGGCCTGTAGGAAAGTGGAGAGTATATCTAAGCATCAGTTTCCTAAGGGATAGGTTAACTTAACTCCTGGGTAGAGTTGAGAGTTTAGGTTCTTCAACCAATGCTACCAGACCCACTTATTGTAATTCCTCTGGGCTCAGAAACTCTCTTATCTCCTTCTGTTATTGGATTATATAAAATTTACCTGGTTTCCTGTGATATGCAGAGCCTTTCATACTAGTTTGCCATGGTCTGAGTTAGAGACCTAGCATTATTTGTTGGGATTCACATAGATGAGGATACAAATGTGTCAACCCAGAGAGATATGATTATTCATGGGCTCTGTTCTTTTGAGTTCTCTCTATATCCTGTGGAAACGAGGGGTTAAATCATTCACACAGATAACCCAGTGCGCTATGCAGAATGTGAAGAGCAAGCAGGGAACTATAAAGGCTCAGAGAAAGGAGAGTTATCTCCCATTAGAGACACATAGGATGCTTAAAGGAACAGGTAGTATAAGGAATGTAAGATTTCAATGAATGGGAGTTTTAAGGAACATGAAAAATGCCCTAGATTTCTCCTTCCTATAGGGGTCAGGTGATCTCTAGGATGCAAAGTCTGTATGCTTGGAGTACTTGAAGTTACCTGAAAACATAGGATTGTTCTGTAAAGTCTTTTTTGAGCAGAGGAACATGAAGCAGCGGGGAGGTAAACAGAACCCAAGAAATATATATCACTAGGGTCTGAAAGGGACCCCAGAAAAGAGAAATGCTGTAGAACATTCAAGGGCCTTCAGCAAGAAATCAGAAGCAACAAGGGTCCTTGCCTGAGAAGTCTGAGATTCTAATTGAATCTTGCCACACACGCATAAAATATTTTTTTCTCAAATCATGACCTCTTTCTAGAAGACCTTTCATGGTCTCTATCTATTTATATCCTACCCATTCATCAGTGTTCAAAGTGTGTCTTTCATGGTATTTTAATTGATTACCCATAGTAGTGGTGTGCTCATTCTATGAGCTCCTGTGGCTCTTAGTACCTCCTTTATGTATAGCATCAATTGTGTACTTGCTTGTTGCCTCTTTATGATTATACATGTGCCATGTACCTCAAAGAATGTAAGATCTGTGCTTCTACCACTTAGCAAGCACCATGCTGGAAACATATTAACTATGCAATTTGTTGAGTAAGTGATAAATTCAGACAGATTTTTGTTTAGATCAGTGGTTGTATTAGTACCTCTTATGGGGTGTTTTGGAACTTTATGGGGAATACTTTTGGTTATAATGATTGAGGGGAATCATTGACCTTTAGTGGTCATGACCTAGATATGCTAGATATACTGCAATATATGGTACATTCCTGCATAATGAATGATCCTGTGTCTCATATGATTTTTGACCCACCAAATATTCAGGTAGGTGAAAAACAGTTTCATAATTATTTGAGCCTAGAAGGAAACTACATTCTACATATAAGCACAGGTTTATATTTGTACTATTTTACTGTATACCGAATTTTGCAGGAAGGCAAGCACTATGTAAATTGAGAGATAATTATATATTTTTTGTTTTTCCTTTGTTTTTAATTTTACCAAGTGTTAGTTCACTGTTTTTGGAAAATCCTATCATTGGCAGTATTGCAGCTTATAGTAACTGAATCATCAATTCAATACACTTGTATTTGTAGAGGTCTCATTCATGGGGCAACCATCTGACTCATTTATGTGTTCTTTGGTAGGCATGCCTAAGAATTCACTTATTATACATGTTAGCATATTATGAATTCATTTTTATTTCTCTTTTAGATTACTGATAAGATGTTTTATTATTTTATTTATTTATTTTAAAATTGTACACAGGAAGGGTATGTTGTCTTTGAATTTCATCTCATGATAGTAAAAGGGGTGTTAAGTCTGATAAGGTTGAAAACTACTGATATAGGGACCCCTGGGTTGCTCAGTGGTTGAGCATTTGCCTTTGGCTCAGGGCATGATCCTGGGGTTCTGGGATTGAGTCCTGCATTGGGCTCCCCACAGGGAGCCTGCTTCTCCCTCTGCCTATTTCTCTGCCTCTCTCTCGGTGTCTCTCATGAATAAATAAATAAAATCTTTGAAAAAACCTGCTAATATACATTATCAGGTTTTCTGCCTATTAATCATGGAAAGTTTGGGGACCTTGCTATTGTTCCAGAAGTGCTGTCTAAGGTCTTCTCAATGAACATAAACCCAGTTCATGCCAATGGCTTCATTTAAAAGTTGACATTTCAACATAGCTTGATGGATATCTGGGGAATTGTTTACAATAAATATAATTATTGGAAGTCACATGATAAGTTAAAATTTTTCAAAATGCTAAGATGATCATATCTTTTAATCTGAGGACAAGCCACATGTTAAGCCCTACCCCTCTCATTTTCAGGGCATCCCTCAAGGTTCTAGCAGAACTAGTAAGTTTATCATTATTAAGACAGTGGTTCTCACACTATAGCATACATCAGTGGAAAGCTCCTTAAAATACAGATTCATAACCCTTGGCCCTAGAGTTTCTTTTTTTTTTTTTTTTAAGATTTATTTATTTATTCATGGTGGGGGGGGGGCAGAGACACAAGCAGGGTCCTCGCAGGGACCCTGATGTGGGATTTGATCCCCAGACTTGGGATCACACCCTGAGCAAAGGCAGATGCTCAATCACTGAGCCACCCACATGTCCCAGGCCCTAGAGTTTCTAATTCAGTATTTCTTTCTTTAAATTTTAATTCCAGTATAATTATGTGTTATATTAGTTTATGTTACAACTATAACTGTTTTATATTAGTTTAATGTATACAATATAGTAATTCAATAATTCTGTACATTACTCAGAGCTCATCACAATAAGGGTACTCTTAATCTCCTTCAGCTATTTCACCCATCACCCTACCCACCTTCCCTTTGGCAACTACCAGTTTGTTCTCTAAAGTTAGAATTTGGTTTGTTGTTGTTTTTGGTTTTGGCTCTTTTTTTTTTTTTTACTGTGAAGCTTTTATTTCTCTGATATACTATGTTTCTCTACCATTACACACTTGTTGACTTAAAAAAAAGGTAGCATTTTATTTTACTTATTTTAATTAAAAATTATTTTATTTAAGTTAATTAATATATAGTGTATTATTAGTTTCAAAAGTAGTGTTTTCATATATTTAAGGTAAATACCTAGTAGTTGAATTACCGGATCATATGGCAATTCTATTTTTAATTTTTTGAGGAACCTCCACACTGTTTTCTACAGTGGATTTCAGTTTGCCTTCCACCAACAGTTCTCAAGGGTTCCTTTTTTTCCCCACATTCTTGCCAACACTTGTTTCTTGAGTTTTTGATTTTAGATATTCTGAGAGGTGTGAGGTGCTATCTTACTGTGTTTTGATTTGCTTTTCTCTGATGATGAGTGAGGTTGAACATCTTTTCATGCGTCTGTTGGCCTTCTGATTGTCGTCTTTGGAGAAATGTCTGTTCATTGCTTATCCCTATTTTTAAAATTGGATTATTTGGTTTTTGGTGTTGAACTTACAAGTTCTTTATATATTTTATCTGGGAAACTATTTCTACTTCTATTCTGAATGGTGGTACCAGAGTACTCCTGGTTGTAGATTATTTCCTCTTGGCACTTTGAATATATTATGCCATTGTCTCCTGGCCTATAGAATTTCTGCTGAAAAATCAGGTGATATCTTTAAGGGGTTTCCCTTATACGTAACTGTTTTCTTTTCTCTTGGTGCTTTTTATGTTTTTTAAATTTTATTATTTTAAAGATTTTATTTATTTATTTATTTATTTATTTATTTATTTATTTGAGAGCAAGTGAGTGAGCAAGAGCACCAGCGGGGAGGAGGGGCAGAGGGAGAAGGAGAAACAGACTCCTCACTGAGCCGGAGTCCAATGTGGAGCTTGATTACAGGACCCTGAGACAATGACCCGAGCCGATGGCAAACACTTAACTGACTGAGCCAAACAGGCACCCCTTCATTGCTGTTTTTAAAATTCACTCTTTATCACTATTTTTTCCCTTTTAACTACCATGTGTATTGGTGTGACCCTCCTTGGGTTAATGTTGTTGGGGACTCTTCCTGGATCTGGGTTTCTCTTTCCTTGCCCAGATTTTGGAAGTTTTCAGCTATTATTTCTTCAAATAAAATTTCTGGCTCTTTTCCTCCCTCTTCTCTGTGATCCCTATAAAGTAAAAGATAACTGTTTGTTATCTTCCCCTCTCCCTAGGGCAGGAGTCACTTTGGAATGGTACTGACCCATGTTAGGGCTGCTTGCTCACTTCCATGCTTGTGGTGCTGCTTTGGGTGTATTCCTGTTGAGGCTGAGTTGGAGGGGTGGGTTTGCAGGAAGACACAGGGGCAGGGCACCAGTGTTTGCAAAGTGTGAGCAGGTCTACTATGGAATGGGATCTGTAGCCATTGTTCTCAGCTGATCTGGTTCCTCCAGGTATTTTCTTTAAGAGCATATAAGCTGGAGGAAAATGGCATGTGCCAGCGCTTTTATTCTTGGAGAAGTCTTTCAAAGAGTCCTGCCCCTTCATCATATACTCTGAGATTAATAAACATACATTCCTCCTGTATACCATAGGAATTTTTCAAACTGGTGCTTCCATGGTGTGTGTCTCAGCAGGGCTGTTTGTTATGCTATCTCTTTAAGAGTGGGGAGTTTCCTATTGCTCTCTGCCTCTACCAGACCCATGCTTGACAATTTATAAATTTCCATGTGTTAAGCCCCATTGATTGTAAGAACTTGAGACATTAAGCCCTTCTGGTTTTGAAAAACAAATGTTATGGGGGAATTTACCTTCCCAGGGCAGGTCCTCTGTGCCTAGGGTGCATGGTATGGGGTTTGCTTCTCTCCCCTCTCCATGCCAACAGCATCCCTCCCTCCTAGGGAACAGGCCCCTCAGGCTCCTAACCTAGTCTCTATTCTTCCTACTCTCTTTGATAGGGCCTCTTCTCAACATTTAGCCTGGAGAGTATATTCTATCAGTCTTCCTGTTGTTTTCCAGGTTATTTCCACTGATGTGGGTATAATCTAGATCTATGTGTGGGACAAGGTGAATCTAGGATCCTTTCCCTTTATGGCTTCTCCAAGTCAGTATTGTTGAGGTGGAACAAGTTCTCAGGTGATGCTGCTGCTGCTGCTGCTCAGGAGCCCACAGTGCTGAGAACCACTTAGGAGATGCTAGAAATTCATATATATTTGTCCCTGCCTTGGTCCAGTATAGGCGTAAAGCAGGTAATATATATATATATATATATATATATATATATATATATATATTCTTCAAGGAAGAGAAAGAAGAAGAAAATCATGGAACTGGCAATGAGTCTAATACAAAAATGCAAATCAAGGATCTGATATATTTGCTGAGAGGGGGTGTTTGCACAAATATAGTGCCAAGTGTTTCAAATGTCTCTACTGCTAGAAATGCATGTTTTTAAAATAGAATCACCTATGGCATCTGGAAAAGAACCGCTAGACTCTTCAGAGCTGTTGTCTGAGACAGAATTTTTTTTGGGGGGGTGGGGACAGAATTTCTGTGGCCAGCCTGAGGAGTGGGCAGTCTGATGCGTTATTATAAATATATTTTAAAAAGATAAATATATAGGCATGTTCATATACACGCACATGCACACACATATGGGATGGATTGAGTAACAGATCCACCATGTGCTTCATTTCAGACAGTTGTGTCATAGTCATTTAATTTTAAATAAATGATTATAACTAGAAGTCTTACTCAAGTTTTGCTTATTCTTTCAAGAGAGTTCCTTTTTCACTTACAGGTACTAAAATAGAAAACAAACTGGATGGTAAGTGGGTGAAATTGCCACCTTACTCTTTCTTCCAAAGGAGCAGGGCAAAATTCCATTTTATTTATTGTTCTTTAAAAAAATCAGGTCTAATAGTCACAATGAATCCTTCACACATGACCAAACTATTTTTTGTTTCTGATTGTCTCCTACAGCGTTTATCTTAATGTTCTTCCATGTGTATAATTTCCCAGAAAATTTAGTACTTAATATTCTGATGGTTTTTAGTACATGTTTGTCTCCCCACTGAGACAGTAAGTGATTCAAGGGCAAAGTCTCTGCCTTATACCATTTCTTTATCTTCCAGTGCTGAGTCCACATGAGGTACTTAATATAAGCTAGAACAGTAGTTCTTCATGTGGGGTAGAGGTGAGAGAACATATCAGAATCACATGGGGTGCTTTAAAAAAAATTCATATACCAGAAAGTCCCATCTAATTCTTAAGGTGCAAGATTTTAATTTTTTTTCATGTTGTTTGTATTTTTAGTGATAATTTCAACCTGCTTTTACAGGATCTAGTACCTTCAGTGTGGGAACTTGGCTTATGATTAAGTCAGCACCACAAAACCATTAGGTAAGTGATGGGTTACTTCGTAGCAAATAATGGGAATACTAGTTTACTTATTTGGAGGGAAAAAGTTGAATCCTTTCATTGAATCATATAAAAATTCATTTACTTAACTTAATATCCTACATATGCCAACCACTTTTTCTAGATTTTGAGGGAACAGGAGTAAGAAAAAGGGACAATGAGTTGATGATCTAGGGAAAGTTTCATTATAGCAGGGTTCTATGGGCAATTAACATACATGTATACAAATATACATTTATGTACATATACACATCGGATTTCAGCTTTCCCTAGTCAAAGGGCTATAAACAAAATAAGTCAAGATAAGGAAATGGGGGAGATAGGAGATATAAAGGATAAGCCTATTTGAGAAGGTGACAACTGGGCAGAAATTTTAACAAGGGGAAGAAGTGACAATGTGAAACAATTGGAGAACAGGGCATTCTGAGTGGAGAGAACAAGTGACTGCAAAAGTCTTTAGGCAGAAAGGAGCTTGTTTTGGTCTTTGGAAAGTGGGGAGGAGTATGTGTCTTTGTCCTTGATCATTGAGAGTAGGAATTGGAAAGTGAGCTGGAGCAATGTGACAGACTAAAAAATCCTGGAGTGGTGACATAGGCTTTTCCAAATATATAAATGGCACATTCATAACTCCTTCCATAGGAAGGCAACTGGACTCTGCTCAAAAGATATTAATTCCCATGCCTCAGATGTTAAGCTGAGTGATATGTCTAATAGTATTGAGCAGGATATAGTAAATTCCACCAAGCACAAGGAGATCTTGATCCCTGTCTTTGGGGTGCTATGACAAAACAACATAGACTGGGTGGTTTATAAACAACAGAAATTTATTTCTCATGGGTTCTGGAGGCTAGAAATCTTGTAGCAGGGTGCCAGTATGGTCTGCTGAGAGCACTCTTTTGGGTTGCAGGTGTCTCATTGTATCCTCACATGGCAGAAAGGGATGGGGAGCTCTGTGGGATCTTCTAAGTACAGTAATCTCATTCATGAGGGCTCCACTCTCGTAATCTAATCATCTGCCAAAGGTCCCACCCACAAATACCTTTATCTTTGGGAGTTAGGAGTTTCAGCGTATGAATTCTGGGGGGGAAAGCAGACATTCAGATCATAGCTGTATCCAAAATAGAGAAGAAAGGAACATGTTTTTACGTTGTGCACTGTGTGAACTGGAAATGCCTAGGAAAACCCCTCTGGATGTGGGAGAAGTGGCCTCCTTTGTGGATCAGAGTGCCCAGGACTTTTTCTCTGCATAGGAGTATGGATCATCTTATGCTTGGTGAAAGTTCCACCTGGGAGGGGTATAGAAGGATGGGATTTCATTTCCAACCCCAATAGCTTTTGTTCTTACCTCTATTCTATCTTGGATGGGTTCCTTTCATTATAATAAAAAGTGAAAATAATGCTTATATTGGCATCACATGTAAACGAGATTTTAGGTGCTTAGAAGATGTAAGCCTACTTGGATGCTATAGATCTTCTCCTACCCTTCTAGGAATTGGCTCATTTGATTGTAGGGGCTGGAAGTTCTGAAATTTGTAAAGCAAGTTGGCGGGCTAGAAACTCAGGTAAAAGTTGATGTTGCAAGTCTTGAGTCTGAGTTCCACAGGGTAGCAGGCTGGAACTTCAAGTAGGGTTCTATGTTGCATTCTTTTATTTATTTATTTAAATTCTCTACCTACCTATCTTTAGCATTTATATTTCTTTTTTTTCAGCTTAAGTGAGGTATAATTGATGAATAAATTGTATATATTTAAAGTATAGAATGTGATGGTTTGATGTGTGTATACATGGTAAACAGACTATCTTCCATCTCAATGGTTACTCTCCTTAACCTCAACCATGGTAAGAATGCTTAAGATAAACCCTCCCAGTGAATTTCAGGTACACAATGCAGTCTTGAGGAGAATTACTTCTACTTCAAGAATTTCAGTCTTTGGTCTTAAGGCATTTCCTCTTTAAATGAGGTCTACCCACATTATAGAGATTAATCTGATAATTTATTCACTCAAAGTCTACTGATGTACTTATTAATCAATTTAATTACTTGTTATTTATTTACTCACTATTTATTCATTCACTGATTTACTTACTCCAAGTCTACATCTAAAAAATACCTTTATAGAAACATCTAGACTGGTGTTTGACCAACAGTTGGGCACTGTAGGCTAGGCTAAGTTGACATATTAACCATCACATTAAGTTAACCATCAAAGACACACTAAAGTGTCTTATACATTAAATGAACCAGTGTTCTTGGTGTAGAGATTGTTCTTTGGATATGCAGTATAAGACAATAGTTTAAACTATGATCTCTGGAATCAGACTATTGAGTTTGTATTGTAACCTGTACCATGTACCAGTTCTCTAAACCTTGGGTAATTTACTTAATCTATTTGTGCTTTAGCTTCCCTAGCCATAAAATATGAATATAATATTACTCATATCCTAAGAATATTAGGATGATTAAATTAATGTAGATAGAAAACTGTTATATGGAAGTACTCAGTAAATATTATAGTTATGAACATGAGTATCTTTATTAGATGGCTTTAAGGGCAGGGACTAGGGGCCTAGGAAATAGGTAAAGACAAGTTAGTAGAAGGAACTCTGGTATGAGCAAGGATAGACCTCAGGAAGAGGGCCAGGGCTAAGGAGGGAAAGGGTTGGTAAAGGTGTGGAATGGGTTACAGCTAGTAGATTTTAGGAGTACTTAAGTTTTATTTTTCAGTATCATAATTTCTTATGAGATCCTCAAGTGTTAGAAAGTTGGTTGAGTACTCAGTCTGTGTCATAGTTTGCCACTGGGACTAGAAGCAACCATGTGTTTACATTTCCAAAGAGTTGGTATGGTAGGGAAATGAAATATGGACTCTGATGATTTTATTTGAATACTGAAGGAAGGAATAACTCTAGAATTGGAATGCTCAGGACATTTCAATAATACACACATATGTCATTGCTTTTCATCTGATCTCTTATGCACCAACAGTGCTCATTGCTTATTGTCTGCCATGTTAGCCTGTCCTTTTATATCTCATGGCTTTTGTGTATATGACAGCATTGCCTTTGGGTATTTTTGGGGGGATATTTTTTACTTTGGTTAGAATATAGACAGGAATAATGAAGCAAAGAGGGAGAGTTGTTAGAATCAGGTACTTGGGATACTGTCTTGTGGTTCTGGTTACACTAAAGTTGGTAAAGAGAGGTGGTTCTAAAAAGTGGCCAAATGACCTTGAGCACATAGTGATGAGCGCCTGGAGCAAAGCAGGTAAAACTTTGATTGCTTCCCTTAATTGCCCACCCCATCCTGAACATGTGGATTTCAGGCTTAGCCTTAGGACTGGAAAAGGCCAATTTGAGATTGGTCAGACTTGAGCACCTCGCAAACAGCTATCACAAGCCAAGTCACTGGTGCCCGGCAGAGAAATTAGCATTTATCACATTTCAGTAAAAATGATGTGGCCCAGTTAAATTAGATTTCCTTTCATTTACAATAGACTTAAAATCCTATTTAGCTATAATCCAGCTATCGTAAAATTGGTTACAAGGATCCTAATTTTCTGAGATATTGAAGCCTCCCATTCTATCAGAGCATCTTGATTTTATCCATTTTCATCCATCGTTAAATTTCTTATGGCTGAGAATGCCAGAGGCGACCTACCTTTCCAATCCGCTGCTGCATTCAGCAGTAACTGGATTGAGATCAGAAACATTTATTTTATTCAATGCCTTATCTGCTCTTTTCCACTATTTTAAACACTACTGAGGGTCAGACTGAAAATCCTTCTCTGATTCTAACTGTAATCAAGCAGGAAATAGTTTTATTTTATTTTAAACTAATATCAAGCCTAAGAAGACAGTATCATTTCATACAATGGGATTAGATGGCCCATTCTGCCATTGCTGAAGATTTATAGTTTGCATATTTCACTACAAAACCCATGCTTGCATGGTGCTTCACACTTAACATTCTTTGAGTCTTCTCTCTACTTACATCGATGTGTCTCTTATTTGGGAACCAGTTCGGGCTTTGTCACCTTTAGGGACTTACAGTTGCAGGTGATCTCTCTCCTTCATGTGAATTCATGCTGTTCTGAAGGTCTGTTCTACCTATATAATCTGTTCTGTCATAGTGTGATGTCCTGTGTCAGTCTTGACTCCCCACCCAAATGGAGCACTTTGTGAAGACTGTGGCTGAAATGGTTTCATTTGCTTCATTTAGTTGGAAGAGAACACCTGCTGATGTTTTGATTCCAACAAGAAGAAGCCTTGTGTGTGCAAGAGTCTGTATTTTCTGGGTTCCTAACATTAGGGTCCTTAAAACGTTGATTAGATAATTCTTTGAGGAGCTTCTTACTCCTGCTTGCCCTCCAGTTTTCTCTAGGGCTTAATGCTTTCCATGTGAGTGGGCTCACCAGCTCAAGGTGTGAGGTATTTTGTGATCTGATAGGTAGGGATGGGGTGGAGTGGGAGAGCTGTGTTTCATTGTCCATGCTGAGCTCATTGGTTTCCCAGGCACTGCAGCTTCTGTTCCCATAGAGCAGGGATTCACTCTGCTGTGAATTGATATCATTCTTTCTCCCTGCCCTACCTGCATGGTGGATACTTATGGCTTTCCTTTGAGCCATTTGCAGAAAGATGAGAAAGACAGGATCTGAACATTGTAGGAAACTTGGGTTGCTTTGATTTAGAGCAGGAGACAGGACAGGAGACAGCATTTGTGATCCTGCTCTCATGCTCAGTATTCTCAGATGAACTGGAGAGTTGGTGTACAGCAAAGCATGATGCCACCACCAGCTGCACATCACTAAGACAAAGGCTGACTGAGCATGTTCTTTGAGTCCTACTCTGCTAGAGATAGGGCTTGGAGTGCACAGACTTGTCCAGCATGGTGCCTGCATTTGAGTTGCTGAATCCTCAACCTGGGAGGTCTAAACCTGAGCCTAGTACCATGCTACATGTCTTCTGAGTCCGAAAACTCAAAGCGAGGATATCTCCAAGGCATGTCGTGGGGAAAGAAACAGACACAGAAGGATAAGAGAAAACAAAGCTTTTTATTCAAAAACCTAATAAACTTTCCATAAGCCAGATGTACAAAACTGGAAATGTTTTCTGGGAGGCAGAGGAAGCAAGGGGCAATAACAATATGGTGTGATGTGAGCTGTGCTATGGAGAGCGTGGGAGGTGTGTGAGCGCCAGGCAGAGGTACTGGACCAGTCAAGGTTTCTTGCAGCTGAAGAAGCAGAGAGCATGGAAAAGACTGACAAAATGCTTCTGTTTTTCAAACTGATTAAGAAAGATCATCAGAGTACCAATAGAAAGAAGTGTTCATTGTTCTAGAAACTTTGGGTCAAGTGTTCTTTTCTCCTTTATTTATTTTTTTCCAAGTAGCCTTTTATGATGACATGAATATGACTGGGGCTCAATCTGGCCTAAGTCACACTTTATCTAAAAAAATACACTAGAGGAGTTAGATGGGAGCCTATGTTGCCCCCAGTTTCTTCCTCAATTACCTGGGGGCTGGGAAGCTATGACTGTAGCCCTTTGCCCAGGAGACCCCCTGCCCCATGCAGGGTCCATCATAATTCCCTTCTTTCTTCTCACATGTGCTTATCCTACTAGCTAGCACATAGGATATGGAATGAGCCAAGTGGAGGGAATAATCCTCTAGAGATAGTCCTGACCTAGTTGGGATCTGGCTCACCTTCTTGTTCTCCTTTCCTACTCAGGAGCTCATGGGTCTTTGTCAGGAAGACTTGTCATCTCACCTTCCATCAGGAAACACCTCCTTGTCAATATTAGTTTAAAATGTGGTGTTGGCAGGATTAACATCAGAGAGCAGAGTGAATGGCCTCAAGACAGCTTTATTGCTCAGGTTACCCTTGGAGGTTATATATTAGAGGGACACTGGGGTTCTAAATACAATTGATGTGGGACTTCTTTCTGAGTAAGTCAATAGGATTTGAAAAAAGATCCTCAGAGAGGGTTAACCCCTCTCTCTATCAAACCCCTCTATCTTCTAAGCCCCTATTCTCATAGTTGGCTTCCTAAGCTCTGAGATGCTGGGGCAGTATACCTGAGGCAACACCCACCACAGTAGTCATATGGGCACTGCTACTAATCAATCAGCAGAGGGTGAGCAGTTCTCTTCCTCCCAGCCTGCCATAGAATATCTTGCTGGAAGCGTTCTGCGGGGGAGTCATACTGAAGAACCAAGGATAAGGGCGCCCACGATCAGATACAAGAGAGAATTTTTCCCCTTCTTGTCCAGATTTCTCTCTCCTGACTTCTTGCCACTCAGCTTTGCTGTAGCTCAGAGATGCTGTTCTGAAGTTAAGCCATTAGAAATAAAGTAAAATTCAAAGTCATAGGCCAAGAACTCCTGTGTCTCTTCTTTCAGGGACACCGAAAGTTCAGTTCTATAAGCTCTTCCCTAATTTTCATTGCAGCCCTCTTACAGTGGTAAACTTTCCATGGTGGTAACTTAAAAATGGTTGAACTGAAACCCTAGATTTAGAATTAACCACCTGGATGTTGTTTAACATCAGAGCTGGGATCTAGCCCCATGATCTCTGTCTCATTTATCTTTATACTTCTGCCACCTGTCAGGCCTTGTGTTATGTAGTCTTGAGAAAATTATCTTACCTATTTGAACCTAATTTGTAAAGTGGGTGATCACTGCCAATCTCACAGGGTCTTCAAAAGAGTATATCAAAATAGAATATTTTACATGGTGTCTGACATATAGTAAGCCCCTTTGAAAATGGCAGTTATTAATATAAGTTTTTGATCATGAAGACTGGGTGACCACAACTGCCCTTGAGGTCCAGGACACCACAGCTTCTAAGGATAGTGGCAGGAGTGGATTGGGAAGATCTGACCCCTTGATATCTCACCCTATTAGTCTACTCTCTCTGGTTGCAGACTTGCTATGGAGATAATTTACCTTACCTGGGATTCTGGTTTATATTCTACTGGGGCCTGGAGCAAAGCCAGGGAGGCACAGTGAAGGATGTCTCCCTTTGTCTACGGCTGCTTTCTGGTTACAATGGGCCTTTGTTGTGTGAGGCCACAATGGAAGGGAAATGTAACTGATTGGCTAATTGATTCTGTCTCATGTTTTAGGTCTCAGAGGCCCTGCTCTGTCAGGGTCATCTGAGGTTTTGGGAAGTTGTCTCAAGCAGTAGATTAGTTATTACTGATTGGTAGGTGGATTATCGATCTTAACTCTTTTCTCCTTCTTTGTAATAGGATACCTCATGAGCTTTGCCATGTGGCTTTGGTGTACCTCTCATTAGAGCAGGGGTATATGCCACACTATTGTTGAGCATGAATTTATTCAATGGGATGTTAGTATTCATGATGTGAACATAGGCTTTGAACGTGGTTGGGTTATTTGGCTTGACCTCTTGTATTTCTGTTCTCTGCCTTTGAATAACATGCTCTGGATAGTTCCTGGTCCACAGAGAATGATGAGACGCATGGAACAACTCTATGCTTAGTTCAGATCCAAGCCTAGCAGAGCCCAGTTGAAATCCACTGAATCCCAGCCTACTGACATACCAATAAGGGAGAAAAAAGAATATTATTGTTACAAGCCAGTAAGGTTTGGGGATTGTGATGCAGTGTTGTTGTGAAGCAATAGTTGACTAATGCACTGACACATGCATAGTAAGGAAAGGACCAACAGGAATCGATGGCTATCAACTGGGTCATATAAGCCTTTTGGGGGAGGGACTCAGATTTTTCTGAACTATCTTTTCCCCTAGAAGAGACTCTAGAGAGCACAGGTTGGGCATGGTTTGTCCCCTTCCCACTCCTAATACCCAGACTGATGCCCTGCTCAGAGTAGAAAGGTGATAAATATGTGTTACATCTTACTGGAATGTTTGAAACATAGGCTAGCGTGGACTTATTTTTGAAAACTTTCTGTAAGAGCACCCAAGATGTGAATCAGAGAAGAGGACATGAGAAGGACAGACCTAACCCATATAGGGCAAGTCCAGCTCCAAGAGAAATTTTCGGAATGCCCTGAGCCTTTGAAGAATGCTGGGAGCTTTTGTTCTCTGAGGGTTGCTGGAGAATACGCTTGGTAATGTATTATTTTCTGTATCAGCCGTTATAGCAGAATATCATAAAGACCATA
Organism: Vulpes vulpes; assembly: GCF_048418805.1. Classification (NCBI taxonomy): domain Eukaryota; kingdom Metazoa; phylum Chordata; class Mammalia; order Carnivora; family Canidae; genus Vulpes; species Vulpes vulpes. Next base: position 95,822,208 of record NC_132787.1, on the reverse strand, counting down.
GTTTAAACAACAGGAATTTATTTCTTCGGAGGCTAGAGGATCTGATATCAGGGTGTCAGCATGGTTAGGTATTGGTGGGAGCTCTCAGATTGCAGATGGCTGTCTTCTTGGTGTCCTCTTGTGGCTAAGAATGAGAAGAGAGAGAAAGAGCTCTCTCCTGTCTCTTCTTCTAAGTGCACTAATCCCATCATGGGGGTTCTAACCCCATGACCTAATTATCTCCCAGGGACCCCACCTGCAGATACTATCACATTAGAGATTAGGGTTTTAACATTTGAATTCTAGGGGGACACAAACATTCAGTCTACAGCATTTTCTGTTTTAGAATCAACTCTTAATTATGTGGTTAAATGCCCCTCTCCCTCCTTTTTCTGTGTTGCCTTCTCATTCCCCCCTTGCCCCTGCCCACACCCCAAAATCAGGCACCATGATGATGTCTCATCTCACCAAAGCCTGGCTGTCAGCTGATACTCACTAACCTGATCCCATAGAGACATGAGAAATGATTTTTCTCAGACATATTTGTATTTCTAATGGGGATTCTCAGAATTGCAAAAGACTTCTCTAGGCAAAGAAATGAATTACCAATGATAGAATATCAAAAACTGTTAGTTCTGTCAGTCTTTTTGAGAGGAGACTTCTATGTACTCCCCTTTACCCTCCATCCTAATTTCTCTCTATAGGTTCCTTAAATCCTCCTACATTAGGGTGAGACCTGCTCATCTGCTTCTGTACTCCTTTTCCTCTGTTTTTCGAATGAAACAGAGGTGGACAATGTATTATACAAGTTGGTTCTATTTAAAATTACTGGGTGAGGGAAGCTCAGGGCATACATGTTTTTTTAAAGCACCAGGTTGGGCTGACACCTGCTGTTGGAAGGTCAGAAGATGCCCTGGGACTTCTCCAGGAGGTGAGACCCTGGAGACTGCTTCCTGCCACTTCATTAAGCCAGTCCCAATGCTTAGACAGGCATCATCCCATTCAAGTCTTCTGGTTAGCCCCTCGGAGAGATGGACTTTTTAGGCCATTGTTTTCAGGTTAAAGCTGACCGGAATTAATGGAGGATCAGCATTTAAAAACAATTGTGTTACTTCCTGACTATACAGGAAAGCAGCAGAATAGTGGAAATGTAAGGTGATAGGACCCTAAGATTCAGAGTCTGAGGGCTGGAAGCTCAGTATTCCCACCTGGGAATTGTAGGAAGTAAAAGCTTATCTCACATGGTTGTTGTGAGGATCAACGGAATGTGACTCAATGGTATGTGAAAGCCTTGTGAGGGTCAGAATTTGTATAAATATTAGTTGTTAATAGAGTAATTATAGAGATTAATACCATGCATCAAGGCTAGTGAAGTCTACTTCACCTTCCTCCTGCTAGATGTCAGGAGGCAAAGCAGTGGTCAAGCAGGAATGCCCTGGTACCAGACTGCCTGCCTTCTAATCCCAGCTTTACCTCCTACCTTCTCTTTGTGGTTTCTGTCAGATTTAATTGAGTTGATAGCTAAAATGAATACCTGAGTTTTAATTCAAAAAAGTACTTAAATAGTACATGGCAAACAGTAATCTTTCAAGAGATGCCAGCTATTTTTTTTAACTTCTTATTTTGAAATAACAATAGATTTGCAGGAAGTTGTGAAGATAAATGTATTGGGAGATCTTGTGTGCTCTTCACCTAGCCTCCCCCATAGTTGACACCTTGTGTAACTACGGTGCAGTATCCATACCAGGAAATTTGCATTGGTAAAATCTATAGAACTCTAAGATTTCACCAGTTTTCCATGCCCCAGTGTGTGTGTGTGTGTGTGTGTGTGTGTGTGTGTGTGAGAGAGAGAGAGAGAGAGAGAGAGTTCACACACAGCTTCATGTAATAACCACCACAATCACAATGTAGAACTGTACAGTCACCATAACCATCCCTCTTGCTACTCTTTTATAGCCACACCAGACAACTATTTATAATTTGTGAAGTAGTCAAGAAACAGAATTTTTGGTAGAAATATACTTTTATAGCAAGAAAGGCCCGACACTGAACTTGTGAAATTGTAAGCTTCTTGTCCTTAGAAGCATTCAAATAGCAACTGAATCCTCTTTATCAGGGACTCTTTAAAGTGGTAATACAAGAAAGGAAGAGAGCACAGAGGTAAATTGAACTCTGAGATCCCAATTCTAAGCTTTTAGGATTATACAGGAAGGTACCCTAAAGGAGATAAGGTTTCACGTGGGCCCTGAGGAACAGGAAGGCAATAGAGAGGAGAACATATCAGGTGAGCCAAAGGAGAGCCAGCTCCTCTCTGTTCCCTGACCCTGGATGATGAAGGTATGCCTCTGGAGCAGATAGATTAGATTTCTCTAAAAAAAACTCTGTGGGTCATAGGGAGCCTAAGCATTAGACTTCTTTATCATCATTATCTTTATCTTTATCTTTATCTATCTTTATCTTTATCTATCTTTATCTTTATCTTTATCTTTATCATCTTTATTCTGGACTGAGGAGTTAATAGGGACGTTGTGTAATAGTCAAAGTATCCACCAAGTGGCCAACTCTTAAAGGGACGTTGTGTAATAGTCAAAGTATCCACCAAGTGTTGAGTAAAGACAGTTTTCTTATTCTGGGCTACTTTGCCACAGGCCATCTCTCCTGATCATTCTGCATGGAAAGGTTCCATAATTGTTTCTTCTTTATAATCCAGTCCAGTTTTTGGAAATGAAATATGAGCCGGCCCAATGGATCTGCTACTCCTCTGTAACATTGTCTTTCCTTAGAATGTATTCATTCATTCTTCTTCTTCTCTTTTTTTGCCTAGAGAATCTCAGCAGGTAATTTGAAAGACTAACAAACTTTGGCATAGATCACTTTAAGAGCCGAAGAGCTGGCTGGAATATTAATGAAGCTATCTAGTGATAGAGTTGCTTCCTCATGCAGGAGCATATCAAAGAGGTTAGGTCCATGAGTGTTGCTCTGCCGAGCCCCATCTCTATTATCTAGCTCTTAATTACTTCATTAAAATTCAGCGGAGAAGCTGCCCAAATCCGGTAGCATGCCCACAGCTTGCTGGGTGATTTCCCTGCCTCTGGCCATACGAGATTTTTAGTTCTTTAGGTCTCCAGAGATGGGAGGCCAGAGCTTAGGCAGACAGATCTGCTGCTGGCTGCATTAGCTCACAGCACTGCCTGCCTTCTGCACAGCTGGATATCTGCCCCCTTTCCCACAGGTGCCGTGGCCTCTGCTTACCCTGTGTCCTTGGGGACGGAGCTACTCTACAAAAGTGTTCTCCAGATCACAGAAGTCTCCTCTTTTAGAGTCACATACTTTCTGGAACTCTTTGGAAGAGATAGATTGCACCCTGCCCTTCCTCCTTTTAAAACAGCATTGGGGATACCATTTCAGCTTGGCTGGCTCATTGGGAAAGAAGTGGACACCGTGGGCTTTGAATAACACTTTGGCTCTATCCCTAGTTTCCTATCTCCCCTGAGCCTCAGTCATTCATCTGGTTTGGTCCCTCCTTAGATCTAAATTCTCCTGGTCTTTAGGAGCATCCATCCCCCCCCCCCCCCGCCCAGGGCTGTAATATAGCGACACCTTCTGTCATGAAACTGTACTAGTCAGCGTCTATCCTAAACTGTCCCTATTGGCTCTCACTTCTAATGCTGTTCCCTTTAGTGGCATCACTCATTATTGTCCTCCTTCACTAACCCTACAACCAGAAAAACTGCCCAAGGTATCTTTATTTTTAATTTTTAGTACGTAGGGAATAAAATAACAGGAAGGTCATTAGAGTCCAATGGGTCCATGGGCATCTTACTGGCTGTTTACAGATCCAGAGGCCTTTCTAGTGTCTCTGGGTTTCTATATGTGCTCCAGGTGGAGTGAATTTTTTAGAATCACACTGGGTCAGCAAAAGACATATAAACATGTCTATTACTTAGTGGGTGCAACACGTGTTTGTCAGTAAAAGTGGTAGATGTTTCATCTGCCCTCTCTTGTGCTGCTTCTGCCTTCCTGTATTTATTTCACCTTCCCCCCCCCCCCAAATCACTCTGTTAGAGGTCCTTTAGGGAAGAACAAGGGCAGCCCATGATCTCCTGGGTTGTGGCCACTGGAGTCTCCAAGAGGTCCATCATGGAGATCTTATGTGACAGAAGACTTGGCCAAGGGCTCAATAGCAGGTGTGCTCAGGCAGAGAGTATAAGGCTGATCCCCCTAAGACAGGGGGTCAGGGAGGAGCATAGGATTTTGAGGAAGGAAGATTAAGAAGAGCTTATGCTAAAGGTGGAACGAGTCATGCAAGTGAGCCAGACTGAGATTTCTGACATACAGTTAAAAAAAAAAAAAGGCAAGTGAGCACCTTCTTCTGAGTATTCCTAAGGTAATGGGAGCCTTTGACAGGTCCTTCTTTCCTCTAGCCTTCCCAGGGAGAGGAGAATCTGGAAACTTACCTAGCCCAGCCTTGGCTTTTGGGGGCATTTCTAAACTCAAGAGATGTAGGTGATATTTGAGGGCTCGTTATTTGGCACTTAGTTGGCTTCAGAGCCAAATATTGCTCCTGGCTTCAGGGAAATGTTAGAGGAAGAATTGCTGGCACTGGATAGCATGGCGTTACTCAGAGAACTTCTTTGTGTATCTTTTTCTTTCGTGGTTAAACTTTAGGGAATCTCTTCATAATAATTCTCTTGAAAATATCATCCCTTAAAGTGCTCACAATTCCCATAGTTTTATTTGAACTCCTCAGATTTCTCTTTAAAAAGTAATTTTGCTTTGTTTGTCTGTCAGGCTCAGTGTCATTTGCACCTTTAGTATTGGGGCGCCTACGCCATTTGGTAAAGGATGGACTCTCTCTAGTGTCTGATTGGTTGTAAGGCCATGCTGGCATTGAATTGCTGCCTGCGATCCCTATTGTCTCAGCTATAATGGTGCTGCAGTAAACGACCTGGACTTGGGATGAACTTGGGCAAACATGGTGCCTATGCAAGACTTAGTGTCCTGGGGGTTAAATGTCCACTCAGTGGAAATGCTGTATACTTTGTCTGCTTAGGAGACTTGCTACAAGTATCAGATAAACTACAGTCTGCTTAAGAGTCTTGAAAATTGTAAAGTTTGAGGGATGATGTAATAGTAAATTTTATGTGGCAATTTTGGCCACGAGGATGCCCAGATTAAATATTACCCCTAGGTGTGTCTTTGAGGATGTTTTTGGCTGAGATTAGCATTTCAGTTTGTGGACTCATAAAGTAGATTGTTCCCCACTGTGTGGAGAGGCATCAGCCAGTCCACTGAGGGCTTAAATAGAACAAAAGCAGAGGAAGGGATGATTCATCCCCTTGCTGTCTTATTGCATGGATGGAACATCACTTTTTTCCTGACCTCAGACTGGGATTTGCACCATTGGCTTCTCTGGTCCTCAGGCCTTCAAATTCTGACTGATTGACATCACCGGCTTTCCTGGGTCTCCTGCTTGCCGACAGCAGCCTGTGGGACTTCTCAGCTTCAACATCATGTGAGGCAGTTCCTCATAATCAGTCAATCACTCTTTCTCTCTCCACACACACCCTTAGTTCTGTTTCTCTGGATAACCCTGACTCCTGCAGGCAAGTAAGTATATGATATTTGACCCTTTCTAGGGCTTCTTGGAAGTTACTCTGCAGCATTGGAAGAAACTCAGAGGCTCAAAACTCTAAGTAGAAAGCAGTTTGGGTTTATTTGGTTTATTCCTGGTGCTAATACACTCAACTTAGTGCAATATATTTTAGCTCCTTATGGATTACCTACTATGTGCCAAGCCCTGTGCTAAGCCAAGATGCGGTAATGTGACAAAGAGATAAGTCACATAGAATTTTGGTCCCCAAGGCTCACATTCTGCTCTGATGCAGCATAGTACATTTTACCCAACCTTCCTGTTGGGCAAAGCCACATATACTTTAGCCAGGTCCTTGTGAAGGCAGTGCCTATGGCAAGAGTTAAAGTATTAACACTTTAATACTTTGGGGAGGTGTATGCCTGAGGTGATGAGAGTGAAGGCAGAAAAAAGGGGAAATGAGGCAAGGAAAAATGCAAAACAGCACCATGCTGTGTGTTACTGCGCTGGCTGGGGAGAGGGGCATGACAGAAATTATAAGGACACACAAGGTCTTCAATAGGAATGTTTACTTGGCATCCTGGACTTCCTAAGGGACAAGAGAGAGTATTTATCTGTCCAGTTTCCTACCATTTCTGATTCTCTTTGGTCAAGGTTACAGAGACAGTTGGTCCAATTACACTTCGAAGTTGTATTGTCTAGCCTGTCAAGGATGTTCAGAAAGCCAGTTCCCATGCCACACGATGATGTACTTCATACAAGCCCAAAAGTGGGGGGACAGCTTGGCACAGGTGGAGTCCAACTAAAAGAACGAGAGAGACATTTCAGGTTCTGTGAGAAGGCATGCAGCCGTAAACACTGACTTCTCAAGGTGAGGAAAACTTACAGTTGGATAGAGCAAGGGGGTAGTTCGGGTCACCTTCCAAATTCCTTCCTTCAGCCCTATCTCCTGGAAATGATTGCATCTTGCTGACAGACTCCTAAACTCAGAATCCTCATCCAGGGTCTTCACAGTAACAGATAGGCTTCTGTTGCCCCATCTCATCCTCCCCTGGGGACCCAATCTAGCCTTATCCTCTTCACAATCCCTTATGAGAGGCCCAGATCCTTATTAAGAAACACTATGGATTTTTAGAGTAAAAAATCCATAGAGAGACTTCAGAAACAGTCTGGGGAGATTATGAAGAAATGTGGGCCAGTTTTCCAAGGAGATTTTATAGAATATTCAATAGCTCTCATGTCATAAAAGGCCTATGGAGGTTTCCAAAGCTGAGGCTGGCCCTGAATTATGATTCCCTGATGCAGAGCCCAGCGAAAGGTCACAGCATAACAGATTAGGGCTTGATTCTGCGGCGCTTGTAAAAATAGAGCCACCTCACTAAAATGCGGTGGGGATATTAATTTCCAGGGCTGAAGTTCAATTTAGCAGAAAGACGGAGTAGAAAATAGAGCTGTCTTTTCAATCCCAATGGTCATAATAGAACCCCACCCTGCACCTCTCTGGAAACTGTCTCCCAGCCAGCTCCCAGACATTCTAAAACGTGCCTCTTTCAACGATAGCCGGAGCTGGGTAGCTGGAAGGACAGCAATTACTTTTCACAGATGAGGAACCTGAGGCATTTGGAGGTTAATCTACTTTCTCCAAGGTGCAGAACAAGTCAGAGGATGAGCCAGTTTGCATTTAATAAAATCCTCCTCTAACTGGCTCATCCTGGAGCAGATGACCACAGGGACATTTAACTTTTATGTAAGAAGGAAGGGTATTAACATGTACCCCTACTGTGTACTAGGCCCTGTGTGAAGGGCTTGCCATCCTCTAACATAATATTATAGTGAATTTGATAGATCAATATCTCTTCATTTATTAGGAAACTGAGGCTCAGGAAGGTAAGGACATTTGTCTAAGTAAATTATATAGCTCTTAAGAGGCTTGGTGCTGAGAAGAACTTGCACTAGATGGCCCAGCTGGTGTAGAGTCGCTCTCCTCTTGACCCTATGGCATCTGTTCTGTCTTTTCAGCAAGACTGGAACCTCCACTAGATTAGGAACTGTGTGCTCCTCCCTGTCAGTACCCAGCTCAGGTCAGGGGTCTCTCTAAAGTTGCTGAGAGTAGGCAGAAACCCACAAGGAGATGGAAACCCATGAGGAGACGGAAACCCGTGAAGAGATGTCCTTTGGGAGAATCTGGCCTATTATTCTTTGAAGTAGGTGTGAAACTTTAACTTTCTCTCCTTATGATTCATTTCCTTAAGTGAAATGTCAGTCTGGGCAGATGGGAAGAACTTGAGGGTGAATATGTCCAGTTAAATGAGAATGGGAGCTTGAAGTTGAAGCCACTTGAAAGTCAAACAAGAGCCCTTGGTTGATGGGGCCCAGAATGACAAGTGGAGAGGTTCTGAGATTTCGTCATTTTTAAGGTGGACTCCAAGTAGGCATTTACTCAACATCTCCTGGGCCCTATGACGGTTTCTTCCTCAGACTCTCACCATTGATCAACAATGGCTACTAGCCTCAGTTGGAACCCAGCACAATGGCCAACTCGCATGCCCAGGGGTAGTGGGGGGATGTCAGTTGTGTGACATTTCAACTTCAGCAGTTGTTGCCCAATGGGTATTCTATGTAGGGCCTGGTACCAGTGCTCTTCCTGGAGGTAGAGGGGAACAGAGGTAGAGGCTGACCCTGGGGCTATGGGCCATATATGGGTTTTGGGTTCAGCCCCACCTGTGACTGAATTTAGGGAGACACTAATAACAAAATGAACGTGAAAGTACCACACAAATAGTGTGTGCTCTTACTCTCTGCGTCCTCTGATACCTTGATTCGTTGGCCACCCTCCTGCTCCCTCTCAGGGGCCATCAGCAGGATGAAGTCATTCTACTGTTGCCAGGCAGTGATGACTATGGTGAACTAATGAGGACATTTTCTGAGGCAGTGATAGCTATAGGACCATGACCCTGGCCTGGGCTTATAAACAGGAACTCGATTCAGCTGTGGTCTGTGATACTTATTGCTACAGTATATATCACACTCACAAAGGATCTCATTAGCGCCTGGGGAAATCTTCCTCCCTGGCCCTTTTCTTTTCTAACAGTGAGCAGTTTTAATTGCATTCAATCACCTTTTACTATGACCTCAATGTTATTTCACCATTTTCTTATCTTCCAGCTTCTCTCTGAGAGTATATTCGTGCTTGTAGCCTGCACTTAGTGGGTGTGAAATGGTTATACACAGGGCTGTCAGCGGGGGAGTAGATTGACATTTAATAACGTTATCTAGGAAGTGTCATGGCCTCCATTTTTGTGTACAATGGAGAATCTATTTTCAGCTTATACCCCATCTGAAGTTATTTTTCTAGGCAAAAAAACCCCCAGAAAACAAAAAACCCAGAATTTACCCACCTATTTCCTATTACCACAGTGTGACCAGAACACAGAAGTACCCACTACCATGGTGTGACCAGAACACAGAAGTACCTAGAACAAAAGATTTGGATCAGAGTAGTGTGTGTTACACCTTCAGTACCTGGGAGGTCTTAAAATGCATATGTGTGAGCCTCATACTTTGGAAATTCTGATTTAGTAGATCTGAAGCAGGGACCAGGCACCTGCGTTTTTTGCAGTCTATCCGGGGCATTTCCATTCCTGGACCACACTTTTAGAACCACTGGATTAGAAAAATGAGTTAAAGGCAGAGAGCTGCAGGATTCCTTCCTACCCCCACCCACACCCTGAAACCTTTCCCCACCAATAGTTAATTAGCAGCTGGTGGATATAAACCTCTTCAATGAGTCAGTTGATAAAGTCTTAAAGTTCAGGTGTCCATATGTCCTGTTTCTTCTAGGGTCATGATTGTTGTAGATCAATTAATATCTGTTAATTGTTTTTAGTGCCTCCTTTCCCCCTTGAAAAGTGTCTGGGTTTGGACGATAAATTATATAGTCACCCTATTTTAAAGTGAACTTAGAGCAAGCTTTGTAAAGCAAGGAGATGTCACTTTCTGCAAACATAAGCTCTAGAGATGAATTAATCACTTCCCCGACCAGTGCTGTTGGAATCTGAGGGTGGGAGGAATGAGTGTATATATTTGTTGAGTGGTCCTCTCTAATGTCCCCAGCTAGGGATCACCCCAAGAAGGTTAGAAAGCTCCTGATCTCTGAGGCTTCTGAGGCATAAGTGCCAAAAAAAAAAAAAAAAAAAAAAAGCAGCCACGGGCATATTTCTAGAAGCATAACAATCTTCTTAAAATTATGGCTTACTCTCAATAAATTCAAATCTGTTTACCATCTACCTTCCTACATACAATGGCAACAGAAAACCTTCATTTGTTCTAATCTCAACAACCTTCTCTCTTGTTCAACATTCAGATTTTATTTTCACAAATACAGAACTTGCATTCTACATTTGAGGATGTTATTTAAGGCCAAGAAACTCCAATAAAAAAGCATTTATCAGCAGTTAAGTTTGTTTGAGGATTACCCACTGCAAATAAAGCCAAGCTCCCCTTTTAAACTGAAGCATGCTATTTCAGGAATGTGACCCCTTTCATGAATAAATGACATGGTGACATTTACAGATAAAGCAAGATTTAACTGCTATGAAAGGAGGTGACAAATGTCAGGATGTCAATAATGATCCGTGAACATAATGGTTTCTTGCCTGAGTGCTGAACAGATACATAATGTAACTGCTGCCTGCCAGTGTTCTGCAGGGAATGAGCCCCGCAGTCTGGGAAGAGCCTAGAAGGCTCCCAGAACCAGGGGACCGTGAGTCTTGAGTGATGGGTACATGAAGTGGGGTCTGAGTGCAATCTGGCTAATAACCAAAGCTATTCATTCCTTCATGTTGTTCTTATACCTACACTCCGGGAAAGATGAAGTTTTTCTATCATCAATGGCTAAATGTTGTCAGAGGTGGATTCGGATGTTGTGAAAATAGCTTCCTGATTATGCCTTCATCTTCCTGAAGAGCCAAGGGTTTAGAGAAAGTGCCAGGAAAAACTGTGCACCGTCAATGGCATGATGGGGCCAGGGCCCAGGCTGTGCCTTAACGAAGGTGGTGCAGGCATAGAAGCTACACGAAGGGCGCCGCCCTGGCCACCATGGGGCCAGCCAGCTGTCTCAGCAGCACACGGCCAGTCACAGAACACACTGGCCAAGCGAGGTGGCTCAGCTGGACCAGCTCACACCACGGTGACCCTTTCCTCCCCTTTCCTCTGGGCCATTTCTCCTACCTTGGATTCAGGGCACTGTTCCCTCCTGGTTCTGCTCCTACTGCTTTGAAGGTGTTTCTTATTTTCTTCGGCCTAGAACCCTTCCCTTAAAATAAGATGCTCTTGGGCAGTGGTAAGTGTTCTACAACCAACTCTTAGAAAACAAGCTCCTGTTAGTTTGCAGTTTCCTGTGGCACAGGTACTCTTGGTGTTTCTACACTCGCTGCTCACATGGTGAGTGCTCTCCTCCCCAGGGTGGCATTGTCATTCTCATGCAAAGAACTCCCAAGTGTGTCCGGCTCCCTCCACAGCTAATCCAGAAGATAACTTCCTCTGCTTTCCCCTTTGCAGGTGTCCTTCTTGATCCCCTCCTTCATCTCTCCCTGATCACCTCCCAGGCAAGGTGAGTCCTGACCTGACAGCTCCTCCTCTGTGATGCTTTCTGGTCTGGCTCCTGGTCTCCAGATCCACAGTGGCACCCAGTCCCCAGGCCTAGGCATTGTTCTTTTTTCTTATAACATGTTGAAGCTCAACAAGTGTCCAGTCACTACCTCATTTAACAATGAACAGAGGCCCTGAGCTATTAATTGACCCCCCAGGAGCCTTGTGGTGTGTTGCATCTAAGTTGTGACTAGAACCTAGGTTTCTTAATTTCCAGGACCGCTGGGAATTTCTTATGTAGCACCCTATTTTCCATGTCTCCTAAACGCCAAGATCAAGCTGAAACCTCTGTCTCCTCAGTGTTCCCCCCCCCCCCCCCCCCCGCCACTTGCTGCACAGTGACCTCCTGGCCCTCTGCTGAGATCCTGTGACAGGGCCACATCAGTGGTCGGGGTTGCAGAAGCTGTTGACACTTGTTATTCTGGAGCCTCTAGTACCAAATGGTGGCACATTTTGCTTAGCCTTCCTTGGGTGCCTTGGTACAGATGTGATTTTCTTGACAAATACCATGGCCCTGTCCCCTGTGGCTGCCAGAAAAGCTGTGAACTTTAAGAACAAGAGCAGGTCAAGAAGTGGGGTTGTCATACCTGGCACTGACAGGCCACCAGCTTCCATCAGCAGTGTTGAGCAAGGCTTTGGTTTTTCTGCCTCTGCTGGGGAAGATTTCTTTTTTTCTTTTCTTTCTTTTCTTTTCTTCTTTTCTTTTCTTTTCTTTTCTTTTCTTTTCTTTTCTTTTCTTCCTTTTCTTTTCTTTTCTTTTCTTTTCTTTTCTTTTCTTTTCTTTTCTTTCTTTCTCTTTTCTTTTTTTCTTTTTTCTTTTTTCTTTTCTTTTCTTTTCTATTCTTTTCTCTTTTCTTTTCTTTTCTTTTTTCTTTTCTTTTTCCATATAAGGAGGCCTTTCTAAAACAAAGGGATGATATTCCTGTATCTTTCTTCCTGTATTTTGTGGGTCTGGATTATGCACCTTGCTTTGTGTGTGTGAGTCGCCCCAGGCTCCATTATACCATACGGTGAAGCCAGAGGCCTTCCCAGGCCCAGAGTTAGTGAGGTTGGATCTGAGTGACATGATTCAGTACAGCGAAGGAAGAAGATTTGTTGGCTGGAAGAGTCAAGGATGATTTTCTGGGTGAGGGAGGCTACAGGCAGAGCTTTGAAGAGTCACAATTTGGTGTGGCAGTGGAGTCATGCAGGACCTCTGTGGTGTGGAGGAGGCTCAGAGGAGGGAAAGAGTGGCTCGCTCTCTTCCTCAGGTCTACCTCCCATCTTTGTGAGTCTGCCAGGGAATACACAGTCCAAGGAAGCAGGTCCTCTGGGGGAGAGGACACAGAAGTGTAAATGACTTTAGAAATTTTCCTATAAGGAAGAACAAATGGGGGCCCCCTTCAGAGAATATTCCTGGCCCAGTAGGGGCCACAGAGTGGGGTGGGCCAAGCTCACAGGTCAGGGCAACCATCTCCATGCTCACTCTCCCATGTGCTGTCTGTGACCTCTGGCCACAGTGCAGCCCAGGACCTGGCCATTCCAGGAGGTCAGTGAGGCCTGTGTGGGCAGCACGGCTAGGGGCTGGGGGCCCTGCACCTCCTTAGCAGGTTCTAAGGCATTGCCTCAGAGCCCGACTGACATTTTTCTTTCTCAACACTAACTCCCCTCCATCGTGGTTTGCTCCTACAAGCTGACAAGATTTCATCCCAAGGCAGGAGACTCTCAACACTGTCATAAAGTACATGTGGAGAAGAGCTAAGACGTAAATGCATTTCACTGGAAGTCAATTTTGTCTAGAAGTTTCCCTGTGGTTGGAAGTTTCTTTGAAAACTTGGTGAATCTTAAGATGTCAGTGGTAGGAAGGGTTTGCTGCTGCCTTCCTGCTGCCCAGCCCTGTCTGCTCTGACACTCCTCCTCCTCTGTCCTCTCCACGGAGCAGGGCGGAGGAAGGACGACGGACATTGCAGGGTAACGGGTGGCAGAGAACACTCACTGAGGCCGGAGCCCTGTTGGTGGGGCGTGCCCAGGCCATCTGTGCTGGAGGCTCTTGAAGATTTTTTTTCTTTCTCTACAGGTGGCAGATCCCAGACGATTCCCTCCCTAAGAAGTACACATAAGCACAGTGATTCTTTAGTCTAGGAGGAGCCACAGAGTCTGTGTTTGAAGGAGCTGTGTTCTGTGGGCTGAGCAACTTTGTAGAGGCAGAAGCAAGGCCAGAGCCTAACGGGAGATGAAGAAGGTGACAAAAGAGAACCTAAAACTGCTCTGTTGACATAGGGGCTGTGCCTTTGCTGTGTCATGGCAGAAACTCGGCCAGTGTGATTCTGAGACGGTCTGTTGTGTTTGGGCTGGTGGACTTGGGCAAAACGGGACATGGGACTCCCAACTTGGGGAGCAAGGAGACAGTCCCAGTGAGCTGCCATCCAGGAGTGTCCCCAGCTGCCTGGGAGAGTGTGTGAGTACATGTGTGGGAGGGTCTGTGTTGCCTCCAGTGACCTCTGCCCTCCGTGTGGGAATCACGTTGTTGGTGGGCACTAGAAGCTGAGGGTCCTGATACTCAACTTTGAGGCTTTCCTTTTTAGCGTATTCCCCTGGCTCATCCTCACACGGTGCTGGAGTTCTGAACTTCTACAGCTGAGTGTCAATCTCCGTGAGGGGAATGACAGCAAAGAGGGTGCCCACATGTGGGAGGAGACAAAGCAGGAGGGGGGGCCTCAAAGACCAGAGGTCAGCAGGCTCTCAGCAGATCTCAAACTAGTGGTGAGGAGAAGTCCCCCCAGAGTCCTTGCTTCTCACCTTCCCTGGGGTTCATGACCAGTTCTCAGAGAGGGCACCTGCTAGGAGACGATGGTTTTTTTGCAGTCTCAGAGGAGCAATTGAGTTATTATTTTTATTTAGATGGAAAAGGCATTGGTGACCCTGAAAGATAGGAAAAATAGGAATATTTGGCATTTAACTATGTAATTCTTCATATAAACTTTGTGCATTTAGAAACTTGTTGAAAACTGCTTTGGGTTTGGGCTCTGTCAAGGATATCAAAGAGAAGAAGACCCAGTGTCTCTCAGAATTCTTTCTCTGGCTAGTGCTGCCATTATTATTATTATTATTATTATTAATCATCCTCCTCCTTACCACCACCACCACCACCACCACTACTAGTACAGCAGAGTCTTATTGGATTTAGGAAATGTACCACCTCTAGGGGGAAAGCTGGATCTGCCAGCTGGCAAGGCTGCTGGGTGGCGCTAGTCTTGTACTCTGGTCCCTGGAGGTGAGATGGGCTGTGGCATCCTGCTGGGAGAGGGCAGAGTGCTCAGGGGCAGGGGGGAAATCACATTGACTCTTATTCTGTGGAAGCAGTTTTATTCTGAGAACTCCACAGGGTTGAGAGCAGTGCGCATGTGGGCTAGAGTTGGCATTTGGAAGACAGTCTCAGGTTTCTGCACTTGAGAACTTGAACATCTCTTTTCATGTTCTTCCTTGATCTTGTAGTCAGGGTGTCTGGCCCACTGGACTCCAGGCTTCTGGAATTCAGACACTGTCTCCAGAGAACAGAGCACGGGTCTGAGCACCTGGCAGGTCCTATCCTGCCTTGGCTGAATTAAACAAAGGGCAGGACACCTGCTTCAGAGAGCTTTCCTGTCTCTACCAGGCAGCTGGAAATTAGCAGCCACTGGTGTTGATGGTTCCTTGAGAGGGATTTTTGAGTTGGCACTCTTGGCCTTGCCTCTCTTAGGCAGCCCAGCCTGTCATAGCAAAATACCATTGACTGTGTGACTTAAACAACACAAATTTATTTCTCCCAGTTCTAGAGGCTGGAGGTCCGAAATTAAGGTGACTGTCAGCTTAGCTCCTGGTGACAGCCCTCTTCCTGGTTGTGGACTGCAGTCTTCTTACAGTGTCCTCATGTGGTGGAAAGAGAGAGTGTCAGGTCTCTTGTGTCTCTTTTTATAAAGGCGCTGAGCTCATCCTGTGGTCTCTACCCTCATGATCTGACCTAATATCCTCCTAAAGGCCCCATTTCAAATTATGATCACACTGGGGGGTCAAGGCCTTAATGTGTGGGTTTTGGAGGGATGCAAACATGTAGTCCAGAACTCTCTGTGTCCTCTTACCTTTGCCTTTGAGCCTCCTTGATTCCCTCGCCCAAAGATAAATAGGAACCATACTCTCCTTCCCCTAATCCTCTGTTCCTGAAGGGTTCTAGCTCCAGTCAGGAGAATGGCCTTACTACTCCAGGAGCTCTTCTCAGCCAGATTTGCTCAGGAGAGGGAAATGATATTTTCTGGGAATGACATTCTCAGCTTCAGCCTATGCCTCTAGAACTCTTACTGTTTGGTCAGTTTGGTCCAAATTCAGACTGAGCTGGTGTCCTTTTGACTCAGCTCCCCGGTGTCTGTGCCCAGAGGGAATCCCGTGACCACTGCTGCTGGCATAGTGGGCAGCACAGGCTTCCTTGATAAAACCGTGGCCCTGGGAATGCTTCAGGAAATGAGGCTTTTCACTCTCAGTGCTTTATCCTATTGAAACTTCAGGGTTGTAATGATGCACACATATGGGGGAAGTTAAGATGAAAACTAAAGTCTTATTTTAACAGATCTATGAAAATAAATACGGCAATGTGCCAGTGTTTCTGGGAGAAATGTGCATGTATGTGTGCATGTGTGTGCCTATATCTATGCGTGAGCTTGTGTGGGTCTGTATGGTCCACATTAGAACAGTGTAGTTAGGAGATCAGTATTCTAACATAAAATATAGAAGAAAATCCTGTGCATCCACAGTTACACTGAAAATCATCTCTTAGCTATTGTAATGAGAGAATAATTTAACCAGGACAATAAATCATAAAACCCAGTTTCCCGTTGACCAGTCCCTTGACTTGTCCCCAGGTCTGCTTCCTGCCTGTCCTGTCTCCCCATCCCAGGCACCGATGTTTCTATGTGTGGAGCCACAGACACCAGTGAGTTGAGCAGGGCCTGCTCCGGGGCTTTGGCTTCACTGGGCTCGTTGTGACTTTTAAACTTCTAGGTTGAACGAACGGCATGATGCCAATTTTCGGGTGTGGCATTTGGGTGAATGAGCCAAAAGCAGCTGGGGGGGTGGGGAGTGGTTATAAACATGTATATATTATGGAGCAGTACATAGTAGTCAGGCCTCAAAGGCTGGTGTTTCTCATATCCCACAGTTTTATGGCCCCATACCTTTAAATATTCATTTCCGTTGCTCTACATGAGGACATAAAGTTAGACTGTGCTCCCACAAGCCATGGTGGGTGCTGTTCCCTGTAGTCCTCATAGCCACTTCCTTGGGAGGAGAGAGTTGCCTCCTCCCCTAACACAACCCAGGAGAGAGTGACTGCTCCAGGCCAGAAGAGCTGGCCTGATGGTCAGTGTTCACAGGGTCCTCTGCCCAAGGGTCACCCCAAGACATTCTCTTCTCTCTTTTGCCCCCCCCCCAGTGTCAGACCTCGTTTCTGCATTATATGTATATATGTCTGTGGGTAACCCACCAGGAGGATTTGTATACCTGTACCCTGGGGCCTGCGCCACAGCTCCTGAAACATATCAGCTGGTCCATATCCATTTGCTCCATATCCAAGGAGTCTCCCACGAAAGCTGCTTCTTGACCTTGGCTTTCACAAATGAATAACACTGGCTGTGAGCAAAATATGCTGTGGGAAGAGCGAGGAATGAGGCCACACTATCAGGTGAATTGGCAGAGTTACCCATTCACAGTTTTGCCACCGTATAGTCCCCTGGGCGGGGCTCACTTGCTGGAGGTGAGGCCTGTGATTCGGGGGTGTGCTACCAAGTGATACCTCTGGCCCCTGGGGCAGGCGTCGTGATTGAGCTGCCATAG
Organism: Vulpes vulpes; assembly: GCF_048418805.1. Taxonomy (NCBI): domain Eukaryota; kingdom Metazoa; phylum Chordata; class Mammalia; order Carnivora; family Canidae; genus Vulpes; species Vulpes vulpes. Next base: position 95,805,146 of record NC_132787.1, on the reverse strand, counting down.
CTGCTGGAGAGCCTCCTTTGGTGTGTGGTCCTCAGCCTGCAGAGCATCTGTTGGCTGATGAGAATTACTGGGCTATTGAAACTGTTTGCAGCTTATAAAAGTGACCTAAGTTGAGTGCACAGTTCACTTTCCCTGTGGAGTACCCCGAACTTCTTCAGTTTCTTAAGAGTTGGGCGCAAAGAATCGCTGATCAAGCTGAATCATTTCAGGTGTGTACACAATCACCATTACCGGGTAGGGCATCCGTTCTAGGGTGATCAGGAAATCTGCATCGGGGGCAGGACCCACAACGCCCCACAGCAAACAGTTAACATTTTATGTCTCTGTGTTACAATGTCCTTAGTTCACCTGAGCTCGTGTCAATGAAAGGTGGTCATCAAATGAGGAAGGAGGCTCAGATTTGGGGCCACAGCGTGTTGAAATGTAGTATTACGAGGTAATGTTAAAGATGATGTGAGAGCACCTCTCCATCTCAGCATTGCCAAGAGCAAGATGAGGTAACTGAACAAACTGTCCTCACCCTGGCATGACATGACTGCAGGTTTAATTGTAACAAAATGACGTCGAGGGAGTGACAGGAATGTGTGGTCGGCAGGCCCCACAGCTGGGCATTACCCATGAAATGTGGAGTCACACGATAGCCCTCAAAGCCAGACTTAGCTCCTCCTTTTCACTTTGTATCTCTACCTAAAATTTATAGGGTTACTTCTCCTCCCACATCCTTTTGTGCCATCTTCCATTATTAGAGCTGATGCCAGCTGCATGGCCATAATTCCCACATTGCAGGGGAGAAATCACTTGGCTGTTCAGCAGTGACCTTGGTTCTCGTACCTCCTCTGTAAGGTGGCCAGACTAATGTTGCCCTCCATTTATACTGAGCTGGAAACTAAGACTCAGAGAAGTCACGTGACTTATTCAGAACCATCCAGCTGATTGGAGACAGGGCTGGCACCAGAACTCTGCACTTCTGAGTTCTAATCCACTGCCATCTATACTTCCAGCTCGCTGCCATCCAAACCCAAGAACTGTCTGTAAAGGAACAACAAGTTTTCCCCAATGATGCTTGACCTTCACAATTCATTTTAATCTTCATCTTTGAAATGTCTGAAGTAAATGGTGGTTTTATTCCTGAATACCCTCCTTTCTAGCCTCCATTTCTGGGTGCTGCTCTGATGATGTTCTAGTGCTGCGGGTGACCCTTCTGCTCCCAGTCCTCCATATGTCCTTAGAGAAGAGCCTTGAAATAGCCAGGCCTGGGCAGTGAGAGCAAATGGGTTATCCCAGCTGGCTTCTCCTTGGGGAACGTTGGTGAACGCAGCCGTGCAAGCCTTGGCACACCGCAGGGACTTGATAAGCATCAGTTCAACGAAAACTTTAGAATTGAAACAGTGATGCAAGTTGAGGAATGGTCTAGATGGTGAGCTGAAGGCATTTGCCTTTGGGGTCCTCTGTCACTCTGGAAGCTCCCCCAGTGTTCCTGACATCGAAAGGATTTGTGCTTTTCATTTTCCAAACATGTTCTCAGAAGAAGCCAGAGATTCATCGATTCTTACAAATGACTGGTGCTCGTTTTGAGATAGACTTGGGGGTTAAAAGAAGTAAAGCCCAAATAAAGACAGGAAGCTTTGGTGACAGGATTCTTGACATTGGCCAGCACATGTAGCCAAGAGCAGGACCAGGAAAAATAATTTTGGGGTTCCCTTCCTCCTGAATAAAGTTCTTCTGGCATGGCTGGGACCTGGCAGTTAGGAAAGGTTTTCGATGCTGCAGCATTGCACGGGTGAGCTGTGCTTTCTGCCCAGTGCTGGGCATATCACAATCCCTTTCCTTCCTGAGCCAACTGAATTAATTGGGAAAGGGAGAGAGCCCCAGTGACTTGTGCTCTGACAAGCCCTTGGTCTCTTTGAGCTCGGTGACAGGCAGCCAGACTTCAAAGGCCCTCGGTGCCCTCCTCCTTTTACCCTGCCTGTCAAGAGAGGCTGCAGAGGAGCGAGTGCTAGGGCGGGGGAGTCGGTCTCCCTGACATTTGTCCTTCCCTAGCTGCCGACAGCCAACTCCGGACCAGCTCTGTAGCCTGCTGCCACGGCCCTCCAGCCTCTCACACCAGGGAGACAGCTCGGCCTCTAAATTTAGCAGGAGGAGAGGAAGGGGAGGTCAGCATGTGCAGGGTGAGGGCTGAAGGTGGAAGCAGAACGAAAGCGACAGTGGACCAGTGGGGGCAGTGAGAGAGACAAGAGGGACTGAGGGCAGGGGCTTCTCGCCTGAGTCGCTGTTAGGGATCGAGAGAGAGGAGAGTCTTTTAAAGAGTCTGTAAAAATGTAGCATGTGAATTTTCACTATTAGTAGCACGAGGCATCGCTGATGTGAGGACGCTGAGTTCCAGCCCTCTTGCAGGGCAGCACTAACTAGCCCCTTGAAGCGGCGGCACTGACTGCGACACAATGGGACCAGTGACGTTTCCATCTAGTAGAAGGCAAGGCAGTGGAGGGGGTGCTAATTAAGCCCTTGTTGTGAGGCAGGACTGGAATTTTCACATTTCACTACTTATTTGATCTCCCAACAGGTGGACGAGAGAGAGCTTTCAGGATAATTTCCTTTTCTGAGTTATGGATTAAAGCTGTGGCTCAACTTGCAGATTTTAGGTGAATAGTCTAGAATTCTATTAGCTCTGATTGATCATGAACCCTTGCTCTTTGCACTGTTGTCATAAATGAACATGAATGCACCGAAACCTCTCCCCCCAGAATGTTAGTCTCTAGCTCTGACCTCTTCCTTTAAAAAGGTCCCGTTTCTTATTTTCTCTTTAGTGGGTGTGATGTGTTCTTTTGATTCTCTCATGGTTTTCTTTACACTGTTGCTTAACTTAGCAGACCATGTGGGTCTTAAAGGAGGCTTGGGTGAGTTTCAGGAAGCTTTCCTTCAGATCGGGGCTGAAATTCTGAATCAGAGTACCTCTGTGGCTAGCTGGGGCTGCGAGAGCTTGATGCCTTCAGTAACCCGTGCAGCCTACCTAAAATAATTTCGGTGTGCATCCTACCAATCTCAAAGGGAAGCTTTTGGACAAGAGAAGCACTGGGATTGGAAACATGTCCTTAACCAGACAGGATGCTGCATTCAGCAAGGAAGCAACCTTAGCCTGGAAGTACATACGTCTCCTTATTTTAATGGCTAAATGACAAGATTGAGATTATTCTGAAGTATGTTTATCACTGTGCTGTTACTACCTGTTGCTTGGCAACCAAGAGTTTGAGCAGTCATCAGTGAAAGGACCAACACTTCCCCGTCTGTGTCCGTTTCTGGCTGGCATCGGTGTGGGGCTTGGTGCTGGGCAGGAGGTGCTCGGCTGGCTTTTGCCTCACCCCAGAAAGTTGCTTGGCAAACAACAGGCACTTACACTATGCCGTTGCGACCACATAGTCAGATGAAGGAAGGAAGGACTTGTCCTAATAGAATCTTACCTTTTTTTTTTTTTTTTTTTTTTTAAAGCTAACCTTCCAATGAATCCTGGAAGCATTTTTTAAAAGGGAAGGGGTGGAGTAGGCCTCTGAAAGGAGGCATGTGTGTGTGTTTGAAGGAGAAGAGGAAGGGCGAAGATCAGGTCAAGCAGAGTCCTGAAAGAGAAAGGTCTGAGGGCTCTCAGGTTCTATCGGCGGCTGCCATCCCATAGGCTACATATGCTGACGTGCAGGTCACCCTACAGGTCAGGAGCCTGGCCGCCCTCCACCCCAGGATCTTGCTTCCTCTACAGTCTGTGAGGCCACTGCTGTGCCAGGGCTGGCTGGGAGGGTGGGTTGTTTGCTCTCTGACAGACCAGGCTCTGCATCTCCCACCTCACTTGGTAGACGAGAGCCTGACCCTCCAGAGTGTCGGGCATAGGATTCCCTGCTCTGAGCACAAATGCATCCACATGAGCAGTGCGAGCCTATTTGTTGTACAAGAAATGACTGCCGCGTTATGAAACATGGCTCATTTCAGGCTAACGTGCCTTGTTTCCCCTGCAGCTCTTTTTATGTTAAAGCCTGTCTCTCCCAGTGTTATCTGATGGTTTCCTAGGAGATGCCCTCACCGGCCAAGCTCTCTGCTGATGCTGGAGTTGGATATGATCTATAGGCACTAAATATCTGCTTTGTTCACTCCGCACTGTTCTGCCCTTTCTCCCTGGGCTGGTGGCTAGTTTCTTGCAAGGGTCCCTAATGGCTGTGCAGAGAGGGAAAGGCTAAATGTATCTGTCTTCCCACATCTTCCACAGCCATGAGCTGGGCTCAATCTCTGCTCTGATAGATTTACTCACTAGTACTTTTTCATTTCAGGCTAATGTAAAGAATTTGTTAGTTGCTGGTGGGTTTTCCAAACCAAGAAAAAGTTGGTACCCAGACCCATTGCCAGATTTCATACGAGCGAGCACAGAGACCCCTTCCTGAGAAGGCGAGGTGAAGTTATCCTTATTACACCTCAGCCTCTAGCTCTGTAAAATGGAACCTCTGTGGTGACATCTGGAAGCATCAGCAACGGCTGCGGGAAACTTAGAGTAGGAAGCTTTACTTCCTATTTGTTAGTCTTTTCTGACAGAGAGGTCCAAATATAGCTCCAGGCTGGCTTTCCATAATGTGATGAGAAGACAGGGCGTCCCTGAAGTTTGAGGGAGCCTGCTGTCACGGTGGGAGGGGGGCTTGACAACTTGGGCAGTATCCACACTAAGATACAGTTTCTAATCTGTCAAAATTGCTTTTTCTTAGAAGCCCTGATTATATTAACACATTCTCTATCTGATCTGATTGTGCCTTGCTCAGAAATTTTCTTCTCGCAACTGTAAGCAAAGCCAATCAAATTACATTGAGATTAGGAAATAAATATACACTTTAGGGGAAAAAAGCATGCATATATATTATTTTCAGATTTGAACTTAAAGGTAAATCACATATAGCATGGTTTAGCACTAGATTTCTGAAGTGAGAAGTCGTAGAAGATGGCAAACAGGACCTGAAAGGAAATAAGAACTCTTAGAAGAGAATGTGATAAAAATGAGTGTCTGAGAGCAAAATGCAGTTCAACCCGTTTCCTGTAATGACACGAGAACAGATAATAAAAGAAAAGTAGAAGGCCACTATCTGTTTCAGTGAAGCCAATAATTCCGGGACACCAAATAAGTCAGTATTTGCTTCAAAAAGAAAACCTCTTCATCTTTCCTCAGGCCTGGCCCTGTCTAGGGTTCCATGGAGGGACACATATTTGGTTGAGCTCATCAAGAGTCCCCCAAAATAGAATGAGTGCTTGAACAGGTGAAGAAGTCTGTGTCTACACTGCAACTGTTTACAAACAGGATTATATTATCTACACTCTGACACCTTCATTTATATATTAACTATAGATCTTTGTCTCTGGGTGGGCCAGCTGTGTGGTCAAAGTTAGAGACGACAGCATGACATAATAGGTAACAAACTGAACCTAATTCTTGTGCCCAAAACAAGGCTGCATACACAAAGTGCTCCTAGGAGGCTCCACCCAGGCCATCTTCAAACCTCTGGAACCTTCCAGTTATTGGGAAAAGCTTGACTCTTAGGGCCTCTAGAGTACCATCCAAATTAGTGGCATTCAAACTCATTTGATGAGGAACTGTAGTAAAAATAACTTGATGATGCCAACTAGTACACAGGTACCTATATAAAGATCTGTGCAGGGATCCCTGGGTGGCGCAGCGGTTTAGCGCCTGCCTTTGGCCCAGGGCGCGGTCCTGGAGACTCGGGATCGAGTCCCACGTCGGGCTCCCGGTGCATGGAGCCTGCTTCTCCCTCTGCCTGTGTCTCTGCCTCTCTCTCTCTCTCTCTGTGTGTGTGTGTGTGTGACTATCATAAATAAATAAATAAAATTTAAAAAAAAATTTATAAAGATCTGTGCATATAGATAAAAATGAAACATCTCACTATTTTGGGCTGATATTTTTCATTTCATTTCATTGCAGATAACTGATTATGATTCTCTGAATTTCACTACTCTGTCACTAATCTAGAACCAGGTGTAGGGATAGATAAGGTACATCTTGAGACCATTAAGGTTGTCATTCTTTTGGGCCTGGAAGAGGACAGCTTCATGTAGCAACCCTACCACATCTGAATGCCATATGACAAAATACTATAAAAACACAACACACTTAAAAACTTTGATGGATCATCATTTTGTTTCACCATAGTAGACTGAGTCAAATACAGGTTATTTGAAGTGAACTTTAATGTTTCAAGTATTTTATTAGTTTAGTAAAAGAAAATAATCATTTTCTTTACATTATTTTGGCAAGGGAACAGTGGAAAAAGATGTTAGTATTCATTGAGGCCTTATGTGTGCCTAGTACATTACATGTGTTATCTTACTTAATCCTCAGGGTCACCCCGAAAGGAAGGTATTATCCTCATTTTACAGATAAGGAAATGGAGGTGCAGGGGAATTTAAATGATACGTCTAATTCCATGTAACTTGTCGGTGAAGAAGCCAAGATTCATATGTGGGTCTGTTTCATTGGAAGGCAGATGTCCTTTCACCTACACTCAGCTACATTCCATATAAGCTTTCAGGTGAGCTCCAACTTCATTATGTTGGCAAGCAAAGATGACCGACATTTCTCTAAGAGGTCATGCGGTTGCTCCTGGGTTCAGAGATAGTCTAAACATAACTTAAGCAAGGGGATTTTGATTCTATCATAAACATTTCCTGGGCAGGAGACCACGTTCTGGCCCTTACTTAGAACACAGGTGGAATTTGCAGTCAAGCTACTGATGTCAGAACTTCAAACACAAAATCCTATGAATGGTCATGTACACTTGAGATAAAAAATACTCTGCTCTTCCAAAGAGCAGCTTACACTGGCCTGCCAAGAGACTGAGCCATTACTGGGGGTTCTTTGGCTGGAGGATTTAATTGTTGGTCCTGGGACAGGACACCAAATAAGAGACAGGTTAGTGTTGTGAGTAGGAGTGCTGGCTCTGGACATCGCAGCTGTGGGTTCCAACATGGAATGAGCCACTGTGCTAAAACTACTTAATCTTTGTGAGCCTGTTTCCTCATCTGGAAAATGAGATAAATTATATCTATTTATAGAACTATTATATGAGGATTATATAAGTAAAGCTCATAGTAATATTATTAGATATTATCCCTATTATTATTAGTTGTCACACAGAGCACTTAGCTCTGCTGTCCTCAGTACTCAGCACTTGCATTCATGTCTAATTTCAGGTACTGGGTAGAAATGAAGCCTTTGTACCTGCCACCAGAAAGGGCTATCTATTTTTTAGGAACCCACAAGATCACCATTTGTTTATCCAAAGGCACCTGATTCTTCAGTGTTTTATGTTACTAAGAAGGGGTCTACTTTGAAAACAGCAAGGCCTTGAGGAGAAACTAAATTTTGTCCTGAACTCAAATCCTTTCAAAATTTCAACTTGCTACATCTCCTCTCTGCCCCTCTTATCTAGGAGAAGATTGTAGATTTTGACTGATGGGATCCATATTAATAGGAAAGTTCGAAAGCAGAGAGAAAATTCTGGTGGAATGGTAGAAAAAGTGAATGAATTTTTAAAAACTGTCCTGCCAAACACCTTTGAATTGATGAAGGCACAGTTGAGAATGTCTCCCAACATGGAGGCCTGAATGGCCATTTTGCTTTTAAAGCCTCAGAGAAGTTCCTCTTGCAAAATTAGCCAAGTTGAGTAGAAGTGAATCAAAGAAGGAACAAAGGCTTTAACTGAGCACTGAGGGCAAAATAAAGCCCAGGCCCTCAACTTAGAGTTTCCACAGGTTCAGTTTCCCTGGTTGTTTCTGGTGCTGGTTCCACAGATAAAACCAGAAGAGATGGCTGGAGGGTTATATTGACTCAGGCCAGTTGTTGTTCAAGAGGGTCACAACTGGGAAGAAACTCACTAGTATTTGAGACAAGTCAGAAGCTGATGTCTTAGATGAGGAAATACCGAGAAATGTTAGGCCTGAGATAGTATATCACAAATCAGAATGAGGCTCCAAATTAGATTTTGCCCTTGTTTGGGACTGGGTAGCCTATAAAACAGTCTGAAGGTGGGTGGCAACAGATAGTGGGCTTTGAGGCTTCCTTTTTTAAAAAATTTTCTTTTTAAGATTTTATTTATTTATTCATGAGAGGCACAGAGAGAGAGGCAGAGACACAGGCAGAGGGAGAGGCAGGTTCCATGCAGGGAGCCTGATGTGGGACTCGATCCCAGGACTCGAGGATCGCACCCTGGGCTGAAGGCAGGCACTAAACCACTGAGCCACCCAGGGATCCCCTCTTTGAGGCTTCCTGCTAGCTGGAGTTGTCTAAAGAAGATGTACTGTCCCTAAGGGAGCCAACAGGCTGCTCAAAAGATTTGTTATGATTCAAATGCTGCTCAGTTACTGAAAGGACAATGGTGCCCAAGGGCTGGACCACCATTCTGGATCTTTCCTTGAGGCCACTAACACAGTAATGAAGAGGCAGTCTATCACTGGCCAGGATACAGCAGTGGTTCCTGGTTACTGGTCATATCCTAATGCTAGTGGAAAGTCAACAACAAAATGAATCATCTTACGTTTTCATGCTGTGCCTTTTGCTGCAGGCTCTGCTTCTGTCATGGGGCATCTGTAGGCAGCAGTTGGCTACTAATGTTACATGCTGGGCTCAGAGAACCAATTATCCATTTCTCTGTTACAGAATACATAGAGACTCAAAGAAGATGCCTGTTCCCCTGACTGTTCTATCCAGGGTCATGACCTTCAAATATATCCTTTCTGCTCAGTCCTGTCTCCCTTCCTAGCTTACTGTGGTGAAAGGTGTGTGCTCAAGTTCTTTCTAGTGTATTTCCTTATTCCAGTTATCCCTTTCTACCTCAGACTTCAGAGGCCTCTCCTAGCCCCTATTTATTGATTTTCTACTCAATCCTGTTTTCAGAAATCAACAAGAAAGTCTTCCTTATGAACGTAAATGACAGATGTCATTTAAAAATGTGACCTTGGGGCACCTGGGTGGCTCAGTGGTTGAGCATCTGCCTTTGGCTCAGATGGTGATCCTGGGATTTAGTCCCACATAAGGCTTCCTGCTGGGAGCCTGCTTCTCCCTCTGCCTATGTCTCTGATGAATAAAGAAATAAAATCTTTTTTTTTTGTTTTTTTTTAAGAAATAAAATCTTTAAAAGTAAAAATGTGATGTTTTCTCAAGGATATTTGCAATTGAACAGGATGACAGTGTCCCTAACAAACCAATATCTCCTCACTCTTTCCTCTATTTCCTAATTCATGACTTCTTTTTACCCCATTATTTCTAAAAACACACCTCCATCGTCTACAGCCTCCAAAATGGATTTCTACCTCCTTCAGTTATTAATTAATCACCTGCATCAATTATTTGTCCTTGCTCTTCATCTCCTCTTTGGTTTCAACAACCAGTTGATAGTTCCACAACTGTGGCAGTGTTGGAACTGTTTCTTTTGTCCCAGTTCCTAAAATCTACCCATAGGCACTACAATATCCAGGTCTTCACTATCACTAAACAACCTTAAAACCTTGAGCCTGAGTTACAATCTTCCAGCCACAGTCTGTATACCTTTCCCCCTTTCCTCTGCCCTTATTGGCTTTGTTAATAGCTCTACTCTTCAAATCAAATTGACCTGAGTCCTTGGATTGCCATCGCCATTCATGTTAAAGATTCTCAAATCAGTATCTAAGACTCCTGTGTGCCTTATCTTCCTCTGAGTCTGCCATACCATCTTCTTCCTTAATGAGTGTTATCCCTATGGAGCCAACTAAAGAAGGTCCATGGACCAAGCGGACCCACATCTCAAGAAAAGCTTGGATTTGGAGAAGCTGTAGGTTTTTTGAACAATTGGGCAGCATTTTCCCACCTGTCTAAATGTTTTTTCTTTTAATCTATCTAATCCAAGATACCTTGTCACTTGTGAAAACTCTAAGCAGAGATTTACTGTGACTGCCATCTAGAAAGGTTGAGAGATTTAAGTGCCCCCAACTCACAAAGAGGCAGCTCATGTGAAATAAACATTGTGACATATAAGAAGCAGAAAGAGCATTTATTTTGGACCAGATGTGTCACTGCATATCACCGTAATGGACTGCTCTATGGCTATTGTGAAGTCCCAGGTGATGAGCTGTGGCCAGTCTGCAGAGCTGGCCTTGAGTCTGCAGACTTGTTCCTTTGGAGCCTAGTACCTGAATTCCACACCTTATATGTTGTATGTAACACATTCTTTACAGTGTGGCCAGAGGGACAGTGGGATATTAGAGAGGTGTCTTCAGCTCTTTTAGGAACCCCAGTGAACTCACAGGCTGTAGGGCATGATTTTTCCTGTGGGATTCTCATACCATAGTCTTCCAGGAAATTCAAAATGATGCCCCCATTCCAAGATGGTCAGTGTTCATTTAACTTTAATATGTAGCCTACATTTATGAAGCTAAATTTAAAGTACTGTGTTCAGTCATGTCTATACAGAAAGAAAAAGACATGGATACTGAACTCAAGAAATAATTTATCCTAGTGAGCTAGAGAGTAATGTACACACACCTTTAAATAGAGTGGAAAGCATAATATTATACAAAATTCATGAGAACACAGATAAAGGAATAAGGAATTCTAATGAAAGAAAAGGTAAAGATTGAGGAATGCTTCATAGAGGAGCTGGCATTTGAGCTGTGCCTTGAAGAACAGGTATACCTCAATGGGCTGAAATGAGGAAAGAACAAAGAAAGGGGAGTGGAAAAAGGGCTGTGGGTAGGAACACAGGCCTGGACTAGAATGTGGAATATATGTTTGGGAATGGGAGGGGACAGTTTGGGGATGAGGCAGGGCATCAAAGGCAGGATGAATAGACCTCAAGTTTAATGTTCATTCAGTAAATGCCAACAGTTGTGCAAAGCACTAGGTTAGCCTCTGAGACAGGAAGGAGGGTTTTTTTTTTTTTTAAGATTTTGTTTACCCATGAGAGACACAGAGAGAGAAAGAGAGGCAGAGACACAGGCAGAGGGAGAAGCAGGCTCCATGCAGGGAGCTTGACGTGGGACTCGATCCCTGGTCTCCAGGATCAGACCCTGGGCTGAAGTCAGTGCTAAACCGCTGAGCCACCCGGGGTTCCCAGGAAGGAGGGTTAACAAGGGTATCCCTGCAAGGCCAGGAAGTAGAAGCCACACAAATTCAGGAGCTGCTTTTGGAGCTGGGATGGACCCAGAGCTGTCCGTGGCTGTGGATTTTTCATTGCTTGAGTTCTTTTTGATCACCTCCCTTTCTCTTGGCCTTCTGAGGTGCTCATCCTCAGTCTTCTCTTCATTTGTTAAACCCTGATGATCTGAACCATCTGACCCTTCCGTGTCGCCAGTTCTTGTCTGGTTGATGACTCATCAATTTTCCACCACCTAATTCTTCATTATGTGAGTGGTAACCTAACCCTTCTATGCTCTGGCCAGCTCTGAGTGTAGTTTGTCTTCATATAAATACAGACATATTTTGCCTTGGTAATTCTGCGGCTGCATGTTTTCCTCTGCAGGCACTTACTTTGTTGTTATGTAGGCACATAGTTTCGATTCCTGGGATGGCTTTCAGTGTTATGGATGCACTAGGGGAAAACACACACACACACACACACACACACACACACACACACACACACACACAACACAAAAACTGTCACAATCAAAGGAGTTCCAGCTTCAATGAGTAATGAAGTTGCATGAATTCCAACCTGTGGTTCCAAAAGATTTCCATAAGCCTCTTGATTTCCAAATGAGAAAATCATGATAAGCAGTTAATTAGCTCTTTAAGCAAAGGCAAGCCACCACAGACACTGCTGTGCACTCCACATTCTCAGGAGAGGGAGGCCAGCACCACATCCCGAAGAACATGCAGTGCAAGCATGAAAACGGAGTTCATATAAATTCAAGTAATGTCCTTTGACTTTTCATTAAGCCGGGCATGTCCCAGTTACCCCTTGGGGACTTTCTTAATGTTATCATGGCAACATACAATTAAGTCAGATTACATTTTTTTATATGCAGGGAGAGGTGCTAAGATACCATTCTAAATTATTCATCAGTTCACTTTTCACAAAACAACCCTAGATATGACTCTAAGATGTGCAATATTAAAAAATAGCAGATAATTTGATATTGCTATATCATGTAAAGAAGCTTTTCTTCCCTTCCCCGGGGAGAACAAAAGACTTAATCGAACTCCACATGTGTCCCTGTGTTTATCACAGCTTACCGTATTACTCTGATTTATGTGGCAGATTGTGAACTCCTCGAGAATTAACAGAAATTTCTTCCCCAGGGCTGGAATATTCTGGTTTCAGTATTACGAAGCCGGGCACAGCTTTGAAAAGGAGCTAAATCATTTCTCTCTCTCTTTTTCTCCCTCTTCCCTACTTTGAGGGTGTGTTTGTATGTAAGTTTGACCCTCAGTTATCATATCATGGTTTCTAAGGAGTCATAAAGGGCACTGATTAAATAAAGATACCTTTAGAAGGACATCATCCTAGTGAGCATTAAGGGGTCCCTTAGTCTTTGCAATAAGACCTCTGTTTCAAAGGAGAGAGAATGTAGGAGGCTGTTATACAACGAGAGGCCAGCCTCAGTGTGATAGGGCTTAGTGTGGGAAGATACTCTCTTATGGGTCTCTTGTACTCCTCTATGTCATCAGGTATGCCAAGATTGGAAGACCCTGACCACTCTTTATCTGGACCATTTTTTTTTCGAGATTTGTTTGTAACAAGTAACCTTGAGGGATGGGGTAGTTGCTCCTCCAAGAAAGAAAGCAGGTTCTCTTACATATTCCTATAAAGCAATGGGTTCTTCGGGCTCACTATTCCTCTCTTGTAATGCGGTCTACTTCCTGTGAATCCATCTAGGGGAATTGGGACTTAGTGATCTTGCTGACCCTCTGGCTACTTTTTGTTATAACAGTTTTTGTCTCTGACTCAAGGAGGCATCCGTGGAATTGTGACAAGTTAACTTGTTAGCTTACAAGTAGAATAACCTCTCAGACCCTTTTCAGACCTTGACAGTTAATGTGAAATGCTCGTGGTTGCTTTCTCCTTCGCCTGTCTATTCCAAAGATATAGTTCTTCTGGTTGGAATATCCTATTCTATTGCGTACAGTCCTCGTAGATAGGCCAAAATCTGAGTAGAAGCCTTCTTTTTGAAGATATCAAGTACAGTGTATCATTTACCTCTAAGAAATAAGATGCCATGCACACATCCCTATTGTGTCAGACCTTCTCTAGCATGGATCAATCTTGACTCATTAACCCATTGTGGGCAGGGTAGACAGATTCTCATGTGTGACAAATGGTTGCTGCTTGGGTCTTAACCCATAGGAATCTATGACATCATACATCTGGGAGGAGGTGCTCAGGTCTGTTACTTAAATGCCCACTTCTGGGCCCTGTCCCCAAATCCAGATTTGGATAACTCGACAAGCTGTGACTTTGGGAGTTACTTGATGGTGGGTCCCAGGTTGTAATTTGTAGGTCACTGCTGTTGTTTCGTCAGTGCCCGTGGAAACACACAGCATGAGCTCCTGAGCAATTGCAGCTTTCTCACGGTTCGGAGACTTCTTTCCTGTCTAGCAGGAAATAGTCATGTTGTGTTTGTCTTGGAAAAAAAAAAAAAAGGTTTCTTTCCAGGTGGGCATGCTCTTCCTCAGCTGAAATAGTTGTTGCTGTTATTATGCCTGATTCTGAGGGTCTGGCCAAGCCAAGGAGGAGGTGACAACAGAACTACACCTACCCCGACCGTCACCCACTCCAACGGCAGTTCTTCCTATGGTAATTGTCTCCTGTGTTCCAGGGACCTTAGCTCTGTGATCGTCAAAGTTCACAGCAACCATGAAAAGTGTGTGTCACACTGCCCACTTTATACCCAAGGAAATAGAAGCTAACCCAACAAGCTCACAGAGCTCCTGAGTACCAAAGCTAGGATCATAACCTAGAGCTACCTGAGTTCAAAACCTTGCCTTCCTGTGCTGGTACCTCGCTAATCCCACTTTCTTCATAAAGGCTCAGCAGGATGAGATGTGGTCTGTGAAATTCAGACTGTCATTCCCTGGTTCAAACACCTCTGAAGAATCCGTGTCACTCATAGAATAAAGTTTGGTCTTCCTGCCTTTCAGTCAGTTTCTCTTTCCAGCTACAGTTCACCCCTAGACAGCCCTTAAATCTTAGCCAAATGTAGATATTCATAATTCCCTAGAGTGTCATCAGTTTTTCTCTCTGCTTTTAATCAGGCATCCCCACCCCCTGCTTCAAATGGGCCACCTTTTCTCTAACAACCAACTAAATTCCTACCCATCTTTAAAGGTCTTAAATATCAGCTCTGTGAGGCCACTTATGATTCCCAGGACTGAATGTGACATGACAGTTCTATTTCTAAATTTAAGACCTTGATTGCACATTGCCTTAGTGCACCTGTATCCTTAAGACTATATGCTTCTGAAAAGCAAGTTGTCCCAGAGGCCCAGATCATTCTTGTGCTTCAAATTCAAATATCCTGCTGCCTACTAAATATCTCTCCCTGGGAATTCTGCAGGTGCTGCAACCTTGATACAGCCAGAACTGAACTCCTAACTCTCTTATACTTGTGATCCCCCCCCGGCACCTCTCATCTCATGAATGGCTCTCCTGTACTATTTGCTACAGCTAGAAAGATGAATATCATCACTGATTTCTTTCTCCCCATCAGCTGTCATTTCCAAACAATCACTTAATCCTATAGCCCCTGCTGCCTTAATATTATCAAATCTAATAATACTTTATCTCCACTTCCACTGTAATTTCCCAAGTCCGAAGAGCCATCATTTGCCACCCAGATTACCACAGCAGCCTTGTCTTCTCACTGACCTCCGAACTTGCAGGTTTGCTTCATCCAATCGATTCTCACTACTAGAGTCAGTGGTAGCCTTCAAAAATGCAAATCTGACATGTCATTCTCCTGCTCAGGAAATTCTCCTGCTTAGAAATTGCCCTTAGGATAAAATCAAAACAAGTGATTTATAAGGCACTTCTTTTGGTGACTCTCTATACCTCTGCAGCCATCTCTTTCACAATACCTTCCTCTTGTCCTTTATGGTTTGGCTATTTTAAACCCCATTTGGTTCTTCTGGTAAGCAGTGCTCATTCCTACATACTTATTTTTTTTACCTCCAAAGATACACTGCTCCTGCCCCTTCCCCAGTGCATACATTCTTGCCTGGCTACTGCTCTGCTCTATCTCAGTTTAGATACAACTCTTGAGAAGCTTTTGCTGACTTCACAAAGACTGGATTTGGTGCTCTTCATTGTCCTCTGTAACTCTAGTGCCCCCATCACTGGGGCACTAGAGTTTGAATTGTGAAGTGTTTGAATTGCTGCTTTTAATGGCCTGTCTCCCTCACTGTATGAATAGAACATATCCATTAGAACCTGGATATTCATGAAAGTCTTTCTTGCATGGTATTTGGGGCTCCATACAATTATTAACTTCCATGGAGTCTAGTGCATGGAAGGAATGCTGAAAGCTTGCTCTTATTTGAGAATAAAGCAGACATTCCCTATACTAAATGTTTACAATGAGTTCCATAGGTTATTAGAGATAGTCTTGAGTCTTTTAATTGCCAAAGTTTTGTTGTTGTTATTAAATTAGTACTGTCTTGGTGGCAAGCAAGGGTTAATAGCTATTTAAAGAGGACTCAGGGAATGTAGGAAAGAACTTGTCTGGGTTCATGGTGACATTAATTTATGAGGAAGGGTTGGAGGAGCAAGCCAATCAAATACTGGATGCCAAATTACTATATATCACACAATTTACGAGGCAGTCAAAAGTGTTATTAAATTGGAGACCAGGACAACCTTCTTAATTCATCCTTATGACAGTGATTGTAATGACTCTAAGAACCTGGTTTAACCTGAGTTCATTTTATGAAATGTCTTTCATTTTTAAACATTACATTTATTGAATTTTAAAGAAAGCTTGCCTTAAAATGTATACAGTTAATGCATAATAAAAATGCCTCAATAATTAATCCACATTCAATACTTGGGTTGATATCAGCATCTGTGGGAGGCAAGCAGTGGATTCTGATTTTCAAAAATCTGATATGGATGCAATTTTCTATTTTTCTGTAAAACAAAGCAATTAATTTTTAGATTTCAGTATAGTAATCTTACTCTTTTTTTTCTTTTCTGTTATAGGCTTCCATGACCCTAGCATCTCTTACCAAACCCTGATTTTTCTCTTCTGGTAACCCTATAGGAGTCAATCTGCCTGACCAGTAGTAGTGGGCTGCTCTTTAATCATTCTGCTTTGCAGATGAAGCCAGCACCCATAAACTCAAGAAGAGCCCTGGTCAAGGAAAAGGGCTTGTTCTTATCAAATGCTTTGAGTTTCACTGATCCCTGGCCTTGTGGACTCAAGTGAAAACATTAACTACAGCATCACATTTATGATTTCTATTGGCTTATAAGTTGGAGAGTGTTGGATGCAGTAAGCTTACGTGGCTTCCTGTCCTAGCCTCAGCCCCCAGCTCTAAGCACAAAATGGATGCTCAATAACTCTTATGGAATGAGTGAAGAAATACTTTTAGTTTTTCTATTTTTTGATTTCTTGACTTCTATAATTCTTTAGTTTATGCTGTCAATTCAAGATGGATGCCGATAAGCACCAACATATGGTGACCTTTTTCATTGGGGCTGTCCTGTCCAGGACATTGACATATTTGTTGGAGTCCTTGGGGTAGGATGCAGCTCTGCCAAAGCTTGTGTGTGCTCTAGCCTCAGTTCTCAGAGCAGCCTGCTGCCTTGGCTGCAGCCAATCATCATATGGTGGCAGAAACTCTGGGGTGGCTTAGTTTTCTACAAAAATTGGGCACCTGGGGCGGCCCGGGTGGCTCAGCGGTTTAGTGCCACCTTCAGCCCAGGGCCTGATCCTGGAGACCCGGGATCGAGTCCCATGTCAGGCTCTCTGCGTGGAGCCTACTTCTCCCTTGGCCTGTGTCTCTGCCTCTCTCTGTGTGTCCCTCATGAATAAATAAATAAAATATTTTTAAAAAATTGGGCACCTTGGAGAACAAGACATCATATGATTATTTCTCCTAAAAGAACATGTTTCTAATGGCCCTTCAGTTGGGATATGGGTCCTGAGAGAGCCTGATACCAACTGGCTTAGGTTAGAGATATATGATCTGAACACAGAGGGCCCAGCATGCATCCAGTGCATAAGAAGCACCTATTAATTGTCAGTACCCTTTCCTATCATTATTTCACCCTTTTTCTGGATCCATGCCATCTTGTTCCCTGGGCGATGCCATCTGACTTTTGGTTGATGGAATGGGGGAAGCAGAGAACTAAGAAAGAGTCCAAAATTTTGATATTTGAGCTAATCCTTAAAGAGTGTATAGGAGTTATTTATACAAGATTAGAACGATGTTCTAGGTAAAAAGCAACAACTTAATCAAGAGAAGGAGATGAGAAATAACAAGGGGTCATTGCAAATTCCATCAGTATGAAGAATGAGTGGCTGGAATTGATGGTAGAGAGTTCTGACTAAATTATTGAGGACCTGCTAGATTGTTCTAAAGATCATAGACTTTGTTCTGAATCAATGAAGGGCTAATGGAGAATTTAAGTGGTGGCAGCCAATATGGCCAGATCTTCTTTTTGGAAAGATACTTCACTCTGGCTGCCATATGGAGGGTGAATTCAAAAGCCCAAGTTTGAGAAATTAGTCTGAGAATCTGATGCAGAAAGGTTGTTAAGAGACAGTGAGGCCTGAGGTATAGCAGAGGGATGGAGTGGAAGAAGAGCTGCTGCTTCTGCTCTGTCACAGCCTCTTCTGCTCTGTAATTCTTCATTTCTACTGAAGTGTGATTCCATTCTATAATCTATCTCTGTGTCTCTGTTTCTTTCTCTCTTTAAACAGAAAGTAAAGCTTTGTGATAAAAAGTAAACCTTAAATAAAAAAGTAAATCTCAAAGGTAGAATTTCGGGAATTAGTAATGAGTAGAGCAGCAGTTTCAGGAGCTAACAGACCTTTGTGGTCTCTAATATCTTACCACATTGTTGATTGCCCTGATTATTTGTTCATAAGAACTTTTCATGGCTCTGATCCAAGGTGACATTCAGGTGTCCTGTCTCTGTGCCTTTACCCTGAGCTACACCTCCAGCTAGACTTATATAACACATATAGAGCCACCAGGAAGCTTCTAGAATTTAGTCTAATATGCTCCTTTTGAGCAATGGATGCCCACTGTTCTCTGCTTTCATAGGATGGATGGGGAAATTTATAAAATTTGTTTGCCTGTAGTCCTGTGTTTAGAGCATTACTTTGAGTCTTCCTAAAATCTGAGAATCCGTGACCAGTGATTTCTTCATACGCCCTAATGTGAAAATCTCTCCAAAAATATCCTTGCTAAGATCCAGCATATGCTTGAATATGTCCATCAACAGGGAACTTGTTATCTTTCCTGGAAAACTTTCTACATTAGGATAATCTATCTCTACTTAAGTTGTTAAAAAATATGTCTCTTGTACTTTCCATGCATTGGATTTTATTCTATTTTCTAAATCTATAGAATATGACAGAACTGAAGATATTCACTGTCAACTTTCATGTCTTGTAGAATCTTTTTAAAAAATTACAGTGTAGTTAACATATAGCACTGAGTTAGTTTCAAGTGTATAATATAGTGATTGACCAGTTCCATACATTACTCAGTGCTTATCAAGACAAGTGTACCCCTAATCCCCTTTACCTATTTCACCCCCCTCAAACCTCCCCTCTGGTAACCATTTGTTTATAGCTTATAGGGTCTTTTAGGGTTCCATACAAATTTTAGGATTGTTCTAATTTTGGGAAAACTGCTATCGATATTTTGATAGGGATTATATTAAATCTACAGATTGTTTTGAGTGGTATAGACATTTTACCAATATCCTTCCAATCCCTGAGCATGGAATGTCTTTCCATTTTTTTGTACCATCTTCAATTTCTCTCATCAGTGTTTTATAGTTTTCACAGTACAGGTCTTTCATTTCTTTGGTTAAGTTTTTTCCTGGGTATTTTATTATTTTTAAAGTTTTTTTAAAATTTTTATTTATTTATGATAGTCACACAGAGAGAGAGAGAGAGGCAGAGACATAGGCAGAGGGAGAAGCAGGCTCCATGCACCGGGAGCCCCACGTGGGATTCGATCCCTGGTCTCCAGGATCGCGCCCTGGGCCAAAGGCAGGCGCTAAACCGCTGCGCCACCCAGGGATCCCTATTTTATTATTTTTGATGCAATTATGAGTGGGATTATTTTCTAATTTCTTTTTCTGCTGCTGGTGTATAGAAATGCAGAGGATTTCTATACATTGATTTTGTATCATGTGGATTTACTGAATTCATTTATTGGTTCCAATAGATTTTTGGGGGAGTCTTTTGAGTTTTCTAAATATAGTGTCATGTCATTTGTAAATAGTGGAAGTTTTACTTTTTTTCCTTACCAATTTGGATGCTGTTTACTCCTTTTGTTGTCTGATTGCTGTGACTAGGACTACCAGTACTATGTGGAATAAAAGTGGTGATAGTGAACATCCATTTCTTGTTCCTGACCTTAGGGGAAAAGCTCTCAGTTTTTTGCCATTGACTATGATTTTAGCTATCGTTTTTTCATAAAAGGCCTTTATTATGTTGAGGTATATTACTCTTACATCTACTTTGTTGAGGGTTTTTATCATGAATGGATAATATACTTTGTCAAATGCTTTTTCTGCATCTATCAAAGTGATCATATGGTTTTTATCCTTTTTCTTATTGACATGATGTATCGTATTAATTTATTTGCAAATATTGGACCACCCTTGCATCCCAGGAATAAATCCCACTTGACTGTAGGGAATGATTTTTTAAAATGTATTGTTGGGTTTAGTTTGCTAACATTTTTGTGGAGGATTTTTGCATCTATGTTCATCAGAGATACTGGCCTGTGGTTCTCTCTCTCTCTCTTTTTTATTTTTTTATTTTTTGGGTGTCTTTATCTTCTTTTGGTATCAGGGAAATGCTGGCCTTGGCCTCATGGAATGAATTCAGAAGCTCTCCTCTTCTATTTTTTGGAATAGTTGAGAAAAATACATATTAATTCTTCTTTAAGTGTTGTAGAATTCACCTATGAAGTTGTCTGGTCCTGGGATTTTGTTTTCTGGGAGTTTTTTGATTACTGATTCAATTTCATTGCTAGTAGTCTATCTGTTCAAATTTTCTATTTCATCCTGCTTCAGTTTTGGGAGGTTCTTTGTTTCTAAGAATTTATCCGTTTCTTCTAGGTTTTCCAATTTATTGGAATAAATTTTTTCCTAATATTGTTTTACAATTATGTTTATTTCTGTCATCCTTTACATCCTATTATTTTTTGTTCTCTTGACTGATTTTTACAGATATACTTATTTTTATTGCTTTTGTGTTATCTACTTTTCTTACTCTTTCTTATAGTCTTTCCTTTCCACTCAAAGAGTCACCTTTAACATTTCCAGTGGGGCTGGTTTAGTGATTATGAACTCCTTTAGCTTTTGTCTGTTTAAGAAACTCTATCTCTCCTATTCTGAGTGATAACCTTGCTGGATAGAGTATTCTTGGCTGAAGATTTTTTTTTCCCTTTTAGCACTTTGAATATACCATGCCACTCTCTTCTGGCCTGCAGTTTCTGCTGCAAAATCAACTTTATGAGGTTTCCCTTGTTTATAACTCCCTTCTTTTCTCTTTCTGCTTTTAAAGTTCTCTCTTTATCACTACTTTTTGACATTTTAATTACTATGTGGCTTGGTGTGGACCTCCCTGGGTGATTTTGCTGGAGTATCTCTATGCCTCCTGCATCTAGATATCTGTTTTCCTTCCTCAGATTTGGGAGGTTTTCAGCTATTATATATTCAAATAAATTTTCTGCCCCCCTTTTTTTATTTCTTCCCTTGGATGCCTAGAATGTGAATGTTATTATGCTTGATGGAGTTGCTGTATTCCCTATGTCTTTTTTCATTTTGCATATTTTTTTTCTCTCACCTGCCCAGCTTCATTACTTTTCATTACTCTGTCTTTCAGGTCATAATTCACTCCTTTGCTTCTTCTAGCCTGTTATTTATTCCATCATCTAGTGTACTTTTTATTTAATTTACTGAGTTCTTCATCTCTGATCAGTTCCTTCTTATCTTCTTGTTAGGGCTTTCCTCTTCTCTTCTCTCAAGTATAGTGTATGTTTTTATGATCATTACTTTAAATTATCTATTAAGCATATTACTTACATCCATTTCACTTATGTCTCTTGCTTTGATTTTGTCCTATTCTTCCATTTGGAACATATTTGTCTGTTTTTCATTTGTCTAACTCACTGTATTTGTTTCTTTGTGTTTGGAAAGTCAGATATGTCTCCTGCTCTTGAAAGTAAGGGCCTAATGAAGAAGAAGCATGTAATACCCTGCAGGCAGTGTCCCCTGCTCACTGGAACCTGGCACTTTAGAGAATGTCTCCTGTGTGTATTGTGTACCTTGCTGTTGCTGTGTCCTGGCCACTTTTTCATTTGGTCTAGTTGTCTGCAGAGGCTCTCTTTGCCTGTTGTGGGCAGTGTTTGGTCCCTGGTAGGGGTGAGGCATGCAGTTTCAACAGCGTGCCTCTCAGTCCTTGCAAAATGAGACCGACCACTAGGTGAGACTGGGCAAACTAGACAGATCCATAAAGTTCACAAAAGTAGGTGAGGTGTGCAATTTTAACAAGGTGGTGCCTCAGGGTCCCACAGGGCCCACTGCTACTGGTGCTGCCAGGAAACCAGGCCCTGTAGAATGACCAGGTCACATTGGTGACAACGTTTATATGGGTCCTCTGGGGACTTGCAGCACAGGGCCTGAGGTAGGCCAGGCTGGAAGGGACAGGGCCTGGTGTAAGCAGGTTAGGCAGTGAGTATCAATGTGCTGGTTCCCACAGTTGGTTGTCTGTTATGCTGGGAGGCAGAGGAGGGAGGTGGCACCTTGGTTCCTGATGATCCAATCCCCTCTGGGATATGCTCCAAAATGAGTAAACTACACTCCCTCCCATATAGCCCAGGCATTTTTCAAATTGCTGCTTCTTCTTTTTTTTTTTTTTTTAATGTCTGTCAACTCCAAGACTTTCTATTTTTATTTATTTATTTATTTATTTATTTATTTATTTATTTATTGGAGTTCAATTTGCCAACATATAGCATAAACACCCAGTGCTCATCCTGCCAAGTGCCCCCCTCAGTGCCTGTCACCCAGTCACCCCCACACCCCACCCACCTCTCTTTCCACCACCCGTTGTTCGTTTCCCAGAGTTAGGAGTCTTTCATATTCTGTCTCCCTTTCTGATATTTCCCTCTCATTTTTTCTCCTTTCCCCTTTATTCCCTTTCACTATTTTTTATATTCCCCAAATGAATGAGACCATATAATGTTTGTCCTTCTTCGATTGACTTATTTCACTCAGCATAATACCCTCCAGCTCCATCCACGTTGAAGCAAATGGTGATATTTGTCGTTTCTTATGGCTGAGTAATATTCCATTGTATACATAGACCACATCTTCTTTATCCATTCATCTTTCGATGGACACCGAGGCTCCTTCCACAGTTTGGCTATTGTGGACATTGCTGCTAGAAACATTGGGGTGCAGGTGTCCCGGCGTTTCACTGCATCTGTATCTTTGGGGTAAATCCCCAGTAGTGCAAATTACTGCTTCTCTGTTGTATCTCCAAGGGATGTTTGTCCTGTTGTCTCTTTAACGGTGGAGACTTGACTTCCTGTTGCCCTCTAGGCTCTCCAAGAACGTAGCCTGCTGAGTTTTGAAATTCCAGTCTCTCAGTCCCTTTGGTTTTAAGAATTCACAAAATTTTGGCCCCTCTGGACAAATGTTATGAGGAGTCATCTTGCCCATGTGGACTCCCTGGTGTGATAGTCTGTTTCTCCCCCTTCTCTGTACCCACTATCCTTCCTGCCCCCAAGCCATAGTCCATTTTGCTTCCTGCCACATTTCTGCCCTTTCTACCCTCTTACATGTGGCCTCTTCTCTTCATTTAGTAGTGGAGTCTGTTCCGCCAGTCTTAGGTCATTTTCTGGGTTACTTATGCTGTGAGTGTTATCTAGTTGTATCTATGGGATGAGGTGAGCTTAGGGTCCTCTTACTCTGTCATCTTCCCAGCTTCCTCCAGAGGCTCTTCTTGTGAGCATCTTCCATACCTGTGGTTATTTCCCAAACTACATAGTTTCTAATCTTTCTACCACTTTCACCTTCCTTTGACAGTACTTCTTTTTAGTGTAGGCCAAATCTAGGGCAATCTAACAGTGATCTGAGAGCAAAGCTCTGAAGAAAAGCAGCCCAGGATAGGAATAGGGGTGAAAGCAGGCAGAGAGGAGACCTTAACATTCAGGACTGTTTCTTCTACTGCAGCCAGGCTTCTGCAGTATAGCAATGAGGGGAGTGGATGGAGAGCAGGACCGTAGTCTGGTATAGGCTGCCATCATGGCTTTGTAACTCATCTGTTAAGAGGCACCCAAATATAGAATGTGAAAGAAAACTTGTGATGGGTGTGACTTGGGTTATGAAATTCTCCCTAAGCCAATCACTGTGACTCAAGGGATGGAGGTATCACATTGGAGGATACCTGTGTTGTACAATTTCTTGTAAATGGGGAGATAAAGGGGTGGGAAGCATTTTTGTTGGGAGCCCTGTTAGAGTTGTCTGGAATGGAGGAGAGGCAGTCTTCCAAAGGAAGAGGAGTTTTGCTCCCAGAAAAGAGGGAAAAAGGATTCCGGGTAGTTAAAATCAATGTCCCTACAGATCTTGTTTGAGGGAGAAACAGAGGTAGAGAGAGTGACTGAAAAGAGTACCAGGTAAACTTCTTCTTAAACTTCACAATTTAGCCAAAGTCACTGGAAGAGCCTAATTTCTAAATGCCAGAGGTCTGTCCTTTTCAAAACTTTTACTCTTCTGTGTGAAGAATGGTATCCACATAGCACTTGGGTGA
Organism: Vulpes vulpes; assembly: GCF_048418805.1. Classification (NCBI taxonomy): domain Eukaryota; kingdom Metazoa; phylum Chordata; class Mammalia; order Carnivora; family Canidae; genus Vulpes; species Vulpes vulpes. The sequence goes on along the minus strand of NC_132787.1, from coordinate 95,781,131 downwards.
ATTTCCTGAACAGCTTGCGTGAAAGGCCCTTGGGGGCCCAAGGTTCTGTCCAGGATGGATAATGAGACATTCTGTTTCTGTCAACCATTGCTCAGATGATGCCTCTTCTCCCTCCTGGGTTATGGAATTGCAGAGTAGGGATTATGTCAACAGCCTACTGAGAGGATACTCAGCACTATCTTCCAGACAGAAGTTGTCAGGAGAGCTCAAAGTTTTGGTCCTGGCTCTGGGACCCTGAATTTTTATCCACCCTGAAATATTCTCCTTGATCTCAGTTCACCTTAACATACCTAGAGTTTGACCTTATAATGATATGGACATTTAAGGAAAATCTTAATAAGCAATTCTGCCTAGATAACCCCTTAATGTGATATTTTGAAAAGTTGTTTCAGCCTCTTTAAGCTTTACGCCTGCCTGTACTTTATCGTAATGATTTTCTCAATACCTCATCTCCCCAGAGCATTCGTGCATTGTAAGTACCTTCTGTTTGCTGCTTAAGCTATTTATTAATCACATTCTTTCCTATTCAGCCCTAACCAGGAGAAATGACAATTTCAAGCATTTCTCAGTTACCTACTATAAATTGGCCCAATTGCTATATGATCTTACAGACTATTCCTTGGGGTGTTTCACCCACTGTAGCACTGTAATTGGTTTGTTAAAAAGGAAAAAAGAAAAAAAAATCTTGGGTCTTAATGCTGTACTATGGGGTTTTGTTGGAACTTAAGTTTTCTCTTAAATGGTTAAAGGAGTTTTAGGTGTATCATTATTGCAGCAATCACATTTAATGAACACATAAATGTGCACCACAATTTTAGTGAAAATATCCCATTTTCAGCATTTATAAACCTGGAAATTGAGGCTCTTTCTTTGTCTTCCCACACAGGGTAGGCTGTGGGATTGAAAGTTTAAATCAGTTGCAGTAACCATTCACTAAAGATTGGAAAATATCCCCCCTCAATCAGAGTATTTGAGCATCATTTATTTTGTCTTTCTAGAAATTTCTCAGAGATGGCTAGATGTTTGCTCAATATCTTTGCCTCTTGTATAAAAGGAAGAGCCATTTTTATGCTTTATCACTTGGAGCACGGAGGGAACATAGTATCATTATGAGATGCCCAAGGCTGAGCACTGGGGTCATGTGACTGGAGAGCAGGGGATGAGGATGGGCTGTAAGCTTCATCAGGCAGGTGATTCCCTAGATTGTGTCCTGGGGTAGTTCTGACCACTGAGGACTCCAGGAACTAGGCCACTGTGCCCTGTGGCTTTGGGACCTGGATTTTATATCACTGGGCTATTTTTGGAAAAGCAAATTAAAATTGGAGATGTTACTATGTGAGAGAGTTAAGGAAGCCTTCCACTTCTCTAATTAACAGTTCTAACTTCCTTCAAGATTCAGCTCAGGTTTCATGCTCTCTAGAAAGTCACTTCTGAATTCTAGGCTGAATTAGCCACTCTGATCTAAGCTTTTAGTACCCTTGTTAGCACCTATGATATTGCATTGAAATGATCTGCTTATGTCCTGTTTCTTTAACAAGGCAGAGACTCTATCTTATTACCTTGCACATTCCTGGCACACAGCACAAGCTCTGGTATAGTAGGTACTTACTACATGACTGTGGAATCAGGCATGGGCTCAGGACTTGGTATTCAAGGGAGATTTCTTGGCAGAGAACCACAGAGGTTTTCATGGTCATAGACTACATGGATTAGAGTGTGAGGGATTATTTTCAAGTGGTATTTTGCCTCTGGGTCTTTGAAATGGAAAGCAAAAGGGAAGAAAAAGATAGTGTCTTGGGAAATGCGCCTAGTTGCATTAGGGTTAGGTGGGTAGCCAGAGTACCAATAGGGGTATATATTAGGTTTATGGCAGCAGAGAGATTTCCTGGGTGGAGTGAGAAGAAGGCATACTGGTGGCAGAGAGCCTGGACAAAGCCTTCCTCCTCAGCAATCAAAGAGCTTCTACTCTTTGGGTATGTTTGGGGACACTGATGGCCTCTTGGTAATCTGTGGGAGCTTTGCTGTCTCTGCAGGAGCTCTGCTATCTCCTCAAGTTAGTTGGGACATACTTGTATTCTTTTTTTTAAAGATTGTATTTATTCATGAGGGACACACAGAGAGAGGCAGAGACATAGGCAGAGGGAGATCCCAGGACTCTGGGATCACACTCTGAGCCAAAGGCAGATGCTCAACCACCGAGCCACCTAGTGGCTTAATATTGGAATAGGTCCCTTTGAGAGACAACCCCATAGTTATTGCCTCCTTTGTTATATTATGTGGCTTCCTAGGCATTGTTATAAAATGTGGAGGGGTGGGTAACTAGCTGACCTTCTAAGGCCTCTTCTAAGCCAGGGTTAGAATGCCAAATCTCTTCCTTAAAGTTACCACTGTAATTGGCCTCATCTATTAAATGTACTGTATCATCCTTCACTGCCATGCATTTCATTATGCATTGTGGAAGGGTTTAAATAACAACCTTTACTTCTAAAAGCCTGCTCCAAGTCTTCCAGCATTACTAATAGAAATCCCAAAGAGTACAGCCTATATTAAAATAGAAAATAAAAAATGCATAAACTGCACCAAGCCAATGTGATGGAAATCTTGCCAAAAATATAAAAAAGCATATGCATAATATTTTATTAAACCTAAGAAACACACATAAATTCCTCTGTGGGATCCAAGTATATTAGTAATAGACATACCATAAAACTCAGTTACTCAACAGTCATAAAAAACAGCACAGACCAAGTAAATGCTGCCATTTTAAAGGAAACATTTCAAAATGAGAGAGAAAAGACATTTAATGTATGACTGCAACTGGGAAAATGACAGTGATGTAGTCAGTGGCTACAAGTCATTTCTGGATAGCTCCAGATATAGGGGCAGCAGGGAGGTGCTGTATTACTCTAGGTTTTATGGAGAAACAGAACCCAATTTATATGTGTATATATATATATATATATATATATATATATACGCACATACACACATATGTTTATACATACATATATACTTTTTAATATATATACACTTTAAATATATATATACATACACACATTTTATATATATATATATATACACACATTTTATATGCACACACACAATAAGGAACATATAGAGATTATAAGGAATTGATTCATGTGATTATAGAGGCTAAGAAGTCCCAAGATCTGTACTCATCAAGTAGAAATCCAATAGAGCCAATGATGAAAGTTCCAGTTTAAGTATAGACTTGAAAGCAGGAGAAGACTGATGTTCTAGCTTCAAAAGAGAGATTTCTTTCTTGCCAGCTTTTCTGTTCTATTTGGAGCCTCAACAGATTGAATGGGGCCCACCACACTGGGGAGGGCAATCTGCTTTATTCTATCTACTGATTCAAATATTAATCTCATCCAGAAACACCCTCATAGACACACTTACAAGCAATCTTTAACCAAATATCTGGACTTTCTGTGACCCAGTTAAGTTGACTTATATAAATAATTATCACCAATGCTGTGTCCTGGAGGAAAGACATACCTGATTTTACAGAGGTGGATATGTGATTTCTATATAATACCACCACACTTAAAAATCAGAATAACAACTTTTGAGGCTGAATATAAGGTATGCACATGGCATTTATTGCTTAATTTATCAGTGTGTATTTTTTTGCCCAATATTTTACACCTAAGTAATTTTTCTTCTAAATGCATGGATATAATTTCTATTAAAATACATTAGAAGAGACAAATAAGCTGATAACAGAAGAAGGAACTTTATCCCTACTATAGAATATTGCTTTTCCCAAGAGAATGGCTCACAGTGAATGGAACCAGGATCTCTCACAAATCCTCTGTATTCCTAACCAACCCATAGAGTGACTATGAGCCTGCCATGCTACTGTGATTCTTACATACAAATTTGGAAGGTGAGAAGCCTATTTGAATAGATTCTGCAGGGAATCATGACTTTTTCTTTCATCCTTCTCATCTGCCAAGCCAGAGGTGTTATGTATGGCCTTAGCCTGGGGAATAACTTTGCAGGTTGGAGAATTGAACTTAAAAAGCTGGAACCATGTGAAGAAAGTGGCTCTTTTTTTGTTGTCTTCCACTATGAAAGCGTATCAGGAGATAAATCTAGATGAATTAGGTGGCAAAATAGCATTTGTATAATAAGACTATCCCAGGATGGAGTAAAGGAAGCCAGAACAGCAATTGTATTTTCATGAAGCAGGCAGTGTTTCTTAAAGTTGAGTGACCATTGCTCTGGAGATATGTGAAGATACAGAACAAACATAGCATCCTCTTGAAACACAAATTTTGTCTAATAATTTTGGGGAAAAATAATTTTATATTAATCCAATAGATGCTTCACTGGGTAGAATACAGAATTCACAATTTAAAAAAATGTGACATGTAAGTTCAAGGAAGTTTCATTTTTGTGAGTAGCTACTAAGAATTATGCCTCTTTCCCTTGGGAAAGAGAAAATATATAAAGATATTTAGTTAGAAAAGTTTGGGGAGCTCTGGCGAAGGAAGTTGGTTTTTACACTCAAACATTTTGTTGTTTTGCTGTCTAGCACTCAGCAATACTATCCTCTCTTTACCTGTACTTCTTTTTCTATAAAGCTGAAATAAAGTTTTATTTGTCTAGGCTGAACAAAATGATCTCTTGAACATCTCTTGAGTCTTTAACTTTTTCTGGGCTTGAGAAGGAAGAGCTTTGATAACATTTGGGATCTGGTCCATTTTTCACCCCATTCAACTGAGTTTTTCAGTTGCCCTGCACCTCTAGGTCATAGCCTCAAGTCATCTTTGGAATGCCCCCAAACTAGCAGGATCTCACTGCTGGTGCAAAGCACTCCTCTATCTCAAATCTTTCTTGTTGGAAAAGAGTGATGGCAACCACCCAGCAGGTGACAAGCTCCAATCAGCCTGGTGAGGGTAGCTGTGGATGTACACGCCTTATTAAACACAACCCACGACAGATTGACGTGCTGTGAACACTTGCTAAATGGTTTGGCAAACACATAGATCCTTTTGCCAAGTGAAGTCTAGAAACTACAAATCTGAAATCCATTATACAACAGCTTTATACTGAGGGCCTAGCTTATTTGGAGATTCTGAAAAGTATCTAACTACTGACAGGTTTTCATTTCTTTGCACAGAAAATGGATCCTTTATAAGATTCCAGGGCAACTTTGTCTTGGGGAAATCCAATCTAAGTGGAAATTCAGTAAAATGTAAGGAAGACGTATTAGGATTGTTTGGGATAGGGATGCCTGGGTGGCCCAGTGGTTGAGTGTCTGCCTTTGGCTCAGGGCATGATCCTGGAGTTCCCAGATCAAGTCTCACATTGGGCTCCCTGCAAGGAGCCTGTTTCTCCTCCCTCTGCCTATGTCTCTGCCTCTCTCCCTGTGTCTCTTGTGAATAAATAAATAAAATATTTTTTAAAAAAGGGTTGTTTCAGATAATCTCTTTGTAAATGCAGCTGGCAGTTTCCCCCTGAGTTGTAGAACTGTAGGAGACTCTAAGGGGTCAGCTCTGTAGGCTCTTGTTTCTAGGGAAGGGTAAAAATGGGATACTGGGGCAGCCCAGGTGGCTCAGCAGTTTCGCGCCGCCTTCAGCCCAGGGCATGATCCTGGAGACTTGGGGTCAAGTTTCATGTCAGTCTCCTTGCATGGAGCCTGCTTCTCCCTCTGCCTGTGTCTCTCATGAATAAATAAAATCTTAAAAAAAAAAAGGGAAACTGACTTGTCATCTGTAGGCTGTTCTTGGTGAGGTCTTTTAGTCACTCTGAAGTGGTGACTTGAAGGTCCCAGCCTTCCCCATAAGCTCAACAGCGACTGACCTGCTTTATTCTGGGGCAAGTCATTTTATAGAACTGTACCCGATCCCATTGTCATCAGTGACTCTAGGAGACCATTTTTGCTGTGATGGAAAGCCTCTGCATTTATTCACTTGTTGATCAAATCAATATTTTTGAGCACATACCCATGCATCTGCGAACTTAATTCTCTTTTATTCCTAAAAGTAAATTTAACATACCAATTGGCATTTGTTGGTTTTAGAACTAGGGAGAGTTCAATTTTCTGAGACCTTACTGTATTTCACCCTATGATACCCTATGACATACACTACTGTGACATCATACTTCCTCTGTAATAGTATGTGTCATACCGTATTGTAGTTTGTTTAATTACCTGCCACCCCTAGTAGGCTGGAAACTGTGAGGGCAGTGATGGTATCTCCATTCTTCATTGCTATGTCCGCAAAGTGTACAAACACTTCTGGATATCTAGTAAGCACCCAACAAAAACTTACTAATTAAAAAAATACTTCATTGACTTTTACTTTTTGATTAATTCCAGCAAAGTAAAGTAGAATTCTCCTGTGATACTCATCTCATTTTCCTTACCTCCCCAATATTTGGTTAGACTCAGTGTAAGTCAGAGGATCAAGTTATATCCACTGAGAATGTATATTTGGCAACTACCCAGTATGAGAAGTGATTTTAGGAAACTAATTTTACTTCAAATGACAGTGAGACAGAAAACAAATATAACTTAGAAATGTGTTGTTTTGAGGTTCAGTAAATAACAGTCCAAAGGCTTTAATATTTTAGGGAAATAACACCATATCCGAGAAAGGTAGTCATTAATCAAATTTTGGAATAAAAGCCAAGTATTTTTTGCTCTTTTTCATTTTCATACTTTTCATTCAGATGGTAGTAGATTTGGTATGATGAGAAGAAATAAACATACAAAACAACAATTTTGTCCTAATAAATTCTTACCCCAACTTGTAGTTTATTTCAGAATGAAATCGTATCATCATCTTCCTGTGATATATGGAAATGTATGGTCAAAACAGCAAACTTTGTCTTTAGCAAATTCTTGTGACCTCATGAAAACATGAACAATACAGTTTAGGCTGTTTTGTCTATAAATACTGACTAGTTTGAAGCAAAATATATGGCACATACATTTTAATGGGTGTTTGCTTTAATAATGATTGCTTGACATACATAGCTGAATTTAGGGAAATACTGAAAATTGTGGAACTTGAGAAAAAAAAACTTTGAACCATATCCTACTTGTCTAATGATTATTAAAACTCTCCCTCTCTTTCTTTATGCACAAGGCACAAGGCACAAGGGATGCAAAGTTGAACAAATGGTTCCTGCCTTTAAAGACCATTGTCTCAGTGAGAGAGATACTAATGAAGCCAGAATTAGAGTGCCCTGTGCCCTGAGAGAGTTTTAGGCAGAATGTTGGGGGAGTATAGAGGAGAGAACTGGACTCTTTTAAGAGCTGACATCTGAGCTAAATCTTCAAAGCTGAATTGGAAGTCTCCAGATAGGGTGGGGCAGGATTTTTTAAGCAGACAGCAAAAAAACTTGCAGACATGAAGATACTAAAGAATTTGGTGTACTGAGGAATGTCCAAGAGTGTGTGATAGCTGGAAAGAAGGAGTGATGTGAAAATAAGAACAATGCAGTTTATAAGAGAGATGGAGGATGGGGTGACAGAGGTGGTTTGCCATGATTTGTGAAGAGGTCTATGTCCAGGTCAGGAATGAAGTGGGCAGATGATAAGAGAAAAAGGAGTATTGGGTGAACATCATATAGAGATAGCAATGCTAAGGAACTGCAGCAATTCTAATTCAGAGAGAAAGACCCTTTATAATGCTGAAGTAGATTTTGTGAAGGACAAGAACTAGTGATCCTAATTAGGGGCCAGGAAAGGCTTTTTAGAGGGGTTGATATCTGAAGGATAAGTATGAGGAGCCACGGGAAGCCAGGAGGGAGGAAACTATTCCAGGAAGAGGGACCATCCTATAGAAAGAGATGAGTTAGGGAGAAGGGAGGGAAAGGAATGAAGGGGAGATAAAAGGAGAGAAGCAGAGTTACATTCTCAGAACTGAAAGTAGTTGAATGTGGCAGTAGGATGGAAGCAAAAGTTAGTGAAGGTAGTGAAGGGGAGTTAGAGGAGATGGCCTTTGGGATGCAAACAGTGGCTAGAACAAGTAGGTCCTTGTAAGCAATCTCAGGATGGGGTAGCCTCTATAATATTAAAAGCAGGAAGATGATATGATCAGGTTTGCAGTTAAGAAAGATCATTCTAGAGAGCGATTGAAGAATCTATGGTTGAGCCAGAAGATTAACACATTAGTTGTTTCAATAGTCTAGAAAAAGGTGATGGTAACTAAAACTGGGATACTTATTGACAAGAGAGTTGATATTTTTAAGAAAGGGACTAATGAAGACCATGGGGTTTAAACAATAGGCATGTGCCCATGGAGAGCAAAGGATACTTGTGAAAGGACTAAAAGCTTCATTGGATCGAAGATTTGGTGTGGCAGTTGGGCGGAATTACTGTAGGAGAATGTAGTGATTGGAAGGTGATGGCTAATTTATTTTTATTTGAGAAGGTGAGTGGTTCTGAGCAATAAAAAAAACTGCCCCTGATGTGGAGATGAGCAAGAGAAATGGAGGAGAAGGTGCCAGATGAGGAGGCCATGGATTGAGTGAGTACCTTGTTGGAAGGCCATCCCTCTGGGCTAGTAAGGAAGAGAGCTTGGGCCAGTGGCTACAGTCTTATCATCTAAGTAAGACATGATATGGGATTGGGTAGATGGTGAGATGTAAAAAATCATCCACAAATAAAATGACACCAGTCTAGAAGGAGCAGAGGGCTTTTATTTATTTATTTATTTATTTATTTATTTATTTATTTATTTATATATATATATATATTTATTTTTTAATTAATTTTTATTGGTGTTCAATTTACCAACATACAGAAAAACACCCAGTGCTCATCCCGTCAAGTGTCCACCTCAGTGCCCGTCACCCATTCCCCTCCAACACCCGCCCTCCTCCCCTTCCACCACTCCTAGTTCGTTTCCCCGAGTTAGGAGTCTTTATGTTCTGTCTCCCTTCCTGATATTTCCCAACATTTCTTTTCCCTTCCTTTATATTCCCTTTCACTATTATTCATATTCCCCAAATGAATGAGAACATACACTGTTTGTCCTTCTCCGATTGACTTACTTCACTCAGCATAATACCCTCCAGTTCCATCCACCTCGAAGCAAATGGCGGGTATTTGTCGTTTCTAATCGCTGAGTAATATTCCATTGTATACATAAACCACATCTTCTTTATCCATTCATCTTTCGATGGACACCGAGGCTCCTTCCACAGTTTGGCTATTGTGGCCATTGCTGATAGAAACATCGGGGTGCAGGTGTTCCGACGTTTCATTGCATCTGAATCTTTGGGGTAAATCCCCAACAGTGCAATTGCTGGGTCGTAGGGCAGGTCTATCTTTAACTCTTTGAGGAACCTCCACACAGTTTTCCAGAGTGGCTGCACCAGTTCACATTCCCACCAACAGTGTAAGAGGGTTCCCTTTTCTCCGCATTCTCTCCAACATTTGTTGTTTCCTGCCTTGTTAATTTTCCCCATTCTCACTGGTGTGAGGTGGTATCTCATTGTGGTTTTGATTTGTATTTCCCTGATGGCAAGTGATGCGGAGCATTTTCTCATGTGCATGTTGGCCATGTCTATGTCTTCCTCTGTGAGATTTCTCTTCATGTCTTTTGGAGGGCTTTTATTTAAAAAAAAAAAAATGGTTCAGAAATAGTCCAGAAATAACACTGAGCAGCTATCAGAGAATGCACAAGAATGATTAGTTTCAAACTGAGTGGGAAGTAGAAGTGATTGCTCAGGAAAAAGCCACATTTTGGATAAAGCAAGAAGATGGATGGAGCAATCTTGAAAAGACCTAGGCTGTGCAGATCTGGATTAGGGTGCTAGAGAGCACAGGTTTCCGGAAGGAAGTGGGAACGGCAAACTTAACCAAAGTTAACCTGGATGGGATGCATGTGGATTTTAATGGCTGTAAGTTTTCCAAAACTGTTGGAGGGAGAAGGTTGTTCAAGCTTTTAGAGAGGATTAACTGTGCTCACTTTTATTAAATGTGAAAATAAGAAGCTACCAATTCCCCTAAGTGGACTAACTGGAATTTTGTAGTACTGCCACTTGCCTTATTTCTGAATACTGCTCAAGGATGAAAACTCATAGGGCATCTCTAGAGATCTGTGTCCTGGGTACAAGTTGTTGACTGAAAGACCCTTCAAATTGATGTTTAATGATGAGATATCTAGAAAGAATGTTGCAGTAACCAGGAAAGCTCATCCTACAAAGATTTTTATTTCTAGATCTTTTTCCAAAGACTTTCCCAGCAAAGACACATTTTCTCCCTATGTGTATTAAAAGGAATAAGCTCTAACCTTGAGGGAAGACAGAATCAAAGATCTGACAACAACATTTATCATAAATAATGAATAAAAAACATTAAAAACTTAATTGGGAAAAATGAAACATCAGTGTAATACTTGTGAAAATTGGCTCATGGGAGTTCTGGTAGGTTCGCCTCACTGATGAGTTGTCTGTATGAAATTCTTCTTCAATGGTACTTTCCAAACACTGCTTAGGTTTTCCTCTTCCCTCACCAATGGCTCCTTGTTTTCCTTCTCTAGTCCCTAAGTGAGTGTTCCTCAAATCTCAACCCTCAAGCTTGAGAATTCTTTCAAAAGTTTGTACTTCAGGCTTTTACTGTTTATTTCTAAGTCTATATAGTTCTTTCCTTTCTTTGGCTCAGACTCCAGACTTTTACTGGTAGGGGCATACAAACAGAACTCCTTTCTTGGAATGTACAACTACTGTCATCTCAGCAAACTAATTCTGATTCAATCTCAATTGATCATCTTTCTTTTCAATCTCCTACTCTCTCTCAGGGGCACCATTCCCATCCTGGACATTCAGGCCCCAAATCTTTGTTTATCTCATAGACTATTATTAGGGTACCACCAATTCTTCCTTTGCAATCTCTTTTTGTATTTACCCTTTTCACTCCTTTTTTTTTATTCCACCACCATGTGACTAGTCCTTTATATCTTACTCTCAAATCTGTTCTGCTCACAAAGCCAGTCTTCTCAAAATAGTGATGGAATAGTGATTCCATGTATCTTTATTTAAAAGATACATGGAATATCCTCCCTCTCCCTCTATGCTACCTCAGTCCTACATTCTAAGGCCAAACCCCGATTCCACATCCTCTAGGGAGCAGCAGTTTCCACTCAAAACTCCCATCTCTTCCTTGAAGGGGCCCAGCCTGCAAAAGTTGGTATTGGGAATGGTCCAGGAAAACAGGTGATAGATGGGATTTTTGATCACTGAACACCAAGATTCAATAAAGACACAGCCACTGTGCATAGACAGCTCTTGGCCAAAGGTACCATTGCACTTGTTATAACTTTCGCTAGTGGTACGTGATATGGGAGACTGGTGTAAAGGAATGTACTAGCATGCAATATGTAACAGGCTTTTGAAACAAATGTGTGAGATGAGTCAATAGTCTCTACAAGGGGTGGTAGGATTGCATGGCTATTGATAAATGCCACTGATGCTTTGTAGAGAGATAATGAACAGCTGAAGGTAAATAAAAGCAAAAGAAATCCAGGCATGAAAACCAAAGGGTTTTTTGGGTTATGTACAAAGAAGTTTTCATTTTGAAACCAAGTACCATGTAAAGACTTAATAGTGATAATAGCTGAGTTTTAAAGACTGTTAAGTGCACAGTCATAGCAGGTCTGATGTTAGAGTCCACCTAGAACCAAATATACTTTTTTAAATTTTAAAATAAATTTATTTTTTATTGGTGTTCAATTTACCAACATACAGAATAACACCCAGTTGCTCATCCCATCAAGCGCCCCCTTCAGTGCCCGTCACCCATTCACCCCCACCCCCTGCCCTTCCTCCCCTTCCACCACCCCTAGTTCGTTTCCCAGAGTTAGGAGTCTTTATGTTCTGTCTCCCTTTCTGATATTTCCCACTCATTTCTTCTCCCTTCCCTTATATTCCCTTTCACTATTATTTATATTCTCCAAATGAATGAGAACATATAATGTTTGTCCTTCTCCGATTGACTTACTTCACTCAGCATAATACCCTCCAGTTCCATCCACATTGAAGCAAATGGTGGGTATTAGTCATTTCTAATGGCTGAGTAATATTCCATTGTATACATAAACCACATCTTCTTTATCCATTCATCTGTGTGGAGGTTCCTCAAAGAGTTAAAAATAGATCTGCCCTATGACCCAGTAATTGCACTGTTGGGGATTTACCCCAAAGATACAGATGCAATGAAACGCCGGGACACCTGCACCCCGATGTTTATAGCAGCAATGTCCACAATAGCCAAACTGTGGAAGGAGCCTCGGTGTCCATCCACCAAATATACTTCTTGAGGAGGTGCCTAAGTCCCTAGGAAGAAAGAAATATCATGTAACACTCTGACATACATGCACAGTAAGTAGCCCAGTCCTCCAGGCAGTACTAAGGTCATTTACATGGGTAATTGTGCTCTGGAGATATGGGAATACTAAGATACTCCAAGTACTAGTTGGCATAGGATTTGAGTTGACATAATTAGAGACCCAAACCATATGGTCTTCCTATTAGAGTCGGGCATATGGGGTCCTGCACGAAGTCTGATGGGCAGTTCCTTGCCTCAAATGTGTAATTGGGTTTGACATACTTGGCAATTGGTGCAGCCACCATATTAGATCATTAGTCTGTGGGATCAAAGCTACTGTAGAGAAAATCTTCAAACTGTTCCTCACCCTTCTCCACCCCTGCAGCCAAGATGGTGAATCAAAACCAATATTATATTCTGAAGGGATGGTTGAGATTAATGTCATACTTATAGGATCTGAAGGATGCAGATGGTGATCTTTGTCATATTTCCATCTAATTCATGAGTTTTGTCTTTAAAAACTTGATGAAACTTGGAGAATGATGATAGATTACTGCAAATTCAACAAAATAGTAGCCCTAATCACAGCTGCCTTACCAAATGTATTATCTTTGCTAGAGCAAATTAATATAGCCTCAGGTATAAGCTATGCAGCCATTGATTTGGTGACTAGCTCCTTTCATCACTACCACAAAGAAGGTTAAGAAACAGCTCACATTTACATCATATGGAATGGATAACTCCATGAATTTATAATTTTGCTCCAGGGCTGTACTAACTTTCCTGCTCTTAATCATGGTATATAGACTGAAGAGCTCCAGATCAGCGCTGGGTCCAGTATAAATGAAATGTGAGTCATATATGTAATTCAAATTTTCTATTAATCACATTAAAAAAGTAAAAGGAAACATATTACATTAATTTAATATGTTTCATTTAACTCAATATTTCCAAAATGTTGTTTCAATACCTACTCGTTATAATAATTAGTGAGTTTCTTGGTATAAAGTCTTCTATACTTCTGATATGTTTTATATTTATAGGATATCTCAGTTCACATGTCAAATTTTCACTGGATGTACTTGATCTCATAAAATTTAGTTAAAAAAGTAGATTTACATGCCCAGATTGTTCCTGACATACTTAAAATTTGACCAATAACTGAATTAACTGCCCAAAAGTATATTTTTCCTTCAATAATTGCATCAACATTAACAAAACTGTTTTATCTTTTTTAAAGAATTGATTTGACTTTGGAGGAAATATCTATCAGTTTGAAAACTACAACTATTAAAATCAACTAAATTTATTAACTCTTTGTCAACCCCATATTACCAAAATTGAAGTAAAAACAGTAGTACATAAATTGAAAAGCAACTCTAAATTTGTTAATATCAAAAAGTGTTCTTCAAATTTTTCTTATAGTTTTTTCAATAAATTTCAATAAAGTTTTCAGTAAATTTCAATTAATTTCAATAAATATAGTTTTTCAATAAATTAAAAAATTTCAATAAATTTTTCAATAAATTTTCAATAAATTCAATAAATATAACACTGCCAGTTACAATTGAAATTTCAATATTCGTGTTGGAAAATGTAAAACTATGGATTTATCAATTAAATTATTATTAATTTAATAATCATTATTATGGATACAAAAAACTTAAACTTAATTATTATGGATACAAAAAACTTAAAAAATTAATTAAAATTTAATAATCATTATTATGGATACAAAAAACAAAAAACTTAAGCCCAACATTAATTTGCACACAAATGTGTCAAAAATAAACTTTTTCTTTCCTCAAGAGCTTCAAAGTTAGTTTATTCATATGCAGTGTGTTATCAGTGAGAAAATATAGAGTGTACTGCTGGGGTTTTTTTGCCTTTGATTATTGAATGTCAGCAAATACATCTTTTTGTTTCAAAGAGTTTATAGTAGATTGAAATAGGAGTTTGTAATTCTAGAAATCTTTTTACAATGCTTCCATGACTCAGTCAATGAGAACAAGATCATTTAATTAATTGTCTTCTATTTGTTCAAAAGTTTGATAAACTGGTGACGATTTTTGCAAATATGTATTGCATAATCTTAATGACTATATAAGTGGTGCTTTTCCTAGAGTTTGCTAGAAAACTAAACCCAAATATTTCCAATATGTATCATGTAGTGGGATAATCAATGAGAGAAATATCAATGTCTTGTTTTAAAATACCAAACAACCAATTTTGACCTAACATAGTTGGAGCACCACCCATAGTTATAGAAACAAATTTTTCATATCTAGATAAAAATTTTCTTTGATGGATACAAAGCATTTAAAAATAGCTATTCCATGAATCTTATTTTTTAGTTGCAAATTGATATTTGTTTATAAATTTGGAAGTCAAAATGAGACATAATATACTGAATTATTAATTGGGCTTTGTCTTTAACTTTGCATGGCTCATCTAAAGCTAATGAAAAGTACTTACAATTTTTCCAAAAGAAATTTAAAAGATTATTTATTTGAGAAAGGGAGAGAGCATAATCTGAGAAGGGGCAGACAGAGAGAATCTTCAAGCAGACTCTCTGCTGACTGTGGAGCCTGATGTGGGGCTCGATCTTATGACCCACAAGATTTCCATCTGAGCTGAAAACAAGAGTAGGATATTTAACTGACTGAGCCACCTGGGTGCCCCTCAATTTTTCAAATTTTGAATCAACTGGTTTTGGTGCTGTTGGGAAAGTCTATCATTGTAGTGATAATTACTTGGTTGCTTCATTGAGGATCTTCCACATTTTATGAAATATCTATTTTAGTTTTTTCTTATTTTATAGCTTTCCATCACTGAAATAATTTTTTACCATTCCTACATCTAAAAATCATTTTCTGTCTTGTATAGGAATCTGAGACATTTTATAGCTGGCCAACTTTATAAACCCACATCCTGTTAAGACTATTAGAAAATTTTTGTTGGCTATTTAATTTAGATTCCGGGTAACTATTTAACTGCTACCTTTTTCACTGTTGAGAGGAATCTTCTTATCAAGTTCACTATATATTTTTTGCTTAAAATGCCTCAATATTGCTGACTTAAATCTTTTCTCACACAACAAACAACTTTTTTTTTGTTTTTCTTTGCAGTAGCAAATTGCAATTGCCATTCATCATGACATTTCTGATATACTTTCTTCTAGTCACCTTTTTTTTTTTTGCCTTTGAAGTACTGGCTTTGCATTTTCACTCCATCTGCGTCAGTAATATGTCTTCATTTTGCTTTTAAAAATTTATATTTCTTTAAGAAAATTAGTTTAATTATATTACAATTAAAACACTAATAAGCTACTTCAGTCACTAATAACATCTTAAATAGGTATCATTATATTGTGTATGGATTATAGAAAATATTAAAATAAACACAATATTACACTGATGTCTGGAAAAAGTCATTTATACTTAATTTGTTGACTTCCACTCAGTGATATGTTTCTGTGTAATGCTAGAAATGATGCATGACTCTGAAGAGCACTTTACAATACAATTACATTACTCCATGTAATTTCTAACATAACATGTAATCCTACCAAAACAATGAAGTTATGTCTAACAAAAAAGGTATTTTACACTGTTTCAATCTTTTTTTAATACTATTTCAATCTTTAGGTTTAAATTTATTAAAATGAAAAATTCAGTTTCTCAGTTGCACTAAGCCACATTTCACATGGCAAATTGCTACATAATGGACAACACAGATTGAGATCTTTAGACATCTTGCAGACCATGATATTCATCCATGATATCAGTGACATTATGTTGATTGGGCTGGATAAGGAAGACGTAGCTAGCATACTGGAAGCCTTGGTAGGATACATGTTCCAGGTGGTGAGAAAGATACACTACCATATTCATAAAATATTTAGGAGCCCAGTGCTCTGACGCATGGCATGGCATCCCTCCAAAAGGAAGAGATAAATTATTATATCCCAGGCTTTCTGTCTTGGAGAAGGGAGCACAATAATACCTGGTGGGACTCTTCAGTTCAATTGACAGAGTATTCTGTACAGAGAGATATTGCTCTGGCCCATATACTAGGTAATTGAAAAGACTGCCAGTGTTGAGAGGGCCAGGACTAGGAAAAGGTTCTGCAACCCTGCCAGTGGGTCCTATGATCCAGTAGGCCCCATGGTGTTAGAGGTTTTGTTGGGAAAAGATGCCGTATGAGGTTTTTTACAAACTCCAGGCCCTCAGGATTCTGGAGTAAGGGCATGCTGTCTACAGTGGGGATTTATATGATTTAAAACAACAGCACGTGGTTTGTTGCTGGGCTTTAGTCTAAAGAGAATACCTGACAATGGAATATACCAAATGACCACATGGCCGAAAGTATTTATTATTAGCTGAGTCCTGTACCCATGAAGTCAAAGGTTGGGTTGGCCCACTTTTCATTGCAAATGGAAGTGGTGCATCCTTGTTGAGCATGAACAGGATCAGGGTCACAAACTAGTACCTGAACAGGTTGCCCACACCCACATGACACCCACCACTGTTGCATTAATTACCCTCCCTCAGTGCATGCCTATGGCTATATGAGGATCCCATATAAGCAGTTGAAGGAGGAACAAGAAGACTTATATTGGTGTACAAATGGGTTAATCTGTTATGTGAGTATAAGCCAAAAATGGACAACTATACTACAGCCTCAGGGTAGCCTTGAAAGATAGCAGTGAGGGAAAAATCTTTTAATTGTAATAGTTTTGGATAATGCACTTGGCCATCCATTTTGTATGAAAAGAGAAATGACCCCAAGGTTTAATATGCATGGACACGTGGGGAGTAGCAAATGGAAACAGATTGAAACATCAGGAACAGAGAAGTCTGGGTTAATGACATGTGGATGGAGAAATAGGAGTTGTCATGCTGTGTGAACACAACGTGTGTTCATGTTAATTAATGTGTGGGAATGTTAATGCCAGAGAATATACACCAAAGAAGAGATGCTAAACAATCAAGTGGACAAAAGTACTCAGCCATTTGATGTTAGCCAGTGTCTCTCATCAGACACCTCAATGTTGGCATGATAAACACACGAATAGAATAGATACTGTGGCAGAGATAGAGGCTATATGTGGGTTTAACAGCATGAGTTCCGACTTATCAAGATATATTTATCTATAGCCACTATAAAGTCTCCAGTCTGCCAGTAATAGAGACTAGTGCTGAGTACCCAAATGAGTACCATTGCTTGAAAATATCAGGTGACCATTTATTGGCAATATGACAGCATTGGGCCTTTTTCATCCTGGAAGGCTAGAAATTCACTTTTACTAGACTAGGTACATATAACCTGTGTCAATGATGTGTCCTTCCTATCTGTAGGGCCTCAGCCAGCACCACTATTCATAGGTTTATGTAGTCCTAGATCTTTTCTTTCTTCTCCTTTTTTAAAAAGATTTTATTTATTTGAGGGAGGGGGGGAAGAGCATGGAGGGAGAGCACAGAGGGAAAGTGAGAGAGAGACTTCCCACTGAGCAGAGAGCCTGATGTGGGACTTGATGCTTAACCCACTGGGCTATCTAGGTCCCCAGTCCTAGATCCAATAACATAGGATCTAATGAGAGGGGGTGTAGATTGCTACATTACCAGACTTAAAAGGGGTTCAGATGGCTAGAGAATAGGAGAAGGAGTTGGCAAACACCAGTTGGTAGATGAAATTGGAGAGGCTGTCAAGGTGTATATAAATCGTGGAAAGCCTTTGTGAGCCAAGCTAGGGAGTCTGGGCCATATGGATGTGGGTAATCAGCAAAGGGTTTTAAAAGGCAAGTGACATGATCAGATTTTCCATGAGCTCCTTATTATCTTGGGCTTTACTTACCTTATTTGTTGAGAAGAGGAGGAATGTGAAGTTCTGAACTAAATTACAGTCTCAAGTGCCAGGTCTCTGTCCTATTTATCATAGAAGAAAGCTCTCTCATTTTTATAATGAGACAATTGGCAAGATTATATTTTTTCAAGTAACAAAAACATACAAATGGAGTAGGGGAGGATCTTTGCCTGCTCCTATTTGTAAAAACTAAGAACGGAATATAGAAATGCTCAAAGAGCATGTTTGAATACATCTCTTTGTAAAACATGACAGAAAGGAGTGATTATTTAAATTGGACAGGACTTTGCATTCCTGGCTCCTTGGTGGCAGTGCCTTTTGTCTGCACTCTTCTTACTACAAAAATGTCACAAAGGATAAAAAATGAGTCCAATAAGTTTTATTCAATTTCAGAGTCTATTATATATTCTGTTTTACACAAAGCATATAATTTTAAATTTCATAGATAGGCACACCGAACATACACTTGGTAGATATACAGCTGTTTGTATGGGTGAAATTGAAACCCTCTAGGGAGGGTACATTAATAATTCCTTACTTGTAAGACAGAACAGCCATCTCATGTTCCAAACAAAGCCCAGCCAGCCAAAAGTGATTCATGGTCATTTATATAAACTGATTACCAATCACCAGATCTTAAAGCCATGGCAACCTTTATTTTTCAATCTTATAAACAATAAAGCTCTCTTTTGTTAAACTCATGAGGGAACTCTTTCCCACGGAGGAGTTTGTAAGTGCAAAAGCTAATTTTCCACATCTGACAGCAGGAATGAAAGCTGACAAGTACATATATGATAAATATATATTTCAGTAGAAAGAAAATATTAATGTGTATATATTTATATAGAATTTTCTTTTTCTGAGCTGATCCAATGGGGAAAAAGTCCAGAACTGACTCCTTTGTTTTAGTGCTCCAAAGGCACATTTTTTTTTTCTGATAGGACAATATTAAAATATTCAGTTCATTAATCCTAAAAAATCCATATTCATATTTAGTTTAAGTGGTTCTTCTGAACAAGATATTAAAAAGGTAGTTTCTGTATTTAATAGTGAGAAACAAGAGATTGTAATAATTCTTGATTTGTAGCTTAATCTCAGTGCTTGGTAATGACATTAGACAAATGATTCATCAAGTTTTGATCATCTAGGAGTTCCAAGGTACCAGGTAGGACTAGCATGACTCTGTGACTAATGGCTCCTGCTGGGGCCCCTTTTCCCTCTTTCAATGGTTGAGTGGCAGACCAAGTAGATAAGAGAAAGCATCAAGGTCATTTCTTTGCTTAGCCGTCATTTGTTCTGTTACTGTCTGTTCTGTGTATTAGTAAGACGGTAACTTCTTCAAGGTCAGTTTGAAGGCCCAGAAATATGTTCACCCATCATGTAGTCGAAAGTACTGGTAAAGGCATGTGAAATCCAATAGTCGGTTAGGAGGTAGGCAGAGGGTAGAGAGATGGAGGAGCATAGGCAAATCTCTGTTTACTTTCCATTATGTGCATAATTGGTTTTACATTTGGAAGAGTTCCTTAAAACATTTCAATGCAGAGTAAGCCAAAGAAATTTATGAAAAAAAATTATTTCAAATTCAGATAATTATTTTGGGCCGTGTTTGAGGGTGATATAGCCAGAGCTGAGCAAGAGTTGAAATCTTATTGACTTGTTGAAGTCTGTTGGTGTCTTTGGTCTCCATATGATAACTAAGCAATTGTGGATTTTAGGCCATTTAGATTCTCCTACTCAAACTCTTGAGTCTTGCTTTGGAGTCCTGGCCTTGAACTCAGACCTTCCCGAGTCTTACAACTTTCACCATTGGATCTTCATTAAAGGTGTTAGTTAGCTCCATGTCCAGTATCTGTTGTCTCCTACTTTGTTATATCTCTTCCTTATACTTTGTCCAAGCCCACTGACGTGATCCTGAATTGGGCTTGAGGCTCCTCCTTTACTTCTGTAATAGGATTTGAGTAACTCTTACTGCAAATCTTGACTGGTTGCGTCATCAATGGTACCTTGATTACCTTAGTCAAACTGGCTCCTGCCTTCTTGTCTGCTTGCTTGAGCATTTTATGGTTAAAATTGAGGTTTAGTTGTGGGGGCAAAGGTAGTTCAAAAATTCTAGTGCAGTCTGGCCACAAGAACAATCTTTAGTTCTTATTCTGCATCAAATACATAATCCCTCTTGGGTCTGTTCTAAGCTGTGCAAGCAGATAATTTCTGGTTTTTCAATGGCATTTTTAATAGTTGCCTTCTGGAATTCAGCTCTCAAGGGATTTTTTTTTTTGATAAGAGCTATGTAATCATGATGGAATCTCTTATTAAAAGGACTTTCCTTTTCCAAAGCTTGAAAAAAGTCTGTTTCTCTCTTCTCAAATTATCAGGCTATCTATCAATAATTGAAGGTGAGATCGAAACTATGACCTTGGCAGGTAGTGCAGGAGAGTTGCTAAAGTTGTTCAATAGTGTGAGCTATTTTTTCGATTATGTGTTTTTGGACTATATTAAAAGTAAACTTCTTTTCTCACTCTTTAGGAATCTGTGAACAGGTTCATTTATTCAACAAACATTTCTCTTATTCAGCAAACAGTAATACCATGAAAATAGAGGAAGAGAGCAAATTGAGGCAGTTTCCAGCTGCCCTTTCATACTGAATGTCCTTGGGCACATTACCCAAGAGGGGTCCATCCTTGGCCTAGTTACCATAGTGCCTCACAGTTCTGAGCGTGGTTTCAAGTTTAGCCCATGATAAATGATGAACCAGGCTACCTGCATACAAACCTTCATCTGAATCACCTGAAAAGTGTACGAAAATGCAGATTCCAGTTTTCAAGCCAGATATACAGTCAGTAACTAAATGAAAGGACTTGGAGGGAACTTCTTAAAACACAGAGTCCAAAGCAAGGAAATACTTACAAGGCTGAGTCTCTTGCTACTACCAAACTACCACTAATAGTGCTGATAATAACAAAAAAACAGCTATACAGCACTTCCTAAATATTAGTCTAAGCATTTAACATACATTAATTATACATATTCATATGATCCCTGCAACTACCCTATGAGGTAGACACTAGTGTTATCTCTCATTTTATAGATAAGGAAATAGAGACTCTGAGAGTTTAAAAAAATTGTCCAAAGTCACACTATTGAGTTAGAAAGACAGGATTCTGGTCATAACTTCTGATGCAGCCTGCCAGTAATCCTCTATAAAGGTGATTCACAAGAAACAAAAGGACAGTTTGTCTTTTTGCCACCAGTCTCTGAGCTCCTCAGGCCCCTGCTCCTCTTATTTCAAATGCCTGCCTCTTTCTGAGTATCTGCAGACTGCACTGGGTCCCCGGTGGCTGCTGGATGCTTGTTCCCTTGTCTGTTTCTCTGCATCTCCCACCATGGTCTCTTCACAGCCTGCTGCTCAATTACTTCTTTAACCTCAGGGAGGAGGTTAAAGGTTCTATATGCCACTGGAATGTGGATCAGGAAGGGAGGAAGAGTTGACATAATTCATACAAAATGGATTTTTTAAAAAAAAACTACATCCAGTTTCCTCAGCCTATGGTACCTGGAAGCACTCTGAGACATCATTTCAGGCCCTCTTAGATGGTATCATCTTTCTAGAAGGTGCTGCACCTGGCACATAGTAGGAACTTACTGAATACTCATGGAAAAATGATGTTTTCACATATTATATATGATTTCCTGTATGGGAGAATGAAGCTAATCCTAGGTCTTTCCTAATCCAGGCTACAGACAGCTTTCTGCTTGTTTTTAAAGATTGTGTTTGGTTTGATCTAGGTATCTAGAATATCAATCTACAGCCATAGTATCAAGCCACTATATAGCAGTATTAGTATGACAGTATCTAAAGGGAGAATACTGGCTGTACCAGAAAAAAAAAATGTTTGTCTGGTCTCTGTCTCTGAAGTGTGAGGAAATAATTCAGTCTAGTAACTTGAAGAAACGAAGCAAAGCACAATAACAACAAAAAACCCCCACAAAAAACAAACCATGATTTGTGTTCTTCAGGGGGGAGAGCATCTCTCTACTGAGCTAAGTTCAACTTCACCATTGTGTGCAGTTGGCTCCTATTGTAGGGTAGGACCACTCTGTCTAGAGGCACAACTGTCTGTGATGGGAGTAACCCTCTGAGCCATACAAATTGTCTCTGGTATCTTTTGGAGAGCTCTACTACCTCTCTAAAAATGCAAGTAAGATGTTCTTCTAGTCTCTGGGTTTGGGGTGCCTAGAATGCTTGGATGAAGAAAGAAAAGAGCACCAAAAAGTGACAGATGAAAACCAGATTGCAGAAGAGAGATGAGAACCATCAGATATAAAAACCAAGCAGAGCAGCAGTCTGGAGCTACTTATTACATAAACAAATAGTTTGAAACCTTTTAATCTTCCTCCCACATTGTATCAGGATCATATATAAAAATATACTAATATGCATAACTGAATAAAATATGCAATTTGATGAATATAAAGTATTGAAGAAAAGCTGGATTACTTTAGAGGTGGAAGTAAGAGTGCCATGCATTGTGGAAAGTTTTCCATTCAAAATAGATACAAAATGGAGGTACAGTTTTACTTTATGATGTCATACTTACCTGGAATGCTGCATTCCTAGAAAGTATCAACTAAGAATTAAGTGAATTTAACATCTATTGGTTACCTATTCTGTGTCAGGCTTGAGGAGACACTAAGACATAGTACCTGTCCTCGTGGTGCCCACAGTTTTCAGTGGGTTACTTCAATGAGAATCATTTGCGTATCACAGAAGGGGGTATTGACGGTTTCTTTCAGAACCTGGATGGGCCTTTTAGTGACTCTTGCCTTGCTTTTCTTTCTTTTTTTTTTATAAATTTATTTTTTATTGGTGTTCAATTTGCCAACATATAGAATAACACCCAGTGCTCATCCCGTCAAGTGCCCACCTCAGTGCCTGTCACCCAGTCACCCCCACGCCCCGCCCACCTCCCCTTCCACCACCCCTAGTTCGCTTCCCAGAGTTAGGAGTCTTTCATGTTCTGTCTCCCTTTCTGATATTTCCCACTTATTTTGCCTTGCTTTTCACTCAAAGGATATACTGCTGTGTTGCCCAGGCCATTGTATCATGACTTGATCCTCAGAACTATAAAAATGAAGTCTGGGATCCAAGGAAGTTTATCAACATCATCCCCAATCTAGTTAAAAAGGTTACTTCAAGAGCATTGTCCTCCAGGTTCCACATCCTTTCATGAATCTCCAAGAACAATCTTTACCTACTATGGGCAGCATGTGGGTGTAGGGATGGCCTGCCTCTCAGTCACGCCTCTAAAGCTACAGGCTTTCAGTGAGACACTCTATTTTGGGATCTCAGTTTCCCTGTATGAAAAACAAGAAGGCTGCACTCACACCCTCAGTTAGGGTTCTTCCTGGGTAGGCTTTCTGATCAAGCTATTTCCTCTTGCTCTGCTGTTGTAGTCCAGAGCAGGGTGTGCTTCACTGACATCTGGAATAAGCCCAATGAGGCAATAAATACAAAGCACAAATTTCTTTACATGGTAATAGGGTGGACCCTTGCTTGCTGAAGCTCCTTGCACACACAACATTCTCAGCTTAAAATACTGTAAAAGACAGTGGCTCCCTAGTTCTGCATCTCTGATTCTATGGTTCCTATATTCTGTGCTGTAGAGTGGTGAGGATCAAAAGAAGGCACTGAGGAGTCCTATCCATTATCACAGTTTTGAGCTACCGTATACCCTTCGTCCTGTTTTTTTTTTTTTTTTTTTGGTTGCTTGACAGTCCTTTGGAAGATTTCTTAGCCAAGATCCAGCTGATATTCTTGCCATGTCTTTGAACTTGCCTTTGTGTTCTCCCATAGGTCAGATGCTAACTGAACTGAAAAATTAGAGTTCATTAGAGATTTCATTAATTCATAACCATTCCTTCAAAACAAAGAAATTACCGAATGAAAAGTTACTAATTTATTTAATTCCTATTTGCTCAAGCTGAATATCGTAGGTGCCCTGAAGTCTTCCCTCTACCCTGGGTATCTAATATCTAATCAGTAAGCCTACTTATGCTTCTCTGGAATATTCTTCCTCCACCCCCTAATTTAGGACTGTATTACAGCTTATCTTGACTACTGCAATATCCTCCAATATTGCTACCATGCCTCATCTTTCAACATCCCCAAATCCCATTCATCATACGTGTATTTCGGCATTAGCTTCATAAATCTTAAGCCCTGGTAAGCATTTTCCTCTATTCAAAAACATCGATGTTTCCTGTTGATCCAGCTTAAGTCCAGATTAAAGTCCACGTTCCTCAGTCTCACAGCAGGGCCCTCCCGTGTTCTCCAGTTCTTCAGACTCATCCTGATGCATTCCAACACAAAACTAAGCCCCGTCTTTACTAATTTCTTCAGGGAACCATCAGAGAACTTTAATTCCCTTACATTATGCACATGCCTTAAACCTCCCACTATAGTGGAAACTCTTTAGGGGTAATATTCCCTATATTCTCCAGGGACCCTGGGTTTTCCTCACAGTTGCTAGCCTAGAGTATAACAGACTGCTTTGCAGTAAATGTTTGTAGGACCCATCAGCGAGGGTACCCCACAAAGCCATTGCCATTTCTATCTTCAGCTCTTCTCTCACATATTGCTCTGCTTTGGATGCTTTCTTACGTTCGCTTTAAAATTTGCTAATTTTGGTAAGTTAATTTTCATCTAAGATTTCATATTCATTAGCAGCAAACTCTTCCTAATCTCATCTTATTAATGTTTGTGGCATCTGTAATTAATTCCCCCTTTTCTTTTCTAATATTGTTTGTTCATATGTTCTGTACCTTTTATCTTGATCAATCTTGCTAGAGGTTTGTTAATTTTATTACTCTTTGCTAGGAACCAACTTTTGGCTTTTGTTTTATCCTGTCTATTGTATGTTGGTTTTATATTTTATTAATTTCTCTTAGCTTTATTATTTCCCCCTTCTACTTTCTTTGGGTTTGATTTGCTGTTCCCTCTCTCTCCTTTTTTTAACTTTCTAAAACAAATGCTCAGCCCAAGAATTTTCAACCTTTTTTCTTTTTGTAATCATTTGAGGTTATACCTTTTTCTGTCAGTGCTGTGTTAGTTGCATTTTACTCTATAGGGGATTGTTACATAGCATTATTGTTTAGCTCTAGAAATTTTCTAATTTATAATATGATTTTTTTGATGTATGAGTGATTTAGGAATGTGTTTTTAAATTTCCACACATGTGAAGTTTTTCCTAGTGATCTTTTAGTTACTATTTCATACCTAATTGCTTTGTGCTCAGAGAAAGTGTGATACCAAATTGTTTAAAATACATTAAGACTTTATGGCCAATGTATTGTTGATGGTTGAAGACTTTCTTGTCTTTAATTATTGGGTGGAATGTCTATAAACACCAATTAAGTTATACAGTTAATAGTATGATCTTAATCAGTATTCTTGATTTTGTTTTCTTCTGCATGGGCTAACAGTTACCAAGATAGTGATCTTAAGAAAAAAATCTTCCATTAACATAATAGATTGCCTGGTTTTCTCTATAACTATAACAGTTTTTACTTTAAAAATTTTATGGATATGTTACTAAATACATGCACATTAAGAAAGATTACAACTTTCTGATAAATTGAACCTTTTAACATTATTCGGTGACTTTCTTTTTTCCTTTCTCTACTGGTGGTAGTTATGGTTTTCCCAAGAGTCAATTTCATCTGATATTGCGAATTGCGATAGCTTTCTTTGTTAATATTTACTTGGTATATCTTTCCATTTTTTTCCATTTTTTTCCCTCTCATTCTATTTGTATCCTTTGTCTTAGATGTATCTCATAAAAAACGTAGGGCTGGATTTATTTTTATCATCTTCAGTCTTTATCTTTTGACTAGAGCAGTTCATGCATCAATACTTGTCATGATTACTGATACACATATACAATATCTTTATTTCTCTCTATATATTTATATATGTACAATATATTTTGTGTTTTCCAATTATAATATCTTATTTTTCTATTTATTTTTTGTGTTTAATATTTCCTTTTCTTTTTTTCCTTGTGAGTATATTATTTTATCTTAGTAATTCTACACTCTATTTTTCTTCTTTTAGTGATTACTGTGATATTTTGATCTTTATCCTCAATGGTGACTTTATAAGTCATTTTCTTTATCCTTCTTCTATAGGTTTTTGGTTGTTGTTAAGAGCTTTGAGATATAATTTGCATATCATATAATTTGCCCATTTAAAGTATATAATTCAATGATTTTTAGTATATTCACAGAGTTGTGCAACCATCGCCAATACCTGATTTTAAATATTTTCTCACCTCCTTTAAAAAACAAAAAACCAAAGAAATTCCCATTAGTATTCACTCTCCATTTTTTACCCACCCTCCCCAGCTCCTGACAGTAATTAATCTATTGTCTGTCTCTATGGATTTGCCTATTCTGGACATTTCATATAAATGGATTATACAATATGTTGTCTTTTGTGACCAGCTTCTTTCACTTAGCATAATGCTCTCAAGATTCATCAGTGTTATAGCATATATCAGTACTTTCTTTCTTTCTTTTTTTTTTTAAAGATTTTATTTATTTATTCATAGAGACACAGCTAGAGAGAGAGAGAGGCAGAGACATAGGCAGAGGGAGAAGCAGGCACCATGCAGGGAGCCTGATGTGGGACTCGATCCTGGGTCTCCAGAATCATGCCCTGGGCTGCAGGTGGCACCAAACCGCTGAGCCACCGGGGCTGCCCAGTACTTCCTTTCTTTTTATGGCTAAATAATTTTTCATTGTATTGATATATCTGACATTTATGTTTACCAAGTCTGGTAAATGCTTTTAAAGCTAAAATTGGTTTCTGTGATCATTTTATATCTGAAGGTTCTTTACTCACTTATTCTGTAGTTTGAAATTATTTAGTTTCCTGACTAATCATGTTAAATCAAGAGGTTAAATTATTAAAATCAGACTGTTTAGATGTTTGTTGCAGATAGTTCAATCTGTGTGCTATATTGCTGGACAAATTAACCATTCAAAGGCCATTCTTTTCTATGCATTCCACTCTTCCATCGTCCTTTTCTGCCGGATCAAACCTTCTTCTTTAGAAGATTTTTTTCTGATCTACAAGTTTACTGAGGTCTTACTTGCCTCAAATTCCTTAAACCCCGTTTTTAGGTTCAATTCATATGGCTCCTGACACAGATAGCTTTGTCTTCAGTTATTGTTCACTATGATGGGAATCTCTTGGTGGGCTTGTTGTGGGTACCTTGGTTTTTCTGTCTCTAGGCAGGCAGTCTTACCATAGCATGGGGCAGATTGTAGGTATTCAAGAACTACCTGTAGAATAAATGAATTAACAGAGTCAAAAGTTGCTATTTTTCTTCTCTGACAATTGACATCTCTGAGTGAAATTTCATGTCTGAGGCTCTGGGTGCCTGGATAAAGCAAACTAGGATTCAGGTGCCAATACACTGCTTGTGGCACCTTTTCTGGGTCTGGCTTCTTCACCTCAGGGATATGGGAGGGGGCCAAAGTACAAGATCTCATTATTTACAGCCTCCCCAGGGCATGTGAGAGGATGTGGAACAAATCATCTTCCCTGGTCTGCCTCCACTGATGCCTCCTGAGGGTTGGGAAGCATTTGTTGCAGTTTTGATTTCACAAGTTCAGAGAAGGTTTAGATATGCATCTGTCTTAAGCTCCTTATTGTCTTCTGCATATGAAGTGGCAAAACCAAGGTCTCAGTGGAGCATATTCAAAAGGAAGATCAAGAGAGGAATTTGGATCTGATCTGATTAAACCCTAATCTCCTTATTACCACACTGGGAGGAAAGTGCTGACCAGTACCAGTGGTAGGGCACTTTTCATAGAGCAGCTTATGTGGCTTGCTCGGGAGGAAGAACACAGTGACCCAGGAGATTTTACTGGTCTCACAGGCCCTTCTCTGAATTTGAGAATCTTAACTCCAGCTGGGGACGGAGAGCACTGAGGTTGAACAGATGGGGCTGTGGCTACTACTGCTGCAGGCTAATGAGAAATCAGCATTCCCAGGTAAAAAGGACTTGGGAGGGACCAGACCCAGGCAGTTTAGGGGAGTTTAGAAAGGGATGAGGGAGGCAATGAAGAATCATCACTGTGGAACTTTCATCTGCTTCATAATATCAGCACATTACCCTTATTCTTTCTTCCTGAAATAGCAGCTGGTTCATCAGGGGTGTCTAATCTTGACACAGGTTAGAAATGTATATCTCTTTTTTAAAAAGATGGAATAAGTGGGGAAAAATGAAAATACAGCGTTACAGCCTAGCAATATGAGGGGAGGATTTCACATAAACCAAATCTAATTTATAGTTGGCAGTTGCAAAGGGTTGTGGAGCCTTACACATAATAGAGGCTTAATGGGTATTTGTTGAATTTAATGATTTGAATCATTTGCAGCAAAACAAATTCCACTTTGTCTGAATTGCTCAGATAGGTTTCCTCCTCGCTCCATTTAGCGCAGCAGGCAGGTAAGATTTTCCATGTGCATTTGAACCACAGGATGAGGGACCCTGGCCCATTCATATACTGTGCCCTAAGCTATAGACGCATGTGACAGTTGTACTGAAATAGACCTTGGCCTGCGTCCTGGCTTTCTAATTTACCTATCAGGAAAAATACAGAACTTGTTGGTGAGAGATAACTCTTACGATGAAACAACACAGTATCTGGCACAATGTAGGCCTCAATAAATGTTTGTTACAAAGATGAGTTGTGATTTCCCCTTAAGACAGTGTTGGGCAAAAATCATTGATTTGGCCTGAGGTGCGCCACTGACATATCCTTGTCTTCTGAGAAAACTTTGAAAAAGCCTCATAGCCTAAAAGTCCTATGATGACATCTGAGATGGATTTGCATTAATTATGGGAAGGCATGTATCTGAATCAAATGGAGCTGGTGATTTTACCATTGGAAGGACCGATGGCACACCTGTAGCCTGGAAGTAAGGTTAGGAGAGACACATGATAAGGAAGACTGTGCCAAATGGAAAATCCATAGCAAACTGCTTTCTAAAGGACTAAGAATGTGTTATTTCTCCTGATTAGTGCCTCTTCTTCTCCATCTGCCCAGAGCATACAAATCCCAATTTTATTATATGGTTTAGTCCTCGGATCAGACCAAGGGAGGGGCTCTGTAACCAGCAAAGTTAGAGGAAGGGATCATATCAGAGAGAGGGACTTCAGGCTGGAGTTTTCTGATGTTAAATGAGAATGGAAGTGGGGGTTCAGGAGGCAGCATTTTTCCCCAAGCTCTGCAGGTAAATTTAATATATAGTTAGGGTTAGAATCCACCATTTCAGATTTTTCAGGAATATGTTTTTCTTTAGATGGGAGGTAGAAGCATATCATTTTGCAGTCCAGTATCTACCCTAGAAAAATGATAATCAAAGCAGTGTTTCTCAAAGTCTTGTTAAAAACAGATTAAAAAAATACAGATAATGGGGCACCTGGGTGGCTCAGCTGACTAAGCATCTGCCTGGCTAAACATCTGCCTTTGGCTCAGGTCATGATCCCAGGGCCCTGGATCCAGCCCCACATGGGGCTCCCTGCTAAGTGGGGAGTCTGCTAATCCCTCTCCCACTCCCCCTTCTCTCCACTTGTGTTCTCTCTCTCTCTCATATAAATAAATAAAATCTTTTAAAAAATACAGATAATGCACCCTCACCCAAGACATGCCAAATCCAAATCTCTGGAAAGGTGAGGCTGTTGGATCTTGGGAATCTGCATTTTTCACAAGTCCCTGGCTGTCTTTTATGTTCACTTAAGTCTGAAAATAAATGTTAGTTGATTGCAACTCTACCTACATATTAGAATCACTTGGAGAGCTTTGAAAAACAAACAAACAAACAAATAAACAAACAAACAAAACCACAGTTTAAAAGCCTCCTCCTGGAGATTTTCATTTAATTGGTCCTGCAGAGGTCCCAGAGATCAGCAACTTTAAAAGCTCCCCAGTGAATCCAATGTACTGCTAGGATTAAGCACCACTGAACTAGAGGCTACATATGTTAATAAACCAGTAAGCTTAAAATGTGAAAGGTAAATTCCCACAGCAACAATGTGGACGAATAATTCATTCCTTTTGTTTATTGATTACATAAATTTTGAATCCTGAGATTCTTAAGCAAATGAGACAAATGTAGAACAATAGGCTATTCTGTGAACCTATAGCAAACAGATCTTTACTAGCATACCCAAGGATCAAATGCTGGATGCATTTCCGTTAATACTTTTTTTTATAATAAATTTATTTGTTATTGGTGTTCAATTTGCCAACACACAGAATAACACCCAGTGCTCATCCGGTCAAGTGCCCCCCTCAGTGCCTGCCAACCAGTCACCCCCACTCCCTGCCCTCCTCCCCTTCCACCACCCCTAGTTCGTTTCCCAGAGTACTTTTTTTTAAAAAGATTTATTTATTTACTTATTTATGATAGACATAGAGAGAGAGAGGGGCGGGGGAGAGAGAGAGGCAGAGACACAGGCAAAGGGAGAAGCAGGCTCCATCCCGGGAGCCCGACGTGGGACTTGATCCCGGGACTTCAGGATTGCGCCCTGGGCCAAAGGCAGGCGCTAAACAGCTGAGCCACTCAGGGATCCCCTAATACTTTTTTTAAAAAAGATTTTATTTATTTATTTGAGAGACAATGAGCCGGGGGGGGGAGGGGCAGAAGGAGAAGGAGAAGTAGGCTCCCCCCTGAACAGGGAACCCTGACATGGGGCTGGATCCCAGGACCTTGACATCATGACCCGGAGTCAAAAGCAGACAGGATGCTTAACTGACTGAGCCACCTAGGCACCTCCAGTGCATTTCCTTTGAAACAAGAACATGACAAGCATGTCCACTATTATTAAAATTTTGTTTTGAAGGTTTTAACTAATGGAATAGCGCAAGACAAAAAAATAGAGGCAGAACTAGTGAAACAGATTAGCAATATTACATTTTCTGATGATTCAGGCTTTGCCTAATAAACCTAATGTATAACTATTAGTTGTTAAGATAGAAGCAAAAATTTAAAAAACGCTACCTTTCCCATATTTTAACATTAACTAAGGAAAATAATAGAAGATGATGACAGTCACATTAGTAATTAAAAGAAATCTTAATAAGAAATCAGAATATAAGGAAACCACAAAACAAATGAGCAACGTAAGAGAGATCTTGTATAAATGGAGTCACCTGATTCATAGGAAAGGACAACTGTAATGATGTCAGTTTTCAGCAAATTAATTTGTAGTTTTACTGTAGTTACAAAAAAGTTAGGATTTGTTTAAAAGAATGGATAAGATTATTTTAAAGTCTCCTTAACAGAATGAGTAAGAAAGATTATTTAATAAAAAATGGGAAAAAGACAAACATATCTTACTTTGTATAAAAACATACAAAACTGAAAAATGCAAAGATACTTCTTGCAAGAAAAAAAAGGCAGAGTGGAACAAATTTTTAAAAATTGTAAAACCTCCCTAGAATGTAGATTCATGATATGATATTGATAATATTTCAGATCCCTAGGGAAAACTAATTATTCAACAATTAGAACAATTGATTAATCTTTGGAAAAATACCAATGTTAAATTTCTATGTCATGAAATATAAGATTAATTACATTTTGGTTAAATGAAATGTCCTCTTACAAATAAAAAATATGAGTCCCTCAGTAAAATAAGTGTACAGTTAACAAACCACTAATAAAAGAAGAAGTGAAAATGACCAATAAGAACATGAAAATGTTTGACTTTACTAATAATCTTACAAAAATTAAAAAGAATTTATTTTTTGTTTCTTTACTTTTCAAAGAGAAAAATTATGGTGAGGTTGTGGTAAATTGGACTCTCTACTGCTGAGGTTGTGAATTGGTATCATCATTTCTCTAAAGCAAGTTGGAAACATGTACTGAGAGTCTTAAGACTATGCATTCTTAAAATGTCCAGAACTTTTTTTTTAAAGATTTTATTCATCCATTCATGAAAGACAGAGAGAGAGAGAGAGAGAGAGAGAGAGAGGCAGAGACACAGGCAGAGGGAGAAGCAGACTCCATGCAGGGAGCCTGACAGGGGACTTGATCCCAGGTCTCCAGGATCATAACCTGGGCCGAAGGCAGGCACCAAACCACTGAGCCACCCAGGCTGCCCCCAGAACCTTTCAATAAGTAATTTCACTTCTAGGACTTTTTCTTGAGGACATAATCAGAGATTTGGTAATGATTATAGTATGAGAATGTTCAGCTGTAGAGCATTGTTTTTATAGTGAAAATCAGAAGCAACATAAATACCCGTGTTAGGGAATGGCCTCACTAAATTTTGGTTTAGCCATATACTGTAGTTCTGTAAAACCTTAACAAACTATCTTTTTGAAGAAAAATGACATAGGGCAAGTGTATGCTGTTGATAAAAGAAAGAAAAGACCACTAAAGTCATTAATATATATTGGGGAGAAAAAGTTTAAACCCAACTCATACCCTCCAGCAGAATGATGAATACAATAGTCAAACCTGGGCATTTTTTATTCAGTATATATTAGCAGATAGAATAGCTGCGTAATTTTAAGGTTATGTTCATTATGGGAATAAGTCTTGCTTTTGTCCTGCCAGAATTATAATAGCACTTTTTATCTTTGGCTGATCTCCTTTTCTCCTCATAGAAGTGGGGAGAGCTGAGAAAGTGTGCAGTATAGAGGCAGGGGCTACGGTCACAGGGCCAAATCTCTCTCTTCCTCTCTTAGTCCTTTCCTCAGGTGCTGCTGGAAGAGGGCATTGGATCCTTTTTTCTTCTATTACAGTGGTAAGAGGCAAGGTCTCAACTTGAGTTTAGGGGAAACAGAGAGGGTAAAGCCTTTGGCCTGCAGTTAAGGCCAAGTCAACAGCGTTAGAAGAAGCCGTACACCTCTAGCTTTCAGAATCATAGATCAGGGCTTGCAATAAAACATCAGCATCCGACTAATCATTGTTCTCTGAATGTAGTTGCTTCACTTGAAGACATTTATATTGTTGTAGATGGGATTGGGTGATTTTTAGGTCTTGATCCTAATACCATTTTGATCTCATCAGAAGTTCTGTGTCTCTCTGTCTCTATCTTGAGAGACCGATTTTACAAATGGACAGTGTCCAGACCATATGACAAAATAGAATTTTGACCCCCAGTGGCAACCAGTCCAGAAAGACAAACCAGAACCTCTGTAGCAATTGACTCAAAACAGTCAGCACTTAATAACTAAATGCTACCCAATTTAGAATGAACCAGAGAAAGTCAAATATGCTTTCCTAACCAATCACATCTGACGCTCTGCTTTTAGTTAGCCTGCCTCCGGTTTATGCCAACAACCTCCAAAAGGGGCATGACTGAGGCAACAACTTTTACATCCCCTCCAGCCTCTGAGTTTTTGCAAAATTCAAGTTATGGTGGCTGACTCTCTTGCTATATAGCAAGCTGGGAATTATCTCTGCTCATTCGGGTGGTCTCTGCTTGTTTCCACACTCTCTGTATCTCCCTATATATGTATGACTCTATACAGAGAAATATATCCCATGAAGGGGAAAATATTCTCTATCTGTAGAAATGTGTATAATACTCAGAATAAGTATTGGTTGCTTTTATCTTGGACAGAAAAATGCACAGATTGATGAGACTGGAATTCAAGGAAGGCCTGGTTTGGCTTTTAGCACAGTTCCAAGAAGTTCTAAAACATCTCGGGAAGAAAAAAAACACAGGGTGGACTGGAGTCAGGGAGGGCTCCAAAGATAAGAAACTGGGGCAGAGGCCAGATAGAGAAAGGAAGTCTGTGGTAAGAGTGATTTATCTGTTGGGCAGTGGGATCATACAAAGATTCATTAGAGGATTGACTGGGTAGTCTGGAAGTGCTCTGTGGAGTAGAGAGGGAGAGAAAATGAAGACAGGGAGAGTAGCCAGGAGCTCTTACGGTAGTGTAGGAGAGATTCTGAGGTTACCCAGGAAGAAGGGATGGAAAGACCAGTCCTTAGAGACATGCTGTGATAGTTAATTTTATGTGTCCAACTTGACTGGACCATGAAATGCCCAGATACCTGGTCAAAATTTATTCTGTATGTGTCTGTGACCTATTTAAATCAGTAGGCCGAAGGCCCAATATAACTGAAAAAGCGGACCCTCCCTGATAAGAGACAATTCTGCTTTCCAACTAGGACGTTGGCTCATCCTGGTTCTACAGCCACTTCTGGCCTTTGCACTCAAACTGAGATGCCACTTCTCCAAATTTTTGGACTTGTCAGCCTCCTTTATTGCATGAGCCAATTCCTTATAATCTACCCCCTCCCCCAACACACACAAAAACATATACTCTATTGGTTCTGTTTTTCTAGAGAGACTCTAGACTCCCTAATACATTATAGTAGAAGCCATCAGACTTTTATTAGACATGAAAGGTTGAGCTGGTATGATGGATGAGGGAAACAGAGGCTCTTAAACTAAAAGATAGATTACTGACAGATATGGGAAAACATAGAAGGCCAGGAATGTTATAGGGTGGAGGAAGGAGAAGATTGGTCAGTTCTCTTTGGAATATATTGAGTTTGAGACAATAACAAGCTATGCAACAGGAGTGGGGAGTGACCTATAAAAAGTCCTCAGTAATGTTCCTTGAATAGAAAAAAGAAGTATGTACAAGTCTAACCAATTACAGATAGGTTGGTTGTTTAAAACCATTATCTCCATCTCTGACACTACAGATTATCAGTTTTCTTAAAGGAATGCTAGCAGATTTTCATAAAAATTAATTTTAGCTTATTTTGCTCTGTATTCATGATCTGAAAGAGCCTGCTAGTGAGAATGAGGTGGAATGAAGTCTCTCATATATTACTAATGTTTTGCAACTGAAAGCAAGTTGTAATTGTTATGCAGAATTATCCCGATTGCCTGTGTACACTGAACTCAGTAGGTGACCCTTTCACTTTCTAGTTCTCTTTGCTTCTGCATAACTAGACTCAATGGTGGATAGAGGGACCGCTCAAAAACGTTGGCTGTCAAATGCGTAAACATGAACCAGGGTTAGAGAAACAGGATTAATGCAGTCTGCTTAATGAATGTTCTCTGCTGAATGGCTTCTCAGCAAGAAGGCAAACGTCCAATAGATTCAAGAATGTAACGAAAGCATCCAGAGCAGGTCCACTGGTGGCATCTCTCTCTGAGCTGTCTGCTGCCCTGCTTTGCGCTTCAGTCCCTGCACACTGAATCGTTAACCTTTGGCACGGAGTAGGGTTCAGCATTTCAGAAGTGTCTTGATTATGAAAAATCTGCCAGCACTAATGGGGAACCTCTGACCCAGGTGCCAGCCCAGCCTTACAGCTTCACAGCTGCTGTGATTTTGATTGAAAAACAGGTCTCTGGTGTCAGGAACAAAGTAACTGGGAATTAGGCCACCTGTAATAGTCACACTTTTATGCAGACCATGGAGATTCTTCTTTTCCTTTTTTTTTTTTTCCTTTTTATTTTTTCCTTTGCTGTCAAAAGACTGATTTCCAACACTGTCTGAACACAAAACTTACAAATCACCATCTTCCACTACTTTTTCACCCATCCATATCAGTTAGGGACCTGCTGCATGTTTGCTCACTGCTGGTTACCGTAGGGGGAGGGTCATTAAATAATGGGAAGTCATGGGCACATGCACACACATATTGATGTTAAGTTCTGTAAGTCACATTAATACTACATTCAGAGAAGAGGGCGATCACTGTAGACTTGCGTAGCAGGGGAGACTTCTTGGGAAAGGTAGCAGTGGGCCTCGGCATGGAAGAATGGATAAGATGGGGAGGTGGAGAGGATCTTTAAAGCTGAGAAAACAGTCTGGTCTGGCGTTTTAAAGTCACAATGACCACCGTAATTCTGGTTTGGAAGTCCTCTCTTCATCCCTAGCACTTAGCATATGGCACACCAAAGAGCAGATTAAGTATTAACTTACCTGTTTGTTGAGCCCTGTATATTCAGGGGAAGTGGCTAGTGTACCCTGGATTTCACAGAACGCCCCCCAAATAAAAGGAGAAATAAAAAACACGAAGAACTCTTTAAGAGCCCAACTAACATGTTTCTGTAGCTGAGGTTTTTTTAAACTTGTTTTTGTGAAGAGAAGTGATCATTGTATTTCTCTTTTGAGTGAAGCCAAGTATTTTTTTTAAGGCCTTAACTAGACTTAGCATATTCACTTATTAAATAGTTCTGAGGGTCTCATATGTCGGGCATCGTTCTAGGTACTGAGTACCCAGTGAAAGAAACAGACAAAAATCCCTCACCTATACCACTTATTCTCTAGTATCTGCAGTGGAGAGAAGCACTACTTTTAATATAGTTAATAAGTAACTAATGTAATATGTTAGGTGATAAATGATACAGAAAAGAGAAACAAGCACTTTAAGGGAATAGATATACTAAGCTGATGATATGCCATAAAATTAACCTTTTTAAAGTATAATAATTCATCACCACTTCCAGAACATTTTCATCATCCTCCCTCCCAAATTCCTGTGCATATGAGGAGTCATTACCCATCCCCTCTTTTCCTCCAGTTCCTTGAAACCATTAATAAATATTCTGTGTTTCTATAGATTTGCCTATTCTGGATATTTCATATTAATGGAATCATATGGCATATTCCTTATTGTATTTGGCTTCTTATAATGCTTTCCAGATTCATCAAGCTTGCATTTATCAAGCTCTTTATGGCTGTATAATAGTCCAATATATATGACCATATGTTTTCAGTTTTCTTAGGTATATACTTAGTAGTGGAATTGCTGGGTC
Source organism: Vulpes vulpes (assembly GCF_048418805.1). NCBI lineage: Eukaryota > Metazoa > Chordata > Mammalia > Carnivora > Canidae > Vulpes > Vulpes vulpes. The sequence goes on along the minus strand of NC_132787.1, from coordinate 95,744,141 downwards.
AAATGGTAACTCTGTTTAATTTTTTGGTAGAACTGTCAAATTGTTTTACTAAGCAATTACACAATTTTACATTCCCGGCAGCAGTGCATGAGGGTTCCAATTTCTCCACATTCTCAACAACACTTGTAATTGTCTTTTTTATTATAGCTACCCTAGCGATATCTTATTGTGGTTGTGATTTACATTTCCTTAATGACTAGTGATGGTGAACATCTTTTCATGTGCTTATCAGCTATTTTTATATATCTTTGGAGAAAGGTCTTTTCAAACACTTCTTCCCACTAAAAAAATAGCATAGTTGTTTTTCTTTTTACTGTGTGTGGTTTTACTGTTGATTTGTAAAAATTCCTTCTTATATTTTATATACCAGTCTCTTATCAGATATAGTATATCTTACAAATATTTTCTCCCATTCTGAGGGTTGTATTATCATTCTCGTTTTCATAATAGTGTCTTTTGAAGCACATTTTTTTTTATTTTTAATTTTAAATCCAGTTTTGCAGTTTTTTGTTGCTTGTGTTTTTGGTATTTTATAAGAAACCATTGTCTAATCCAAAGTCATGAGATTTATACTTATATTTTCTTTAAAGACTTTTGTATTTCATAGTTTTATCTCTTATATTTATATTATATATAATATATTTTATATTTCAAGTTAAGTTATATAAGTTATATTTTATAATTTTAAGTTAATTTTTGTGCATGTGAATATCCTGTTGTCCTAGCACATTTTGATGAAAGACTATCCCTTCACCATTATTTTGAGGCTCTTATTGGAAATCTGTTGACAAAAGGTATAAGGATTTCTTTCTTTTTTTTTTAATTAATTAATTAATTAATTAATTAATTAATTTATGATAGTCATAGTGAGAGAGAGAGAGAGAGGCAGAGACATAGGCAGAGGGAGAAGCAGGCTCCATGTACCGGGAGCCCGACGTGGGATTCGATCCTGGGTCTTCAGGATCGCCCCTGGGCCAAAGGCAGGCGCTAAACCGCTGCGCCACCCAGGGATCCCTAAGGATTTATTTCTGAACTCTCAATTCCCTTCCATCAATCCATATGTCTGTCCTTGTGCCAGTACTACACTGCTATGAGTACTATAGCTTTCTAATAAATTTTAGAATTGGGAGATGTTCTTCTGTAGATTGTTTTGGCTATTCTGGATTCCTTGTGTATTTATGTGAATTTCAGAATCAACTCATTAATTTCTGCAAAAAAAAAAGGCAGCTTGAATTTTGATGGGGTCAAATCTCTACTTCAATTTGGGGAGTGTTGCTATACTTAACAAGACAGTCTTCTCTTCCAGGAACATAGCTATCTTTCCATTTATTTAGATCTCATTAAACTTCTTATACTGACACCTTTTAGTTTTCCATGTGCAGTTTTGTATTTATTTTAAACTCAAATTTAGTGCTAAATATTTTATTCTTGTTTATGTTACCATAATTGAAATTGTTTTCCTAATTTCAGTCTGGATCATTCTTTGTTAATGTTTAGAAATAAAATTGAACTCCTTTTATAGCTCTAGAAGATTTTTTGTGGGGTTTCTTTTCTTATAATTTTCTCTTTTTCTTATAATCTTAATTATTGAAGTATAGCTGGCATACAATGTTATATTAGTTTCAGGTATGCAACATAGTGATTCAATAATTCACAGTGATTCTATGCATTACTCAATGCTCACCATGATAATTATAGTTACCATCTGTCACCGTACAATGCTACTACAGTATTATCAACTATCTTCCCTATGCTGTATTTTTCATTTCTGTGACTTTATAACTCTAAGTTTGTACCTGCTAATCTCTTTCACTTATTTCACTCATCCCCCATCCCCCCCAACCACCTCCCCTCTGGCAACTACCAGTTCTCTGTATTTATGTGTCTGTTTCTGTTTTTTGTTTGTTTGTTCATTTGTTTGGTTTTTTAGATTCACATATAAATGAAATCATATATCTGTCTTTCTCTGACTTATTTCACTTAGCATTGTACCCTAAAGGTCTACTCATATTGTCACAAATGGCAAGGTTTCATTCTTTTTTTATGGATAAGTTCTTTATGTGTTTTGGATATTAATCTCTTATTAGATGTGTCATTTGCAAATATCTCTGCTATTCATTAAGTTGCCTTTTTGTTTTGTAGATAGTTTTCTTTGCTGTGTGAAAGCTTTTTATTTTGATGTAGTCCCTATAGTTTATTCTTGCTTTTATTTACCTTGCCTTAGGAAACATATCTAGAAAAACAGTGTGGAAGTTGTTCAAAAAATTAAAAGAAGAAATACTGTATGATCCAATAATTCCACTACTGGATATTTACCCAAAGAAAGTAAAAACACTAATATGAAAAGATGTATGCACTCCTATGTTTATTGCAACATTATTTATAATAGATAAGATATGGAAACAACCTAAGTGTCCATCAATAGATGAATGGATAAGGAAGACGTGGCAAATATAGGTAAAGGAATATTATACAGCCATAAAAAGGAGATCATGCCTTTTGAGATGTGTGGATAGACTTAGAGGGTATTATGCTAAGCAAAATAAGTTAGAATGAGAAAGACAAATACCATATGAATATACTTATATATGGAATGGAATCTAAAAGAAGACAAATGCACAAACAAAAAGCAGAATCAGGTGTATAAATACAGAAAATAAACTGATTATTACCTGAGGGGGTGGGTAAAAAATTGATGAAGGGAAGTGGGAGATTCAGGCTTCTAGTTATAGAATGAATAAGTCAGTGTATGAAGACAGATGGCAGTAGCTACACTTAGGGTGAAATAGCATAATGTATAAACTTGTCAAATCACTATGTTGCACACCTGAAACTACTATAACATTGTATATCAGCTATACCCCCCCCCAAAAAAGTCACATTGTTTGCAATTTGGTAAATAAATAGCAGAAGAACAAGGTAGGAAGGAGAGAAAACCACTTAGGAAGTGAGTGTGAAAATCCAGGCAAGAGATAATGATGGTTTGTACCATTTAGCAGTAAATTTATTAAGAAGTGGTCAGATTCTGGATATATTTTGTAGCCACAGCTACATATACAATTTAAATTGAGAGAAAGTGAAGTAAAGAATGACTCCCTTGTTTTCAGACCTAAGAAGCCATAAGGATCAACTGGGTTGGGGAAAACCAGGGGTGGAGCAAGATGGGGGAAGGAGAGGTGTCCAAAGGTTTAGTTTCTGGCATGTGGAATGCTGAGATGTCTATTGGTTATCTAAATGTACTTATTGAGTAGACAGTCTCATATATGTGTCTGAAGTTCGGGAGAACTGTCTAAGCTCAAGATGCAGATTTGGGAGTCATTGATATTAAGATGCTATTTGAGGGGCTCCTGGGTGGCACAGTTCATTTAGTGAGTGACTCTTGGTTTCAGCTCAGGTCATGATCTCAGGGTTGTGAGATTGAGCCCCATGTCAGGCTCTGTGCTCAACGAGGAGTCCACTTAAGACTCTCTCTCCCCCTGCCCCTTCCCCTGCTCATTCTCTGTCTCTAGAATAAATCATTGAAAAGAAAATATGTTATCTGAAGGCACAAACTTAGATCACCAAGGAATTATTATATAGAGAGAGATGAAGGAACAAAGGAATAAACTCTAGGACACAAAGCATTAAGAATTTACAACTCCAGGGCAAATGGAGGAAATAGCAAAGGTGACCAAGAGGGAAAGCTTAGTGATGTAGGAGACAAAAATATTTGGTGTCCTGGAAGCTAAGTGTAGAACAGAGTGTCAATTCTTTTAATACTCTACATATTTTGAAGAACTGTGTTAGCCTCTTCAGCATCTGAATGATAGATAACATCCTGATGGCCTTCCCTGTCCGGTGAATGTCTCCTGATTTCAGATTTTGGGGATGTGGCTTCCCTCAAATACGTAATGGTGGAAAATAGGGCTTTGGGAGATGATGGTGGGGAGATGGTGGCAGGAGAACTGACAGTTTTCATGTCCACTGTGGTTGCATTTGCTTAGAGGTTTGCCTTGCTCTCCACAGTTGTTCTGAGCTGCTAATCGAGTATGCCAGATTTTCAGCTTCTGGTTTGCAAACGCAGATCCTGTCAGTTTTATCCCATTGGAGCAAGAGTTAATTAAAGCAAGATTAAAATGTTAATAATTTGGGGGGCAATATGGTGAAGCTTGGAATCTCTGGAGATTATGTTAGAAAGTTTTTCATGGAAACGAAGTATAAAGCAATGAAAAAAATCCATCTAAATTGTCAAATAAGTCTAATTTCAGAGCTGAATATTTGGTTTTGAGAACAATTATGATCTTTTTTATTTGAAAAGAAATTTATGATATTCTGTAACTCAGGGAGTATGCAGGCCATTAAAATTGTGAACATAGGCATAGACATGGCCCAGAGTTTTCGGGGAGAAATGTATACTACGTCTCTCAGAGTTTTTTCCACAGGTTATGCTGTGGATAATATGTATAACCCATGTCTCTAGTCGTATATAAGTGCCACTCCTAGCCCCTTACACGATCCCAAAATGTGTTCATGAAATAAAGGAGTATAAACGCTATTTTGAATTAATGTGGCCTTTTCTTTGACTTCCTGCATAATTTTAGTAAAATCACTTTAAGATCTTCCTTTAGAGATTATATCAGAAGTGGAATCTGCTACTTTGACTAGAAGAGTCTCCAATCATACTCTGGAGATCGGCATCAGTTGTTATTCTGGCCTTCCTTACCGTATCCTAGGCACTGTGCATGCATCTGAAAGGGACCAGGACTTTATTCCAGCCCTCACTATAAGCTATGAGGATTCTATTGCTAGAGATCTACAACTATAATTGCTAGAGATCTACGGTGTATCACAATTTCCAACTGTGCAGTGTGCATTTGGTGCCTACTCACTACTCTTGTATCCCCAGAAGCCAAGCTCACACAATCTGGCTAACCTACCTGTCACTATTCTCTGGAGCTTTGTGGCTTAGAACATACTGTTTAAAGTAGTGAGTAAAAAGTCTGGTCTAGAACAGCTTTTTTATGCTAAAGTGAGCAAATACATTCTCCACAGCGGCAGCAGACGTTTGGAGATTTTAAACCACCACTCCCTTATAGAGCTGTCTCTCTGCATTAGATCTGATGCTTTGGAAAATGGTTGTTGCAGACTCATTTCCTGCAGGCATTTGTGGCTATGTGATGCTCACTTCTGATCTGTAGCTATGGCTCCTCTGCCTGATAGATATATGGTCCCATGTATTGAGGGTTCTTAGCCACTTCAGAGAAGGGATTATCTAGGGAGAAAGTGGCAACTCAGCCAGTTGAGCTAAAAAAAGAGAAAAAAAAAATAACTAAATGAGCTAATACAATGCACACTGCTCTAGCATAAATCTTAGTTGTCATCATAACCATAGGCCGATTATTATTATTATCTGAGAATTTTTTAGAAATGGGCCTTCCCTAGTCTCCAGGTTGAATATCTTCCATTTAACTCTTCTGTCAAATGTATTCTCTACCCTCTTTGTTCCTGCTCTGGGTTCCTGGAGGCTGGATTGCATAGACTCCCTCCACTGGATCCCATACTTTCTGGTTTAGGCTTGGGTTCAGCCAGTGGGGACCTTGGAAGGAGCTCTGCAGGAGGAAGGAAAGTGTGTAATGTGAGTGTTATTCCCCTTCTGCCTTCTAGTGTCATCTTAGATTTGGTTAGTGTTGAGAAGTCACAGATCCTGCCTGACAGTTTTCTCCACATAGCCTCTTTTTCCAGGTTATGGACCCTGTTCCTTTCTCTTGCTGCTTCAGGCCCAGGGGAAGGAAGGATCTTTCTCAATAGCTCTGGTATACTAGGCCCAGCACCATCCTGTGTGTTTTCCCTATACTCTGCCAGCATTCTTGCAGATGGTTCCTTTATTAATTGTTCTTTAATTACTTAATTGGATTGTGTCATCTGTTATAGGCTGACACCCTCAATAATACACATCCTACTTCTCTTCACCACCACCAAGGCAAAACAAAGAAGCCCATCCTCTGCTATTTCTGGCCATACTTCACTGACCTCTTTTTTCCTGCAAGATTACATTATCCTGAAATTACTTGATGGGACAAGTGTGCTTGTTGAATATGTTATCCACTCTTTTATTTTCTCCTGAAAACATTGTCCAAAGGAAAATATAGGTCTCAACAAGGCTCATCTAAACCACTTGTGGCTCTTCTTGAACTTCTACCACTAGATCTCCCTGATGTCTGCTTCTGGGGTAGGGGGGCAGTGGTGGTATCTGTATAATCACTCCTCTGAAGATAGCTTAAATAACATGTCCTTCCTCTGGTGGCCTCTGGCCCTGAACTTTGCATTTGAATGATTAATGTTTGATGCTGGTGAAAATGCTTAGAGATTTAGATGAGAAGACTTTTAGATTCCAAATTGCTCTGGGGACTTTCAGAAATCTGGAAGAGGATTTTATAGTTTATAGACAGCCTTTGTGTTCACAGGCATAGAGATATGAAATTTATGTGTAATTGTCTTCTGTTACCTCCCGTCACCCCACTTTCTCTCTAAACTTTCTAATCCCTGACATAGTTCTGAATACACAGACTGGGACTAAATTACATTAGCTCCCAACTTTTTGTCAGTTAACGTATTTTTTTGCCATAGTGTGAGATTTTAACAGCCAAACTTGCCACTAGCATACAGTGTCATCTCAGTGAGTGTCTGGGGAGGAGAATAGCAGCCATTAAAATAACTAATATTGAGTTATGCTTGAGTACTCACTGAGAAAGTTGAGAGGTCAAGTTGGGTAATCTAATGAGCTCTTCCAAAACCACACATGTCTTGAGTATGTTTAAGAAGATGCCCCAAATATCTTTTAGTTGGTTCAGAATCATCACTATGAAATGTGAAACAAGGCCTCTTGATTATATTCAATGGGAATTTGAATACACATTGTTTTCCATATCTGAATAGGCCTTGTTCTCCGTCTGCCATGAGACACAAAGTACTTCCCATGGAAACAAAGGCTTAATGAAGGGTGTTTGTCAAAGAGAAAGTTAAGACTCAGGGGAATTATAAATAATCTTCCCAGTGCAGATCTTTCTCTAAGAGAGAATTGAGACCTACCTTCCTTATTGAGGTTTAGTAGAAAGTCTAGTCTTTTTCAGGACATAAAAAAAAAAAAAATCCTGTATTTAAACAGGAATGCCCAAAACCAAATCATCTTTTCAGGGGTTTTAGCCACCATTTGATAAATGCATCCTTGGTTAGATCTTCATTTCATGTGTATTAATACAAATTAAGATAGTGAAACCATGGGATATATTATACCAGTGAGGGAAGGGGCTAATGTATATGGATTTTTCTGCCTAACTAAAACTTTTAGGCTCCTTCCTCTGACCTGATCTGATTTAGAATTTTTAGTTTTTTTAATGTGGTGACAGCAAACACTTACAGTATCTAGGTGTGAATGCCTCAGACACTTCAGATTGGGCAGGTGTCTATTTTCTGTTTTGATTCCAGGCCCTTTTATGACAGTGCCCAACATTTAATCAACCATTTTTCCTAGAGCTGTCTGTAAGGCTAATGGATTTTGGGGAATGCTTTTTAGAAACTTCCAGGCTCTTGTTATGAGATATAGCTGATGTTTAAGAGTCACCACCCTTTAGAGCAAATTTTGATAATTTCTCTGATTGTATTACATAATACTTCTCTCACTAAATTTAACTGTCGACACTCTGTCTACTCTAGAAGCCTTGGAATATGTTTTTTTCTTTTAACACCAAAAGACGTTTAGTCAATCGAAATATGAGATCTTATTAAATTTCTTCTTTCATTACCATTCATAACATGTTAAATAAGATTTGCATTTAGTACAGATCTCTTGGTTATATCACACTTTATACCTACATGCAGAGAGAATTGCCCATCTATCCTCACTACATGTTTCAGTCTTAAAACCAATTCTTGATCCCTGACAAACAATTCTTTCAAACCCAGGGTTAATCCATTTTCAGTGGCCTTTGATGTGAACACTTCTAAGTGGCTTAAAAAATGTATTTCCAGTCATTCCCTTTTAGTCACCTCAGGTCAGGGTAATTTGCCTTGGAGCACTGGTTTCCAGTGAGGGTGCTGAGGACCTCAGAAGGACATGGAAAATTTAGCAAAGAGTCTGTAAATCCATATGCCCTTCTGGCATTTTCCATAGATGGAAAAAAAATTTTTCTCTTGCATATCCACAATCTACTATTTTTTAAATGAATGTTGATAAATTTATGATTACTAAAAATCAAATTATTTTATTTTTTTAATTCAAATTATTTTAGAAGAACTATATATTTCATAGGATTTGTTTAAACAGAAGGCATGCATCAGTGAATATTGAAACTCAGAGAAAGTCTTTTCATTTTGGGCATTTTATATATTTATTTATTTATTTTGTTTTGTTTTATTTTTATTGAAGTTCAATTTGCCAACATATAGTATAACACCAAGTGCTCAGGAGCCAAAATAGGTGGTATATCTGCCTTGGAATGGCAATATTGATTTTATTTAAAAGGCTGTGTTAGTTTCAGTAGTTGGTAACAAATACTGGTTTAGCAGGTGGACTTTTATTGATAATATAGGAAATGGAAGACAACACTTCCATAATTTTTCCTATAACAGGTGCAGGTCACATGGCAACTCAGCAGTATCCTTCCACTAGGTCGTCTTTACCACACCTTTTTATTATTTGTTTCCTTCCCAAATCTGGATGAATGCTAGTTTCTATTAGCAAGTTAGGTATTGACTGAATCTCCTGTATCTTTTTTTTAATAACCGGCTCATCTACTAGTAGCTTTACCTTGCTAATGGCCATTTAAATTGTTCCTGACTATAAGCAATGGAATAAAATTAATGATTTTGAAAGTACGGCTTGATTACAGACTGTGGCCATTTTATTGTATCCATGAGTGTTAATGGTGCTCACTGTAGGGATCCAATGAGGAAATGTATGTCTTAGTGTTTGGTAAGAGTGAAGTGCTAAGCAAATGCAATTCTTTTTTTTATTAATATGGGAGCATAATACTTGTTTCCTGATTTGGAAACATAAAATCTAGCTGATAGAGTGGATAGCATATACAACATGAAGGAAGATGTTAACATTGGTAGTGAAGTGGAATAGAAGGAAAGGTAGGGGGAGACCAAGGAAGCCTGCATTTATTGGGGATGGCTTTAGGCAGCAAATGAAACAATAGATGGGACTTGAAAGATGGGGAAAAAAAAGATGGGAAAGAAGGTCAGGAAACTCCTATTATCCTCGAAGGGCACTTGGAACTTTATATACCTGTGGCACTCATCTTAATTTTAGTTTTATAAGGCAGAAAATTATTATCTTTACTGATGAGAAAACTGAGCATTAGAAATTAAGTGGTATGGGTTAAAAAGTTACGCAGATTAATAGAATTGCAGAACCAGGGCTTGAATCCCAAAGTGACTGCAAAGTCCATCAGGAAAATAGAATTTTAATATCAACCAGGAAGGTAGAATTTCAATAGTTTTCTTTTCTCTCTCTCTGATAGCATATTCTCCTTTGTATGTTTGTGTAAAAAGATAACCAGCACCATGTATACCCATTTATAGTTCCCTATGGTCATCATGAGCATGAGGTGTCAGCCAAGGTTTAATCAGAAGATCAGTGGAACCAGAAGCAGATTGATAAATCAATTGATCTATGTATTAGTCATCTACCTATTACTGAACTATGAATGTATTACAGGAAATTATTCATACAGTAGTAGGGCTTGCTAAGCAGTCCATATAAAGTTGTCTCCATCTCTGATGCTAGATCTTAAAGCCTACAGGGTAGGTAGTCAGGAATGGAAGATCACAAAGAGGCTGAAGTCTTATACCTAGATTCTCACTGGGATGGCCTGAAACCTTAGTCTGTTTTTGTTGCCTCTGACATTTATGATGAAGGTATCCTGCAGAGGCTAGAATCCTTAGTCCTGGACCTAAACACCCATATCTCATCATGATACTGCTTTGCAACAGAGGTGAATCAATCACCACATCAGTAAAAGTCTATGTAAGCTATAAAAAGATTGCTGTCTCCCTTCTATCTTCCTTTGGGACTCTCCTGAAAATTCTGGGAAATGTAGTTTTGCCTGCTTATTTCAACACTTCACAAAACCATAAGACCTTTTTTCTAAGTGACACAATTATCATTCTAATAACATGCAACAGCCATATTTTTAAAAACTCCAGTATAATTCACATACAGTGTTATGTTAGTTTTCAGGGGTACAACATAGTGACTCAACAATTCTATGCATTACTCAGTTCTTATCACAATAAGTGTACTCTTAATCCCCTTTACCCATCATCCTACCCATCTCCCCTCTGATAACTATCTGTTTATTCTCTATAGTTAAGAGTTGTTTTTTTGTCTCTTTTTTCTTTATTTGTTTTGTTTCTTAAATTGCACATATGGGTGAAATAATATATGTGTCTTTGACTTTTTCCCCTTAGCACTATATCCCCTTGATCTACCCATATTGTTTTTTTTTAAATAATTTATTTTGCAAATGGCAAGATTTCATTCTTTTTTATGGCTCAGTATTATTCCATCATTTTTTAAAAGATGTATGTATGTGTGTATGTATGTATGTATGTATGTATGTATTTATTCATGAGACACACACACACACACACACACACACACAGAGAGAGAGAGAGAGAGAGAGGCAGAGACACAGGCAGAGGGAGAAGCAGGCTCCATGCAGGGAGCCCGGCAGGGGACTTGATCCCGGGTCTCCAGGCTCATGCCCTGGGTTGAAGGCAGTGCTAAACCACTATGATGGGCTGCCCTCCATCATTTTTATATATACTGCTTCTTCTTTATTCATTCATCTATTGATAGACACTTGGGTTGCTTCCATAATTCGGCTATTGTAAATAATGCTGTAATAAATATAGAGGTGCATATATCTTTTGGAAATAGTGTTATCATATTTTTTGGGTAAATACCTAGTAGTGGAATTATTAGATCATATGGTAATTTTATTTTTAATTTTTTGGGGGAACTTTCAAATGTTTTTCACAGTGGCTACACCAGTTTGCATTTCCACCAACAATACATGAGGGTTCTTTTTCCTTTGCATCCTTGCTAATGCTTATTGTTTCTTGTGTTTTTGATTTTAACACTTCTGGCAGGTATGAGGTGATATCTCACTGAAGTTTTGATTCACATTTCTCTGATGATGAGTGATGTTGAGCATCGTTTCATATAACTTTTGATCACCTGTATGACTTCCTTGGAGAAATATCTGATCATGTCTTTTACACATTTTTAATTGGATTTTTTTTTTTTTTGGTGTTGAGTTGTGCAAGTTCTTTATATATTTTGGATACTAATCCTATATTGGATATGTCATTTGCAAATGTCTTTTTTTCCTAGTCACTAGATTTTTTAGGTTTGTTGATTTTTTCCTTAACTGTGCAGAAACTTTTTATTTTGAAGTAGTTCCAATAGTTTATTTTTGCTTGTATTTCCCTTGCCTCAGGAGACATACCTAGAAAAATGTTGCTATGGCCAATGTCACAGAAATTACGGTCTGTGCTCTCTGCAGGTCTGACATTTATCTTTAGTCCTTTAATTTTGAGTTCATTTTTGTATATGGTGTAAGAAAGTGGTCTTATTTAATTCTTTTGCATGTAGCTGTCCAGTTTTCCCGCACCATTTGTTGAAGAGATTATCTTTTTTCCCATTGAATATTTTTGCCTCCTTTGTTGAAAATTAATTTAACATATAATTGTGGGGTTATTTCTGGGCTTTCTATTCTGTTCCATGGATCTATGTGTCTACTTTTGGGACAGTATCATACTGTTTGGATTACTGTAGCATTGTAATATATCTTGAAATATAGATTCATAGTATGTCCAGTTAAGTTTTTATTTTTCAAGATTGCTTTGGCTGTTCAGGGTCTTTGTAGTTCCAGTGAGTACTTTTATGACCATTACTTTAATTCTCTTCAGGCATATTACTTTCTTTCATTTTGTTTAGGTTGCCTGCTATGATTGTGTCCTGTTTTTTTCATTTGGGACATATTCCTCTGTCTCCTCATTTTATCTAACTCTGTATCTGTTCAAGGTGTTAGGAAAAGCAGCTATGTCTCCTGCTCTTGAAGGTAGAAGAAGAGGTTTAGTGCCTACCGTCCAACAGTCCCTTTTTCTCTAGAACCTGGCACTTCAGGGTTGGTCCTATGTGTGTTGCTTGTGCCCTAATATTGTGCTGAGCTGCCTTTGCCTACAGTCATCTGCAATGGCTCTTTTTACCTATTATGGACAGGATTTGGTTCCTGTGTTTTTATTGCCCCATTCTGGGTTGCCTTGGTTTTGAGTTGGGTTATATTATGCATTTGCCAGAGCTGCACTGCACTGAACTACAGGACACTCTCTCTGTATTGTTCCCTGAGAAGTTTTTTTTGGTGGGCAGATCTTGCAGTCAGATCAGATGTCTGCCCTTAGCCCAACGCTGGAGTCACAGAGGAACTAGTATATGAAGTTATCTTCCAGTCTCCGTGGGGCATGAATCATTTTGGAGTGGTACAGACTCATGTTGGGGCTGCTTGCACACGGCCATGCTTATGGCACCACTTTGGATTCCTTGGGACTAGGTAGGAGGGGGAGGGTTTGCAGGAGGACATGGGGTCAGGGCACCCACTGTCCTCAAGGTGTGTGCAAGTCTGTTGTGCAAGGGCACCTGTAGCTGCTATTTGCAGCTCTGCTGGTTCCTGCAGCTATCAATGTATCTAGGTGGGAGGAAGGTGGAGGGAAATAGCACTCACCAGCTCTTTTATTTTCAGAGAAGTCTTTCAAAGATCCCTGCCTCATTAGCATATGCTCTGAGAATCGTAAAGAAATCTGTTTCCTCTATATCTCGGGCATTTTTCAAACTGCCACTTCTAAGCTGTGTCTCAGTGGGGCTGTTATGCTATCTCTTTAAGAGTGAGGACTCGGTTTCCTATTGCCCTCTGCTTCTTCCAGAGCTGTTCCCACTGATATATAAAGTTTCAGGTGTTAAGCACCACTGGTTGTAAGAACTTAAGCCCTTTGTTTTGCAAAGCTAAATGTTATAGGGATTCATCTTCCCAGTACAGGTCCCCAATGCCTTGGGTGCGTGCTGTGGGGTCTACTACTCCCCTCTCCATGCTTACAGTGTCCCTCCCTCTTGGGGACAGTCCTGAGGATTAGTTTGGTTCCTGACCAAGTCTGTGCCCTTACTGTCCTCTTTGATGTGGCCTCTTCTCTACATTTAGCTGTGGAGAGTCTGTTCTGTCAGTTTTCACATCATTTTCTGATTTAATTACACTGATGTGGTGTTATCTAGTGGTATCCAGGGGAGAGGGTGAGTTCAGGATCTTCCTCCTCTACCTTCTTCCCTAGAAGTCACAATTCCACTTTTATAGGACCAGTTAACACTAGCAAAAAAACAAGCTGGTTTATTAGGGATCATTCAGTCTAGTCATGATAGATAATTAATCTTAATAGTTTCAGGCAGAAAAAGTCAGAGTCATCATTTACACAAATAAAGACATTGTAACCTATAGACAGACAGTTTTTAATTACTATTCTAACCACAGTAAGAATAAAACCAGAATTATGGGACTTGTGCCTTTTGATTTGGCTGAGAGGCAAAGACCCTAGCTCCTGGGCCCGTTCCCACTCTTCCCATTGAAAGGAATTAAAATGAATTTCTTTTCACTCCACTCTGCCCTCTATCATAAGCAATATTTCATTTGTATAACTCTTAGGGATAGCAAGAAGAAACAGTCCAGAAATGCATCCTTCAGGCTGGATTGATGTGCCACTTTTCTGAGGGTTTCAGACTGATCCTCCGGGGTTCTTTTATACCTTAAGTAGAGTCTAGGTCACCTTTCACTGGTCCTGGGGATTCCTCAGTTGTGTCAGTGTGATGAGCATCTTGAGAGGCCAAAGGTAAAACCTGCACCCTGTACCTTGTCCTCTAAAGGATGTAGGCATGGACATGTGGACTAAAGGGACTTCTCAGAAAGCTGGCCAACTGCCTGACCTGGGGCTTACTCTAAGGCAGCCCACAAACTGCCAGCTGACTCAGCCCCAAAACCACTGAATGGTAATGGCAGAAACGGAGGTTTTGTAAACTTTCTGATGTTTTTAGTCTTCATGAACAGTAAAATGAAATAAAATGAATTTCTTTTCTGATAATTTGCATGTTTTTGTCTTAGAAACACAAATTTAAACATTTATCTCAAGTCATCTTTTTATTCAATAACATAGATCATGACTTTTTCTGAAACCTACTATATGAAACACTAAAGGTAACTTTAAGTTAATGTATAAAATCAGACATCTTAACCCAGATACTCCACAACAGTATGTATCACAGCTAACAAATATAAAGATAATTAGGCAGTGTTAGGTATGGAATTGCATAGCAAAATGATGTATGTTATATTAGAATTGTCAATATGATGTATAACCCGATTGCAGATATAGGCTAAACAAATTAATGCATCTTTGAGTTTCTGATAATGAATTTTCACTGGCTTTTCAAAAAGATTTAAACCACTGATTCAATCCACCTACAATTATCTTGGAGAATTCTTGGGCAGGAAACACTACTTCTGGGGCTGAAATGATAGGGACGCTCAAGATGCGATACTAAGTGGCAAATAACTCAGTATGCTTGGGACAAATAAAAAATTTTATCAAAAGAAGTGCCATTATCAGGAATACGAGAAAAGTACTTTGGAGTACCATAGGTGGGTAGATTCCTTGCAGCTGAGGAGGATCAGAGAAGCTGAGCAAGGCCTTCAAAGACAGGTAAGGTTTTATCTGGTGGAATTGGGGAGGGCATTCAGCCAGTGTACTCTTTAATTTGACTATGTCTGGTTTAAGACACCGGGTGAATATAGAAGATATGAAATTTTAAAGGGTACTTAACTCTTGATTTTTCAATTTATCCTTTCATTACAATTATTGGGACTTAAAGTGTTTACAATTAAAGTTAATGAACATTTTATTGCTCATGACAGTTCACAGCAAATTAGACTCTTGCTTTCTTCTCAAAGTGGGATAAGGCCCTAGGCAACCTGTCCCTGAAGCTAGAGCTGTGTAGCATTAGCTCTGTAGAATACTTTGTGGGGATGAAATTTGGAGCAGGTATTCTGCGTGGCGGGATCTTTTGTGAAATGTGTAAAGGCTACTTATGGGTTAGTTAAATGCTGAAAACTACCTGCTGGAGTTAAGGAAGGAAAAGGAGGCATGGCCCTTGCCTGGAGCAGCCTGAGAATTCTGTAAATGTTGGCTTCATTTGGTCTAGCACTGGAGGTAGGCTTGAACTATAGAGCTGCTGCCCTTACCTGTTGCTTCCTCTTCACAGCTTCTCCCTAATCACTGAAGATGGGCCCATTTTGTATATGTGTGTGTAGGGGTGGATGCTGGGTAAAGATACAGTGTGTACTTTTATTGATTTTATGAGGATACTTTCAACAATGGATGATATAGAATAGAACTGGGACTATTTCTCTTTCCCTAGAGCAGCATAGCATTCCTGATCTGGGCTCCTGTAGCCCTATGTCACAGTCCCAACTTAGCTGTTTTTGGGGCATCCTGATCTGGGCCTCAGTACCAAAATGTATATAATAAGGCAACTAGTCTAGCACAAAATTCTTGAAGGTGTCTCCTGGATTTCTGTAGACTCTACTCCCAATTCCCCCATGAGATAGCTTAGCTATTCACATTCCATTTAAGTTTTCATTTTTATTTTTATTCATTTTTAAATGTTTTATTTAAATTCAATTTAATTAATATGTAGTTTATTATTAGCTTCAGGGGTAGTTTTTAGTGATTTATCAGTTGCCTATAATACCCAGTGCTAATTGCATCAAGTGCCCTCTTTAATGCCCATCCTCCCAGTTACTTCATCCTCCCACCCACCTCCCCTTCAGCAGCCCTCAGTTTATTCCCTATAGTTAAGAGTTTATGGTTTGTCTCCCTCTCTCTTTTTATCTTATTCTGTTTTTCCTTCCCTTCCCCTATGTTCATCTGTTTTGTTTCTTAAGTTCCACATAGGAATGAAATCATATGGTATTTGTCTTTCTCTGACTGACTTACTTCACTTAGCATAATACTCTCTAGTTCTAACCACATTGTTGCAAATGGCAAGATATAATTCTTTTTGATGGCTGAGTAATATTCCATTATATTCACATATCACATATAGACACACCATTGCTTCTGGGCTGCTTCTGTTTTTTTTTTTTTTTTAAAGATTTTTATTTATTTATTCATGAAAGGCAGAGAGAGAGAGAGAGAGAGAGAGAGGCAGAGACACATGCAGAAGGGGAAGCAGGCTCCATGCAGGAAGCCAATGTGGGACTCAATCCCGGGACTCCAGGATCATGCCCTGGGCCCAAGGCAGGTGCTAAACTGCTGAGGGACCCAAGGTTCCCTGTTTCTGTATTTTGGCTATTGTGGACATTGCTTCTATAAACATTGTAGTACCTGTGCCCCTTTGAATCACTGGGTCATAGGGTAGTTCTGTTTTTAACTTTCTGAGGAACCTCCATACTATTTTCCAGAGTGGCTGCACCAGTTTGTGTTCCCACCAACAGTGTAAGAGTGTTCCCCTTTCTCCACATCCTCACCAACATCTGTTGTTTCCTGAGTTGTTCATTTTAACCATTGTAACCCATGTGAGGTGGTATGTCATTTTGGTTTCGATTTGTATTTCCCTGATGCCAAGTGATGTGAGGCATTTTTTCATGTATCTCTTGGACATTTCTATGTCTTATTTGGAGAAATGTCTGTCCATATCTTCTGATCATTTCTTGAACAGATTTAGTTTTTGGGTGTTGAGTTTGATAACTTCTTTATCAATTTTTGATGCTAGCCCTTTATCAGATATGTCATTTGTGAATATCTTCCCCCATTCTATAGGTTGACTTTTAGTTTTGTTAATTATTTCCTTTGTTGTGCAAAAGCTTTTTATCCTGATGAAATCCCAGTAGTCCATTTTTGCTTTCATTCCCCTTGCCTCTGGAGACATGTCTGGTAAGAAGTTGCTGTGGCCTATGTCAGAGAGGTTGCTGCCTGTGTTCTCCTCTAGGATTTTGATGGATTCCTGTTTCACATTTAGGTCTTTGATCCATTTTGAATTTATATTTGTATATTGTTTAAGAAAATGGTTCACTTTCATTCTTCATGTGGCTGTCCAATTTTCCCAATAGCATTTGTTGAAGAGGCTGTCTTTTTTCCCATTGGATATTCTTTCCTGCTTTGTTGAAGATTAGTTGACCATAAAATTGAGGGTCCATTTTTGGGTTCTGGATTCTGTTCTGGATCTTTGTGTCTGTTTTTGTGCCAGTACTGTACTACCTTGATGATTATAGCTTTGTAGTAGAGCTTGCAGTCTGGAATTGTGATGCCTCTACTTCTGGTTTTCTTTTTCAACATCCCTTTGGCTATTTGGGGCCTTTTCTGGTTCCATACAAATTTTAGAATTTTTTGCTCCTGCTCTGTGAAGACTGCTAGTAGTATTTTGATAGGAATTTCATTGAATGCATACATTGCTTTGGGTAGCATAGACATTTTAACATTATTTATTCTACTAATTCATGAGCATGGAATGTTTCTCCATTTCTCTGTGTCTTTTACAATTTTTTTCATAAGTATTCTATAGTTTTCAGAGTACAGATTATTAACCTCTTGTATTAGGTTTATTCCTAAGTATCTTATGGTTTTTGGTACAATTGTAAACGAGGTTGATTCCTTGATTTCTCTTTCTGCTCCTTCAATGTTAGCATATAGAAATGCAAAGGACTTCTGTGCATTGATTTTATATCCTGTGACTTTGCTGAATTCCTGTATCAGTTCTAGCAATTTTTTTGATGGACTCTTTTAGGTTTTCTACATAGAGTATCATGTCTGCAAAGAGTGGAAGTTTGACTTCTTCTTTGCCAATTTAGTTGCCTTTTATTTCTTTTTGTTATCTGATTGCTGAACTAGGACTTTGAATTCTATGTTGAACAATAGTGGTGAGAGTGGACATCCTTGTTGTGTTCCTGACCTTAGAGGAAAAGCTCTCAGTTTTTCCCTGTTGAGGATGATTTTCACTGTGGGTCTTTTGTATATGGTTTTTATGATGTTGAGATATGTTCCCTCTAACTGAACATTGTGGAGGGTTTTTATCAAGAAAAAATAATGTATTTTGTCAAATGCTTTTTCTGCATCTATTGAGAGGATCATATGAATCTAATCTTTTCTTTTGTTAATATGGTATATCATGTTGATTGATTTGTGGATGTTAAACCACCCTTGCAGCCAGTAATAAATTCTACTTAGTCTTGGTGAATAATCCTTTTAATGAACTGTTGGATCCTATTATCTATATCTTAGTGAGAATTTTCACATCCATGTTCATCAGGGATATTGGTCTTTAATTCTTCTTTTTAATGGGATCTTTGTCTGGTTTGGGAATCAAGGAAATGCTGGCCTCATAGAATGAGTTTGAAAGTTTTCCTTCCATTTCTATTCTCAGAAGAGTAGGTTAATTCTTCTTTAAATGTGTGGTAAAATTCCCCTGAGAAGCTATTGGACTTCTTTTTTGGACTGGACTATTGCTTTTTTGGAAGATTTTTGATTATTAATTCAATTTCTTTGCTGGTTATGGATCTATTCAGGTTTCTATTTCTTTTTGTTGCAGTTTCGGTAGTTTATGTATTTCTAGGAATTGATGTATTCTCGATTAACTAATTTGTTGGCATATAATTGCTCATAATATTCTTCTGTAATTGTATTTCTTCAGTGTTGGCTGTGATCTCTCTTCTTTCATTCATGATTTTATTTATCTGAGTCCTTTCTCTTTTTAAAAAATTTTTTTTATTTATTTATGATAGTCACAGAGAGAGAGAGAGAGAGAGAGAGAGAGAGAGAGAGAGAGGCAGAGAAGCAGGATCCATGCACTGGGAGCCCAACATGGGACTCGATCCCGGGTCTCCAGGATCGCGCCCTGGGCCAAAGGCAGGCACTAAACCGTTGCGCCACCCAGGGATCCCCCTTTCTCTTTTCTTTTTGATAAGTCTGGTTAGGAGTTTATGAATCTTGTTAATTCTTTCAAAGAACCAGCTCCTAGTTTTATTTATTTGTCCTATTGTTTTCTTAATTTCTATATCACTGATTTCTGCCCTAATCTTTATTATTTCTCCTGCTGGATTTAGGCTTTATTTGCCATTCTTCTTCTAGATCCTTTTGGTTTAAAGTTGGATTGTATATTTGAGACATTTCTTGCTTTTTGAGGAAGGCCTGTATTGCTGCATACTTCCCTTTTAAGACCACCTTTGCTCATCCCAGAAGTTTTGAACTGTTGTGTTTTCATTTTCATTTGATTCCATGTATTTTTAAAATTCTTCTTTAATTTTTTGAAGAATGATCCACTCATTCTTTAGTAGGATGCTCTTTAATCTCCATGTATTTGTGGTCCTTCCACATTTTTTTTCTTGTGATTCAAGTGTCATACCATTGTGGTCTGAAAAATATGCATGGTATGATCTCAATATTTTTGTAACAGTTCAGACCTGATTTGTCACCCAATATGTGATCTATTCTGGAGAATATTCCATGTAAACTTGAAAATAATATGTGTTCTGCTGTTTTAGGGTGAACTACTCTGAATATATTTGTTAAGTCCATGTGGTTTGGTGTGTCATTCAAAGCTCCTGTTTCCTTGTTAATCTTCTGCTTAGATGATCTGTCCATTGCTGTGAATGGGGTATTATAGTCCCCTACGATTATGTACTATATCAATGAGTTTCTTTAATTTTATTATTAATTGATTTATATATTTGGCTGATCCCATGTTAGGGGCATAAATATTCACAATTGTTAGATCTTCTTTGTTGGGAAGACCCCTTTATTATGATGTACTTTTCTTCTTCATCTCTTATTAAAGTCTTCAGCTTAATATCTAGTTTGTCTGATATAAGGATGGCAACTCCAGTATTCTTTTGATGTACATTAGCATGATAAATGGTTCTTCACTCCCTTACTGTCAGTCAAAAGACAAAGGGTATCAGCCTGGATAAACAAACAAACAAACAAACAAGCAAACAAAAAACCAAGACCCATCTATATGCCACTTACAAGAGACTCATTTTATTTTATTTTATTTTGTTGAGACTCATTTTAGATCATAAATTTTCACTCTTAAGAAACATTTCCACAGTAAAAAGTTTTAAAACCACCCTACTAGATGCTCTCCCAGGGCCCTTTGACTCTCAAATTTCATGATTACTTTCATCACATGCTACTGTAGTGACTCCTAAACCAGCCTCTGCCCCAGCAAGCAAGCTGCTAGAGTTCCTCAACGGAATATTAATAGGACTCTTTCTGCCATAGACTGGATGTTTGTGTGTCCCCAAATTCATATGTTGAAATCTACCCCTCCAAGATGATATTAGGAAGTGGGGCCCTTGGGAGGTAGGCGGGGTTAGTGCCATTATAAAAGAGGCCCCAGAGAGCTCTCTTTTCCCTTCTGCCTTATAATATTACAGTGAGAAGATGACCATCAATGAGGAAATGGGCTGTCCTTAGACACAGAGTATATTGGAATGATGGTCTCAGACTTTCTAGCCTCCAGAATTGTGAGAAAGAAAAATTTGTTGTTTATAAGTCAGCTAGTGTATGGTGCATTTTTTATGCAGCCTGAATGGACTGAGACACTTTGCCTCTACACATAGCTCTTCTAGTCCTCCATAAACATATGGATATTGGGGGAATTGGGATGGCTCAGTTAGGTAAACATCTGCCTTTGGCTCAGGTCCTGATTCCAGGGTTCTGGGATCAAACCCCATATCAGGCTCCCTGTTCAATGGGGAGCCTGCTTCTCCTTCTTCCTCTGCCACTCCCCTGGCTTGTGTTCTCCCACACTGTCTCTCTGCCAGATAAAAAATAAAATAAATAAATAAATAAATAAATAAATAAATAAATAAATAAATAAAAATCTTTAGAGGAAGAAAAAAACAATTGGGTACTGACATCCTTTCTGATTACCAGTCCTGTGCTTGATCAGGACAAGAGTTGCATAGTAAGGAAGGATTGAAGAATGAGCTCCCACCATGCAGAATATATGTAGGACTTACTTCAGCAATAGCACTGGGGGAAGTGTACCTGGTGCTGGACTTTAGTCTCACCTAGTTAATCATTTTCTATACCCCAGACCTAGACCTGGATGCTCACTTCTGCTCCAGACAAACATCCACAGCTTCCTGCTTCAGATTTCTGTTTGCATATCCACCGTATACTTTCCATTCTCTATAGCATATCTTCCTGCCAAGAATTCATTTTCTTACCTTAAAGCTGATTCTTTTTTCCTGACTTTCTGGTCAGGCTGAACAACTAGAGTCATCTGTATCATTTGCCTTCTTCACATCAAATACCTATCCAGTCCCCAAGTCCTGACAAATCTTTTTATTGCTTCTTGCTTCCAATTCTCTTTTGCCTTTGCTACCCTTCTAGTTCAGGCTGCCATCATCTCCCAGCTATCACAAACACATGACAAGTCTTTATGACTCTGTTTTTCCTTCACTCCAATCCTTAATGAAGAGTGCTTGGGGACAGCGTTTCTGAAAGACCATGTAGGATATCAGTCCGTGGAGTCAACACTCTGATGGCTCTGCATTAAACTAATGGTCTTCACATCAGAATCTCCTTCCATCTCTCCCTCCGCCCTTCAATAGGACCCCACCTAATCTGTATGAAGAAGCATTTTCTTGCTATTTACTTACTGTTATAATTACCATCCCCAAATTATGATCATTTCTGCCACCATCCTTGTCAAACTGTTTTCTTTCTGGGACCCATTTCAGCTTATCCTTCAAGCCCCAGGTAGGGGACTTTGTGAAATTCTCTGAAACAATTTCAAGATCAAAAGATTTCTTTGTTTCTCAGCACTATATGTGCCCCTTACTATGTCAGTTCACTGGATACTATGGGATTATGCTCTTTTGTGTGTGTGTGTGTGTGTGTGTGTGGTTATCTTCCTTTAAGTAGGAAGCTCATGAAGGGCAGGGACCTGGAAAGGGATCTTTTGGACCCATTTCATGAGTAACCAGGCAAAAATATGCTCTATATCCATAAATCTGATCTGTTGGAAAATATTAAAGGATGTCAAAACCTGTGTAGTAACTGCAATGTGTTCAAACTCCTGTGTAATCGACCATAATGAATAACTCTAATTGTATTTGTTTTTTCTCCATTTAAATAAGTGAATTTTCTGAAAAATTTGAGATCTGTAGCCAAATGACCCATTCTGGCATATCCTAGGACTTATTATTTTGAGTTTATTTTAAATTATAACAGAGAAGTTACAGATGTAACATCTTTGTATGTTTTTACAAAATTCGCATTTTGCTCACTATAATTTATGTTTTCCTTGGTAACTGGTAGAAACATTTTAAGGGTCAGCCAGCCTAGAAGTAGCAGAATCAGTGGAAACACCTTTCCTAAACCTTTCTTCCTTGTGTCATTAATCAAAAGAAACACACCTACTAACCCAGCCTGTCAGATTCACTCACAAAAGTTGCAATTTATCTCCAAACCATTCTTGCCCCCTGAACCTGGTAGCTGATTGGGTAATGAGTAATTACACACCTTCAGTTATTACTCTGACTTAGAATTTTTGAGCTTCTATTTTTTGTCAGTAAATGGAACTAAACTGCATGTGTTTTGGCTTGAGTACACAACCAGAATTAATGAAATGTCATATCCATTAAAGCAAACTCAGAAAATTGCATGCAAATATGGATAAGAGGGCTCTCAGTTCTAACATTATAGCTACAAGCAAACCGATAGTGGCCATTTCACATAGATCATTCGATACAGTCTTCCTTCCTGCTGTCGCCCTATAAGACTTGGCCTCCCTAAGACAGGAAGAAAGATACCAGGGCTTCCTAAAAAATACCCATAAGGAATGCCTAAATACTGAGGAAAGCTTTAGTCCTTTAAAATCAACTATGTGAATCTCTCCTCTCTCTGGGAACTTATTCTGACACTGGCCCTGTTACTGCCTACTGTTGTGGACATTGAGGTCCAAAGAGAGCTGATAAACAGAGCACTGCAGTTTGGCAGCAGGACTTGCTAGGTTGTGTTTGTATAGCCAACACAATCTGTTTCAAATGCTTAACACATTTGCTGTTACAACTTGTAGGCTCAAATGTTTACTCTCCCACTTCTATTCATTGGTCTAAACATGGAAGTGGTTTTTAACCTAAAGTAATGTTGGAGAAACGTCTCAGCAAAAGGCAAAGATGAGTAATGTGTAGTTCCCTCCAAGACCCTTTCTGGTTTTCAATGCCTGGGTAAAATGCTATTCCTGCTGCCTGTAGTTGTCTTTGCTACCTACTCATGTATATCTGGGTAGATTTATAAACAAATGGCAGCCTTTTATTTTATATAAACAGTGAAAAATTACCCAAATAACTAAGTACAGAGAACCATATGTCACTTCACCATTGAGTAGCAGTTCCTGAATTCCTGATTTTGGCTGCATGCTAGAGGTTGGATCATCAATGCTGTGTAGCAGGGACAAATAAATGCATGATCCGGGAAGTCTCTCAAGAGCAGTAGTTGGAGTTCTCTTTTTACTGATGTGTATATATCTGTTGCTACAAGTGTGTTTATGGCAAGAAATAACACATCTTCTCTTGTTTAGGTGATAGGTGGTTAATACTGTTATGATTTTCAGCAAGTTTATAAAGAGAGAAATAGAGCCAATGTGGTAGAGCGAGCTTAGGTCATATACGGAGATGACACTTTCTAATAAACTGCTGCACAGGATGCCGGAGGTCAAGAGTGAGAAAACTCCACTTACAGGTGATCAAAGAATTGTAGAAAATCGAAACAGACAACCTCCCCCAGGTAAGAGAAGAGGCTTAGCAGTTAAGTGGAGACCACTCTAAAACCTAGCCACTCAGGAGAAGCTCTGGTGCTAGTTATTTCCATGTTAGTATGAATTAATGACCTTTAGTCCTCTGTCAAGAATGGCTGAGCTCTTAATTACTCTAAAGATATATAAGAATCGGGAGAAAGGAGGGTTTTGGGGTTTGAAGTAATTCCATGTGGCTTTTCTTTTTTTTAAAGATTTTTTTTTTAAAGATTTATTTATTTATTCATGAGAGACACAGAGAGAGAGAGGCAGAGATATAGGCAGAGGGGGAAGAAGGCTCCCTACTGGGAGTTTCATGCAGGACTTGATCCCAAGACCCCAGGATCACAACCTGAGCCGAAGGCAGATGTTCAACCACTGAGCCACCAGGTGCCCCTCCATGTGGCTTTTCAAGTTCCCTCCTCTCCTGGACAAAGCTTCTGAGTTTTCCTACCCCGATCTTCACAGAAAGGAAAGCAAGTGTGTCCCCTTTTGATTCTACTATTATTTCAATGAGGGAAATTCATGAATGAAAGAGGAGATAAGAGAGAGCTGAGACATCTTTAGGGGGTAAATATTGGGAACCAGTGCTTGACTCTGGCCTCTTGGCCATTGAAAACTTGTCAGGGTCATAGGCTTTTGCATTACGTTTGCTGTTTAATATATTCTTAGAGTAGGGACAGAGAACAATGTAAATGATAGGGCAATACTTTTCAGATTTTTTTGGAGCAGTTTCATCCTAAGAAATTAACTCTGTGCTCTCTAACCTGTATTCTCAGAATCTTCCTCAACCTCCTTACCCTAGAGGGCAATTGAAGCATGGAAGGAAACCATGAATAGACCAAGCAACATTGCTGGGGCAGGAGTCCCAGGAGGAGATGGGAGGCAGGCAGGGTGAGCAGAATGAGCACTGGTCTCGGAACTGTGGGGCCTGGTTTCCAGTACTGATGCTCCTTCCATGTATTACTTTTAGAAAGTTGGAGCCGGTCACAGAAACTTTGTTTCACTACGTGAAAAGTGAAAAGAATGGGTCAGCTGACCCCTAATGGTCCTCCTGCATCAGATCTGGTTCTATCCAGCCTTGAAGCCCGTGGAGTTTGCTATTGCTTTTCTCCTGTCAGTAGCTTGTGAGTGTTTCTTTTCTGCTTCTCTGGCCCTTCTTTGCCTTCCTCCTGAGGCTTCCTGACATCACACAGCTGCCCTGCTTTGTTCCCCATCACACTAGGACAAAGCAGCTGGCAGGAGCCAAAGACCAATCAGTGTTTGATAAAGATAAATCTGTGCTCAGAACTGGAACAGATGTTTAGCCAATTAGGAAATGAAATCCTCTGCTGAAGTAGATGAGCTTCCATCTGAGGAGTTTGGATTTTGATGTAAAAATTACTCATTTCTTAAAAAGTGCTTTGCAGAATACATCAGAACAAGGTGTGAGGTTAAGTTGTTTGCTCTAGATTACTCAGTTATAATGTAGCTTCAATATTGTTATTGTTCTCAGATTGATAACATCACAAAGGGTGAATGTTTTAGAATAGAAAGGACCTTTCCTTCCCATCTAGTGGAAGAGTTTTCCAGTCTTTCTACTCAGAGTGTGCTAACTACACCAGTAGCCCTAGCTTGCCTGGGAGCTTGTTAGAAATGCAGACACTCAGGCCCCAATCCAAACCTGCTGAGTCAGAACTCACATTTTAATAAGATATCAAGAGGATTCATATGTACATGAAAGTTTGAGAAATACCACTATAAGATATCCCTGTTTTAGTTTAAGCACATTCAGACTCAAGATGCTGCTACCTTACATTCCAGGGCATTCTATGTGGGGATAGCTCTAAGCATCAGAATATACTTTCTTATAATAGTAAGACTGGCGAATATTTATTGATCTTTGATCATGTCACTCTTCTCGATGCTTTTTAAGTATGTTGCACCATTTATACTCAAAACAATCTAGGTGAGATAAATACTATTTGTTTTTGCTTAATTAATCCCCATAACAAATGTATGAGGGGGATATTCTTGTCTTTCCTATTTTATCAATGAGAAAGCTGAAGCCAAGAAATCAATTAATTTGCCCAAGTCAAATGGCTTGGAGAGTGTATTTTGAGCTGTAACCTCAGTTGTTTGGATCCAGAGCCTGACTTAACCATTATTTTCTTATTCTTCATAGTGATTAAAGTGTTCCTTTCTGTAGTTTCTATCCATCTGTCTTCTAGAAGTATAAATAAAATTCTATTTTTCCCCTATGTGAAAACTCTTAAATTATTTGGAACCAAGTCTCATGATCACTCTCCTTGATAGGTTCTTCATATGACTTTCAATATATATCTTTACCGTATTAGTCACATTCTAGTTTGTAACTAAGGTGTGCCCTGCAGGATTGTATCCCAAATCTCAGCTATGTGGTTTTGAGGGGGGCAGAGTTTTAAGACTATCTTCAGTCTGTATCAGAACACCATACTTTGAATAATGAAGCCTAAGTAACTAATGAATCCTTTAACCTAGTCACAGTGGTGATTAGTATTGAGCTCAATGTCTTTTTCACAAAGGCTGTTATTAACCCAAGTCTGTCTAAGTCTCCGAAGATGATTTTTGAACTCAGGGGCATTCTCTTGAAGCAGACTTCTCTCTCATCAGCATCATGTGGTTTTTTTTTTTTTTTTTTTTCCCCACACTGAGCTCAGGTAATAGCTCTGCCCAAGCCTGTAATCTAGGGAGGGTGTTGGCACCTACACTATCCAGGGCAGGGCTGTGGAAAGTAAAACTTGATATCCATCCTGTTAAATTCCATCTTGTTAGCTGTGACTCATTATTCATCCTGTCAAATCTTTTGGATTCTTGATTCTGTCACTCAGCATATTTGCTAGCTGGCCCAGCCCTGTGTCATCTGAAAATTTGATCAACACACCTTCTGTCTTTATTAAGCAATTTATAGCTAAAAGTGCTGACTGGGCCAAAGTTGAAGTTAGCTCCTGGGATGGGACTTGCTCCCAGGGACCTCTTCTGCAGGCTGACTTCAGTTCATTAATCTGCACCTTTGCACCAGGTATTCAATCATCTCAATATCTCTAAGCTCTTCATGCAGCCTATCCCTCTCCCATTTCCCCAAGAGGGAGGATGATGGCCAGCATGCTGTTTTAAACCACCAATGACCTCCAGTTATATGATCTTGAATTATTATGGTAGAAGCAGCAATCATTTAGTGGAAAGTACCCTGAATCAGCATTAGAAATGAGCTAGATGGGAGTTCTAGCTTTGCCATTTCCATCTTTGTACTCTTCAGTTAGGGCAAATGAGAGCAGAAACATTAGGAATGGTTTATATATATAATTACATATAAAAGGATTTGTTGCAGAGATTTGAACTGTACAGTTGTAGAATAAACAGTATGAAAGGCTGTTACTTCTGTGTATATTTCTAGGGCCTGAAGCAGCAGGATAGTCAGTTGGGAAGAAAATATGGGTATTAAATAGAGAAGAACAAGGACAAATGAGAACCCATGAGAATGTCCTGGAGCCCACAGAATGGGCTAGAACACACATCAATCTCTCATTACCTCCAGTACTCTATCTTTGATGATATAGGTAACCTACAGGAGAAGCTGGCACCTTCCTCACAGAGATAAACACACACCTGGCTCAAGAGTCAGAAACTGCAGGGAGAGACATGGTGGGAGTTGGAGTTACTGGGATCTGGCCACTGCCCCATGGCAGCCAGGTGAACCCACAGATCAGCAACGCTGTGCATGAGCCACAACAGCTGCCAGTGCTGACCTTCTTCTGTCTACTGCTTTATGCTGCTTTCCAAATCTCTTTGCAGATTTCTTCTTTAGCCCAGGCTACTCTGAAGCTATGCAGGAAAGGGAATTCTGGGAAACATAGTTTTAGCTTAGCTAAATGACACACCATCTCGGCGTGTCATCAGTATATACATCTTTTAACTGTCCTTAATTTTTAAATAAATACAATTGATAGACCATATTTCAGCTTAACATAATGCATCTATTCCTTGTACAACTGAGAACACATCCTCTTTCCAAAAGTGAATACAAATTCTTTTTATTCGTCTTTGGGTACGGTGTAATCCTCTTCTTGCTGAATCACATTCTCCCTTTGAAATCTTGTAATTTAGGTACTAAGATAAACTTAACTACCGTTATCATATCTTATGTTAGATAATGGGAGAATGAGAGAAATGAAGAGGAAAAAAGTTGGTTAATATGTACTGAAACATTTATATTAAAATAATGAAGAAGTACTAAAATCACGATGGTCCTTTTTTCTGCAACAGGGCATGTGGTTTATAGCTGGTATTTTTAACTACCTTTTTCTACTACATGTTCTGTATTTGCATTTCCTGTACCTCAACAAAGTACATCTACTGGTTTTGGTTCCTTGTCAGATGGGGTGACCCAAACCTTTATTCCTGAAGGTTCTGGGGTATTGAATTAACTGCCTGCATTGAGTTGTTGAAATTTTCCATTAACTTTAATGGCAGGACCTGGCGTTAAGAGATGCCCTAGGAACTCTTTTTTTTTGTAAATCATGGATGAACTCTTCTTTACTTACAATATGTGCTGGCAACTCTGTATTATCTTGGAGACCTCAGTATCTCCGTCAGTACAGTAACTCCCTTCTTTACCAGTTGAATTACGGCCAGGAGGAGCTCAAAGTGGTTGGTGGCTGGCTCAACTACCACTGTCAGTAAAGCATTGTTGCATCCTCTGTTGGAAGCATCTTTCCTTGGGAGCTAGGTATTATAGACCAGAAAAGGCCAAAGTGGGAATAAAGCAAAACTTTCTCTTGTGGATCACTGGGAGTATCAATGAAAGGAGCCACTCTCATTTTCAAAACCCTTGATTTTGTAAGTCCTGTAAGCTCTGGCTAAGGGAGAAACAATACTGTATAGCTTCCCGATTTAAAGCATAATGCATTTCTGGAGAGATTTCAGAGATTACTGCCATTACCAAGGACCTGAGAGATGGTAGGATGTGTGCATCTCACCAGATCTTCATTCAGCTTGTTTCTTTGGCTTTCCAGAAGATGGATGGATCTTGGGGACCAACAGTGGATTATCATACACTCAATCAGGTAGTGACTCTAATTACAGCTGCTGTTCCCAATGTAGTTTCATTCCTAGAGCAAATCAGCACATTCCTTGGCCCTAATATATAGCTGTTTCTCTATACTTGTTATCGAATCATTAAAAATTCTTTGGCTTCCATTTAGTGAGGCCAACAGCATACCTTCATGATACTACCTCATTCAGCTCTCCAGCCATATGTCATAATCTAGTTCTCCGGCAGATCATGCTGGTTCAGTGCATTGACAATATCATACTGTTTGAACCTGGTGTGTTAAATATAGCAATAACCCAAACTATGTTGGTGAGAAACATATGTGCCAGAGAGCAACAAATAAATCCTACGTATAAGATGACTTCAGGCCAATAGTCTATACCTTTGAGGTCAGGGGTCCATCATCTAAATATCTGGATGGCACTTCCAGGCAGCCTATGTACTTTCAACTGCTCAAGGGTGAAAGCTGGTTACTCTTTTAAATGGTCTTCCCTCACTCTTACTAGCCCATACTGGCCTGGATCTGTTACATTGGAGACGATAGTAGTGTAGTGGAAATACCTGAGCCAGTATTGGAAATGAGCTAGCTTTTTGCTATAATTTTGCTACTTATGCCTATGCTTTCTGAAACAGGCCAGTTTCTTCATCTTTAAGATAAGAAAGACAAAATCCAACTTACAAGGTTGACATGAGGACTACCTGTGATAATGTATGCAATGGAGTAAGGAATTTATTGCCATACAGCCCCTTATATATGCAGACACGTTATGAATTTGAGTGTGTTTAATACATATGTGCTTTTATTACCTGTTAACAGATAAGAAACAAGGGTTCTGATAAATCCTTTAACTTGCCCAGGCTCATACTGTTAGGAGGTGGTGGAGTCAGGATGTGAACTCCAGCTGATCTGTTAGTAAGCCAGTGTTCTTTCCATTTGTCATGTTCCCATTTTGCCATGGTACATTATAAATCCTGAAACACCAACAGTGTATAAATATAGGTTCTAGGCTGTTCTTAGTGAATTCATGCTGAAATGCACTGATCTTCCCTTCCCTAAAACTGTCTAGAAATCCTCTATCTAGCCATCTGGTAACTTTGCCTTTAATTCTTGGGATAAATTCGTTTTTTTGTTCTTTTTTTGTTTTAATTTTGTTTCCTCATTTTGAAAAATTGCCCTTCCTTATATCATATAGTTTTATAAAGCACTTATACTTTCTTTTTTTCCATTTTTATTTAAATTCAATTAGCAAATCTATAGTATATCATAAAGCAATTATACTTTTTCTACTTATGCTTTTATGTTCTCTCACCAGTCTATAGGGTGGAGCCTCACTTTTTTCTGTGGGAAACTGAGAATCAGGTAGATAATACTGTATCAAAGCTAACATATTGATAAGTAGAGACATACTTGTCTCCAGCTTCAAGTCTTTTTTCCCACTGTTTCAGTCCTGCGTAGGGCTCTAAATATCTGTTAATTCTATGAAGCCATATTTTCCATTTTCTTCCATTATCAGGATGCCTCTTGGTACCAGACACAATTTCCCCTAGGCAGTATATGGACGTTTGTAAATCTCAGAAGGTTCATAGAGCTTTGTACACCAATAGGTCATAGAAGTGCCTAAAATCTCAGGAGAGTTTTATTTCACAATTCTGTTAGAGGAAAACCACTAAAAGCCATAAGCATCAGAACTGAGCCAATTCCAGCTTATCAGGTTGTGATTATACTGAGGGTAGTAAGAAAAAGAAAATGCTCCCAAATACTCACTAATGGCTTATTTTATTTCAGATGTTATTAAATGACCCAGTTTTTTTTTTTTTTTTGGTCAAAACTCCTATTAAAAATAACTAATGCTCTTGAATAAAGAATGTTAAGTAGTTTTTAAACCCACATTGAGCTAGTATGAAAGTTAGGATTTATCATAGTCTAAAAACTCAGTAGAAGCAGAAGCTAGAGGGCAAGGGAAATCGTTGAAGGAGGCTTTTTTTTTTTTCTGAACCTTTTTGCTGACTCCTGGGCACTAGGAGTTTTAGTTTTCAAGGCGAGGACAGGAGGTAAAGTGAAGAGTACATTCAAAATGGTGAGTGTAATAAGAGGGCAGTATCAAGGGCTCTAACCTCAGAAGAGATTCTAACATAACTATCAAGGTTCTTATAATTATGTTTATTTTCTGTCTTCTCAACATGGGCTGAATCACATGAGATTGTTGATACTTGACCATTTTGACCTACAAAAGTATCAGTTTCATATAATTCAATGTAATAGGATGTCACAGAGACTTTTGCCCACAGTTGTCTGTTCAATGCCTAGAATCGTATCTGGTATACAGTAGGTGCTTAATATTTGTAGATGGACCGAATGAATGAAATCAAGTTGGAAATCAATCATCAAAGTAGAACAATTTCAGATGAGAATTAAAGAAAAAAACCCCACACATCTGAACAAACCATGAGTAAAAAGAATTCAGAATGAAAATAAACAAACCTGAGTTTAGAACCTGTTAGGAATGGGAAAGAGTGACTGGAGGCAGAAAATGGTCTCTGGGAGTTGCCTACATAGGGATTTGACCAGACAGCTGGATAAACATTGATTTCTAGGGTCCCTACTGCATCCTTCCTAGCTAGTATTTGCAAGTTTGAAATTTCTGATTTTCATTCCCATCTGAATAAAGCAGATATTAAAAAATAAAAGCTCAAGTCTTTTCAGTGTTTATAACCAAATGTAATCACTTTGAGTAATATACAGGTTCATATTTATAAGAAAAATGTGGAATACAAATTAAAAACCCTATGATGTAGATAGAGCTCAGAAGCTTTCCTTTCAAGAGTTACCTAAGATTATGTGCCATTTTCTCACCAACCCCCATCTCTTTCATATTTAATCAGATTTGGAGATTAGGGATGCAATTTCCTTTTGTGTCTAGAGAAGTTTATCAGGATGCTGCACACTACTGTTTCCATTCTATTCCTCTCCACTCCCAGGTTATAGCACTAAAGTGTCTATCATGTAAGTATCCATTAAAAAAGAAAATTATTTGCTTTCCTAATTTAATGAACAAAAATTCTGTGAAGTCACATCTCTGTGGGTTAGGTTCAAAAATTGATGAGTAGGGTGAAAATCATATATAGTTAAAACCACACATGAAAATCTTCTATACTAACAAAATATATAAGGTTTTAAAAGCACAATCCTATGTGATGTTCCTTGTGTGAGAACCACTCAGTTAACTAACTACAGAAATGAAAGAGAAGCATATCAGTAGATGTCCAGCTATTTAAATCCTCTGCCTTTAACAAAATTCACGTGTGACTATGAGGAAGGTCGAGAACCCTAAAAGTGCTTCTGCTTGCCTTAAGGGATGATTCTACTTTGTTTGAATAGAATGCTCCTATGTTGTATGACACATTCATATATTTGTTCATACTGGTGTTGGTATGTTACATCTTCTGTAGAGCCTGTGGACCAACGTTAGGGCTGAGTTTCATGCACCTGCAGTGTTATTATTTATCATCAGGTACCAAGTAAAGATTCAAGTTTGGAGCTAAAATTTGAAATTTGCAAATATGGACATGCATTCCGAGGTTTCCTCCTTCCATGTGAGAGAGATGATTGAATCCACTTCGACCTGGGAAAGTGGTGTGGAATTCAGGCTGAGGATGTACACCGGATGCAATGTATGGATGGTAATCTCATGTAATGAAGGTCTGTTCAGACCAGACCATGCTTGGGTCAGAGTTTCTGCCTTAACTGTGATTAGAGTCTAGATGCTTTAGAGAATCGTAACCTCTGGTGTGTTAGACATAAAGATCTCCTCTGGACTTCCTCTTGGCTCCCTCTCTCCACTCCTGCTGGGGCAGAGGGGTTGAGGGTAGACACAGAGGTGGCTTTATGGAGAAAGAGCAAGACTTACATTTAGCCTTCTACTCTTGCAAATGTCCTTTCAAGATGTAGTAGGGGTCTTGGCAATATATTCAAATGATCCTTTTTTTTTTTAATTTGCAAAATTAAGATATTATGTTCATTATTGGCTAATATCATTCTTTCTTTCTCTCCCACTTCTCCAAACATGTCTATTATTTTATCGCTGGTGGGGTAGCTGCAGAGATTTGGGATCCATCTAAGAAGAAATTGCCTCGAGGTTATAGTAACCTGGAGTTTTGTAGTCGGCAGCTACTTTTTTGAAGACGTAAGTTGTTGGCTGTCTTGTTGTAGAAGCGGCTTCTAGGATCCTCCTGCCATCTGCTGAGATGAACTGCCTAGTTGGCAAGAGGACACAAGGCTGGAGGCTGTGCTGCCTCGTGAATCTGCCTTGTGCACATCATGGGACCACCATAGGCCCTGGAGGAGAACCTGCAGAGGAAAAGACAAGAGTCATTCTCTTCTCAGCCTTGATAGCTATGCCATAAAATTGTTGACATATAAGCCCAAAGTGTAGGAAAAAATACCAAAGAAGAATGACAGGAGCTTAATTAATACAAATATGATGCTATTTTTCTTGATTTTATGATTATATGTATTTGTCAGCTTTCTATGATGTGTATTGTGATATATTTTGTCTTTATAAATGTTTACTTTCATATGAAATTTTTGTTCTTGCAACTCTAAATTCCCTTTTAAAGTGGCTTTCAAAATTGTATGAGCTTAAGACCTCATTTAACCTACTCTTCCCGAGTCTGGGATCTTGACCAAAGTATGATTCCACATGCTGCTGAAGATTGCTTGTCTAGGACACTCCTCCATTGCATGAACTGGTGTCTCATGAGCTATAGAACATCAATCTTTGAAAAGCTGCCTGAAATTGAGCACAGGTGGCAGTGCCCAGGGCCATGAGGCTTATAGAGTCTGGCTTGTGTACAAAGCCCTCTCTTTGTCCAGAGAAGAATGAAGAGTATCCAGTGTGCAGACTATACACCAGGCAGAGAAAGCTGTTTTCCTTGAGATTTTTTAGGTGAGTAGGTGGCTTTTTTCATTCCTGGGTGGCTTATGGCTTATGTGACTCTGAAGGTGGTGAAATCAAATAGAAGGTCTTGTCTCATATAGATGCTCAGAGCCATTATTAAGAAGATGCAATGCTAGTCTAGGAGACAGAAGACTTCACTTCTCACTCCTTAGGGTATTTCCAGCTCCCCATGACTTGGACTCTGTCCTGTAAAATTGGGGTTGTAATCCTTTGCTAGACTGTGTTAAAGAACTTATTACATAATGCTGGCCACAGAGCCAAGGGAATATGTAATATATGAAGCAGATGTAAGAAATGTGATTAATATAAGAAAAGATGAAGGATAAAAATCAATATTGTCATTTAGCTAAACTTTCAGAAAATCTTTTCCTGGACTAGCTGTGGGCTACAATAGAGGGGTTCTGATCAATTAAGGTCACAGAGGCTCGAAAGGATGTGGATTTTTATAACCAGTTTAATTCCCAGGTGCCAATTTGTTCAAGTCTAGACATGTTTGTTCATGTAATTGAAAGAAGCTTGATCAGACCACATGTGTTCTAGCCAGCAGCAGACCCAGGGGACTGTGTTCTTGCTGTGCCTAGGGACCTTAGTAGACTACCTGTTCCCAGGCCAAGAGGAAGACAGAAGGGAGGAAAGCTTCCTTCTTGCTTTTGGCCTACTCATTAATCAATATCACTTTTCTCATTAATATAAAGGCATTCTCAGCTGCACATTTTGAGGAGCTTCCAACAATTCATTTTTCCTTCTGGTTATAGAAAAAACAGCCTTCATAATGAGGAGGAGAGCTGTGTTTTTTTTCAAAGCTAAATATTAATTCTTCTTTCAGTTTGTCATTTGCATATTCCTCAAATTGGGTTTACTTTTTCAATTTACACCGCTGAAGCCCCACAGCCTGAAGACACACAATTAACACTATTTCCTTGGTGAGGGTCAGAGTGCCTACTTTGAAGGCTCAGGTTTTTCTTAAGATATCAGTTGAAGGTACATGAGAAATGGAATAACTAGAATGATCTCCTTGCTAGGCTGAGAATGAGAGATAAATGTCCATTATCTTAGGTTAGCCATTTCCCTATACACAGTGTTGGTCCAGGTTGTTTCTACTCTCATAGAAGGAAACAGGTACTCAGTCTTGGGTAACTTAGTCTTTGCTCTTCTCTGCCCAGGGATTATGGATGGAGTCCAGTAGCCACTCAGGGTATCCTCTCCTTGCAGGACTAATGATCTCCAGGTATTAACAGATACTCATCTAGGTTTGTAGATGACTTGCTCAAGAACTTGCCTTGATGTTAAGACATACAGACTGTTCATCGCCCAAGCCTCGTACTCACCTTCCCTTTTCTTCCCTTCCTCCCTTTCCCTCCCCCCCCTTCCATCCTTCTCTCCTGTTTCTTTCCCCCTCTCATTCCTCCACTGCTTCCCTCTCTATCTTCCCCTTCTCTCCATCCCTCCTTCCTTCCATGTTGAGCAACTCCTAAGTTATTATGTAGTTGACCCTGTTGCTGGGTGCTGGAAATACTACGGTGAAGAAGACAAAGTCTAGTAGGAGAAAGAGTCACAAAAACATGCACCTTGCGGGTAGTCTGATAACCATCACTACAGGAGACAGGACAGGGTTCTGTGATACGAGGAGGGGTCAGGCAGGGAAGGATGGGTCTTTCCTCTGAAATCTTTCAGCTGGGGATTTTCTGATATCTCTTATATAATTATTTAACTGAGAGGTGCCTGTGATTCTAGAGTTTCATAGGCCAAATGAAATACTCCAGCGTTCATTTTTCTCACCTATAAAATAGTAATACAACAAAACCCGAGTTTAGTCATGGAATGTGCTTAGAATTCCAAATCCAGCCAAGTGTTTCTAGGACCATAGATGGCACATATAGGATTAGGCAGCTATTTGACCTTTGTCTGTAAATGACAGCTTATGCCATTTAGAATTATCTCTTGGATCTTTAGGGACTTGGAAGACCTCCCTGGAAAGTCAACATGAAAAAGATTCATGGTGTTGGATTCTTCTTAAGGCTGCTGAATAGCTGTACATCTGTTCTGGAATGCCATCTGGAGTCATTTGAGGCTAATAAGGTGAGCAGTATCAGTTCTTCATTTTGGGTAGGTGAGGGGAATCAAAGTTGAAATATTGCATCTACAAGAAAAGTAGTTCTGTTTTACTTTTTTTTTCTTTTAATTGCCTAGAATGTGTGTTTGGAATTTTTCTCCTTGGCATCAGGCTTGGTGCATGCTACGTATTTTCTGAATTAAAGAGAAAGTGTCTTAGTGGCAAGAGTGCTGAGTCTAAGATCAGAAAGAGCCACATTCAAATTCCGAAACTGCAGTTTACTACCTGTATAAACTTCAGCAGGTTGCTTCTTTTCTCCAAAACTGATCCTTTTCATCTGTAAAATAAAGATAACTACATTACTAGCTTATAAAGATTTTGTGACTCCTAAATGCTCTTGGCAGATAGTCAATGTGTAATAAACATTAACTATTGTTATAGAACACTAACTGTATACATGCTGTGCACATGTTTACCAAGGCATGGTGCTACGGATTCCACACTACAAGAGACAGAGTCCCTTGGCATGCTTTATCTCATGAGGGACATCTGCCATTAATTGGCATGGTGGCTTCTTGTAGAAGACACTCACAGAGCTGTCTCTTCAGTTCCCCCTTTTCTACTGATTGCCTTGCGCTTGTTCATCCTTAGTGTGACTATAAGAGTTACTGTGCCAGTACAGTGATTCTGTTCCTTAGACACAGTGGACTGACCCAAGATATTGACTTGGGATCCAGAGAGTTGAGTTTGCTTCTTTCTCTGTCTTATAGCAGTAAGATTGACAACTCAGGGACTATTAGAGTCCTTCCACATGGACTTGAGAAACAAAAGAATTTGGTCTAGAGAAAGACAAGGAAAGATAAAGAAAAGAAAAAAAAAGAACAAAATAAAGAGATAGAGATATGTAGTGGATGTGTAGGGAGGAGTGGGAATATGAGTTGAAAAATGAATCGCAAACAATACCTTGGTCCATTTATTCCTGAAATCCAGCTATATGCCTAGTGCTGAGTTCCTTGAGATGATTCAGCAGTATTTCAAAACTATCTCTACTTTTACCTAAGCTATTGAGAGTTGGGTTTTCATCACTTGTGATCCCCTAAATTCTAAGTAATACCTTCTGCTAATGTTGCAGCAGTGAGGGTGCCCAGCACACGTGTGCAACAGATGTTACAGCTGTTACACAGAGCTAACATTACACCCACCTGGCCTTTCTAAATGGTCGGTCATCATCATCATACTCACTGCAGAGAATATATACATAAGTTTTTAAAATGACTATCTGTATGATATTGTTTTTTGTATGGTCTTAGGGGTAAGAGAGAAGTTGGAGTGGCATTGTAGCTGCAGATATTGGCAGTTTTAAACACTGAACCCCAGGAACCTCACAGACTAGAGGCACAAAAGGAAAGGCTGAGAAGAGTAGAACCCCTCAGAGATTTGTCTGGCCCCAGCAATTTCTGCTAGAGCCAACAGTTCTTCAATACTACCAGGGTCACTTATTATGGGGAAAGTGATCCTGGAAAAAGATATTGCCAGGTTCCAGTGGCTCAGAGCCTCTACCCCTATCATAGGCTGTACCTGCAGAGCTTGAAGGCTGTGAACTGTCACCATGTTGGAGAGGCAGGATAGCATGGTGGATAAGAACATGGATTGCAGAGAAAGACTTTCTGGGTTTGAATCATGTCTATGTTGTATGATCCTGAGCAAGTTAAATGTGTCCTGTTTTTCCATGTCTTTTTTTAAAGATTTTATTTATTTATTTGTGAGAGACACAGGGAGAGAGAAAGAGAGAGGCAGAGGCACAGGCAGAGGGAGAAGCAGGCCCCATGCAGGGAGCCCAATGTGGGACTCGATCCCGGGTCTCCAGGATCATGCCCTGGGCTGAAGGCGGTGCTAAACCGCTGAACCACCCAGGCTGCCCCTGTTCTTCCATTTCTTCATCTGTAAGATGAGGATAACACTGTTATTTACTTCAAAGGTCTGTGAGGGGATTGAGTGGGTTTATATATGAAAAGCATTTAGAATAGTGTTTGGCACATATTAAGCATGATACAAATATTATCATTATTGCCACTGCTGCCTCTTACTACACTACTACCACCACCAACTTTAGTTCATAACCCACATCGGAGGCAACACTGGAACATATTAAACAGTCAAACAGTAAAAAAGAAGAGTATTTAGCATAGTTAATTCAAAAGGAATACTGAGAATTACAGGAATTGAGCACAAGTATAGGGAAGACCCTCACCTTAAAGTCTCTTGAATGGAGGGAGCCTTAGTGGCCTTCTCATCCAATACCTGATGAGACACATGAACCTAATTATTAATATTTCGGGCATACAATTGTTAACCATAGCCTTGCATACTTCTCAATAGGGAACTCAATTCTTTCTGACTCAGGTCAAAGTGATCTTATTAAATGGCTTTGTCAGGTACCAAGTCACATAAGCTAGGAAACTAAAAGCCAGCTGGTACCTTTTCTTCCTCCTTACATCATTATTTGCCCCTTATTTATTTATTGTCTTAATTTCCCCTACCCCACCCTAAATGCAAGGTGATTTGCAGTTATTTGGAGGGATGTAGTTCCTGAAGACCATACATAGCTGAAAAAACTTGTGGAAGGCAAGCATTTCTGTTGATCAGCTTAAGTGTTACTGCCCTATGGTTAGAGTGTAAACAAAGCTTCAATATATTTGGCCTGATAGTCTTGAAAAGAACTGTGCATTAATGCATTTTACATTCAGGGAATTCACTTTATTTCAAATTGTCTGTATAAAACAAAGCTTTATATAAATACTTTTATATCACACTTTCAAATCTATGTAATTTAAATTTACCTAAGATATTTCTTGACTCTGTCCCTTTCTCCACATCACCTCTGCCTCTCCTTCAGTTCAGACACTCATGATCTCTTTCTGGATTGTTAAATTTCACTTTTATATTGTGATTTACACTGTTTGTTTAGGTGTCTATATCTCAGTCTGTAAATATAAGAGTAGGAGACAATTTCTGTTTATCTTTTTGCTCCTTTTCACTTGGATCACCCCCTCCCCCATGTACACACGCGCACACACACACACACACACATGCACATGCCACACACACACACATACACAGCATATCCAAAAATATTACCTCATTCAATCTTCCCAGAAATTCTAGGAAGCAGATGGATATTATCTTCATTTTTCAAATTAATGTATGGAGGCTCAGAGTGGTTAATATAATTGTATAAGAGTCACAAGATTCATAAGTGACAGAGTCAGCAGTTCAACCCGAACTGTATTCCCAGTATTTCCTTAGCCCATTTCAAGCTCAACGACAGAGATTGCCTATTTCCTTTTTATCTGCATAACTTTTTTTTTTTTTTTTTTTGCAGTAACAACCACATCCAGACTGGTCTTTAGGAAAATCGATAGCTAATATTTTGATCATTCCTGAAGCAGAACATAGGACTGGGAAAAGAGAGGAATGCTTAGAAATGAAGCAACTGGTTTAGAAGTGATGATAGTTAGTATGTCTGGCTTTTCAAGTAATATTATGGCCAAAGCTCTGCATTCTACCAGAGTTCTACCAAGCCTAGTTCTTCTCAGCCTTCATCTCCCAAAATGATATGAGCCAGACTGAAAGTCCCTAAGACGTGGTGATGACTGTGATGTTCGCTCGGCTCCCTGCTGGTTGTTGGCCTTTGTCACTGTTTCAGATGACCAGTTGAAGGGAAGAGTAAGAAACCACACCCTGGAGCCTAGTGGAGCCTTCCTGTCTCTGCTGCCTCACCCACCATGCTCAGGAACGCTGGCACACTCTTCCCTTCTAATGTCACAGCATGCACTCCCATCTGAAGCCATATGTGCCAGTTGCAACCTCTGCCTGCAACATTCTTCCTTTTCTTTCCTTGCCCGTTTCCTGTTCACCAATTGGGTTCCAGTCTAAGGGTCCCTTGTTAGGAAGGTCCTTTTTTATTTTCTAGAGTAGAATGAGGATTTCTGTCAAGATTTTGCTGAGATTAACTTTGTGCTTAACTGCAGACATTGTTTATATTTCACCATTTGATGCCTCTTCTGTATATCAGACTATAAGCTGCTTGAGGGCAGAAACTGCCCATTTCATTCATCACTCACATCCAGCACAGATCACAAAACTTTTACACGGTACACACTTAATATTGATCAATGGGTAGGTGAACAGATGGAAGATAATATAATCATCTCCCTGCTTCTTCCCATTAGAGGGAGATGAAGAAGGATGAAAAAAGAGATGACTTTGGTGTCAGCTGGAGGAACTTAATGTTTCAATAAGAAATAAGAGATTTCATTTTCTGAACTGTTGTTTTCAGAATGTTTGTCATTGAAATTTTCACTTTATTTGACAGAACCGTTTATATTCCTGTAAGAATGAAATTGAATAAATAGATTTCCGAGCAACCCAAGGTGACCTGCAGACCTAGGCAGCCTGAGCTTGCTGGAGGGCAAGTAGTCTTCGGGTATCAAGAGGGGCACACCAGCATGTTTGAGTTCGAGCTGGTACTTTCTCCTTCACTGTGATTTTTAAAAAATCAGATGCAAATCTGAGAATAACACTCATCTTCAGTTTCAGAATGTGATACATTTAGACCTTACACAGTAAAAACAATGAGAACCTAGGCTAAATTAAAACTTCCCTCCCAACATTCCACATATTCACAAGATTGTAGGGCTTGTTCATTTTTCGTCTTTGAAAATGAATAGGATAATTCGTGTTCACAATAAAAATATTGTCGGGCAGTGTGTGTAAGGAGCCAGGGTGGTGTGGAAAATGACAGAGCTCCCTAGGAGCTTTTAAATTCTCCTTGGGGAATCTGGAATGCCACAGGATTTAACATTTCAAAAGGCTGGCCACAATTTATCTTCCCCACATGGGGTGCTTGTAAGAGTAAATGGAGGGTGTTGTTAATCGTTAATTTGGTCTAACCTGCATAAACCAGTGGGCTAAAACCTGGGCGTATGTTCATCTCTTGTCTTTGCAAGAACGATGACATAGATGTTTCATACTACATAACTCATCATGAAGTGAATTTTACAGGTCATAGTTACTCTAGAGATTCAAATAAGGAACAGAGTGGCATCACTACTTAATGCTGGGTGATTAGTAAAGGCTATAACAAGAATGTATAATCTGAACTGCATTTGGGAGGATGGACTGGATGCATAGGGAGGTAAGGGGAGCAGATTTGCCCCACATGAGTGAACGTGCAGAGATTTTTAGGAGATAACCAATTGATTTTGATTTTTTAGCCTGGAGTAAAAATTGTGAAAATTGTCAATATTTTAAGAAAGAAGAAATATGTGGTCAATATTCCTACTTTCCATTCATGCTTACTGTAGAATTCTCCAACCCTACAGCAGTCCCAAAGCCTGCAAAGATCAGCTTGGAAGTGCTGGAGGCAGTACCCACAGTGATACATCTCTTGTTTCTTCCCTGCATCTTCCTCCTTCTCTTTCCCTTTTCACTCTTTTTTTCCCCTCTCCCTTTCCCCTCCTCTTCTCACCCTCCTTCTTCATACCACACTCTTTCACATACACTCCATCCTGCTGTCTCCCTGGTCTTGGAGAGTGGAGCCAGAACAACACAAATCAGAACATGCTGGACTGTGATTCCAAAATTAGAAGCTGAGACTCTGGGGCATGGGGTGACTGATCACCTCCTATCCAGAGAACATTAACTCCTCTAGGTTCCTGAAATTTCCTTAACACCAGTTCTCTCTTCTTTAGGAGGAAAACTGATGGCTGAAGATCCACCTGGGGCACGTTCAGTGAAGGACACATTCTTTGTCTCTTCCTTACCTTTGAGCCAAAATCTAATATTCTTTTTAAAAGAGAGCCTGTTATTGTTTTTCAAGAGGATTTCTTTTAAGACAACCAAATTGCTGAGTGTCATTGTTCTGGTTCTGCTATTTACAACTGTGAACTGTGAGTTCCCCTCAGTCAGGGTGGTTTGAAAGGAGCTGTGTTCCCAGGTGCATGTGAACTCGAGTGAACATTCTCAGAACCTCCAGAACTCTGTCCAATTAACACAGCAGAAGGGCAGGATATTTGAGTCCATTAGTAGTACATTTTAATTTTTTTCTGATTAAAAATGTACCAATTTTGTCCCACTTTTAAAAAAAATTCCAGTGTAGGTTGTGTACAGTGGTATATTAGTTTCAGGTGTACAATACAGTGATTCAACACTTCCATATATTACTCAGTGCTCATCATGGTAAGTGTTCTCTTAATCCCCTTCACCTATTTCACCCATCTACCCATCCTTCTCCCCCCTGGTCACCATCTGCTTGTTCTTTATAGTTGAGAGTCTGTTTTTGTTTTTTCTCTCTCTCTTTTTGGCTTTGTTCATTTGTTTTTTAAATTCTACACATTAGTGAAATCAGATGGTATTTGTTTTTCTCTGGCTTATCTTGCTTAGCGTTATATGCTCCATCCATGTTGTTACAAATGGTAAGTTTTTTTATGGCTGAATAATATTCCCCTCTGTGTGTGTGTGTGTGTGTGTGTGTGTGTACACACACACAAACATCTTCTTTATTCATTCATCTATTAATGGACACTTGGGTTGCTTCCATTATTTGACTATTGTAGATAATGCTACAATAAACATAGGGGTATTTGTATCTCTTCAAATTAGTGAAACCTACTATTTATAAGTACAATAATATTTCATAATTACAAGAGGTTTGTGTGCTTTTAGTAGTCATCGTATTTGCAAACTTTTTTCTTCCTCTGGGAAGTTTTAAGTAACACTCTGTTCCCCAGCCTCTTCCCTGCCTTTTCCTCTATTGATGCTGGTTTCTCTGAAAGATGACCTACAGATCATGCATCCATCACTGCAAACTTCAGGAAAGCATAGGGAGCTAAGGGAAAAAAAAAGGGCAGCTTTTTAAGAAATAAAGAGATTGAGAGATTGAGAGAGAGAGAGAGAGAACTTACTTTTAAACCAAAACTGTGGATAGCTGCATATTTCTTCTGATGAGCTTAGAAGAAGGCTAGAAGTATTCAGGAAAATTCTTTCCATGAGGATATTGGGAAGGATTGTAGACCCCTATGATGTGAAGAATAGGGATATTATTCAGCTATGAGAAAGAAGGAAATGCTACCATTTGTGAAAACATGACTAGACCTTGAGAGCGTTATGCTAAATGAAATAAATCAGAGAAGTGAAAATACTATATGACTTTATATGTGAAATATAAAAAGCCCTGTTTCTTGGAGAAACACAGGGTAGAATGGTGGTTACCAGGGACTGGTGGTGGTGGTGGGGGGG
The DNA here is from genome assembly GCF_048418805.1 of Vulpes vulpes. Lineage (NCBI taxonomy): Eukaryota > Metazoa > Chordata > Mammalia > Carnivora > Canidae > Vulpes > Vulpes vulpes. Next base: position 95,700,873 of record NC_132787.1, on the reverse strand, counting down.
GAGGGGAATGGGGAGATGTTGGTCAGAGGGTACAAACTTCTAGTTATAAGATGAATAATTTCTGGAATCTAATGTACAGCATGATGATGTTAATAATTCTGTATTATACACTTGAAAGTTAGTTGCTAAGAGAGTAGATCTTAAATGTTTTCACCTCAAAAAAGAAATGTTAAATATGTGACATGATGGAGGGGTTAGCTAACTCTGTGGTGGTAATCATTTTATAATATATAAGTCTGTCAAATCAAACAAATGTTATTTGAATTCCTCAGGACAAGACACTTGCACTCATTTGCAGAAGTCCCTAGGAGAGTTGAGAATGAGCTGGCTATGTCTCCAGACATGGGTTCTTGTCTCATGTTGCTTGCTCTTGTCCTTCTCCTTTCCTCACTCTCCTCATTTCACTGAAGGTACACGCTTTTTTCTCTGAGTGAGGGATGTTTTTCTAGGAAAGAGGCATAGTTACAGATGTGGTTTGCTTTCATGGCTCACTCTTTTACAGTGTCTAGGTGCTTTTGATTATAGTTCCATTTCTAGGCTTTTTTCCTCTTTCAAATCAAATATACTGTCACATTGCTTTAGACAACATTGTTACAAAATACATGCTAAACAACCGATTAATAAGTTAAAGCAAATTCTCATTAAATGACTCTTTGCAAGGCACCGTGGAGGGGAAATGGTATTTCCCCAATCATGATTATGCATTGGAAACTCCTGAGGAACCTCTAATAAAATAGAAGTTGTAGATTACTTTGAGAGGGCACGGAACACAAAGCAATTTATAGAGTTGATGCAATCTGTATCAAAACACCCATGACATTTTTGCATTAATAGAAAAATTTATCATAAAATTCTCATGGGCAGCCTGGGTGGCTCAGCAGTTTAGCGCCACCTTCAGTCCAGGGCGTGATACTGGAGACCAGGAATCGAGTCCCACATCCTGCTCCCTGCATGGAGCCTGCTTCTCCCTCTGCCTGTGTCTCCGCCTCTCTCTCTCTCTCTCTCTCTGTGCCTGTCATGAATAAATAAATAAAATCTTTGAAAAAAATTCTCAAGGGACCCAGAATAGCCCCAACCAATCTTGAAAAAGAAGAACAAAGTTGGAGGCTTCAGGGTCCCTGATTTCAAAAACATATACAAAGCCTCAGTAATTAAAACAGTGTGGTTTTAATTGCATAAAGTGGCATAAAGATAGACATATAGACCAGTGTAATAGAATAGAGGGCCCAGAAATAAATCCTGGTCAGTATGGTAAAGTGATCTTTAACAAGGGTTCCAGCCCCTCTTAACACAAACAGAAAACTTAAAACTTTGCTCCTAGGAGAAAACTGAGGGAAAGATTCATGACATGGGGTTTCAGAATAACTACTTGGATATGATACCAGAAGCATATGCAACAAAAGCAAGGTTAGATAAATGGAGATATGTTAGACTTAAAAACTTCTGTGTATCAAAGGACACAATCAATAGAGTGAAAAGGCAGACTACAGAATGAGGGAAGATTTTTACAAATTGTGCATCTGATGAATGGCTAATATCCAGAATATATAAAAAAATCCTATAATTCAATAACAACAAAAATAACCCCATTAAAATATGGGCAAAGGATTTGAATAGACTTTTCTCCAAAGATATACAAATGGCCAACAAGCATATGAAAAGATGCAACACTACTAATGAGAGAAATTAGAAAAATTCAAATCAAAACCAAAAGGAGCTATCACCTCACATCCATTAGGATGGTTGCTGTCAAAACAACCCCCCCAAAACCAAAATAAGTGTTGATGAAAATGTGGAGAAATTGGAATGCTTGTGTACTGTTGATAGAGCATGTAAAATGGTGCTGCCACTGTGGAAAACAGTATGGTGGTTCCTCAAAAAACTAAGCAAAGAATATGATACAGCAAACCTACCTCTGGGTACATAAAATAATTGAAAGCAGGATCTCAGAGAGAGAGATCTGAACATCCATAGTCATAGCAGTATTATTCACAATAGCCAAGAGGTAGAAACAAACTGAAAGTCTACTGATGGGTGAATGGACAAAGAAAATGGAGTATATACATAAAATAGAATATTATTCAGACTTAAAAATGAAGGAAATCCTATCACATGCTAAAATATGAACCCTGAAGACATTATGCTAAGCAAAATAAGCTAGTTACTAAAAGATAAATACTTCATGATTCCACTTATGTGAGGCATTTACATTCATAAAGGTAGAAAGTAGAATGGTAGTTGCCAAGGGTAGGGGAGGGGGAATGGCAAATTGTTATTTGATGGGTATAGAGTTCAGGTTTTACAAATAAGAATATTCTGGAGATTGGTTATACAACATGAATATATTTAACATTACTGAACTCTACACTTAGAAATGTTTAAGAGGTTCAAACAAATACCATGCCCAGACCCCAACTTCAGACCATTGCACCAAAGTGTCCCTACCCAGGGTTCATGCTTTTACATAGCTCTGCAGGTGACTGAGGTGTGTAGCAGGGTTAAGAACCACTGGAGGGGAGGCAGGATATATAAGAGCTAGTTCTGCCATCTGGGAGTTCATCCTCTGGAGGGAATGTGCAGTGTGTATGGAGAACACCATAGGGTCAGTCCATTGTACTAGGAGCCTTAGAGAGTTACAAAGTGTCATGAAAATCCAGAAGGCAAAGACCTGCCTTGTAGCATGGGGTGAGTTTTCAGGCATTTTTGCTGGGCTTTGAAGAATCAAAGGGGCTGACAGGATGCCTGAGAAGAGAAGGGGGTCTGAAGCTGTCAATATAGGATAAAGGTGGGTAAAGTGTCTGGCATGTTTAGTAAATGGAAAGGTGTCTAGTTTCACTAGAGTATGTAGAGGGTGTGTATGTGTGTGGACAGGGACGCGGTGGTAAGGAATTACAATTTCAAAGAAGCTGATGCCAGCTTGCAGAGGGTATTGAATGTCATGCTTAGAAGATTAGATATTATTCAGTAGACAATGGGGAGTCATTGCTTTTTTGGCAGGGAGTGAAAAAACCTAAAACATCTGGGTGATTTAAAATCCAGAGTGATAAGAGCTTTGTTTGAAGATGATCTATTTTATTCTTCCTTAAATGACATATACCAACTAGTACTTCCAAGCTGCCTGTTCATATTTCATGCAGATTTTCATCACACATTTTGTCATTTCTCCTGCCAGGTCCAGAGCTGTCTGTTTGCACCAACTTGATGTTCCCTAGGCCCCAGTTCACACATTCAAGCACATGGGAGTCACTACATCCTGGTTCCCATCTAATGGGCCCAGGTACTTTGCTAAACTAAAACTATCTGTCTCCAAACAACTCTCTTAAGGGAGGAGCAAGTCATATTTGGAAGATTAGTGCTGACTATCATCTACAGCAAAAACCACTTGATAAGCATGATCCCCACATGGAGGCTGCGGTGAATGCTGCTGATCTTGAGGAGGACCACTGGAGCCCTTGGGAAAGGCATGCAGCTACTCATCACTTAGCTTCCTTTATACGTGCCTGCTTTCTTTCCTTCCCTTGGAAAGCCTGGACAGTTGTATTTTAAAGAATATTTTCAAATCTGCTCCTGGACCCTGACATTTCGAGACAACTAACCTGCTTTGTTTGAGAAATGCATTTAAATAAATTAATGAAACCACTGCTCCGAATGAATCCTTTCAGGCTGCTTACAGAGAAATTTTGAAAGGGCAATATTATCACTGACAAAAACTGCAGCATCTTAGCAATTTGATATCCAGAAAGCTGAGCAGGGAGGCAGAACATAATGACAGAGTTTTACCTATAGCAAAGCCATTAAAGGTCGCCTACTGTAAGGACAGCTGAAATGGAATTTGTTTTCAAATTATAAGATTAAAGAACATTCCTTGAAGAAAGTATTATTATACAGTGTCAAAAGAAAGAGAGAGATTAAAATGGTTGGAGGATGCAATCACAGCTGAGATAAATTCTACTTTCTCTGTGGTTTGCACACCCTGCAGTCTCTCCGCCTCAATGGGTTGGGTGGGTTGGAGAAATTAGCAAGTGTTCCTCTCTCCACACAGATCTTTCCCCCACTGAGAGTTCTTTTCCCCTCTGGTCTTACTGAAAACACACTGCCTACCAGGGAAACCATGTGGAGGAATGGCGGGTTTCTTTGTTAATGGTGCCCATTGGAGAGGACAACATTAAAAATTCTTTAAAATGAAAGGGGCAATTTTGAGTTTCCAAGTCATTAGGCAGGTTTATGACTTGTCCATTTGCAAAGGAGCTGATGGGACTCTCCACACAGCCATTTCACTTAACATTGGCTCCTCTCACACATGGCTTTTTCTCAGTCCCCCCCACCCCCACCCCAAACCCAGAATTTCTCTGGTATAGGCTAAAGCTGCCTTTGGAAAACATGGGGAAAGCCCATCCTGCCTTCTCTGCAGCACCATTTTACTTATAACGTTATAAGACATTAATAAGAATGTATAGGACTTTTCACAATGAGCAAGTTAAATCCAATATAAGCCTGTTCAATTACTACTGTCAATTCTAGAACATGTATCATGCATAAGTTCTTTATAAATATTAGCTAAGAATGAACCTAAGAAATGATACTGGTTCTTTCTGCATTTTAAAAATATTTGAATATATTCCTTGAAAACAAGCTTTGTCTTTACGTAAGACTTTCTGTAATGGACACAGTTTGTTCAAACTTAAACAACAGAGTGGCAGGAGACAGGATGATTATGTAATTTGACTATTTGTAATGTAATAAATAATAATGTACAATTGTGAGCTCAGAGAGATTGACGGTTTCTAAATATATTGTCAAAGTGATCATCCAGTTCTTCCTTATTTGAAATACCTACTCAGGACAAAAATACCTACTCAGTGGTCATTGAAGATTCTTTGTGCCTTTTTGTCTTCCTGTATGGATCAGTTTCCTCCAGTTTCCTTGCTGTCCTGTGCCCTTCTCAAATGTTAGTTCTCTGGGAGGTTGTCCACACCATTTTTTCCCTCAGTGCCTATGCAGTGAGTAGGAAATTATGGAGAGTTGCTGCAGAGCTGAGGCCAAAGTCAAGCTGCCTGAAGACCAGAGAGAAGCTGGTTGGCAAGGTCTTGACCCAAGAATGGTGGGTCATCTTACTTTTCCTTCCACTATCTTGGTTGGAAATACCACAGCGATAGTGACAGGACAATAAAGCCCCTGGAATATCCCTGCTGTGAGACCAATACTCCAAAGTGTGTTTTCTACCTCAGTCAATGAAGCAACAGCTATTGCTTTTGTGCTCTCCTGGGGAATTGAGAGCATCTTCAGGAAGAAACCATTGGCTCTCCTCCACACCCACAAAACAACAACAACAAAAAACTTGAACAAAGTAATTAAAGAGTTACTTAGCTGAGGACCTTGGTCTCCTCTAGAGCTGGCTTTTTCAACATCAATGGTCTGATGCCAGGTCTGAACCTGCCTTTTAATGTCATCCTTGTCTCTCTTATGTTCATTTTATCTTTTATTTTTTTGCATTAAATATTTTTGTAAGTTTTTATTTAAATTTCAGTTAGTATGCAGTACAATATTAGTTTCAGGTGAACGATATAGTGACTCAGCACTTCCATACAACATCTGGTACTCATCACAGAAAGTATACTCCTTAATCCTCATCACCTATTTAACCTATCTGCTCACCCATCTCCCCTCTGGTAACCATCAGTTTATTCTCTGTAGTCAAGAGTCCATTTTTTGCCTCTCTCTCACACTCCTTTTTCCCTTTATGGTCATTTGTTTCTTAAATTCCACATATGAGTGAAATCATATGGTATTTTTCTTTCTCTGATGGACTTATTTCACTCAGCTTATATTCTCTTACTCCATTCACATTGTTGCAAATGGCAAGATTTCATTCTTTTTGATGGCTGAGTGAAATTCCATTCTATGTATACCACATCTTTTTTTATCCATTCATTAGTTGCTGGACATTTGGGTTATTTCCATAATTTGGCTATTGTAGGTAATGCTGCTATAAACATTGGGGTGTATATATATCTTTGAATTAGTATTTTTGTATTCTTTGGTTAAATACCTAGTAGTATGATTGCTAGATTGTAAGAGGATGTAGAGAAAGGGGAACCCTCTTGGACTGTTGGTGGGAATGCAAACTGCTGTTCTATTCCCTTTAACTTCCCTTTTTGCTTTCAATATCATCCAAAGTGGATCTTGGAGTTCTGTAACCAAACCCAAGTCCATCAGCCTAATGTGTAGCTAAGACGATCTCTGAAACATCAAGTATGTAGCAAAGAAAGTTTATTCAAGAGGTAGCCAAGTGAGAAGATGAGAAGGCAAAGCTCAACTCCACCTCCCCAAAGAGGGAGAGAAAAAAAGTATTTGTAATCAAAGCGGTTGAAATTACATAATTGATGAAAAGGGTGAGTAGACTCATGACTATTTGTGAGAAAAGGTAGAGCATCCACACTGAGCAAACATACATATAACATTCATCCCATCTTTACTTTGGGGTGAAGACTTAACATCAGAAGGAAGTTATCTTAGAACAAGGAGACGGGGCTCTGGGCATCATCTGAGAGCCCGTATAATCTGTATGGAGTCTTGAGTAAGGAATGTGGGGTCTTGTTTGTTCATAGACTGGAACTCTATCAGTTGACTTTGAGCCCACGCTTCTGCAGAGACAGCTAGAGAATTTCATTAACCCTCTGGGGGATTGTTTCAATTCTAGTATCCTGGTTAGGAAATCTGTCCTGTGTCATGGAGATCCCAATGAATAGACAAAATTTGTCTATAGTTCTTTGTGCAGGTTGCAGGTTTGGAGGTCAGGCTTATAATTTTATTTTCTTTCTTATTTGTCTCAGTTTAGAACCAATCAAGAAAATAGGAAAAAAGAAAGAATCAGAGAAATGGAGATTAAAATGTCAACTTTATTAATAATAAGTCTGAATTTGAGAATATGAATTAGGCAGCTATGAATTATGAATTACATCTTCTAGTATTTCCCTCCAAGTCTACCATACCATAGGAAGGCTGGACATACCAAATAGGTGCTCATATCTGTTGTTATAGTAGGAAGAACTTGAGATACCTGTGGTCCTGGGTCCTTAACCTGTGGACTTGCCACAGGGAGTAGGAGTAGAGCAGAATTCATCCATTGTGGGGTGAGACAGTAGAGAGATTGAGGAGGGAAGGAGGGAGAGAGGAGTACTAAGACATTTACATTCAATTGGTTACACAGTGATGGTTTTATACACAGTACCTACAAAAAGTAGTGATAGTGAATGGTATTTTAATGGGTTTTCAAAAACACTGTCAAAATAAATACCCTAGACTTCTATAAACTAAATGTGTGTGCTAAAATACCAAGACAAACTCTGAGAATAAGAATAATGGGTAATAATAAATAATTAGAATAATGGGTAACTCCATGCCAGTAGGATTTAAGAGAAGAGATAAAGAAGACTTGCTTGATTGGACAGAAAAAGAACAACATACTTTAAAAGTATACTTTAGTTTTACCAAAAAGAAGTTAAGGTAAAAAGCACAATAGTGATAAAGAGGGACACATCATAATGAAAAAGGGAAAAGAGATCAATGGACAGCAGTTACAGGTATTTATCAACATAGCTTTCAATCATATAAAAAAAACTTTGAACAGATTTTAAGTATTAGAATAACATATCAAGCTTGATGTTAAAGATACAGTAGTTAGAGGATATGCATTTTTCTCAAGGCATATAGAGCATTCATGAAAATTAGCTATACATTATGTCACAAAGGAAGTTAAAAAAATCCAAGAAAATCATCTGCGAACAGACTGGTAAAAGAAGAACTTTCCAATTGGACTTGTGCTACCGAATATTAAAGCATTTTATAAAGCTGTAGTAATTAAAACAGTGCAGCATCAGCACCAGGGAAAGCAAGTGGATGAGTGAAACATAATTGGAAAACCAGAAACAGACTGAAGCTTCTATAGGAATCTGGTAGATGATAGAGGAACGCTTCCCTAGTCAGTGGGGAAGAATGATGTGAGGTTGGAACAATTGGCTTTCCATATGAAAATAAAAATAAACTTCATGTCTATCTCTTATAAACAAAATGAATTTCAGATAGATTAAAGGCTAAATAAAAGATGACCTTAAAACTCTTAGAAGAAACTTTTGTCGTTTCAAATGATCCCAGGAGAAGAAAAAGTTTTCTCAAGCAAAAACCCACATGTACAAGATACAAAGGGACATATTGATATATTTGGTTCAACATTTCTAACTTCTGCATGACCAAAGATGCTATGAACAATCTAAGCATGAAATAACAGGCCTGGAGAAGATGTTTGCAACACGTATTAACTGACAATCTAGAATGCATTTTAAATATTCTACAAACCATGAGGTAAAAGACAACCTAAAATGTGGGCAAAGGATAAAAACCGGCAGTGCATGAAAGAAGAAACCTAACTAGGGAAAGTTAAACAGGATTTTGCTAGTAATCAGATGAATATAAGTTAAAATAATAAAATGCCATTTTACAATCGATAGATCAGCAACACCATTAAAAAGATGAGGATCTCAGGTGTTAGCATGTACGTGAAGATGTGAGAACTCCCTTAGACTGCTAGTGGGGGTATGAATGGGCAAAGCTGCTTTAGAGGAACATTTGATATTATCCAGCATGTTTGACAGTACACATCCTCTGACCCACAATTTGGCTTCTAGTTACATGCCTAGAAGCTCTTGCACATGTGAAATAAATAGGAGACATTCACTAAAATGCTTAATATAACACTGCTTGAATAATGAAAAACTGAATGCAAATTAATGGTCTATAGATCAAAGGTATAGTGTTTATAGAATGAAGTACTTCCATCTACCTGCCTATCTTTATAGACCTGAATGCCTTAATTTTGAGTGAAAATAGCAAGTTGCAGTAAGATAGGTACGCTGGGTTAGCACTTAAGTGACTCTTCAAAACAAGCATAAACATTACTGTATATAGTTTTGTGGGCGTCCATATGTGGAAAAGCATAAAAATGTAAACCTGTTATGAGACCCAGGAAAGTCATGACAGAAATTGCCCATTTTTTTGTCAATAAAAAATTAAAAAAGATTAAACCCAGTCAATGGGCTAAGTTCATTGCTAGGCTAATGGTGGCACTCAGTAATAATGACTATTCTGTACAAAAGGAATCCGTTTGTTGGGATTTGATATATATGTAAAGAAGAACTGAAAGTTTACCAAGTAACTATGACAGTCACCTTTGGCCTGTACTTTGAGGAAAAGAAAATTTAAACAACATATTGTTTCAACTGCAAGCAAATAGTGGTATAAGAGGTAGTGGGATATTATCAAAATAAGTTTCCATATTTTTTCTGTGAGTCTCTAGACTTCTGGTGAAGTCTCAATGCCTAGATATTGATCATATTGGCAAAAATATAAAAGCTTCTTATTGTTACATGCCTAGAGCCTGACAATGTGTTCTCTGGGGGCAAGATTTTTCTTTTGTCAGATCAACAATATCATCCATAAATACAAAGTCTGTTGCCAGTTTATTTAATGGGTCTTTCATGAAGGTGCATTCAAATTTATGAATTCTACTGCCATAAATTCTTTTAAGTATGGAAGAAGAATCCTGGTCTCATAGATCTTCAGGGGCAGTATGCTCTCAGAGATCATCAGGTTCTATATACTCAAAGTTCAGTCTGTGGTCCAGTGCATCGGCATCACCTGGGAGATTGTTCGAAATGCAGAATCTCAGATCCCACTCCAGAGCTACTGAATCAGAATCTGAATTTTAACAAGGTCCCTGGGTGATTTGTATGCACACTAAATTTTGAAAAGCACTGATCTAGTCCAGTGGTTTCCAAATCTGGCAATGAATGATATGGATGGCTTTTAACATATACTTCCTTGTGCCTCACTGCCATAAATTCACATTCTTCAGTAGGCGTATAATGAGGTCCAGGAGTTTCCATTTTAAATTTTGAAATAATTTCAAATTTACAAAATAGTTTCAAGAATATTACAAAGCACCCCTCCTTTGGTACACACACTGGATTATTTGAGAATAAGTTGCCTAAATACAGCCCCATCACTTCCAGAAAACTTTAGCATGTATTTCCTACAGTTGAGGATATATATATATATATATATATATATATATATTTTTTTTTTTTTTTTGTATAACAGCAATGCAACCACCAAAATCAGGAAGTCAACATTGACTTATTACTAACACATAATCATCTGACACCATTTGAGCTTTTCCAATTCTTACTGTAATGTCGTTTATAGGAAAAGCATTTAATCCAGGATGGTAAGTTAAATTTAATTGTCTTGTTCCTTGAATCCAAAACAGCTTTTTGGACTTCCCTTAACTCTTCATGACCTAGACAATTCTGTAGATCATAGGCTGGTTGTTTCTGTAGACTATCCCTCAGTATGGATATGTCTGAAGTTTCTCCACGATTAGGTTTAGGTTAGGCATTTTGCCCCCAGGAATGTCACATAAGTGATGCTTGTGGTCTTCATTGCATTTCACCAGGTGTTACATGATTTCTGTTTGTCCTGCTACTGGGTGATATTCATCATGATCTTTGACTAAGTGGATGATTGCCAGGCTTTTCCACTGTAAACTTACTCTTCTTCCCTTTATAACCAGTAAGCAAGTGTTCTGAGGAGAGGTATTTTGAAGCTATCACATGCCTCATCACACTTTAATGTACTAGTTTTAGTTTCCATTGATATTTCTTGGCTGAATTAATTACTGCTATGATGTTTGCTATATAGTGATTGTCAAACTGCATCATTCTTTCTACATTTATCCATTGACATTGCCCAGAAAAATTTGTCTTCTCTCCATTTGTTTACATATAACAGGATAGACTCATGAATTCCTGTTTTATTTATTGGGTAATAATCTGTTACTATTTATTTTATTACTTACTAACTTGTTTATTTATTCATTTATTTTTAAGTAGGCGCCATGGCCAGCGTGCAGCCCAGTGTGGGGCTTGAACTCACGACCCTGAGATCAAGACATTAGCTGAGATCAAGAGTTGGATGCTTAACTGAGCCACCCAGGCACTCCGTGACTGTATTTATTTTGATACTTAAATTTTCCCAGGTTTGGGTAGAAAGAGCCCCTTTGAGTTGACCCCCATGCCTTTTTGATGTGTTCCCAATTATTCATTGAGCATCTCCTCATTTTCTGGCACAAAAAGATTATCCAGTCTCATCTTGTACTTTTCCTGATCCAGCTTTAGGTTCAGCTATTTCTCCAGGGGATCCTGGCTTCTTTTAGTGGTGTAGTTTAGATACCAGGAGCTCAGTGCGAGGTGTGTTCTTTGTTACTGGCTGTCACTGTTGCCAGTTCTCAGTGGGCAGAGCTAGGGAATATATGCATGTATACAAACACATCTATACAAATTTCTCTGTATATATGATTAAATATATGTTGAAAACCATGAATTCATACCTCAAGCTTCAATTAGAATTTAGCACATCTGTGTTAATTATAGTTATTCTTTTTTTTTCCTTTCCATATTTGTAATTTCATTTCCCAACTGGAAGAAACTTGTTCATCCCATGATCCTTTGTAATACTTCCTTATTTGAAAAATTACCCCTGTACACAGCTGAGTATCCTGCCTCTGGCACCATTCTCCCATGGCCCTCTTGATCTTTAATATCTCACGCCAGACTGCTGCCATTGCCATTCCCTTGGATTGATGCCCTTCTCACTGTGGTCCTAATTTCCATGCTGAGCTGCTGCCACTGCCCCCTGTTCTTTTTTTTTTTTTTATATAATTTAAATTCAATTAGCCGACATACAGTACATCATTGGTTTCAGATGTAGATAGAGTTCAGTAATTCATCTATTGCATATAACACTCCGTGGTCATCACATCATGTGTCCTCCTTAATGCCTGTCACCAGTTACCTCATCCTCTCATCCTCTCATCCTCTCTGGCAATACTCATTTTGTTTCCTAGAGTCAACAGTTTCTCATGGTTTGTCTCCCTCTCTGATTTCTTCTCATTCAATTTTCCCTCCTTTCCTCTATGATTCTCTGCACTATTTCTTATATTCCACATATGACTGCCTCTTTGTTGTTCTTGCATGGTTTCCTCACTTAGCCAGGCTCTGATACCTTTTGCCAGGCTGCACAGAAGCTTTCCTCACCCTTTTTGGCCTCTAACACCAGATTTTAGGCTGCTATTACTGCCCTGTTCACGGCTCCTCACTCTATGCAGGCTCTGACACAGCAGCTGGGTTTCTACTGCCCCTGTTTCCCCTCCCCAGATATCCTTCTTGCCCCGCTGAGACTGCAACATTGGGCTGCCTCCACCTCCACCGCCCTCCTCATAATTTTCCCTTGGGCCAGTATCTCTTTTCTCCACTTGGTCTCTGATATTCCGTATCAGATTATGTACTCTCTCCTCAGCATGCAGCCCACCCACATGCCTTGGCTCCACCTTGATTCCATATTTTTAAAACAAGCTCTTTGAATAATTTTTATGAACAAGCCCAGCAGTGAATTCACACTGGCATGTTGGGGTCCATTTTGTAGTTCAACCTCTTACCCATTGTCATGATTTTTTGCTTTGTGTCTAAGATTTTCTTTGCTCTTATTCCCAAACTTTTTTATGAAAGGAAACCCACACAGCTCCCTTACTAGCAAGGTCTTTTAGATCTGAGAGTTTTATTCCTTCTCTTATTATTCCTTGGTCTACTCACTTTAGGCAAAGAACAAATATGAACATATCAAGGTAATCATCCTATTTCTCTCTAAATCTTCTCTTTTATACTCTCCAATTTTCTAGGTCTATTGACATTTGCTTTTACGTCACAGTTTTAAAATTCTTTAATATTTTGTTCGTTTTTGTTGAGAATGTTTTAGGTTATTAATATTCTTCATAAATTGTACCTACTGGTATAGTGACTTTACCTCCTTTAACTTGAAATATATACCTCAGTTAATTTAGCCCATGACCTGTCCAGTTTTCTAGCCCATACCTCAAATAGCTTGTATTTCTGTTCCCTAAAACGCTTAGATCTCTCCTTCATAGAACTCTTTACTTTATTAAAAAAAAAAAAAGAAATTCTCTAGAATTCAAAGTGATTTGGCATTTAATGTATAAACGAGGTTGTCGGGGAAATACATAAAATTACTGGCTGGTTCTTAAGACCTTCTAAAACTTTTATTTAATCACCAAAAAATATCCTGTGCTTTTGATATTTATAATCAGCTTATAATTAATGGAATACTTACAATGACCCAGCTTTTTAACATTCTTTTAATTATAGATTTATTATTACTCACTTTCCACAGATTACATTAAAGAGGAGAATCTTTATATTAACCTACATTGGATCCATGATTTAGCAATAAATAAATTTAAAAAAATTTAGATATAACCCCAACATATAAAATGTATGAAAGTGGATCTGCTCTTCTTGTAACTCGCAACACCATCTTAGTTTTTCCCTTATCTCCTGAAGTATTTCCTGGGGCCTTTACAGAATATAGAAGATGCACTAGATGGATTATCAAGGAGCTTCAAAATATATTGAACAGTCATTTTGCCACAAATAGCTGGTTTGAAAGTGCAGCTTCCATTACTACCCTAATAGATCCCTTGTCTGAGTGCTAGAAAATGTATTTATTAAACTCTAAGCCTAGCTACTGTCAGGATGAATTGGTTGTTCCTTAATAGGAAGGTGATGATTGGAATAAGTCACTTAGAAATGTCAGACAGGCCATCCATTCTCCCTTCCTCCCTCCCACCCACCCATCCATCCATCCAGATTGTTATAAAGAGTTAAGATCTCTCACTGGTTGTAGAGCAAATGTCCTGAATTCCTTAGAGGAGTGCCATTAGCCAAGTCCTTTGGTTTTATTATTCTCAAGTGTCTTGTGGATAGTGGATACTATCACAATTCACAAGATCTCCTGTCATTGTTCCAGGTCAGGCTTTTTTGTGGGGTCCTTCTCTTTGGGTGAGGGACAGGATATTCTTTACTTTTCATGGGGCTTTGGTCTTATATATTCAGGTAGGCTCTCTGTCTCAAAGGTCAAATCTACTCTGATTTTCATCACTTTCTTCTTCAATGTTAAATACACAGTTACACATTTTAATGGATATTCCAGTCAAGTTTCTATAACAGAGAGTTGATAAGGGAGGGCAAACTAGCATTTGTTAAGCAACTTCTATGCATTAGACAGTATATTAGGTGATCCCTTACCTCATCCCATGCTTCTCTCATAGTTAGTGCTTTTTCATCCCTCTACCTTAGTTTCAGTGTTATCTAGGACTACTTGACCTAATTAGGTCTCTTTCTTGCTTTTTTAAAAAAATTTTGATCTATTCCATTATAATTTTATAATGATCTCCTTATCATCTTGTATACCTGTAAGATATAAGTTATTTGAAGGTTTGGTTATGGCTACTGGATAAGTTACTTATCTTGTGAATTTATTCAGGTATGAAGAACAGTGTGCCATTAAGACCTCCCTCATGGAATTATTAGGGATCTGAAATTAGTTAATAATGTAAAGTTCTTACAACTCTGGCTGATACTTACTATGTGCTTACTCCTACTACTCTTCTACAATTTCTTCAACTGCAATAATACCTACTATTATTACTACTATAACTATTGCTAACACTTGCTTGTTAGAGTGTTCCAACATAGAAAGGATGCTCAAAAATATTTTTTAATGAATTAATGCCCAGTCCTCAGCCATTGTATAGTAATATTGTGAGGAGAATGAGGCTCACAGAGAAAAACACCTTGTCCAAGGCTACCCAGAGATGAAATGAGACAGAGTCAGCCCTATCTGACCCTCGTGTGAGTGTGATTTCTATGACTTCCACTCTTCACAATTTTTTTGTAGCAGGGATTTTATTTATACCATTCTATCCTCCATAATTGAAGTCTTGTAAAAAAAAAAAAAAAGGCTTTAAGGATTCTGGTCTGGGGGATGGTAAACTGGTTACATGGCCTTATTTAGAGGGTAACTTAGGTATGAGCCTCCATCCTCCCTTCCCCTCACCCAGCCTGGAGTGCCCTGATGCTGTCTCTCAGGAGACTTCACATAAGCTTGGAGTGTGAGAGCTGGAGTCTGATGCCAAAGTCCTCACCCCCATAGACTGCTCAGGAGCACATTTCTCTTTCCCACCTGCTCTGTGAGCCATGCTTGGCTGCAGTGGCCTCCCTGGGGGCAGGCATTGCCTCATCTGACAGGCCATAATTTGGGTCATTACACTCTCCCATGGGCAGTAATGACATTTTTTTCTTTTCTAGACAGGACTGCTGTGCGGTCACCTCATGGGAGGGTGAGTTGATTACTCCTTTTCCTTGGCTCCTGGCTGCACCTGGCCCATGCTGGTGGTGGCAAAAGTGGGCTTCTAAAGGCCCCTTTCAGTCAAATTTCCTGTTTGGTGGCACTGGTCTTGGCAGAGATGCTCTGCACTGTGGAAGGGAAATTTAGAAGGGTCACACCTTGGGTCACTGTGATTCGGGAATAGTGTGGAATTGGCAGAGGCCACGAAGGGAGTGCCTTTGCTTAAAAATAGTTCTACATTTTACCCACAGACGTGCATTTGCATTAATAAGTTCTAGGGGAGTGTAAGCTCAGAAAAGTACGCCTTAATGAAAACTGTTAGAGCCACCCGGTTTAGGTCAGTTGCCTTCAAGAAATACATTTTAGGGATGCCTGAGTGGTTCAGTGGTTGAGCATCTGCCTTCGGCTCAAGGTGTGATCTTGGGGTCCTGGGATGGAGTCCTGCATTGGGTTCCTGCAAGAAGTCTGCTCCTCCCTCTGTCTATGTCTCTGCCTCTCTTTCTGTGTTATAAATAAATAAATAAATAAATAAATAAATAAATAAAATCTTTTTAAAAAGAAATATGTTTTAATAAAGACTAGAGAGGGAGAAAAACGAGCTTCATGGAAGAGCCAGTCTGTAAGGAATTTGGGGGAGTATGGAAGCAGCCAGAAGGCAGAGCAGGTCCTGCTGGTCCTGTATGTGGGAGAGGGTCACAGAAGGAGAGGCATGACAGTAAAAGATGATTTTAATTCTTGCTTTACCTTAGAATGCTGTCTAAATTTTCAGCTTTCCCCAAAGCGACACTTAGAGAGATGGTGTGTTATGATGGATTAAACAACTGACCTTGGGGTCAGAAAAAAATGGGATCCAGTCATGTTCTGCCAATTACTCCCTTAGGAACGTTGGCAAGATGTCATACCACTCTAAGCAGTTTTCTTCTTTGTCAAATGAGGGAATTGCTCTGAGTTTCTTAGAGTCCTTCGCAGAGTGTTTTATGACTCTAAGAAGTAGCCATATTTCTATAAAACTGCCAGACTGGGTGCCAGCCTGCCTATGGCAGATGCTTCTTATCTTCTGGGTCTGGAAACACTGAACTGCAGGTGAATCTGGGTCCCAAATGCATTCACTTTTGGCTCCTTACCCAAGGTTATGACTGTGTTAAATTAACATTTGTCAAGTGGAGCACAGGGTGCTGGATGGTGACCCTCAGTTCAACAACAGACCATAAGAGAAATTGAAATAGAGAAGTTGATTACTCAGAGGTTCTAGAAAAAAAGAACTAGGCACACCTTGAGGGGCCGCATGAGGAGGTCAAGATAGGGTGCTGGGGGAGGGGGTTGTACCTGAGGCTCATGCCTTTGTTATAGTCTGTGAGTGGAGTGCTTTGGGGTTCCTGGACTGGGGCTAGATTGGTGAATTTAAGCGAAAAGTGTATGGTATTGGTGAGCACCACTGAATTCCTATTTAAGGAGCACATAAGACAAACAGACCCTGGGAGGCAGGGGGACTGCTGCTCACAGGGCTGTTGGATGGACAGCCTATTATGAACTTAACATTTGTTATGACTCTTAGCTGCAATGTAGGGCATGCACTAGCATGAGTTGCTAATATCAGTGTAAGGTCCCTGCAGGTCACTTGGCCACACAAAGTGAATATAGAGGCAGCAGCTACATGGAATAGCTTAGCTCATCTCTCAACACCAAGTATTGGTTATGTGTGTGAGACCTCTGTAAAAACCTGGGATTTAGCTCTCTGCCAAACTCTGGTCTTTTCTTTATCTCTCCTTATAAACCCAATTTTCAAACTGCCAGGAACATATCTTTTTTACCAGTTCCTTAATTAATGAGTTTTTTTTTGTCTGAATTGCTTTAATGTTTAGGAATGACTGGCTATTTTTTTGTCTTTTAAGTGGTTCCCCTACAAGTGAGAAGTGGGATTAAGAGTGGCTTGGATTCCTGGGTGCAACTATTTTCCCCTCTGAGAGTGTCTAACTGGAACTTTAGACTCTGGAATATCCTCTAAAGGTTGGTTCTTCCTCTTCATAAACATCTAGTGCTTAAAATGACTGCTGTCAGCTGAAGCCAGGACATATTACTCTCTTGAAATATGATCTCTGGATTCCCTGTTTTTTTTTTTTTTTTTTTTAGCTCAAGTCAGTGTATGTGAGAGAGGAAATAACATAGTGGCTATTTGTTTTATTTTACTATTTATAAATGATTTTATTTTAAAAGGAGAGAGGGAGCAAGAGCAGGAGGGGCACAGGGGAGACAGACAAACAGGGACAGATAGACTCTTGAGCAGACTCCATGCTGAGCATAGAGCTGGATGTGCGGCTTGATCCCAGGACCCTGAGATCATGACCTAAGTTGAAACCAAAAGTCAGATGCTTAGCTGACTGCACCACCCAAGTACCCCAAGAGAGTGGTCATTTAAATTACTGTAAATTAATATATCAAAAATCATAGAAAATTTTGATAATTTGGGGGGTACTTTTGGGTTTTATATAGGGAAGTTAATAGGGGGACTGTTGCAATGCTGTGATTGAGATAGAGTCATAATTCCTGAGATTTGTTAGCAGGGGCACAGATAATTGTCAGCTCAGTGCTGCCCAGGTAGGTGCCAGTCACAGGTCAGAGATAGAGAAGAATATTATAATTCCTGGCATCCAAATAAGTGTGTATTATTTATTGGGGCCACTTCTTGGCTTTCTGCTTCTCCACCAAGTCAAACAGCATAGAAGAATCTCTTGTTGGCAGGTACCTTGGCATCCAATTCTTGAAGACTCTCTCCTGGTTTAGAAACCCCACTGGCAGTGTTACTGACATATGGTTTGTTGAATACTTGAAGGGTTGAGAAACTTAATACATACACCTAAGGACAGGCTATGCCACTCAGCATTGCTAAATAGCTTGAGATATCAGGAAGCCACAAGTTAGGAAGACCTGAGAGCTGCCTCCCTATAACTCTAACTCGAGTTTTTGAAGCCATATACAGGTCTCGATGGCTACTCTTTAGAAAATTGAAGGCAGCACCCTTGACCCACTTAGCTCTAGGTTTTCTCAAAGTTTCTCATCAAGACCTTGGTTTTGAATCTTCCCCCATCCTGGGGACTCAAAGCCTAATTAGTATACTCAGATTTCCTACAAACATATCATGTTTCTGCTCTAAAGTATAATAATCAAGACCCAACTAGGTACCCAGGGTCACCTTAAAGGTGGCCTTCTGTTCTTGGGAAACGTGAAATGAAATCTGGACTTTGCTGTGGATGGTTGATTTGGCCTCTCTCATGTGACAGCATGAGACCTAATACCTCAGGGAAGAGAGGCAGCTCCGGGCTTCTGGTAGTGACACACGCGCACACACACACACATACACACACACACACACATCTTGCGATAGGGTCACTGAAAAATACTGAACTTAATCTAGTGTCTTCTTCCCCCCTCCATTTTGTAGAGTACCAGAGTACCACCAGCAACTGTTAACTGTCCTGCCGAAGGGCATTTTAACTGGCAGGAAACAGCAGTGAGTTCTACCTGCAGGTATGCTTTGGAGTGGCTTTTGTTCCTGCTACCTCCCATTATGGAAGTTAGATGTGCTCCTTCCAGCATTTGTGGTTAACTATCGGAGGAAAGGACTTTACTTTTTCTGTCTCTTATTTTGTCCTCAGGTCTGTTAAAATTTACAGTGTGATTTGGGACAAGTCCTTTGCCCTGTCAAGTGAGGAGATTGGATAGAGTCACTTCCTAGTTCCTTCTAGGTCTATTCTGCAGGACAGTTAGCTGGCACTTTGCATACCAGGGGCTGGCATTGTCACAGTTGTCTGCGGTAGTTGGGCCATTGGTAAGTAGCATGCTGGTGGGTGACTAATCCGTCTCCACTCCTGGTTTACAGTTTATTGGATGAAGATTCGGGAGCTCAAGAATCTTTATTTCAAGGTTTATGTATCACCTCTGGGATTGTATGGAGAGTATGGAAAGGCAAACTGAGAATGAGCTGTTTGAAGGAGATTTCTGGAACAGGGGTTGGGATCAATCCAAAGTGTCATCTCAGTGAACTCAGGGGGCAAGTCTTACCCCTAGGCTTCAGTTTCCTCATCATGACATAAAGATGGAGCCTAATGTCTGTGTCTCTTGAAACACTCTGATTGCAACATGTTCCCCTAGGAAAGTTTTGTATCTATTAGATCTGGTGCTGCCAGGAACTAACTTCCTAGGAGATGGGTCTTACTTTCATGTGGTCATAGAGGAGGTGTTGGAAATCACTTGTAGTGAACATCAGATTTTGCCACTCGGAAGCAGCCCCCTTTATTACTGAAGAACGTATTCCTCCCAATGTTGGGAGTTCTACTGGTTGACAACACCCAGGTATTAGCTCTCTTCAGGTATTGCTCTTGGCTCAAGAAAAGAGCCACCTCTCCCAAGGTTACTGCTTCCTTCATTGGAGGCAGACTTCATATAATGTTTGCATCCAAAGTCTAGATAAACTGGCCAGGGAAATTCAGAGGGACAACAGAAATTATAACCAAATATAGGAGGAATATGCACCCATAGGAGAATAGCATACATATGGGAATAGATTCTGAAGTAGCTGAATCAAGGAGGATGGAACATAGAGTTGAATGAGGGAGGGCTTATCAATATAGATACACTCTTCTGTGTTAAATCTTAAAGATTTAACAACCTGGTAAGACCCCCAGGAGATGGTTTTAATATGCTGTTAGGTAGCTCTTAGAAGCATGGAGATACTGATGGCTTGAATTAAGTAAGGCAAAAATACCAGAAGTGTTATGGCATATGGTGGATCAAAAGTCCCCCCCCACCCAAAAAAAAAGCAGGATAGAATATAGTGTAAGGCTAGAAATGTACCATGTAAGGCTAGAAAACTCACCAGCTGGTTGTATTTAGTGGAAGAACCCAGAGGACACACCATGTCTCAAAGCAATGAAATTTACTAGAAAGAAGGGCGCTGGAATTCCACGATTGCTCTCTCTAAAGACTGTAACTGACACTTGGAGAATTTAATATTATGTTCACTAATAGCAATGGGATGATAAGATCCCCAAATAATTGAGGCCAGGGTGTGGTTCTTAATGCTCAGAAGGAAAAAGGTGAAACAGTGATAATGAGGTAAGGTCAGAGAGGCAAATGATTACCGTGTCCCCAGTAGGTAGGATACATAAGTCTGAGAACCAAGAGGGAAGAGGACTGGCCCATCTCAGCATCAGTCTCAAAAAACAAAAACAAAAACAAAACAACAACAACAACAACAAAACAAAAAACAAAACAAAACCAAAAAAAAAAAAAAAACATTTGAAGGAATTAGTGTTTCCTGTTTCCACAACTTTGGGCATTGTAGGTTTTTAGGTCCTGAAGAGAAGCTTGCACTAGGGAACTTAAGAGTTTCATTGAACACTGACCTTCAGCTGATATCTGGATATTTTGTGCTCCTTGAGCCAGGGGGCCAACAGGCAAGGAGATGAGCTACCATCATGTCAGGAGCATCTGAACTTGATGAATCAGGAAGAGATAGGGCTCCTAGCACCTAATAGGGACAGGGAAAATATGTTTTGCACTTGGACTCTCTCATCACCCCTTTGCCTAATTTTAATAGTAAATGTACAAATATAGCAGCCAGGGCTTGAGAAAGGTCAGACCCCTTAGACAAGGGGGTCTGGGTCATGCCATCTAGATAGGAGAGGTGCAAGCTGAGAGTAAAGGGCATCTAGGATAGGTAGTGAAGGATGGAGATTATTAGTAGCAGTTGAGGCCTAAAGATCCGCTGAAGCAACAGAGGCTCCCATTTCTCCCACTATCATTCCTTTTATAACTTTATACTGGGAATAAGGACCCCCAAGAATCCTGGAGGAGCTGATCTCAGACCTTATATAAAGGGAATCTGTGAGGCACAACAATGGAGTGTTGTTGACACAGAATTGCACTATTTACATGATCCTCTTAGGAGTTAGTTTAAGTAGCTTCTAGGCCTCAACTGTCAGTCTTTTCTAGGAACTTCCATCTACTACAGAGATGCCCCTTCCCATAGACAGACAGTATGCCTCCAAGGACTGACTGGTCATCGCAGAGACATAAAAACTAGCCTCCTCACCCCAACTGTGGGAATTCTGAAAGAACATACAGCCTTCTAGTTTCCCTGTGGAGTCAGCAAAGGCTTTTGTTGTGACTATATTGTGACCCAATTTCTCCCATTCCGGAAATCTCCCTTTCCATCTCCCACAGATTTGAGTCCTAAAAGCACTGCCTAATATTCTTTCTGTATGCTAACCTTCATCTCAGAGTTTACTTCCCAGCTAACTTGATCTATAGGAGTACTTTTTAAAATATTGAGCTTAGTATAAGAAGTATTATCATCATAATACATCATGATTATTATGTAGTGGGTGCTCAATAAATACAGGTTGAATGCATTGAAGCCTGTCCATGATATTTTTATATGCCCATTGGTACAATCTCCTTAAAGAATTATTCATTTAAGGCATCAAGCTCTAATGTTGAACAAAATCATATAAATCCTGTCAGAAAGGAAAAAAAAGTGCCTTCCTTAGAAAAGAGCTGCATGAAGCAGCACTGTGTCTTTTGATGGATCTCCTTTGGCCTATGCTATGACTCATTTGCCCAATAAGCAATGATTGCATGTCTGTTCCACACCTATTTATGAACTAACCAAGGAGTAGTTATGCTAATTGTATACATTTTAGAAATTTAATCAAACCAACTCTGTCTGGCATAGCCTGTATCAGAGGTCAGCAAACTTTATATGTAAAGAGTCAGAAGGTAAATACTTATGTAAACAGTGAAAGTAAAAATGTAAAATAGTAAATAATAAAAATATGAAAATAGTAAAATAAAAATTTATTTAAAAAACATGTAAATTAAAATATTTTCGTAAAAGTAAATAACAGAGGCCACATGGTCTCTGTTGCATTAATTCCACTCTACTGTTTAGAGTGAAAGCTGCCAGAGATAATATGTAAATGCATGAGAGTGTGTTCTAATAAAACTCAATTTACAAAAATAGTTGTTGGGTGAGATTTGGCCTATAGGACATATTTAACCAGTCCCTGACCTAACTAATACACAGAACCTTTAAAATGAGATGCCTCCTGGTTCTCACTGGCCAGGAATTAAAGATCTCCCATGTTGTAACACTGGATCACAGATTGGCCAATTAGGCACCCCACCCGTTCTTTAGTTTTCCCAATCAAAAAATATGTATTGGACGTGTTTTATGTATAGATCCTAAGTATAAAAAGACATAATCCCTGCCTTTTAGGGGCCAACATGGAAGAGGGGGTTGAGTCATGGTGGTACACAGTTTTTTTAAGTTTTACAAAGGATTCATGAGGGATAGAGTACAATGCAGAACCAGAGGAATGAGTGACAGATTTTTCTTTCACATCCTTTGAAAAACATAAAGCAGCATAATGTATCCATGGGCATGGTATACCTTACAGCTAGGTGTCAAAGGGATCTCTGATAAGGACCCAGCTGGAGGGTTAAGCAGGGGTCAGAACCATGGGTTTTAGTTTGAAGATAGTGGGAACAATAGGAGTTTTTAATCAGAAGGGTAGCATGGTGAGATTTGCATTTTGCAAAGGTTCCTTTGAAAGCAAATTGCCTGGTAATAGGATAGAATGGCATGAGTCACAAAAATAAAATGATAGTGCTTATCCTCTTTGGATATTATGTACAACTTTTAAATTATGTTTATTATTTATTTTCATTTACTCTTATGCAGTATAAACACCAAATGACAGAGGTTCCATTTTCTTCCCCACTTCTGCTTCCCAGGTACCTAGGATAGTATTGGACACATGATTGGTACTTAGTATTTGTCGAATGAATAAATGAATGAAAATTTCCCTTCCTGTGAAAAAGATGGTAATACGATTTCACTTTCAGCTTCATCAAAAGGCTGGAAGCAGTAAATATGTTTAGTAAATCGATTCACAACTATTTAGGATATAAGACAGACTATGGAAAATCTAATATGACATAGATTGACACATGCAGACATTCAAACTGAGAAGCATTAATAGTTATACAGGGGGTAGCTCCCAAGAACAATCCATAAAGGAAGAGAACCCTGGGCTGAGGAGTCTAGAAGTCTATACTTTTATCTTTACCTTGTCACTTACTTATTGGATGAACCTGGCCATGCCACTTCCCACTCTATTCCCTATGGGATAAGACTAACTCTTACTTATCTCAGTGTAGTCCAAAGGGTCTGATCCATAGTAAAAGCTCAGCAAGTGTGTGTTGAACGGCTCTAATAGGAGTTAGGAGTGGACTCCTTATGGCCCACAAAGTTGAGATACTGGCTCAGGATGGAAGGTAAAACCTACACGGTAAACCATCTCCTTTCATTTTTAATCGTACAATATTATGACCAGGGATCTCCAGCTTCTTCCCATGTAATCATTTTCTGGATCTGATAGAGGTTCCTAATATGCAGATTCTTGTTAGCAGAGAAATTTAGGTCCAGCTGAGTACTATATGTATAAGCCCAAGTCCTCGTAGAGATGCAGAAGGCAACTCAGGAGTCTTAGTGTTGAGGCTAAGATCTGGTTCTCTCACTACAGAAAACAGCCTTTTGTTTAAGGCTGTCTTAGCCAGACCAGCACTTCCCAGACACTATGGTTGATCTCAGATCCCTGGGACAGTCAGAGTGTATGGAGTTTAAGGAGCACTACAGACCATTCCCTCATAGGAATTATCTTAGTCCGGCTCTTGGAAGGTTTTCCCTATTGAGTTTTTCTCTATATGCTTGGTTCTCTGTATTGAAATACTTTGTGAATTTTGCAGTTAAAACAACTTAAGAAAGCCAACAGAAAGAGAGATGCTAAATGTTTCAGAAAAGAAGGAACTGTGCAGGCCAGAATCAGAAGTCATTTCCAAACTGGTTGGGACAAAAAGGGAAATGAACTTTTCTGTTTCTACCATGTCTGTCCTGTGGTTGCACTTGACTTCAACACAGCCTGCTGGGAAAAAGTCTTTAGGCACACTTCAGGTAGCCAGGAGTAAGGAAGCATAACTTCCTTTTTCTTTAATTAGTTGTAATGGTCTAGGGCTGAAACAATGGGCAGGGGAGTGAAATTTAGGTATAGGGAAGGTAAGAGTACAGGTTGTACCATGAGGATGTGGTCTTGCATTTATTCATACTCCTCAAGCACCTTCCTGGGCCAGGTTCTGGCACCAAATAGAAAACTGGTCCATGTAAGGTATCTCTCCTGAACAAACTCATGGTGTACCAGTGAAAGAGAAGTACAACCAGTTATAACACAATGCATCAGATGTTTGCTTCAGGAAGGCCCCAACAAGGTACTGGGAGAGCGCCAGCTCTGTGTATTTGTTTCTCAGCCAGAGGCAAACTTTTAGACCACATCTGGTAAATTGGTGGAGTTGGTACTGCAGAAATGGGGAAAGAGGTACTACAGAAATGGAAGAATGAGGGCCCTCATGAGAGAGCTCATTCTGAGAGAAGAATGATGAGGAAAGGGCATGATGGGGTTGGTCCCACTAAGAAAACCTTAGTCATGGAAAGATAATTCTAATTACAGTCTGGTATCTGTCACCAATGGGTGAGTGGAAGAGGGAAGTACAATTGGACTACATGTTCTATTTAAATATGCATGGATCATTGGGGTGCAGGTTGCACAGCTGGAGTGTTTACCTAACCAGTGGAGTTCTCATGCCAAATAATAATGGCTTATAAGAGCTGTCCATATTCATCTCTTTCCAGTGCCATTACTGTGGTAGCTCGAAACTAGCCATGGTTGGAATATTTACACCATGGAAATTGTCAAGCAGATAAGAGCCATTTTGTCCCCTGGAGAGCTGGTTAGTAAACATTTATCAGCATTCACTAACAAAATGTTAGTAGTCAACAAGGTCAAAGAGAAAATTTTATCTCCAAAGCAGTCCCTGACCACAGTACTATTGGGCATGTTGAAGTTTTAATACAAGATTTTTCAAAATGTGCACTGCAAAACACTAGCCTTGCATACTTTTTGGAATTTATACTGCATACTAGCATATCAAAGGCTCTGAGGAATTTACATAAAGAAACATGCTTAATTTTGTTTGATTTAGAGCAGGGCTTTCCAGACTTTAATGTGTATGATTCATCTGGGGGTTTTGTTAAAATTATGGTCTTGGGTAGAGCCGAGTTTCTACATTTTTCAGAAGATACCAAGGAATGCTGATCCTGCTGGTCTAAGGACCACATTTTGAGAAACAATAGTTTAGAATCCCTCAACTGGGTGCCCAGGTGGCTCAGCAGTTTAGCCCTGCCTTCAGCCCAGGGTCTGATCCTGGAGACCAGGGATTGAGTCCCACATTGGGCTCCCTACATGGAGCCTGCTTCTCCCTCTGCCTGTCTCTGCCTCTCTCTCTCTCTGTGTCTCTCATTAATAAATAAAATCTTTAAAGAAAATAGAATCCCTCGACTTACTTAACCATGGAATCCAGGATTAAAAAAAACCTATAGAACATATGTGGTATTCTATAAAACTCCATCTTGGGAGAACACTTTGGGAATATTGCTCAAATACATTAGTGTTGGTATATTGGGGTACTGAGGTAGTGAACAAGTCCTGTGGAGATTACAGTGTCTCTAGAGTATCTCCAGGCTGTGGAGTCCACAAGATCATGAGATGACACTAGAGAGACCACAGTTTTCAGGGGAAAAGCAGTAGAGCATGATGGAAAAGACTTCCAGAACAGAGGTGGAGACTGGGTTTCCACTGGAGGCAGATTTATCCAAGAGCACATATGAGGCACTGTGAGACATAGGGAACAGCCAGAAGGTTGTTGTGGGAATTCTTGGCAGGGGCTGAGTTTCTACATCATGTAGATGGTAGTATGAGGAAACAACATATTAGACATTACTGTGAATATCACTAGTGTGTACCCACAGGCTCATAAAGAGTGGCCAAAATGAACAATATTTCTCAGAGGGTATTTGGGACAGTTTCTCAGAAGAGGTGATAAGTTCTGTCTTAAAAGATGAACAGAAATCCATTGAATGGAGTTGGAGTGTGTATTTGGGTGGGTGAATGCTAGGGAATGGGGGCATATGCAATATGGGGAGTACATTTCATTTTAAAAGATCAGAGAAGGCAAGGGCCTACAGGTGCCTGCCCAGCTCGGGTAGTGCTAGGGCTAGTGCATAAACTTCTTTCTTTGCCCAGCACCTAACTTATATGGAAGACAAGGCACATAATCTGGAATGAAGGGTGTGCTTCCCATTCTACTGAAGGCCAGGTATCTGGCCTGGAAGGACAGTTGAGGGGATGGGGAATTAGGAAAGGTAGTAGAGGGAAAAATAGATTTCTGAGGAAATGAACTTTTCAAAAGAAAATCACCTGAAGACTTAGGGGATTGAGTTATATTTAATGATTTGACCTCTTCATTTGGCCTTATTACTATAGATAAAATTATATTTATTATATTTACAACTATTATATTTACAACTAGAAACAGCAGAAAGGCTTCCAATGGTTTCACCTGGAGTATATTGTACTTTTGGCTTAACAAATCAGAGATGCCAGCCGATAGAAGCTCATCAGCCCAGGTCAGGGGCTGGGAGCCACCAGTGGAGTAGAGAGGAGGAGAGGAGTACCTGAGAGATGGCAGGCTTTCACTGTAGCACTATACACTATTTTCTACTTTTAGGACAGTCCACTCCATGAAAGTACTTCTCTTTCCTGGAGGCTCAGATTCCATCCCACATGACCTCTTTGTTTATTATGTATGTATGTATGTATGTATGTATGTATGTGCTTATCTCTCCTGCCAACTGTTGAGTTCACCAAGGAGAGGAGTCTTGTTTTATGAAATAAATAATAAAACTGATATTTATGAGTATCTGTTATGAGATGTGTGATTTCAAAAATGTTATTTCCTTCATCTTTCACATCAAACCTCCCAAGGTAAGTGTGACTATCCCAGACTCTCTGGAAATGAAACCAAGTTGCAGAAAGGATAGGAGACTTGTGAAGGTCCCATGGGGTGGAGCTTTCTAAGTGCCAGTCTAGTGGTTATCTACTGCAGTGCAGCTGTTCCTTTTTCAGTTCTATACTCTCTCAATACTCAACCCATACACACAGTTGACTTTGTAAGAGATGCCTTAATATGTCCATCTTTCATCAAAGAAATTTCTTGTTTCAGATGACATACATCATCAATGAAAGAGATATTTCAAACAATGAGTTCTGCAGTTTGGTTTTTGCTGATTATATGTAGCTTTTATAGTTATAACCCATTCTTTCAACAACTGTTTCACTGGGGCTGGCAGTGATGAGCAAGGTGGACATGGGCCCTTCCACAGACTAATAGCCTTGAGGATCACATAACATGCCTTGAGCATTGTGGTTTTTTTTTTTTTTAAAGATTTATTTATTTATGATAGACATAGAGAGAGAGAGAGGCAGAGACACAGGAGGAAGGAGAAGCAGGCTCCATGCCAGGAGCCCGACATGGGACTCGATCCTGAGACTGCAGGATCGTGCCCTGGGCCGAAGGCAGGTGCTGAGCCGCTGAGCCACTGAGCCACCCAGGGATCCCCGAGCATTGTGTTTAATATCTGTTTTCATTTCAAAGTCTTAATCATAATTTATTGTTTTCCTCTCTGCCCATGTAAAATAAGATCTGTACTCATATCTTCTAAATCTGAATAAACATAAGGTACAAATGACATTTGAATTAGCCCTTTTACATATGGTCAGTTTTGTTTGACTTCTTTACCTTGAAGAGTTTAAGGTTGAAGTTTTTTGAGCAAAGGAATCATGTGTTTAGTGTAAACTCAAAAAAACATGAACTGTTAATAATTAGCAACAGTGAGGGGAGGGCATGAGAGCCGAAGATCACAAGAGATTAAAGAGATGAGTACTCTAGAGGGAGCATTGGTGTAACACAGGTGGCTGATAGCTATGAGTTGCTGTTCCTCCTGTGTGCAGAGGAGGATTGACTACCCTAACCCAAGAAGAATCAGGAAATCTTTACAGAAAAGTTAATATTTATGTTAACACTTGACAATCAAGTAGGAATGGAGAGGCAGAAAGAGGAACACATGTAAACCCCAGAGATAACAGAAATCATGTTGAGGAAGCAAGTGGTTCAGAATAGCTGGACCACAGAGGTTTATGGGAAGAAGCAGAGGGAGAATGCCAGGCTGTGCTATTGGATACAGTATAAAGAGCAATGGAGAATCAGTGATGCATTGGACAGGGAAATGGCGGGGTCAGATTTTTATTCTAGAAATATCACTCTGGCCATAAGGTAGAAATTGGCTTATAGTTAGAGCAAAAAAAGGGGGCATAAGAAGATATGATATCTTCTTATCTTCATAAATAAGAAGTCGTTACAGTTGTCCAGGAGAAAGATGGTGACACCGAGTAGTGGCAGTGATGGTGGTGGGGAGTGGGCAGGTTTGAGAGACATTTAGAGGGTGATAGTAGTAGGACATGGTGATTTATTAGTTGTAGGGATTGAGACATGGTCAAGGATTACTCAAAGTTGCATGACTTGAATCACAAAGAACCCAAAGTGGTGTCATTCTCTGAGGTGGAGAACCAGGGGAAGGAAGAAGGTTTTTGTTCTATCTTGTTTTTGTTTGAGAGTGGAGAATAAAGAGGAAAAGTTATTTTTTACATGATCTAAGGTTTCTGGGGGAGGAGGGCAAGGTGTAGGAGGTAGCTGGACATATAAATCTAAAACTCAGAATGAGAAGAGAAAGCTCCAAAAATAGGTCCATGAACAGACCATTAACATTTACGGGACAAACCTAGGTCAATAAGCCTGGGAAGGAAGCCAAGAGGGAAAGGTCAGAAGGGAGAAGGGATTCCAGAGAATACGGAAGCCTGGAAGCTGAAGGGAGAGGACATTCAGGAAGGACAGATTTCTCAGCAATGTTGTCTTTCACTCCCATGCACTGCTCCAGGTTCTTTTGGTTTTGTTGTTGCTGCTCAATTATGTGACTGAGGGAAGTTATAAAGGATCAGGGACTGAGAATCATCTGGACATCCCTGGGGCAATTATGCATCTTGGTGGTGTGTTTTGAGATACTTGTGACCTATATTTTACCAAATACTTAAGATGCCTCGGCAAAAAAAAAAAGGGGGGGGGGGGTGCGGGGATAAAGAGGCAAATTAAACTGTATCATATTTTGTGGTTATTTACTTGTTTATTAAAGAATGTTTCTCGAGTGCCTATTATATGCCAGGATCCTAGCGGAGCTCTATGCTGCAGCGGTAAGTGAAGTCAAGTCCCAGTCATTATAAAGCGGTTCCACAGGTCAATAGAAATTAGTTCGGTAATTATATAAATTAATTTTAACTGTGGAAAATACTGCAAAGGAGAAGTATCCGGTGCGATGTGAATTTAGAGGATCAGGGAAGACTTCCAGAGAGAAGAAATACTTAATAATTGAGAACTGAATGATAGGAAAGCCATTTAGTAGATGTTAACTATCAAAGAAGGAAGAATAGCACTTTACACAGAAGGACTAGTCTGACGGAGAGGCCTGAAGCAGGTGAAACCCTGGTGTGTGAGGAATTGGATGTAGCTGTGTTTGTGTGTTTGGAGCAAGGGGAGCTGGCTAAGAAGGCAAGAGCTAGACTTGGCAAGACTTGGAAGGCCTCATCAGGCAGGTTGTTGAGTTGGTGGGTGATATGAACAGATCCGCGTTAGAAAAATCCACTGTGTCTGCAGCATGGAAAAGGATTGAAGGTAAGCACGAAGAGATGCATAGACCCATTCATGAATATGCTTTGAATACCTAAAGTGTGCACTTTTATTTAGTGTCTACTGATTGAGGCAGCTGTTGGATGAACTTTAGAGTATGCAGGCCATGTTGGAGGAGGGAGTGAATGAGGAAGACATATATATTCTCTCTCTTATTTATTTATTTATTTACTTACTTATTTATTTATTATTTAGAAATACATATTCTTGAAGAGTTTGTGATACTTTTGAAGAGATAAAGTCAGGAAACTTCTACAGATTAAAAGCACAGGCAGATTATAAAACCAAGAACTAAGGGTGTTGAATGAGAGGGCTCTGGTGGAGAGGAGCCACTGAGTGAAAGAAAGAATTTTTTTTTAAGATTTTATTTATTTATTCATGAGAGACACACAGAGAGAGGCAGAGGCACAGACAGAGGGAGAAGCAGGCTCCTTGCAGGGAGCCTGATGTGGGACTCGATCCCGAATTCCAGAATCATGTCCTGAGCCAAAGGCAGAAGCTCAACCACTGAGTCACCCAGGCATCCCACAAAGGAAAGGATTTTAAATGGGCCTCAAGATGGAGTTCCCAGGGGTAGAGAGTATGAATGAGGGAGCTCCCACAGGGGTTCATAGTAGGGAGAAGGGAAAATACATTTTAGCTGAGAGCAGGGCAGTGCTGGGGCCCTCTTTTCCTGACCCCTGGAGCTGGCTCCCCAGCCGCACAAAATTCTGTAGTTGTTGGGCTTGTCTGCCTATCTATCATCTATCTATCTATCTATCTATCTATCTATCTATCTATCTAATCTATCATGTATCTATCTATCATCTATCATCTATCTATGAAGGGACGTCCCAAAGGAAGTTTTACCTTCCTTCCTGTCATTTCCCAGCAGAGCAATCAGCTTTGCAAAGCTTCTGATTTTAGGGGGGATCATGTTCCTTTCCTCCCTGGAAAAGTACTATTTGCATGTTTTTATGAGTCTTATTATATAGCTTTATGACTTGTACATGTAATAATAGTGAGCCAGACGTTCATGTTATGTGTCTCTAGAGAAGTCATCAGTTGAACATAAAAATGTAAATCCATTTGGAAAAACACAGACCAGTTATTGAAAGTGAAGCCTGCAGAACATGTGCCCCCAGTGATAGATTAGCAAAGGTCCAATGACACACACTCTCAGCTCAGACCTGCTCTGCAGACCATCTGGAAACAGACGATGCTTAATAATGCAGAATAATAAAATCAGCTAAATTCCCATTTACAAATGAAATAAATTGGAGGATGAGTGATTAACAGATCAAAATCCAATGGGACTGTTTCCTCCAAATTTGGGGCAGGGTTGGGTGGGGGGACAAGATGGTCAAAGATTCTAGGGCCCATTTTGTGAACCCTGGGTGAAGCCAATGTTTGAAAATAAGAAAGTGCAGATTCCAGGTGGTTGATTCTCTCTGCAAAATTGACCTGTCTAAACCCTCTATGAATGACTGTACTTTCTCTGACAAACAGATATCAATATCTAAAAATGCTTCCTGCAATTTCTTTCCACAAAGCAATAAGACAGTTTCAGACCAATAACAGCTCACTAAGTGGTATTCTCTGCTCTGTCACCCCTGTGGCTATAACCAACGAAATGAAAAGGTAAGAAAGATAAAGCAAAAATCAGGGGTCACCTGCTATCAGCCAGTGGGGCTCTTTATTCAGATAGTGCAACCAAGAGCAGCTTTATTCTTTTCCCGTTTCATTAGCTTTTCCTTCTAAAATCTTATAGGTCTTTCACGAGCAATTAAGACCATTATTTGTCTGACTATTAAATAGGGAACCAAGAACCTGAAAGTTTATGTCACATATAATTGAGAGGCAATTTAGCTGGAAGGACAATGGCTGGGAAGTGAAGAGGGACAAACTCAGGAGTCCTATATCATAACTGCTCTGGTCTGGTACTGGATGAGTTTTAGAGTTTGTTGCTCATCCAGCAGTGTTGTGATCATTCTGCAGCAAAAACAGCTGGAGATTTCTATGCTAGGTCAGAAGCAATAGCAGCTTTCCTACAGTTTGGGTATTGGAAGCAGGAGAATTTTATCACATATCCTAGAAATCTGTGTACCTGTTGCCCCAGCTCATTCCCCTAGTTTGAGGAATTAAATCTACCACCATTTCTTTCTTGTATGCATCAATCAAATATCTTAAAAAAAACATATTGGTATGGTTAGCCTTATGCTGTATGGTCTGACCAATGTATTGCTGTGTGTATGTGTGTGTGTGTGTGTACGTTTGTGTCTTGCAGTAGGGAGGCAGGTTGAGCAGATGAAGATCAGAAGATGTCAGGGTTGAATAGCAAAGGGAATCCTTTAGAGTATTCTGAGCTGGTGCAGGTAGGGAAGGGATCGTGGTCAGTAAGTTGCAGAGGCAGCAAGTCAAGTAAAATTCCAAGTGAGGGGAGTGCAGGTCCACTGGGGTCTACAGGATGGGAGAGAGCCCTGTGGCTGAGGAAGGGGTACAGTGGGGTGGTAGTGTGTAGTTTGGGTCTTGGAGATGAGGGTAAAAAGGAAGGGACTGAAAGAAACCGTGATGTGGGGGGGGGGGATGCCGATTACCCAACATTCCTGAAGAGCTGAAGCCCTCAGTTTTTCAGCCATGAGAATGCTGATGCCTGACAGCTTATGGCTGAGACTCACCCCATTCTACAATTATTTTTAGCTGAAGAGAGCTGCGTTGCCTAGTCCCCTTTTTGGAGAGTAGCCCCCATCCAGTGAATGATTGATACAGAGTTTAGAATGTCTGGTGCTTTGTCCTAGTTCAGGACAGCCCTGCAGGACCATCCCAGCTGCTGAGTTTACAAGGGGACCGTCTCAGGCCTTTGTGACTGCATCATATCCTTCTGGTCAATTCTGCTGTCTTCCCTCCCTCTCAAATATTGGTCCTGAGAGCACCTTGCAGTTTGGGTAGATACATGAGAAGGCTGCACGTTCTCTCAGCAGGATTCCCTGTCATTGATGGCTCCCAAGAGATATTTCCAAGAGAGTTCCTTCTAGGCCAGGGTCTGTTCCTCTCAGAAGAGTCCCCGAATGGTGGTATCTTGGCAGCTACCTCCTGGGACTTGGTCAGGGAGAGGGGAACATTGAAGGTAGAGAGAGAGAGAAAGAAATGTGGAAAGGATGTAAGTCCTAGAAAGAAAAGATGAGAGAAAGAGAGTTATAGTTCCAGATATCAGCAGTTCTAAGTGGGCTAAAGTCAAGATGTTGGTAGGGCAGCATTTCTTCTGAAGCCTCTAAAGGAGAATTCATTTTCTTGCCTTTTCAAGCTTCTAGAGCTACTTGCTTTTCTTGGCTCTTGGCCCCTTCATTTTCAAAGCCATCAAGATGGCGAGTCCTTCATTTTCAAAGCCATCATGATCTGGTTGGAATCCTCACCCTGTTTTCTGATTCTGACCCTCTCTTCGATTTCCTTCTTCTACCTATAAGGACCCCTATGATTATGCTGGGCTCATCCAAATAATCCAGGATAATCTCTCTTTTAAGGTCAGCTGGTTAGCAACCTTAATTCCTCTTTGCCATATGACCGAATATATGTTCTGGGGATTAGGTCTTGGATATCACTGGGGATAATATTGTTCTGCCTACCCAAGGGGAACTATTTTCTTTTAATCTTCACAGTGCAGGGAGAAGAAAGAACAGGGCTTGAGCCCCTGGAGCTACTGTCCCAGTTTTTGCCATTAGGCAAAGCTGTGTATACTTAGGTTTGCTTGACTTTTCATTTTCAAACAATGCCTATAAGTTGAGAGCTCCCAAATCCTGATCTTCAAAATAGACTGTCTTCCTGAGTTTCATTTCCTTGACCCAGTTGCCTGTAGGATACCTCTTCTTGATTATCCTAAGTCACTTTTGTGTAAGGTGGCACCATCTTTATTGGGTCTGCTCTTCTTTGTCCTTCCACTGCCCTCCTCTCAGTAGCCCTTGCCACTTCCCCCACTGGCTGGAAACATAAAGGTTATCAAATTCTTTCCTTCACAGATTACCTGCAGTCACATACCAAGTTATCATGTGTGTCTCACATGAATAAATAAATAAAATCTTAAAAAAAAACTGCCCCTGAATTCTTTGTCACTTGTATTTTAGTCATCACCCCCAAGCTACTCACAGCAATAGCAGTGATTGCCAAGTAGGAGACAAAATCCAATTGCTGTGCCAGCCAGAGCCTGTGTGTCTTAGCCAGATGCAACAATTTTCAGGGATCTCCCCCTTGTTGCTCTGGGGCACAACTTTTCCCAGTGTGACCAGTACCACTATTTAAGGTCAGGTCGCAGCCTTCTAGGTTTCAGCAATAACTGACAAGAAATGGGTCTCAGGAATATGTCTCCTTCAGCCACTCTTGCCTCTTCCTTAGAGTTTACCCTCTCAAAAATTTCCTTTTCTAATGTTTTGCTCTTTAAAGAAACTGCTGGCACAACTCCCTCTGTCTCAAATGAATAAGGTATGGCCAATGGCTAAGGTCAAGTAGATGCAGGGCTTGATGAGGATAAGGATGGAGGTTGCCTTGGTGCAGGGTGCTGTGTCCTTCAAATCTCACCATCTTCTCTTTAGTCTTAGATACAGTGATAATTTTAAGATGGAATGGCAGCTTATCCTTTCTGAAATTATTTTCTTATTGATTTAATTAATTTGGCCTCATCTTTGCAGGGATCATAAGCAACTTTAAGTAATATTAACTCTAAAAAATGTCACAATATGGAAACTGTATAATAGTTTCAGTTTCTATTATAATAAGAAAAGGCAAAATCTCAGATGTCCATGTCTCACATGTACCTTATAGAGGATCTTTCAATTGGGACGTCTGGGTGGCTCAACAGTTGAGTGTCTGCCTTCAGCTCAGGGTGTGATCCTGCAGTCCTGGGATCAAGTCCCACATTGGGCTCCCTGCGTGGAGCTTGCTTCTTCCTCTGCCTCTCTCTCTGTGTCTCTCATGGATAAGTAAATAAAATCTTTTTTAAGAAAGAAGAGGGTCTTACAATTAATTATGCTTACAAATAGTGCCTTATCATTTGCATTATTAGTAATCCATTTTCAAAACATAGTATACTTTGGCAGATTTTTGTGTTGTCTTAAAAAGGTTTTGTGAATATGCAGATTATGGCATCTGTGCAATAAGATTTATTTGACAACCCCTGACCACTGGCACTTAAAAATAAGTGCCATAGAAATAGCTTACCGAGTGGAGGGGCAAGTGGCTGAGGAAGGACAGGGGTCTTTCCTCTTCCCAGGCAAAGGGAGTATCTGTATCAATTATGCTTTTGTATTCTCTGGGCTTGTGGTCAAAGCAGGAGCTGTGTCTGGGTAAAGATCAATAGTGGAGCAGTGAAGGTTAGAGCAGAAGAGAGAATGACGTCTCCAAGACAAAGTACCGAGAGCCAGCATAATGCTTGTCAACCATCACCTAGCATCACTCATGCACTGCTTTTAGTTTACACTAACAAACAGTATGCAAAAGGTCATTAAAACAAAACAGCCAGCAATTCTCCCACAAGGAAGTCTTGGACTGAAACACTGGCTATCAATCTTGGGCTTTGAAGAGCAAGAGGCAGAGTTTTGCAGATCTCCATGCTTCCCCACATTTCTCTTCTCTTTGAAATGCTGGAGCATATCGGGTCAGACTGCTGCTTTAGAATGGGCTCAGGGTCAGGGGTTTTGGGCATGCTGCCTCGACTACTACGTCCTTCATCAAAGGACCTGAGTCAGGGTTTGCTGTTTGCTCGACAAGAGCAAAATTTCAAATATTTAACCACAAACTAGATCTCTGCAGAAATTTCTCCCATATGAAGCCCACTCTAGACCACCTCTCTAGACCACCTCTCTTCCTAGAAATTTCAGTTGCTGAGCGTCCATTAGCGAAAACAGAAGGTATTTGAATCTTTGGGGGACACTTTTGGCACCCTGTGATCTTTTCCCTCTTTTGTATTAGTTAGGCCAGCTCCTTCAAATATCCCAGTTCAGTCATTCCTTGCATCTTGGACATAGTTGGAAAAAAAAAAAAAAGATTTGGATTTTTGCTGGATTACCTAATCCTTAGAGAACTACAAAAGCCTTCTTTTAGGAGATTAAGTGGAGAAAAATACAAGCCCCAAACATTTTGAATATTTCTTGACATCAGAATCTGATTTTAAACTGAGTTCTTTGTATTCCATGCTCCTAAATCCAATTAGACTGGCCTCATCTCTTTGAAGACCTCAGAGTGAAGAAAGGCATTGTGGAGACTTGCTAAGCATTTGGGAATCAAGGAGAAGCACTTTAGATTTTGTATATTCTCTGGGTTAGGAACATGCAAAGCTGTGCGTGCTGGGTTGACAGTATGAAGTAAAGCTGGGGTGGCTCTCTGTGATGCTGTTCTCTGGGGGCAAGTATTGAATTCTCTCCCTGCCTCAATCCCTGGTGCTACCTGCTGGGAGTTGTCTCCAGAGCATGGATAGGAGGGTGGCCACATTTTTCTGGCAGATTAGTGATTTTTCTACAATGCAGCCAGGAGTCCTTTAGGTGAATGGCAGTAAACAAATCACCTGGTGATGAATTTTGCCCTGCTGACTGGCTGGAACCTTCTCACTTGCCGGCCGCCTACAGCCTTTAGGGAAGGCAATGAATGGGGGCCTGCACAAGAAGCATGAATAATCCCGGTCTATTTACTTACAAATGTGTAAAGGTCTCACGCAGCTGAGGATGGTTTTGAATAAATATGCTGCTCTCTCAAAATCAGCAGCCCTATAGATCTGGAGACAGAGCTTCACTGCTCCCCAGTGCTCACTTCATAAATAAATAAAAAGCACCCGTTGATTCAGCTGCCAAATGTGACATGGTGATGAATTTCCAAGGGTGTCACTCAGGATGGTGACAATTGCAATACTGATAGGCCAGGGAAGCAGGCGACGGGCAAAGCGTCTGTGTTCATGGGCTTCACTGAGGCCCTTGGTAGGGGTGGATGACCTGAAATTCTGGCGACCAACACAACCTGGCTTGCTCATATACCTCACCTAGCACACACAAAAACAAGGTGAAGAAGCTGCAGAGACCTAGTGAATAGATACAAAGGAGTGATAGGCCAAAGGTGTCTGGGTGGCCCAGTTGGTTAAGCATTTGCCTTTGACCCAGGTTGTGATCCCAAGGTCCTGGGATCAAGCCCTGTGTCAGGCTCCTAGCTCAGTGGAGTGTCTGCCTCTCCCTCTGCCCTCCCCTTGCTTGTGCTCTATCTCTCTCAAATAAATTAATAAAATCTTTTTTTTTAGAAAAAGGGGAGTGATAGGCTAAATCCTAGGGTCCAGACTGACAAAGACATAGTGTCTATGAGGCCATCCCTCTATTTGGAGGGTCCCAGGGAATTTTTCTAAAGGCTTGGCAGACCTTGCCTAAAATCCACTATTCATTTATAGGATAAAATCCTAATTACTGAGCATGTTGCAGTAAGTTATTCATAATGGCACTAACCTCCCCTGTGGTTCCATCTGCCACCACTCTTCGTACCTCTGCTACAATGTCTTTCCTCTTCTTGCCTAGGCACATCATGCACCTGCTGTGTATCCATCAGGGTCTTTCAGGGAAAAAGAACCAATAGGAATCTATGTTCATAGATTCACTAGCAAGTCCTATAGGGCAGGCTGGTGGGCTGGAGACTTAAGCAGGGGTTCTATGTTCTGGTCTTGAGACTGAATTTCTTCTCAAGGAAACCTCAGTTTTTGCTTTTTGGGGCCTTCAATTGATTGGATGAGGCCCAGTCACAGTGTCAGGGGTATTCTCCTTTATGTAAATTCAGCTGATTGTGATGTTAACCACATCTGCAAACTATCTCCACAGCTACATCTTGACTAGTGCTTGACCAAAAGACTAGGCACCATAGGCCCTGTCAAGTTAACTGATAAAATTGAACTATTATGCGATGTCTACTTACTTTTGTACACACTGGTCCCATTGTCTAGAAGCCTCACGCCCTGTCACACGCTCCTCTGCCTATTGAAAGCCTATTCATTTTACAAAACTCAGTTCAGACATTACCTTCTTGGCTAAGCTTGTCCCTCTCAGAGGGAGCCAGACACTTACTCTTTCCTGTTTCCCATTGATTGTCCTTTGTTTCTCTGTCAAAATGCACTTAGTGTATTTTGTAGCAGTCTTGTCTGTTAAGTTTGTCTACACCTTGGGGTGCCTGGGTGGCACAATTTTGAGTGTCTGACTCTTGATTTCAGCTCAGGTCATGACCTTGGGGTTGTGGGACAGAGCCCCAGGTGAGGGCTCTCTGCTCAGCAGGGAGTCTCCTTGAGATTCTTTCTCTCCTCTCTCCATCCCACTCCCCTATGCTAATTTGCTTGCCCTTGCTCACTCTAAAATAAATAAATCTTAAAAAAAAAAAAAAGTTTGTCTCCATACTAGGTTAGTAGTTCCTTGAAGGCAGGAGTTTTGTCTCATTCATCTATGCATTTCTTTTTACTAGTCCAGGGCCTGGAATGAGGTAGGTGCTCAGTAAATATAGATTGAATGAATTATTTTAAGAGACTCATAAAACCTACCATCTGGGAATTTGTAAGATTAACAATATGTCCATTGATTTGGTTTTGCCTTTTATGAAGAATAATGTGCAACATAGCACATCTCTGATTAGAAGATATCATTCATTTTGGGCAAATTTGAAATCAGTTTATATCCAAGTCCAGAGCCCCTCCTCCTGGTTTGCCCTCACTTAACAAAGGTGGGAGTCTCTTAAATCTTCCACTGTGCCTTCCATCACCATCTGAACCCTACATCCCAGCATTTTTCCTTTCCAGAGGATGACTGTCAGCACCCACTATAGCTTCTAACTTCCAAAATGGCACGTTTTGTCCCTTGAACATGATCTCTACTGAGAAGAGGGAGATTTTCTAAGTATTTTGGGCAAAGTAGTTTTTGGAAAGAGAGAGAGAGAGAGAAAGAGAGAGGAGAGAGAAAGCAAGAGAGAGAAAGGATTTATAAAAAGATTAATTCTGATCAATAAATTCTCTGGTTAATTGGCTAACAGCTTAATAATCCCCTTTGCTTAAGTAGTCATGGACTCCCTGCCCTATCACACTTTTAAACACCAATGAACTAATCAGTGTGGGGTCATCTGTTGTCAGCTCAACATCACCACCTCTTTCGTCCAGAGTGGAAGCTATAAGCCACATTGCACAGGTTCTCCTTTTCCTGGGCTTTTAGGGAAGAATCTGCCAAGTTGTGACATTCACATGGCATTTGGAAAGCAGGAGAGAAAGAGAAAGAGAGGCCAATATCCTATAGAGATGGTAGTGAGAAGTCTTTAATTTCCAAATTAAAGCCATCATGTTAGAAACAGAATGGCTTCTAGCTACTATTTTCCTCATGATATCCGTTCATCTTATTATTTATACAAGATCTTGAGGAATCATTTGGTTTATTAGTCTCTGAATTCAGTGGAGACCGCCCTAGACTAGGATTCACAGCTTCCAGTGATTTGACAGTCATGGCAGGTCACCCTATCTCTAGGTCTCAGTTTCCCATTAATAAAATGAGAAGTTGAATAGTTGCTTTGCAAAGTCCCTTTTACTTTTTAAATTATTTAAAAAAATTTTTTAAAGATTTTATTTATTTATTTGAGAGAGAGCATAAGACAGAGAGTGAGTGAGAATGAGGATGAGAAAGAGCTTGAACAGGAGAGAGGCAGGGGAAGAAGCAGACTCCCTGCTGAGCATGGAGCCCATTGGAGCTGGATCCCAGGACCCTGGGTCATGACCTGAGCTGAAGGCAGATGCTTAACTGACTGAGCCACTCAGGTACCCCAAAGTCCCCTTTCAACTTAAAAATAAAACACAAATCCTTTTAAATTGTGTAAAATGTGACATCCTAGGTTGTATTGCAGGTCTACTAAATTCTACCAGAGATTATGTTAGGGCAGTTCAATGCAGAGGCAAAATTTGATTCTCTAGGCTTGTGAGTTAAGTGTATCATGGTGGTAGATTGGGACAGATTGAGAGTGAGACCTGAAGAAAGGATCGTGGGATCCAAGGTGGAGCAGTACAGCCAGCCTCCCAGATACAGAATTTCACTGGGTGTGCATCCGAAGTTTCCTTCCAGCACCGAGCACAATGTGCTGTAGGTGACCTACCTGCTGCAAATAGAGAAAAAGCAGTGCTTATTACCCAAAGATAGCCCATCCCCCAGACTTGAAAATGAGGCAGTGGGATGCTGGGTGAAAGCAGTCTTTATCAACAACCATCCCCTGTTCCTGGAAAGATGTCTATCGCAAATAGTATCTGAAGCCCCTCCCAGTCCAACAATACCATGTGACTTTATTCTAAAAATCACATGGGACAGATGGAGTGGTCAGAAGTCTTCAGATTAGCCATGGGACGAAGAGCTCAGTGTGAATGTCCAAGCCTTGTTGGTGGAGAGCCTCTGATCACATGGCTTCTGCTTTGCTCAGGGCTGGCTGAAGCTTCTGAAAAGCCAGTCAGGACCTTTGCCTTGTCCTTATTGTAAATAAGGAGCTTATCTCAGGTTTTCCTACTCATCTTGCCTGAAATTCAACCAACATACACCTTACCTGCCCCAAAAAACCCCATGACCCTCTGAAGAAGTACCAGAATTTAATTTACATGGCATAATGATACTCTCAGGAACTAAGATGGCTGAAGCTTAATTAATGGTGACTATTAGCATTGCTTTTCTTGCAGAGGTAACTAATGAAGTGATCTGTTGCACTTGGACTAAGATACACTTACTTAGCCCACTTAACAAAATACCTACAAATTCACTTTGATTATGCAATTTGTGAGGAAAAGAATTCATCAGCTACTTGTTCACATGTTTCCTGTAGACAGTGGGTGCTCTCTTTTCTTTGCTCCCTAAAACTCAGGACCTCATTTTAGAGATTAAGCGTTCGATGAATATTTGAGGTTGGCATATTCTAAGTGGGTTGCCCCAAATCTCCCAGAGGTATTCTTCAGTATCTTTCCTCCCATCCACTAGTGTGCATTCCAGCTGGAGGCATCACACAGTATATTTCAGAGCCCTTTGGAAGATGGTGATTTTCATGCATGAAGCACAGGGTTCTTAATGAGACACAGGTTGAGAGCATGTCTGTCTCCTTGTGTTCTAAGAGAAAATTGCTGCTGGTGACATTGTATAGGTTTTAAGAAACCCTTAGATGAATTTGTTCTCATGTTCTCTTTCTGTGTTATTCTTTTTCTTAAATTCCAACATGTTGCTGTCATGTTGGCAGCAATGAACACTGTAGTGGAAAATGCATCCAAACTTCTTTTCAGACCAACCCTGTTTCCCCTTAGGTGAAAACTTTCCAAAATTAGACGCTCTTGGTGTGACATTTCTTGATATTGAGCTGAACTCAGTAAAGAATGATGTTTGAACTTCGGGTTGTTTTCAAGATGTATATATACATATATATATATATATATACACATTTCAAAATATACTTTTCAACTGTCACATTTTATTCATTTTGTGAATGCACAGGTACAATGCTTGATTTTTAGATCGACTCTTAGTTGTTTATTACAGAAGATACATTTGATTATAAATATTTTAACCTCTGTATTGACTATGGCTGAAGTCTAAATAATGATAAATAGTATAGCTGAGAGATGACTTACATAAGTGTTAAAAGTAGGATTCAATTCCCAAAGGTGTTGATATAAGCAGGAAAATTCTTTTTTAGGGAATTCAACTTTAGTGGTATATGAAAATATGTTTGCATTTCAGAAAATTATGTTTGTATTACCAGGAACAACACTTAGTACCCAGGAGTTAAAATCAGTAAATAATGTGTTATTAACCTTTAAGCAAAATACCTAGCTTTGATAATAGAAATGCAAAAAGAGGGACATTAATGATGTTATTGCTGTTTCATGATGTTACTATTGGATTTCCTTTGGTTCTTATTGTTCTAGGGGCATTTTCTAAACACAGTGTCACAAAAGCTTCTGTTCCCTCTCACCTCTCCTCTCCCTTCTCAACCAGGTTTGATTCTTCTCACTTCTCAGCCAGGTTTGATTCTTCTGATGCCCCTATTTTTAATCAATATTTATATTGACGAAAAATTCTCTTAAATGGTCTGATTCTAAAGTTTGAAGTCATTGTCAACCTTTATCCCTACCATTCAACCAATAAAGTATCAAGTTCAAATTTTAGTCTTAAGTATTTAAAAACCATTTAAGATTAGGAACTATTTCCATTGTATAGGAAATAGTTTGGTGATATCCTTTTGATATGATAAGTTGAATAAAATTTTACTGACCTCTGATATGCCAGAAAATGTATATTATTTTGTGCATCTAAGTAACCTTATGGGATCACTATTATTCTCCATTTTACAAAGGAGAAATTAAGGACAAAAGTAGGTTCAAAAATTTGCCTGAGGTCACAAAGCTCATAGAAGGTAAAGATGTGACTCAAACTTCAGTCTATCTTACCCCAAGTGCTGTCCAAAGCATCAAGACTGTTGGAGATTATAAAAGCACATTTGGTTATACACAAGTCTACAATAGTAACCCTCCAGCCTTTCTTACCTGCTAGTCCTGAGAATATAATATTACAAACAGATGATGAGGTCTGAAAAGTACTTTCCTTTGTTTGTGGATACAGGAGAAAGGCTGATCAATGAGCAAGGGGCACTCTCCTTTTCTCAGGGACCCTCTTCCCTTGAAGTCTGGGCATGCAGAGCCAACTCTGTCTCTTTCACTTTCTTTGCATGCCCTTCAATTCAGCTTCAGTAGCACTTACCAGCTGAAGAAGGTGGCAATGTGGTGGGGGAGGGAGAAACTTAGAATGCCCCTGGGAGGTATTCTTGGGTTTTAAGCAGAACTTCCCCATAACATCTCCCTGATTTAGGATTGCTGTCTTTCAGAGAGGGTGGGGTTGGGGTGTGGGATGTGATGACTTTAAGAGGTAGAGGAGGTTTTATAGCCTGGGTGGGGTAGTAGTTAGTAGTAGAGAGGAGAAGGTCACTTTGGTCTATGAGAAGGCTTGGGTTTAGGGGGAAAGGGGGATGGAGGGGCAGTGCCTGGAGGTAGGGCTAAGAGTAGGGACAAAACAAGGTTCTGAGAGCAGAAGATATATGGAGGCCCAATTAGAAATGTGTATCTCCTCTGCTTCCCTGTGTTCCCCTGGAGGAGCTCTCTACTTATCATCCATTGCCTGCAGATGTAGCCTCTTCCCAAAGGATGCTTCAAATGTTTGTAATCTAGGATCATCCCTCTAGAGAGGCTCCCAACCTGGCCTCTTTTAATACTTAGTTACAAGTCAAATCCCTTTTCTAGGGAGCTATTCTTTTTTTTTTTTTTTTTTAAGATTCATTTATTTATTTGAGAGAGAGAGAGAGTGGGTAGGGGCAGAGGGAGAAGGAGAGAAATTTAAGCAGACTCCACACTGAGGGCAGAGCCCTATGCGGGGCTGGATCTCACCACCTTAAGATCATGACCTGACCTGAAACCAAGAGTGAGACACCAAACCAACTGTACCACCCAGGTGTCCCAAGATAGCTGTTCTTGATAGACTAAGGAGTAGGGGTCACCTCCTTCCAATGACAATGACTTATAGGCCACAGTCCTGTGTTTATATAAATTTATTCCAAACAAAGCTTAGGAGATCAGAGGCTTGTCTCTGCAATACACAACCATTAATTTGGCAAAACACATTTCTCTTTTGCCTCAGTAAGGGCTCATCTGGGCAAATACCAACACAACTCTAAAATGTCTCTCAAAGATCAGGAAACAGTGCTGTAAACCAGTGCTATAACACAATTCACTGTGTACAAACATTGCCCAGTGATAGGTGCTGATTTAGTAGGACTAAGTTGGAACCTGAGGTTCTGCATTTCTTCTAGCTAATGCAGACACCAAGAGCCCCACTTTGTGTTGTGAGGATCTAACTGCTTTT
Organism: Vulpes vulpes; assembly: GCF_048418805.1. Classification (NCBI taxonomy): domain Eukaryota; kingdom Metazoa; phylum Chordata; class Mammalia; order Carnivora; family Canidae; genus Vulpes; species Vulpes vulpes. The sequence continues at coordinate 95,656,915 of NC_132787.1, read as the reverse complement.
GCATCAGAGGCTCCAAGCTCTTACGCCGACATACCCATAGACACACACTCCAACTGGCTCTCAAAATGCATCACCATTCCTGTTGCCAGTGGCTGTTAGGTTTTCTCTGCCTAAAAGAGTCTGGACTGATGCTCTCTGGTCAAAGATAGGCTTCTAGAAGCTCTCACAGTCTCTGCCTTGCTTATATACACCTGCCCCCTGAGGGCCTTGGGATGCCTTTCTTGCCACCCTCCCTGCTGGAGAGACAAGTATGTTCATCATGTTTGTAGCCTGGTTGTGTTTCTACTGCCTGAGGCTGGGCTTTTGAATTTTTCAGCAGAAAAAAAAAATACTGGGAAATAATTTTCCTGTTGGTGGGCTCTCTAAAGGTTATATGCAACTACAGCTACTCCACACAGATAGGTAACAAAGAAAATGGGCTCTTCCATTGCTGACCTCATTGCTGGCAAGTGATGATGACCAGCGACCCACGTGGCCCTTCTCAAAGGGCTCCAGACTCTTTCTTTTACCATGATTAATTTTATGTTCTGAACTGAAATGACGATCATTTATTATTCTGTTTTACATATGCACCTCCAGGGAGTCCAGCTAAAAGCTCTAATTTTCTAGTTCAATTGTAATGCTGTTCTTTGAGAGGCATTGACTGCAGAGATGCTAAAAGGATGCTAGTTCAGTGAATTATTGAGTTTTAGATAGAATCATATGCTTATATGGATTCAGGTGATGCTCACTGAAACATGATGCAGACCTCTTTCCCCCTGGGCCTATATGTTCATAGGGGGAAGAACAGTAAGTTTGGATGGGAGTGACCTGTTATAAAAATCAATGAGGTTGGGCACCCTGAGTATCTGCCTGCGGTGGCTGGCTGTCCTTAGATACAGCCACTGTTGTCAGTCAGCTCTCAGGGGACCTTGGCTGTGGGTCTCCTCATTCTTCCCCAAGCCTGTGGCTGGTGGAAATGGAAATCAAGGCAGTTTTCTGCTAATTTAGATAATGTGATTTAAGATTCCTTCCATTAAAGTGTTTTAACAACATGAAATCTCTTAATCTCCTACTTAAAATGATGAGGGAGATTTCAGAGCAGCAATTTTGAGGTTCTTTGAATTTCTCAAATATGGGTAAAAGTACAGTAACTGGCAAGACCATTGGGTACCTGGACTCATTAGTTAGTTAAGATTAGAACTCTCCTCCCTTACTCTAGCCCCTGGTGAGGCTTCACTTTTACTTCAGCCTTGGTTCTAGGAATATCTTTCAGGTGATATGAATGCTGGGCATCCTACTTAGATATTGTAGAATGTTAAAGTTTTGGGTTTAAAACCCTCATTTTGGGTTATTTATTCTCACAATGAATAAAATCGTGAACTTTTTACTTCTGAGTAGGTAAGGGAAGCAGGAGACAAATTGAAAAGAAACAAATGCAGAGCCTTAAGGAGGACAGGAAGAGCCAGGCAATTGGAGGTGAAAGGTCATGGATGAAGACTGGAACAAGTATCCCCAAGCCAGGAGTCAGCCTGCAGCCAGGAGCACACACCAGACCACACCCCAGGGCTCCTAGGGAGGGCAGGGGCAGGTGGGAGTGCGGTTAGCTTGCTCTGGTGATGAAAGAATACATTTTGGCAGATAAACACACACCTTAAGGAAATAAGTGGCCTGGAGGAGGTCACAGCAATGTGTACTTGTGTTCTTGGGGAGATCTTGTGAGTTGTCAGAATTGGGCAATGGTGTTGTACCATCCCTCTTATCCCTCACTCTTTAGTGATCCTGGGAAAGTAATGACAGAAATAGAAAGAGGCTTTGCTGGCTCAGGCCTGGCCTAAAGCAGAATGATCCAGATGTAGTGTCCATGCTGTGATGGAGAGAATGTGGGTGCAGTACTTAGCACAGTGTGTCACTATGGTTGAAGTCAATAAACATTAGTTTTTGCTGCTTGTTTATTCATTCAGTAAACACAGATCAGGAACATACCCCATGCTGAGAAATGGGTTACAAAGGGAAAAATAAAGTGTATTCCCTGAACTTTGGGAGCTTAAAAAGTCATGTAATTTTATTTTATTTTATTTTTTTTAAGTCATGTAATTTTATAATGCAATGGCATAAATGAGCAAACAGTAATAGGGAGAGAACTGGAATCACAGTAGATGGGACACTGACTGCCTCAAGGGATCAGGGAAGGCTTCAAGGGGGGGTTTTCATTTGACCTGGCTCATGAAAGTTGGTCTGTATGAGGTAGGTGAGCAAAAGGGGAATCTGGTCTTTGGAGGACATTCTGAGATGCCGAGTCAGTATAGGTAATGCCCCGGGAAGGTGGAGGTCCTGGTGAGTTTCAGGAATGGTCATTCATTAGGATGGCTGAAGGGAATGTGTACAGAGGAAATGCTAGAAGATAAAGTGAAAAAACCAACTGAGAAGGTTTCAGCTTGTAGCCCTAACAAGCTGTTTTGTTTTTATCCTCTGGTCAGTAGGAAGCCAGTGGGGGTTCATAAGGAAGGGTGCGATATAGCAGATCTCTCTATGCCTCAGTTCTCTCATCAATGTGACTGGCAGAGATACCCGAGGGAGTTTGTTATTTTCTCTATAGTCTCAGCAGATCACCCCTGTTGAACTTGTACTTACTTATCAGGTGTCTGAAGAGAGACAGGCTTGCTCCTTCTCAGGGCAGAAGTCTGAGAACCATGTGCTGCTTTATCATTTCCTATTGCTAAAGCATACCGACAACTCATGCAGCAGCTGGTCCTGAGATGAATCCTATAATCAAAATCAAATTTAGGAGCTCCAAATTTTATTTATTTATTTTTTATGTATATATAGTTAGAACTCAGTCTTCACTACTTAAACTCTACAGCCAGATGCCCCGTACCTTGCTTTACCATGCTTCCAGCTGTGTCCCTTGATTGTACTGGCTGCCCATCACATTTGTGGCCTGAGGACCAGATTGAGATATTTGGTTGGCTGTCAAGAATCAGTCCCCACTCTGCTGTTTCCACAGGCCACCAGTGTGAGAGCCAAACTGTAAAGATTGCTAGAACAACCTTTCCGGAAGGTTAGTGATGCTTTCTTGCAAAGCTCAAACTTGGGGCAGGTGATAAAATGAGAATTAAACCAGTGCCTATATTTGACTTAGACCAAAAAACAATTTTGGTGATTCAAGATTAAGTCTGTTGTTGTCAGAAGTTTATATTTTCTTTACCCGTATAATGAGATGGTGGGCCAACGTGAACTTTAAGGCCCCCTTTTCTCCCATGTTCTATTGCTTCCTGAAACTCAACTTCATCTGAAGTCACCAGAAAAGGACCTTTGCACTCCAGTAGGTGTACACCACTAAGGGATGGCTGAAATCAGCAGAGGGCAAGCATTGGAGGTTTTGGCCATGTTGATAGCTATTCAGAGTCTCAGTGCCCCCAGAGGGGGCATCATTGTCCTCATTGTCCTCATTGTCCCCAGAGGACAATGCTGGGGACCAGGGCATATAGCTACTTCAGCTATCATTAGGCCATAGCCTAAATGAGTGCAAAGCAGAGTACACTGCAGAGACAGGAGTGCATGTGAAGGTCACCTAGGAGAAGTGAAGCCAGGGATGCCAGACTCCAAAGGCAGAGATTTGCCATACTTGGTGACTTGCCTGGCTCTTTTTCAGACAGAGGAAAGAAGAGAGAAAGAGGGAGAGGAAGAAACATTGATTAATTGATATTTAACAATGACTGTGAACCAAAATTCCAGCAGAATGGGCTTTTAGGCTGCCAAAATGCAGAGAGGATGTTGGTCAGGACCCGAATTCCCAAGGGAAGTTTAGAAAATCTTAGAAGTCTGCGTAAGTAATTCCGCACATTTTAGACACTGTACACCAAATAATACTAAATATCTACTAAGTTTTAGTTACTGTTCTAAGCATTGTATATGTAAAAACTAAGTCATCACAACAGTTTTATGGAATATAATGAAGATACTGAGGAGAGAAAAGAAGAGGTTATATGACCAAGGCCATAGAGTTGGTGAACAGAACAATCGGAATCCAAGCCTAGGCAGTCTGGCTCCAGTACCTGTGCTCCAAATGATTGCATCATGCTTACTGTTAGAGTGTGCTTTTGCAGCTCTAACAAATTACTACAAACTTAGAGGCTTCAGGAGCCCAACCTTACTGAAATCCTGGAGGGCAGAAGTCTAAAATGGGTTTAATAATAAAACTATAATTGCAAGTAGAATGCTTTCCTCAGTTCTGTGAGTCATTCTAGCAGATTATTGAACCTGAGGGAGTCATGAGAAGTCCCTGGACTTGTAGCTAGTTGGTCTGAAGTGAGGGCAGTCTTGCTGTGTACTGTGCCCTTTCACTTGTGGAGTCTGTGCTAACTCTGGGTGGTTAGTGCCAGAACAGAATTGCAGTGAATCCCATTATCAGTTGGTGTTGGTATCAGAATATTCCCCATCCCAAGATTCTAACTTATTCACACCTGTGAAGTCCTTCTGCCATGTAAGGTAGTATATTCAACATATACACAGGTTCTAGGGATATGGACCTGTTTGGGGGCCATTATTCTACCCACCACACCGCTTCAAAGCATTTATGCTTTGAAGACCTTCCATCCAGTGGGTTATATAGAAAAGTCAGACACCGCCAGCTCAGCAGGAAGCAGCAGAGAGATTTTGAAGCTGATCATCTGAGCTGACGAACTCTGGAAGAAGAGTCAGGAGGCCTCAGCCAAGCTCCCCCAAATACTTGCTTGGATTGCTCCTGGCATGTCACCTGGCGTTTTGGCCTCAATTTCTTCATCTAAAAATAAGGATAACAAAATTCTGTAGTAATTTAGTGGGAAATCTATGAAAACATATTTGCAAATGGTTAAAATGTATGCATTCTTATTCCTTATGTTCTGCTAAGTCATAAGTGCAGAAGTTTGTTGAACCATTATCAGTCCCAGACTTATTTATTTAACAAATGCACTAGCCCCTCACAAACACCAAGGAGACTTAATTATCATAACAGCCCTGTTACATAGCACTATCCCTATTTAATAGGGAAAAAAGGAGAGGTTAAATCATTTGCCCAAGCTACAGGTCACACAGTGGCAAAACTGAGACTTGAACCCAGGAAATCTGGTTGAAAGTCCAGTCCCTTTTTTTTTTTTTTTAAGATTTTATTTATTTATTCATGAGAGACACACACACACAGAGGCAGAGGGAGAAGCAGGCTCCATGCAGGGAGCATGATGCGGGACTTGATCCCGGGTCTTCAGGATCAGGTCCTGGGCTGAAGGCAGCGCTAAGCCGCTGAGCCACCCAGGCTGCCCCAAAGCCAAGTCCCTTAAATCTACTCCATGCTGTCTCTTCCTGATGACAGGTGAAATGAAGGGAGTACAGAGAGAATGTGGTCCTCCTCCACCAATCCCTTGAGCCACCATCTGAGCATCACCTGGAAGGATCTGTAGCATCAGAGCATCCAGCAGGTCACACTTGGAGTCCAGAGTCTCCTGTCCATCACTGATGATGGATCTGTCTTAACCAGTGCACATCACATCACTTTGGTGGTTATAACCTCAGATTCCTGGAGACGCACACTCATTGATTCGGACACTAAACTTGATAGAGTAATTCCTTCCACATGTCGGGGCATCCCCTGCTTCTAAGCTCCTCTGATAGCTATTTTGTCAGGTGGTTTATTAAGAGTCTCAGAAGAGTCTGATCCCCCATATTTTAATTAACCTTTTCTCCCAGCACTTGAAATTCCACTAATAGAGACAAAGAGAAGCAAAATGTTGGCAACTACAGCTCAAAATTGAGTCTCAATTTGTCCATTTACCAATCATTGAAACTTAGACACTCTGAGCTTTAGTTTCCTCATGGTCAAATCAGGGTCCCAGATTGTTGGGAGGACCAACCGAGGGGACATATTTATAGTTTCTTGCACAGAATCTGGATCTGTTTGGAGATCACCAACTCCTACTTCTTATCCCTCTCTTCTTGCTTCGCTGCCCACCTCTGGCTGTGCACTCACGCTTTTCAGTGTTGCTACTTTACAAGAGTTGACTTTGCTGCCTCCATGTCTCCTGGGACCATTTGCTTCCTAACTCCCTCCAGTCTAGCCTCTAGCCTAGTTTTTCCTTTAAACCAAGCCTGTATGATCACCTGTAACTTCCTAGTTGCTAAAGCTGATGTCTCTCCTTGGTGGGAACCCTGTTTGATCTTTCTGAAGCCTTGGACACCTAACAACTTCAGTTGCTTACAGTGTATAATTCACCTACTTCTCAAGTGATTGCTCTCCTTGCCTTTGGCTTCTTTTTACATCTGCTGTGCTCTGCATGACTGCCTCTACTGTGTCCCTTTGATGAGTCCCTTTCACTGGCTTGTCTACCTCTGCTTGGCTCCTGCATATGAATGCTTCCCAAAAGTCTGTACTCAGTGCTACTCTTTTTCACACTCCCTTCATTCTTGCCAATAGCTACTTCACCCATATCTTGCTGTATGACTGCGATTCCATGAATAATTTTTTTTATGCCAGGTACCACTCTTCTGATCTCTACACCTATATTCCCAATGGCCTAAACACTAGGAGCTCTACTCATGATAACACAATAATATGCCTCGATATCACCATACTATTCCAAACCAGATAGGACTTGACTTTCTCTTAGCTAATGACCACATACCCCATCACCTCTTTGGCAAAACATTTCTAACCCCTCCTTCTTTCCTCAACAACTCAGAAGATGTATCTCTCTTTGAGTTTCCACAGCATTTTGCTCAAATATCATGAGTAATTGGCAGGCTTAGTTATAGAATCTATGGAACTCTTTCCTCTTTCTGGGTAGTAAGCTTGCTATGGACAGAGACTGGGTGTATGTTACCCTGGGAGATGCTGAGTAGCACCATAGCTCTCAACACTCATTGGGATACTTTCTAATTATTAATCTTTCTCATATGTACATGTGATCTCACCCATGACTCTGTCAATTTATTAGAGATTCAGTCTGTGTATTTTTATATGGCCAATAGTATTTGCTTATAATAGTAGTTATAAAAAATTATAAAACTATTTTTGGTTATTTTAGTAATCTTATAAATTGTGTCACCCCTCCCAAATTTATGTGTTCAAGTCCTAATCTCCAGTACTTCAAAAGATAACTATATTTGGAAGCAGGACCTTTAAATTAAAGGTAATTAAAGTAGAAGGAGCTCATATGGGTAGACTCTAATCCAATATGACTGGTGTCTTTTTATGAAGAAGAGATTAGGACACAAACAACACACAGACTCAGAGGGCAAACATGTGAGGATACAGAGAGAAGGAAATGGCCTGTAATCCAAAGAGAGACACCTCAGAAGAAACTAACCAAACCTGCTAATGCTTTGATCTTGAACTGCTAGTCTCTAGAACTATGAGAAAATAAATTTCTGTTCTTTAAGCCACCTAGTTTGTGGTGTGTTATAACAGCACTAGAAAACATATACTGTTTAACTGCCACTGACCAGATTTGGGGGTTGAGGAGCAATATTCTTTTGGACTTGACATTTGAAAACACCTTTCTTTTAATTCTAGAGATGGGTCTACAACCAGACAATGGATTAAATGGATAGGATACTTGCCATATAGTTTTAAACCAGGGAGAGGGGGAATTTATGTTATTGGCACTAAAATCTAGTGACTCCTATATATTTCTTGTTCTGTTTGCATTTTCTTTCTTTCTTTCTTTCTTTCTTTCTTTCTTTCTTTCTTTCTTTCTTTCTTTCTTTCTTTCTTTCTTTCAACAGGGATTTGCAGTTTATGTTACAAGATACCCTATATTTGTCTATAAAACAAACTGTGATGTTTTGGCTGGGAAAGGCTTGCAGCTTGATAGTAAGGAAGATGGGAATGCCATGTTCCATTTCTGCCCCAAGGTGGTACATGTATAACAGAGCCTAGGGACTGAATCATCATTTGGGCTTAACAAAGGAACTGTCCAGGTGTGTACAGAAAAGAATCTTTTGAGCTGCTCTTAGTGTTAACAATCTGGTTTCATATACCCAGATGATTAGATGTCATAGACATCAGAAGGAGGTCAATAAAATTCAAGCTTTAAACTTTGACAATAATTTGAGCTGAATAATAGTTGAATTTCAGAACTGAGTTGTCATGGTGAGAGCCATTGAAGAGGAATAATTATCTTATAACTCGGTTACTGCCCTGCTGAACTCATAACAATATCCCTAACCCCATTTCCAACTCACCAAGCCCAGATCATATTAAGTCATGCTTAGAAACATTATTTTTATATTCTTTTGTGTATATGTTTGCATTCATAGCCAAATATATGTGTGTGTATCAAATATATATAATATATTTGAATAAATATACATTCAGTGTAGCTAATGGAAAAATGGTACAGGTGGTTTAGTTAGCTATAAATTACATATTCTAGGGAAAAAAAAAAGTACCATTCAAGTATTCTCAAGAGCCAGGTTACCATAGTACAGAGATGTTAGCAGTAATTCTTTTTGCAATTTAACATATATGACAATCAAGCCATTTTTTCCCTTTGCTTTTGTGAACTAAAATTTCAAATCATTTCTCTTGGGTAATACCATACATTTTCTCCCTTATTAATCCATAACAACACTCTGGTGCACTTTGCTAATCAAAATTGCACGTGCATAATAATTTACAATCTAATAAATACAAGCTTCTTCCACATCTCATCAAATGTAGATGCAATTACTAAAAGATACTAAAATACCAAATATAAATTCAAACTAAGAGGAAATTTAGATGCATCAAAAACAGCGAGGAATAAATGAAATGGGTAACTTATATTAAGTACAGTTTAATCAATTATTTGAGGAAAATCCCCAGGGTGTTTTCAATGAAAGTGAAAAAAAAAAAAAAAAGACAATTCTTTCACCAAGACAAGAGATTTTTCAAGTGATGCCAATAAGTGATGGGCAGAGGGAGGAGTGAAGATAATTATGACTGTTCTATTTTTGATGGCAATAAAATGAAAAAGAAGAGAAAATTGAGAATTAATGGAGAGGAGTCATTCACGTTCAAGACATGATGACATATCTTCCCCCTCCTCTCTTAAAATAACAATAGAAAATATACAAATTATGAAAAGTCTTTACCAGCCATAGAATCAAGGAAAATATATCAACTACATGGCAGGAATTTAAGGAATTTCTGTGAAATAATATAAACATGGCACTATACTAAAATTTAGAAGATGAATATGTGGTTCCTTTCTAAGCACAGAAGCATCATGAAAGGAAGTAGAGGAGATGGTGGCTGGAAACACCTCATACTTTATCTAAGAGGAGAAAGAGCTGGAAGACAAGGCAGTACAACTACCTCCCACATCTGCTAACTTCCAGGGCATTTGGCACCTGCAGCTTGGGACAACTCCAAGTGTTGCCTCTAGTATTGCTGTCTAAACCCTGTAGCGGCCTAGAAATGCCAGGTCTGTGCTTCCTGGGTAGCCTTTCACTATAGAGACATGCTTCACAGGGAGTCAGTGCTCCTTTAGGCCCAGCTCTATACTGGGCTGAGGCTGCTTGAGCTGTACTGGAGGATTATAATTTATTTTGTAACGTGACTTTCCTCAATTTTTCTAGAGCAGTGACACGAAATTCTGACAGGAGCCAACCCGCTTCCTATTTGGCTAAAAACTGGTAATGAATGCACTAGGTTCTCTTTGGAAAAGAGAGAATGGCATAGAGGGGGAAGCAAGATCTATCAAACAAATACTACAAATTTAAAAACAGAACAAAATGGAAAACAAGTCAGTCTTAAAAAATAGAATAATGGCCTTCAAGTGAAATATATTACTGCAAGAGATGGAAAATGCGTGTTCTCAACAAGATTAGAGTTCACTGAAACCATGATAACATTGAGAGAAAAAGTCATGAACACCATGAAGGATTGGATAGAAATGAGAATCAGACTTAGCAAATTAAAAATGCCTGTGGGACCACTGAATAGCAAATTGGACACAGTATCAAATCAAATTGGTGAGTTAGAAGATCATATATGAGAAATTTTCTAGAAAATCAGAAGAAAAAGACCCAGATGAAAATTAGTAGACTTAAATGTACATATAACAGGGATTTCAGAGAGTATAAACAAGGAGAACTGAAATAATAAAAGAAAATATGGTTGAAGACAATGGCAAGCAAATGATCTGGGACTTAAAATTGTGAAGAAATATTGTATTTCAGGTAAACATGGTGGAAAGTATACTAAATACAGACAAAACCTCATGGAGTTTCCTAACTTCAGAATATTTATATTGTCAAGTATATTTGGGGATATGTTAGCTTACAGATTCTGTTTCTCTGGATAACAGAGCTCTGTTAGCTTAAAATGGGTTCCATAATTAAATAATAAATTATGGAACAACCATTACAATGTAATCTGTGTGGGCATTGAAAGTGATAAAATAATTCATATTGGAAATATATGTATAATATAAACAGATTATAAAATAGCAAGTATGATCTCCCACAAATAATATAGATATATATACACTTAGCAAATTAGAGAAAGATACACATTTTCGGAGGAACCCACCCTAAGTAGTAAAAGGATGATAGATAGATTTTAACTTTATTTTCCATGCCTTTATTTTATATATATATATATATACACACACACACACACACATATACAGTTTGCACTCCCACCAACAATGCACAGGGATTCCTTTTTCAGCACATCTTCACCAACACTTGTTTCTTGTGTTTTTTATTTTGGCTGTTCTGACAGTTGTTAGGTGATTTGTTGTTGTGGTTTTGATTTGCATTTTTCTCATGACGAGTGATGTTGAGCATCTTTTCACATGTCTGTTGGCTATCTGTATGTCTTCTGTAGAGAAATGTCTGTTCATGTGTTCTGCCCATTTTTAAATTGGATTATTTGCCTCTTGATGCTGAGTTGTAGAAGTTCTTTATATATTTGTGCTACTAACTCTTCATCAGATACACGATTTGCAAACATCTTCTCCCATTCAGTAAGTTGTCTTTTCATTTTGTTGATTGTTTCCTTATCTGTGCTGAAGCTTTTGATTTTGGTGTAGTCTCAGTAGTTTATTTTTCTTTTCTTTCTTTTGCCTTAGAAGACATATCTAGGAATATGTTGTTATTAAAGCCAATGTCTGAGAAATTAATGCTTGTGCTCTCTTCTAGGGTTTTTGTGGTTTCAGGTTTTCACATTTAGGTGTTTAACGCATTTTGAGATATTTTTGTACGGTGTAAGAAAGTGGTCCAATTTAATTCTTTTGCACGTAGCTATTCAGTTTTCCCAACATAATATGTTGAAGAGACAGTCCCCATTGGATATTCTTTCCTGCTTTGTCAAAGACTGGTTAATCATATAATTGTGGGTTTATTTCTGAGCTTTCTATTTTGTTCCATTGATCTTTATATCTGTTTTTGTGCCAGTACCTTGCTGTTTTGATTAATACAGCTTTGTAATATATCTTGAAATCTTGTATTGTGATACATCCAGGTCTGTTTTTCTTTTTCAAGATTGCTTTGACTATTTAGGGTCCTTTTGGTTCTATATACATTTTAGGATTGTTTGTTCTAATTCTGTAAAAAATACTGCTGGTGTTTTGATAAGTAATGCATTAAACCTGTAGATTGCTTTGGGTGACATGGCTATTTTAACAATATATGTTCTCCTAGTCCATGAACATGGAATGTCTTTCCATTTGTGTCATCTTCACTTTTCTTCATCAATGTTTTAAGTTTTCATAGTATAGGTCTTTCACCTCCTTGGTTAAATTTATTCGTAAATATTTGACTACTTTTGATCCAATTGTAAATGGGATTTTAAAAAATTCCTCTTTCTCCTACTTCATTATTGGTATATAGAAATGCACTGGGTTTCTATAGGTGGATTTTGTATCCTGCAAATGGTATTTTGTTTTGATATACATTACTTTATTCATAAGTGGATTTGAATACTTTCTTTTTTGTCTTTTTTGGCCATTCTTATTTCTCTTTATATATATATATATATACACATATATATATATATAGTCCATATATATATATATTTATATATATATATAGTCCATTTTTTTCTTTTGCTTACTTTCTTCATCAGTTGTTATGAAACTTTTTTAAGTTAAAGAATTTCTCTGCCTTGTTGGTGTATGTGAATTTGTTCAGTTCATTTTTGATCCTTTTTTTTTTTTCTGTAGAGAAGTTATACATTTTTAAGTACGAGTATTTAACAATATTTTCTCCCATGGCTTCTAAATGTTTTTATCCTGCTTAGAAATACTTTTATGACTCTGGGCTTACAGTAATTACATATGTGCTTTCTTTTAGGAATGTATTTCTTTATTTGATTGATTTAAGGAATTATACAAAGGCTAAGAGCTTTTTTCCCCCAAAGCATTAGCCAAGTGCCCTAATATAATTTTTCATGTATTAACTCCAATATGGAAAACAGTGCCAAACTGTTTTAATCATAAGAATATCATAATATTGTTTAATATGTGTTTAGACTTGATTCCTTTTATTGCTATACTTTCTCAGAATTTTCTGGGGTAATGTTTTATATTCATTCTTCTTGAAAATCATTTGGCATTATTTCTTGTTACTAATAAAAAAATCTCATTAGTATTTTAATTTTGTCTTGTGTGAAAGTTGTATATTAGTTTTTGAGAAACTTTGCATTTTTTTCAATATTGAGTTTTATTATGTTAGAATATGTCACGCAATTAAATCTTAAGTCATGTTTCTCAGTAGTTCTACATTTTGCTTCATATGGATCCTATGCATTTCTCAAGTTAATTTTAAGCTATTTTATTTTTGGGAGTGGCATTCTGAATTAAATCTTTTCTTCCATTATATCTTCCCGTGGTTATAATTTATATATAAGAAAACTTAATTTTAATGTCAATTACATAAATTTGTTAAATTTTTTAAACCATTTTATCTGGACTCTCTTGAGTTTTGTAAAATAACAACCATCTGTCATCCCCAAAATAATGGAAACTTTTCTTGATTCTAACTGTACACCTTTATTGCTGTTTTTTTCTTTTTCCTAATTGCATTGGCATGTCCTTGTTTAAAGATCAGTGTGGAAATAGTAGGCATTCTGGTATTTTCTATGATATTAATGGTGATTTTTAGGGCTTCTGTTACACATCTATCTAGCTTTTAGTTTTAAATACATATTCATTGTTTTAAGAGATGTCTGTTTCTACTGTTATTATCTTACCTCAGGTAATAAGTAAGATTTAGAACTGAATTTGAAGCCTCATAATCTAGAGGCCAGTGGATTTTCACAGAAATAGCCATTTTAAAATAATGTGTTCACCATATTCTAAATGACTCATAACTATAGTCTTTGGGTCAAAGCTGCCCTCCAACTCAAAATGTTCTTGCTCTGACTTCAGTCCAGATGGCATCATATGCAATTATACATAAGAGTAAAAGCTAATCCAGCACTTTTTATTCCATGACTAGGAATCAAAACATTTTAGTGCCCAAGTTTGAGCATTATGCTGATAATGGAAGGGAATCCATCATGGAGTTTCTGTAGAGAATAGCCTTTTCTATACATTACCATCTCATCCTCCCTGCCAGCATCACAGAAACAAAGGGTTGCTCCCATGAATAATTTTAAAGGTTACATCCTTTTTTCTTTTTAGCATTTCCTGAGTTTTTTTCAACTTGAGAGAGTAAAACTTTTAAAAATGTATAACCATATGTCCAGATTTGAAATCCAGTTTCAGTTAAGAAGCCAGGCTTGTTGGCTATTATAATGATAAAATAGGCCGATTTCTGCATCAGGTCATGGCTAAATTGAAAGTACGTGCAATCCCCCCTGGATGCAATTATTTCTCATGTAGCCCTTTTAATAACGCCCACATTTTGTGCCAAACAAGCTGATCAATAGTAGCTCTGGGAGAAAATCTCATCAATGCCAGTGTGTCCTCCATGATTATTATGAACAAATTAAAACTAAAAAGACATACTAAAGTGATCTCCCTCTTACAAGCTCCTGGGGGTGGGCACTGAGGAGAGGTGAGTAGGGAGTCAAAATTTATAAAAATAACCATGGCCCTCCAGGGAGAAACAAATCATGTGGAGACAGTGAAATTCTTCATGGAGAAGGATCAAAATGGGTCCATTTGCAGCCCCTTCATCATCTAGATTGTACAGGGGGGTGAGCAGTGTCATCACTGGCTGAATGAAACACCTGTCTCTTCTTTTCTTTCCTGGGTCCATCCTCCTCTGCAGTCCCTACTGTGGGGTGCTGGCCTTGGGGCACCTTTGCCTTAATAGTCACTAGCTTCCGGGCTCATTGGAACAACACTTTCACATGCAGGAAGTAAAGGAAGGGTAAGGGACCTGAAGCGATCAGTGTACCAAGGGTGCTTGTCTAGGGGGCATATCATGGTTAAAAAGTGTTCAGGATTTCATGGCAACCCATTAAGCATAGGGCTAAGTTGAGATACCCCAGCTGACTTGCCCAACAGCTGGGAGCTAAGCCCCATGTGATTGTGGCATGACCCTAAACTACATAAAACAATTACAATAATTAGGTAATCCAGATGCCACCTTTCCTCTTGTCCCCCAACATCATTTTTTAAACAAAATATAACCATTATCTCTTACATAATGAGATGGGCAGAGGATGGATTTCTGTAGTGGAAAGGATGAAAGATTGGGAGTTCTCCATTAGTCTTTCCCTGGGATCCCTTCCCCACAAGGATTTATATGTGATAAGCACATATTATCATATTAATCAACCTTCCAATAGGTTCATGTTACAGATTTTGTAAACAGGTCAATACATTGACAAGCATATATTAAACTCCTATCAAGTTTACTACTGTGTTTTATGGATATGCAGAAGAATATTAGATATAGGTATTGTCCTTTATGGGTTTTAGTTTAGTTTGAAATAGTAATTATTGTAACCCAAAGAGCAAGTACTAACTCCGTTACTTTCCCCATCAAAACAGTCATTCCACTTATTCAGAGAGGCAAAGGAGGTTCAAAGAGTTTAAGGTTTGCTGCAGCCCCTCACCTGGAAGTGGCAGAACTGAAGCTTGAACTTGCATCTGTTTGATTTGCAAGCCTGTGTTTAATTATGGGTTCTGCATTGCCAACACGTGTGGCATAGTTGGAGCACAACCAAGTGCTGGGTGGAATTGGTTTTGCTGGAGGTGAGCAGTTAAGAGATAGGAGGGAGAGGTCCAGGCAGCACAGCCTTCTCTGGGACTCTGCCTAACACCCTGCCCAGAACATGCTGCTGATTGGCTTTTAGACATAGTTTCCACCCTTTCAGAATTAGTCTCATCCTAATATTATGAAAGCAGTAAATCATCACTTATAGCCAGTTCTCATCCTATTTCTACCCCAGACTCAAGTTTCATGGGATGAAGGTCTAAATCTTATTTTTAACACTCTTCCTAATACTGGAAACCTTACAGACGTTTAATAAATGTTTGCTGGATAAATCAACAAATCAATGAACTTGTATAATACGCACACCTATATATAGACATAACCATCTAAACAAACAGACGTACCAATGTGCAGGTATACATACATACAGCTTAATTTCACTGTAAGAAAAAGGGGAAGGGCTAAGGGCAGTTAGTGTAGAGATTACAGAGATAACTCACTGATATAGAAGAGGGGAGGTCCCCTGACTCTTCTCCAGTAGATCTCAGCCTTAGCTAAAAGGACAATCCTTTCAGCAGGCCTTAAGAACATGGATACCTCAGTCCTGCTTGACACAAAAATGAATCAGAATTCTCTGGAATTAGGCTCCAGGAATTGATATTTTAAAGAAACATTGCAGACAGATCTTCTTTGAGACAGGATTGATAACCTCTTCTCACCTGCTGGAAGTCTCAATATTATGACTGAAAATAATTCATATTTTTGTGTTACTAATGAGATGAGAATTTTAATCCTCAAATTAACTTTGGATATTAAACTTTGACATATATACTCTGTATTTTAATTCTCTGCTAAAAGCAAGATCTTTTTAAAGTCAAAAGTAAGAAGACTTGCTCTCTTCCATCTTTGGCTTAAGGTTCAGGAAGTGGACATCGGCAGGTTTATGGTAGGTGGGCTTGGCCTTTCATCTCCATCTGCCTGTTGCCTGTGATGCACAGAGATTTGGGACCAGTTGGCTGAACCTCCAAGTTTAACTCTTTGTCACTTTGTATGCCAAACACCACAAACACCTTTTGGGAATCTATGGCTTCTTTCTCCTCTTTGTCATCTCACAGTCTTCTACCTAAGGAGTGGTTTCCTAGACATGGACCCTCCCTCTCTGCTCCATGTTGTCTTTGTAGGTGATTTTGCCACAACTTTAATTTCAGTGAACATCAGTTGCCAATGACTTCTTGTCTTAGTTTCCTATGGTTGCTTTCATAAAGCGCCACAAGGAAGATACCTTAAAACTATAGGGATGTATTCTCTCACAGTTCTGGAAGTCTGAAAGTTCTAGAAGTCTGAAATTAAGATATCTCTCATGCTGTAGTCTCTCTTCTAGTCTCTTTCTTTGGGTTGAAGCTGCTGTACTTTATTCTCTGTTCCACCATGACATGATGCTCTCCCCTCATGTGTCTGTGTCACTGTCATTTCCTCTTCTTATAAGGACACAGCCATTTATATTAGACTAGGAGGCCACCCTACTCCAATATAACCTTATCTGAACTAATTGCGTCTGCCATGATCCTATTTCCAAGTATGGTCACAATCCAAGGTATTAGGGGTCAGGACTTCAACATGTTTTGAGGGGAGAGGACACAATTCAACAGATAATACCCCTGAATCTCCATCTGTTGCTTTGTCTTCACCTCTAAGCTCCAGCCCACCTTTTGGACTTCTCCCAGAGGAAGTCCACAAATGCTTAAAATTCTACAAAAGGCGGTAAGCTCATCATTTCTTATTGCTACATCTCCTTCACAATTCCTTATTTCAGTAAATGGCATATCACTATGTATACGTGGGTATGCAAACCAAGAATATTGTTATCCTTGACATCATTGTCTTTTTATTGCCAATCATTTATAAATTAACTCAGAAAATTCTAGCACTTAAACATCCCTCAAATGTTGTCACTTCTCCCTTTGCCTGAATATTCAGAGCCACTGTTAGGTCTTACTCGACAATATCTCTGGCTGGTTCTTTTGTAATAATTCTCCCACATCTAGTATCGCCCCTATCAGTCAATTTCCATTTATGCATTGTTGTTTTAAAACACGGATTTTATTAAGTAATTTTCCTTATAAAACTCTTAGATATTTTTTATTTCCATGGCATAAATTTCAAAATCCCTAATGTGTCCTATGTGGCCAGAATGATAAAGCTTCCAGCTTCACACATCATCCCACGACTCCTTCTCCACACTCCAATCACAATGGCCTTCTTACTTTCTTGGAAGCTCCATGATGCTTCTGCAATCAGAGACTTTATACATATTTTCAGTTTCCTGAAGTCTCCCTCCTCACCCCTCTTTGATCAACTATCCCTAACTCAGCCTTCGGATCCCAGATGAAATTTCATCTTCTCCAAGAAGCGTTCTCTGACTTTTCAGTCCAGGTCAGTTCCCCTGTAAAATGCTCTTGTCGTGCTCTGTACTGTTCTTTCACAGCATGAACCATAATTGTAATGAAATATTCAATTACACAATCAGTCTACTATCACTTTCTCCCACTGAAATGTAATCTCTAAGAAGCAAGAGAGGAGGAGCTGTGTCTCTTTACTGTTACTGCTCTAGTTCCTAAAACATTGTCCAGAACATAGCTTACAGTCAAAACATCCTCAGTAAATGAATACGTGAATAAAAGACAAGGCATGTTTCAGTTTTGCTCACAGGTATATCCCTGGTATCTTTGCATAGCACCTTGTACATCCAAGTTATGTCACAAATATTGATTGAATAAAATGGTGCATTAGCCCTTTCCTTACCCATAGTATTGGAACACACATCTCTGGGAGAGCCAGGCACAGCCATTCCAGAGAGGACAATGAATAAGGTGATCAGTGAATGGCAAACAAGACCACCACAGTGTATGAATATTCTGAAATTCCCACACCTTTGCTCTTTTGAAATTACATGTCTACCCCCCACAGCAGTATGGGAGTCATTCTGACAGCTTCCATCTAGCTGGTACAAGCAAGGACAGGTTCTCTTGACATCTCTCTTCCTCACGTCAGACCTCTGCAGGGAAAGCAGCAGGCAGGGGTTTTGGGGGCAAGGTTCCAAACACCCAGTGTCACACTCTGCCCTTGGATGAAATAGCTTATTGTGAATACTCTTAGGAATATTGGCCATAAAAACGTTTACTTTATTGTCAAATGCAGTTGTGAATTACCTGAAACTAGACTATGTAGTAAAATAAACACAGCCAGATGTATTCAGCATTAATACCATTCAATCTGTAGCTGCTGGTTTTTCTCAATGTGCAAAATGCTTTCACATGTATTCTCACCATTCAGCCCTGCAACAAACCTGTGGTAAGAGTTACTATTTTCTCTTTTTTACATTTATGAAATTAAGTCTCAGTGTAGGGCGACTAGCATGGTGTCTAGAACATAATAAGAACATAGTGTGTAGCAGAGCTAGAAAGCAAGCCAAGTTCTCTGACTCCCAGACAATGCTTCTCCCATCTCCTACTGCCTTCCGTGATGGCAGAGGTGGGAGATGCGTTTGGCACAGGTGGGTGGGCTTGATGCTCTTCCTGTAGCTCCCTCCTGAGAAGGGGTCCAGGTGCCTGCTCCTGGGAGTCCTTCCAAATATATGCCTGCCATTCATACTTGCTAGACATTCTAGAGCGCTTCTTTATAAGTCAAACACTTTTATAAGTGCTCTATACCTATTATCCCATTTGATCCTAACAACATAAATTTAAAGTATGAACCACTATTACCTCCATTACAGATGAGGAAACTGGGAACCAGGGAAATTAAGTAATGTTCCCAAGCCTATGCAGTTAAGTTTTAGTGCCAAACACTGATTCCAGAGCTCAGACAATTATGCATTATGTTCCACTGCCTCCTCTGTCACATTCAGTCTGTTTTCTTTACATTGTCATCTCTACCCTTCTACTTGCTGTTACTCTCTCACAGGGAAGTGTGACTTTATTTACACTCAGGGTTTTAACTGGACATCACTTTCACTCAATCCCTTTGTCTCTCAGTAATAGGGAAGGAAGCAAAAATACATTCCTTGGACTAAAAGGAAAGATTTGTAAGAAGTGCCTGTAATGTTCGTTTAGGATATTAGTGCTTACTCACTGGTAGTACTTAGAGGGTGATTATAATAATTATGCAAAGCAAACAAATTAGCTAAGTTAACTTCTCACTAAAGCTCATTTCAATGAGGTGTACGAAAGAAAATGAATTCTCCCACTTATTGTTCAACGGAATGGGAATTCTAAAGGAGAAAGCCCATTCTATCAGGGATAATTAAAAGAGATATCACCTAGATATCACATTCAAAATATACACACATGTGCACACACGTAACTACTATTTAAGACCTATGTGCAAAGACATAGATTTGGAGACCAATTTCAAGGTGGCTTATTTTGAATAAAAGCAGTGAAAACTTATGATTGAGAACTGCAGCAGCATCTTTAAAATGCTCATATTTCTAAAATAATGAGCTACTTTGCAAGATGACAGATTTAAATGGTGAAGCATAAGCTTCAAAATACTTGCTGTCTAGGCAAGCTTATGATATTTCTACAAATGGGGTTTTCATAGTCTGGGGGGAATTGGGAAGGGTACATTGAGTACTTCTCGGTTTTAACAAGCACTTTATATTGCAAAGTTCTTCATAATCACTTTTAATAATTGTTCCCTCCAACAGCTCTGTTATTCCCATTTCAGAAATATAGTAACTGATACAGATAGAATAAAGGGAATCATTTGAAGCCTTCTTCCTAGTTAATTTGAGGGGCTTAATGATTTCTCCTAGCTGAAAATTATGAGAAATCAGGCTTGCCATTGAAGGGATGATCTGTATAGTTCTTAGAAGGGGCTCTAGAGTGGGAGTTACTGCTCTACATGCAGTCCTGGCTGGGCTTGTGCCACAGTTAGGCCTGGAGGCTTCAGGAGCCTCCAGTGGAAGGTCACAGGTGGGAGGGGCCAACTCAAGGAGTTACATTGGCTCCACTATTGTCTATAAGCTGGTATACAACTCTCTGAAGTACTGCATTTTGAAAGGAATCATTCATTCCTTCAGGAGCAACTATTTACTGAATGTCCACAAAGAATCTGTATTAAAAGCTTTCTAAGCAAAAGTGACTTGGAAATCTGCCTCTGCATTTTGCTACCCAGCTCTTATAGACCAGTCATGCACACAGTATTTCACATTGTGTCCCAAGTTAGATACAATTTGGATATCCAGTGAGAGGGAAAAATTTCTAAGTTTTATTGACCACAGTTTTAAAGATGCTATAAATCCTGGGAGGTACTTATCTAAATATGTTGAAGATCAATTGATCTGTAATCTTGCCCATCCATGGGATCCCTGGGTGGCTCAGCGGTTTAACACCTGCCTTTGGCCCCGGGTGTGATCCTGTAGTTCCAGGATCGAGTTCCGCATCAGGCTTCTGCATGGAGCCTGCTTCTCCCTCTGCCTGTGTCTCTGCCTCTCTCTCTCTCTCTCTCTCTCTCTCTCTGTCTCTCATGAATAAATAAATAAAATATTTAAAAAAAAATCTTGCCCGTCCTTGAAGCCCAGGATGACTTTATCTTTTCTATGAAACCTGTCTAGACCAGCTCATCTCTGATCTTTACCAGTTGGGATTGGTACTACAGAGACTTCCATTTCACTTCAATTCCATTCAAATCCTTGTTTGAATATTTATTTCTTGTCAAGTGAAGTGCTGGGTCTAGGAATAATTACATCATATATTTTATGAATTTTTTTGTTATTTCATGTTTTGTTCTTGTGCTATGAGATGGTGTCCCAGAGGACAGGTTGTAGCTGATACTTTCCCAGAGTTTCTCCTAGTATCACCCAGCACAGTACTTTGCACATAGGAGAAGAGTGACTGTAGTAGCCAGTCAGCTGAATTGCATAAATAAATTCCAGTGCTATTCACTCATTTACCATTATTTTTGAAATTCCTGTCAACCAAAGGGGGTGATTACATCTTGTTTTCTAAATGAATGTTTATTTTATGTTTCCCAATTTTTCCTTTTGCATCTTAGAAACCTACTAAACCTTCTTTTTTGGCTTCAATTATTACTTGGCATACATTACCCTTCCTTTTTCCTCTTTTTTCGCTGACCTTCTGCATAGCTTTTAAATTTGCACAGATCTGTGATAAGACAGGGAATCATGCCACTCCTTGACAGATATTTTGTCATTCTGTACATTTCATAAAGACAGAAAAGGTGGTAGAAATTAGCAATGTCACCTCCAACGTCAAACTCAGTTAACAATCCTTTCCTGTGCATTTTCATACTCCACTTAGCCCAAAGTTTTTACTGTTGTCTTCTTTTTTGAAACTGAAAAGTACGTCTGCATTTGCAAGGAATGGTGACAAGAGATGTAGCCAATGAGAAAAAGCTGTTAGAGGGAAAAATGTGTTAAAACACATGGCCTGTTAGAGTCATAATATATTCTAGAAAGAGATTTCAGAGCTAATACCCATTATTTGCAAACAAGTAGCCCTAAATCCAAAAAGTAAGCATTTTATCCTAGTCACCTAGCAAGTCAGTGGGAGATTTTGGATTATATGCTGGATTAGTGACCTTTTGACTGGCTATTCTGATTCATCAACATAAAATCTTCTGTGAGGTAACATATTCTGGGACATTGACCACGTCGTCTGTTAAGCTGCCTCTAGAGAGACATATTTCATCATGGTTTAGAGCATAGGATTTGGAGTTAGCTCTGGATTTTTGAAATCAGGCTCATGAAATAACCTTGAGTAAGTTATATTAGTTCCCTTAGTGTCTGTTATCTCCTCTATAAAATAACAATAATGATAGAGTCTACAGGGTTGTTGCATGAATTAAATGAGCTAACAGCCCACGATCTGGCACGCTGAGAAGCTCAAATCATGGCTTCTACTATTACACACATACACTATTTAGGAATAATTGTGAAGCACACAGATGAGTTCTTTGGCAGAGAGTAATCCAATAGCACATGTCTTTGAAGCTGTAAAGAGCCATTGGTGACCTATTAAAACTAGGACATTACCCACTTGCCATGTTTATTCATTTGCATTTTCATTGGGTGCCTACAGAAGTATTTATTGGGCACATACCCAGGGCCACATACTGTGTGAGGCACTGGCAATACCAAGGTGATTTAGAAGATGTGATCTCTATACTTGAAATACTTGTGCAGAAAGACAACTGCATTAGACTGATAAAGTTAATAGAATTACATATAGGATGGCACAGAGAAAAGATCGAGCCTGACCCGATGGATTTTAGGGAGTCAGAGAGCCCTTTGAATATTTGTTTCATTTCTAAGGTTTCTGTCATCATGTTCATGATGAAATAACATCAGGAAAATCTGCTCCCTCCTAATATGTGCAAACAAATTCAGAAATGACATATTGCAAAGGTAGGTCATATCTGATTTAACATGCTCTGGCTTCCACCTAAGGAGTAGCCTTATTTCCCCTGCTTCCTCTTTCCCCACACACAGCCAAGGAAGCCTGCATTATGAAGCTATGGATGCATACTCACTCTAGATAGCAATGATTCTCTTTTTGAAGGAGAATGAAGGGGAGTTTTAGGGTGGATTTAATTTATTATTTTGCTTATGAGTGATCTCCAGTAGGACCTGGAGTAGATAGAGAATCTATGATATTTTCACTTATCAGGGAAAAAAAAACTTTAGGATGAGATGAAAAGGAACTATGGGGAATAGAGAATGAATGTCACTAAAAATGTTGTTAGGAAGAACAGAGCCCCACTGCACTGCAAAACAGAGTTGTAAAAGGCAGGGCCATACTGGCGTGATAGGAAGTATGCAGCTTAACTTCCTTCTTGGATATTTGGAAAAACTGAGGCCCAGGGAGCTTTGCTAAGGTCATATATGAGCAGATGAGAGAAGCTGGGGATATTGTCCATCTCAGTCTATGCCCCTTTCTACCATGAGAGTGTTTTGTTACTTGCAATCTGCACTGCATGTTCTGGGAACACTTTCACAGATCTCTGAAGATCTTCAGAACTTGTCCAACTATTTGATTCTGCATTTTTTCCAGTGGGATGTTTTCACTGAGCTTATTCTCCTGCCCTCTAACCATTGCTTGTTTCTCTGTCATCCATTTGACTGCTATGATGGACTTTAAGAATTGACTTCTTCCGATCCTGACATCAAGGACTCAGTCTAGAACCTTGAATCAAGATTCCCTCCATAGCCCTGTGGCTCCTCCTATATACCATTTTCCCACTTTGCTTTAGCCACCTTCTGCCCTAACCTGACACCCTTTAGCATCTAGCAGAGTACTATATAACACAGAACATTCAATGAACATTTGTTACATTAAACAAAAGCAATGACTTGACAATAGACAAAATAAGCATAAGAGAAAGACAATGTTACACACTGCTGAGGATTAAATGGATTCTAGCAGTGTTGGAGGAGGTCATCAAGAAGACATGACTACTGGTTGAACCATGAGCTAGACCTGAGGAATTACAGCCTCCTTACTCCTCCCCTGTCCTTGGAATATGATTTCTGCTTGTCTTTCCCTCTTCCAAAGGCTACTTTAAGGATATAGCCTTGAGATAGTGATGTGGTGTTGAGAACATCTGGATGGTATACATGACTGAACCCAGTTACAGTCTCTGTAGAGTATAAACTTTTAAGGTGTGGTGGGTGGATTTGGAGATACTAAGTTTGTGGCTGCCCAAGACAAGCCTTATACGTAAGTCCCCTATCACATACAAGTCTGGAGTGGCCCGGCCTCTTTCTTTGGTCTCTCCCTACCCTCTACATATGGTGGCTGGTTTCAGATTATCCCTGGGAAGTTCTCAGGGACCTTGCCAACCAAAAAGAAGCAACACAAAATTAACTGAAATATCTTTTTCATCTGCTCTGTCCAACTCTAAGGGAAAAGAGCTTCATTATGAAAGGGTAAAGTTTCCTCTTTGCCTCTTTGATTTATTTTCCTCCCACGTCCCTTTGTCTTTGCAAGTGTCTCTCTATGCTACATTACTGGGGCAGTAATCTCTGTAGCTGCTAATTGTGCCTTCATGGATCTGCAATACTTCTTGTGGCCTTGATAGAAGACTTTTCCCTTAACATGCTTATGTTTCCAAAACACTTTGTGCTTTTCCTCCCTTGGGAATGCCTGGGATATGTAGATAGGGATGGCTTTGTGCACAGCAGACTTCCTCTGCCCTGCCTTAGATTCAATGCGGGAGCCTGAAGCCAAAAATTAGAATAAGGCTTACAGAAGCTGCTTTGAGACCTGTGGTTACTAAGGGGAAAGCAATTCAATGGAGGGGGTGGTTATGGAATTTGGGAGTGGGGAAGAGTCAAGATGTGGTCTCCATGCTGCTCAGCTGTAATTTGTTCTCAAATACTCCTGAAGACTCTTTGCTCTTCAGATTCTTCCAACATTACCTAAATTTCAGCATCTTCATCCCTCCGAGGCTGCTCTGTGTTCTGACCTTTCTCTATCTGATGCTTACACTGCCTCACTCATTTCCAGAACACAGTTATCTGGATTCCAGACCTACCTCCACCTATTTAGGCACTGATGTTTCACACCTCTGAGGCTTCTTATAGTCAAATATTTCATATTCACTATTCCTGACCCAGGTTAGGCTCTCAAATGGCTCTTACCCATTGCACTGTCTTCAATTTGGCTTTCCCCTCCAGCTGCCCTTACTGCCAGTCCACCATCTCCATAAGACAGAGAGCCGTTTCCATATGCCAGTCATCTGGTCAAGGACCTTCTGTGGCTCCCACTGCCTTTGGAATAGGCCCTCAAGGATTGTTGTTGATTGATGGATTGCTCTGTAAACTCTGCATGGTGCCTGTGTTTACGAGGCCCTGACACAGCTTTTAATGACCACTCACATTAATCTCTCTTTCCAAAAAGGTCTTTGGAGATATTTAATGTGCAGCCAGTGTCTCTTTCAAGTAGATGGGTATGCCTGGGAGGTAGAAGTAACTCCAGAGAAACCATGGAGTTTAAATAACACTCCGAATGACACGTCTTCTTTTGGGATATTTCCCCAAACTGATCTGCTTGAAAGTAGAATATGCCTTCATTTTCAGTATTACTCTAAATTTGAATGCTGTTGGTGTCTCAGAGCCCTGCGATGTTCCTTGTGACAGCTAGAGCAAATTCTAATTATGGAAAGATAAATATGAGTTCTAACTCCTTGCTTTTCCCCAGGATGTCACAACCCTAAATGCTTCGTGAGTTCAGATTTCTGTGAGTCACTCTTATTGTGCAGGAGAAAAGTTTATATTATTAAATCTACTCTTAGCTGTACAATTTCTTCAGAGACCTAGAGCTCTTCCTGCCTTTACAAATTTAAAAAAATTGGATAAAGAGACAATAACCTGAGCTTTCCTGGAGACACTGGATATTTTGATCTATTTTTACTGCAGCCTATTTCCAAGGGCAACACATCTCTGATTTTTTTAATCAAATGGTGTGAATCAAAAGTTGCAGCCTGACCTCTGGAGCAGACACCATGGGATGTCAGCGGTAGCTGTGAATAGTGTGAGCACCAAAAAGGAGTTGTCTTGGTCTTACTATGGGAAAATAACCTTGACTCTGCTGAGGAAGCAGACTACCATCTCAGAGAGCAGGAGGGGGGAGTGCAGTGGTGGTTACTTTACCTTTGGGATTGCTGCATTTTGATCTGCTGCTTACTCTTGTCTGGCCACTGGTTGAGTCTGAACCTGGAGGGCTCCTGTGCCTGGCTAGGACAAGATTAGAAGATTAGTCCAACTTCTCACTGCTGTCAACTCTTTCTTTATTGAGTGAGTGTCACAAGTAGATGCTGCTGAGAAATCTCAGTGGAAAGGTGGAACAGAGGGCAATTGAGCAGAGAAAATCACATTTGTATTTGTTTTTGAACAGCAGGGATAGCCATTAGCAAATGTATGAATTAAAGTCTTATTGACACTTATATTATAATTAGGATCACCATTTCTTTGTAGAAAGGTAAGACTCCTGAGTTTCAAATTTAAGAATCTCAATGCCTAGTGTAATTCTGGGTACATTATATAGAGTATAAAAATATTTAGTAATTAAGTAATGAAAAACCAGGAGAGAACATTGTTGAATATTCCCCTTTCTCCTAAGAGTTAGGGTTATTTCATGTGCTCTTGTGGCACCCCTGGTTCTTTCCCCAAATTGATGCTAAACCTGGAGGTACTTATCCACTCTTTGGCTTCCCTTTCTAGTTGAAGTCCAAGAGGGCAGAGATTATGTCTTTCTTATCATTGTTCTGTGTGGCCCCAGCTTCTAGTTTGGCACCTGGCACATAGTGTGCATCCAATAAATATGTATTGCATGAGTAAGTAATATTTGAAAAGTGACACATTTGGCACCGTGATTTCAGTCAATAAACTTCATTTGACAAATCCTATAATCACAGTGACTCTATATCTTTGAGAGCTTAAGTCTCTGTCCTTTTTATATACTACATCACTTTACCCATCATTATAGCACAAGTCTGACACAACTAAAAAGACCCTTTTCTTCCCCTGAAGAAAAATGACAAAGGGGAAAAAAACCCCACAGCCAAACTAGTTTTATTCACCCCTGAGCAGGTGCAGAAAATAACTGAGAAGGAGATCTGGTGTTTTAAAGGTGTTTAGCAACTGGGTAAGGGACACAGCCAAGAACTGGTAGTATAGACAGTGAGTGCAGAGGCAGATGAGGGCTGGCTCAAAAAATGTGTTTGTTGGCATGCCAATTTTGGAGAACTAGACATATCTACAGTCAAAGACAGATGAGATAAGTTATATCTTAGGGCTTTCCAACTGAGCTCGTGGGATAATCTCAGATGAGAGTTCTTTCCCCTAATTATCTCTAGGTACTGAGAAAGTCCCCTGGAATTTAGCTGTTATTCCAGGGAAAAGATGGGGAGGGAAAGGAGTTTTAATTGACATTGTCTCTCCAAAAAATCCAAAAATAAATAAATAGATAGATAAATCAATCAATCAATCAATAAAATGTCACATTTACTTGAACATTATCAGAAAAAGGAGAGGAGGAGGAGGAGAAGGAGGAGGAGGTGGAGGAGGAGGAGGAGGATTTCCTGCTTCCTCTCCCTGAGAGATTGAAAGATGGAATAAACAAATTTAAAGAAAAATAACAGAAGTGCTTGAATCTCCAGATCTGATGATCAGAATAAACAAATTTAAAGAAAAATAACAGAAGTGCTTGAATCTTCAGATCTGATGATCAGAAATTGATTATAGTCATCTCTGGAAAGTTTAAACTGGAAAAAGAAAACACAGCCTGGAGAAATAGGTGGTACTTCCATTGTTAGAATAAAGAACACCCTAACATTATTTCCTATACTAGTCCACCTGTTCTTTTCAAGCAGATTTTCCCCTAACTTCCCTATATCATCTGCTAAAGGTGAAGTTTAAATACATGATCTCCAAATAATTAAACCAATAAACATACCTGATATTTACTTTCAAATAGGAACCTCTCTGAGAGCATCAGATCTTCATTGTTGAGGTGTGCAGTTTGTTTGTTTTAAATGGAGAAAGGATGAAATAAAAGAGCCTGCCGAAGCTGAAATTTTAATTCTTAGACTAGGATGTTTCCAGAAGCTTCTTAATAAAACTTTTGAATTTATGTTCTTGAGGAAACTTTCTACATCCTGCTGCGGTATAGAAAGAAGCTCTGTTATCTACTGGATACCTGAGAGAGAGAGGGCATAGGGCCTGCTGTGTACAACTTCAAACCTTGAAATAATCACTCATTTTGGCATGAAATTCACCCAGCAATCTGATTTTAAGACCTCAGCATTAAAACAAAAATCAGTTTCTATGGGTTCTACTCTATCCACATGTGAAAAGAGCAGATTTTACAGTTGGATTGTTAATTTTCTTGGAAATGTAATGGTAGGTTAACTTGAAAAATGTGTAACAATGTTTGTTTGTTTGTTTTGAAAGATCTAGGATAGCTACGGTGAATTTTTAAATGTCTGTTTTGATTAATTTGGCATATTTTACCTCAGATATTAGCATGTGCTCTGTCTTCATTGCCTTGCCATTCCCTCCTCCCTCTCTTCCTCCGTCTTTCCTCCCCTCCTTGTCCTTAGTTTTTGGAGGTATAATTTGCATACAATAAAACACACTTATCTAAATTGTTCATATTGTATGTGAATTTTGACATTCACATACAGTCATGTAGCCAGTGCTCAAAATAAAATCTAGAATATTTTCTTTACTTCCAAAAACTCTCTTGTGTTCCTTCCCAGTCCAGAGGCTCTCAATTTCCTGATTCCATCATTTTAGTGTTGCCCATTCTTTGATTTCGTCTGTATGTAGTAGCATGTACTTTTTGAGCTTGATTTCTTTCTCTTAATATGTTTATTTTTTAAAGAAATTCTTTCTTTCTTTCTTTGAGAGACAGAAAGAAAGGCAGAGACACAGGCAGAGGGAGAAGCAGGCTCCATGCAGGGAGCCCGATGCTGAAGTTTATCCCAGGACCTTGGGATCATGCCCTGAGCCAAAGGCAGATGCTCAACCACTGAGCCACCCAGGTGCCCCTCTTGACATGTATTTGAAATCCACCCATAGAGATGTATTAGTTTATTCTTTCTGTTGTTTAATAGTATCCCCTTGTATGAATACACCAGAATTTATGTATTAGTGTTTTTGTTGAGGAACATTTGGCTTGTTTTTAGTTTTTTCCTATTATGAATAAGGCTGTTACATGTCTTTTGTGTTCATGTATTTTCAGTTCTCCTGGGTACAAACTTCGATATATAATTGCTGAGTCATAGGGTACATGTTTCCTTAACTTTTTTAACAGCTACCAAACACTTCTTCCTAGATATTGAATGATTTTATATTCCCACCATTATGAGAGCTCCCATTACTCCAATTCTTCACCAACATACGGTATCCTCCATCTTATTTTTAGCCATTAGCCATTCTGGTGGTCATAAATGATATCTCAGTTTTTAAATTTGCATTTTCATGATGACTAATCACATTGAATATCTTTCATGTGTTTATAAATTGGCCATTTGTGCATCTTTTATTTATGAAGTGTCTGTTCAAGTGTTTGCCCAAATTTTTATTGCATTGTTAAATTTTTTATTGCTGATTTGTAAGAGTGCTATATTCTGGATATAAATTCTTTGCCATATACATATAATATTTTCTATATGTAATATTTCACCCAGTCTGGGGCTTGCTTTTTCATTTTTTTTGTCTGTGTCTTCCAAAATGCAACAGTTTTTATTTTGGTAAAGTCCAATTTATTAATTGTTTTATTTTAAAGTTTGTGCTTTTAGTTTCCCATATAATAAATTTTCCCTACACAGAGGTTTCAAAATTATTCGGTTTCCTTCTAGAAGTTTCATAGTATATATATATATTATTGGATTTCAATTTGCCAACAAATCATATAACACCCAGTGCTCATCTCATCAAGTGCCCCCCTCAGTGCCCATTTTAAATGGACTTTTATGATTGGTGTGAAATAAAGGTTATGGTTAATTTCTTTTTTTATTTAGGTATCTGCTTGTTCTGGTACAATTTATTGAAAAGACGATCTTTCCCTATTAAATTGCTTCAGTACCTTGGTCATAAATCAGCATATTTGTAGGGATCTCTTTCTGGACTCTCCATTGTATTTTATTGATCAACTATAATATATAGATGTGATCTATCCATAACGTATCAATACCAGAATTTTCTTGATTGCTGTAGCCTTATAGTAAATTTTGAAATCAAGTGCTATAAATCCTTTAACTTTGTTCCTTCCTTTAATATACTTTTTAATATTATTTAATGTTATCAAACTTCCAGAAAATTATAAAAATAATAAAAGAAAGTATCCCAATTATCCAAATACAAAAATCTTCTACAATCATAGTATAATACCAAACTGAAAAAAATTAACATCGATAAATACTGTTATCTAATATTAGTGTTATTCAAGTTTACCATGACTTTTGCTCATCTTAATTTCCATCCATTATATTTCCCTTCAGCCTGAAGAAATTCTCCTAGTAGTAGTTCTTGAGTGAAGATCTTTTGAAATTGAATCATGTTGACTTTTTTCTGTCTAGAATGCCATTATTTTGCCTTCATTTTTTTTAATGATAGATTTCTAAATTGGCAGGATTTTTTCTTTCAACTTTTACACCTTCTGTTTCTTTGACTTTTGACTTTTTTTTTTTTTTTTTTGGTGATAAGATAGCGTTTTTTGTTTGTTTTTTGTTTTTCTTTTAAGAGAGGGAGAGAAAGATGGTGGGGGGAGGGAGAGAGAGAATCTCAAGCAGGCTCCATGTCCAGCACAGAGCCTGATGTGGGGCTTTATCTCACAAGCCTGAGATCACTAATGACCTGAGCCAAAATCAAGAGTTGAACACTTAACCGACTGAGCCACCCAGGCACCTCAACTTCTTATTATATCAGTTTTACTCATACATAATCTTTTTTTTTCTAGCTGCGTTTAATAATTTTTCTGTAGCTTTAGTTTTTGAAAGTATATTATGCATTATTTTGACTTGATTTACCCTGTTTGATTCAGTGAGCTTCTTTAATCTGTGGATTGAAATCATTCATCAATTTTTGAAAATTCTCTACTAGCAGCTCTTCAGATATTTCTACTGATCTTTGTTCTTTTTTCTTTCAGGACTTAATTACACATATATTAAGCTATTTAATATTGTCTTACAGATCTCTAATGCTATGTTCAGTATTTTTACACTACTTTTTCTTTTGTATTTCAGTTTGGATTACTTATATGTTTCAGTTATAGTTCTTTGCTTCTTTTCTGTTATCAGTCTACTGTTAATATCATCAAATGGAGTCTTAATTTCTAATGTTGTATTTTTCATTTCCAGTTTGCTTATTTAATTCCTTTTGATTTTTGTATTTTCCTTTTCTCATTGAGATTTCTTATATCTTCACATATGTAGTTCTGGATTTAGAACATGTGGTTTGAGGTAGCTATGTTCCCGATCCTTGCCCTCCCATGCATGAGAGGGCCAAGAATCCTTATGCTGGCTTCTTGATGGGGTGGCAAAGAACAGTCTGGCTTCCAACCTGTAAGAATATGTATTTATCATCATTGAGACTATTAATTGAAGAGAACACCTGAAGGCAGCTCTTGTAGGAAGATTCCTGAAATGGTCTAAGCCTTGCCAGAATCATTGAGATAAGTCTGCAGCCTCCTTACAGGGCTCCTTTGAAGAGAAGAGCACACATAAGGAGGCAGGTGCACTGAGGTCAGTTTTGATGGAACATACACAAAAAGCAGTAGCTTATCACTGACATTGCTTAGAAGTGCTGACTCATGGTAATAATAAAAAGCACACTGACTTTTGGTCCATTTCATTATTGTTCTTAAATTCTCCATAGATAATATTCCCTTTTATTACTTGTACCTGGGGTAGACATCTCTGGCCTTGATGTGCTACTGCTCAGAGGCACAAAGATCTTTTTTTGTTAAGTTATCTACTTTATTATAGCTGCAGATCACTATTCTTTAAAGGACCCAACAGAAATAGACTTTCCAGAGAAGGAACTTCCACAAAATCCCTAGATCAAAGATGTCTAGCTCCTGGACATTGAAATTTTGTCAGTTCTTCTGTGAGACAGGCCATTCCATAGAAGCACAAATAGCCTCATTTTCTCAAAACAATAAGAAGGAAAGAAAAATAAAAACTGCAATTCAAGCTTGCATTGTCTTTTTAAGTTTAAAAATCTCTTACCTCTTTGCTGCAGTGTGCCTCTGGACATATCAGTTCCTTTGATTCTCCAGAGCTGTGTTTTATGCAGGGAGTTGCTAGCAAGAATCATGCCAAAAAGGAAGAGGAATTTAAGCAGAGAGAGCTTTAGAGCATTATGTATTGGTCTCTGGCAAGGGAGCACTTGACTGAACAAGAACCAGCCAGATGCAGTGTCTCCAAGGTGAATCTGTAATAACTTAGGTGGCAGTAATTTCCTAGGAGACTGGCATAATTATACCCAAACAAATTGCCTGAACAGCCACATATTTATTAACATGAGATTAAAACTCTCAAGTTTGAGCAAACCTGGAGAGCAACAGCAGAAGCCAAAGTAGTGAGGAGCATTGGTAATCTGACACCCTATACCAGAGGGCTGATAAAAAAGCCAGGGTAGGGTCCAACCTGTAGTTAGGGCCTCTGAGGCCTCAGCTGTAGGTTCTTGTTTACTACAAATGGAGATTAAAATCACTAGATGTCAACACTTAGAACTTGTAACTAATGTGTAACAAATCGCTCCAAAATTTAGTGGCTTTAAACAGCCATTTATTTAGTTTATAATTTAGGCTGGAATCAGTTGGGCAATTTTGGGTTCATCTTGACCCTCTTCTGTATCTGCAGTCAACTGTACAGATCCCCTCTTCTGTATCTGGTCAGTGAAGCAGTGATGCTTCTAGGGTTGGTTGGCTGTTGGCTGGAGCAATAGGATGACTATGACAACTGTCTCCAGTCCTGCAGCAGCCCCAGCCAGGCTTGTCTTCATGGTGGTTCCAGGGTTCCAAAGAGCAAACAGAGCATGCGAGGTCTTGGAAGGGTAGTCCAGAATTGGCACACCATCATTTCTGCTGAATTCTGTTGGCTGAAGCAAATCACACAGTTAGCCTAGAATCAAGTGGAGGGGAAATAAACTCCACTTCTTGATGAAATGAGCTGCAACATCACATTATAACACATTGCAAAAAGTGTGGCCAATAAGAGTAATGAAAGACTCTGGGTTTTTTTTTTTTAATTCTATGACAAAACCCTTGAAAAAAGAAAAACCTACTGGAAGTGGTGCCAGTGCTAGAAGTAAACACTGTGCATTCAAGTGAAAGATTTGCTTTATTATATCTTTTTTGTTTTATTAAATTAGCATATATTTATTAACAAGTTATTTAAGCAAGATTCTATATTAGGCACCCTGTGGGGAAGAGCAGTTAAAAAAAATGTTGCTCCTGATTTCTAGGAGCTCACACTGCCTCTCTCTGAGAGAGACAGACATACAGATAGTTACCTTATAATATCTTCAAAATCACCAATACTGTGATGTTCTCCAATAAGGAATATGAAAAAGGAAGAATGTAGGTAAAGGTACCTGTAGGGTGAATAAGATTACAAAATTGTTACTGTAAGGACTAGACAAGAATGGTGGTAGAGTTTAATGTACTTGGTTGGTTGAGTTGTGCTGAAGTGAGAGTCAAGGAAGCCTGGAATGATAGTGATACCCTCTAGTGAGGATAGCATAAATGTGATTTAGCATGTTATGGGGTCACAGAGAAATCAGGTAACCTCAGGTTTCTGATTAATTGGATTAATTTACCACCTACATGTACTTGATGGTGAGGTGGATTTAATATTTGGAGGGGAAGAAGACATAAAATCGAGTAACAATTCAGATGAAGGTACACAAAAAGCCACAGGGTAAGGGTGGTGCATGTGGCATACCAGTTGATGAAAACAAAGTGAACACAACTGAAATCCTTAGTGAAGAATTCTTAACAGAGTTCTTGAATTAAGTCATAGAACTGTAATAGTTTATGTAGAGGGTGAACACATACCTACCTTCTGTGTTGTTTTCCTATCCGCTCCATACACATTTGCTAGTTTGTTTTATTATGAGAAAGATGTTGGCATTTCCATATGGGTCTCTCATGCATAGACTCTTCCTTCTAAATTAGGAGCTGGAGTGGGACCAAAAATGAGTATTTATGTATTTTTATATCTTTAACAACTATTGATGGGCTGATTTCATGTATCTCAGGCTTCATAAGCTTGTATCATGAGAAATCTTTAAAGATGTTAAAAATATATTCATTCTGATTGTTTGTTCTTGACACTTCTCAATTCTGTGGCCATATTGTGAAATTCAGGCACTCTAACCTGTAAGAATATTCCCTTGAACATCAGGCTTTCATGATGTCGAGTTTTCCATCTTTGACCATGGTGGGGTGTGCATGATGGGAAAGCATGGGTGTGGGAAGAAGACCCTCATGTGCCACTATGAGCAGCAGTATGTTGTGGTAATGAGAAGGCTCTCTGGATTCACACTTCCCTTTACAAATCACAGCTTTCTCTCTCTCTCTCTAGCCTTATAATCAAGGGCAAGTTATTTGATCTGTCAATACCTCAGGTTTTTTTTTTTTTACACTAAAATGGGAAAACAATAATGTATGGTTTTGTGGTTGTTATGAGAACTAAGTGTGATATTGCTGTAAAACACTTAGAACCCATCCATGGCAAGAACTAAATAAATGTCTGCAATTAATAGTAATGACTGTGTTAATTCTTCTACTGCCTCCCAGTATGCCCTATGCCAAGTTTTTCCCAATTAAAATTTATCAAACACCCACTGGGTACCTGCTACTGCCTACAAGTTACAGGGATTAAGAAGATACAGTTTCTGTTTTCAAGAATTCATGAGAGAGAGAGAAAGAGAGAGAGAGAGATGCTTAATATCAGATGTACTACCTTCCATAGAGGGTTTGAGGTGAAGTACTAACACAGCACAGAAGGGGAGATCTGGCAAGGCTAAGAGTATGGCATTAGAGCCGGAGGATGTTTAGAATTAGGCAAGCTATGATGAGTTGGGGGCTGAGATGGGGATGGGAAGAGAAAAGTCATGTTAATGCTTCTAATTTAAAATGAGGAAATTGGTCCATATAATTTTCAGTTGCATCAGAGCTCTTAAAATTCAATTCTG
This sequence comes from Vulpes vulpes, assembly GCF_048418805.1. Taxonomy (NCBI): domain Eukaryota; kingdom Metazoa; phylum Chordata; class Mammalia; order Carnivora; family Canidae; genus Vulpes; species Vulpes vulpes. The sequence goes on along the minus strand of NC_132787.1, from coordinate 95,622,069 downwards.
CAAAATCATGCTTTCATTCCTTGATGAATATATGAGAATTTTGTAAATGAGTTGTTGCATCCAGAAATTTTAGCTGCTGGGCATGAAGTTTACCCAGTATTCACAGCAAAACAGATTACTAGTGGAAATTTGAATTAGAAAAATGCTGACACATTAGAAAATATAATTTGTACGCAATGGCTTGAAAAAAAAAAAACCCATAAAACTAACCAGTAACTGCAGATAATAAATGGGGCCTAATGGCACTTTTGGTTTTCATGTTGTCATTTCAAGGTTGTTCTAACAAAGCTTACCTGGGAAGAAGGACTTTTAGTAAAATTGGCAACATGGCACTTCCTCCAATGTCTCAGTTGAAATGATACTTTGAGATCGTTTAGATGTTACAAGTGGCAGTGTCCTTATAAGTTAGGCAAGTGGTTTGCCAATTTTCATTGTTTTTGAGAATTACCTATTTGTAAAAGAAATGCACATTCCCTGAGCACTGCTTTTGAATATTCTGATGCAGCTGGTCTGTGACAGCGCTCCAAGAATCTGCATTTTCAACAAAGACCTGATACAGGTGGTCACTCAGAAACACTTAATGAAACAGTGAGTTAATAAGAAGGTAGAGTTTTGTCCAAGGTCACACAGAGTAGGTGTTAAACTAGAATGTGTGTTCTGGAAACAGCATCATTTCTGAGTGCCAAAGATAAACCTGAGAACTGCATCTTTTTAAGAAGGCAGACCATAAGAAAATTTAAGGTACGAATCAAAGGGATCCGAACTGGTTCAGGGCAGAGTTTTGAGGTCAGTATTTGGTCTTGGATGCCCTCAGTCTTCTTCATCACTTGGTGATCCATAGTCACTTTTCCTCTATCACCCTGCTTCGGTCACACCATTCCCCGTTCCTCCCTAGAAACCTGCCTTCTACTTCTTCAACCACGTGTATTGTAGTTTTTAGAGCTTCTCTCTGATGGGGACTGATTTCTTAGAGTGGTTAAGTGGCACAAAATAAAACAATGACTTCCAAAAGAATCCTAGAAATTGGTTGCTATAAAAAATCTGGATACCATCCAGCGCTCCAATTCATAGTGTATCTTGCTGTCAGTAATAATGAAAGAAAGCAGAGTCTGAAAGAAAAAAATCCCATCTAAATCCAGTTCAGGAATCTCATAGGGATCTGGGATGGTGTATGGATGTAAACATCTTATTGGGCCAAGAATGTACATCAGCTGCTATGGTAAACACCGTTCACACAGGCATTTTGCTAGAGGAAGGAGACTCTGGCTTCAGTGTGAGCTCCGGATCTAAAGCAAATGCTAAGCCCACAGATGATAAGCTACTCTGGAGAAGAGATGATGAAAATAATTTTTGTTTCAGAGGCATCCCTTTTAATGATAACTCAAACAATTAAATTTCATGGCAGTGCCTTACAAAACACTGTTCAAGGTACCTTATAAAACCTACAGTTTAACAGATAACTTAGAATGGAAAGAAGTTTCAAAGCAATGCACAAGATCAAAATATGGTCGAAAGTGTATGTTTATCTCTAGTCTGTATCTTTCTAGGAGTCCTAACCAAAGGACCTATAGGGGAACATGTGTGTGTTTCTTTATCCAGGCTGGTGCCACGTGGGTCAGCCAACGGTTATGAAAAAGAGGAGGAGCAGGCCAGAGAAGGGATGACCACTAGATGGCAGAGAGGAGTTTGGGCATAATAACCCTCCACAGGAGATGGAGAAAACCTCTGAGATTGTGTAGTTCCACGGGCAATTTCAATCTGTGTCATTGTTCAGATTTCCTTTTCTGCTATAGCCATCTGAGCCACTCAACACTGTCTACAAGCAGAAAGGTTTATACTTGCTGTGACCAGTGAGGTATCCTTGCCTCCAGAAATTCCCTTCCCTAAAACATCTACGTAGAAACATCCTTAAAGAGAGATAAAAATGCTTAAATTGATACTTTGAGACCCCAGTTCATGGTTGTTCCAAGTAACGACTTTAACATAAAGATAGAAGATGAAAGGAAGATCTTCCCTGGCAAACTCATTTATATGAAGTGTTTATGTTACATATTTGAGGGAGCTGAGAATCACTTTCAACTGTCAGTTGTGCTGGGCAGAACATAGGCAAGCGGTCCCTGAGGCCAGACATTTTCATGGTATGACTCCCAGAGCTCTCATGACATCCTCAGGCTCTACTTTACGTGGCAGAGTGCCCCATGCAGAATAGCATGCGGCCGGCAGGCTGTGTGATAGTGGGAGCTCTTCTTGAGGATGAGGAACAACTCATGCTCTTTTTTTCCCCATTCTCACAGGAGGCCTTTAGGATAACATTCTGGGAAAAGTAGCAGCATAGACCAGTCTTTAGTCACAAGATCGCTTCCTTTTGCACATATTGCTGTCCCCCTGCCCACCTGTCACCTCTGATTTTCCACATATTTCCCATCTTTCAACATCAGCTTGAAACATTCTTGGACATCCTTTATCACTGTCTTTCATAGTCTGAAAATCCTACAGCTTCTGGAGCTGATCCCCCACAATGAAAAATTATATTGTTTGTGGTTATGTATGATTCTCCAGTGGCTCCAGATGTGAATTTTGTTTTCTTAGTGGTACTCTGTCTCCAGAAAATCAGCATCTGCTTTGCTGGGTTTAGTCAGGGTGAGATACATGGCTTTCAATAATTTGCTTTTGATCCTTATCACTCATCCAGGATCCAGGATTTATTAGCCATAACCATTAGTAGATAGGCAAGGTGTTAGAGTGACAATACCATTGAATAAACAAAAGGGGTTATTGAAAGATAAATGGGATGTGTTACTATTACCAATTGGGCAACATAGAGAAAGGGAACCTAAGAATCTCTGACCACATCCTACCTGGGTGGAATTAAGGAAATAAGATTTCATATCTGGAAAGGAGCACAAGTATCTTTAATTGTATAATTGTTAACTGTAAGGTGCTGGTTGCAGCATCTGTAGGATTTTCAGACAATGAAGAATGCTAAAAAGATGTCTAAAAATCCTGGTTTGGGAGGCACCAGAAGGGAACATCTTTATGAAAGAGGCTGCTATCCTCCAAACCACAAGGCTTAGTTGGTTGATTCCTCTCCCACTGGCTGATAGACAGCTTCTTCTGGGGAATATGTACTTTATCGGCAATTTGGAAGGGTCTGTGCATAAAAATGTAAAGAATTCCACTTATGTCCCCTGTTTCCTTCAAGCCTCTTCTCTTTCAAGCCTCTTCTCAGATGCTATAGTTAAAACCACAAAGAAAGAAAACAGAGAGCCAGAAACCTCCCACAGCTTCCTGCTGCAAAGTAGAAAATCTCACAGAGACCTACTATGGTGCTGGAGTGCTCGTCCTACAGAAAATAAGAATATAGTCACCATGGGTTCTAGTTGTCTGGATAACAGAGGCTTACACCTGGCCTAAGGGTTATATTTTCTGAAAAGGTTCTGGCATGAAGGCAACCAGCAATGTGAGTAGAAGCCACTGGAGATCACCATCTTTATGCCTAAGGATCTTACCTGAGAAGATTCATGGCCTGGGCCCAGCGGATGGCATCTGGGAGGAGGGCTTAAGTGACTTTAAGAATCCTTTAGATCTCTAATCATGAGATTAGGATACTTTTGGAACTTTTGATCTCAGCTCCCAGTCTCCCTTCATACTGAAAATGTAATCAAGAAGGGAAAGAGAGAAATAGGCTGAATATTCATGAATAATGGATTTTAGCTGTACCTACCCCTGTGTAGTCACTCAGGAACATTTAGAGGCTGTGTGTGTGAAGTGAAAGCTTCTTGCAAGAACAGGTGTAGGGGTGAAATCTTAGTCTGGCAAAAGTGCTATTGACTTCTGGGATCCATCCTAATGTCTAAGACTGGAGACATTTTGCTTTGCTATTTATGATATAGGGCTAAGGGTTGCTTGCTAATTGTATTCACAGGCACATCCTGCAGAGCAACAGAGTGACAGATGAGGAGAGCTTTAATCTATTTGCAAGGAATTGCTAGTTAAATCCAAACTCAAATTATGGCCCTTATGGTTGACACTTGAACACAGAGTCTTTCTGATGGCTCTCCTTAAGTGATCTGTATGATAAAGAGTTGGTGCTGTTCTTGGTGCCATGTGATGCTTAATAAATTTAAATCTTTGGCACTCTGATGACAATGAAATGACTATAAAAAAGGAGATGGACCTTTCCTAGCAAAGTAGTACAAATTCATGTGGTAGATATCATCATTACATTCCTGTTTTGGATGAGGATACAAAACATAGACAACACAGATATTTCGCAAAAATGCCCTATGATGTCAACTCCTCCTAGAATTCTCCTTCCATGTCCACTTTTGGCATACCTGCTATTTATTGAATCAGCCCAGAACCCTTGAAATCAACCTAGACAAATCCACCTCTTAGTAATCATATCCCCTTCATTTTTAAGCCATACCAATTTATAGCTCAGCAAAGTCTATCAGAAACAGCAGTTAAATTATTAAAAATAATAAGAGGGCTTAACAGTGTGGCCAACACTAGGAAAAAAAAATCCCCTGCATTTTTATACCCCCAGCATTTGAAAATACATTATTTTAAAATATTGCTAACTAGCTCACATTAATTGAATGCTTATTATGAGCAAAGTACTCTGCATATATTATTTGGTTTACTATTCTACCCATAAATTTGTTAGTAGGTTAATAGGAAAGAAAATATAGTGGGATATTTATCAAACTCTTCATCCTAGATTCAATCTAATTCTTGCTGAATTACCTTCTTTATTCTTTCAGTGAAGTTCTGTGAATTACTAAGGCAGTCTGAAAATGTCTCTGTTCTCTCCTAAATGATAATCTGGAAATACAATTTCTAAATAAATTGTTTTCCTATACTATTTTATTAATAGAATTTTATTTTATTTACTTTTTTTTTTAAAAAAGATTTATTTATTCATTCATGAGAGACACAGAGAGAGGCAGAGACATAGGCAGAGGAAGAGGCAGGATCCTTGCAGGGAGCCCGATGTGAGACTCGATCCTGTATCCTGGGATCACACCCGGAACCGAAGGCAGATGCCCAACCACTGAGCTACCCAGGGGTCCCAGGAATTTATTTTTTTAATCTCTATTTTTGTTAATGGTAGGTGTAACTGTTAATTCCTTGTAAACATTCTACCTTTTCTCTGGGTGTTCTTTAGGATTCTCTGCTTGTCTTTGAAGGTTTTACAATTTAGTGGCAACATGTGTAACTGGATTTCTTTTAAAAATATGTTGATTTCGTTTAGTACAGAGAAGTCTTACTTTTTACCAGTTCTGGAAAATCCTAAGATGGTATTTTTTTAATGTTATTTATTTTCTTTAGAGAGAGATTGAGCATGAGCACACAAGCAGGGTTAGGGGCAGAGGGAGAGAGAGAAGCAGACTCCCCACTGAGTAGGGAGCACTACTTGACTGGATGCTCCATCCCAGGACTTTGGGATCATGACCTAAACTGAAGGCAGACACTTAACCGACTGAGCCACCCAGGTGCCCCAAGATATTATTATTATTTTAAGTATTGACTTTTCAGTGCTCTCTCTAACCTCTAGGTAGAACAGTCATTAAGTATATGTTGGATGTCTTCTTCTTTCATCTACAGTTCTTAAACTTTTTTTCATATTTCCCATATTTTAATCAGTGTGAGGAATTTCCAGTTCCCCAATTTAGTATTCAGCTCTGCTTATTGATGAACCTTTAATTTCTCAGAAAAACATGGTGTTTATATATGTAATTCTTAGAACATTCAAATTTTGCTGTCAGAGGGGCTATTTCTTTTCCATAATCTCCTATAAAATATAGCTTTCCCTTATAGTTTTTCTCGTGTCTCTGTATTCATTTTAAATATGCTATTTATGAAGCCTAGTTTTTCTACTATCAGGTTATTTGGGATTATTTAAGGGATATTCAGATTTTTCTTTTGGTGGATCATTACCTCTTGTGTTTGTTTAATGATAAACTTATGTTCATAAATAATTGTTTTATTCCCAGGGTATTCGCTCCCATAAACCTTTCCTATGGACATATTGCTTGAAATGGTTTTTTTTTTTTTGGCTTTAAAAACATTTTTTTCTGGGTAGTCTGGGGGCTTTATAGATCTACAATCATTTTTTGATTCAGTTATCACTCTAGAGATATGAATTTCATATTGGCATAAAAAATTTAGGGTTTACAGCTTTACTTAACAGAGGTTATGTTAGCCTTTTGGTTATAGATCTTGTAAAATTATATTTTGGTTTGTATGTTGCTGGGTTTTTTTCCCCATATTTTATATTTTTACATACTACTCCTGAGACACATTTTTTTGTTGTTGTCCAGGTTAGTGAGTATAGTCCTTTTATTGTCACTATCACTGAGGTTTCACAGTTCCAGCATCCTGCTATATACATGTGCAAAATATCACATACCCTGTCCTCATGTGGGTTCAAAAACCCAGCTCTTTTGGTCCCACATCCAACAGTCCAGTATACCATGTGATATTTCTTAGGCCACTGTAGTTTTGGCTTCTTACTTTACCAAGCTTGCTTTACATTTTTTTCTTTTTGTATGATACATAGGAATTTCACATTCTTTTCTTTGAGCTCAAATATAAGTTGTATTATAGAATATATGTAATCAAACCAACATTTTACTATGTGTAGAATCAGGACTTTTTCTTTGTTGGTTTGAGTCCACCATGTTCCTAGAACATCATATCCTATAAGGTCAGTTGACATTTTTAAAAATGAGAATGTTAGTAAGAAACAATATTTAAGGGGCACCAGGGTGGCTCAGTGGTTGAGTGTCTGCCTTCTGCTCAGGTCATGATCCTGGGATCCTGGATGAGTGAATGAATGAATGAAGCATGGACCCTGCTTCTCCCTCTGCCTATGTCTCTACCTCTCTTTCTGTGTCTCTCATAAATAAATAAATAAATAAAATCTTTTTAAAAAAAGAAACAATATTTAAGGTAAGAGACTCTGGCTTCTGTCTGAATTACTACTAAAATAACTCACAATAGGATAAATTAAGACTGACCATAAATCTGTTGCCAAAACTGGGAGAAATTTCTACTATTAGGATGATTGAAGTAGATTGAAGAGTGCAATTGATTGTCCATTTTTCAAACTCATGAGAAATCTGTCCATTCCAATGTGGTTGGAAAAATCCCTCCCTTATTCATGCATTCTTTATCCTCCTGATTAGAAACACAAGCTCTCTACTAAGCAATAATATTTATCTCTGCTGTAGGACAGCTTTTCCTTTTCCATGATAGCTAAAAAGCTATTCTCTCTCACTTCCCACTTTGCCCCTGTATCCCAACTCCATCTCCAACTCACACCTATATTGCTTCTTTTTCACCACCTGTATAAGCCCAAAATCATCAAAATACAATGCCTTGAAGTAGGTGGAAAGGGGAAGGGCTCATAGTGGCACGCTGAATTTTGGCAGTCACAAACTTACAAAAAAAAAAAAAAGCACCACTTTAAGTTAGGAAAAACATTGATAGTAATGCATTTGGGGATTTTCATTTGCTATATATTGAACCAATATATAGCATAATAAACACTGTAGTAATGGGGTTAGGAAAAGTCTTGAGATGTTTACATAAAGTTGCCATCCAGTTGGACATTCAGCAATTCAGGAGCAAGGAGAATGTCATGTATTCTGATTTTTAGCACATAATAAATCTAGGAAGAATAGTTTCTTATCAGAGATAAGGACCCAGAAAGGAACCAACAAGGAGCCTATGACAATGTACTGTATATCCCGGGAAAGAAAGATCATTCTGAAGATTAACAACTTACTTTTAAAGATTTTTTTTATTAGAGGAAACAGAAGGAAAATAGTTTAAAATGTTTCAATCAAATGCATCAAAACCTGGCAATCTTGTTCTTGTATTTGAAGACAAAAAAGAGGTAACATATGGACAGCAAATGACAAGAAATTAGAATTTTTTTTTAAAAAAGGTGGGAGAGCAAGGAACAATTATGAGAAAATCCAAATGATAATGACAAAATTCACACAGAGGGAGATAAAATATGGAAGCAGATATAATAATGGACTATACATTTGGGAAGTCCTCTTAAATTAGATGGAAATTTATGAATAAATGACAATATGAGAGAAGATGGAAAATAAATAAGTGATCCAAGATCTAATCTAAACATGATCATTACTTCTGGAAAAGAAGTCAAAAACAATTGGAACAAATCAAAAGATTGAGAAAGTCTTTCTTGAACTAAAATATAAAAATAAACTGCCAAAGAATGAAGATCAAAAGAATCACTGTGCTCCATGTAATATAAATAAAAGCTTGTGTCCCATTGGGTGAGATTTGATTATATGAATAAATGAAACATGAAGCTTAATTAGCAGTTTCGCCCAAGAATTCACCGAAATAAATATACCATATGAGTTGCAAGACACATCATTCAGAATAGCAGATGACTCAGACCTTTTAAAGTAGATAGCCTAGAACAAGTTATACGGTTCTTAAACTCTGTATTGAGGGTCAAAAGTGATTGTTGATGAGAATTACAGAGGATTTCTTAAACTTTTAAAATATTATTTAATAACATACAAGCATACAACTCAGAGTATATTCTCTTGTAATCATTTCCTGGGTCAAGAAATAGAACACTATCTACCCTGAAGCCTTAGGCCCCTTCACAATCACTATTTCCTCCTCATCTCTTTTTTTTTTGGTTAAGAATGACCTTTTCTTTACCATAAAAGCTTGTATCACTAAATAACATGGTCTGGTTTTGAGTTTTATATAAATGTATTCGTACTGTGTATATTATTTTATAACTTAATTCCTCATTCATCATTGTATTTATGAGATTTATCCATGCTGGTTGTGTGTAGCTGTGATTCTTTGATTTTCATTGCTATTTTGTGTTCCTTTCAATGAGGATGCTACAATTTATGTATACTAATTCCTTCTGCGTTTTGGCCCTTGCAAATAATGCTGTCATGAAATTGTTGTTCATGTTTTTTGGTGAACATCTATATATAACTTTGTTGGTTATATACTAAGAAGTAGAATTACAGGATCACAGGGGATGCATAGGTTCAACCTTAGGAGATACTATCCAACAGTTTTCCAAATTCAAACAATTTTGAAAAAACTCATCATGAGTGAGTTCCATTTCCTCTACGTCATTACCAACTCTTGGCATTATTAGCAGTTGGCATTTTAGCTGATCTGCTGAATGTAAAGTGGTATTACATTTCTGTTTTAATCTATGTATATTTTTTAATTTATATTTTTAATGATTAATAATGTCAAACAGAATTTCACAGTCTTCTTGGTCATTTAGCTTTCCTCTTTAATGAAGTGTTTTTTCACATCTCTTGCCTATCTTTCTTGTCTATCTTTTTCTTACTGATTTGTAGGAAAGCTTTAAGTATTTTTTAAAAAGTCCTTTGTTTATATGTATGACAAATATATTCTCTGGTTTGTTTTTTCTCTCTTTTTAAGGTATCTTTTAAGGAGTAGATAATTTTAAAATATTGGTATTTATCAATATTTAAAGTTACCACGTTGTTATTTAAGAAATCATCTTATATCTAAATTCATGAAGATACTCTTTTCTATTGTCTTCAGAAAGTTTTATTGTTTTCCTTTCACATTTAAGTTTATGATCTACCTGAAATGAACATGTTCTCTATGTATGAAGCAAGCTTTAATTTTATTCCTTTTCCTTGTGGTTTATCCAGTTGTCCCAGAAATATTTATTAAAAAAAAAAAAAATCTGTCTCTGCCCTACAGCTTTGCAGTTCTACCCCTGTAGAAACTAAATGTGCATGGAGAGACAGATCTCTTTAAGACTCTACTCTCTGCCATTGGTCTATTTACCTAGTCTCATTATCAAAGCTTTATAATACAATGGGATATCTGGAAAACAAATCTTCCCACTTTGTTCTTTAAGTCAATCTTGGCCATTTCTTTTCTTTCTTCTTTTAAATTTTTTTTTGCATTTGTATAAAAGTTGTACCATTCACTTTGTTAAGTTACACACTTGGAGAAACTTGTTGGATTTTGGATGATGGTACACTGAGTCTATATTTGGGAAGAACTGACAACTTTAAATGTGAACTCTACCAGCCTATCAACACACATCTCCTTTATTTAACTCTCCTATGCATGTCAGTAAAGTTTTATCATTGGATTTGTAGAAAACTTGCACATTGGTTATATATTTGATAGTTCATATTTATAGTGATATTATATGTAATATCTTTGATTACATTTAATGTTGAAGTAGAAATAAGTTTTGGATATAGAAATCTTGCTAAACTCACTTAGTAGCAATTTTAATAAAATCAAATCACCTGTGAATTATGATGGATTTGTTTCTTTTTTCTTATCCTTCTGTCTTATATTTCTGTCTCTTGGCTTCTTGTCCTGGTCAGAACATTTAGTGAAATGTGGAATAGAAGGTGGAAGAGAGTAAAGTCTTGTTTTGTTTCTGATCTTGCTGCATGATTTTTATTATACACTTTATTTTTAATTATGTTATGTTTCCCTCTTAGCTTGCTAAGGGACTTTATATTATAAATGGATGCTGAATTTTGTCAAATATTTTTTTTCTGTGCCGTATGAGATTATAAAATTATCTTTATCCTTATTTTTCTAATGAGGTGAAAGGGGTGTTTATGTAGCTGATAGGTAGAACTACATTTAAGGTGATTTTTAAAGAACTATTTACATGGAAATGTTGAAAGATGTTTTACCATCATTAGAAATATGAGTAACCTTGCATTAAAGAAATGAAATAATGGAAAATATATTTTTGATTTAAAATGAAAACAGCTACTAGGGGGAAAATATAATACTTGAAGTACTTGAGAGAGTTAATGTGGCAGAAGAGTAATTCCTTATAATGAAGGACTGACTGGCTCCTAATTGTACCTGTGAACCAAGAGAGCAGATGTCCAACTTTCCTGTCTCTCAAGCTCTTACCCTCTACTGCAGCATAGACTGTGGGGTCAGGAGACCTGGGTATTAGTCCTGGATCTAACTTTGGCCATCGCATTCACCTTCTCTGAGGTTCCTGGGTCGTTTTTTCCCACTTCATCTGCTTATATCTAGATAAGAGCTGTTATCTGTTATTCTCCACCTGAAAACTCTCTCCCAGTCTCAGCATACATCTTACATTCAGTATCTTTCCCTGTGATTTTCCATTAGGTTGTGCTCATCTCATCCAGCTTTCAAATGTCTCAAGAAGGCATTTGGGATCCATATATTAATAAATAGCCACAGTTGCTTTTATTTTGTGGGAGAGCAGAGAGCACCCTGGGAATATTGCAGCCATTCATTTACAAATGATTTAAGATATACTTCATCATGCTTTATTGTGTTTCATGTGCTATAAACACACCTCTCAATTGAATTATGCTCTGTATAATTCAATTACACTGCAGATCGAAAGAGAAAAGTACAGTGATTTTAAACAGAGTTGGAGAAGAAGAAGAGGATTTTAGGTCATTAATAGAAGTGTGTAAATATAAAAACTCCACCAAGTCCTTTCACTCCATAACTCCTGCATGATATTTGAAGACTGAAAACACACTAAGTAGCAACATAGGCCCTCTTGATTACTGGTTACTGCATTAACTGATAGGAGTAGAGCTAACAATTTTTTGATTTGTGATGTTCTTATTGAGAATTTCTAAGAAACAGTGAGATAAAACTTGAAGATAGCATAAAATGGATCCCAAACAAGATGAAATATGTTTCTCAAGATCAAGAAAAGAGCGTTGCTGATCCATTATGTTGTAGTGGTAAGATGGTGCTGCTCGTTGTAATACTACTCAGCAATAAAAGGTATAAACTATTGACATACTCAATAGTATGAATGAGTCTGGAAGTAATTATGTTGAGGGAAAGAAGTCAGACAGAGGAAAGTACATATTGTTAATTCTACCCATATAAAATGTAGGCAATTCTATAAGTAACTGAAGGCATATGAGTGGTTGCCTGGAGATGAGGCTAGTAGGTTTTGGGAAGGCACAGGAGGGATGGATTATAGAGGGCAGGAAAAGACTTTTCACTGGAAGATGAACTCACAGATATGTATGTACATCAAAAGATGTCAAATGATGTGCTTTAACTATAGGCAGTTTATATCAATTATACCTCAAAAAGCTATTTTAAAAAGTGCACAACAGTAAAAATATGCATATATATGTATATGCCTGTATGTATATATACATATATACATATATGTGTGTATATATATATGAATCACAAAATAAATGAGACCAATTCATAAGATTACTATGATTATGAAATCAGTTACCCATATCGAATGCTTAGAATAGTGCCTAGCAATAGTATACCCTCCCAAAATATTAGCTAGTGTTTTGTTTATTTTATTTATTTTTTGGGGGGGGCAGTGAAAGAATATATCTCTGAGAGTAGAAAGAGTGCTGAGTGAATTTTGCAAGTGGAGATTGAAGGCCAACTACTCCTCCCTGCTAGAAGCTGAATTTACCCTACCCCCAATTCCAACGTTGAATTCTTAATCCCTAGTGCCTTGAAGGTAGGGCTTTTAAAGGGGTAATTAAGTTACAATAGGGTCATTAGGATGGAACTTAGTCTAATATGACTGATGGCTTTATAAGAGGAGATTAGGACACACAGAGAGACACCAAGACTGCACACACATAAAGGAAAGGCCACGTGAGGACAGGGAGAATGAGACCATCTGCAAGTCAAGAATACAGGCCTCATTAGAGCCAACCCTTTCAACACCTTGATCTTCAATTTTTAGCCTCCAGAACTGTGAGAAAGCAAATTTCTGTTGTTTAAGTCATCCAGTCTGTGATATTTTGTCATGGAGTCCTAGCAAACTAATACGCACACCAGACAGAAGGCCTTTTGCAATAGCACTTCCATATCTGCCAGACACTGCTCATCAACATGCCTCCCTCTGCAGAGCATCCAGGTTTTCCTGCGCAGAACAGCAGTGAACTGTCACTCATTTCAGGACGTATTGTAATGACAAGCCTTTCAGCATCCAAACCCAAACCAGGCGCAGACCCTGAAGCACCTCCTTCAGTGGGGGATACTCACTGGGGTCTACAGCTGGTACGCCTGTGAGCTCCAGGCTCTAGTATCCCGCTGCTCAGTGGCATTGTCAGGTGCAGTGGAGCCCAGCTTTATATAATCAAGTGCTGTGTGTGGTGAGACATCAAAAAAGGGAGAAAACAAATGAAACACATAGATTACTTTACTCATGGGGATTTTTATTTCCTAGTTCACTTATGGCACTTTTCATCCCCAAATTTTCTCTTGGAACGTAGAAGCTTAAATATCTTCAATGGAATTACTATACATTTTCTAAGATGCGGGTGTTCTTTGTATAAAGGAAGGCCTGCTCCTGTTCTCTCCCTTAAGATACCATGTCCTCATTTATTTCCCTGCCTTTTAAACTTTTCTTTCTATATAACAAGTCCCTTGAACACCTCTTAGGATTTTTTTTTGATCATAAACCAGATTTTTCATTCTTTGAATGCTTGTTCTCTCCAGCCCTCATATTAAACTTCCTGCAGAGTGAATCCATGAGTGATCTGTCATACATAGGCACACAAACTCCTTGGAGACAGAGACATGAGGTTTTATATCTTACACATAGCCTTTTGGGCACTAAGTGTTCTTAATAAATTCCTCTAATGGCTTTCTCAATGTCTAAAGCACTTTCCCTCCATAAAACTCAAATGTTTTCACGTAAACCAAAACTAATTGGAAAATATTCATTAATTTAATCATCAGACACATATCAGTGGATGATATTGCAAAGTGAAATCAGAAACATTATTTGCTCTCAAGGGGTTTTTAATCTAACAAAGAGATTAAAAAATGTAAATAAATATATGTAAAAAAGCATTGTAGGTCTGGGTGGAGTTAGATGTATGGTGAAAGCTAGAAGTAGATACCAACAGAGGAGGAACAGAATTGGGGGACATTTTAGAGAAGGTGACTGTGGAGCAGAGACCTGACCTACAGACATTTCATCAGGCCCCCTTGCCTCCACTCTCAGCTCTGATGTAGTTGTCCCCAAGATGTGTGGGACAGGACACTTTCCCTTTAAGGAACTGAAAGCCCAGTTGGCAGATGTTCGGACTTAGAATCTGAATATTTTTAATATTTCTCACTCATAAACATGTATGGACCAAGAAGATTCATAGAGAGTGAAATGTGGCTCTTAAAAATGTACTAAACTAAGTGAACATGTGGGAGTTTATTTGTAAGATTTTTTTTCTCCTTCAAGTTCCATTATATGACAATTTTGTACCAGCCTTGTGAAGTATATTCTAACCTTCACTAAAAATGACAATCAATTTTCTTGAAATGCTGGCAATTCAGAAATATACCACTTTGAAAGCAACCAGCTCCTGGCCTCTAGCTTTTTCCAGAAGGCTTTTCTGACAGTCAGAAGATCAGTGTTCTTCCTTCTGTTCCTTTCTCAAATCCTAAAATATGAAGATTTGTAATGCAGCCATTTAGCCCCTAACATGGTATTTTTAAATGTTTGTTGTTTTCTCATTAGTGTTATTCAAAGATAAGATGAGCTCCTGGAGAAGAGTGATCATGTCTGTCCCTTTCATTGCCTTCAAAATGCTTGGCAGGATATGTGATACACAGTTGTCATTCTGGGTCATGAAGGACTGGGTTTGTCTCAGAAGACCTTCTGCAACCAGTGCAGCCTGCAGCTTTCTGGTTGGTGCTTGCTTTGCAAGGAGAGAAGTGCTATTACCTTACCTTAAAGAAAGATGATTCTTAGGATATTTACCTTGGAGTGCTTTGGTGCCCATGTCATTCAAGGAAGGTTTCCTAGTAGAAAAGTTACAGACTTTGAGGGTAAAGAGGGATTGAATTTGGAGCTAAACGATGGTGTTTTCATAAAGAAATGTACATTTCCAGAATTATTGACCTCCCCTTCACATTGCTCCACTACTTTTTTCCTCTGAGGTGGGTCCTGTCACACACGGTTTGCTAATGTGCTATTGTCAGACTTAACAAAAAATGACCCTATCCTGCTCCCTTAACTTTTAGACCAACAGAAAAGCAAAAGTAGATATCGGTTGAGTTCTTGGAATCTGCATCTTTGAATTGGCACATGGTGCATACAGTACAGCCGCATCCTCCCTACCTATTTGCAAAAAAGGATATTCATTTGCTAGCTGAATACTGCACAGATCACCATTTTCAATATCATTACTAATGAAGCGCACTGTGCTGCTTTGATTGCCATCCGAATGTGAGCAGCTAATTAGATTGATTGTCTATTTGATGCCTGCTGATTAGCTTATGAAAGCCCTCTGAATTCCTGACTTTGTGAGAAAATGCCCCTGACTTTATGATTACTGATTGATGCTCCAATTTCTGATTGCTGTGTGAATAGACACTTAATAGCTCTGTCACCTTGACAAGGGTTTTGGTATTCATCAGATGAGAAAAACAGATCTAGGTGCCCTGTTTATCAAGGTCTACCAAACATTTTAAGTTCTTTAGAGTGTGAAGACCACGAATCAGGGGCACCTATGGCCTTCTAACAAGGCCTGTGACTAATATCATATGGTTACTGAGAGCAATGAGAGGGGAGGAGACCTGCAGGTGACCCTGAGGCTCTGTTCTTCTCAAAGACTGATTTTAGGATGAGGATTAATCTGTATAGTCCAAGAGTCATCTCTTTGAGTTGATAGCTTCCTTTCAGGAGGGAGCGTGGGGAGCTGTAGCCCCTGATGTAGACTTTCTCTCTCTTGTGTGCACTAAAATACCTAGGAAGACACCAACAAAGATAAACTCTCCACAGAAACACAAAGAACTGACAGTTGACTTGTTGATGACATCTAGGAGAATTATCTGACTCTGTAGTGTATAAAACTAGACTATAAAATGAAACACCTGATTCAACTAAATGCTGATTGCAGAAGTAGGTGAAAAGCCTCTTCAGTCTCACCCAGGCTTTGTGTCTGGATTCAGAATGCTAAATTGTGCTCCAAGCAGAGAAATGGAAAGATACGTTTTTCTCCGCTATGGGCTAGCTGTTTCTGAAACAGGTTTAATGTCTCCTTCATTGTCTTTCTGTATCCAAGCAGAGGGTACCACATTCAGGCTCACAGTTACCCTATGATACAAAGGTCTGAAAACCTACTCACTCCCGGTAGTTAAGTTTTTCAAGACAGAAAAGGGTGTATACACACCGATTACCTAAAAGTAGATGTATTGGTCTAGAGAGGAGTCTGAGGATGACATTTAGGGAAAAGTGGAAATGAAAGACAGATGTGACCCCCTTCATGTCTTTCTTTAGGGCTGATGCTGGTGATTAGTCACCTTCCCGATGTTTTATAGGCAGAAAATACAAAGCATTGGTGAGGATCTGAACAGTGCAAATGCTCATGCATACAAACTGGTGTGAAGGCAACTGATAAAGTACTTTAGAAAACAGTCTGACATCTCAAGGATAAGATTGAACAACTCTGCCTCTTGCCACGTGCACTCAACCCAAGGCCAGCCGTAGCTAGAAGACACCAGTGAGAAGGCACAAGGAGACCAGGGTGAAACTAAGAGTGCAGAGGAAGGCATAAAATGCCATCTTGCATGGATATAATCCCCATTCTTCTGATCACCAATTTTCATATAGTCAAATATATTTTTTAACTATCTTTTCCTTTAGGGTTAATAATGTCTATGTTTTTTTTTTTCTCTTTGAGAAAGTCTCACCACTCTGAAATAATAAATGTATTTTTGTGATGTCTAAATGGGATGTCTTCAATCAGATGAGGGCCCCAAAGTGTGGGAGACTATGTGTTGGAAGCCAGTGGTGCTGACGATGAAAAAATTCATCTGCGGCAAAACAAGACAGTTTATTGAATATAGTGCAAAGAGGCTGTGGGCAAGACAGCAGAGAAGAAGCTGTCTGCCCCTAGGCAGTGGGTGGGGACTGTTTTTAAAGGGGAAAGAGGAGGTAGGAGATGTATGGAATCTTCCCTTTTTTGGTGACTCTTCCTAGTGGTAAGTAGCCCATTGGTTAGTTAGAGCTTATGGCTATTTTGAGGTGGGTCATCTGCTGGGGCTGTCTGGTCAGCCAGGGAGTCTCTGTGGGCCTTTCTACATTTCATCATCAGTCAAGCCTGTTTCCTAAAAATGGCCTCTACTATTTTTATTACTAGTCTTCTAAATAATTTAAAGTTTCATATTTTACGTTTAAATATTTTAACTTATCAGGGTATGACAAAAAGTAGGGATTTACTTTTTGAATATATGGGAATACAGTTTTCCTTTTTTTTTTTTGAATACAGTTTTCCTAACAAAATTATTATTTTTTAAAATATTTTATTTATTTTTTCATGATAGAGAGAGAGAGCGAGAGAGAGAGAGAGAAGAGAGAGAGAAACAGGCTCCATGCCGGGAGCCTGACGTGAGACTTGATTCCGGGATCCCAGGATCGTGCCCTGGGCCAAAGGCAGGCGCCAAACCACTGAGCCACCCAGGGATCCCCTCCTAACAAAATTAATAGAAATATCTATCCTATCCAATTGAAGAGCAATCCCAATTCATATATGCTCTTTTCATAAGTGTGTATATTTTATTTTGGGGGTCTTTGTTGAAAATTTGAGTAGAATTACAGTGCAGCTATAGATCAATTTGGGCAAAATCTTCACACTTTTTAATTCATGAATATGTCATTTATCTTTACTTACATAAGTTTTTTATAGTTTTTAAAACTGTTTTATAAATTTCTATGTAAAGAATTCATAATCTTGTGTTGGATTTATTCCCATGTACCCTGTATTTTGGTTGCTATTTTAAAAGGAGATCTTTGTGAAATTTGCATTTTCTGTTTACTGTTGTCATACAAAAGTGCACAGATTTTTATATATCTATCTTGTGTCCAGAAACATAATTAATAATGGTCTCTCTTATTTATACTAATAGTTTGTCTCTAGATTCTTTTGGGCTTTCTATGTGACAGCAATATGATCTACAATAATGATATATTTTTCTTTTGTCTATTTCTGTAGTTTCTTTCTGTCTTACTGCAACCAAAGTTGAAGTTGTTGGTTGAAAAGGGCAGTAGTAAGTATTCTTGTTTTTCTCCTGCCTTTTAAAAAGGAATTCTTCACTATTTCATTGTTTAAAGGTTTTAGGGATAGTCAGGATAGGGAGGTTTCTTTCATTCATAGTTCCCTAAACATTGTTTTTATTATGAGGAGTGTGCATTAAATTTTTCTGAATATAATTTGGCATTTGAGATTATATATGAATTTTCTTCTTTAATGTGATTGTGTAGCAATTACATTAATAATTTTTTAAAATTACTTTTCTGGATGTCCCCTATTTTATCATAGTGTAATATATATATGTATATATTAAGATTATTTATTTATTTATTCATGAGAGACACAGAGAGAGAGAGAGAGAGGCAGAGACACAGGCAGAGGGAGAAGCAGGCTCCATGCAGGGAGCCCGATGTGGGACTTGATCCTGGGTCTTTAAGATCATACCCTGGGCCAAAGGCAGGGCTAAACTGCTGAGCCACCGGGGCTGCCCAGTGTATTATATATTTTTTAATCCATTGCTGAACTTGGTATATATTTAGGAATTTGCATTTAATTACATAAATGAAGTCAGCTTGTGGATTTTTCCTTTTTGTGTTGTTGTCTGATTTGATGTCAGGATTTTACTAACCTCATAACAAGTTGGGGAGTTTTTTGTGTGTGTTCTTTGAAAATGTGTAAAAATACAGAAGTATCTTTGTTACTCTTATCTGTTCTTTGACATTTTATGAGAACTTGTCTCTAAACCCATGAAAGCCTCATGGCTTTATTTATTTATTTTTGTTTACTTGAGAATTTTGTTAACATTTAAAGAATCATTCAAACCTAAATCATCTTCTTAGGTAAGATTTTGTAATTTGTACTTTCCTTAGAATGCTTCCATCTAATTTAAATTTTCAATTTCTTTCACACACAGAATTCGCAATAGACTACTACCTGTTAAAATCTCTCCTGTTGCATTGTTGTAATTTATATACTAATGTTAGTTATTTGTCTTCTTTCCTTTTGTTTCATGATTATTTTTGCCAAAGGTTTGTCGATTTTGTACATCCAAAGAACTTTAGGTTTCTTTTTTAATTGAAGAATAATTGACTTAGAATATTATATTAGTTTCAGACGTACAACATAGTAATTTGGTATTTAAATACATTACAAAATTGCCACCAAAAGCAAGTCGAGTTTTCAGTGTTTCATGAAAACAGTATATAGCTGGATTTTGTCAAGTCTAGGATGATGAATTTTGTCTCTTACATAAACATTGAGTATAGATTTCATACATATGGATTTATATCTACCATATATCTATTTTGAGGTCTCTGTCTTGCTTTTGCTATTTCAATTCTTTGTCTATCTCTGTCTCCTCATGACTTTTTTTAGATTCATTTATTTTCCTCCTGATTTTATTCTTTTTCCTGTATATTTTGTATGGAATATATCATAGTGTTTATTTTGTATTATATGCTTTTTTCCCTGTATATTTTTATTGTATATATTGTATATTTTTTTCTAAATTTCACAAATTTAGGATTGATAACCTCTTTACATTTTTCAGGTTGTCTCTGTATTAGTTTCCTACTGCTACTGTAACAGATCACCATAGACTTAATGGCTTAAAACAAAACAAATTTATTTTATTTTTTAAAGATTTTATTTATTCATGAGAGAGAGAAAAGCAGAGACATAGGCAGAGGGAGAAGCAGGCTCCCTGCAAGGAGCCCGATGCAGGACTTGATCCCAGGACCCTGGGAACAGGCCCTGAGCCAAAGGCAGATGCTCAACCTCTGAGCCACCCAGGCATCCCTCATTAGCAATCTTAATTCCATCTGCTACCTCTATTCCCCCTTTGACGTGTAACATATTTACAGATTCCTGGGATTAGGACATGAATATCTTTAGAAGGCCATTATTCTGCTTGCCACAGTCACCCTAGAAATATTAACATGTGTTTGTGATTTAATACATTTAGTGTTAATCTCTAACTCCCTCCCAAAGAGAATAGGGTATTTAAAATATATAAACATATATCCATACTCTTTTAACATATAGTTATTATTTAAGACTTTAGCTCTATCTTGATTTTTCTACATCCATATTAGAAGTCACCATTAATGGAAATAATCATTTAGACATATTTATAACATCATGGTATTCATTGTTCACAATTTATTCTTGCATCTAAAATTTTTCTTCTGGAATCACATTTTTCTCTCATTTTTTCTTCATTACATGTTCTGTTAGTGAAGGTCTGTTGTCTCTGTTTTTATTTGTCTGAAAAACATCTTTATTTTACTCTTTATTTGGATAGTATTTCTGGTTATATAAGTCTAGATCAAAGGTTATTTTCTCACAGCAATTCTGGCTTCCAATTTTTGCTATTTAAAAGTTGGGTGAAGGGGGAATAGGAGATACAGCCTTCCAGTTAGGGAATGAATAACTCAGGGGAAAAAAGGCAGAGCATAAAGAATATAGTCAGAAATATTATAACGAGGTTGTATGGTGACAGATGGCAGCTACACTTGTGGTGAGCATAGTATAACATATAAACTTTTGGAATCACTGTGTTGTATACCTGAAAATAATGTAACATTCTGTGTCATCTATACTCAAATAAAAAAACACCCCTCCCCCCAAAAAAAGTTGGATGTCAGTCTAATTATCCATTCTCTAGAAGTAAACTATGTATTTTTCATTTGTCTGCTTTGTCTATTGAGAGGTACTACAGCTTCATTAAGGTATGTCTGATTTAATTTAATATTGATTTCTTGTTCTTTTTTCTATTTGGGATTTGTTGATTGTCTAAAACTTAAGCATTGTTGCCTTTACTCCAGAAAATTCCTATCTGCTATATCTCTAAATATTACCTACTCACTTTTTAAACTATTCTTCCCTGGTTCTCTGTCTTTATGTATTAGGCCTTCTTACTCTGTGTCCTCTGCATCTTCACCTTGTTTCTTTATTTTTCTCTGCTTGTTCTTTGGATAATTTCTGCAATTCTGTTTTTCATATGACCTGGAAAATACTTTATGATTCTAATATGTTCAGTCATTTGGGGGTTGATTTTATACCTTTCTGTTTTTCTGCTCACTTTATTCATATGTGAATTGTTTCTATACTTTTTTTAGCAGTGTCATTGTTAATTCACGTTTCTTGAAAATTTCTGTTTCTCAAAGAAGGTTAGCATCTGTTTTCACTAGATTGGATGCTCAAACAAACCAAGACTGTTTGGCTTGAGGCTTTCCTGCCTATGTAGGTATTATAAATTAAAACTAAAAACCCATGTGATTCAGGACACTGGTATAGGAATTCTCTGAATTTTGTTTTTTGTTTTTCTCTCTGTTCCATTCATTTACAGTCAAGATCTATGCAGCACACTTTGTATGGGAGGGATTTTTTTGGTTCTAATTTCACTTACTGAGGGCATTGCACTTTGGTGGTCTCAGGTTTATTACATACAGTGGAATATTTTTGAGCCTTAAAAAAGGAATGAAGTTCTGCAATATGGATGAGCCTTAAAAACAATATGCTAAGTATAATAAGGCAGTCACAAAAGAACAAATATTGTATATTCCTATGCACATGAACTTTCTAGATTATGCAAATTCATAAAAACAGAAAATTGATTATAGGTTACCAGAAACTGGGGAGTGGGAAGGGATGGTGAGTTATTGTTTCATGGGTATAGAGTTTCTGTTTGTGGTGATGGAAAGATTTGGAAATAGTGATTATGGTTGCACAACAACATGAATATAATTAATGCCACTGAATTAATTGTACACTTAAAAATGATTATATGTTAAATGTATTTTAATAACAGTTAAATTAATTTTTTAAAGCTTTTATTTATTTGAGAGCGAGCTGGTAAGCATATGCACAAGTGTGGGGGGCGGAAAGGGAGAAGCAGATTCCCAATTGAGTAGGGAGCCCTATATAGGGCTTGATCCCAGGACCCAAGGATCATGACCCGAGCCAATGGTGCCTTTAAAATAATTTTTTTTTTAAGCTGAATTTAGGCCTCTATATATTAGCAGAAGCTCCCCTCCTCTCTAAGTGCTGTGCTAGGTCACCAATGGCTTTTAACATTCCTGGCATCTAAGTTTTGCCCCTCTTTACCTTTGCCTTAGCTATGCTTTTAAAATAAATTTTTATACATATGTATTTTATCTAGTATTGAGGTGCACAGTTGAAACATTTTTAGATATAGTATTTCTCTGGAGAAATTTAAGAAACAGAAAGCACATAAATGATAGTTGAAAACAAGGGAAAGAAGTATCTATTTTTGTAGCAGGAGCTCATATCCAAACAGTGTTGGATAAGTTTGCCCAGCCATGTCATTCATTCTTGCCCCACAAGCCAGATCTTTCCAATGCTGGTGCCTAGTCATGAACGTGATAGCTACAAATGAAGCCCACTCATCCCCAGCTGCCTGCTGATTATTCTGGCCATTCAGGGAGAGAATCAAAATCTGCTCTTTTGTTCCTCTCTTTTGCTCAGTAATTATATTTACTTTCACAAAAGACTGAGTGAAGGCTAAGTCAGAGATTTGTATGATGCAAGATGTCTCAGTCTGTTTTCTATCCCTAAATGGAAGATGAGGATTAATTCCTTTATTTTTCGGGGAAATCAGTGTGGATCCATTGGCATGCTGCTAGCAAAAGTTCCTTGATCAAATACATTTTTCACAATGTACAGACTGCCAACTGTTGTTACAGCACTCTGAAAAGCACATTTTCTTGACTTTAGTATCAGTTTGTGTTGACTTTGAATTTAGAGGGGAAAAAAAGCCATTAACCTCCAGAAATTATAGAAAAATAGTGTAGCTGTATGGTATGGCAAAGTAATGGATAAACAATTATATGCAAATGAATGCAGATACTAGAGGTCTCAGAGGGCAGACTCTATAACTTCTCAAATGAATCCCTTGCCATAATCTTGTTAATAGCAGAGCACATGTTGAGTCCTTGCTGGCCTTTTAACACTTTAGTGGGGATGTAGTAGGATTAACAAGTCAGCCTAAAGTATGGCCTTTTCTGTTGGGTTCCTAGCATAGTTAGTTGTGTGAGAACCCAAAGTGTTTTAAGCAGACTGATTACATACATTGATTGATGATTGGATTCAGAATAATTTTCTCTCCTTGGATGAGAAAAAGTGATGTTTATTGACCCTGTTCATCCAGTCAAAATGGTAATGTAACATAAGCATGTCTGCTTGTAAAAGCAGCAAGCCAGGGGAAAGTCTAAATGTATGCAGGCTCTGAATCTAAGCTGTGTTTGTGCATACAGTTGATTGACATTGACTGTCACCCCTCCTCAACATACATGCACCCACATGCACTTGTCTTATTATAGATGAACAAGACATTGGGATTGCAGAAATTGTTTTTTTTTCTCCATATTTCATTGGGAAGATAATCACTGCTATTCTTTATTTGCAGTTAATGTGCCGTATGTGGAAAAGGGAAAAATGATTAAATGAAATCTATTATCAGAAACACTCAGACCTAATATTTGGTAAAGAAAGCTGATTACTCAGTGTATCTGTCAAGAGAGTTTTATGTCTTTAGATCACTTAAAATGACTCTCTGATTACTGCATGTATCTTTGTACTCTATTTCCTCCATATTTGGCCAACCCTTCCAATACTGGCTCCTTGGCATCCCTCTCTCAGGAGGCAATTTAGTCCCTTGTGATCTCTTTCTTTATAAATACTCCCAAAGGTGCACAGAATCTGGAAGGCATATTGCTATCTCCTGCCATGACCTGATTTTTAAAACAAGTTCATATAGTATGATGGAGGGACAGAAGAGACTTGGAATAAAGCTAAATGGGGGATAGGGTAAGGGTAGGTTCAAGAAATGTGAAAAAAAGATGGGTCAGAATTTAAAGGAAAACAATGTACTGGAAAATGATTACTTTTTATGCTTGACCCTTCTTCTGGGAAAGGTACCATGTTACTTGTAAGAAATTCTCTTCTTCTAGACCAATCATGCTGGTATGAAGACTACATTTTTAATGACCTCACATATTAGGCCACGGACTCTGTGAATCCACCCACATTGTAATCAGACTTCTTCAGATTTTTAAACCAATTTAGAGAAGAACAAGTGTCATATCTTCTCTCCATGGAAAATTTGAAACATGTAAATTTGGAGGTACTAGTAGGCATGGTTCTAGTTGCATGAAAGGCACCCTTAGGAGACTGACACAGAGGGAGGAAAGAAGGGGAGGTGGAGAGAAATCCCGGATGGCATTTTTAGTACTACAGAGATGTATGACTCAGAGATCGAGTCATCTGCTCATCTCCGAGGCCCAGTATCATCCCCACCTTTCTCAAAGCTTTTCTGTTTGTTGAAACTAATTTGATTTTGTATTTCTAGCACTTTCAGTCCTCAAGTCCTGACCAACAGCACAAAAGGAAAGTTTTCCTAGAAACTGTGTTGCTAAATCAGCTCTCAGGTGTTGTCATATTGCAAGGTTTTAAGACTTTCCCTCTTTTTAAATTGCTGGAATTTGTGAAAATTGGGTGGCTTACGCAGAAATGATTGTTCTTTCCTTCCTATTGCATTTTTTTCACACAGATAATTATTTATTAACATCTATCTCTCCTACACATCTGTGAGCTTCTTAAAGGCAGGGGCCAGATTTTATTTTTGACTATCTTCAGATCCTTGAAATAGTTTTAGGCCCAACTTAAGCTTCAAAAAAAATAATTTTTCAGTTGGGTTTAATTGCGCTCCACTGTCTCCTTAGGATTTTACACTGTGCCTTGAATGAAGTGCCAGGCATTTCTCTCTCTCCCCTTCCTGGGATCTTTTACTTCTCCCTATGCCTACTGCAATTCTTACCTATTGTCCTGATTCCCAGCCTGGGAGCTCTGACTCTCAGGAACTTCCAGGAAGCCAAGACTTCAAGAGGAATAGCTTCTTGACATTCTGATGGACTTTTTTTCAGAAACAAAACTCCATTTTGGAAAGAAACAGTGAAATTCCATGTCATTCATGACTCATTTCATTTACCTGGTTGGACACTTTGGATGGCTTATGTCAGCAGGTTTCTATTCAAAAAACATGTTATTTTTCTCGAGTCTCCATAATGAAGCCAACATTTAGATGCAATTCCCTAAAGAACCCACAAATATTAAAAACCCAAGCATATACCTTCTCCACTGCTCATTTATTTTAAAAATATAGTTAACATGAAATATTTCCTAAGTGCCTACTCTATATCTTCTATATGCTTTCGTATTGCATCCTTATTTCACTGAGAGGGGGATTGGTATTCAGAGGCATCAAATATTTTGCCCGTGGTCCAGAAGTAGTACTTAGCAGAGCAGAACTCATAAAGGAGTCTGAACTTTGTCACATTCTAATCCTTAGAACGTCCACAGTTCTTGCCATCCTATTAGGTTCACAATGATGTTACTGGCGTAAGCTAACCTACTTCAAAATGTAGCTACCTTCTATTACTCTACATTCTTTCAGAAAGAAATAACATGCCATTTAAATATTGTGGGTCATCTGCAAAACTCTTACTTGCATGGCTTCAAATAATGCTGACTGGATTTGCATATGCTAATTTTTCATTTTCAATATTGGATTTAAATTCCAGCAGTACTTATATTCTTTTAAAAATCTAGCTCTTTGCCTTTGTGCAAGACTATCTAATTACTCCATTCTGCATCTGTCAAAATGTGTCACTGGTGGGGTTTCAGAACAGAAACTGCCCCTTCATATTTTTTTAAGTATACAAATCATTGGTATTTTTTGAATTTATGAGGTTGTGCAACTGTCACCTTAATCTAGTTACAGAACTGTTCATCACTAAAAATCTCCCTTGAGCTCTTTTGCAGTCATTCACTGCAGAGTATCCCTGACCAAAGCAACCACTAATCTGTTTTCCATCTCTATTAAGTTACCCTTTTTAAAAATTCTACTTTATTTTTCAGTTTTTCTTTAATTTCCAGTTTGTTAACATGCAGTATTAGTTTCAAGTATACAATGTAGTGATTCAGCCCTTCCAAACAACATGCTCATGCTCATCACAATGAGTGTCCTCCTTAGTACCCATCACATTTGTCACCCATCCCCTCACCCACCTCTTTTCAAATAACCATCAACTTGTTCTTTATAGATTAGAATCTGTTTCTTGGTTTGCTTCTCTCTTTTTTTTCCCCCATACTCATTTGTTTCATTTCTTAAATTCCACATGAGTGAAATCATAGGGTGTTTGTCTTTCTCTGACTGACTTATTTCACTTAGCATAATACTATCTAGC
This sequence comes from Vulpes vulpes, assembly GCF_048418805.1. Taxonomy (NCBI): domain Eukaryota; kingdom Metazoa; phylum Chordata; class Mammalia; order Carnivora; family Canidae; genus Vulpes; species Vulpes vulpes. The sequence goes on along the minus strand of NC_132787.1, from coordinate 95,595,734 downwards.
TCTATTCATGTTTGCAAATGACAAGATTTCATTTTTTATGGCTGAGTAATATTCTATAATATATTTTATATATTATATGTATATATATGTATATATAATCATACATACTTATTTATCCAACAATTGATAGACACTTAGGCTTTTTCCATAGTTTGGCTATTACTGATAATAAACATTGGTGTGTGTGTATCCCTTTGAATTAGTATTTTTGTATTCTTTGGGTAAATACCCTGTGGTGTGAGTATTGGATCCTGGGGTAGTTCTATTTTTAACTTTTTCAGGAAACTCCATAGTGTTTTCCAGAGTGGCTGCACCAGATTGCATTCCCACCAACAGTTCAATAGGGTTCCCCTTTCTTTATCCTTACCAATACCTATTGTTTCTTGTGTTGTTGATTTTAGCTATTTTGACAGGTGAGGTAATATCTCATTGTGGTTTGGATTTGCATTTCTGTGATGATGACTGGTATTGAACATCTTTTCATGGATCTGTTGGCCATCTGTATGTCTTTTTTGGGAACAATGTCTGTTCATGTCTTCTGCCCATTTTTTAATTGGATTATTTGTTTTTTGAGTGTTGAGTTTTATAAGTTTTTTATATAGTTTGGAAACTAATCCTTTATCAGATATATTATTTGCAAATATCTTCTCCCATTCCATAGGTTGGTTTTGTTGATTGTTTCCTTCACTGTGTAGAAGCTTATTATTTTGATTTAGTCCCAATAGTTTATTTTTGCTTTTGTTTCCCTTGCCTCAGGAGACATAACTAGAAAAATGTTGCTACAGCTGATGTCAAGGAAGTTATTGCCTGTATTCTCTTTTAGGATTTTTGTGGTTTCGGGTTTCACATTTGGGTCTTTAATCCATTTTGAATTTAGTATAGTGTTAAGAAGGTGGTCTAATTTCATTCTTTTGTGTGTGGCTGTCCAGTTTTCCCAGCACCATTAGCTGAAGAGATTGTGTTTTTCCCATTGGATATTCTTTCCTCCGTTGTTGAAGATTAATTGACCAAATAATTGTATGTTTGTTTCTGTGTTTTCAGTTCTGTTACATTGATCTATGTATCTATTTTTGTGCCAGTACCATACCCTTGATTACTACAGCTTTGTAATATAACTTGAAGTGTGGAACTGTAATGCTTCTGGCTTTTCTTTATAAAATTATCTTTTTAAGACATTTTATATAAACGAAATCCTATAATATGTAGCATTTGGTGTCTGGCTTTTTTCACTTAGTATAATGTTTTTAAGATTCATACATGTCGTAGTATATATGAATATTTCATTCCTTTATATTATTGAATAGTGGATTATATGGATATATATCACATTTTATTATATTATCCACTTAGCATTTGGTGGATATTTGGATAACTTAGTTTTGGGCCGTTACAAAAAATGCTTCTATGTACATTTGTATGTAAATCATTGTGTAAGCAAATTTTCATTTCTCTATGGTAGATTATGAAGAGTGGAATTGCTGGGTCATATAAGCAAGTTTATTTTCACTTTAAGAAATTGTCAAAAAAAAAGAAATTATCAAATCAGTTTTCAATTTGGCTATACCATTTTACATTTCTACCAGCAGTGTGCAAGGATTCCAGTTTATTTCCCAAAACTTAGTATGGTCACACTTTTTTATTATTCATTCTTATAAGTGTGTAATGGTATTGCATTGTAGGTTTAATCTCATTTCCTAATGACTAGTAATGTGTAACAACTTTGTATGTGCTTCCTAGCCCTTTGCATGTGTTCTTTGGTATATATAAGTTGTTGTCAATTTTGGTCACTTTTTAAATTTTTGAGTTGTCATATAGTATTATGTCATACCGTATGATTCTACTATATTATGTTTTAAATTATATATTACATACTATGTTATATAATATATAATGAATGGAAGTCCTTTAACAAATATGTTTTCCAAATATTTTCTTCCAGTCTTTGCCCTGTCTTTTCATTTTCTTAATGGAATCTTTTGAAGTGGTAAATTTTTCATTTTAATGAAATGTAATCTATTTTATAATTTATATTTTATAACTGGTTTTATATCTAATAACTCTTTGCATGAACTAAAGTCTTAAAACTTTACTCCTATGTTCTGTTTGAAGCATTTTAATAGTTTTAGCTCTTACATTTAGGTCAGTGATTGATTTCTTAGTGAATTTTTGTTAAGCATATAAATGATTCCTTTTGTACATGAATAGCTATACTACTACCATTTGTTTAAAATATAATTACGGGGATGCCTGGGTGGCTCAGTGGTTTGGCGTCTGCCGTTGGCTCAGATTGTGATCCTGCAGTCACTGGATAGAGTCCCACATTGGGCTCCTTGCAGGGAGCGTGCTTCTCCCTCTGCCTATGTCTCTGCTTCTCTCTCTCTTTGTGTCTCTCATGAATAAGTAAATAAATAAATTCTTAATATATATATATATATATATATATATATATATATATATATATATTACATTGTGTTGTTAAGAAAAAAATTGACCATAAACATAAGGATTTATTTCTGGACTCTCAATTCAGTTGCATTGATCTATTTGCTTATCCTTATGCCAATACCACATTGTCTTCTCACTGTTGCTTTATTGTAAATTTTGAAATCTGGTACTTTAAGCCCTCCAAATTTGTTCTTCATTTGCAAAGTTGTTTTGGCTATTCTAGGTCTTTGCATTTTAAATTTAGCTTGCTATTTTCTACAAAAAAAAGTCTTGCAGGAATTTTAACAAGGGTTTCATTAAATCTACAGATCACTTTGGGGAAAAACTGCATCAATTTGGGGAAAAATATTTCAATCCACAAACCTGGCATGTGTCCTCATTTATTTATATTTTATTTGTTACAACAGTATTTTATGGTTTCAGTATACAGATCTTGTACATCTTGTGTTAGATTTATTCCAATGTGTATTATTCGTTTGGATGCTATTCTGAGTAGAATTGTTTTCCTGATGTTATTTTCTGATTGCTCATTGCTAGTATATAGAATTCAGTTGATTTTAGGTATTAATATTGTAATTTGTGATCTTGTTAAATTCATTTGTTCATCCTACTAAATTCTTTTGATGGGGAGGAGGGACATTTTCTTGGATTCTTTACATGTAGAATTATGTCATCCACAAATAAAGATAGTTTTATTTCTTCCGAAATAAATAATAATAAATAGTAAATAATTTCTGCTCTCCCCCATCTTCCTCCTCCTTCCCCTTTTCCACTTTCTCCTTCTTCTTGGCTTAATGTATTAGCTAAAGTCATCAGTGCAATGTTAAATATAAATGGAGACAACAGAGCAGAACATATTTACATTTCTCCTCATCTTTGAGGGAAAGCATTCAGTCTTTTACCACTAAATTTCATGTTAGATAGAAGGGTTTTTTTTTTTTTTTGTATTTTTGTTATGGAGTAGCCTATCTATTCCTAGTTTGTAGTGAAATGTTACTCTGAAATAGTGTTGAATTTCTTTCACGAATTCTTTGCATCTATAGGATTATCATGTGGATTTTGTCCTTTCATTAATATAATGCATTATAATGTTGGCAAATCGAACTTCAATAAATAAATAAATAAATAAACATATGGTGCATTATAGTAATTGATTTTTAATAAACTAAATAGATTTTTCTGACTGAATTTTAGTGATGTGTATCATTCTAGGAATTTGTGCATGTACTCTGACTTGTCTAATCTGTTGACATTCATTTAAGCTGATATTTCCTTATATATCTCTTAATTTTTATAGGGCGAGTACTGATGAGCCTCTCATTACTGATCTTGGTAATTTGTTTCTTTTATTTTCTTAGGTTAGCTAAGGGTTCATCAATTTTGTTTATTTTTTAAAAAACTGTCTTTTGATTTTGTTGATTTTCTTGTTTTTACTTTCTTAAAAATTATTTTTATAATCATCCAACAACTTATAATTCCATGTTTAATTTATGAGTTTAAAGTGATAAAATAGGTTTTTTTTCTTCCTAGATAATGCAAGTGATTGAAAACATTTAACATTATACACACATTTATGAACCATTAAGCTTATACATTATTGTAATTTTTTAATTTTTTCATTATTGTAATTTTAATGCTGCCTCATTTATTTTAGCCCAACTATATGTATCATTATTACAATTAATCTTTCATGCAGTCAGTTTTTATTTATATATGTCATTCCTTCTTGCATCTTACAGCCTTAATGGATATCTCTTTATGTCAAAAGTGTGTTCTTTAGAATTTTTTTAATGTATATTTTTTTATTGGAGTTCGATTTGCCAACATATAGTCTAACACCCAGTGCTCATCCCAAGTGCCTTCCTCAGTGCCCGTCACCCAGTAACCTCATCCCCCCCCCACCTCCCCTTCCACTACCCCTGGTTCGTATCCCAGAGTTAGGAGTCTCTCATTATTCTGTCTCCCTCACTGATATTTCCCACTCATTTTCTCTCCTTTCCCCTATAATCCTTTTCACTATCTTGTATATACCCCATATAAGTGAAACCATATAATGATTGTCCTTCTCCAATTGACTTACTTCACTCAGCATGAAGAAGATGTGGTCTATGTATACAATGGAATATTACTCAGCCATTAGAAATGATGAATACCCACCATTTGCTTCAACGTGAATGGAACTGCAGGGTATTATGCTGAGTGTTGATTTTCTCTATTGCATTTCTGTTTTTCATTTATTTCATTGGTTCACTCCAATATTTATTTCCTTATTTCTTGCTTTAACTTTGGTTTACTTGTTTTATAACTTGCTCAGGTGGAAGCTTAAGTGATTGATTTAAGAACTTTTTTTTTCTAACACAGACATTTAAAGTTCAGACCCTCCAAGAAGTTAGCTGCATCCCAGAAATTTTGATATCATATGTTTTCATAGTTTCAGTAGTTCAAACTATTCTATGATTTCTCCTTTGAACCATGGGTTGAAGTGTTATTTAATGTCCATGTATTAGGTTTGTCTCAGATCTGTTTCTGTTGCAGATTTGCAATTTAATTTCAAGTAGTCAGAGATTATACTTTACATTCTTTCAGGCTTTTAAGCTTTTGAGAATTGTTTTATGGTTCAGCAAGTTGTCTATCCTGGAGACTATTTCATGTGCGCATGAAAAGAATGCACATTCTGCAGACTTTGGGTGAAGTGTTCTATTGATGCTGGTTAGAAAAATTGATTTGATAGTATTATTCCAGTCTTTATGTCTTTGGTAATTTCTTTCTAGTTTTTCTATCAATATTTATAAATAGGCCATTGAAATATTTATTATATTGAATTGTGTATTTCTACTTTCAATTCTAACAGCTTTGTAGAATAATATGCATATTATGTATGCATATTATACATACATAATATGTATAATATACATAATAATTTATTTGGGGGCTATATTGTTAGGTGTACTCGTATTTATAATTCTTATATATCCCTGATGATTTTATTGTTATGTAATGGCTGTCTTTGTCTCTAGTACTATTTCCTGTCATAAATCTGATTTTGTGTGGTATGAATATAGCCACTCAGTTCTCTAATGGTCATTGTTTGCCTGTTTTTGTTTGTTTGCATGTTATACATTTTATTTTCAATGTATTTATGTGTTTAAATTTACTGAGTATCTTTTGTAGACAGCATTTAGTAGGATTTGCTTTTTTACAGTCTGATAATCTCTGCCATTTGTGTGGGATTGGGTAAACTATTCACATTTAATGTAATTACTGGTATGTTTGATTTTACCTCTACCACTTTTATTGTTTGTTTCATTTTAAAGATTTTATTTATTTATTCATGAGAGACACAGAGAAAGAGAGAGGCAGAGACATAGGCAGAGGAGAAGCAGGCTCCTTGTAGGGAGCCCGATGTGGGACTCAATCCTGGGTCCCCAGGATCATGCCCTGGGTTGAAGGTGGGTCTAAACCACTGAGCTACCCAGGCTGCCCACTTTTATTGTTTTTTAAATTTTAATTCCAGTATAGTTAATAGGCATTGTTATATTGGTGTATAATATAGTGATTCAACAATTCTTTTTTTTTTAATTTTTATTTATTTATGATAGTCACAGAGAGAGAGAGAGAGAGAGAGAGACGCAGAGACATAGGCAGAGGGAGAAGCAGGCTCCATGCACCGGGAGCCCGAGGCGGGATTCGATCCCGGCTCTCCAGGATTGGGCCCTGGGCCAAAGGCAGGCGCCAAACCGCTGCGCCACCCAGGGATCCCTGATTCAACAATTCTCAGTGCTCAGTGCTCAACATTACTCAGTGCTCATCATGATAACTGTACTCTTTAATCCTCATCATCTATTTTACCTGTCCCCACCTCCCACCTCCACTCTGGTAACCATCATTTTGTTCTCTATAGAGAATGTTCCCTCCTCTACTTGATTGTTTTGTTTCTTAAATTCACATATGAGTGAAATAATACGGTATTTGTCGTTCTCTGACTGACTTATTTCACTTAGAATTATACTCTCTAGCTCAATCCATGTAATTGAAAATGACAAGATTCCATTCTTTCTTATGGCTGAATAATATTGCAGTGTGTGTGTGTGCATGTGTGTGTGTGTGGGTGTGTGGTACCCCCTTTATCAATTCATCACATTTTCTTTATCCCTATATCTGTTGGTGAACATTTGGGCTGCTGCTATAATTTGGCTATTGTAAATAATGCTGCAATAAATATAAGGGTCTATGTATCCCGTTGAAGTAGTACTTTTGTATTTTGGGGGGATAAATACCCAGTAGTGTGATTCCTAGATTATAGGGTAGTTCTGTTTTAACTTTTTAGGGAAACTCCATACTGTTTTCCATAGTGGCTGCAGCAGTTTGCATTTCCATCAACAGAACACAGGTTCCTTTTTTTTTCTTTTTCACATCTTCGCCAACACTTGTTTCGTGTATTTTTAATTTTAGCTATTCTGATGTGTGTGAAATGATGACTCATTGTGGTTTAGATTTGCATTTTCCTGATGATGAATGACCTTGCACATGTTTTCATGTGTCTGTTAGCCATCTGTAGGTCTTCTTTGGAGAAAAGTCTGTTCATGTCTTCTGCCTATTTTTTATTTTTTTCAAGTTTTTAATTTAATTCTAGTTAGTTAACAGATAGTGTTATTAGTTTTATGTGTACAATATAATGATTCAAGGATTCCATAATACATCACTGGGTGCTCATGATGATAAGTGCACTCCTTAATTTCCATCACCTATTTAACCAACCCCCTCACCCTCCTCCCGACCTGTCCTTGTGGTAACCATCAGTTGTTCTCTATGATTCTATGATTAGGAATCTGTTGATTTCTCTCTCTGTCTCTGTCTCTCTCTCCTGCCTATTTTAAACATTGGATTGTTTTTTTTTTTTTTTTGTGTGTGTGTGTGTGTGTGTGTGTGTGTTGAGTTGTATCAGTTCTTTATATATTTTGGATACTAACCCTTTATTAGCTAGGTCATTTAAAAATATCTTCTCAAAAAAAATAAAAATAAAAATATCTTCTCCCATTCCAAAAGTTGCCTTTTAGTTTTGTTGTTTCCTTTGCTGTGCAGAAGTATTATATTTTGATGTAATCCCAATATCTTATTTTTGCTCTTATTTCCCTTGCCTCAGGAGACATTACTAGAAAAATGTTGCCATGTCCGCTGTCAGATAAATTACTGCCTGTGTTCTTTTCTAGGATTTTTATAGTTTCAGGTCTCACATTTGAGTCATTAATCCATTTTAAAATTATTTGTGTGTATGGTGTAAGAAAATGGTCTTGATTCATTCTTTTGCAGGTAGCTGTCCAGTTTTCCCAGCACTGTTAGTTGAGGAGACTGTGTATTTCCTATTGGATATTCTTTCCTCTTTTGTCAAAGATTAATTGATCATATAATTGTATATTTGTTTTTGTGTTTTCAATTCTGTTACATTGATCTATGTGTTTGTTTTTATGCTAGTACCATACTGTTTTGATTGTTATAGCTTTGCAGTATAACTTGGTACCTCTACCAATTTGATATGATATTTATCACTTGTCCTTTTTTTCCCCTTTTCTGCCTTTACTGTCTTTTTTAAGTCAATATTTTACAAGTGCCATTTTAATTTTTTTTTTTAGATTTTATTTATTTATTCATGAGAGAGAGAGAGAGAGATACAGAGACAGAGACAAAGGGAGAAACAGGCTCCACATAGGAAGCCTGATGTGGGACTTTATCCTGGGACTCTGGGATCATACCCTGAGCTAAAGGCAAATGCTCAACTGCTGAGCCACCCAGGCATCCCACCATTTTAATTTCTAGGTGAACCTTTAAAAATAATTTTTATTTTCTTGGCAGTTGCTCTCAGAATTATATGTATCTTAACAGACTTCAATTTACTTCAAAACAGTCCTAACTTAATTGTAGTAAAATATAGAATCTTTGCTCTAATATATCTCCTTTCATCTCTCCTTTATGCTAATATTTTCATATATATCTATTATAAGCACAAAAACAATGTTACATTTTTGCTTTATTCAATATTATGTCTTTTAAATTGTGAAAAAAGAGAAAATATATGTTTATAGAGTCTTTTTAACTTACCAAAGCATTTCCCAATTCCAGTGCTCTTCATTTTTTTCTCTTGGATTTATGCTACCCTCTGATGTCTCTTCTTTTCAACTTGAAAGATTTCCTTTTGTATTTTAGGTAATTTAGTTCTGCTAGGAATGGATTTTCTTAGTCTTTGATATTTGTGAATATCATTTGCTTCAGTTTCATATTTGAAAGTTAATTTTGCTGGATATGTAATGCTTGTTTGATATAATTTTTCCCATTTCAATATCTTCTGGACTCCATTATTTTGGAGAAGTTAGCTGTTTATCCTTTCATTGTTCTTCTATATGTGATGAATTGTTTTTCTCTTACTGCTTTCAAGATTTATCTTTATCTTTCAATAAATTGATGATGGCATGTCTAGCTGTGACTTTGTGTTTATCTTTCTTGAGTTTGTTGGGCTTCTCAGATTTGTAGGCTAATGATTTTCATCAAGTTGAGGACCATTTTTGCCCCTTAAATGTCAATTTTCTTAAACTAATCTCTCTCTGTGCTCTTTCTGTGACTCTCATTACATATCTGTTGATATTTATTATTATTCCATATATCTCAGAGTTTCTGCTTATTTTTCTTTCTTTTTTTACTCTGTTCTTTAGGTTGGATAATTTCTATTGATCTATATTCAGGCTTACTGATTCTTCCTTTCACCATATCAAATATAGTGTTATGCTCCGCTAGTGAATTTAAGTTTCAGGTACTGATTCATTCAGGTCCAGAATTTTCTTTTCTTTTTAATTTTAATTTTTGTTGTTGAGATCCTCTATTTGTTGACTTGTTGACATACCTTCCTTTAGTTCTTTTTAAAATATATTTATTTATTTTATTTTAAAGAGAGAGGGAAAGTAAGTAAGTGAGGGGAGGAGCAGAGGGAGTATGAGAATCCTGAAGCTGACCCCCGACTAAGCATGAAACCCAACACAGGGCTTGATCTCAGGTTCCTAAGATCTAAAACCTGAACTGAAAACAAGAGTTGCCTGCTTAACCAACTGAGCCACCGAGGCACCCCTCCTTTAGTTCTTTAAATGTGATTTCCTGCTGTTCTTTGAACAAATTTATCACAGCTTTTTGAAAATCTTGTTGGTTACATAAAAATTTTGTAAGTTTTTTACATATACATTTTTTTATTGAAAACTTTTGTTCTTCTTGAGTATGATTTCCACTTTCTCTTGCTTTGTACACATCATAATTTTATTGAATATTGAATATCTTAGTTGCTATTATTGTATCAACCCTGGGTTCTGGTCCATCCCTCCAATTGGGGGAACTCATATTGATTGCAGACAGTGACAAATTAATCTAACTGTTATGAATATGTGAAATAACCATATTAGAGGGGATGAGGACAAAAGCTCTTGACCTAAGTAACTGGAAAATAGTGTTTTAACTGTATACTGCTTAAGACTAAAGTACTACATACAAATATTATACTCTAGTTGGTAAATTTACTTTTCACAAGGGTATAGGTTAGTATTTGTAAAACTACTTTACATGTTAGTAAATATATTATGGATAATTAAAGCCCAATTCCTCACTGTAGGTGAAAGAAATTAGAAATAAGCAAAGAGAGAAGGCTAGAGTGGATCCTGTGCTATTGGCTTCATAATTACAAATGCATGTCTGTTTTAATATATCTATCAAGAAAAATAAATAAATAAATAAATAAAGATATGTATATAAATATGATATAGATATGTATATAAATGAATTTATATCCATATACACATTTCCAAATTCTGCTGGGCTTAAAAAAGTGGCACCTAGTGTCAACAATCATACTTTACTCCTAAGTGTTGGTTTCTAAACATCATTCTCTAAGAGAAAGAACCAAGGCTTCTTGGAGAAATGGCCAATTTCTCCAAGGGCTGGAATGGGAAATATAAGGAAAGCTTGGAACTTTTTATGGTGTCAGAAAGTAAGGAAATACTTTAAAAAAAAAAAAAGCCACAAAGGATGGGGCATGTGAAAAGGAGCCAATCTGAAATAGCTCCCAATGGCTCAAGCTTAAACCGGGTGAGCAACAAATAGGATTGTTATTTTTGTTTGCTCATGTGTTGGTAAACATGACTTGCCAGAACTAAATTTGTAAGCTCTCTCTTTCCTGCAGTGTGCAGCCATTGATGTCTCTGATCAGATTTTTTTTTTCTGTTCTAGTTTTAAGCTCATATTCTTAATTTTTGGTCTGCGTCTTAAGAAAGATTTTAAGAAGCCTTAAATGAGTAAGTATTCCACTTTTTTGCTTATAGACCTATGTATAGGCTGAGGACCACATTTATTTTTTTATTTATTTTTTTTTAAATTTATTTATTTATTTATGATAGTCACAGAGAGAGAGAGAGAGAGGCAGAGACACAGGCAGAGGGAGAAGCAGGCTCCATGCACCGGGAGCCCGACGTGGGATTCGATCCCGGGTCTCCAGGATCGTGCCCTGGGCCAAAGGCAGGCGCCAAACCGCTGCGCCACCCAGGGATCCCGAGGACCACATTTATAATGTAGACTAACTCAACTCTCTCCTGCTTTAATTTTCTGATAGTTACTTTCATGTCTTGCTGGGAATGCACTTAGGTTCCATGAGCTAGGGATATGTTGCTGGGTTTCTACCCACTGTAGACTATGCTGCACATGCACAAAGCCTTCTGTCCTTCCAGGATATATAGAGACATTATCAAGCCTCATGTGACCCACCTGTCCTTCTAGAAATCCTTGCTAACACCACAAGCTAATTTGTGAGTCCATAGCAACAATACTTCAAATCAAGTAATCTCCTATACCCCTTGCAGTGGCATAGAGAATGCTGATTTTCATGGCCTGCTCCACCCCGATTGAACCATTACACTGGGAAACCAGAAGCAGTTCTAGGAAAGAAGAATGTCATAGATTCTTATTGTTCATATTTGTAATTTAATAATTTTCATAAATGAATATTTACTTTTTTCTCTGCTTTTGGTCCATTTCCATAATGCTAAAGTCACTTTGGCAGTTTTGTGTGACTTCATATTTGATTATTAGGGAGAGACTTGTTGATGTCCTCACTCTATTACATCAAACTTATATACATTTTTGTTTTCTTAGTACCTAACACAGTTCCTGGTTCATGGTAGATTCTTAAATTTTGTTGAATTAATAAATTAAGTAAGGGGATAAGAAAAGGAGTGTTATCTCATGCAATACAGGGAATTCTAAATGTAAGTTGATGGCTTTGCTGTGTTTTTTTGTTAAGACTGTACAAGAGACATAATCTGGAGATAATTGGTCTTCAACTCAGAATGATTAACTAACAAGACTTATGGTCCCTAGAGATAAAGAGGAACAAGTTGTATATACATGCCAATTTCTGACAGTTTCTATACACATCTATAGACCTCACGTTGCTAAGACAGACTTTAGCTTTTATTCAAAGTAAGGGAATTGAGGTCAATGATTTAGCAGCATTTTCATTTTTTTCCAGTTTATTGAGAAATAAAATTAACATATATTACTGTATAAGTTTAAGGCATAGATCATGATAGTTTGGTTTACTTATATTATGAAACAATTACCACAATAGTTCAGTTAACATCTATCTTGTTGTATAAATACAATAAAAAGAAAAAAAGAAAAAAGATTCTTGTGATGACAACTCTTAGAATCTATTAACAACTTTCCTATGTATCATATAACAGGATTAGCTGTATTTGTCCTGTTGTGTATTACATTCCTACTACTTCTTTACCTTACAACTATAAATTGGTTCCTGTTGACTACTTTCCTGCAATGCACCCTGCCCCCACTTTCTTCTGCTGGTAATCACAAGTCTGATTTCTATTATTTTATATTTTTTACTTGTTTTTTGTTTTTGTTTTAGATTCCATGTATAAGTGAGATTATACAGTGTTTGTCTTTCTGATTTATATCACACACACACACACACACACACACACACACATACACCACAACTTTATCCATTCATATGTCAATGGACATTAGGTTGTTTCTGTGCTTTGGCTATTAATGACACTATGAACGTGGGAATGCGGATATCTTTTCAAGTTAAATGTTTTCATTTCCTTTGGATATATTCCCAGAAGTGGAATTGCTAGATCATATGGTTATTCTATTTTTAATTTTTTGACTATCCTCCATACTGTTTTCCATAATGGCTGAATCAATTACAATCTCACCAATGGTGCCTAAGTGTTCTCTTTTCTCCACATCCACACTAGCACTTGTTATCTCTTGTCTTTTTGGTGATGGCCATTCTACTAAGAATAAGGTGAAATCTTTTCTTTAATGACTAGTGATTTAGGGCTTTCCCTCAACTTTGCTCTGCTGATGAACAAAACCACTAGTTGGTTGGGATTACTACTTGGGCACTGCAAGTATAAACTCAGTGTGCCAAGATCCCTGTGTTGATTGTTGCAAGCGCCTCCCCCCACTTCTCTGTCACAGTTATATTACCAGGGGTTAAATGTCACAAATTTCATTGTGGTCCTCCTGGTGTGAGATCAAAGTAGGGGCTCCCACAAAGCAACTGACAATGCTCTGCGGGAAGTGGCCCTTGGGTTCTCTTTCCTACTGGAGAAACCACAGGCTCATGGGAGACCTTTCCACATGGTGCTGTCCTGGCCTGGGGGAGAAACAATGTGGTCAAAGTGTTGCTGCTTCTCTTACTCTTCTAATGTAGTCTGTTCTGGTCTGTTGTTCAGGAGAGTGCTTCAGCCTCACTCTTGTGTTCTAGGATCCTGTCACTGGTGTCTTATTCTTAAATGGTTGTGAGTTGTTCTTGTAATGGGAAACAGAGTCAGGAACAACCTGTGTCACCATCTGAACGATACCTGCCTGAGAAATAAATTTCCATTCTGACTTAAGCTCCCAATAATAGTTGTTGGTTGGAGAAGGATTACTCATTCAGAATGTTTATGGGGTACTCAAATTCCTTATTTCATACCAGGAATTCAAACCTACCCAGATTATTTTAATATGCTTATGTCATATCTCTGAACAGGAAAGAATATTGAAATAAATAAATAAATAAATAAATCTTTCATAAAGGCTCATAAATAAAATGATATGGCTACACTTGGGTTTAACATACCCATACAGCCAACTTAAATTTTATAGATATTTTTTCCAAAACAAAAATGCTTGAGTTTTGTAAGAAAGCATTTCAGAAGCTGTCACTAAAATTATCTACATAGCCATTTAACCATAGTTATCTTTACCATATTTCCAGCTTTAGAGAGAACATAAAATCCAAGCACTGTCAGTTCATTTATACTACCATATGGCATGATTCTACTTTCTTTCCAAACTCTTCAAGCCTCTGGTATTAGATTCCAAATGTCTGCTTCTGTTCTTAAACCCATCTACACAGACAGACAGACACCCACCCACACACATGCACACACTTGTGCATGCACACACCTGCACACACTCATACACACATTTCTATTGACTGCTGCATTTATCTTTTTCCCTAGGATTAGTATACTTGGTAAATTCTCTCCATGTTTGTGTTCTCTCTGTATGATCAAACAATGGATCTTGCCTCTAAGACTCACCACCCAGTTGTTTGAAACAGTAATCAGCTTTATTACTTTGGATACTACTGGTATGCTGATAGCATTCCTATTGTTAGGCTTCTTAAGACGAATATTGGACATGTAGTCATTTATGTTGTGGCTGATCATCAAATATTTAGCTGAACTTCTGACAGTAAAATTAAATGAGTAAAGGCATCTGGATTCACGATCAATCCAATGTGGCAACTAATGCAAATAATGTACTAGTATCTTGACCAACTAAAGTAACACAGGGTAAGAAACTTCATAGAGTTAAGGAAGAGAAAATGCCTTGATATCCAATAGAATAGGGGATTCTTGTTTATTTTATCATTTGGAGAGGACCATTCAGGTTTTAGTAAATATTAGAGGTCTTTCAGTGTCACCTGAAAAAGTAGATATGAGAGCCAAAGGAAATAATTGCTGTTATTCACACAGATATCATTCTAGGAACTCTATAGAGGATTATACGTGGAAGGCCTCCCTGAAATCCTCTTGTTCCTTGACCTTTGGTTTCTGTGTTTTTCTCCACAATTCTTATCTTAGGTATCATAATAGGTTTTTGTGTCATTAAACTCCTTTTCTAGACAATGAGATCCTTTAGATAAGGGACTTCTTTTATCATACATATCATAAGTTTTATGACAATATACTCATTTTCTAGAAAATAAGTTCCTTTAGGACAGGGACTCTCCAACTAGGGGTTTGTTTGTTTGTTTGTTTGTTTGTTGTAATCTCTAGTGCCTAGCTTGGTATATGATACAGTAGGCTCTCAGTTGTTTGCTAATTCAATCAATATACAAAAGGAAGAAGAGGGGAAATTCAGTGATGTGCCCACTCATACTGGGTTCACAATAATGCTCAGACACTTGATGGAGTGATAAACTACTGATAAGTTATACTTTTTTGATAAGAGATGAGTAACTTCTATAACAAGCCTATTAATGGGACTTGTTTTGTTGTTCCAGAGTTCACCATATTGCCCTGCTAAGTTGACTGTGTTATTTGAAACCAATTCAGGATTTTGAAAAACAAACAAATATAAAAATGGATATAGTACCAAAAATGCAGATAAGAAAGATACAAAAGAATTGCTAATATGAACAGATTTAAGCTTAGGAGTTTTTTTTTTCAACTAAATTTTGATAAAAATAAAAATATCTTATTTCTGCGAAGATTCCAAGCAGATGTACATTGAGCACTTACGTGCAGTCATGATGCTTTAAGTTAGGAATACAAACACGGATGCAATCCAATCATGTTTTCAAAAATCTTAAATCCTAATTAGAGAGATAAGGTCACAAATAAAGGCAAAAATATGTCACAGGTGTTCTTTTTGAAATTGTTCAAGGCAGTGTTTCAAGAAAGGATGTGGTCAATTGCACAGTGAGTCTGCAAGGACAAGAGTCAGACTTGATAGAGGAGGTGACCTTTGAGCTGAGCAGAGCATTGAAGATAAATAAGGTGGGCCGGAAAAGAGGGGAGGAGAACAGGAAGCAGTTTTAGTATAGACATGATAATATGATAACCCAGAAGGCATATGCAAGTGGGGAAGCCAGCTGTGGGTTTCACTGAAATGAGATTTGTACCATCAGGTGCTGTCAGGTGGAAATGGCAGGGTAAGTAGCATATTTGATAGCACCCAAGATAAGGCTCCCTTGCAAATTGAACTTGAAACAAGCTAGATATAAATACAGATCCATCAAGGCAAAGCGCTTCATGTGTCAGTATCTATTAACTGGTTGATGCTAAGATGTATTTGTGCTGAATGGCAGGAGCTGGTGGGCCTGCCAGTCCCAGTAGGCTATAAGACCAAGGGAGATTTTTCTTTTCCCCCTGAAGAGAACTATTTGCTTACAAGTACACACAACCCCTGTTGTATTACAATGTGATTATACTTCAGGCTCTTCTGAGAGATAAAATTGTCTATGATGGAAATCAGAGGGAGAGCACAATGCAAGGCTGGGGGCTGGCTGGCAGCATGCAAGATCAAACTCTCTTTTAACTTGTATCAGACAAGAGATTAACATTGGATTTTGTGATATTTTTGACTGATACTCATACGGTTCCATTAAGAACAATCTTAGGAAATTATCTGAATGCATCTACTTAAATGACAGGAATGGATAATAAATTTTATCACCAGAGCTGTCTTTAAAAAGAGGAGAGGATTCTATAGTTACACACTGGGGATTAGGCTTTGCTCTGTATTTTTGCAATTATATTATTTCCCCATCTTAAATTAGTAAAGTGGAGCTGATGGTTCTCCCTATTTCCATGGAGAGCAAGCATATCACACTATCAGGAAACCAGAATTCTCCTATTTTGTCTATATCACCTGCAAGATACCATAATACAAATGTCCCTCACTGTGATGAAAAATGCACATTTCTAAGCGAGAATGATATCTGATTTAACATTGTTTTCGTGTTTATCCAGTATGCCCCTCTGAAAGGACAAATACTTGCATTTTATTTGCCATCTGATTTTTATTCTATTCTAACCCTCTCCTTCTCATCCATGCAGGGCTCCATAGCTTCCAGCCCAGATTTATGAGATCATAGACGGGTGCTATTGCCACAGGGATAATAAGTAACAGTGAAAATTCTGAGTCCAATAAAATTTTTAAATGCTTTTTTTTTTGCTGTTTTTCTCCAATATTTTTTTATGAATTTTTACATTTACTGAGTTTCATGAAATCCAGCAATAACCAATTACAACTCTCTGTCCTTTTGCCCATGGTTAAATTTGATTGAAGTAGGAGCAGATCTGAATGTCCAATGACCATTTTAGATTTCAGTAAAATTAATAATGTTGCTTTATCCATGGAAGTACTTTGGAAGGTTTAATTGTACTGGTTGAGTAGAAATTGGCAGTATTCTTATCACCATAATTCACATACTCCAGGCTACAATAGTAAGGAGGAAAGAATAGTGTTTCAGTAGCAATTACACAAACAAGGTACATTCACCAATCCTTCCTTTCACTTCTTCCAGATAGTCCTGGGAAACCCCAGAATCTCTTATGTAATCATTGGACAAGTTAGCATTCTTAGCAACTTCAATAAAATTAGCCATTTTTCTCTTGTGCTATGGCTTGCTCTAATGATGTCTGCTATTTCAATATTCTGTCTTGCTTTCCCCATTAAACCATTTAAATGTTCTAGTAATTTTAATATCTTTCATCTAGGTCACATCATCCCAGCTTCTTGCCCCTGAAACCAAGATAAATATAATTATTCAGACCATGAGCTACACTTTCAGATTGAAAATATTGTCATAGCTTATATCATCAAGTTTTCCAGTAAGGGGATCACTGGCTGTTACTTGTAAATCTTTCTCTTTTTCTGATTTTGTATAAAATAGGATATGATCTGTAGTCAAATGAGGCAAGTCTATTCCAGTCATTAGTTTTCACTATCCACTAGGGGAATGGGGGAAAGTAGGAGAAATGTTCCTGGTTTGACAACACATGTAATTTATCCATCCAGTGAAATATCCTCTCTGGGTCAAACTGAAATGAGCCACCTTGTCAATTAATATGAGCATCCTCTCCAGTAAACAGATACGTCTCTTTGTACTGCTTCACTCTGTGGAGAAAAATGTTCCCAAAAGTAAGTTGTTAGTTTATTGCGGTATATAAGGATTTAGTTTTGTGTTGGCTGAATGGCTTAGATTTTTAGAACAAAAGAGTATCTGCTTAAAAACTATTCCCCCGGGGTCACTGTGATTTCTCAGAGAGTATGTGGCTGACGAGGCAGCTTTGGCTAATATTCATATAATATGCTTTCCAAACTGGCCAGAAATGAACTTCTGTTACAACAAATGACACCCTCTCCTCAGCATCAGTTGTATATCTGATTTATATGAGGTTGAAACACCTACTGGGAAACCAACTCAAACAATAATGGGGTTCAGACATGTCTGGAAGGCTGGAGGATGGGTAAACTCAGTGGTTACCAAAATGCAAAGTGAGTGTAAGTTGGCACCACAGAGTGATTTCATAATAGAAGATGAAGTCTGGCTCAGTGGTCAAGATTTTGCAGTGGTGCATGGGAGTGAGATGAGAAAGGGGATTCTGCTTATAGGGTGTTGCTGGTGAAAATAACATTATCTGGGGTATATTAGATGACCCTTGCTGGTTCTTTCATTTATGTTCCTATCAATAGGAACACATATGGACACTTCTTTTTTTCTAGTGGAACTAAAAATACAAATGCATATTTACACTTATTTGTATAACAGATTAAAACCTCATTCCATGTATTGGAGCAGCATAATTACATCCACATACAATCATTTGCATATGAAAAGTCCTTGATTTGCATGGACAATTATAAGTGCTCTTTTTTTTTTGCTGATGCAAATGAAGAAACACCTTTGGAAAATTGGCTTCATAATTTCTAATCATATATCATTGAGTGGTGCATACAGTTTTAGGGATGAAATCGGCATCATTTTAAGAATAAGAAATCATTTAGGGAGATTTTTTTCTGGGAGAAGTGCTTGACAGAATATTTATTTTCCTAGTAATACTTAAAAATTGAGCATTCAATAATCCAAAGCTGAATGAGATGAAGGACAGACTTGGTGTTTCCTGGATACTTGACTTCATTTAACTAACATATGAAGAATTTTATGAATGTTTTCATTAGAAACAATCAGAAAATTGTTTGTTTATCATCTTTGCACCACAGAGGATTGAAATCCCTGAAAGGAATTGACAATTTTCAGTCACATTCCTCAGGTTTCTGGCTTCTTTAAATAAATTTCAGTATGTGTTAAATATTTCCTAAGGGCCAGTGAAACTCACATTAGGATTTTAGCAGTTGTCAAAAAGCCCAGGATCTCTCAAAAGACTGACTTTTAAACATGATCTTTAATGTTGACTTTCTGTCCGAAGTGTTTCGTCTATCTTGAGGTGTTTCTTCACAGTTATCAGTTACTTAGATATGTGAAATTGCTTCTTGTCGTGAGCATGAGCAGGAAGAGAAAATTTTCCATTCTATCATTTATGTACTTTCAGTAATTACACTTCATTTATTGGGTCATGAGAAGTGACATTTTGTTTCTAAATGAATAGAGTTATAATGAATTCACCTCAGATAGTTAAATCTTAAGTCTGTCACTGAGGTGACTCTGCTCTTATAAAATCACTCTGTAATAAGCCTTCTTTCCCTCCTGCTTGTCTAAGAATATAGCCATCTTCACACATAAAAGATATGCCTCCTAGATGGCCCTTGATTTCCCTATCCAAAGGGAGGTTGAAACTAGATCTTTTCAAAGACATTGGGAGGCTGTGTTAGGAACACATATCAACAGTTCACTGATTCAAGGTTCAAGTAGGATGTATTCTCAGCTCTGAGGACAAGCCATCTTCCTTCACTTTCTTCAAGGCCCACGTGGATTTGTATCCCTGCCAGGAAGGATTCTGGGTATCATTCTCCTCACACAGTTCATTCTTGTATTTTCAGATCTGTTAGCAATTCTACAAACTGTTATTGCCTTGACATATTGATTAAATATAAACTTAGAATTGATTCCCAGTTGGTTCATTCATTCATGTATATACATACACACATACACAGATACAGAGAAGTCTATATGTAAATAAATATATATTAAAATATATACATGCAATATATGTATAATATGTATTTTATATACACACACACACACAGTATTGTGTATATTTTTGTGTGTATTCCATCTGAAGAGTTCATTCACAATAGCAGTGTTTTTTTTCTTTTTAACTGTCATGGAAGTAGATTTTGAAATCTGAAGGATTTTATGAGCACTTTAATGATTATAAGACCTTTTATATCTGTACTATATCTTGTTTTTAGCAACCTTATCATGAAGGTGAAGTCAATAAAATAGTTCCTATTTCATAGATAAGAAAACTGAGCCTGAGAGGGTTTAAAGGATCAGTTCACATTTATAACACTAATAACTCAAGAACCAGGGCTGAACTCAACCTCAAAGACTCTAATTTGGTGCTCTAATTCTACTAGGCTTGTGTATTCCCCTTTTGTATGTCCAACAGTGCCCACCATAGCCTTGGATAAAGCATAGATTATAAACTAATACTTGGTAAATTGACAGAAGTTACTTCCTTAGAGATGGCAAAATGTGTCCAAGTCAATTATGCCTGGTGGCCTTGCCTGTTAGCCCAACTATAAAATCTTGAAAAATGCTGAGAGAAAGGACTACAACTTAGAAAACAAAATTGCCATCTTAAATATCCTGAATATTTACAGCATGTTGTATATAACATATTTTGAGGCATGTATGAGAGATTATGGGGGATAGCATATGTATCTCATTTGACAGCAACAGTAAATACCAACATTCTAAGGCCTACTGAAGTTCTCAGCCTCTATTCTGACCTGCAGATTTCTTCAAGGAACACTTCAGTTTCCAAATCTGCCATGCAGCTTCATCTACCTGTTCAACACATACTTGTTTTGTCTTATCTGGCCTTCTGTGGGGCTCA
The DNA here is from genome assembly GCF_048418805.1 of Vulpes vulpes. NCBI lineage: Eukaryota > Metazoa > Chordata > Mammalia > Carnivora > Canidae > Vulpes > Vulpes vulpes. The sequence goes on along the minus strand of NC_132787.1, from coordinate 95,575,149 downwards.
CCTTTACTATTACACCATGCTGCAATATTTGCTTCATGTTCCCTGTGTAGCTCTGTCAACCACATCCCCAGATTAATACTTTGAGTTAAGCAGCAGTACCTGAGCTGCTTTTTTTATTCCACTCAAAGCCTACTAGGTTCTTAAGACATGCATTTGTATAAATAATAGACTCTAAATAAACAGATTTTGTGTTAAATTTGTCATCCATCTGTAGGCATATTATATCAAATGTGAAGTACCACAGTTTAGGAGATATGAGAGGATGTAAAAGGGAACAGTAATAATGCTAAAGTAGGTGTAGAGTGAGGTCTTGAAGGTAGGCGAAACACCTGGAATGACTGTAGGTATGGACAAGCTTATGTTCACATGCATATTTCTTTAACAGATTGCAAGCTTTTGAAAATACCTATGGAGGTTAGCACAGTGCATGGAAAAGAGTACATACTCAAGTGAATATTTGTTAACCCAATTAATAGAAGATATTTATAGACAGGTAAAGAACATACCGGCACCCCTACTTCTTCCTTTGCATCATCAAAATTTACCATTTGGCTAAGCATCTGCTTTCTTAGCCCACAAGGTTAAAGTTTGGTAAGAGAAAAAAAACACAGAAAGTAGAGAGGACAATGTCCCTGTAGAATAAATGACTTGCAGAATTAGTAGCTATCCTACATTCCTCAACAGTTAAGGGTAGTTGGCTGCTCCTTAGGAGCAGAGAAAACATACACTTAGTGGCATGTAACATTTGCAACAGAGATAGCATATCTTACAACATGTAAACAGGCCTCACATTCATGCTTGAGAAGTGTAAGGACATGTCATAAGATCAGAATATGAACTCTTGGCTTAAGCTAGGCTTTACTAAAACTTTAAAATGTATCTCCTGAAGGGAAAGCTGGCTTTTTAGAAAAGCACATAAGACCAAAAATAAAAGGTGCCAACTTTGCCATTTCATTAACACTGGGTGATTTTCAAGCACTAAGACACTGAATGGATTATCCTTTCCTGTAAGTGGAATCAGAGCTCATATTGGCTCCTCCTGTGAGCTGCAGTGTCTGTTAATGTAGCATCATAGGCAAGAGGAATCAGAATTTTTCTACATTGTAAAGGAAACTTGTCATCATCTGCTCCAGGATCTGACTGGTGATCCTGGGCCAATCACTGGGTTTTGAATGGGATGGTTATGAGAAAGATCTGCTCCCCTGAAGATCCTATATCATATCTTCTGCTCTGGGGACAGGCTGATAGTGGTTATGCACACAAAATCCTGGGTTTTATAGCAGATAAGAATTCAGACTTAATGTTGCCCAGGATGTTCAAAATCATGTCAGAGAGAATAATTTCACATGAGGATGAATAAATAATACATTTGCTATTTAGCCTGCAAATAAATGATGACTCCTGAAAACTGTACCTATTCACATCCTATCTTTTTAAGCAAAATTGGGCCCGCCATATAGGCAGAGCTGCTCCTCCATTTCTAACTTTAATATTTCTACTTTGGCACAGGTATTCCTTTTTCATTAGAGTTTTTCAACCAGAAAAGCTAATATCTGAATATATTATTCTACATATTTACTTCCAACTTAACAGGACTGAAGCTTGGTGGAGCAGTTTACATGCAAGGAATACTAACAGGAATGAGCAGAGGAGTGGAAGGAAAGAAACAGAAATAAGATAGACAGTGACCATGTCCCTTATATATGAGTAGTATAAAAGACAGAGCAAAATTGCTAGGAAAGCTGGTCAAAAGCAAAGTATTTTGAAAAATACTTTAAAAATAGAAAAAAGCCCTATTGCAGATATTTCCACAACTTTTACCAAATAGTGGGCATTAGTATTTTAAAAAAAAGACACAAATATAGGTGAACTGCTAAGATTATTAGTAGAAATGAAAACTGGCTAATGGATTCCAATAAGTAAGTGCGTATAAGTAGTCTGGATTTATAAGGGATATATTTTGGTATTTCCAAATATAGAATTCATAGAAAATTTATTTTTTTCTATCTGTAACAAAAAATAAGGAAAATTAACAGGAGGATATTTGAATCCATGTGAGCAGTGATATTCCTATTTCCTTTGCATTTATCAATTTAGCTTAGAACACATGAGTATTTTGTTGGGAAATGGCTAGAGGACAGGAGTCAGTAATTTTTGTTTCACAATACTCTTATTGTGGTTTTGAACTCTGGTTTTCATGGTGCATCTCCGTATAACTTTTCAGATACGTATATTTATGTCTTATCATACCAACTAAGCAGCCAACTCCTTAGAGGAAATCATGTATTTTACTTTTTATTCTGTCATATGGCACCTAGCATAGTGCTGGCCACTTTGGAACATACACACATAAGACAACCCCTCTCCCCCAAAATACTTGTGGAGAGGACTGGGTTAGAGCTGTGTGGTGAGCAACCCCACTTTGCTGACCTTAGACACATGGTGATTGTTTAGGGCAAAAACAGTCTCATGCAAACATTTTGAAGACAGGAGCATTTCAGCATCTCTACCCTTCACCATGAGGCCTACTATAGAGTGGATATCCAGTAATCAGCAAAGAAAGGCATATTTGATTTGTGATTCTATTTAAGATGCAAGACCACTTTGTAACCTGCACCTCTGTAGTCCTTTCACATCGTAGTTATCTCAGAGGATTATTAGGCATAGTATAGAACTAAAATTCAAGAGAAAACCTTGGGTCAAATAAACCTCAGGTGTTGAATGTGACAGGAAAGAATCTGTATGACTCCCCTGAGCTGAGGCACTATGTGTCCTGGGATGAATCTGGCATAGGAGAGGGGGAGGTTGACAGTCGTGCTGAGACGCTGGAATAGAAGCGGAGGCAGTGACTCAAAATGGCACAGCTCCAAGATTTGGGAGCCATGGCGGAAGTAGGTGACAATTTGTTGAGCTATCTTAAGTCTCTGACAGAATGAGAAAGGCAGTTTCAATGAAGAAGTTGAAAAGGGATAGAATGTGATATAATGAATCCGGAGAAAAATAAGTATGCAGCTGGTACACATGTGAGTATATTAAGTGTGCTTCCACTTCAGGAACACTGTCCAGAATGCCCTGTTTCTAGAGAGCCTCATGATTTCTTTCTTCTTTTCATCTCTTCCTTCAGGTCTCCACTCATTTACCACTTCACCAATGAGATTTTCCTCAACCGCCATATTAAAAAATAGCAGTCCATTTTCTCATACTCTATATACCCCATTCTTCTTACCCTGCTTTTTCTACATAACAGTTTTCAGTTCCCCAAATATCATTTATTTATTTATTTATTTAGATCTGTCTCTCCTGAGTATAACAAAAGATCCATGAAGGAAGGAGTGTTGTCTGTGTTTATTCTCTGTTGCCTCCCCAGTATGCAGAATTAAGTAGGTAATGAATGAATGAATAAATGAATGAATGAATGAATCAATCAATCAATTAAAGCACACTCTCTGGGAAAAAGCACCAAGAACCAGAGAGTGGAGAATTCTTGATCCATGCAAATTCTTATTTGCTAGAAAATAAGCTTTTCTCTACTGGCTTCAATATGTCATCTGTGATATTGCATGAGCTAGGAGAGGTTGGGAGTAGAAGTAACATCATATTTCCCCAGGGAATAAACTAGACTAGTCCATCTCTTTGCATTTCTTCTGGTTCATAGTCCTCTGGCTTTGTGATTCTACAATTTCATGATCCAAATGTTCCATTTTCTCCCACAGTGAATTCTTTGCTTTTAAATTCAATGAATATCTCAATTTTACATGAAGTTGATATTGATTGATTTATAAAAGCAAACATAAGAAAAAAAGAAACCAAAATAATTTTTGGTGCCATTAGTCTACCAGTCATTCTATGTTGGCAAATTGGCTAAAATATCCAGTTCAACCAAAGCAATTTTACTGATGTATTTTCTTTTTTACCACCTGTTATTTAAAAGAATTGACCAAATACAGTAGACAATTCCTTGGTTGTTATTTAGAGAAAGCTTTGAGCTTAAATCAATATGATATTTTGCTCTGTAGGTATTGAAAATCATTCTACCGTTGTCACTAATTGCTTTGGTATTCTGCAAAAGTACAAAGTGTCAGCTATTTATTAATAAATCTGTTTTTGTAGTAGGGGGTGCATCTTTACTGTTTATCATGTAACAGCAGTAAAACATACTGAAGCTCTGAATAGAGCATGTAATGAAAGACTCTGTCAGTGTGTGGCATATCTCTTGATTAAAAAGCAGGTAAAGGGATGTGTAAGGAGCAGGACAAGATACATACAATTCTTCTAAAGCCCTCATTGCCAGTGATCACTCTTACATGGATTAAAAGCTGTCAGATATAATCATTTATCAAGCAATTGTGAAATGGGGAAATATAAAATTAAGAAGAAATTTTTGATGGCTTGTCATAGTCAGCAACTGGGCTAGGTTTGCATAGAATTCATGAGATTAAGTAGATAAAATACACATTTATTCGATTCTCTGGTGCAACTAAATTGAGAAAGTGGTTTGCAAGACAGATTTTTCATCCCTTTTACTCAGCAGTGAGTGATAGAGAAAGCAGTCCTCTATCTTTATCTTTTCAACAGAGCTCTTCTAGAGACACAAAGCCATAGCTCCAAACCATTCTGGGGAACAAAATTGTTTCCTCAGACAAGGAATGATGGAAGAATGTACTCCTTAATCATATACAAGTCATTGTGTACCCAAATTTAGTACTACATGTACATATTTATACACCATGATTTGGTGAGCAATGAAACAAACTTCTTAGCCTCCAGGGATCATTTGTACCAGCTTACCCCAATTTCTGAAATCATTGTTACTATGCTTACCAGTCATAGGGACCAGAGTTCCATAGGCTACTTTCTCTGCTGGTTCAGTTTAAGGATGTATTTAAGGATCGTACTAATAAATAAACTGTATCAGGATGACAAATATGAGGTATCTCCTGGGAACCCTGACTTGAAACCTCAGAGGATCTAAATATGTTTACAGAGCCTCCAGTTAGTCTACACAGACAATAGGACTCTGCTCTGAGAAAAAAAAAATCTAAAGCTTTTCAAAACATGTGAATTAAATGCCTAATATTATGTGCCAAGCAAAGAGGGAGGAATACAAAATGATTTCTGTTCTTAGTGGGAGACAAGTACATAAAAAAAAAACTGCACACATGCAATATGCCAATTGAGGAATGCATTATGTTGCTTGGGGCTTATAGAGAAATTAGTGACACATTGGGCTTGAGGAAAGGGTTCAATAAAGCTTTCTGGAAAAAAGTGACTTCAGGATGAGACTGCTATAAGGATTAAGAGTTCCATCGGGTAGCTCAGGAAGTTTAAAATATTGCAAAAGAAATTCAGGAAAGGGGGCACCTGGCTGGCTCAGTTGATGGAGCATGCGACTCTTGATCTTGGGATTATGAGTTTGAGCTCCACATTGGGTGGGGAGATTACTCAAAAATATAATATTAAAAAAAATCCAGAAAAGGAAACCACCTTGCACAGTACCTGGTACCTCTTCTGCCACTATTGCTTCTACGTCCCCCACCTTAACCTCATTCATTTATTTTTCTCTTCTGGAGTAGCTTTCATTCATATAGTCCTATGTATTTTAAGAGTATTTACATGTATTTCCTCATTTAATCTTCTAGCTGCCTTCAATGGTATGCAGGTATAGCAGACCAAGCACTACAGAATATTGAAATGATGATTTCCTCCATTTTTCCATGGAGAGTGCATAAAGGCTCTATTCTACATGCGTAGGAGAGAAGTTAATTCATTACATGCCATGGGTGTCATAGGGCATTAAGACTTAATTCTCTGGTTGAGAAAGCATAAGATAGACATTCACCAAACTTACCTCCTGTTTGTACTGACACTGAAGATAGACTGCATTTTTCAACCTCTCTAGAATTGAAGTGGGGCCAAGTAACTAAGTCAGTAGAATGCATGTAAAATTGATATGTGCCACTTTTCAACCAAACTAATAGAAATCCTCCTGCATGCTTGTTCATATGTTTTCCCTATCTGCTGGCTGAAACGGGAGAGCTCTGAGGATAGAGGAAAGGGAAGTGATAGGGAAGAATGGAGCCACCGGTGGAAGGATCTTGAATTCCTAAATTACAGCGTCAAAAGCCACTTGCCAAATACTATTATTGAACTGTTATATGCAAACAAGAAATAAAGCTTTTGTATGTTAAACCATTAAATTTTAGGGTTTTTTTTTCTTAAAGTAATCAGTCTTCCTTGATTAATATAGCAGAAGAGGCACTGTTTTCCCAGATTTACAACTAAAGAAAGAATGATTAATAGAAAATAAAACTTTGGTGAAGGCAAAATGGCAAGTAGATAATAGAAACTCCACTTGAACACACATCATGTAGCTCTAGAACGTCCAGCATTCTCCACAATATCTTCAGAGGATTGATACTCCACTATAAAAGAACTAAGTCTAGCATAAAAGCTATTTAATAAGCCGTGATTAGGTGAATACAGTCCATTGAATATATACTTTGGCTTTGAGGAAAAAGCCCTATGATTGTGCTTCCTTCACAAGCTACCTAAGCATCTGTCCTTCTAGTTACTGCTAAAGGATTGACATGTCTTTCATTTTCTCCTACCCAGAGCCACAAATGGTCCATCTTTCTGTTTGTACTGAGGCTTTGCTACTCAACACATGATCTACAGACTAGTGGCATGCCTTAGAAAAGTATTGGAAATATAGAATCTCAAGCAAAATTCTGCATCTTAACAAAATCTGTAGTGACTCTTGTATTGATTCTTGTGCACACTAAATTTTGAGAAGTGTTGGTCTATAGCATTGCTCTACCCTGAGATTTGCTTTCCTGAATGAGAGTCCTTTTAGGACCTGTTGTCTCTTCCAACTAGTATCCTTTTCATCTCAGTAATTTTCTATGCACTCTCTTACCTTGATTGCACCCTTATGTGGTTACAACTGTGTTGACTTACAAAGACCTGCTTTGATCCATACTCAGCCTGGTTTTGACTTTCTTCATGTGACCTAGCCATTCCAGATTGAGTCTCTAGTACCAAAGGCAGGCATCAACTCTTGTAAGATAGATATATACTCAAAGAAGCACATTTTTGTGCTTTATGGTCATTAAACCCTTAATTAATTAAAGTGTCATATTAGCTCCAGGTACTGAATTGGAATTTATGGGAAATTATCCCTAGAATAGTTAATTAATATATAAGTCTGTATTAGAGAGAAAAGATCTGAACATAAAGAGTTGTCCTGGGAGGGCCTATCTTGTTAGTCACCTGTTTTCATTAATTTTGGGGCTAATCAGCATTTGATAATACTACTCTACTACATAGCATATTGATTTGTTTTCCTAGTATAGCTTTATAAAAATAAAAGTAATAATATCAATTCCCTGTATTTATATATGAGAATATATCCATGCCCTTAACTGAAAATGAAATGCCTCAGATATCAACAGAGGTGGGTCATAGTATCATATTTCAACCTTCTGCATTTTATTGTGACCTGAGCATCTAGCTCTGACAATTAGTCAAGAACAGAAGTGTAAAGTCTAATACTTAGAGGTAACATAGACATCTGTAGTCTCCAAACTAGATGGCTCAAATATTTTAATAGATCAAATTTAGAGTCTCAGGACCTGAAATTCAATTGCTCAAAAATAATTCTGGTCTGTTATTTATTGGGAACATTTGGTGACATCATTGACAACTGTCCTTAGAGTATGGTGAAGAAGAGTGTGGTGGGTTCTTGCACCCAGTGGCTGGGTTTCAATTCTGGCTCCATCCTTACTTGTTCTGTGAGGTTGAAGAGATTGCTTAACCTCTCTAGATCTCAGTTTCCTCATATGAAAAGAGATTTACAGGGTACTGGGTGGTTAAAAAAGATTTAGTAAGTCTTATTAAAGTACTGAGGACAGGCAGCAATTCAGAATCATAATGAAAAATAAGCCCTTGTCTATTGTGCCCATTTGCAGCATTGTCATCCTCAGCAGGTGTGGAAAGAAAGGAGTTAAGAAAAACAAACTAACCTTTATCTTTGGCTGAGATGTTTCCTTCTGTTCAGATGAAATAGCACAATAGATGGGGAATCCTAGGCTGGCAAGTGGCTACATGTGGGCATTAGACATAAAAGTTAAAATAGTAATAATTTAATTCATTTTGTTGAATATTCACCTTGCTTTTTTCTGTACCAATAAACTAGGTCTCCTGTCTTCCTGTTTCATTTTCCACAGTCATAATTATGCATGGCCACAGCATTCTTGAGTTGATCCAAGACGTAAAAACAAAATATTGTCTCTGAGTTTCTCTATCAGTCCCTGGCTCTGGGAGTTCTGCTTTGAGAACAAGCTTTCTTATAGTGATCAATATTTGTGTGATAAGGAGCAATAGCTTAGTTGTCAACCATCATGGTTCAGATACCTCTTCAGACTAAGTGTCTTGTGTGATTCTGATATTCGATCTCACATTTCCCTCTTCTATGGTGTCCAATCATTCGTTAATGATACCAAAGCGTAACACATTTGCAGGGTATTGTATCCTCTTCAAATCTTTTCAGAACTACTTTAATACCATTTTACGGGCCCGTGCAATTCATCCAACCCCTTAAATCATTTTTCTTTCCTCAGCTTAAAGCCTTTCAATTCTATACCTCTACCGATAAGGCTTAACATTATAACAGCTTAAGACGTTCTTGCTCTTAGACATGTAAGGGGAAATAACTGTCGTATCATTGTCAGTGTTTATCATGAGGATTTTTATGGAGCACATCACAGAGTACTAAGACAACCAACATTTACCAAATTCTATTTTCATATTTAGAAAAACGTCTTTGAACAGGAAATGACAATTGTGGGCAAAATTAACTGACTTGTTCCCAGTAAATTTTCAGCAGCATTATTTTCAGAATAACCAAGCCTCACATGGAATGTACAACTTTTCTTCAAAAACAAATACTGAAAAGCAAAAAGAAAAAATGCATTACTTATAGAGAAAATATAAACTTTTTACTTTTTTATTAAAAATTATAGCTTTCACAGACCTACTCTGTTTCTTTGAACCCAATATTTTTTTTAGTGTAACTACTTTTCTAGTTTTTTATTTCCTTAGTATGTCAGTTGTAACTCATTTTGCCTCTTAACATTCTTATCATTGTGGAATAATTATTTTGGCACCATCTATATTCCCTATTACTTGAGGATAATTTATCATGTCATAATTATTGAATTATTTACTTTTTTAACTTGAATAATACCTTGTATATAGTATACACTCATTAAACATCTCCTGACAATTGAATGCATGAATAGGAACAGCATAAAATATAAACTAGAAATACTGGGTTATAATTCTGGTTCTATTCTTAGAAATATGCCATTGAGCAAGAGCGGCAGACACACTCTTTAAGTTAGTACTGATTCTTACCTCCAGATGTTTATACCACTGTGTGATCTCTTTCTTTAGAGTGTAGGCAGGTCTTTAACTTGCTTTTAATCAACAAAATTTGGCAAGGTGATGAGATGTATGAGGTTATATAATGACATCATATAGTATTGTAGTTCTTGTTTGTTGGGTCTCTTTTTTTCCTTTGAAGTAAATGGCCATATTGGGGAACTCCACATGGCAAGGAACTGGGGGAGGCCTCCAACCAATGATACATAGGAAATTAAAAACCTCAGTCCTAAGACCACAAGGAACTGAATTCTTCAATACTTAAATGTACTTGAAAGTGGGTTCTGCCTCTGTTAAGCCTCAGATGATTCTTTAACCCTGGATGGCATCTTTATTGCAGCTGTGACACCACAACTAGAGAACACAAACTTTGCCTAGATACATGACCCACAAAAACTACAAGAAAATAGTTGTTTTAAGATCAGTTTGTGGAAATATTGTTACATAGCAATAGAAAACTAATACAGGGGGTGTCTGAGTGGCGCAGGTGGTATAACCTATTTTAGTTGGCTGAAACATCTAACTCTGGGTTTCAGCTCAGGTGGTGATCTCAGGGTGATGAAATTGAGAGCTCTAAGTCAGGCTTTGCACTCAGCCCCTCTGCCCCTCACCACCTCTGCTCTCTTCCTCTATCTCTAAAATAAATATATCTTAAAAGCAACAACAACAAGAACTAATACAGTAAGTAACCCACTGAATATGGGTCTCCATAGTCATAAAATATAAATAAAAATACATGTTTTACATTAGTGATGGGATTTTTTTTCAAGTTAAAAGTCAGTATATTTAAGAGCACTTTAAAAATGCTAAAACACTATGAACATTGTATTTTAAAAGACATACTTCATTAATGCAATCCCATTTATTCCTCCAGTAACACTCTAAAGGAAGTAATATTATCATCTCTCTTTAATAGCCGAGTAAACTGTTATACCTATTTTACAGATTAAGAGCCTGAATCTCAGAGAGATCAAGTAATCAGCTTAAGGCAACACAGTTGTAAATAGGGGAGCTCATATTTGAACTGACAAATATTAAATTCCAAACCTTGACACTTTCCACTGATTCTTAGTAAACTGAAGTATGCTGAGAAGCATGTAGGATCTGTATCTATGTTTTTAATTTTTCAGGACTCAACTGGAAAGATTCAACATTTTAAAAATTATAGTAAATACAATTCTTGGGTTTAATGAAGCAAACTCATTTCCTAAAACCCTTCATCACAACTGCTATATCCCTTAAAAATTTTATTTAACAATGATGACAATAACAGCAAAAATTTTACATGGGCTTACTGTGTGCTAGGGCATCTTCTGAGCATATACCATATATTACCTCAGTTAACAGGAAATGGAAAACAAAACTATCAGCTGATGATTGTTTACAATAAAATTATCACCTTTATGTAACCTTCCTCAGTTTTAGAAAGTAACGAAAATAAACCTGGAAAACTCATTTCTGTTCTCCATTATGCTAGAGCCTGCTACATCATATTATGGAAATTTTGAATAAACATCAGTGAAGACTACAGAGGCTTGTGCAAATAGTTCCAGTAGCAAATAATGCTAATCTTTAAATCCTGCCCTGGCCTATGGGTGAAGGCATTTGTTGGAAGGCACATTTCTGGTTTGTTGCTATTACTTATGCACTCTTTCTTGTAGGAGAAGCTGATATCCATTAGGCCATTCTGTCATCAGATAAATGGACTCATAATGCGAGAAAGACAAGAAATACTCTCTACTTTCTGTTTCTCTAGATGCTTAACTCCTTGATCAGTTAAAAGGGCCAGTGCTTTAATTCATACGTCCACAACAGTAAAGAGATTAGGCTGGGAAAACTCTTTAAGGCTCAGATGAGAAGGTATATCAAGTATCTTTTATCTGGGTGCATTAACTTCAAGCCTACTAGGAAAAGAGTAGGAACCCTCATTTTGGCATCAGGTCCAAATTGCCTTTTTCCATTCATTACCATCACAAAATGGATGCATTAGCTGTATTTGTCAGTATATACAGTTTTCAATCAGTTGTGATTACTGGCACCCCAAATTGCCAGTAGTGTCTTTTTGCTAATGTCTTTTCCCTCCTTTGGAGAGTGCCTTTAATGAATTATTTTTGAAAATCAGTGAAAATGACTCCCAAACCTGTAGTACTCTTTGTTCAAATTCTAGCCCAACTGCCTTCAACTTCCAACTGCTTACAAGTTATTTCCAGTTGAGACTATTATATTGTACCTTGAAATTAAGCACTTTAATTCCTAAATTGTGATAGTGAGCACTTGGAGACCTAGTTAAACTTATAACTTCCCAGATCCTTCTTCATTGGATCTTAGTTGGATCCTAGAATTTATTCTTTTAGTCAGTACTGGAGGTGATGCTTATGATACAAGAATGTTTAATAAAGTGTGATTGACTTGAGAGGCTGAGACCTCTCAATTACTCCTTGGCAATATTTCTCCTTCCTCTTAAGCCATTCACCATTCATCGTGAGATCCATATTATACTCTGTACCTATGGTGTCAGCTTACCTGTAGCCATTTGATGTCAGGGATGCTCAAATCCTAAAACAGATTCCTACCCTAACAGTGATTTTTAAAAAAATATTTAATTAATTAATTTATTTGAGAGAGGGAGAGAGCAAGCCAGAATGAGCAGGGGGAGGGGCAGAGGGAGAGAGAGAGAAGCAGGCTACCTGCTGAGCAGGGAACCTGACATGGAGCTTGATCCCAGGACCCCAGGACCATGAACTGAGCAGAAAGCAAATGCTTAACCAACTGAGCCACCTATGTGCCCCCATAACAGTGATTTTATAACAAGCCCCTGGCTACATCAGAATCTTTATTCAATCAAACTATCTTAGATATTTTTGAAATTTTGTTATGGAAAATTGCTGAAAGAATAGTTGAATGAAACTCTGTCTACCCATTGCTAGCTTCAACAATTAACATTCATCTATAGTTCATTCATTTCCCTCATCCCTGATGTTTTTGAAACAAATCTCAGTTATCATATCATTTTACTTGTAAATATTTCAGTATGATTGTCTAAAAGTCCTACATTTTTAAAAACCCCAATACCATTATCATGAATATAAATAATAATTATTGTTAAATAGTAAATAAATTCCTTACTATAAATTTCTAGTCAGTAAGTGTTAAAATTTTCTCAAATGTCTATCATCTTTAGTTTATTTAATCAGGTTCCAAATAAGGAACATGTATTGACTTTAGTTGATATATGTCTTAGATCTGTTTTGAGTTTCAAATCCAAATCTTTTTTACCCATTTCTACATGTTGAAGAAACTAGATAACTTTTTCTTGTAACATATACCATAGGGTTGTTGATTGCATTTTCTCTGTTCTTTTTATTTATTGTAAATCAAAGTTAGGGAATTGATCATGTTCAGGTTCTGATATTCAAGCAAGAACACTTCAATAGTAGAATTGTGTCTTTATTAGGTGCTCATATTACCTGCTTGTTTTCCTTTTCAGTGATATTATTGGCCATTGATAACATCTTAGTCCATTGTTTCATTCTGGTATGTTATATGAGATATGGGGAGATTCTAATTCTTTAATTTTTTTCTTTATTCAATGCCTAGAATATTTCCTAGAAAAGGAGAGAATTTCCTTCATTAACTACTCATTTACCCTGAGCTATATTCCTCAAGGCAAATGAAATACCTGACTCTTTCCCTTTATTTACCAGTTTTCATTGGGTTCTTGAGCATCTTTCAGAGATTACCAGGGAGTCTTTAAAAATAAATATCATGGTACATTTCCATGCATTTAATTATATTTGAAGCACTTCCATCTCTTGCAATTATTATCCTCACTGATGCTCAGAACTTCTGAACTCCTCTCTCAGGTTCTTTTGAGTTTCATGATACCTTCTGCCTTTAAGTCTACTCTGTTTACCATGTTACATGTGGACCCAACACCAACTCAGCTGTCTTTTGCTCCTAATTGCTTACCTACTCCAGTGACACCTGGAAGAAGAGTGGGACTAAGTATAACCTCTTCTCTATGACAGTTATGATTATGCTTATGTTCTGTAGGCAGTCATAAAAATGAGTCTGGAGTTAATGGAGGCTAAGTTTGGAGACAGAGATGTGGGAAACATTTCTCATAAGTAGTACTAAAGCCATCAAAGGCAATGAGATTCTCAAGGGAGACTGAATTAATAGGAAGGTTACAGCCTCAGATTATACAATCATGGAAAGAGTGGGCAGAGGAAATGGAGCAAGTGAGAGGAAACAAAGAGCCTGAGAGCAAACTGGGCAATAAGGTCAGAGTGATTTAAGAAAAGCTAGAGATGGGGAAAGGAAGTATTTAGAAAACAACCACTAGATGAGAGCTTATGGAGTCTTTTGAATTTATCATTTAAGAGGAAATTAATGACTTTCATCAGATGAGTGAAAACTAGCTCAGATTGGTTAGGCAACATGCCCCCAAATCATAGCTGCTAAGAGACTGAGGATCTAAATGCTGGTAGTCAAACTCCAGACTGTGTTCTGGCCACTGTGGAATGCTGATCAATCAACTGCATTGTAGTTTCCATGGCAAATTGCTATCTGCTTTATCCCTGGAGGTCTAATTCATTATAATGACATCCTAGCTAGATGGGATTTAGAGTCTACTTTGAATGTCCCTGATGGCTGCAATATAGATCTGAAATTTCCACACTCCTGGCCTCACATAAAATGTTAGGAAACAGGCTAAATTCTCTATATCTTCTGGCATTAGTATTCTCTGCTCTAAAGTATGATCCCTCAGTTCATAGCTGCCTGAGAACAAACTAGTCTATATATGTTGGGGGAAGAGAGGTACCAACATGTATGCATTTATTTGTGTACATACCGATGCTGATGACATTTCTGTGGTCAAGGACTGCCATACATTTTCCCCACATTCAGCTGTGATGAAGAGTCAAGTGTGGTCATTTCCAGGCTCCCCAGCACTGATGTTGCAGTGGCTATACACGTCAAGTATAAGAAGGAAGGATCAGCACAATTTCAGAAACAGGCTTCTTCCAATCAGAGAGAGTTAGAACCCTACACAGCTTCCAATCAGAGAGAGTTAGAACCCTACACAGTTTGACCTAATCAAGTTGTCTGTATTTTTTTTCCCCCAAAGCCACTTTATCTAATATTTCTAATATGGGTAAATTTGTCTCTGTAGTACCTGTTCTTATATTGTTTTCCTCCTACTGGTTATACTTTCCCTCTGAAATTTGTCCTGATTGTTCATTTATGCATCATTCATTCCTTAATTTGTCCTTCCTAGTGTCTTATCCATCTTATCCACTACATGGAATGTAGTGACTCTCCTCTGTACTCTCCTAACACTATCTTCATACCTCTACCATAGCACATCATAGTGAAATTACCTGTTTTCTCCTTGAATAAGGGGGAATGCTTTATATATTATTGTGTCTCACACAAGTTCAGTAATAATTATGATTTTAGCGAAAAATATTTGTTTAGAGCTTAGTATGTGAAAATTACCTAATCTTATCTGAGTAGTTTCCCAAATATTGAGGGATTGATAAGGTCTGAAATATAAATGAAACACGGCAGAAATCTAGGGCTTTTATAATGCATTTGACTTAGCATTTATACACACACATATCATATAAATGCTATTTAATATAAACCTTCAATATATATGCATCTATGTTAAGGGAAGGTAGATATAGATCTAGATGTATGGAGTATATACAGGTACATTTGGCAAGTTCCATAAAAAATCTAGAGAGGAGAGATAGCACTTCTAATTTTAAAGATACAACTCAAATTTCCCACCCTTCCCACCCCTACCACCGCCCCCCCCACACTTTTTTTTTTTTTTTGTATCTAGGTCTCCTTACTTTATTTATTTATTTTTTTAAAGATTTTATTTATTTATGATAGACAGAGAAGGAGAGAGAGAGAGAGAGAGAGAAGCAGAGGAAGAAGCAGGCTCCATGCCGGGACCCCGACGTGGGACTCATCCCTGGGACTCCATCCCGGGACTCCAGGATCGCGCCCTGGGCCAAAGGCAGGCGCTAAACCGCTGAGCCACCCACGGATCCCCGGTCTCCTTACTTTAAACTTTTGGACATTAACTGTTTATAGTGCCCAGTATATTCTAGAATGATGAGCTATTTCATATCAGTGGTATACTTACCTTATGCATTTTGAACTATACTTTAAGCAACAGAGGGCCAAGGTCATACCTTATATCCAGGTTACCTATAAAAGGTCTATAGAGGAGCTGCCACATGGTGGAAACTTAGTGAACTCTCAAGATTGGGTGGATACCTAAGGAGAGTCCATGTATGTCTAATAGATGCAGACCCAGGACAACAGGCACACAGTTTCTAATGGGGCTACTGGAATGTGTTTGAGTCTGTTCTTCAAAGAAAAATAAAACTAAATGCCTCTGTGGTTTGGGGATATACCTGAAGTTTTTAAAGCAGAAAGAGCCAATCAAAAAAGATTATATCATTGTGAATTCTGTGGTCCCTTTCTCAGGGTCTCACTGAAGCAAGAAGATAGGATAATGATGACTGGATTTTTCAGAGGAAGCTTATCATGCTGCTCCGTGAGAGAGTTCAGATGTGCATTTAGTTGTTTGAAAGACTTCCCAGATATGAATACAGACATTCAGCCAAAAGTTATTGTGTCTTGAATAATTTTACCACCACCAACGGAGACAAAAAATGACCATCTATTTATATTTCTAAGAATTATTCTTTTTCACTGTGTTCAAGAAATGTGCTCTCTTGAACATCTAGAAGAAATGTCATCACTAAATATTTAATACTATTGGGTTTCCAACTTGAAAAGAAGAAAAAATTGGAAGAAAAAGAATACTTTCAGTGACAATTCTTTAAATTTTTGATGCCTGCTTCTTCCAAAGAACAATGAGTGTTTCTTAACAAATTAATCTGGCTGTTTTACATTAAGCTTTCTGGCTAGTCTTTGCCATCTTCATCACTTTTACAAAATTTGTAGAGATTTTCTCAGTCCATGTTTGGTATTAATATGTATTTCTCTCTACTTTTTGAATATCTCTCATTTCCCTTGAAGGACAGGGACTGGTTTCAGTGATGCTAAGTTATATCTCTTGTTTTTATTGTGATTTAATTGACATTAACATAGTATTAGGTTTAGGCATACAACATAAAAAACTGATATATGTATATACTGTAAAATGATTACCAGAGTAAGTTTGGTTAACATCTGTCACCATACAGTTACAAATTTATTTTTTTCTTGTGATGAGAACTTTTAAGATATGCTCTTCTAGCAACTTTCAAATATACAATACAGTATTAACTATAATCACTGCTATACATTACTTTCAGAATTTCTTTATCTTGTAACTTGAAGTTTGCACTTTTACTGGCTACTGCACAGGCAGTGTTTAGTATGTCAAACTAGGTACTTAGAATTTTAAGATCATAAATCTTGAAATTACAAATCAGACAAGGTAACTTTGTGGTATGTATTTCATGATGAAAGATAAAGACATTATATGGGTACAATTTTCTCTAAATTGAATAAAGTGTGCAATTTTCATGGCTTTGTTTAAAAATTTAATGCTTTGAGGATTATCATTTTATTTTTTGAGCCTTAAAACTCAGTGCATTTAAGAGGTAAAGAAAGTCATTTTGGTGCCTGGTAAGTGACTAAGTTCTTTTTTCCTTCACTGGAGGACAGACTCCTGAATCACAGATAGGCGTTTCAGTCCTAATAAAAGCTACACTCATAATTGTCTGAACAGTTGTTGTGAGATTCAATACATTGATCAAAACACTTGTTCAAAATTGCCTTCTCAGTAATTGGTTTGTTGCCCTTTTGTTCCTTTTTGTTGTTGCTGCTGCTGCTACTGCCTGACCGTAGCTACCCACTAGACCAGTCTCAAATCATGTTTTAGTGTCTTCTCTTTGAAGAAATGAAATCATTCTATGAACATTGCCACCTGCATTGCCTTTTTCAGCAGAAAAGGAGAAATGGCCACAGAGTAGTCATCGCATCACACCTAATTCTGGTTCAGGCTTTAACATTAATTGTTTTGATATTGACCAAATTACTTAACAGCTCAGGGCCTCAGTTTTCTTATTTATATAATACATGGATTTGACAGGGTGTTTTCCAGGATCCCTTCCAATTATTACTTTCTATGATTTTACATGATCAAATGAAATAAAATTAATGAAATGCTATATGAACACAAGGGATTATGATGATGATTAAAGGAGGGGGATAGGTTATAATTTTGCCTCAGTTTATCCACAGAATTATTCATGACCTCAGGATTCTAGTCACTGTACTCTCTGTTGGTGGGAGGGAGCCAAAAAATGATGTCTCATAAATGAGTTCTATGAAGCTATTCATTTTCTATAATATATTTAAGATATGTGTGGTTGTTGGCACCCTTCACACATACAACACACACACATACACACACAAAGGTATCTGATAGTTACTAGTGACTCTAGTATTAAAAGTTATGTTGTCATTAGGTTTATTTTTCTCTATGGATATACTGTTACTACATTTTACAAGGCTACTGTGGCCAGTGTTGGCTTTTATAAGTTTTCTTTTGTGTTGTGTGTCTGGGTCTTTATGCAATGTAAAAATTCCAGCTGTGTCTTTAATGTTGTCAAATTAATTTCTTCCAAAGTTCATTTTCTTAGTCTAGGAATGTATGTATGAAAAAAACTTACAAAGTATTCTTTCTTCTTTCTTTCTTTTCCTCCTTTTCTCATCTTTCTTGTCCCTCTCAAAAGAATAAATTCTCTGGCTTTGAATTAGTTTTTATTCTGTAGACATCTGTTTTGGAAACAACACATGAAAAACCTAGAGGGCAGTACTTGGCTTGGGTTGATGGGGATGATAGATTGCTAGAGAAAGAAGAGTGGATTATCTGAGGGGAGAGATGGCATCAAAGACGAACTGTGCTTATTTCATACGTCTCCTGCCCACTCCTCTGTGCATATACCAAAGTCACAGTTATGGAAAACCTCATTATGCCAGCCTCAGACCAGGGCACTCAGGAAACTTAACTGTTTAAACACTGAACTCAAGTATCTTGGCAATTCCTTCAAATTCAAACCCTGTGTGTAAATGTATAAACTGTCTCTTTCTAAAGGATGTGATTAAACTCTGTTTAATCACAAGAGGCATATCAATCAAAATATAAATTCTAAAAAATATTCCATAAATTCAGTTGAGTACCCACTATATAATCTTTCCTGGCACAGTGAGCTTTCATAGATTTTTGCTTGCTTAGCATCCATATCTTCTTTAATAATATTTTAATTTCCCACCAGGACACTGGTTTTCAAAAATTTTTAATATAACCTACTGTAGCAATGTACTTAAAACTGTAACCTAGGAACACTGTTAAATAGGAAATAACATTTTTATAAAGTAATGTTTTTATTACCTATTTTATCCTCTGATATGTTTCTCCTTGTCTTTTTTTCTTTACATTTCTTTCTTCTATGCTGTCCCCTTCTATTCTCTCAACTAAAACTAAAACTAAAACAAGAAGGATATTTGGTTGCAACTTACCAAATTGATTTCATGATGCACTCATGGTTCTGTCTCCTTGTTTGAAAAGTTGTCCTACATACCACCCTTCCCCCCATGTTCAATGCAAGTGCTGTCATAAGAACTCACAGAGTTCCCATATCTAACTGCAGGGCATGTGAAGTAACACAATTCATGTATAGTGTTCCCTGGGCTTATGTGATCTGTTCAGCTATGGAAATGTGACATAGCCTGATAAGTCACTCTGAATCTTTTGTGTTCTCATAGGACCTTCTCTTTTTTCTGATAGACTTGTGATAGTGAGCATGTAGAGTCTAGATCTGCTACAGCAATCTCACACAAAAGGCAGATATGTCTGAAAATGAAAGTTACTTGCAGAGAAAAGCAGAACCTTTCTGAGAGAAGGAAATTTTACAGACTAGAGAACTGATGTTGGGGTGGTTGATGGTCCAATATAACCTGTGTAAAAAGTTATAGAGTAGAATTAGCAGAAGTTTGTTTGATTCCAAAGCTGATACTCTTTGTATTCTATTATCTTCCAGTAAGGACCTTACAATAGTGTTGAAGGCAAGGGCACAAGTAATGTTAATTGTTGGAGCTGGGTAAGAGGAAAACCCAGTAATGGAACAGTATCATATAAGACAAGATGGCAGAGAGAGATTGGAGAGATTGGAGGTGGGGAATGGGGGGAGGGTGGTCCTTGAGTTTGGATAAAGAATTTGCATGTGGGGTAGAGCAGAAGGTTGGGGAGGTAGTATTGGCACAAAAGATCTAGGCATTTATATTCTTACGGTAGTTTTACTGTATTTTTAATTAAAGGGAGGAAATTTTATGAATCTTGGAAACACTATCCTTCCCCAAGGCAAAAGGGATAATCACTTACACATTCAATTATGTATCTCCCCAAAGAATAAACAATATATAATGAACTCCAGGTACACACCAAAAAAAGAAAAAATGTCTTTCATTTTAGCAAGGTGTACTCTGTAAAAGTGCAGATTTTCTGCAGTGTAAGGTGGGTTGCCAGTTTTGCAGGGTTGCATGTTTTGGGGGAGGGTGATGAGAAGAGTATTGTTTCTCATTTAATTTTCAGCATTATAAAAGCTTATGTCTCCATTTCCTCTAAAAACATCTGTTAAACTACAAAGCTGATTCAAGCAAACAAAAGAACTTGAAAGAAAGACCAAATGCTCTGTCTCCAGGAAGACATATTTAGCCTGGTTCAAATTGACATTCATATGCATTTAAAAGCAATTAAACTCTCACAAAAGCAGCACAACCACAGGAGTCTGGAGCACTCCTTGTTTTCAAGCACTGTAGAGCTCCATTTCTGGAGGAGTAAGGCCTGTGGAGCTCATTCTCTGTTGTAATCCTAGCTTAGTAAAGCAGTGAACAGACAGGCTTCTCTGACCTTATTTGGTTAGGAAGTCCAGACTTGATTAAAAATTACTAAGAGAAAAAAAAATTCTTATCACTTAACCATCAATCCAAAAGATCCACTTCCAGAATTTTTATTCCAATATCCTAATTCCTCACAGTGCCTATAAGTATTATAAGTTGTTTATTTATTTGGTATCTTTCCTATTTCAATGTTTATTCAACAAGAGCAAGAAACCTATCTGTTCCAATATCTAAACACCTTGCAATGAATATTCTTAAATGAATAAATGAATGAGTGAATGAATGGAATTCCTTTCCTAGACTAATAGAAATCATACTCTAGGCTTGTTCAAATCTTAAGTCACCATTACATTTCAGTTTATTACTTTACTCTTTGACACTAAAAGCACTAGATCTGGTGGATTGATTGGTGAATCATAATTTTGGTGTATGTTATATCTTTTCTCATCCTCTCAGTTTAGTAGCTGATAACCCTACCAAATTTTAACTATCCAGAGGAGGAATAATAAATATGTCATATTCTTTGTGTTTAACTTCATGAGTTACTCCTAGTTACAAAGGAACAAAAAGTAAAAATAAGGAATAGATATGTAGATCCAATTTTCTTCACCCAGCTCCCAGAATAAAGTTAATTGAAAATCTTCCAATCAGGGAAAGAAGTAGAGAAGGGGGAAGGCATTTATTGGTTTGTGACACAGTTTGTACTACCCCATGGGATATTGGGCATGAGGTTGGAGAGAACAAATATGAGTGGGAACAGTGTGTAGCCAAGTTTTTCCTGTCCAGCCCAGAGTTCTGCTGATAGGCAGATGGTATGTTTCTTGGATATAATGGTGCTAAAAATCTAGAGAAGAGATGCTCAGTGGTTTGTTAGAGGCAAAGTGAATGGCTGCTGGCAACTCAGAACTTCTGAGGCCTCCAGATGGGCTAGCAAAATACATCAACCTTCCCAGTTCACTTGGGAAGAGCTGGAGAGGACTGAAAAATCATGGAAAGCCTGAGGGTGTAAATAAGGAAGACCCCCATATAGCAATACTGGACTTAGAAATTGAAGGCTAAGCCAGGATTTTGGACACCTGGGTAAAGTAACAGGAACAGCAACCTTCAGCCCAAATCCTTGACCAGATGACTGGTCACCTCTGTGAGTGTCAGCATGAAGAGGCTGAGCCTGAAGACCACATAAGACAAGGTACATCTCACAGATCTACCAAGTAGAGGGGAGCTCCAAAGGGCTACAGAAAGTTTTTAAAGGGAGGGAGGGAGCTGAAAAGAGTAAATTATCAGCAAAGAATCCATCCATCGTCTTAGGCAAGGATGCCCTTCTAAGGGGAATGGAATGGGTCTTTGAATAAATTTCCAGGTGCTACCTAGTAAAGTCCCCCAGGGACTGGTTAAAGGTTAAATCTCAGGGAGGGTAAAACTCCAGTTAGACTAGGTATTGTTAGTTTACTGACTTGGGACAAGTGATGCCATTGAGGGCTCTTGGTTTTCTTTTTAACAGGATTTAGTCCTAAAGAGACTGTGGAATGGAGTTTCTCTTTCTT
This sequence comes from Vulpes vulpes, assembly GCF_048418805.1. Classification (NCBI taxonomy): domain Eukaryota; kingdom Metazoa; phylum Chordata; class Mammalia; order Carnivora; family Canidae; genus Vulpes; species Vulpes vulpes. The sequence continues at coordinate 95,553,223 of NC_132787.1, read as the reverse complement.
TTTCCATTATTGCTTTTGTAATTGTGGTTGAAGTTTCCCAGAGATTTGAATCAATATGGGGAAAAGGGAGAGAGAATAAAATCTGAGAGTGCTTTAAAAAATCTGAATACTGCTGCATTATAAACTGAATTGACTGAGAAGTGCCTGAATGGGAAGAAATTTACCTGAAAGCAACTTGATACCAGTTTTCTGCTACTGAGCAAAAATGGGAGCTTAATGATAGAAATTATATTTGAATATAGAAAAATAAGTTACGTTTTTGCATATATCAGTTTATGACTGGAAATTTAAATCCATTATATAGTCCCAGCAATTTAATTTTTCTTTTATGGTTTCAACTCCTGATGATTTTCTTTCTTTTTATCTACTACCATTCATTTGTATGCTCCACCTTTTTTCCTGGGGCCATTCATCATTCAACTAGTTCAGAGATAGTTGTTAAAACAATGTAGACAAGTCAAGAGGCAAGGAAGTGCTTATTCACTGTAGTTAAAAAGAAAAATATTCCTCTCCCTATCCTCTCTCCTTGCCTTTGCTTCTGTTGTTTCTTATGTTTAAAATATGCTCTCCCTCCTACTTAATCAAATCCTGTTGATCAAGGCTCCAATCAGATCTCATCACTTCAGTTCAGGTTTCTCTGGTTGTCCTACCCCATGTAGCAGTCACCTTCCCTAAACTCTTAAAGGATCTGCAGTCTCCACTGCATAGTTAAGAACACGATTATAATTGCCTGCCTTTGTTGTTTTTCTAAGAAATGGTTTAAAAAATTTATCAATTAGATTGTGATCTCCCCAAGATCTTCCTTATTATCTTTGAACACAAGGTCTTAGGCAAATTGGTAATAATTGCTAACTGATTGAAATGTTGGGTTTAGATCCAAAGTAACAATTTGATTTAGAATGCAGATTTAGTGAGCTTTCACACCACTATGAAATCCAGCCAACCAACCGGTGACTTTCAAAGAAGGTAACCAATGTGATTCTAATTTGAAGTGTTATGACCCATACTAAATTCAAGTATGCTTTAATCAATTTGACATATGATATGCTTTCGAAATGTCATAATATTTCTGTGGTGTAAGACAAATGGCTAGAGTTTACATCTCAAGTGTATATGATTTTTATTCCTCATTCTAACATAGTCACATTCATATAGCAGAATGCTGCCTTACACCTTTCTCATCTCTCCCTTTCTGGTCTACCACCACTTGGCGTGTTAGCTTTAGGTACCTGAGGGCACATTTATATCCAAATCCATTTAGAGAATGGGGTATATCTAATAAAAGTGCTCATACAACTGCTTGGATCACTGTTCTCAGGGGACTATAAAATTTGTGCTGAGATGCAAACTGAAGAATAGGAAAAAAAAAAAAAAAAAAGATCCTGCCTGGTCTTCAAGTTGAAAATGCATTTGAATTTGTATCAGCCTTGATGATTCTTGATGCTTATACCCAGCTACTTAGTAATCTTTTATTGGCATATGTGAATTAGATATTCATTCAAATCACTTTTCATAGACATCCAGATGGGTGACGGAGATGGATTTATACCCATCATTGACCATCTCTTTGGCTCTTATTTAACTTGGCAGGTTTGATGAAGAGCTGTATTTGCACATCAAGATTCTTTGATGGGCCTATTTTTAATATTGACAGCATGAGGTGACTTTTCAAGTTTGAGCTTTTTGCTTGCTGAACTTTGTCCTCCATCCTTATGTTCTTATTCATTATCACAGTTCTTTTCCATCTTTTGCATGTTTAGTATTAGGCAAATCTCCAACAGTTATTAAACTTACTATTATCATCATATAATTTTTATTACAGTTCTAGTGACAGAAATATCTTCTGTTTGTTGAGAAGTTGGGCTAGCTTATGAGATAAGAAAAGATTCTTTTCTTTAACTTGCAGGGTGTCGTTATGATGACTCCTTAACCTAAATTCTCAAAGACTCTTCCCCTCTCCATTACCTTCATTTAAGAGAATTTGTTTTATTATACTTCCTAAATAATTACATGCTGATTTGTTGCAGCAATTAGTAATGACTAATGAAGTCACTTTTTAGTGGCAAGGGGAGGATATACAGAATCTAATTAGAAAATGTTAGGGCACATTGATAATTCCATGTTTCAACAAGCAAACTCCTCTTAGAAGACTAGTTACTAATGGGACCTGTTGCACATGTGTGTTACACTGAGCAAGAATGTCCAAGAACACAGCAGCCCTGGTGGCTCAGCGGTTTAGCACCGCCTTCAGCCCAGGGCCTGATCCTGAAGACAGGGGATCTAGTCCCATGTCAGGCTCCCTGCGTGGAGCCTGCTCCTCCCTCTGCCTGTCTCTTTCTCTCTCTCTCTCTCTCTCTCTCTCGAATAAATAAATAAAAAAAAAAAAAAAAAAAAAAGAATGTCCAAGAACAGCAAAGGTAGATACAGACTTCACTAAGTAGTTAATAAGGAGCCACAATGACTAAAAACTTTCTCAGTGTCTTGACAACAGTATTTTCTATTGCTTACTGACATAGAAGTTCTCCTTCCCTTATGGACGTTGCACTGCTTTTAATCTGAGACATCAGCATACTACAGAATGGCTTTTTCATTCTTTTTCCCTTTGCTTCAAGGCTACCCACAAGGTCTTGCAAAACTGCATTCAGCATTGGATCTATAGACAATCTATAAAAATATTCATGGGTATTTCCTTCTCTAAATTCTCAAAGTACTTATTTTCATTGATAAAACTTTTGAATTAACAGGTGGTACTTGATCCACCGTCAGTTAGAATGTGCTTAGAAATATATTGTACTTTTAGTTTCATAACTTCTATTGGCAAATGGTGTGATCTATAGTACTGTAATGTTTCTGAAGCATACATTTTTTGCTAGGTTATGGGAATATGAAACCCTATATAAATGTTACCTTGGAAAGGAAAATTTGAACTATTTGTAGAAATGCAAATAAACTTCTGGGTTGGAAAATAATAATGTATTGAAGAGGTCATGGAAACTGATAGTTTGGTTCTGGTAAATGTGCACATTTGTTCATAGGCATTTAACTACACTTGGTTACACATTTCTAAGTGAAAAAAGAGCATTAAAATGAGGGAAAAATATTTATGTCACACCAAGAAACTAGAATGAGTGGTACCTGTAAGTCAGAAGTTTCATGAAATGTAGTGTAATATGAAGTCAGGTTGAGGAAGGACTGGCCTGGTGGAAATTCACTTTATGAGAAGGAAATGTGTTCCTGAGTAGTGAAATGGCAGAGGCTCCTGAAGGAACTCTACTAGTGACCCTTAGCTTGGAGCAGTGAGGAAAGGAGATTGGGGTGGGTTATGGGACAAGAGAGAGAAATTAAAAGAATTAAATGGTCCCCTTACCCTTTGGAAGAACACCAGACATTGAGATCAATTTGGTCCTAGCTTAAGGTTTATCCTTTAGGTGAAAGAACATTCTGGTGGGGGTGCTAATCTGCAATCCTACCACTTCTAGAAGGACACTATCTCTGTGGACTTTAAGGTGCCTCACTTCTGTGCTATAAAGGAAAAATTAATTTCTCATGTGTTTCTCTTTATCCACACACTGTTACCACACTCACAACATTTCTGACACCAAATGTGTGAGGCTTTTTCCTATACCAAGCAATTCTTTGTGACACCAGCTGGGTGTCCTATAATTCAATTCAATTGCACACTAACCAGTGTTAACAAACCCCACAGGTTAAGGGCTGAGTCCCATGAGACTGCCTCCCACTTCAGATGTCAATCACATGTAGTAGGTTACCCACAACTTTTAACCCCTTGGCTATAAATTGGAGGTTCCCATGACCTCCCCCCTTGGATTTGATTATCTGCTAGAATGGCTTGCAGAACTCAAGGAAACATGTTTACCAGTTTATTATAAAATAAAGGATATGCTAAACGGTACAGATGAACAGCAGGTAAAGAGGCCCATAGGGTGAATTCTGGAAGGGTCTCAAGAATAGGAGCTTTAGTCTCTTTGGAGTTGGGGTGTGCAATCCTTCTGGCATGTACACATGATCACCAACCTAGAAACTCCCAGAACCCCCTACTATTAGGATTTTTATGGAGGCTTCATTACATAGGCGTGATCAATTATTAACCCTGTTTTCATATCCTTTTCTCTCTCTGGAGAATTAGAGACGGGGCTGATAATTCCAAGGTTCTACTTATGGCTTGGTCTTTCTGGTCAGCAGCCCCCATGTAAGAGCCCATCAAAAGTCATCTCATCAGAAAAAAGAGACACTGGTGTCAACCAAGAAATTCCAAGGGATTTAGGAGCTCTGTGTTAGGAAGTAAGGCCAAAGACAGAATGCTAGAACAAAAGACCTCCTAGCACCCTTGTTTACAAAGGTTTTAGGAAGTGTGTGTTAGGAACCAGAGGCAGAGACCAGTGTATATATTTCTCATTATTTCACAGTGCACAGGATAATTCTTGGTTCCTTGGTAAAATATCTGCTGACTGACGGCAAAAGGGGCTTTGCAATTTCTAAAGGCTACGGAATTATAATAGGGCAAAGAAAAACTATACTACATTTAAAATTCTTTCTTTTCTATTTATCTGTGCTGCAAAAACTTGAATGGATGCACCATAATTTCAGACAAGCCCATCATAACTGAACACATTTATATGCCAGTCAATGGGAAGAATAGAAAATTACCAGACACATGTAATGTGATTTTGCAGTTCATAGGAAGGAAATAGAAGAATATATATCGTTGTAAATAATGTCTATAAGAAACAGGAAAAATTCCTTAAGATATGTGTAATTTATAATCTCAACCTGATTTGAAATGTTTTTATGCCTATGATATTAGGACATTGCTAATCATGAAACAATCTGAAGTTAGGGATGATTACTTGGGTATTAAAAAAAAAATGTGATTGCTGAGTTTAAAACTGTGAAGAAACCTGGAAATGGCAGCATCCATTTCATAGAAAACCAAATCAGTGACTTAGAAGATGGACTTGGGGAAGTTGTCCAGGAGTTAGAGGAAAGGGAAAAACAAACAACAACAACAACAACAAAACAATGAAAGAAAATAAGAGATCCATCAGGGCATATACAGGATATTTTTAAAATGTATAATAGAAATTCTAAAAGAAGAAGAAAGAACAGAAGGAAGAGAAACAACAATGGACATAACAAAGAAGAAAGCATCAACTGCTGGAGAAGGAAAACACTAAATTCTTTGGGTGACATTATAACTAACTGTAACCTTCAAGAATAATGAGATATTTCCCCAAACTGTGAAACATGTAGTCCTGTGACTTTATAATTACATGTCTAGGATTTAAGCCCAAGGAAATAATGATGTTGACATACACACCTTTTATGTTGTTAAGTAAAAATGTCTTTATCAAATACCATATGTGGTGACAGAAAAGGAATTTGGATCGGCAAAGACAATAATATAGGGTCGTGGCTAAGCATGCGGTTTCTGAAGCTAGATTGCCTGGATCTGATGCCCATTCCACTGCTTACCAGCCGTGTGACCTTGGGTGATCTCTTGACCTCTCCGGCTTCAGTTTCCATACCTGCAAAATGTGGATGATAATATTCATATTTAACTCCATTAATATGATAATATTCATACTAATTCATGTTTCAAAGATTAACAGGTATACTACATACAAAGCATTTAAAAGGCGCTTGGCAAATTGTAATAGTTATCTTTGTTTATTAAGGATGTGAACCTTGACTTCTGGCAATATTTACGTCAGAAATATAAACGATATAATTAAAGGTGGCTTTTATTTTCTGATTTTTGCTCAACTGTTTTCTAGTCATCATACAATCACTATTAATAAAATGTAAAAAAAAAAAAAAGAGAAAAATAGCATTTATAGTTTTTTAAACTACTGGCCATTTTGAGCCAGGAAAGTAGAATTTTGTTTTTGTGGAAGAATTGACTGATAGTTTTAGAAATATCTTTAGTTCTGTATTAGTGCTGCTACTGTGGTATCATTTCAATGTTTCAGTTATTCTTTATTGCATTTTCTACTGTACTAATTTATTTGCCTAGAGTGTTATAGTTCCTAATCTACCCTGTTCCAGTCTGTTCTGGGATGTAATGCTGGGGTTAGAACATTGTGAATAAAGTTTTCCAGATTCTTCCTAGCTGGCTTATCCTTAATTTTGTCCAGTAGGAGGCAGTAGAAGGAGAGTGGAAGGGAGAAGGAGAAGGAACTGCCTTTTTCCTATATGCTCTGGACCTTGTCAGCATCACTGACAGCAGCTCTTCAGGTGGTACAGTCTACCCCTGCTGCAGCAGCTGGTCCAGCATCTGTCAGCACTCCTGGAACAAGCCTGGAGGTATCCCATCCCCTTAGAGAGATGGGAACAGCCTGGCAAAGCCACTTCCTCAGGGGTCTGTGTGTGAACTTCATCAGGCCCCTCTGACACTCTAAATGGTTTCACTTCCCTGGAGGTGTCGCCTCATCAAGCTCTGGCCACCAGCTCTTTGAGGCTCCTGTCTGAGCTTCTGAGTTCTATTTACACCTACCTCCTCTCTTTTGTCCCTCCAGGTTTAGGAATAGTAACTGTTCCCCGTTGTCATTATCTCTGGTTTACCTCAGTGATGCTTCTCCTTTCCCCAGATTAAACTCCCAATATTACATATCCTTTTTTTTTAAGTATGCAATATAGTTTCTGTTTCCCTGACTGGATTCTGACTAATGCAAGTGGCATTTGTGAATTTGAGAATTGGAGGAGGTTTTCAGGACATTAATTCCTGCATGTTAAGAACCTGTTGCATTTTTTTTTTTTTTCCAGAAGAGGGAATGAATGAGGTCTGATCTCTTTTCATATGGCACTCTTCTATCAATGTTCAGGTATATAGTCTAGTGAAAGAGAAATGACATTCTTAGAAAAAAAAGGTAGAAAGTAATCTTAAGTCATTTGTGTTCTCCATCAGAAGGGATTGGATTCTAATCTGGAACATAGAACCTAATAGTAACTTAAACATATAGGAGTTTATGTCATACACCAAGAGATCTGGACATAGGCAATCCAGGACTTGTAAGGCCAATCCACATGGCATTGAGAAATCAGGTTTCTTCTATCTTTCTATTTTGCCATCTTGGCATGTGACTTTGGTTTTCCTGGTTCCAAGTACTGGTACATTTCCATGTTCCAGGCAGAGGGAAGATGAGAGAGGGGGTTGTGTCAGATTTCTCCTTATATTTTATTGGTCAGAACTGTATCATAGGGCTTTACCTGAAGCTGTAAGAGAAGATGGGAAATTGAATTTTTAGCTTTTTTTTTTTTTTTCTTAAGCTCTATAAATAGAGGCTGGCAAGAGAGAAGGGCAATTACAATACTCATTATACAGATACATAGGCCCATTATATTACATGGGTGCCCCACAGTAAACTGCTGTATTTAAACCCTAATACATAGCATTTATATTACTGGTGCAAAAGGCTGATTATATATTGTCCATTTAAGTAGAGTGTTAAGTTCTTCATTATTTGCTTTCTATTTTGTACAGAAAGGAAATTTTGTGAGTTCAAAGGGGCAGAGAACAAAGCAAGCTTATTCTAGCATACTTAGCCACCCATTTGGTAGCATTTGAACTTTCCTGATGATCATTTACCACGCAACAGTGACTCTCTTCTGTACTTTCACCATTTGCTACAAGGTCACCCTTGAAGAGCTGCAAGGCAAACTCACTGAAGTCTTTAGCACAATGCTTTACCCTCCTTCTTAATTAGCTGCTGGGAAGGAGTGGAATTGTTTTGCCATTCCAGTGTCCCCATTTAACTCATTGGGACTTGGCTCTGCCGATGGAGAAGGGGCTGAGAACAGCTTTTGATGGCACCGCCTAATGAGGCTATCAGTAACACACTCATGCGATTAGACCTCCCAGCATCTCAAATATGTAAGGAGGCAACCTGCACAGTACTGTGAAAACCTGGAGCAAGAAAAGGATTTGGTGATTGTGTTTTATTTAACAAAGATGAAAGCAGCAATCTTCCCATCAGGCACTATTTATGATTAATTAAGATAGATTTTGCAAAGCAATCTATGCTTTTTGTGCTCAAGCAGAGGCATGCTAACAAGAGAGGACAATCATGAAGCTCCATAATCTGAACAGTAATAGGCCTGGCTTCAGCCCCACCAGCTAAATTTCATCTCAGTGACATTCAGGGTTTGGCAGACACCTCCAACCCTCATCACAGATGCTAATAGCAAATCAACTGAAATGGCTGGTGTGGGTGATGCCAAACCTACAACAATTTGTGTCTTTTGAAAGCTCTATCTCGATTTTCTAGAAGTTATTCCAGGTTGGATGAAATACATGTAATATGGATGTAGGCTCTCCTGGAGGTGGGCTCCAGAAACCAGATACTGAAGCGGTACAAGAAAAAGGAAGTGGTTGTCTGGATGGAAGAAGAATTCATAGCACTCCATGGTCCTAAAACAAACTCACATATTGACTAGTGTTTGTGAACATCTTGTATAATCCCTCAAAGTGAAAGCTCTGATCACATTCAAGACCTTATTCTCAGTTATCAAATTCGACCAAAGAAAGATTTTGAAATCACAAAACTCATCTAGACAGCAACAGAAACAATGACAATAAGAACACAATAGTGACTTTTTAAGTAAAATATTCTATATTCTATGGGCCTTTTAGTTTTTTCAAGTTATTTCTATAGGTTTGGACCAATAAACTGATCAGTTACTTAAAAATCTGTGTTAATTTAAAAAAATTTTTTTTTTTATTTTAGATTTTATTTATTTGAGGGAGAGAAAATGATCACTGGGGAAGGGCAGATGGAGAGAGAGAGAAGCAGACTCCCTGCTGAGCAGAAAGTCCTACAGGGGACTTGATCCCAGGACCTGGAGATCATGACCTGAGCCAAAGGCAGATACTCACTGACTGAACCACCCAGGTGCCCCAATAATCTGTGTTAATTCCTTTGAAGGAGACAAAAGAAGGGATTTCTTTCACCAGTTTCCTTTGAAGTACAGAAAAGATTTTATTCTTCCATTTATTTTATTTATTGAATGCCAGCCATGTGCCAGATGGTGAAATAGGACTTGAGGGCACATGACAGACCAATATAAACATGTGTTCTGACTTCACATAACTTGCCAATCATGTGAGATTTATTTTATTTTTTTTCATGTGAGATTTAGATAAGGAAGTGAGAAATTAAAACACAATGTGATATGGGAGCTGACAGCCCCCTAATACACCTGATGGTGGTGAGACAAGGGCAATGCAGAAATTTTCTAGAGAAAGGATATCTAAGCTTTGCTGTGAATGATGAATAGAAATTGGCTGGGAATGGAGGAGGCATGGTTTGCATGGGGAAAGGATATTCTGAAAAGAAACAACTTTCTGTGAAAAGAATTGGAGCCTAGAGAAAGAGTGATATATTCAGGAAACAACTTCTGTGGGCTGGAAGTGAGTGTGTGTGATGGGGTATCAGGGAGTAGGATGTGGTTTGAGGAGAAAACAAGAGGTAAATCTTGGGGTCCTAGATCACAAAGGTTCTTTTAAGTTGTATTAAAGAGCTGGGACTTACCTATGGTATTTCTAAGCACATATGTATCTTGATCTAATTTGTATTTTAAAATGAAGAAATTCCTGTGGTGATAAAGTTGAGGACTGGGAAACCTGTTATGAGGTTGTTGCAGTTATAAAACCAGTTAAAATGTTGTTATGAGAAGCATAAAAGAGGCAGGTGGAATTGTGAGATGTGAAGATATTTGAGAACTCTTTAGGAAGTAAAATCAGCAGACATCAGTGACTAATTCCATAAGGACATTCTGGATAATGTGGAGTCCATGGTAGATAATGGTTATATTTTTTGAGACAGGAAGCCCAAGATGAAGAACTTGGGGGCTGGAGGAAAGGGCTTTAGTTCTCTTAGAGGTTTTAAATTCTAAGTGTCTGTGGGACATTCAAGTAAAGGCGTCTAGCAGACAGTGTGCAAGTTAATCCTGGAACTCATTGATGATATTAAGGGCTGGAAACACTGATTTGTACGTGATGAGCCTTTAGATAATCTTTTTCAGCCATGTAAGTGATCTCATTCAAGAAGACTGAATTAGGACTGAGAACATAACTGGACGATCAGAAAAACGGTAACACTTAGGAGTTGGCAAAGAAAGAGCCCCCAGAGAATTGGTATCAGGAGAGTCATTGATGGCTGAAGTAAATTTTCAGAGAGAGAACTTGGACCATTTGTTAAAGATGTTTGACTATGAAAGGGGAGAGAAAAGCTAGTTGATATTTGCGGTGAAAGTGGAAGTGGAAGAGCGATTTCTTTTTAAGATGGGAGAGATGAGCTTAATACAGGCACACAGATATGGAGGTTACGATAATCCAACCTGGGGATAAAGTTTACCTTTGAACAGCTCATGAAAAGAGGATTTGCTGAGCAAAGGAAGGATGTTAACACATTTGTGGAGAGGCATATTTAACCTACTAAAGAGAACAAAGTGTTTCTCTGCACTCTAACAGTAGCTATTTGCATATGCACGGTGTGATTAGAGATTGCTCTTACCTTCTCCCTGGAGCCAGACTTGTCTTTGGCAATAGAGGCATGCCTTGTTGTACTGTGCTTTGGTTTATTGTGCTTCACAGATACTGCACTTTTTTTTCTTTTTTAACAATTGAAGGTTTGTGGCAACCCTACCTTGAACAAGCCAATTGGAGCCCCTTTTCCAACAGCATTTGCTAATTTAGTGTCCTGTATCATATTTTGGTAATTTTCACAATATTTCAGTCTTCATTATTATATTTGTTATGGTGATCTATGATCGGTGCTCTTTGATTTTACTATCAGAATTGTTTTGGGCTCCACAACCCATGTGCATATAAGACAAACTCAATTGATAAATGTGTTGTGTGTTCAGACTGTTCCAAAGACTGGCTGTCCCTCCATCTCACTCTGTTTGGCCTCCCTATTCCCTGAGACACACCAATGTTGAAATTAGGCCAATTACTAACCCTACGATGGCCTTGCTGTGTCCAAGTGAAGGAAGAGTCACACAGCTCTCACTTTAAATCAAAAGCTAGAAATGATTAAGCTTAGTAAGGAAGGCATGTTGCTAGGTGAGAAAGGCCAAAAGCTAGGCCTCTTGTGCCAAATAGCCAAGTTGTAAATGCCAAGGAAAAGTTCTTGAAGGAAATTAAAAGTGCTACTCCAGTGAACACATGAATGATAAGAAAGCAAAACAGCCTTATTGATGATATGGAGAAATTTTAGTGGTCTGGATAGAAGATTAAACCAGCTGTAACATTCCCTTAAGCTAGAGCTTGATCCAGAGCAAGGCCTTAACTCTGTTCAATTCTATGAAGGATAAGATGAGGTAACTGCAAAAGAAGTTTGAAGCTCGCAGAGGTTGGTTCATGAGGTGTAAGGAAAGAAGCCATCTCCATAACATAAAAATGCAAGGGGAAGGAAGCAGCAAGTCCTGATGTAGAAGCTGCAACAAGTTACCTGGAAGATCGCTCTGAGATCATTAAGGAAGGTGGCTCCACTAAACGGCAGATGTTTAGTATAGATGTAACAGCCTTCTATTGGAAGATGTCATCTAGGACTTTCATAGCTAGAGAGGAGAAGTCCGTATCCAGCTTCAAAGCTTCAAGGGACAACTAACTCTCTTGTTTGGGGCTAACACAGCTAGTGACTTTAAGTTGAAACCATTGCTCATTTACTATTCCTAAAATCCCAGGGCTCTTAAAAATTATGCTAAATATGCTCTGCCTATGCTCTATAAGTGGAACAACAAAGCTTGTATGACCGCACATTTGCTTACTACATGGTTTGTATGACCACAAACATCTATTCTGAGGTCCATCGATCAAGGGGTAACTTTGACTTTAAAGTCTTATTATTTAAGCAATACATTTTGTAAGGCTGTAGCTTTCCTGGATGGTGATTCTTCTGATGGGTCTGGGGAGAGTAAGTTGAAAACCTTCTGAAAAGGATTTACCATTCTAGATGCCATTAAGTACATTCATGATTCATGGGAAGAGGTCAAAATATCAACATTTACAGGAGTTTGGAAAAAGTTGATTTCAACCCTTATGGATGACTTTGAAGGATTCAAGACTCCGGTGGGGGGGAGTAACCGCAAATGTGTTGAAAATAATAAGAGAACTGGAATTAGAAGTAGAGCTTGAAGATGGGACAGAATTGCTGCCATCTCCTGATAAATCTTGAACAAATGAGGGTTGCTTCTTACAGATAAGCAAAGAAAAGAGATTCTAATCCTGGTGAAGATGCTGTGAAGATGGTTGAAATGACAACAAAGGATTTAGAATATTACATAAACTTAGTTGCTAAAGCAGCAGCAGGGTTTGAAAAGATTGACTCCAATTTTGAAAGAAGTTCTACTGTGGGTACAATGTTCTCAAACAGTAGTGCATGCTACAGAGACATCTTTAATGAAAGGAAGTCACTTGGTGTGCCGGCTTCATTGTCTTATTTTAAGAAATTGCCAAAGCCTCCCCAGCCTCTAGCAACCACCACCTTGATCTGTCAGCAGCCATCAACCTAAAGGCAAGACTTTCAACTGGCAAAAAGGTCAGATAATGGTTCACAGTTTTTAGCAGTAAAGTATTTTTACTTAAGGTATGTACATTGGTTTTTTAGACATAATGTTATTGAACACTTAAGATTATAGTGTAAACATAACTTTTATAAGTTATGGGAAACCAAAAATTTTATTTGACTTGCTTTATTGCCATATCCCCTGTTCTGTGGTGGCAGTCTGGAACTGAATGGCTGTGTCCCTGAGGTGTGCCTGTATGTTGTTAGCAATGATTTTGAACATCAAAGTTTGTTTGTGTTATTTTCTTCATTCTTCAGAGTTCCAGGTTCTCTTCTAGGTGTTAAGATTTCAAAGAAGAAGACAAAGTCTTATTCTTCCCTCAAGAATGTTTATAATGAAGGGAGTGAGAACTAGGAGGGAGTCATAGGAGGGTGTCACAGGCACATGGAGGAAGCACTCAGCACAGCCTGTAGCAAGAGTCAGAGGGCAGTGTCTTTCTGGAGATTTCACTGAATTCTGGGAGGCTGAGTAAGAGTTTGATAAGCTATATTGCCTTTATATTATTTGGAATTTTCACCAGTTTAACCAAAGTCTTTCTCACTACCCCAGTTCCTTTGTGTCAGGAGTCAACACACTTATTCTCTAACAAGGCAGACAGTAACTATTTTAGCTTTGTGGACCATTCAGTCTCCATGTAACTACTCAACTCTGCCTCATAGCCTAGAAACAACCATGAATAATATATAAATAAATGGGTGTGGCCACAGAAACATGGTGAATTTTACCAGCACCTTGAGGTCCTGGAAAACAAAAAGGTTAAGAAATCCCCCAACCCTGTTGTCTTCTAGGAAACAGCTTAAAGGAACACCTTTCCCCATTGCTTTAGATAAGATTCCTGGATGGCCCTGATGTTTACCCATGCCAGGGCCCGGAACAAACTCTCCAGATTCTGGGTTTTTTTGTTTGTTGTTGTTTTGTTTTTTGCTTCATAAATAATTAGCTAAACTCTTTTGTCTCCACTGATAAATGGGAACAAAATGCTTTTAAACCAAACTTTGGTTAAGAGTCTCACCTTCCAAAAAAAAAAAAAGAGTCTCACATTCCCTTAGGCTTCTGAACTTTGACCCACTCTCAGCCAGTGATAGCTCTTCTTTAAGAGTGGCTCCAGAAAATAGAATAGCCTCAGCAAGAAACATTCTGACATTCCATCCAATTTATTTTTATTTTTTTTCCTTTTTTAAAATTTAATATGTATATTTTTTATTGGTGTTTGATTTGCCCAGTATGCATCCCGTCAAGTGCCCCCCTCAGTGCCCGTCACTCAGTCACCCCATGCCCCCACCAACTTCCCCTTCTACCCATTGTTCATTTCCCAGAGTTATAAATCTACTTTTTAACTTACACACTTGGGTCTCTCTCATCTTGTCCATTTCTTTCTACAAAAGAAAATTCCTTTGTGTCTAACCCTTGAGATGCTTGGTGATTTTATAGCCAGAGCTTTCTTTCTATTGCTATGGTCTCCCTCTTCCTATTGCAACAATTCCTCCACCCACCCCCTTGCAGTAATCCTTTTGGATAAAATTTCTTCTTACTAAGTCTGGATTTCTTAATAAAAATGACTGTATTTACACTATGTTCTAATAATACACACTAAAATTTGAATTTTATATAATTTTCAAGTGGCATGAACTTTTATTCTTCTTCTGATTTTCCCCCCAACCTTTTAAAAATGCAAAAATTATTCTTGGCTCACAATCCATATAAAAACAGATGGCAGGTCAGATTTGACCCCAGGGATATAGTTTTCCAATCCTTGCTTTGTATTAAAGAGGCTTCAGGTTTAGCAGAATCCAGTTAGTTGACCTTTTAGAGAATTACCTACCAATTCAATTCAATAAGAATTTATTAAGTACCTATTTTGTGCTCAGCATTATTCTAGGCCCTAGAGATAAAGTCATAAACAAGACAGATACTGTCCTACTTTCAAGGAATCCAAAAATAAAAGCATCAGTATTTAACTTTGGTATGCTCTGCTGCCTCTTATATGACATGGTGCTATTTAATTACAGGTGCGTTATAGGTACGTTATGACTTGAAGGTATTACTATATACACAGGCCATTGGTTGTCTTGAAAAACACACCCCACATTCTCTGACTATATGCTTTTCCCTATATCAGAATCAACCTAGACACCCATGCACTAATTCTAACAATGCTATAATTATTCTAAATAAATATCGAATTCCTCCCTGAAAAGTATCTTCAGACCCTGTAGTACATTGTTCTGTAGTGATAATTTTTTACATGTTGATAGTGAATTTTAATATTAGAAACTGCCAAAGATTATTTATAGCCAAGTCAAGTAAATGAGTCAGATGAGTAAGAGTGACTAAAAAATAGCAAGTCGTGCTTTCTCCTTTTGAAACACAGTCTCTGATTTCAAGGCAATGCAGTTGAAATTTTGTGTTATTTTTCTCAGACTGGCTTGTGGACTGAATATTTTTGTTCCCTGACCAAATTCCTATATTGGTGCCCTAACCCCTGAATGTAACTCTATTTGAAGGTAATGACTTTGTGGAGTATAATATTAAATGAGGTCACAAGGCTGAGGCCCTGGTCCAATGGGATTAGTGCCTTTATGAGAAGAGATACCAGAGAGTTCACTTGTGTTCTCTTTCTCTCTCTCTTCTTCTCTTTCCCTCCCTCTCTCTACATGCACAAAGAAGCCTTGTGAGAGAACAGTGAGAAGATAGCAGGAAGAAGGCTCTTATAAGGAACTGAAGGAGCTGGTTACCTTGATCTGAGACTTGCCAGCCTCCAGACTGTGACAAATAAGTTTCTATTGTTTAAGCCACCCAGTCTGTGGCATTGTGTTATGGCAGCCTGAGCTAATACATGGCTCTCTAGAAATTTTGTAAAAGAAGATTTGGAAAGCTCTGAGTCATGTTAGCCTTCTTGGAATTATTTTCCACTCACCAAAGGAGACTCAGTAAAGAGAAACACACTCAGGCACTCATTTGGATATGTAAGTTCTTATCAGTTTTAAAAACTAAAAATCATATTTTTATAATCTCATTGTATACATATATTTACATATATCTATCTATCTATATCTATCTAATATCTATCTATATCTATCAAATATCTATATATTTAGATATAGATATAGATATATAAATATATCTATCTATGTATCTATCTATATATATATATATATATTGAGAGAGAGAGAGAGAGAGTGTGTTTGCATCCTATCCCCTAGTAATTATGAATTATAAGCCCAAGGTTACCTACAGATCTAAACAAGAGTTACATCTATGAAGGGGTGGCTATTTTGGAGTCTCATTGCTTAATATTTCCAGGAAAAAGCAAACAAACAATTTTCCACAGCCTTTTTAGAAAATAAGTACTTATTTAGAAATATAAAATGAGGGGAGGAGGAGAAAGAGATATACCCATGAGTAAAACCCATCTTGAAATACAAAGTGCCTAATTTACCTTGATAGGAGGTGCAGTCTGACATACTTCTCCCCATGGTCTGTGAGGGAGAAGATGGGAGTCTGCTTGTATATATAACATGCCAGAGTGCTTATTCCTTCCCGGACTGTTAGAATCTCAAAATATGGCATTTCCACAATAATTCAAAGCAGTATAATTAAAAAAAACAAACAATAAGACCTAGTGAACTAATGTTGACATTGATTAGAAAAGTGGGTTAAACCTGTGAATAATGTATTTGACTGAGATTTTCAGTTACCTGCTTGTTGGACAAATAATCACTAATTACTCCACTTACAAGAGTCAGTTACCAACTCTCTCTCTCTCACATAAAGCATTTTCATTTCTTTTTGCCCAGAACAGAATTGGATTCATTTCCCTCTTTAATTTTCCTTCATTTTTAAAACCCCAGTGCCCACTGTGTGATGGTGGGTGCTTAGAGTTGGGAATATGAAGAGAAATAGTTTGGGATCCAGGATTAGAAGTGTTGGTGGCCTTGAGAAGGAGCAAATGCATACAAAGAATTGCAATGCAAACTAAGGGCTATAACACAATATTGTCCAAAATGCAGTGGGAACAAATAGAGACGTGAACCCTCCTTTGAGTACAGGTGCCAGAGCAGCCAATAAACAAGCCCGTGTGTTATTAAGAAAGGTGAGGGAATCACTGCATGCCATTTCGTCCTCCTTCCATTCACTTAATAAAAAGTACAGGGTCAGATAAGTCCAGGAGCAACCAAAATCAATTTACCAGGCAAAAAAAGGAGAGGATAGGGATGAGACTTTTTATGAACTCACTATTTGAGGAGAAAGACGCATTATTTTGGTGGCAGTGGGCAACTAGGTAGAAAGAGATTGCTATTAAGTGAAAAATGAGCTTCCACAGGAAGCCATGACAATGAAAGTAATAATTAAATCTTCCTGTAACTTAGGTTGCATTGTAAGTGCTTAGCTGAAAAATGTGTCTGTACCTCCGGGCCTGCAGCAATGACATCTGTTATATTTTAGGAACAGAAAGCTAATGAGGTGGAATCTGGAGTAGTGAGCTTAATTGGGCTTGTTTTGATTAAGTGTATGTGCTGGGAATATTCTAATCACTTGTCTGAATTGCAAAACAGCCAACGTAAGCCCCCAAATTCTTGCAACCATTTGTGAATCCGTTTAGAATAGATGGGGAGATTGTACAGAGGAAAGAGTAAACTGTAAAGCAAAAATTATCTAAAGTTCAGATGAAGTAAAACGTATGTAGTGTTCCATGCCTAATTAGCAACTTCAGGCCTAAATAGCAGCCCAGTCATACCTGCCTGCTGTTCGCTCTAAGTTAAGGCATCTGCCCTGAGAAGCAAAACATGTCAGAGCCTGAAGGACCACAGTGAGCTTTATGCCATCTGCCCGCCTTGTTTTCAGAGAGAGAATTAGAGGCCCAGAAAGAAAAGGGCTTTCCTCAGACCACCTCGGACTCTGTGGCAGCATCTAAACAAGAACCATGATCTCCTCATTCCTAGTCAGTGACTCTTCTCTCCACCTGCTCCAGCCCAGGGAGTGAGGAGACTCTCAAGCTTAGGCAGTGTCTGAGGTAACAGTTCCCATCCAAATATCAAAGATCACTTTTAAGTGCCTATTGGCCTCACGTAAGGATTGTGGAATTTTGTTTTCTCTATTACATTCTTTTCTTGTTCTGGGCTTTTCCTCCTCAGTATAGAAATTAATAATTAAATAGAAAATAAATAATTATTTGTATAGGTATTTAATATTTTTCTTCTCTATACTGTATGTTTCATGAACACAGCCCCCATCTCTGTACTTCTGGAAATCACACCATTCTTGTTTTGTTTTTCCTTAAGGATTTGTCAAATCAAGGATAAATACATGAATAAATAAGTGAACCTCTTGATCTAGTGAGAAATAGCAAAGAACCAAATCTTAAAGGGACAAAAAATACTTCTTTGTGTGTAATATTTGCAGAGAGGCATCTCTGCCTTGGAAAAGACAGAAATAGAGAAATTAAGGTTGAAAAAGGAAGGTGAGCCTGGAAATCAGAGAAAAGGCTCTGGACCTTTGGGCAGATGTCCAAGATGGCTTTGGGGTGTTAGAGTTTAGAGTTTCGTGCATACAATTCCATTCAATTCCTGGATATCTGTTTATTTTAGACCTTGTGTGAACCCTGGAGACATGAAGATAGTAGACCCACTCCTGCTTTCTTGACCTTCAGAGTCAATAGTCGATAAACTATTTCACACTGTAGTAAGTACCAGCATATGCAAACTGTTCACTGATGCTCATGATCTCCAAACAAGCTGCTGTGTGCCCGCATGTGCCTCTTGCCTAATGCAGAACATAGATGGAAAAAATGATGTGCTGATGGAAAAAATGCTATCTTGAGATACTGTGATCATTAAGGAATGAGGTCAGAGACCAGAGAGAGAGTATGTGTGTATGAGAACGAGAATGAGAGCAAGCAAACAACAGAAATAATATTTGCAATAAACTAACTCCCAAGGTCAGCAATGAAAGTAACTAGAATAAATACTCTTAATAAGGAGGCAGACAAGCAAAAATAAAAAAAAAAGCACACATATATAAAAAGGATATAGCCTTTGACTGGAGTAGCTATGACCATGATAGAATTTGCAGAGCTGTGTTTAAAAAAAATCTCTATGATGAAGAAGTTCAGGCCAAAACCGTAACCTCTTCACCCCACCTCTATATTACAGAGCCACCCCTCTTTCTTGTCACTCAGAAGCCTGCTTTGGGGTGCCCATTGGGGGAAGTGGGAATTGGATAGGTATGGGAACTGAAAAAAATCACAAAATCCAGGAAAATAAGTGCAGGTTACATGAAGCCTATTTCCCTTAACTGCTAGTGTAAAGGCCCAAACATGCAGAAGGAGTATGAATAATCGAGGTAAATTTTAATTAGTTTTAATCCTTCCTTGTTCTCGTATAAATAGGTGGGCTGTTTCCAAGGTTCTGACTATTACCTTGGCATGTATGTAATATTTACTGGTACAAAGAAACACTATGCAACAATTTAGGATAGATATTAAAGAAAAATGCCTTACTCAATGTAAACTGCAAGGATAATTTAGGCTGCCAGAATGTAATTACCCAAACTGGAACACATTCCTCAAGGGAGCAAGAAAGCATGAGAAGACAGTACACTATTGCACCCTGTGATGAGAGCAGCAGTTTTTGAAAATGAAAAGAAAATGAAGTAGGGATGAAAGTTACACAAGAAGACCTGCCCTTTCTGGTGACCTTCCATGAAAGATGGAGAATTGGGGGAATTGCATGAGAGTAATTGCTGCATTGGAGGCACCTTGAAGTTCATTCCATCTGACACTATATCCTCCCTAAGTGGGTGTTCGGTCTGTGCTCGAGCAGTGCTGGGATAGTAGTTGACGACCTTCTCAGATGGTCACAGTGATCCCTTTAATGGAGTAAAGAACTTGCTTCTTACAATGTCTACCAGCTGGACTTTGGCGTCTGAGAGCCATACCATATGTTCATTCCCTCCTCTACCAGACACTGTTCAATTATTTCAACACAATTTCCATGAACTCTCCAAATCTTCCCTCAGCTAAATGTCCTCTCTGCTTTCAGTTGTGCCCCAGATCACACATTTCTAGACCCTTATGACCCTTACCTATTTTAATCCAATTCTTCAAAATAAGCTACCATTATATTTTTCTACCCTAGCGTCCAGAATTGGATACATTACTATGATGATGTGGGAGAGAGCTGGCCAAGCACTTTCATGGATCTAACATCATACCCCTGTTAATTGATCTAAAGAAGTTTCTTTGGCAACTCCTTCACTTTGTTGACTCCAGCTGGTTCTAACACTGTAGCATAAATTCAGCTCCTTTTCTGAGTCCCCTAAGTAGGATTGGCCCAGAGATCTCCCAGACATTTTTCTTCTCAGCTATTCATAGATGGACCACTGGTATCTCTCACTGCCCCCCCCCCTAAAAAAATACCTGCACTTAAAGTTTCAAATATTTCCATATAATTACTATTACTGCTGTTAGTAATAATAATGAAATAGGAATATAATCATGTCCACAAAAAAGAAATAATCCCCCCATTCTGCTGCCCAAGATATGAATGATTTCAGAGCCATATGCAGTGATGTGTTTGGGGATTTGACCTAACAAAGGCAGAACCAGCTGTGTGGAGTGAACAAAGAGGAAGCATCTCACTCCTATTTGAGGCAAAATGACAGGGTATGTTGTCATAGGTCATGTTGTCTTTTCTGTTCTGAACACAGCTGAAGCTTATAAATGGCAGCACTACCTGAGACAGAAATTAATAAAAAAAAATCATAAGTGTATAGATTTTCTGTAGAAAATTCTCTTGGCTTTGTTCCAAATTCTATTACGTTTCAGTATCCCTATTCAGATAGTAAGAATATATCATAATAATATAATAGAAACCCTGCTGATTAATCACTCTTACTACTCCCAAATGGGTGTGATGTCATTACACTGAGGTACAATAAGATGTCAGGGTGTGGGGATGGGAAGGGATGGTCTACAGATATGTACAGTCACTTATCAAGGAAATATATTTGATATTGCTCTGGGTTTCTGCCTTTATAGTGTTTTGCTAAGTGTTCCTTTCTTTTTATGTTTTTAACTATAAGAAAGAGACTCTCCTTCCATTGTCTGTTTTTTTTTTTGTTTTGTTTTGTTTTTTTACCACAGCTAAAGCATAGATTTTGGAAAAGCTATGTAAATGTACTGGTTTAGTTTATACTGAATATTGCTTGAATGATGTGGGCAATAATTGTGCACACTAATAAAAGGTAAATGGGTAGGTGGGTCAAGGAGTCGTAAAGATGCATGTTTATAAACAGTGCAAGCTTAAATGATGTATATTTTTGGATGATGTGGATATGATCCCTCAAAGGTTTTACTAGATTCACACTACTCCACTCTATACTGTTCCACAGCACCCTGTTCAGTACCACACAATGTCCTGCCATCTTACCATCTAGTGATATAAATAGGTCAAAGGACAGGGTCTTTGCCTTTTCTTTCTCTTTGTTGGATTAGAGTCCAAATATAAGTCCTTTTGATAATTCTCCAGGCTAAAATACACATTTGATTTTTATAGCATTGAATAGTCTCATGAGAGTCAGGTTTCTCATGAATCTATCAAAACAAACAAAAGTAATCTTGCATTTGCCTCCAGTAGGGAGAAGGGGCTCCTCCACAGACATAGTTGTCTACTCTCCTCCAGTGTGGAAACTACCATTATCAGGACTTTAAAAAAAAAAAAAAAAAAAAAATATATATATATATATATATATATATAGCAGAAAGTCCTCCTCAGGGATGCTCACTCCTACTTAGAGCTTATGAATTTATCATCCAGCATCTTTTCCCAGCCAGTTTTTCATCTCAGAATTTCTCCAGTTTAGGAGTCTTGATTTCTGTCTTCTCTGTTTTACTTTTCACTTGTTTGGGGGGTTTAGAAGTAATATTACAGTAAAGTAATTATTCTCCAAACAATGTGAGAAGAAAGAAAAATATTGTGTCCAACTATAGAATTAGATAATGAAATTAGATTCTTAGTTTTTCTCATCAACAATTGCTACTTACATGCCATTCTGAAAGATACCAACAAAATTTAACTTCATTGTTTCTGGTTTTCTTTTCACTTGCTAAAGAAGGAAGAGGCTAGTGAGGGTGAGGTTGCAATCTTAGACCTCTCTCTAGTTGGATAGAATGGAAGACTAAGGCATGAACTAAGTTTTCCCTAACACAGAAGCTCAGGAGCCTCTCCTGGCTCCTCAAGCAGACCTTATGAGCACTTGCCATTTGTGCCACAACGCCATACAGGCGATGGGGACACAGAGTTCACCTCAAGGCAGCTGACAAAAACTGACACTGATATGGTCACTGGCTCCAGATGCCATGCCTAGGATTAGAGCACAACACCTGACACTATCAATGGGGTCCTGTGCTAGGGAAGAGCTGGGATCCAGGCTCGCTAACTGGGAGGTGAGCTTATCACCTACTCAGCATTTTTCTTGGCTGAGCCCAACTGTAAGAAGGACCTGCGCCACAATAAGCAGACATTCTCATTTGGATTTTATCCCCTGTGCTTGTTATTTTGCCCCAGCTGTCAGCTGCCTCCATACTCCTGTGGCTCAGAAGCAATGTGTCTGCATGGAGCTTCATCCTTTGTTTTGCTCCTTTAGTTTTACTGGACTTGTTTTACCGTTCATGCTGTCTTCAAAGGAGAATGACTATCTGACATATATTTTATATCCTAAGCTATAAATAATAATTGATAATAATCTCATATTTAATAACTTTACATATTTATCTTATTGTAATTATAACTGTAAAAATTGATTTAGTTTTTCAGTAATCTTCAAGCCTTATTTGCATCACAACTTGTGTGACTGTCCTTTAGCATTTAAAAACAATATATATAGTACACACACATAAATATATATGCACAAATCTATAACATACATACACATATATGTAATATATATAATACATATAAATACTACACACTTATGTGTATGTGTATATATAACGCATTATACATATATATACACACGTGCACATATGTGTGGCGTGTGTGTGTGTATAAGCTGTCTACATATCTGATTAAATGAACCAAGTATTTCTTGGGAGAAAACACTGAAGGGTCACAAAGGGATGAGAAAAATTATCATTGTTGTGTAGCATATTTAATGAGGGAAATAGAAATGCTCTAACTTAGAAGTATTAAAATAATTCCAGTGAAGCAATGGTTTGAAGTCACAATAATTTCCTCTCCTCCCCCTTGGGTCATTGAGGCGAATTAAGAATGTTCACCATGTAGATATTGTAACATTTTCCGCGGTTTCTGACTCTGCTTCTTCCATTAGGAGCTTCTTTGCTTAGACTGACGCCTGAGCACAGAGCTCTCCAAATCTAAACTTCTTCCTAACATGTTTCCGCCTTTCCTTTAATATCTCATCTATAGGAGAACTTAATGCTCATCACAGTACCTGGTATATGACAAGCTTTGACAAATGTTTGTTGATTGAATAATTGCTGATTATTCTTACTGTAGCTTATATCTTTGGGCCAGTTTTTGGCCTTAGTCACTGCTGCAATGTTAGTTAATTCTTTATATTAAGATTATTTTTATCTCAAAAATACAAGATCATTTTTATCTGATAAGTATGTAGAAGATATTGTTTAAGAAAATTTCTAGGAAACTCATTAAATGCTTAAAGCCAACTAGTTTTATTAAATATCTAAACCCTTCCTTTTCTTCCCTTGCCTTCCCTTTTTTATTTTCCTTTTTTTCTCCCCTATTTTCTTTTTTTTCAAGGCTAGGGATATCAGGCTTTGTCATCTGAGGAATAACTTTGTCCCTTTGTTTGAATAATTCTAAATTTTATTTTTTTGTCTGTGGTTTAACTGGATTTCAAAGTCATAATTAAACTTTGACATAAGTTAAAAGTTTAATTTGGTATCCCAAACTGCTTTCTTGATATATGGAAACTTGCCTGCAATTTAGGCAAAATCTTTTTATAAAAAGAGGCACGCAAAATTAATTAGTGTTCACCTTATTTCCAAGCTAAGTTGTGACAGCTCCTCACCCTGGGAAGCCCCAGGAAATAGAAGACAACTGTCTCTAGGCAGAGGCCTGGGGCCCATGATTAACTTTTGTCTTTGAATATAATTTTTTTTCTGAATATAGAAGCAACAGGATGTATGTAGGCTGAAGTGCAGTTTAATGATTGAAAAAAAAAAAAACTGGAAGCATCACTTTGCCTACACACAATCCTGTTTGTCTTTTTGCAGCAAATTGTACCACCCCTTCCATAAAGGTTTCCCAGCATTCCTTGCTCATTGTGGTGCTCTCCTCAGGAGTCCTTGGAACCTGTGGTCTGTAGTATGCAATCCAGCCCTCAGCCCTCAGATGACCTGCAGAATGATCAACCACTCTTTCAGGTGGGGTCCCTTCCCTCCTAATGACAGTGAACTCACTGAAGGCAGGGTTTAGTTGTTGTCGTCTTTTTTTCCTTCTTCTTTTTTAACTTTCTAAATCTGGCCAAGAGCTTTATGCATAACTAGGCACAATATAAATATTCAGTACATATTTTCTAACTGGCTTTTCCAGAATGTTTATCAGGAGAGGTGGGGGCAGGAGACACAGGAATGTGAAAGGCTTTGAAAAGAGAATTGTAGGGCAGGGTCTAGAACCCATGAGCAGTTTTGTTATTTGTTTTCAGGTGAAAATACTATAATGACTTACTAAGGTGTGTGTGTTCATTGTATTGTGTTCCTCGTAATGTGTCACCTGACAGCAAGCTTTAGAATGGGACCATTGAACAATATATTGGATTTTCACTTAGTGGAAGGTGCAAGGATTCTATCTTTTTAGTTTCTCACATTCTGGGTCAATGGACCTAAAAGAGACATCAGTAGTCCCAAGGGACAATTTCTGCTTCAATCTTATAAGACCTGGAGATAGTCTCTTAACATCAGCTTTCCTCCATTTGAGGAGACTAAATAAGAATGATGTTTGCGGGGTATCCAGTGCTTGCCCTCTTGCCACTCATAGTGTTCTTAGAGAATCTATCCTCAGGCTCAAATTGTTTAGAGATTGACATAAGACATTATGGAGTTAGAGTTAAAAATGGTGGCTCTACTTTTAGCATATAAGCCTGTTCTCAAAATGTGAAGCTTACTATGGTGTGCAGTGTCCTGCCCAGAAGTCTGCCTTGATGTAGCCCAGGAGCAGCACTGGGCAGATGGCTCCTTTGATCCGAACATATAAGTAGTTCCTCTATTGATTATAAGACAGCTAATTTTGCCTTACTGTATTAACACAAAATATATGCTATATGTCTGGTGATAGAACAAGACAGTGCCTCTCACAATGTCATCCCAGAACATTAGTTGACACACTGAGATTCAATGGAATCTCAGTGTAGGGAAGAAGAGAATGAGGTTTTGTGGTTCATGTTGTAGATCCATTTGTATAAGCGATTAAGCAATTGTATAAAAAGAAAAGTGCGAATCAATATGTCCAAGATAACTTAGATCAGAGCTCCTATCCCTATGTCTTTTCAGTTAATGCTATGTCTGAAAATACTGGAGGCAGACTAATTACATTTTCATTTGGCCCAAAGTTAGGAGGTTCAATTTAATAAGCTGTTTGACAGACAAGGTTCGAATAATCTTGCCAAAGTAGAATAACAGGCCCAAATATACAATAATCATAAATATTTACTTAGTATCTACTATTTGCTAGACACCAAAGAAAGTGTTGCACATGTACTATCTCAAAAAAATACTATGTACTATGTATCAAAAGCTACAAAGGAACTTCTGATTTCCTGCCCAGTATGTAAGAAACTTGGAAGTCACCATTTCATTCTAACAACAAGTAAAAAGCAGAACAAACTGAAAATTCTATGACTCTAGATCCCTAAGAGAAGTGAGGTCCTAGGGCAAGCTGCCGTCCTCCAGATTGGAGACATGGGCAGGCAAATACAAAAAATCACAACTTACCATGAGCTGAAACCTCCCTGGAAGCAGTGCTGGAATATGAAAACTGAAACTGTTAATTCCTTATTCTGAAATATAGCAAATCATTCTCTTCTTCTTAACAAGATCTGGCCTTGGGAGAAACTATTTAGCCAGGGCTTAAGCTACTACGGTTTTATCAGAGTCTCAATGATCTGGAGGGGGAGAGTAGCCAACTCCAACCCACTCTACCTATCCTGTTCCACTTAAAGTAAGAAAAACTGAGAAACACTCTAGAAGTTCACAGTCTAGAGGCATAGACTCACTAAAGGACTGAAACCTGATAGGACCCTAGAATGCTTCCCCTCCCACCACATCACTAAAATCCTATTTATAAAAAAATAAAAATAAAAAAAAAATAAAATAAAATCCTATTTATAGAAGTTTCTTTTACCCTCTGCACTATGTCCAGCTATCAAGAGTCTGTAAAAATATTTTGCTCATTTTATTGGGTTGATTTTTTATTTTTGAGTTATAAGAATATTTTATATATTCTTTGAAAAAGCCCTTGCCATATATTTTGGGGAAAAAGTATGGATTAGGTATATTACAAGAACAACCAATTAACGGATCATAAAACTGAGGTCCAGAAAAGTGATGTAACTTGCCCAAGATCACATAGCTAGTAAGTGGCAGAGCCAGGATTTGAATCTGGCTAGTTAAGCGACCTACTATATAAAGTGTTAGGTTAATATAGCTTTATATTACCTTATACATACCTTAAAATATGCTTTATATTTGAGGTAAAATGAGTAACTGCTGTTTAAGATTGGGAAAATATAAATGCTAATATTCATGAGAAAGGACTTTCAGATTTCAATAACTTTAAGGTCAACCTGAACCAAAGGCATAAGATGGCTATTTGAAAAATCAAATGTAAATCTCAGCTACATAATATCTAGCTCAAGGGAAACAATAATTCCGCCATGCACAAGACCCAGTTTGGGGTAGTATTTATTTTTAAAAAGAGTCCTTAAAATGCATCATGTCCAGAAGAAGACAATAATAAGATTTATGCAGGCCCTGGAACACACTGCCAAATTAATTCAACAGTATTAATTGATTACCCTGTAATAGGTATTATGCCATGATACTGAACAAAATAGTGCATATCTTCAGAAGCCTTGAGGTTCAAGCAATTTTGAGTATTTATCCCAAAGAGAGAACTTGAGAGTAGGATAAAATGTGATTCAGTTACCAAAAACAGTGAAGTTCATGGTCTGTGTCACATATTATGTTTGAGGGTAGTGGTATAGGGATGGATAAATACAACACGATGAGGAGATCACAGTCTCAAGGAGATCCCAGTCTAGTGATGGGAGATGTACCATATACTCAACCGCGATAGGATGAATAATATACTAGTAAAATAAACAGTGGGCTAACACACCATAGGACACAGCAGAAGTCAACAGAAGTGCTTTTGTTTGAGGAGGACCACAGAAGGGGGTCACTGGATAGCTTTCTGCAAATATGTTAGGAGCTACTATTTGGCAAAAGAAACAGATTTGTTAAACAAATGAACAAAGCCCACCAGAAGCATAAACATTTGGAAATCACAGAATAGAACTTCTATTAATAGGTAAACATTTTTTTTTCTAGCAATAAAAGATGAGACAATACCCTAAAAAAAGAGTGAATTCCATACCACTGAACCTGTCCTAGCAGAGTTCAGCCTGTCACCTGGCATGGGTATTGTGGCCCAGATTCCTGCCTTGGTGAAAAGTTGAGCTAAGTGAATTTTAAGGTCACTCCAAATTCTGAGAATCTATTATTGGCATAAGCAGCTTCCTAAATTGGAAAGCTGCTTACAGGAAATGTTGATTTGGTTTGTTCTTTAGATATTTTAAAGCATTAGCTTTTTTCCTGACTTAAACCTAGCATAAGTCTTATGAGTAAGACCTTTCACCTGTATCTTCGTATTATCTGGTTTGAGCTTATTTTAGGACTATATCCTGTTAATTGTCCTGTAAATAAAGAAATTGTTATTGTCTAATGACCATACACTCTAAGAGACCAGAGCCACAGATGTGGAATTATAGTTTCTAACTAAAGTAGCATGGATTTCCCAACTTTCAACCTTGAAAAGGGCCAAACACTTTTTACTGAGTCCTGTAAATCTGTGATCTGGAAATCCTACATCATGTCAGCTGGGAACATCCCATACTTTCCTGGGGAGATTTCCTTTAATCCAGATTATTGAAAAAGTGTTTATATTCTTTCATATTTATATTCCTTCATTCTTTCTCAGCATTGTGGGGTTCCTCTCTTTTTGGAGTAGGGGAAAGTACAATGCACCAGGATTCAGGAATGCTGGATTCAGTTCTTTGCTTTGTCACTTAATACCCATAAAAATGCTTGGAGATTGAGATTCCTCCCTATGCATTGTGACAGATGCATCGAGTTAGTAGTTTCTAGATATCAGATAAAAGATATCTGACTTTTTAATTTTTTTTTTTTTCTGAGAAACTATCCATTGTGGAGCCTCTGCTTCAGGGAGTCTAATTCAGTAGATCTTGAGTAGGTTTAGGAAATAATATTTTTTTTAAGTTTTTCCAAGGATCCTGATGGTAAAGCCAAATTTGGGAACCAGATAAGATGATTTCTAAGTTCCTTTTCAGTTCTAAAAGTCTATGAGTTTATAATTCTGTTTTGCTCTCTTCAAAACTTTAGTGATTTTATACAGACATATATATATCTTAAAAAGAAAAGGCTTTTACGCACCGCAGCCCATGTGGAAAAATTCAATTCACTTGTGATTATAGGCAACATCATTTTATTTTAACAATTTCCCTTTCTAATGCTGTTCAGGTAGTTTGAAGAAGTGTCCAAAAAATGAAAAAGCTGAGAGGAATTAAATAAACATTTAGCCAAGTAAGTGTACAACCTCCCCCCTCCCTTCTGCCCACCCTTCTAATTTCTTCCCTTCTTTCTGGTCTCAAACATTTAAGCAACACATAAGAGAAAAACGTTCTCCCATAAGCCTATTTCTGAAATGATTCTATTTTTAAACACTGCAGTTCATCTCAATTGTGCTCAAATTCAATTCACTTGTGATTGTGTGCTATATTATTTTCTTTATCAATTTCTCCCCAGACTCAGTGGGGCAGTGATTGAAATTTGAAAGCTTGTGGGGGAATAAAGTCCAAAACAGTATTGAGGAAAATGTGTCTTGAGTCTGTTGGCTGCAAGGAGCCCTTGCTTTCCCGCAACACCCAATCCACTTTCATCCACAGTCTCTTGATAAACACCATCCAGCCAAAGTGACTTAAAAAATAAATTTAAATTGATTCTTCCATCATCAAAAGAGTTCTTTTCTCCCTAGCCTTAAAACATTTTATTTTCTATTGTTGCATCATGTGCTTAATGCTTTGGCTAAGATTGCCTTGCTTTTGGTTGCTAAATCTTTGCTGTGCTTTTAGGTGAAGTCGGTGTGTATCCATCTAAGGCATTAGAAATGTTGGCTGTTGGCATCTTCTTGGAATGGAAAGATAACACTTACTCTGTTCCCAAACTAGCTTGGCCTTTGAATACAATGAGAACTTATTTAAAACATAACAACCCTTGTTAAGTATCATATTTGTGAAACTTGTGATATCATCTAATTGTTAATTACATTCTAATTTCTCCCACCCACAGTTCAGCCGAAAAACAATCACCAAGTATGTTAGGGGTAATGAAAGGAACAGGAATTAATAAGACCATGGTCCAATACCAGTGTAAGGATGTCTGGGATCCTATGTTCATGCGTGCTGCCCACAAGAGAATTTTCTCACTCATGTCCAGGACCCCTCATCTGTTGGCCGAAATGCCACACTCAGATCATTACCTCTTCTGGTACGGTCTCCATGTTTGCCTGTGACCTCCTCATTATATGCTTTCCTAGCCTATTGTTTTGTATGCCATTACTTTTAAAATACTGGTTTCTCTGTCATTGGCCACTTGAGTTTACTTATACTCATTTGAGCATTGGAGTTGGAAGAGAGTACAATGATTTAGTGAAGCACAAGAGATTGATTGGGTAGAGTATAAGAGGCTAGAAAGTATAGTTTCTCCCAAACATGTTGAACACATCCAGATCTTCATTCAAAATGTGACCTTTCATCCGTATCCCTGATCACCCAGCTCTGCTTCATGAATTTCTTTTCTCTTTCCTCTACCACTTAATAAAAATATTATTTTTAAGCCCTTTTTCCAAAGTCTGCCTCCTCCAAGAAATCTTCTCTGACCACATCCATTTCTACTCAATGTATACTTCCCTTGTGCTGTTATTTGCTTCTCATGCTACTTAATGTTTCTAGTATGTATGTCATGCTAAACAGACTAGACTCCATGCCCCTGCATGGCCAAACTATATCCTAACCTTCTTGTCACTGCCTGGCGCAGAGTTAACACAGGCCAGTGGTTCAAGCAGCATTTGTCAAATGTAAAGTGGTAATAACAATTTGTCAAACACTTACATGCTAAGCACATTACACATAAGAACTCCATGAGTTAAATACCATGACTATTCCAATTTTAAAAATGCAGAAATTGAGAAATTTGATGGTTTAAACAGTGTGCCAAGTGTCAGAACTGGGATATGAAGTTGGGTTCTATCTCAGAGAGCAAATATCCTATTATGTGATGAGGTTTCTTTCCAGGGCTTTGCTCTGCGATTTATTCGTTTATTTCTTCTCTGTTTCTAATCACCATAATCACCCTCTTGAGGGTAGGATGGAAAGTGATATTTCATGGTTAAAAAAAGATGTGTAAGGGCTAGAAATTCTCCATGGAAGAGCTGATAGGGGATTGATGTTGGGAATAAGGAGTGAGTAAAGTCACACGATACAGTTAGCTGAGACACCTGGATTCCAAGTGATTTAATTCCATAATGATGATAGCATTTCTCAAACACGGAAGAGGTATCAAAGGTGGAGTCTTCACTTCCAGTATCACAAATGGAATAAGAAACTATGGAGTTTATTAATGCTGTCTTATTAGGTCACCCACCTGGGCCCACTTGACACCCAAATCTACTCCAACCCCTTCTGCTTTCATAGCAGAGGAAGGGATGTCAGTACTTCCCCTCTCATGGATTTACATAATTGTAAAGCATCAATGATGCCATTGCTTTTTCAAAATGATTGTTGGAAAGTGATTAGCTACTACAAGTCCCAGAATAAAATACATCTGTATATTTCCTGCCTTTACAAATGCCTGAGAACAAACAATGGACTGGAGAAGCATGAGAGAAGCAGGCAAACATCTGCTATATCAATAGCCCTTACACAGTTACCCTCCTTCCTTAGAAGGCAAACCTTAAATGACCCAAAGCAAGAACTTTATTCATAAAAAGACTCAAACAAAGGAGACAGTGTTTAAAAAGCACTTTCAAAATTATAAGAAACTGTCCAAGTGTGAGCTATATTGTTTAAACAGTTTATTAAAAGACCCCCCACCCCCGCACTTAGGGTCTTCAGTATTTCTGGGGTAGTAAAAATATAAAGGAAGGTGCCTGTGGTTTCAACATACATAGGAAAGACCTTAGACTTATTAAAGTAGGAAGGAAAAAATTGCATGAAGGAAAGATCCTTTTTTTTTTTTTTTTTTTTTGAAATGCACAGATAATTTAATGGAATTTACTTGATTTTTCCCTCTCAGGGGGAAGGAAAGATCCTAATCTTTGATTATAACTGGAATGATCTGTGCATTGAACAAACCTCTGAAATGTTCTCTACAGTCCTTTGACAATGCAGCCTCCTTATCAGAGTCTTTCCTATTTAAATTTTGGAGTTTGGGTCATAGAGACAACCCAGTCTCAGGAAAGTAAACATTCTCTCCTCCTCCCGACAGTGGGAACCCCACAGGGAACTTGGTGCATACATTAGTGTGGAGCCTAGAGAGGGCTGGTGGGACAGGGGTGAGGAATGTAAATAACAGGAGCATATAAAAATGTTGCCCTTCTACAGTTCCAAACTGTTACTGTGGTAGCCAGGAAAGAATTATGGTATCCCCTGAGTGATCTAAAAACATTAAGGATGTGTAGTTACTAGTTACTTTCTAAAGCAACTTCCTCATGGTATACCAAGATGTGGATTGTATACCCACACACTCAGCTAATATTTATACAGCCCTTGTGCCAGATACTTGGGAGTGTATTTCCAAAATATTGAGAATAGTATGGGTCCCAGTTGAAACTAAAAGCTTAACAGAAATGGGGATTGCTTCAGTGATTTATTGCAACATAAACCATGTCCCAAACCTAATGGCCCCAAACAATGATCATTTATAATCTCTCACAATTCTGTCTCTGACTGGTCTCAGCTAGGCAATTCTTCTGATGTGTGTGGTACTGGGTGGGGCTTCTTCTGAAGGCACAGTGAGATTGTAATGTCCAGGATGACTAAATCCTATGGCTAGAAGTTGGTGCAGCCATCACATAGAACTCAGCTGGGCTGTCACTCAAAGCTCATTGATTCTCCTCCTTGATTCTCCTCCTTTTGGCATCTACATGGATTAAGCTCCACACAGCATGATGACTGGGATTCCAACAGAATTGTAACTAAGAGAAGGTGGGAGTGGAACATCACTTTAAGGCATAGTCTCAGAAATTTATGCTGGCACTTCTGTTGTTTCAGGGAATCACAGGACTAGCCAAGATTAAAAGTAAAGGGAAATAGACCACACTTTTTTTCGTATGATTAGAGGTAAAACAAACCAACAACCAAAAAACCAAATACAGTATGACTGTCCTTAATCACCATGCAGGAAGAAGTTCATACCAGGGATGAACCTTAGAAAAGAAAGTGCCTTATCAGCAAATCATTGATCACTGTGTGTAGTGGTTTGGGGTGGATGGTTGGATGGATGTGGGGGGGATTTTATCTTAACTTCTTACATATTCCATAAGGAATTTTAAAGGCAGTGAAAATTCAGTGTCCATGTGTAAAAATCCAAACTGTGTAGGCTCCATTTATAGAGAAAGCCAAAATATTCTGTTCCCTCATCCCTGTGGGCTTATGGTTGGGCACCTTGAGGGCTGTGGCTCTCCTCTAGCTTTGCTTCCATGCCAAGTCTCTAGGCAGTGCCTCCATCATCAAGGGCAAGGGGATCCTGTTCATAAGGGATGATATTGATCCTAGCACAGGTATTACAGAAAACTTGAAATAAATATCTCAATTTTCATTTTCCTAATTTTAGTTCTTTCTGTTCTTAACTCCTTATTTGACATGAAGATCATGTTCCCAATTCCTTATAATACTAGTCCTTGTATAAGACCTTGTATACTCTAAGAGCTTAGTCAATACTTTTTGATTGATTGAATGTATGTGTACTTTTAAATCCAAAGAACAGTTTTCTACTTTCATTTTTGTGATGTCTTTGATTATTTTTGACAATACATACAGAATCCATGGTAGAAATAAGTCAAAAATCCACAGTTTTGTTTATGTACATGTTCAGTTTGTTTTCCTTAGATACAGCATCAATTTTTCCATAGCTATTACGAGCTATAACTACCTCCCTCAGCACTGGCCCAAAGCTGTACTGTTGGTTATAAGGGGAATGTGGTATGAATAAGAATGATTGGCGGGACTCAAAATGCCACAGTAGAATGTTTATGTCATCTTTGTATTCAAAGGAATGGATATATATTCAAAGGAATACATAGTCATATATGTATGCATGGTGATAGATAGATATTTACATAATGTCTTGAGGATAATGATAATCCAGGAAATATTTGTTAAATTATTTGAACTGAACTACTTATTTGCTTTCAGTTAACTCACATCACAAGAAAGGTGATTAACCTCTGACTCAAGAATTAGCGTACTGAGCTTTGGTCCCATTTCTTACTCTGAATAAATCATAAAGAAATGCCTCACTTGTCCATAGGTCATGTTTCCAGTCACCCTATCCACACAAAGCAGTTGAAATTAGTTAAACAGATTTCTAAGAAGCAAAAGAGCTTTCACAAATCTTATGCCCTTTTGCCTTTAGGTGAGATACAATACTATCTTCAAAACAGAGGAAACTTAATATGGCTAGTAATGTTAAGCTTCTTAGGAGAGATCATTAGAAGTAATGGAACAGTGAGGGCTTTGGTATATGGACAATGCAGTATAGTGGTTAAAATCTGCGGTAACACGATGCAGAAGTGGAAGTTCCAAGTCCAAATTTGTTTTACCTCTATGGCCTCAATTTCCTCATATGTGAAATGGGGATACTTCACAGGGTTTGTACAGTCTTTCCTTCACATGGCAGAGCACCATGAAACAGAACAAACCAAATTACACTTATTTATATGAAAAAGTCATGTATATTAAATAGATAATTTCCTAATAATATTAGAAAAATTAGTTATCTGTCTATATATCTATATTTCTGTGTTTTATGTTAAACCTGGCAGAAAAAAAGTACTAATTCTGCAATTCCAATGACATGCATACAAGATGCATAAATTCGGCTCATCTCTGAGCTCCATAGAGAAGGTTATATCATAAAATGCACAGAGATGCATTCAGACAGACATACTCAGGTACCCATGCACATGCATGAAATTGTTACCATCTCAGGAAGTATGGAAATAAGGAGCCTAGAAACTTTTGTTTACTCATGAGTTTTGTTTATTTTCTGCAAACAGAATAATGATTGAAGAGAGGAACTTTCACTGTTCTCCCTGTCTGAAATTCTAAAGCCTGGAGGCCATCCAAGTTCTCCTTTTAGGTTTTGACAGTTATTTGAGAAGTGGCATAGGAGGGTAAGTAATCACAGCAGATTCTAAGGAAGGAAGCACCACCTGAATTGCTATTCTAAGATAGTAAACAGGATTCTGGCAACTTCTGAGAGTCAGATAACTTCTAAGAGAGTAAACTCAAGACTGAGGTGGGATATGTAGCCCTGTTCTGTGTGCTTCACTCTGTTGTGTTGTTGACCAATTTATTCTTTTATCTTTGAAGAGTATGTACAGTTTCTAGCTCTTGAACTAGGTTATTTTAGGCTGCAAGGTTGCAGAATGGGTTAATGAAGAACTTTCATAGGGTTGGAGAATCAAGGTTGCATTGGGACAGAGATGAATGTAAGCTTGGATGGTGAAACTCAGAGGTCAGGATTAGTGTAGTTACTGGACATTCTGTATCATTGGTGTGTTCAGCACATCTGCTAATGTAATTGGCAGATCTCTATAAGGAAAAGTCCCAAGTTATGACCTTAGTCTAGACTCTATATCTGTACTTTTCAATATCATTGCACTAGCCAAGTGCACCATTCAGCACTTGAAATGTGGCTAGTCCAAATGTGTGTAACTGTTAAGTGTAAAATGCATACCAGAGTTCAAAGATTTAGTATGGATAATAAAACATCTATTACTAATTTTTATATAGTTTGCATGTTGAAATGACAATATTTTGGATATTTAGGGCTACCAAATTATTAAAATCAATTTTTTTTATATTTCAGTGTGGCTACCAGAAATTGTAAAGTTACAGATGTGGCTTACATTGTATTTGTGTAGAATATTGCTGTTCTACATAGTGGTAGACTCAAAATATAGATAAGACTTATCCCGACAGCTAATGAGTCTACTAACTTGTCACATCTCTTCTAGGAACCTGTTTGTCCAATTGTAGCATAAGGAATTTTGGTAGTCGATAGGAAAAATGTTAGAATTTGAGAAGGGAAGTAAGAAGAGTAGATAGAGAAAGAAGTAGTAAAGTGGCTAAGATAAGCAACTATCAAATATTCACCCCCCCTACACACATATGTATATATGTATATATTTATAATACAACTATATGATTGTATATATACACATTTATATTACTTATATATAATAATATAAACTATAATATGAAATATATATGTATTATATATATGAATTATATATATATGAATTACAAAGATATATATAAAATCCTCCCTCCCTAACAGGGGATGTATATGAGAATCTGATGGATTTGTGTCATAATGCTGTGCTGTGTTTCAAAACTATTGTTGGTATAACTGAGGTATGGAGTGTTGAGTTAAATGGTTTTGAGTACCATCTATCAATGCAGATAGAATATCCTACCCCCACCCCAACCAAATCCTGAATAATGCTAAGCTAAACTGATTCATAACAGTTAATCTTCTCCATATCAAGCATCTGAGATATTCAGTATCTCTTGTGTCACTGAAAGGCCAGAATCACTTTGGACATTAAAACAGGTCATCCCTAAATTTGCTTTTAGTTCCAGTAGTCTATATTTGATTTTATTTGGGCAAGACTATAGCTAGTACGATGGAGAATTTACTAGGAGCATGAGTGAGGATGAAAAGTATACATTCTTTCAGAAAGACCTAGTCTTAGGATAGCACCTTGAATAACTCAAAAAAGGAAAAAAAAAAAAAAGAACCACAGTAGGTGGAGGAGAGAAAATACTTTCTCCCCCACCCCCCAACTTCTGTCTATTTTCTCTCATTCTTCTATAATTAATTCACATAATAGCTCAGCTATTCCAGGCTAATAGTTGAAGAAGCAAAATCTCAAAAAAAAAATTAATTTTCCTTAGTTTACATAAAGAAGACACTGATGGATTTGGGACTCCGATTCTAAGGTCCAAATTACTTACTTGCTAAGGTAAGATATATAAGGCAGAGAAAATTTCAGCTGAAGAGATCTCCTCTTTGGCAAACTTCTCACAATCTTAAAAGGCCAGAGCTTTAGAATTTGGGATTGCTTTAAGAGAGACCTCTAGCAAGGTTAAAAGGAGAGTTGAAGGCAGGTTAACTTGATTAACATCTCAGCTCAGGTTTTTGTGAGTTAACTTAAACTCTCTGAAATTTACTGTCCTCATCCTGGATATGATAATAATACCTACCTATTGTGTTGTTATCACATGCACACATAAAAAATAGTTGACACGTATAA
The DNA here is from genome assembly GCF_048418805.1 of Vulpes vulpes. Classification (NCBI taxonomy): domain Eukaryota; kingdom Metazoa; phylum Chordata; class Mammalia; order Carnivora; family Canidae; genus Vulpes; species Vulpes vulpes. Next base: position 95,516,756 of record NC_132787.1, on the reverse strand, counting down.
AGTGCATAACAGAATACCTGACACATAGTAAGCAGTGTTAACTGGTATAAATCGTCGATGGCCTAGGAGGATTTAGCTATCCAATAACGTATTACTCACTCTTGAAAGTTGACGTTCCTTGGGGTCCAATTCTGAAATGGAGAGAAGTTTTCAGGAAACTTAATTATGGAGTGCTGGTGCTGCTTGAAGGAAGCAGGACTGGACAGCATTGCGAAGAAAGCAGGGAGAACTCATGTTGTGATAAAGTTTCCTTCCACATTTCCGCCAACCTAATAAAGAGTTCTGACCCTGAGATGGCTGTTTCTGTTTAGATATTTCCAGAGATAGGGTAGAGGGCTGGGCCTTTCACCTTACATTAACCAGTCAATGGACCTAGTTTGTGTTGGTGAAAGGATGCATCTTTGAATAAGGCAACTCTCTAAAGAGCCTGAAGAAGGCTGTTGATAGGCAACATTCCCCTAGCTAAGAACTTAGGTCTTCACTCCTGGAAAGGAACACTTGGCAGCACACGGCAGCATCTACTATACTCATCATGACCAGCCCTTCACTTGGCAAGGAACGTGCAGTGTCCTGGAAGGCAATATTGTCTGCTGGGTTTTAAGGGGGTGTTCAATAAAAATAGGCTATTTTTCTCCTGAGTTTGAAGCCACATGAGTTATAGACATTTGGAATTAACATGTTAGATTTGTTACTGATAAAGGTAAATAGGAGAAGGTAGACTTATTTCATTCAGTCATCACCCTGTATGATCTCCCTGTAGGTTTCCCTGTACAGCGTCAGGGGCAAACACTGTCTGGAACGCATACCCCTGTACAAGCAGAGGACACCTGTGTCCTGGGGGCAGTCCATGCGGAAAGAAAAAACATCCCCAGAAGCAATTTTGCCTTATACACCCAGTGCCTCATTTCAGAGGTCATGGAAGAAAGCAGACAGTGTTTCCATGCCCTTCTCTCCTGGGGAGCAGAAAATGAGAATATTTCTCATTCTGCAAAAATGAGGAGTGGGATTTAAGCATTCCTTCTTAATTCTGCTGCTTCCTCTGGCTACTTGTGGTCTCCCGGAGGCTTTGTGTCCTCAAAATAGCTCAACAGAAGATGTTATCTTCACTAGTATCTTCTAACAAGGTCCTTCTGTCCCTGAGGCTAGCTTCAGGCTTGTCAAAGTGAATGTGTAGTTATGGGTCTGAACTTTGTAGACACGCAATACATTATTTAATGTCCCATATAGCATAGTTTAAATACACAAATTTGACAAGATTAATTATGAAAAATATGATAGTCTTCCCACCTCCGTTCAATAACTGTTCCAGAAACTGGCAACTTTCAAATATTTTTGCTTTCCTTTGTTATCTCCCTTCATGTTAATACCACACTTACCTTGACACTTCTTGATCTTACCAGGTAAAGCATTATCTGCTGACTTCCTGCTATGGAAGAGAAAGTGATAGGGTGTGTTTTTGTTTGTTTGTTTGCTGTTCACTTTCCTCATGTTCACTTCCCACCCTACCCTATTACCATAATTATGACTTAATTTTGGCTAAATTAGAATTATGACTGTGTTAGTGTTATTCACAATTAAGCCATGAACCACATATCATGACCACTTTTTCTTTCTTGTAAAACTTGGTTTCCCAGAAATTAAGAATACTCTTGAAGAAATTTTTTTTTTTTTTTTTTTTTTTTTTTTTTTGGTCCCTCTGACCTACTCCAATCTGGAGAGGTTCATCTCTAGGACTGCAAAACAGCTTTTATTACTGCTTCTCCTCCCATTATCAGGTTGGGGATTTCCTTTATCTGCCTTGATTCCTGGATTCCATGTCTTTTCATTTCCTGGCTTACTTCTTTTGGTAAAACACCTCTTCTAGCACTTTCCTGAGAAAGGGTATAGGGAAGGCAAATCTATGACATTACATGTCTCAAACTGCTTTTATTTATACTCTTATTTCAGTGAGAGTTTAGCTGAGTAAAGAATTCAAAATTGGAAATAATTTTTCCTCAAAGTTTTAAAGGCTTTATTCCTTTATCTTATAAATTCAAGTACTACTTTTGAGAAGTGTGAAGCTTTTCTTATTCTCCATTCTTTGAAGTAGCTTGCTTTTTTTTAAATTTAATCTCTTCAATTTTCAGATTTTTCTTTTTTATTCTGGTGCTCTAAAATTTCATGATGTTGTGCCTTGTAGTATATTTTATCAATTTTTGCAGGGAACTTGATGACACTGTTCATTCTGGGAGCTCAGATAATCATGTCTAAGAAACTTTTTTGAATTATTTTATTCTCTGTATTTATTGTTTATATATGAAACCTCTTGTAGTAACCTAAACCTAATTATAATCTTAATTTTTCTTATTTTCATTTTTATTCTCTAGTCCCCATTTTTTCTTCCATTTTCTGGAAGATATCCACAACTGTTCACAACTGTGTGGTTTAATCCATTTATTCCGCTTTTAATTTTTGCCTTCTTGAATTCATTTTTAGCTATTCCTTTTCCTCTGGTTATCTTTTCTGTATGACAGTCTGTTACTATTTAGGGTAACAGACCATTTAGGGGATACAATATTTTCTTTTATTTCACTAAGGATATTATTAGAGTAGTGTTTTGTTTTTTTTTTTTAAGTTTTGCACTCTTAGATTATTTTTTGTTTCTTTTCTCCAGTGTATTTTTAAAATTTTTATTTAAATTAAATTAATTAACATATAATGTATTATTACTTTCAGAGGTGGAGGTCAATGATTCAGTAGTCTTATATGCTCATCACTTATGCCCTGTGCTCATCACATCACATGCCCTCCTTAATGTTCATCTCCCAGTACCCCATCCCCCCAACCCCTCCCCTCCAGTGACCCTCAGTTTGTTTCCTATGATCAAGAGCCTCTTACAGTTTGTCTCCCTCTCTAATTTCATCTTGTTTTACTTTTTCCTGTCTTCCCTATGATTCTCTGTTTTGTTTCTTAAATTCCACATATGAGTGAGCTCATATGATAATTGTCTTTCTCTGGCTTGTTTCACTTAGCATAATATTCTCTAGTTCCATCTATATCCTTGCATATGGCAAGATTTCATTGTTTTTGATAGCCAAGTAGTAGTCTGTTGTATGTATACCACGTCTTTTTTATCTATTCATCTGTTGATGGACATTTGGGCTCTTTCCATAGTTTGGCTATTGTGGATAGTGCTGCTATAAACATTGGGGTGCAGGTGCCCCTTTAGATCACTACATTTGTATCTTTGGGGTAAATACCCAGTAGTGCAATTGCTGCGTTGTAGGGTAGCTCCATTTTTAACTTCTTGAGAAACCTCCACACTGTTTTCCCAAATGGCTGCACCAGCTTGCATAGCTACCAACAGTGGAAGAGGGTTCCCCTTTCTCCACATCCTCGCCAACATTTGTTGTTTCCTGTCTTGTTAATTTTCACCATTCTGACTGGTGTGAGGTGGGATCTCGTTGTGGTTTTGATTTGTATTTCCCTGACGGCAAGTGATGTGGAACATTTTTTCATGTGTTTGTTGGCCATGTGTAGGGCTTCTTTGGAGAAATGTCTGTTCATGCTTCTGCCCATTTCTTAACTGCCCATTTCTTCTTATTTTTTTAAGTGTTGAGTTTGGTAGGTTCTTTATAGATTTTGAACACTAGCCCTTTATCTGATGTGGCATTTGCAAATACCATCTCCCATTCTGTCAGTTGTCTTTTGGTTTTGTTGACTGTTTCCTTTGCTGTGCAGAAGCTTTTAATCTTGATGAAGTCCCAATAGCTAAAATTTGTCCTCCAGTGTACTTTTACTGTTTGTTTTGTTCTTTATCTTTTGCACACTATTTCCCCTGGATTTCTTGTTTTGTTTGTTTGTTTGTTTGTTTTTAACTACATGTTCATTTAAAAGAATGACACAAAAAGCTTGATTAGATACTAATCAGGTATGCATGTAGGTTTTATTATAGGTGGAACTGGTTAGGCTTTTCACTAGAGCTGTAAGTTTTTTTCTCCTGGACTGAAAATTTTCTGCCTGGATTGTATAATTCTTCCTGTGACAGTCTTAGAACCTTGTGGGAGGAGAGTAGCAGATCATATCTTTGCTCTCAACTCTGTCTGGTCTTTTACCATCTCCAGGGATGACGCCTCCACCTCCAATCTGCTAGCATGGTATGGGAGGAAAGTTGCCCAGCTGATCCAAGAGGAGAAGGAAGTCTCTGATCTATCTTGATAAAAAATCTTTTACTTGATCTTTTTTTCTTTTTGTCCCTTCTAGATAGCTGGTATTGGCAATTCTTAGGCTTACAGGAGACTTATTTGTGGGAGGTAAATTGGATTATTCCTCTCTTTTCTCTACTACCAGTTAAGTGTTCAATATACTCATATCCAATAAGTTAATTTCACTTAATCTTTTGCTTTCTTGTTGCAGCATTTGGTTATTATCATCCTTTATCCCATTCCTTTTGTATTTGGGGTGCAAATAGTCCTCTTGCTGTTGTTTCAAGTGGGTCTCTAGAGAGGTAGCAGAGACAAATGTACTTGCTCAATAAGTCATCTTTTACAAAAATGTCTTCTTTAATACATCTGTGCTGTATTCTCCCCAGATGCATGCATTTATTCCCTTTTCTTTATGTCCCATACATTCACATCTTTATGTTTAATAAATATTTGTTCACTAATCTGGACATTATGTGAATCTTTTAAAATTAATATACAAAACAGAGATTTGATTTCCAACTGCTATCTCCCTACAAACTATCCAGAACAGGTCTTACACATTTCATCTTAATGACTACTTTAGACCCAAAATAATTTTTATTGATAACAGTAATATGGTAATTCATTATGGTATGCTGTTACCCAAGTGCTAATTAAAAGGAAAGATAGTTGAAGGATAAAGGAGGGCTTGAAAGCACATCACACAAAAGTTCCTTCCTAATATATTTCCTGTCTATCACACTTATTACTGCAGGGTGGGTTGACAGGTTAATTATGTACTAGGCAGGAGAGCTGGTACAGAGGATGTTACAATCTCAAAAGCAAACACTTATAATCATTTTATCTAAATATAAGACAAACTCACCTTGATGAAGGACTGCATTTAGTGATTATATGTAAGGCGACCTCCCTACCTATAGATTACAGATGGCACCTAGTTAAATGTTATACCATAGAGTTAGTACATAAATGCTGACCCTGCAGCAGCTATGACTCATATCTAGGGAGTCTGTCAAAATTTCCAAATTTGCTTTATTTTTTTACTGCTGAGGGTTCTACTTTCCCTATTTCCTTTCCAGCCATGGTTTTTAATAACATCTTCCATATGATATTCATAAACATATCACTGAAAAATACTATATTCATAGTGCATGTTTATTTTATAAGGTGAGAGCTTATTATTTCACTTAGGGAGGACCTTTGCTTCATGAAAGAATCCTCTATTAACACCCTGCCAGTGGCCCCCATCTTTCCTCTGTCCTTAAATATATCTGGGGCAAGAAGCTCTTCTCTACCTTGGACAGCTCATTGTACCATTTGAGATTCCCTTTAGAAAGTTATGGTTGCTGTGGTTTTATTTTATTTTAGATTGAGAAAGTACTTCCTTGTCTTTTCTTTCCAGTGACATTAATTCTTACTTCCCGGACTTATGCATTAACTCTCAACTTTTTTTCCACAGCAAAGTTTTTTTAATATTTGAATATAGTTGACATATCTCTTGAAAATCTGTTTTCTCTTTTGTATCCCTATTCAGTTTCTTTCTTTGTTCCCACTTGTCATTTTTTGCCAGAATCTTTTTTTAAGTTAGTTGCCATTCTATGTAAAGTTTACCATGATCCTCTAAATGAATAGCTCATAACTTAATATAATATGTCAGATATATAAATATACAGCTTAGAATGAACCTACTAAATTCCTTATTATGAGCATTATACTTTTTCTGGTGCAGTTCAAGATCCCAATGTCTGTGCTAGCAGCGACTTTCCATTTTATTGGCTTAAGGAAGCACAGACTCTTTCCTGTTCCTCCAACTTACCTACTACTCCCAAATAAACATGACTTTTCTATTACCCATCATATTTTTAGACTTCAGAAAATACAAACAGCACATTGATTTATGACTTCTCAATTTATTTTCTCTTCCAAAAATTCTACTTTTTTCCAAAATGGGTACATTTTTTCTAATGTGCAGACTGCACTTAGAATTTAACTCACTCCTCTTCCCCGTTTAGCACTCAAAATATGGAGAATAGTTAATAATAATTCATTTCAGTTTAACAATCAAATAAATATTTATGGAATAAATACAGCCAGGTGTAGTGTTAAGCTCTCCTGAGTCATATATTAGTAACCAAGGAAGATCTAGTCTTTGGAATAGGACAGAAGCTCTAATAAATTGATCACTTCTGTAGAAGATATATTGTAGATATAATACAGTGACAGTAAGGCGGAATGGTTCCCCCAGTCTTCCAGACTATCTTTTTTTTTTTAGATAATTTTTTATTATGTTGAGTCTTCCATTCCAAAAACACAGCACATTTCCTCATTTTTTACAATTTGTTTTACTCTTTCCATCAGTATATTGTAATTTTCAGTTCAAAGATGCTACACATGGTTGGTTAAGTTTCTTTTTTTTTTAATAAATTAATTTTTTATTGGTGTTCAATTTACCAACATACAGAATAACACCCAGTGCTCATTCTGTCAAGTGCCTCCCTCAGTGCCCGTCACCCATTCAACCCCACCCCCCACCCTCATCCCCTTCCACCACCCCTAGTTCATTTCCCAGAGTTAGGAGTCTTCATGTTCTGTCTCCCTTTCTGATATTTCCCACACATTTCTTCTCCCTTCCCTTATAGTCCCTTTCACTATTATTTATATTCCTCAAATGAATGAGAACATACACTGTTTGTCCTTCTCTGATTGACTTACTTCACTCAGCATAATACCCTCCAGTTCCATCCACGTTGAAGCAAATGGTGGGTATTTGTCGTTTCTAATGGCTGACATTGTATACATAAATCACATCTTCTTTATCCATTCATCTTTCGATGGACACCGAGGCTCCTTCCACAGTTTGGCTATCGTGGACATTGCTGCTAGAAACATCGGGGTGCAGGTGTCCCAGCGTTTCACTGCATCTGTATCTTTGGGGTAAATCCCCAACAATGCAACTGCTGGGTTGTAGGGCAGGTCTATTTTTAACTCTTTGAGGAACCTCCACACAGTTTTCCAGAGTGGCTGCACCAGTTCACGTTCCCACCAACAGTGCAGGAGGGTTCCCTTTTCTCCGCATCCTCTCCAACATTTGTGGTTTCCTGCCTTTTAATTTTCCCCATTCTCACTGGTGTGAGGTGGTATCTCATTGTGGTTTTGATTTGTATTTCCCTGATGGCAAGTGATGCAGAGCATTTTCTCATGTGCATGTTGGCCATGTCTATGTCTTCCTCTGTGAGATTTCTCTTCATGTCTTTTGCCCATTTCATGATTGGATTGTTTGTTTCTTTGCTGTTGAGTTTAATAAGTTTATAGATTTTGGAAACTAGCCCTTTATCTGATACGTCATTTGCAAATATCTTCTCCCATTCTGTAGGTTGTCTTTTAGTTTTGTTGACTGTATCCAGACTATCTTTAATATGCTATGTCTTTGAATTATACTATAGGGCCATGAGTTGATATGATGATTTGACAAATTTGAATGATTTGATAGCTTATAAATGATAATGCCACCTTGGTAAGCCTACTAGTTTATTGATGGTGTTTTATTGTTATCATCAGATACTCAACTCTGAGAAAAATGGTAATCAACTGTGAAAAAGCCAAGTAAAAATCATTTAGGTTTACTAATCTCTAAATAACAATATTATTCCTTCTCTGATCATCCTTGACCTAAGTACAGTGTTTTGCTCCTCACAGAACATTTTCACATCTTTACTTCTATTTGATCCTTACAGTAACATGATAAGGTAGGACGAACAGAGATTTCTTGTCTCCATTTTGCAGGTAAGAATACTGAGGAGATGTGACTTGCTTGCCTATAGTTGTAGGACCAGTAAGAGCCATGGTTTTCTGAATCCCCATTTTTAAAATTCTTTCAAAAGCTAATCTGAGGGGCCTGCCATTGTCTTGTCTCTCTGTATGTATGTTGGAAGAGGGAACATTTGGGTGATGCCCAGAACTCAAAGGGGTCATCCATAGCTTGTGAACTTTACTAAGCGAGTACTCAGTACAGATCCAAAAAGCAGATTTTGTGAGAGGAAATGCTGGGCCAACCTAATTTAGACCTTCCTTCATGAAAGCTAAGGCTTTCAAACCATGTGATGGATTCTTTTTAATATGGTATTATTGTCAGGGAATAGCTTCAATATGCACCGTAAGCATTAAATGCTAAAAATAATAACAGCAATTATAGATTGTTCTGACACCAGAAGAGTAGAATTATACTTCTTAACTGCATTGCCTTTAGCCAATAAAAATGCAAAATCACTTTTCTGGAAACTGTTTCCTCTGTGCTAGATTACCAAGAGATGGCAGCATTCCATCCATCATTCAGCAACTACATATTCCTTGTTGAGAACTAAGATTTCATCTTTTCCTAATAAAGTGTTGAGAACAATGAATAAAATTTAAAATATGAATCTGTTTCATAATCACCCCTTGTCACACAGTCATGCAGCTTCCCATTGTCTACCTCTAAGTTTAGGTGCTGATGATATGCAACGAAAGATTCCAATGTCCTATTTTAAAATCATACATGGTATATAGTTGATGGTAATGTACGAAGCCTACTGACTAATGATTCGAGAAAGTGAACGGTGATATATGATTCCTCCGTGGATGCACTTGAAGTCTTCCATTTGAGGGATTCCCTTCTCTGCAGAATTTGGTAATCCAAAGTCAAATGTACTGTGTTAGTAAAGCCAGGGATCACTCTGTGTTATCCTGTTTGGAGTTTGATATTATATTTGGAGTTTGGCACATGTCAGGAGATGGAGAATTTTAGGAAATGTACCATTACAATCCTTCAGTGCATGCTAGTTGCCATAGGAAGCGCCAGACGTATGATTATTTCTGGGGAGAAGTGGAAGAAATTCCTTATTAGGGAGGATTGAGAAATGGACATAAATTTAAGTATTTCTAAAAAAAAAAAAGTTAAGTATTTCTGAAGTTCATATTTCCAGTACTCAGCTTGTCACAAAATCTTAAGGTTTTTTTTCATAATTGAATTATTACTTCATGATGGAAACCAATGGAAAAGTAATTTTGATACATTTCTCAACAAAAGTGGATACTTTTAAAGTATATGGATACATTGCTAGTCTCCTTTTTTTCTTTTTGGGAGTTAATTATATACTCTTTTTTTTTTTTTAACAAGGGTTTTTCTCAGTTGTCAAATATCACAGATTTGTCATGGAGTTAACTTGTCAGCTAGTGACCTCTGACAATGGACTACCTTAGACTTAGTTTTGGAAACTACAGAATCTCTTCTACATATCTCCTTGCTTTCTGCTTTCATGGAGATCATTATAGCCTTACCTGATCAAAGAACCATAGAGTTGTTAGGCACCTGCATTACTTGTCTTCCTCTCACTCCTAAGAGATGACTCATTCTCCCCAGAGTTGAAGAAAAATACCAAATATCATGCAAATTTGTGGTAGAGGCAATTACACCAATCTCTAGCCTCCTGACTTCCAAACCAATATATTTTCTACTGTATTATGATACATAAAAGTAAGTTCAAAAAATGATACCTTTCATTATCAAGGTGATCCAGTGCCACTATCCCCTTCAGGTGTCCAAGTCAACTGGATTGAAGGTATTTGAGCCATCAGTAAAAGAAACATTTTAGGCAAAGGAAGCAGACGCAGCAGAAGGAAGTGATGCATCTCTACTTAGCAAGGGAAGGTGCAGTGATTTCCAGGTGCTCACTTGGAATGCATAGGTCCCCTCTCACATACCAGAGGTCTGAGGACCCTCAATTTTTCTCTATATCTGGGGCAGGAATCTTGATCTTTCACAGGAAACCTTGTTCTCCGTTTCTGTACACTCCAAAGAGAGAGGGTCAACCAAGCAGGACCCCAGGGAGCTTGTCAGTTATTTTCTGAGGATGGGACACTTTTCCTAAGCAAACTGGTAACTTTGGTGGGAGGAACATATCCTTCCCTCTTGGAGGAGCCCAGGATAGGTTACACACAGATCAGGTCTGAACATAGAGCTATTGAAAAGTGTCACAGATACTGCTACAATCACGGAAGCCTGAAAGATACCTCTTATGTGGCTGACAGACAAATGAACTGACTGTCCTTCAGCTTCTGTCAACAGTGCTCCTGGTGGGGACTCCCAGTGACATGGGGTCTTATTGGTAGCTCACATAGCTTATCTCCTTGGTTTCCATGCATATTCCTATAATAAGCAGGACAACATTAGAAAGGTGCTGCTTCATAAAAAGCATTTTTTTACTTCTACAAAGAAGTTATATGGTGATATTATCAAAAGGCCTGCATAGGTAGACCTAGTTGTCATTCTCCAAGGCCTGCATTAGGGAAAAAAAAATGTTAACAAGTCTTGATAATAATGGTAACCTTTTGTTATATGTCAGATATTATTCAGAGTGCTCTTCATTTATTTATATTTATTCCCAATAATAACCCTATGGAATTGTTACTATCATTACCTCCATTTTGCAGGTGGCACTGCAGCTTAGAAAGATTAAATAACTTCTTGAGGCCACCTGGATAGTAGATGCTAAAACTGGGATATGAATTCAGGGAGACTGACTCTAGACTCTTTGCTCTTAACTGTACCATATTGTCCCTTTGCCTATTTCTGCAACACAAAGATAATCACGGTGTGAGCCTGGACAACTGCAGTTTCTTTCTGGCTTAAAAGTTTTACAGGCTCCCTGCTATGGCCATAGCTGGTGCTCAGCCCTGGGGACAGCAGCCTCCTTGCTGAAGTTGCCCTTCTTCAGATGGCTGCGACAAATCCACTGGAAGTGAAGCCACTCCAGAGCAGGTTTGGGCACTGATGTGGAAAGGTGATCCGCCTTGTCTTGCCCTTTAATGAAAGCAATCTTATGGACACTGATTTTTCCAGCAAGCCGCAGAGCCATTCTGTGGGCAGACTTTACCTGTTTGAGTCCATCAAGTTTATCTCGCTTTCATTTATTGCTGGAAATAGAAATGTAACTCTGATTTACACTTCTCATGGAAAGTAAACTTTCCAGCCATTGGTTCCCAAAGAGCTTCCTTTGGGAAATACTCTAATGGAAACATTCGCCCAAGGACTTTTCTTCACCTCCTCACCTACTTCAGTCTGGACTAAAGAGAGACCCCATAAACTTCTCACTCTTGCTTTAACCTCTGGAACTGCTCGCTACTTTCTCTACCTCAGTAGTTTTGATCTGACCTCCGCTTTAGGGTCTCTACCTTCCCATCTTTCATCCATAATGTAGAGTTGAATTTACCTGTTCATGAATCCCTTAGTTGAAGAAGTTTGCCAAGGTAAATGCTGCCATCTCTGTCTCTTATCTTTAACCCTCTTTGGAGGTCCTCAGAAAGAACAATGCCTCTGTCCCCTAATATTAACAGCATGGCTTATCTCCAAATATAAAAAATAGTTTGTGAGAGGAATTTTACTACAGTGCAAAGCTTCCAGAGACCTAGGAAATACTTTATGGCAAAAATATAACAAAAGTGTTAGAAACCCCTTAATTACTGAGTGTCAACGATGCAGTAGAAAATGATGCCATTTGTAGGAGTAAGGAGTAGAGGCCTCAACCTTGGACAAGAGCCAGAATGACTAAAAGCATTAGGGCAAATGGCTAGGTCATAAACACACTATCCACCTTCCTTATTCTGTGTATTTGGATTCAGGGCAGTCTTAATTCATACTTCTATGCATTGACATAAGAGAGAAAATTAACCATTTAAGTCAATCAAATCTATATCTAAGATGCATTTGCTTCCTCAGTCACTATAGGGGTCCAGTTATAAGGCCCCATATATCTTGGTAGCAATATCTACTGGCTAGAAGAATTCATTTGTTCTATTAGATTCCACTATCTTGCTGATGACTGTGGTTATCCTGCCTGGGAAGGTGATGAAAGGGTCTCCATTAGACTGTGCTTCATTTTAATAAAGGAGTAATATCATTTATTGAGACTCAATAAAAGTCAATAACTATACAAGAGTTTTAATCCTATTATCTCATAGAAAGGGAAGAAGGAAGGAAGGTAGGAGGAAAGAAAGAAAAAAGAAAGAAAGAGAGAAAGAAAGAAAGAAAGAAAGAAAGAAAGAAAGAAAGAAAAAGAAAGAAAGAAAAAGAGAGAAAGAAAGAATAATCTTATGAGGTAAGTAGTGTTAATTGTCTCCATCTTACTAGCCTAAAGTCATGTTGCTAATAAGAAGAAGAACAAAGATTTGAATCTGTCAAATATGACTAAAAAAGCTGCACTAAAAAACAGTTATGCCTCTCTCTGTGTCTCCTTGGGGCTTTAATTTTGTCCTGTAGTATAGCCCCCACATCATCAGGCTTCCTTTATATCCTAGAAACCTGAAACATAGTAGGTGCACAGGAAATACTGAATGGGGTCGACAGATTGGATTTCATGGCCCTTCTCAAGGAACTCTTCCCTGATTTGATGTATACTTCCAGATGAAATAGTTTTTAGAATGCATTCTACTCCTTTGACTCTGCTTAGCTGGACTTCATACCATATTTGTGTTTTCTGTATAATGGTATTAGATGAGACTATAAGTTCCTGAGGTATAGAGATTCTGTCTTTTGCTTCATGTATCAATTGAGTCTTTTGAACAGGGATGACCTTACAGTGTGTGAGTGTAGGTGAATATATACATATACATCATTATATTCAGAGATGACATTGACTTAATGGCTAAAGCATGGCTGGGATGTGTCACAGAAAACCATGCTGGGGCCAGGTTTCTCAGAATGAGTGATCTGCCATATGCTTTCATTTCACTCTGTACTATGCCTTTTGCAGCACCTGGTATATTTTATAATAATTGTGTCTATTCACTTTTCTGTCTTTCTTGCTGGACTATGATCTCTAGAAAGGCAAATACCATTTATCCACAGAACTCAGCACATGATTGCTCATTAAATATTTGAGGAATGATTGAAAGTGCTTATCTGTGGTTATCCACATCTTCAGATGCTAAATACTAAGTATGAGTTATTTGGATCGGATGAACTACAGCACAATCCTGAGACCTGGGGTTGGCAAGCACACAAAAACTTTAGAAGTTGTTGGAACATATGGCATTCTCAACAACAACAACAACAACAACAACAACAACAACAAAACAAAATGAGTTTAATTCTCTGTGGAGGAATTTATAATGCGCATCCTTCCAATTAGTTCTTATAAGTAGCGATTAGAGAATAGGAGCCAGAAATCCTATATATGACACTGACATTTAAGCCCTCCAAATGCAGTGGACTGAGCCTTCTTGAAGTATAGATCTTGACTTATTCAATACATAGATGTGATTAAGACAGTCTGTGGAGTTTGTAGGCCACAGGTGAAGGTCACCACCACAGAGGTGCAAGATACAAATTGAATTTGACAGATATTAATGGCAGAGCCATGTGCTTAATTCCTGGAATTCCACGATTCAGAGAAAAGCTGGAGAATCTCCTTTTTTCAAGCTAATAGTAGGTAAAGGGTTTAATAGGCCTCCCCTCATCTATACAGAACTCTAGTCAGGCTGTGAATGCTTTTTCTCCTGTAACACAGAGCCCTGCAGGAACTAGCTGCTTGCTTAGAAATGGCAGCACCAGAAAAAAAGCTGCTCTAGGCTGAATAATTATTTAATGTCTGATCCCTAAGTCTAATACCAAGTGAGTGAAGCAAACCCTTTAGTAGAACAAATACCCACATTAGGCCGATAGGAGCAAGGAGACAAATAGGAAGAGGCAGCCAATTCTGCTGCCAAGGCAGGCACCAGGCACCAGGGAGGATTGCCAGAGGGCATCTGCCCTGGCTAACAACAAAGCCCATTGCTGTCTGCAATCTGGGGGTACTCTTGCTACTAACCAGCACCAGCCCCATCAAGGAAGACAGCACTGAAGGGGATATTAGGGCAGCCTGCTTCCAGCATGGCTGTGGGGTTTGGTAAATTGATTTCCATTCTTACTAACTAAAAGCAAGTAGCTAATGGGAGAATAATTTCTGGGTGCCATATGGGCACATGGATATTTTCTAATTTATTTGCTTAAATGTTATCTGTTCCTCTGTATATTAAGGCAGTCTATTATAATTATTTATACTGCCCCCAGCTGAAACAAACAGAGCTATTTGTTGAAAGATTAAATGAGGAGAGTTGATGACTCCGGTTCACGTTTGTGGAATCAAAAGAGATATGACACCCACATTATTTCAGTTATGTTCCAGGAAGCATAGCATGTCAGGAGAGTATGGTCTGCAGTATTGATCAAAGAATGGCAGTAAAGCTTAGATCTCATTCACAACCCTAGAGCCATGGGCTGCCAGAGCTGGAAGGACCTTAGGGATCATTTATTCAAAAGCTTTCATTTTAGAAACTCAAGGCCTGGAGAAGGGAGGTGACTCTCCCAAGATCACACAACTATTACAGAGATTTTGAAATGTTCCAGGTCTTCTGAAGCTGTTTTGTGAACTCTCCACTTAACCTCATTGCTCTGCCTTTTCCTTTCAACATGGCTTTGGCTCATTTCTAGATATAATGTCATGATTACACTGGTTCCAAAAATAGAAAATGTGCTACAATACATATATTTTTGTGATAAAAACTTTTAAGATTTACTCTCTTAACAATTTGCAGTATTATTAACTGTAGTCACATGCTACACATTATATCACCATGACTTATTTTTTTTATAACTGGAAATGTATACCTTATATATATATATATAATAAATTTATTTTTTATTGGTGTTCAATTTGCCAACATACAGAATAACACCCAGTGCTCATCCCATCAAGTGCCCCCCTCAGTGCCCGCCACCCAGTCACCCCCACCGCCCACCCTCCTCCCCTTCCACCACCCCTAGTTTGTTTCCCAGAGTTAGGAGTCTTCCATGTTCTGTCTCCCTTTCTGATCTTTCCTACCCATTTCTTCTCCCTTCCCCTCTATTCCTTTTCACTATTATTTATATTCCCCAAATGAATGAGACCATATAATGTTTGTCCTTCTCCGATTGACTTATTTCACTCAGCATAATACCCTCCAGTTCCATCCACGTTGAAGCAAATGGTGGGTATTTGTCATTTCTAATGGCTGAGTAATATTCCATTGTATACATAAACCACATCTTCTTTATCCATTCATCTTTCAATGGACACTGAGGCTCCTTCCAAAGTTTGGCTATTGTAGACATTGCTGCTATAAACATCGGGGTGCAGGTGTCCCAGCGTTTCATTGCATCTGTATCTTTGGGGTAAATCCCCAGCTTGCACCATACACAAAGATAAACTCAAAATGGATGAAAGATCTAAATGTGAGACAAGATTCCATCAAAATCCTAGAGGAGAACACAGGCAACACCCTTTTTGTACTCAGCCACAGTAACTTCTTGCAAGATACATTCACGAAGGCAAAAGAAACAAAAGCAAAAATGAACTATTGGGACTTCTTCAAGATAAGAAGCTTTTGCACAGCAAAGGATACAGTCAACAAAACAAAAAAGACAACCTACAGAATGGGAGAAGATATTTGCAAATGATGTATCAGATAAAGGGCTAGTATCCAAGATCTATAAAGAACTTATTAAACTCAGCAGCAAAGAAACAAGCAATCCAATCATGAAATGGGCAAAAGACATGAACAGAAATCTCACAGAGAAAGACATAGACATGGCCAACAAGCACACGAGAAAAAGCTCCACATCACTTGCCATCAGGGAAATGCAAATCAAAGCCACAATGAGATACCACCTTTTATATATTTTTGAAGAAAAATAACAGAATCAATAATCGACTACCATGAGAATGTGGTTGATATAGCACTTATGTGGTACAGACAATTAAAAATGTTCCATCAGTACTTATAGCTGAGTTTCTCAAGACACTCAGTCCTCAACCTTGGGCTGCTGAGCATGGAAGAGTAGAAGACATGCTAGAATGAAATTCTTGTCCGATAGACACCTGTCATCTCCTGTCAGGTCAAACTCTCACAGAGAGATAGAAATCTCTCTCTCTCTCTCTCTCTTTCTCTCTCTTTAAATCTCTCTCTTTCTCTTGCTCACTCACTTGCATACATTCACAGTTGTGTGAAATTCAATCAATCAAGTGTTATTTGGCAATTGCTAAATAATTAATTCCCTAAATACTATAGAATTTAAGCAAATTGATAGATTTTTTTTCCCTTGGAAAAGCATTCTTGAAGATAGTGGGACTTAAATTGGATGTTGAAAGCTGAGAATTTGGATAATAAACAGAGATATAGTGCAGAACATGATGAATTGGTGATGGGGTATGGCTGGGATTAGGTAAAACAGTTGACATTGGACCCGCTGGCTATAGGGACATGTATAGTAGCAGAAGTAAAATATGCTTTCAAGGAGGTCCAGGAGACTAAAGTTATAGAGAAGACACACTAAGACAACACACTATAAAGTTGACACTATATACTATATGTAGGAACAATGATATATTTTTTGTCAAGAATTAAACTAGATTATATGTAAAAAAGCTATCTTCTCTTTGATTGGTAACATAGAGGGAGCTATCTCTTCCCCAACTCCCACATCCATCTGGCCCCAACCTTTTTCTCTGTATCTCCAAGACAATTTTAAAGTATGAAAAAAAAATCCTGTAATTGAAGTTGTCTATTTTTTGCTAGTTATATCTGTCTTTTCAGTAATGCCTATGATTTAATCAAATGTTCAAATAGCTGCTAATAGTGATAGTTTAGGTTAAAACTTTTTAGTCTCATTCAACAGATATTCAACAAATATTTATTAAGTCTTACTGTGTACCTGAAATTGGGTTGGGACTTGGGGTTTGAAACAAGAACAAAATAGGGTCTTAGTCATTAAGCAGTTTGAATCTAATAGGACAAATAAGTGTTGGAAAATATTTCAGATATGATATCAGAAATCTGTGCAATGGGACATGGCACATAGCACTTAATAAATGTCTGTGGAATTAAAACCCCTCCGCTTGTGCTCTAGACCCCTTCATTATTGCCTTTTCAAGGACTTTGCTTCTGTATTTCCCTCCCGCCAGTACACTGAAGTTCCCCTTTCCATAAGATCAGTTTGTTAGCATATAGACACATTTGGATTATTTCCTACCTAAAAAGTGACATAAACAAACACCTCTTTTGACCTCATATCCTCCATCAGCTATTGTCACCCCCACCCCCAATTTTATAACCATTTCTGCTTCTTCACTGGCACATCCTTTCTCAAATTTATTCTAAGGGGACTTCATATAGTCCTCACTCCTTCATTAATACTGCTACTGTAAGGAGCATTCTCTATCCCATTTTCACCAGTCCAAGTGACTTCTCTCTTCTTACCTTACTTGAGCTCCAGTAGCATTCAACAAAATGGACTCTAATTTCTTGGAGGTGTTTTCTCCTGGCATCATGACACCAGATTCCCCTGGTTTTCCCCTAAGCTGATGTTTGTTGGCTCTTCCCCTTTTGCTCTACTTCCATTTTACCTCCCAATTTCTCTCTTTGCACTCTCCTTGGGTGATCTAACCCAAATGCTGGTTTTAAATACTACCTATATGCCAGTAACTCTCCAACTAAAGTATGGTTCTTATCTGTCCCCTAAAATCCAGGCATAAATATCCTACTCTCTATTTGACATTTCCAGATGGATATCACATATATATCTCAAACTTAACAAAGTAAGTATACTTTTCTTAATTTCCCACTCCACCACTGCTCTGACATACATTTTCTACCTCTTAATCTGTGGCATCATCATATACTTAGTTTCTCAAGTCAAAACTGAAAAATTATCCATAGTTCCTTTCATTCCCTCAGTTCCTACATCAAATCCATGAGTTAAAAATTTAGACTCTACTACTTCTATATCAATAGGTCTCAAATTTTTAATTTTCCTCATTTTCATTGCTACACTCTAGTCAAAGTCACTGTTGCTTCTCATCTGAGTCAACTGATTTGCCTATTTTCCCTTTTTACCTACTTTCAGTTTTCTGCAATATAGCCTGAACTGTCTTTTAAAATGCAAATCAGATCACAACTTTGTCCTACTTAAGACCCTCTAATGGCTTCTCATCACACTTAAAATAAAATCAAAAACTCCTTTACCCTGGCTTATAAAGCCTTCAATGTTAGGTCCTTGGTTACTTTTCCAGTTTCCTCTCATATCCACCCTGTGGTATACTGGTAAATGTTTAAGAACAAGCTCTCTAAAATAGAGGGTAGGGGTGGTGGAGGAGGCTGGGAACTGTAAGGAAACTTGATTTACAGTGTTTTCCAATTTCTCTCCTAAATTCTTCCACCATGGCCAGGTACAAGCTGCCAAAATGATGTCAGCTGGTTCAGAAATTTCCTGGAAATGTCGATACTGTCTCTCAGTAGCCAGTACAAGCTAGCCCCACCATGTTGTATAAATCACCATCCCAGTACTTGAGCCATTCCAGCCATTTATTTCCTCCAACACATTACCTCCTTTAGGTATCATTTCTCTGTCTTCCTAAAATCTTCTTCTACTTGATCATGATATAGAATAAGAATAATTCTGGTAATTATAATCTAATTCAGGTCTTACCTGAGCCCAAGGAACTCCTCACCGAGGTTTTCCTTGAATATCCCATGTGTTACTATTTAGTCATTCTCTAGTACATACTCATACTGATATTAATTCTCTCCATGAGACTTGAATATATATGATGTTTACCTGATGTATATATTTATTTATATTCCATTTCCCTCACTAGAATATAATCTCTACAATTGCAAGGTTTTTGTCTTATATTTACTGGTGCATCCCCATCATCAAGAGTAGAGCCTAACACACACTAGATGCTCAATTTGAAAAACAAATCTATGAATAAAATAACATTTCCAGCACAACTGATCTCTGCTTGTTTATAGTTTTTGTAATAACTAGATAGTCAGTTTTTTTCAAGCACAACTTGTTCTTTGTTCTGCCATTTTGCAATCATTCACTTCCTAACTTACAATTCTGTACCTGTCCTGTTGCTCTTTATCTATCAGGATATTTTTACCCAGCAGGTCTCAACTCATGGACTTCTATTAAGAAGTGTTTTAGGGTCATGGGAGACTATAGAGTTCCTCACCTCTGATGCTCACCAGTGGATTTTAACCACATACATCCCTGGTAATTGTTCATATATTGCGAAGGAACATCCTATGTTGTTCTCTTGTCCTGTGATTTATCACTTCTATTTTTATTTAGTGTTTCTTTTTTTAAAAGATTTTAATTTATTTTTTCATGAGAGACACACAGAGAGAGAGAGGCAGGTATATAGGCAGAGGCAGAAGCAGGCTCCATGCAGGGAGCCCAATGTGGGACTCGATCTCAGGACTCCAGGATCACAACCTGAGCCGAAGGCAGACGCTTAACGGCTGAGCCACCCAGGCATCCCTTATTTAGTGTTTCTAATGCCCATATGATCTCTCCCCTCTTTCCTTTTTGATCCTGAGCCCCTATAGGTCCAAAACAGGCTTATACCTACTTCATTGTTCACTAAGAGTCTCAGTGCCATTCCATGAACACAGTACATATTTAGTAAATATCTATTTGTTAGATTTGTTTTATGGGTTTTGCCTATCCATGAGCTGGATCTTCTTTTGCTTTTCTCTGCAGGTAGACTTTCCATCCTTCTTTCCCTTCCCTTGTGCTCTAGGAGACTGACATGAATGTACTTTATTAAACAGCCTTCATTCCTTCTGGCTTTGACTAAGATGAACCAATAAGGATCACAGGTCAGATATCTGGAGAAAGAAGGGAGATTAAGGGAAGAGGTTACATTCCCTGGTCCCTCCTCATTCTGCAGAATCATTATAGACTCTTTACCTTTTGTTGAAGTGCTTCCCTCCACTCACATTGCTTTTATCTATACATCACTCTCTTTCTAAATTTCAGCAGCTATTTCTTCACTTCAGTCCATCAATCCTAAGGGTAGTCACTAGATCTATGGTACTTCACCATTCCTTATAATTTCTATATCCATTGCTCACATCCTTATAAATACTTCCTTACTTAAACCCTCCTCAAATTACCCAGTTTGAAGGTGACTCCTGTTTCCTGCTAAATCCCATAGGAATCTTTCCCTTCTTCATAAAACCTGACCTATTCTTTACTATATTGCTTAGGTCCTACCTCTGCTGTTCAGGTTTCTCTAATTACTTATGATAGAAATGTGGCTTAACAAATTTTAGCTCAATTATGTTTGCCCATGTCACATTTTTTATATGTATTTAAGTTCCTTTTCATGTGACAGAAGAATCCCTGTCTCTGACAGAAATTAAATTTTCTGAAAACAGAACTGTAGCTATACACCTAAATGTCCCTCAGACTCTCCTCTATATCATCTATCCTCACCAACCTAGGATAAGCTACTATCATCCCCCGACTCCCCTGACCTGGCTCATGCCCATTCTGGAGACTTGTAATTAATTTACCTGTATCCTCTTTGGATCTTCTTAAATCTGCTCTCCACACCATGGTTAGGATTATGTCCAAACAATGCAATTCTGATCATGCTTCATCCTTTATGTTCCAAACACATATACATATAGATACTATATCCATATACACTTACAGCCCTTCCATTGTCTGAGAAAAAAAAAAAAGACAAAACTCCTTTATTTGACTCCTGGGAAATCATATAGCATGATTATCACCTGCTTCTGTGGTCTCCTCTATTACTCTGGTTCCCTCACTCCTTCCATATCAGGAGAACTGAACTTTCAGTGTCTCTGATGCCCCATACCTCCTCCTGGATGGAGATTTTTCCGTGCAGTTTCCATTCTTTCTTTTTCTCTCTTCTCTTTGAATTCCTGTTTATTGCTCAGATCTCAGCTTAAGGGTTGTTTTTCTCCAGGAAGTTTCTTGATTTTTCAACGTTGGTCATATCCTTTTATTTCCAAGTTGCTCTCTTCATAGCACTCATTGTAGTTACAACTTTATATGTATTTAGGTGATTACTGATGTATGTATATTTCCCACCAGCTCACACACGACACAATCATATCCAGATTTTCTTGCTCCATACCTCCAGTTTTTAGTAGTACTGGATACTCAGTATATATTTTCCAGACAAATATAGGATCCTAATGCAGTTGTGGGGGGTCACTCTTATCTAAATGACTTCTCACAATTAAATTTGTTATTCTTTTGGCAAGTACTTCTCTCTTAACCAGATAAACCATCTGACAAAATCATTATGACCAAAATGTGTGAGGTTTTAGGTTCATTATAATGCAGTGGTAAATGCAGAGAAGTAAAAGAAAAAATCGAGATAAATACTTTAATATGTCAGGATATATTATTCAAGAATATATTTCTGTGTTATTCAGGGGTCCTTTAGGTAGAAACAATATTAAGTGAACTTAAGTGAGCTTGAATAAGAAATGGATTTACTGGAAGGATATCTGGTAAGATTACATGTCAAAGAAAAGGCTAATATTCCAATTTAGGAAGGCCAGGAGAATAATTGGAAGTTAGGTCTCAAATTCCTTTAGCACTTTTGCTCTCTGTCCCCCATCTCACTGTCCCATTTCCAGGGTTGCTAGCATCATTATGTCTTTCTCTAATACATGCTTTCTCTAATATATGCTTCTTGCATATGGAGGAAATTCTGACTCTGGAAATTTTCATAAATTTACTATTTCTAATCTGAGAAGAATTATTATTCCTTTTTTATAAATTTATTTTTTATTAGTGTTCAATTTGCCAACATACAGAATAACACCCAGTGCTCATCCCATCAAGTGCCCCCCTCAGTGCCCATCACCCAGTCACCCCCCCCACCTCCCCTTCCACCACCCCTAGTTTGTTTCCCAGAGTTAGGACTGGGAATGTTCTCATGTTCTGTCTCCCTCTCTGATATTTCCCACTCATTTTTTCTCCTTTCCCCTTTATTCCCTTTCACTATTTTTTATATTCCCCAAATGAATGAGACCATATAATGTTTGCCCTTCTCTGATTGACTTATTTCACTCAGCATAATACCCTCCAGTTCCATCCACGTCGAAGCAAATGGTGGGTATTTGTTGTTTCTCATGGCTGAGTAATATTCCATTGTATACATAAACCACATCTTCTTTATCCATTCATCTTTCAATGGACACCGAGGCTCCTTCCACAGTTTGGCTATTGTGGACATTGCTGCTGGAAACATTGGGGTGCAGGTGTCCCGGCGTTTCATTGCATCTGTATCTTTGGGGTAAATTCCCAGCAGTGCAATTGCTGGGTCGTAGGACAGATCTATTTAAGAATTCTTATTCTAAGGAAAATTTCTCATTGATCATGTGGCTTGAGTCTGATCCTGAACAAGGGAATTAGCATCTATAGGAATATGGTTGGACTTGAGGGACAAACAGTTACAAAAAGGTAAGAAGTTCTGGTGAAGGTTGGTGGGAGGTATCTACTGCAGTGTGTATGTGTATGTGTGTGTGTGTGTGTGTGTGTATGCATGTGCATGTGTACGTGCACGCATGTGTGCACATATATGTGCATTTATGTGGCATGCTGCTTTGTATTCTTTTATCTCATGTAATGAAAAATCATGACCATCTTTAAAAATGATTGCTCTGTGGTTGCAGCAGATCTGTCATCCTGGAGGGCCAGACAAAACAGAGCTTGGCCTGGGCTGGATGGCAGGGGAGAGCAGTTTTGCTCCTCATTTTCATTCTTTCTGTGAAGGCACCACTGATGAACAAAATATGGAAGTGAGGAAACCACAGGGCAAAGTAGGAGGCCTAGAAGCAGTCAATTTGAGCAAAGGGATCTTGGATTTAGGCCACAAGGAGGAAAAGTCATTCAAAGAAAAGGCAAGCAGCCCAAATGAGCTCATTTCTGAGAGAGGAAATGGGAGTTAATGAATAAAGATAGAACTAAGAATCCAAGAAGATAATTGGCCTTACTAGATATAGGGTCTCTTGCCAGAACAGTACATCCTAAAAATGCTAATTCAGAGCCCCAGAAGATTGGAGCAGCCTTAGATAAGAACAGGCTCATCAGACCTATTTGCAGAAAAGTCCAGAAGGGCTTGGAGAACAGGGATATATATCAGTGTGAGAAGGAAGATGTATGTCACTCATTTTGCTCTGGCTGGGCCTCTTCATAAAGCCTCCTGGGTTCAGCTACTTCCCTCTACTGTTTCTGCACATTGGTGTAGGTGACAAGATCAGGTCTCAGGTTCCTACTCCTCATGTCCACTGCAGATGTGCGCTTACATCCTTATGTAGCTGTGCTCTGAGAGCTATTCATTCCAGAGCTTTTCAGAAGTTCTGAGAGTATGTTTTCAGCTATCTGTCCCAGTGCCTCAGGGTGTTTTCAATCCCAGGGACCTACAACCCTGACTTTTTGGACCTAGCCCAATGCCAGCCACCTCTTGAGCAACATTACCATTATTTAAATAATAATTCTCATTTTATATTCTCATGACAGGTAACATGATCTCAAATTCAGGAAGCATCTGCTCTCTCCTCATCCATCCACTTTGGAGATAATTTTTAAAAGATATTTTTTCTAATGGCTTTAAATTTAAAGCTTTTTTTTTTTTTTTTAAGTGGAAGTTTGGGGACTTTGAAAAGTCATGCTCAGCAAAAAAAAAAAAGTAATTTATACTCTCTCTAGTTAATAACCTCTTATGTGCTTTAATAATTTAAACCAATTATCAATGGGAAGGTCTATAGTGTATACTTCAATGATTGCTTTTCGTATATTTCCTCCTTTCTTTCATGCCGTATGCCACATGTCCTCAATGTGTCTCCAGTGCCTATTATCTCTGTTACACACATAAAATAACTGCTTTAGCTTGGAGAACATGACCTTGACACTGAGAAAAGCAGTCCTTTAAAAGATAGCTCAATTAAAATCTAAGGCCTCTGTTCCTGATTGGGTTTCATTATTATTCATAAGACTATGTAGCATTGAGCCATGTGTTTGCAGGGTCCTCAAGGCTGGTTTCAGAAAAGGTACGTTAAAGTCATCAGTGGGATGTCTGCCCAGAGCTTGTTGATGCTTAGTCACCAACAAGCTCATTAGATTGACTTGGCTTGTGGAGGCTTTCCCCCCAAATGAATATACTTGTCCCTCCACTAGACTGTGAGCACCTTGAGGGAGACTGTGCAGTGGACTTGTTAGATTAGATTCATGCACATCTAAATTCAAAATAAACATCTGGAGTTTAAAAGTTGGTAATTCCGAGCAATTTATTTAAATTCTCTGAGCTCAGTTTACTCATGAAAAGTGGGAGTAATAACATGGTTCTTGTAAAGTTGAGTGGTACATCTAAAATGCTTAGCATAGTTCCTGGCTCATGATAAGTACTGAAGCTATTGATGATGATGACGATGATGATGATGATGATGATGATGATGATAATGCAGGACAATATCTTTTTATCTTTTTATATTCCTAGCGCTCCTAATGACCATTCATTGCTGAGATGAGATTTATGTAATCAGTAACCACTTAACTAACACAAGGTCAAAGTATGAGGACATTCCACACTCAGTTCTCTGTTTCTCAGGAAAAAAAAAAAAAGATAAATGTGAGCTAGAGCAGGTAGGAAAGGCTTCCCTGAAGAGATAGAATGTGAAGCAGGGCACAAAGGCAGGCTATGACATGGAACTTCTTGGAATGTAAAGGACTAATGATTTGTGCCAAGTTGACAGAAAGTACTTCATGGATGAAGCGCACTTAATCCTAAGGATAAGACATCTGAACTAATCAGAAGGAGGCCAGAGAGGGTATTACCAACGGAATCTGTTCATGAATTATCTGAAGGATTCAGAGAGGAGGGCCAATGCTGAATTATGTACCAAGTTCAAAGCAGCAACTTTAATATTTTAAAGGCAAGCTCTGAGTTCTGTTCTTCCATGTAATAGGCCCTTCTGCCCCCTTGAGAATATTATGGGAAGTTGATCATGCATGGAATGAATATGTAGTATGAGCACATATTACAGGATAGAATAAGGACCAGTTGTCTTGAGGATGATGTGTCAGTGAGGGAGAGACCTGAGAAGAATATAGAAGCTTCCCACTTTGGCTAGTGGAGTGTCATGTGTCCCGAGCACAGCTAGAAAATCTTTTTAGCTCAGTAATACTCTAGTGAGCCTAGGGCAAGGCTCCTCAATTTTGACAGTATTGACATTTGAGGTTGGATGAGTCTCTGGTAGCAAGGAACTCTTTCATGCATTGTAAGATGTTGAGCAGCATCCCTGTCCTCTATCCACTAGCTATTAGTAGGAACCTCTCAAATTATAGCCACACACAAAAATCTCCGAATATTACTTGGGGGTGGGAAGTCATCCCAGTTGAGAACCATTACCCTAATCTGGGGAGTGTTAATAATCTGGGGAGATAGGCATTCCTAGGTTGTTCCATTTGCTTCTCCTAAAGAGTGTCAGGGCCAGCTGTCTGTTGATAAAGTGTGACTGTGCCTCAGAGCCACTGGCAACAGCACAAGTTACCACCTCTCAAGATGCCCATTAGCCTGGACTATAACTAGAAGAACAGACACAAAAACAGGCTAAGCCGCCTTCATTTTATGGGGCTGAGATGATCCTTTGTGAATTGCTCTTAATTCATGTTTTTCTCTTTTTTCAATAAAGTCTGTTTTTCTTCATGTTTACAACCTTCCAGTCTACTTTGCTGTCCTCTTAAGTTCAGCATCTTAGGCAATGGTCACAATTTCTACTCAAGAATAAATGTCAAACCCAACAGAAACTGCAGATGAAATAAAAGTTCTGTAACTCTGTCTTTACTCTGCTCCAGCCTTGCCATTTCCTGATATCCTAAGTTCTTTGAATTGATTTCCTTCTCTTTGGCTTCCCCACCCAGATGACATTCTAGAGATGAACTTAAATCCTGAGACACATTTTCACAGGGTACTTAGACCTCTAGAGGGCAAACTTTTAAATGACGAATATTACAATAAAATAAAGAGTTCCAGTGTACAAACTAAGTATGAACTTTGAAGCACTGGATATGTTGCTCTTGAACCTTGAATTCCCAAAGATTGAAGGATTACTGACACTATATTGACCTCATTTTTAGCTTTAAATATTGATTTTTAAGCATTTCTTACTACAGACATAGACCATTGATCCATATGGAAATTAATTGCTTTAATATCATGAGTTTTAATGTAAAAATTCCTTTTACCATTGCTGCTCTTTTAAACATAAATAGAATTAAATGTGTACAAATTTTCTTCTGATTAATTGATCAATCAGACCTATTACTGTCTTTTATAGTTTGATGTGGATAACTGCAAAGCCTGTGTTACAATTGTCAACATAGAAAAAGAGGGATAGTCATATAAATTGTGAAGCTGATCTAGAAGCCCACTGGAAGTGATAGAATGGCCTGAAAAAGAGTGTAAGTACTCCTTGCATTACATATATGATTAGACCTCTCCTCCCCGCTGAGCAAAACAGTTTCACTTTCTTACTAGTTAGTGTTTCTGTACACCTTGACAGTGATTTATGGACAGATTGAGGACATACAAGCACCATCATGGTGTGAAGCAGGGTGTAAGAATAAGCGCATTACCAGCTTTGCCAAAGATGCTTGTTACTGACCACCACATTGTCGGTCATCTGATCCAGGGGAGAGGGTAACTACGGGGTAGTGTTAAGCCATTTGGCTCAAGAGTTCAAAGGATGAAAAATCACAGCTGCTTCCCTTGTAAACCATAAGGACGAGATTGCTACAAAAGGCAACTTATGAGAGTTAAGGGACGACTAAAATGCACATGGAAAATTGGAGCTGCCTTAATGTGCTGAGCCAGCATATGCTGCAGAATAAATAAACTGTGCAGGCAAAGCCCAGGCCACACAGAGAGGCTCCCACCCCTTGCCAGGCCAGGGTCTTGAAGAAAGACCTGCACATCTGTCGGCCTGTCAGCTGCTGGTCTGAGCCCACAGAGCTTCCTGGAGCTGAATTTTTGGAATGTGGCTCTCTGAGTGTGCGAATCTCCCTGGATGGGGGAGAAAGATAGACACGAAGTCTCCCATGAACAAGACAGGGCACTGCACGTCCAGAAATGTAATGGGCTTATCTGATGCTTAACATGCCTGAGAGCTTTTTGCTTCTGCCAGTGTTTCTTCCTTTTGTTATCATTAATACACAGATTATCGCTTGCCAGCTCCCATGAGCTTCCTAACTGTAAGGAAAAATGTTTCTTTCATCATCAGCTAATGAGGACATTTTGTCCTTATAATCCCTCAAGAAGTATACCCCTCCCCTAATTAATCAACAAATATTTATTGAACAGCTTTGGCACACGATCCTACTGCCATTCCTTCTGAATCTGCCCTTCTTTCCTCTGTGCTTTCATAGAGCTTACTTTTCTTGTACTTTTATAGCACATTTGCCACACTATATGATCATTACATGCCCACATAGCTGATTCACTCACCAGACTGAGAGCTCTTAAAGTTAGGGACCATACTTTACTCATCTCTGTAAGTCTAGTGCCTAGATTAAGTCCCAGCATAGAGTGGGTGCTCAAAAAATGCTTGAGGGATAAATGAATGGATGAATGCATAGTTTCCATCTCCCGAGACATAAGAAAAATGGAAGCCACATCCTCTACCCCTTAAAGAGCTCACAGGCTGGATGTGGGTCAAAAAGAGAATAAACACAGCAGACAGTGAATTACTAAATAGATTCATGTACTATGTATTGTAAGTGTTTAGATGGGGTAATTAGGATGGACTACAGAGAAACCAGGCAAGGTGCACAGAGTGGTGGGATGTGAATTAGGTTTGGAAATTGAAAATGATGGCTTGGAATTCCAAGGAGACGATGAGGATGTCCATCCCAACCAACCTACCAGTCATTCCTCCAGAGGCTACAGTTTTCTCTAATGTGTAAAATTCAGAGCCTCACATTAGGTTTGGTCTAATGTGAAATGAAAGTTTGTGATTTTCTTTTTAATGGCATATAGTCTCCCAGGAAAAGGTTAATGAAAGAATGAAACTATTAGGGAAGCTGTCTATTAGGGAAAACTATACCTCATCTGCTAAATTTAGAGAGCCTCTGTGCCCCTATAAATGTCCTCAGACATTACCTGACACTGGTCCCTTCCTCAAACCTCCTGTTCTTCTCCCTTTCCACCTCGTTGGGCTAAGGAGATGTTCAGGGTACTTCTAGCTAAACACAAGCCATAACCCAGAGCATGTGGAAACCTTGAAGGTGGAAACAGAACAAAATGGGAAATGGAAAATGTGGCAGGTAGTACCTAATTTTAGTGGAGACCAGGATAAGCTTCTCCCTCCATAGCTTCCTCTACTACTTTCTCTTCCCTCATGGGGTGCTGCTCAAACTAGTATTTTAAATATCCTCTCTGGGTGTCCACTCAGAGCCAGGACTACTGTATTCCTGTATATGCCATCCTATGTTTTGGTCAATGACCTATGGCTGGACTGCCCCATCTGACCAACTGAACAAGAGGGCTTTCTCTGCTTCCTTCTCTGTTATTTCTCATGCGGGTGCCCCTGGACAGGCACTTAGAGAAATAAGGGCTCGATTAAAGGAAGTCAGAGCAAGTTTAGAAAGCCAGGCTGTGGACCTAAAATAAGACATATGGCTTCTGCTTCATTTCATGTTTATATGGTTTCCATGGGGATTGTTATCTGTAGGATGATGTCATCATCTTCAGTAGATAAAGTTGCCTTTAAGCTGAAGGTTGGAATGAGGGTAGGACCATGGGAGTTGGGAAGAACGAGAAGGAGGCAGAGGAGTAGCTTTGATAAATGAATGGATGATGGCCTTAATAGTCTTATGACTCCAGTAACACCCGTGAAACAGCAAACAAATGGAATAGCCTGGAAAAGGAAAAAACCATAGAGATGTGCTTCCTTCCTCATCCCACAGGGAGTTGTGGGTGCAGTGGCCTTTTCTTTCTTTAGAAGAAGGAGATGACTGGCGATTCACAATAAAGAATTCCTGTCTAGAAGTCAGGAACCCTGAGTCCCATATCACCTAACTTAGTGTGATGTTCAGTAGGCTCTTCCTTTATTTGAGTCTTTTTCTCATGTGTAAAATTAGAAACTTAAAGAAAATGGCCCTTGAGGGCCCTTGCAGCTATGATCTATGAATCTGCAGCTTCACATTAAGTCATCTGAGGAAAGAATGCTGGTGAGGCATATTTTCGGCTAAAGTATGGATTCTCAAAAGCAAGATAGTTCGCATATTACATATAGAGAGAGTTCTAGGTAGTAGCTACCCCAGTTACTTGTCAGAACAGATTCCTGGCACACTTGTGTTCACTAATAGAATCCAATCTGTGGGTTTTAGGCAATACATATTAATGGGAAGATCTTATTTTTAATTTGTTGTCATTAGGCGACCCATCGATTCAGTAAATGTTCTTTTTATATATTTAAAGATTTTTATTTATTTATTTGATAGAGAAAGAGAGAAAGCCCAAGCAGGGGGAGTGGCATGCAGAGGGAGAAGGAGAAGCAACACCCTCCTCTAATACACACAGACACTGAGCAGGGAGCCTGATGCCAGGCTCTATCCCAGGGATAGACCTGGGATCATGACCTGAGCCAAAGGCAGACACTTAACTGACCAAGCTGCCCAGGTGCCCCATATTCAGTAAATGTTCTTGAATGCCTTCTACAACTGGCTCTGTGGGAGATAGAAGAAAAAATAAAACAAAAATAGGATACTTTCCTTGCCTCAAGTTGCTCAATGCCCAATGCACAGGGCGGAAGCAATAACACAGGAGGGGCCCCCAGTCCACAGTGGCAGGCCAGAGGAGTCTCCCTGGCAGGAGACTCTTGAGCTGACTTTTGAGGACCGACTGTACTTTTCCAGAACAGGATGTTGGAGGGGAGGTAAGTAAAGGCAAGAGAATAGTGAAGAAAAAGGTGCCTGCTTCCTGGATTGCCCAGTGGAGAGGGTGCCAGCAAATGTTGAAGGAGACTAAAAGTGAAATTCCTGCCTCACAGAAGGGACAGGATAGACAGTGAGACTTGAACCATAGAGAATAAAGAAACTGAATCTGGCATCCCTCCCTGTTCCTGCCATGTTTTGTGGCTTTGTGCATCTTGCCTGGGATACATTCTGCAGCTTGTGGACGCTTATTATCCATAATAATCATAATAATTAATAAAACCTTTTAAAGGGGGCTTTAATCATGCTTGTGCTTTGCTTCCAAACACATAATAAAAAGGAATTACTTATAAAAGTGACAAATTTATTCCTAATTATACCATTATTTTGTTATGCAATACAAGTAAAGCAATCTTTGAAGCTGGAAAAATGTCTCATGCAGAATTAATTAGAACAGTACACGGTTTGGAATTAGGCAATTATTTTATTGATATCTCACAACTAGAACTTTGGAAGAGCACCTCAAATATTTTCATTATTACCAGTAAATAGTTATTTTAAACACTTACTGGTATGAGTTCAAAGATAAACTCTGGGCTGTTTTTGGATCTCATGGAAATATTTTTAGTCTGAGAGAAAATGTATAAGACTCATCTGTCACTGTGGCCCCAGGGAAGTTCTGAGGAAGCAGATGGTAAAGTTTGGGGAATGCACTTGTTGTTTGACATGGTACCATAAGGGAGGGGCTGCAGAGACACAGTAGTGTTCCCTCAGCTGAAAAAGACCAGGGTGCCCTCACTGAGCAGGTGAGGGAATCCAGAAAGGGAGAGTGATTCCTAGGTCACATGGTAAATTACGGGCTGGGGTCATAATTCTTATCCCTGGACACTCATCCATGTGTTCTTACTTTCTTAGGTTATGAAAGTAAAACTTATGCACATCCAGTGCTTTTTTTCCCCACTGCCATCTGACCCAAGTCCACACTGACTTCTTTATTTCATTTTTGCAGTAAATTAAAAGCCCATAGGCATGTCATCTTGCTTTGCCTCATGCATGTAAAACTTGCCTCTTTACCCTTCTACTACTACTAGGCTGTAGATAAAGGCTAAGTTCCTTCTCAGTCCTCTGCCTTCACCAGCCCATGTTCAGGGCTAAGCACATAGCATAAGGACTATGAAGATTTTTTTTTTAAATTTTTATTTATTTATGATAGTCACACACACACACACACACACAGAGAGAGAGAGAGAGAGAGAGAGAGGGGCAGAGACATAGGCAGAGGGAGAAGCAGGCTCCATGCACCGGGAGCCCGACGTGGGACTCGATCCTGAGTCTCCAGGATCACGCCCTGGGCCAAAGGCAGGCGCCAAACCTCTGTGCCACCCAGGGATCCCCCCCTTTTTTAAATTTTTATTTAAATTTATTTTTACATTTTTTTTAAAGATTTTATTTATTTATTCACGAGAGAGAGACAGAGAGAGGCAGAGATATAGGCAGAGGGAGAAGCAGGCTCCATGGAGGGAGCCCTACATGGGACTCGATCCCTGGTCCCCAGGATCACACCCTGGGCCGAAGGCAGGCACTTAACCGCTGAGCCACCCAGGGAATCCCAACCACCCAGGGAATCCCTTTTTTTTTTTAAACTATGAAGATTTACTTAGAAGATTCCCAAGCTCACAGAACCTGATCAGAGTACAAGAGACTCTATTCCTCTCGAGATTCCTATAGGTTAATAAAGGGATTCTGGTCAGCTGTTTCACTTTTGGGAGGCAAATTTCCCCATAGCAACAAGCAATGCTCTGGACACCAGGTGGGTGTCCTGTAATTCGACTCAGTTCTGACACTATCTACTCAGAGATAGCATCAGATTCCACAGGTTCAAAGTTTGGTCCTACAAGACTTCCTCCATCCACCCCCTCCAGACACCAGTCACAAACCCAGGTTGTCACCTGTGCTTCTGACCAACTGGCTATAGATTAGAGGTTCCAAGGACCCTCCTCAGACTTTCAAAGTTTGTTACAAGTCCAGGTTGTTGCCTATACTTCTGGCCGACTGTCTATGAATCAGAGATTCCTCCCCACCCGCTTTTTTGGGTTATATTAAGTTGCTAGAGTGGCTCACAGAACTCAGAGAAATATTTTACTTACTAGATTACTTGTTTATCCCAAAATGATATAATTTAGGACCAGCCAAGTAGAAGAGAAGCAGAGGGCAAGGTATGGAGAAGGGAAACAGAACTTCCATGCCCCCCTAGGCCTGCCACTCTCCTCAAATCTCCTTGTGCTCACCATTCCAGAACCTCGCCAAACCCCATCCTTTTTTCATGAAGGCTTCATTACATAGGCATGGTTGATTAAATTATTGGTTTTTGGCAATTGATTCAACTAGCAGGCCTTCTCTCCTTCATGGAGGTCAGGGGTGGGTCCAAAAGTTCCAAGCCTCTAATGACTTTGTTGGTTCTCTGGGCAACAACCTCCATCATTAGATGCATCCCATGCACCTTTTTTTATTAACATAAAAAAAGACACCATGGTTATAGGAAACTCTAAGGAATTTAGGAGCTGTGTACTAAAAGCAGGAACTAAAAGCAAATATATCAAAAAAAAAATAAAAGCAAATATATCTATTTCCTCTCATAGGTCACAACATCACAGTTAACATCTTGGATTCAAAGAGAGGTTATGGATAGGAAGCAGCTATCCTTGTGAGACTCTGAATTCAGATGATCACCAGCCTTTCCTGGGAATGGATGTGCTCATATGGTGGCTATAACCTTACTTCTGGGCCATGACATTGGAGCCTGCTAAGAGAACAAAGGGCCTCTTAGGGCCTTTTGTTATTAAGAACAAAACAGGGGATCCCTGGGTGGCGCAGTGGTTTAGCGCCTGCCTTTGGCCCAGGGCGCGATCCTGGAGACCCGGAATCGAGTCCCACATCGAGTCCCACATCGAGTCCCACATCGAGTCCCACATCGTGCTCCCAGTGCATGGAGCTTGCTTCTCCCTCTGCCTGTGTCTCTGCCTCTCTCCCTCTCTCTGTGACTATCATAAATAAATAAAAATTTAAAAAAAAAGAACAAAACAACATTAAAAAAAATTGGATGTGTATAATGCTGGGAATATGGAGGCACAGAAAACACCTTGACAGACAGGTACTGGCTGTCAGATCAGTTGGTTCAATACTCTAAGGAGTATTTCTCTCTAAGGAAAGAAAGAAAAGCCTAGAGAGGCAGAGAGTGAGGCAAAAGAACCGTGAGAACTATGTGGAGCTGCATGGTTGCCGACCAGCTGAGTTATGTTACTTATTCTGTACTCCAAAATAAGGCAATATTTGCTTTGGGCCTCAGTTTCTCAAATTGTGCAATGCAAACACTAGGCTATCAGATACCTAGGGCTTGTCTGAGGTGCTCTGTAGTTATCAGCCACACCCCACAGGTGGCTTCTTTTACCAGAGCTTTGAGTGGCTAAAATAATAAAAAATGTTCTTCAGTCTTCCATGGCAGCTTGCTCAATCATCACAGGTCTCTCCCGGCTCAGCTTTGCTACCTAATATTTAACCTAAACCTTTTCCCTTCTTTTGTTTTAGTTCATCATCACTTGCTCGGTTCTATCAATCTACCTATGCATTTCTATGCCACCTCTCACCAGAGTGCTTAGCACCTGTCCTCTCTGAGCAATGAGGTTAATATTGAAGGTAAAATCCATTTCGTAGAGATAATGTACTATAGACCTTTCAGAAGAGCTCTCTATGATAATGAGGAATGAGTTACCATGCTGAGGTTGTTTAAATGTCATTTATTTTAACAAGTGACACTCTGAATTTATTTAAAGTTGACTACAATGAAAGAAGGGTGGAAAGTTTTAAAGTTTCATGAAACAATAATAGAACTGCAAAGCAAGGAGCCCTGAAAGATGGATCTGAATGGTAATTTTGATTACAAGCTCCATGGGAGGGCTGGTTGGGTTGAATGCTTCCAAGTGGATTGTGAGAGACTCTGGGGATATGGAGAATAAAAAAGACACAGAGGGCATGAGTTTGGACTCTGAACTTCCCTCTCTCTTTTCCATTATTCTCATATGTGTATATATGTGCTCATGCGTACATATATGTCTGGACAGATACGTGTGTGAGTGAGCTAGAGTGGGAACATTCTCTCTGCCCCTTGATTGCACTCTTCCCACCACCAAATCAGGGATGGGTGTCTTGAGGCAGCTACCACTCAGTTACCCCTACTCTCTGGGCTAGAATAGTATTGGTCTCTAAAAACAAAGACCATGTTTACTTCTCATTTCCACCAATAGAGATGAAAAAAGTTAGACATCATGATTTATTCTTATTCACTGAAAAATGGAATTTAGAGGGTAGCAGTGGACAAAAACTGCAGTCTTCTTGGGAAAAACATGGCGAAGGGTAGAGGAATTACTTACCTTTTAGCTGAATGAGTTAAATATTCTTCAGGGTCTAGGAAGGGATTCTTTTGATTGTAAGCAACAGAAACTAGCTAGAACTAATTTAAGAAAAAAAGAACTGGGTGGGATGAAGGTGGATTTATTGTCAGGTTACTGGTGTACCTTGTGGGACCCAGAGCAGCAAGGCCATTCAAAGCATGGAAGGAGGGGATGGAAAGCCATCAGAAAACCCACTAAGGGGACCTCTTTGTTCTTTGTCTCTACTTTTCTGCTTCTCTTTTCTTCTTCATCTGTCCTTTCTCAGAGACTGTTCTCTGTTTCTCTCGATGTATATTGGGCAGAAGATGGCTGCCCAATAATCACTCAGTTATAGTCTCTTAATTCCAGCCAGGCTGGCTGAATTTAATCCTAGTTCCATACTCTTAGGAATGATCATCTGATGGATTTGGCTTAAGAATTTTCTCTCAATGGTTAACTATTTTGGTGTATTCACCTTGCTCCTTTGACTGCTAGTGTAAATAAAGTACATCCTCCATTGGTAAACGGTAATAATAAATAATTTTTTAAATTAAAAACAAAGATCTGCCTCTCTCTGGTCCAGCCATTTATGAATTAACAAATATGCACAAATGGGGGCTTGTTCCTCTGGGTGGAAGAAGCAGTTATGGAAACTGGCCATTTTGAGCTGGGCAAATAGCACAGAACATTTCTAATACACCAGAGAACTTTAGAGCATACATAAAGCTGAGCTCAGTATTGACTTCGATCTTGTCTTCCTTGAGACAGAGCATGGCAAATGGTAGTTTGCCTATGTAAGTGAAATGATGTCTGAAGGTGGGTGATTTTATTAAGAGTTAGATCATAACAACATTTTAAAACTTAAATAAGTTATTTTCTTTTCAGTCCAATCAATTCCCTTATTTGAGCATTTAAGATAATTATAGGTTACAGGTAAATTATATATTATACACATGCTAAATTATAACCCATCTCCACCAATTAATATTTATTGAGCAATGAATGGGCAAAATATGCTATCTTGGAGATTCAAGACCTGAGTGTAATTAGGTATTTCTGCTGGGAAAGATTATAACTGCATCTTCCCAAACAGCCCTCCCTTCTCTCCCCAGTGTATGTGAAGGGAAATGTAAGGATAATATGCTAACCCTTAGCTTATCTCAGAAGTTGTTTACCCAGGGAAAAAATCAATTACTTTAAATATTTTAGGTTCTATTTTCCAGAACTAACCAATGACAAGTTATGATGGTCTTAACAGCGAAGCAGAGGATTGAAATTTAAAGTTTTATATTTTTTATTTCCATTAGGGCTTCATGTGGGTCTCTCACTTGCAGGCCTAAGGAATACTACAGTGAACTTGACAGATTCCATTGCTCATGACCTTAGTATTTTAATGTGATAGGCAGACTGGTAACTTGGTACCTGGTACTGTGGATGGTGCAGTCTGGCTCAGAAAAGCAGGTTATTGTTGGGCAGAAAGTAGAAATCATAATATATCTACAGCTTTACCGATCAATGGCAAATAAAGCTCAAAAAGTATTTAGCTCTTTATAAAGCATTTTGAAATGCAGAACTTAAGATTTAAAACATGAAACACATTTTTTTTTTTTTAAGTAAACTCTACCTTCAGTGTGGGGCTCAAACTCACAACCCTGAGATCAAGAGTTGCATGTTCTACTGACTGAGCAAGCTAGCTGCTCCAGAAGACTTTTTGTTTTTTTAAGATTTTAATTATTTATTTAAGAGAAGGAGTGAGAGAGAGCAGAGCACAAGCTGGGGGAGGGGCAAAGGGAGAAGGAGGAGCAGACTCTCCACTGAGCAGGGAGCCTTAGTCCTGCAGGGGACTCTATCCCAGGAGCCCAGGATTATGATCTGAGCCAAAGGCAGATGCGTAACTGACTGAGCCACCCAGGAGCCCCCAAACAGACTTATTTTAAAAGAATTACTACAACTTGCAGGAAGATAAGGTGGTGCCCAGGAGTTCAGCATTTGCCAAACACTCATGATGAATATTCTTTACCAAAGGGATTGACACACAAACCTTAAGGATGATTCAAGTCTCTATAATCTCCTCAGGCAGGAAGGGAAGGGGGGTGGGCAGTGGTTATCACAGAGGGGTGGAAGTGGTCCATGGAAGATGTGACAGAGGTGACGCCTTAGGTAGAAAGTATATTGATCATCAGAACAACCTGACAGAACAGATTTTGTAGCCTGAATCTGAGAACTCTAGAGCTCAACTGATAGTATGAGTCCAAATCCAGTTTGCCCAAGACATTTCCAATTTATGTCTGTTTGCATTTGGATGATGAATTATTTAACTCCCTATTTACCCCAAACATCAACTCACACAAAGGTTTTAGAACCCACCATCTGTGATAGACTAATTCACCTTTCAAGTTGTATGTATTAGTGGAGTCCTTTCCAAGCCTATATATTTTGTGTTCCACCCACATTTGTATCTCAGACAGCTCTAAATATCCCTACTGTCATTGTAGATATATGCTTTTAGTGCAATTTCTACTTTCCGAGCTCCATTGTATGAATTTTCTCCTTTGAATCTCACAATTGCCAAGGGAGAGGCAGAGCCTGGGCTATTATTGCTCAGAGATATTAAAGTACTTGCTCACGGTGATCATGGTTGTCAGGGGCAAAACCCAGGGTAAAACTCAGACTCCCAATTCCCAGGTCAATGCTTTTCCTGACATATAAAGGGCAATGCCATTTACAGACTGAGGTCCCCAGGGCAGACCCCATGTCTCACTACCTGGGTATTATCATCACCTAGCACAATGCCTGGTATGTGGTCAGGGCCCTCTGTGCTTAAAGAAATAGAGGAGAGAGCTCAGAACTACCAACGGGCAACCTGGACTGTAGTTCTATCACTGAGCAACTGTGTAATGTGGCCCCTCTCCCCACTTTAAAACCATGTCTGGATATTTATTTCTTTTTTGTAAAGTGAGGGCAATAAGATTGGCCGTATCTACTCATGAGTTATAATGATAAATGTAAAGAGTGGGGTAATGTTTAGGAAAAAAGAAATGTTCAATATTTAAAAACAAATAGATACAAAAATATAATGAGTTCTATTCTCAGGAAAAAAAGCTTTGAAGGCTCTTACAGAGTGGTACTCTGTAGCCTTTGTTTAACCACAATCCAGGTACCCTCGAAGCACTGAGAGCTCTTGGTTACCCTTGCCACTCTGTGTGTGAAGTGGAAGAGAAGGTGTGCCTGGCTACTTTAGAAAACAGTGAATATGAGATACAGTAGGTTCTGTCTCTTTAAAAGAAAATTGAAGGCAAGTCCTAGGCATAATGCTCATAATTTTCATTTTGGAAATGAGGAAGGCATATTTGTGCTTCTTAGACCATATACAAACTTGCCTGAGTGGACATGGCTTTCCCTTTCACTTCCTAACTGGAACTGTTGGGTGTGCTGCTGTTTTGTACTAGAGAAGGCATATCAGAGTCCAAAGGAAATGCTAGCAATTTAATAGGAGATAAAGTGATCCAACACAGCTCACACACACAATAAATGAAATGAGAGGCGACAGACTTGTAATGTGTCCTTAATGTAATTACAACTATATTCCAGGAATGAAGGTGTGATCTCAATTTGTATGGATGCACACAGCTTTCTTATTTGAGATCATCATTAGCAAGTTGTGTGCACCTTGTTGAAATGGGACTCTGCCCCATGGAAATTTAGTGTCTTTAATGAAACTGGAAAAAACACAATTGTGACAAAAGAGACTGGGCTGAGTCAGATAAACCACATAGCCAAATGGCCTGATTTTCAGAGGTTAACATCTCAGATCCTAAATTCTATCCCTGAGTAAGAACAATAGCGTACAATCCCTTCTGAACTCTGGTAGGACCTAGTAGGACTAAGTTGCCAACTGTCCTGACAAAAGACCATGTGTCTGGGGTGGGGCATTTGGGGCTATTGTATATCTCTTCTGTATTTGATTTATAAACTGGATTTGGTCCTTGTTCCTGCTCCTTAGTAAAGGAAAGCTGTGCACATTTTAAAGTATGTTTTTTGTCACTCCTATTTCTTACTTTCCTGGATTACCATGGCTTTTTATCTGTTTCTTATTACATTCAATCTGCTCTCAGTTACTTATGTCTGGGGCTTATTTTCCTCAGCAGACCATGAACTCCTTGATATTAAGGTCCGGTTTGTAATCATCCTTTCAGTCCCTCCTTGTACCTTAGCACAGTGCCTGGCAAAGAGATGGCTTGAGTCTGCTTGCTGAACAGAATTAAAGCACTTCCTTTATTCCTGGCAAGCAGGGCCATCCCTCTGGATAAAATTCTATGCAGGAATTAAATTAGTCAATTTATTACTTTTTTCCCCCTTCTGTTGGCTCAGTCATACCATGTTTATTAGCTATGAGGGAAATTTAGGAAAACACTCTCTTACCAAGCTTTCAAGTTAGTTTACAAAGAAGTTTTTTTTTTTTAATTTTCCAAACTTTGCTAACCGTTCAAACTTCTCAATGAATTATATATGTGATTAAAAATGGAGTATCCTTATCCAAACATCATCACTAACCATAACTCAGGGATTTTGAGGATTGGTGTCATATAGTGAAGTCGCAAGAGTTAACAGAGAGCTGAGCTGAGCTCAAATTGTGCAACTCATTCATCATGTACTTTGGACAAGGGGTAATTTCGTGGTCTCAGTTGGTTCAGGATTAAAACGGTTACAATAACACTCATGCTATATACCTCACAGGGTTATAATGACACTAAGGAAGTGTTTGGTGTGAAAATACCT
The DNA here is from genome assembly GCF_048418805.1 of Vulpes vulpes. Classification (NCBI taxonomy): domain Eukaryota; kingdom Metazoa; phylum Chordata; class Mammalia; order Carnivora; family Canidae; genus Vulpes; species Vulpes vulpes. Next base: position 95,477,547 of record NC_132787.1, on the reverse strand, counting down.
ATGACCTGCAGAGCTGTGTGTAAATAAAAGGGATTATGGGAAGTAAAGATGATAAGGGTTAGAAGTGCTAATATACCTTTATACCAATAAATCAAGGGAAGGAGACGTTTCATAGTGAACCTACTCTGTGTTCACTCTAGGATTCAAACATAGCTGACCAAGACTGGCAAGCCTAAGAGGTAGGACCAAAGACGTCTAGGTGTATAAATTATTCAGGAGTTCCCTGGAAAGAGAACACAATTTATGGTAAGAGAATGAGCACACGAGGATTTTGAAAGGATGGTGGATAAAGGTCCAAGGGGGAAGGGCAATTGTGAGCACGTGACTTATCCAGCTCTTGGCTTCCACCTATTCTTAACCCCCAAACCCCAGAACTCTTTAGCAGAACCCTTGGAAGTAGAAATTATATCAAAAACAAGGAATAAAAAAAATGAAACAAAGCAAAAAATTTCCAGTAAAATCTCTGTGAGACTGTGGTGAGGAAGCCCTGTTCTAGTTCCCACACAGCAAAGTGTAACTCCAAGAGGCAGTGGAGGCCCTTTTTCTGCCTCAGCATGGGATACAAAATGAGCTGGGGTATAGTGAGAGTTTCAGAAGACACAGTCTGATTTGGGCACACAAAGGCCTTCAATGTACACAGCAGGATTCATGACAGTGGTGGCACCCACAGAGGGAACACACCCCATTTGGAATAGGGATGCCCAGCACCTGCTGTGGCAGGAGTTCCACACAAATATGGAGGCTGAAGTGTGCCGTGAATCTGGGAAAAATGGGAGCTAATGGCCTTGCTCTGGACATCATTGCATCCTACTTGAAAGTAGCAGGCAGTAATGATGATGTCCCTGAATGAGGGCCACTACTGCTATTGTGTAGCAGTGATGGCATAATTGACAGGGACGGAGGAGTAGGAGGATTCATCTTAAGAGGATTGGTATAGTGGGGTGGTAGCTATAAAAGTTTTCATGAACCAATGGGAAAACACCAGAAGTATCAATTATAGCAACCTGAGAGAGATTACTTGTTATGGTGCACGTGTTAGTGAGAATCAAAGCACAGATGACACAAAACCTAGAACTGAGTGTCTATATTGCTTACAACAGGAACGTACAATAAGCCACCAGCCAGTGTAGCTCCAGCAGCATTCCCCGATTCCAAATTAAATCGAAGGACCTGTTTGCCACTAGTATGCAGTGAATGCTGGCCAAGACTGTTGGAACCCTTAGAGCCTTGGGGAAAATTCTCTTCAGTGGTAAAGAGAGTGAGAAAATGTTTTACTTGTTCCTTCCACTTACCATCTCCCAGAACCGCAGCCTTCTTGGGCACAGGAAGCTCCCCTCATACCTTAGAATTTACATTTCACAATGATAAAACAAGATCTGTTATAGATAATATAGCCCCAGGAAGCTTAAGCCAGGGACAGTCAAGCAGGGCTTCAGTAACAGGGAACACCAGGCGTCTTTATTTCTTTACCCTGGGACTTTTATTTCTGAGCCAAGAAGATAACGCATCTTAATAGCAAGCAGCTGAGTTAACTAGATAAAAGGTTTCATAAACAGTTAGTGAAATCTTGAAATCAGAGAACCCAGAGATTCACAGCCTTACCTTGCTTGACTGGATCTAAATGTACATCACAGAAAGGAACACGGAATGAGATGGTGAGATACTCGGCACTGCTCCCCTGAGCCTATACAAACAGGTTTCAATTCATTCATTCATTCTACAGAAAAATATTGAATTCTACTACACAGTTTCCTCTTGGCTTCAGTCTGAGGATAAGAGATGCCAAAAGAATCAATCAGCTAAAATGAATTTAATGATCTTACACAATAAAGATGACATCAAACCAATGAGTACATGGAGCTAATAAGAGGCTATTTTTACATACTAGCTAATAGAAAATAAAAAGGAAACCTAAAAAGTTTAGATCCATAAGTAAATAGTGGTACTGATAGTTAATGTAAAACCAGAAAATGAATTAAAATGAATAAGTTGACATGTAGTGAAAGGACCAGGATTATAAGTAATGATAATTCTATGGTTAAAAGAAAATGATAGACAAACGAAGGGAGAAAAATTCCAAAACAAAAACAAAAACAGAACAAAAACATAAAGGGAAGGAAAACTATTTGGTGGAAAGAAGGAGCTCAGGAAGCCTTTCAAGGAATTGACTTTGGTGAAGGATGGGGATAAAAATGAGGACCAAGAGCCTGGGGCACACAATTAGGAGCTGAGGCTGGTGAACTACTGCTGTCCTCCAAATTGACCACCCATACCCAAAAGATTTTAAATAAAGTACAAATTCAAGAAAATTCCAATTACTGTGGCAGCAGCTAGAAAAGGGAGTATCAAAGGAAGTATTGGGAGGAAAAATGATTGATTCTAGACAAAGAAAAATTAAAGATCAAAAGCAAGAAGATAAAGGAAATCATACTGGTTTTGGACAAAGACTACACGCATTCAAAACCTATAAATAGATAAATAGGGAGCAATTTTCTGAAAAAGTTAATGAAATGGAGCAACAACCGAGATATGGGAAATAATGATTATGTGACGATGGGAATAAAGCCAGTCAAATGCTACCACATCAATTAAGGAAACAGCAGGCCTCCACAGCAGAGACAAAAATAATACAACTTCTGAAGACCCAACATTTATAAGACAACATAAAAGAACCAAGAGAAACATGTGCCTTTCACTACTAATCTGCCTTTACATGAAATATTACGAAAAATACTTAAAAAAACATGAAAATGATTCAAATTGCAAAGCAAATTCTTCAAAGTCACACATGCTTCATCAGTGCATGTTTCATTCTACGCTCTTCTGTATCTCTAGGCCATGTGCCCTCATTTATGGAGGTGACCTCTTTGAGTGGAGGCACCAACGCTGTAGATGTTAAAACCCTCCATTGGGAGCAGAAGGGCCCATGGCCTCGGTCTTCTCTAAGCTTCTGTATTGATTCTCAGCTTCCTTTAGGGCCAGGGGAATGTTTTGAGCCAATCCTTTCTGGCTCCCGCCTCCTAATTTCTGGTACTACTGAGTAATCCTTACATGGATTCTGTCTCTAGACACAGCTGCTGAGCAAATAGTTACATGAATAATTGGACTGAAGGATTCAGTGTCCCCAACCACCTCTTTCTTCCCAGTTACCAAACCAAGGAAGATACTAATGTTTTTTTCTGATGTCATTAATTAGCTGTGCTTCATGGTTGTGAGTAGGTACAAATGAAATTTTGTTCTAAAATATTCCTTCTCTTCCACTTCCCACTCATGTTTGTTTTGACATCTTTTTATTTCCTCTGCATCTTCAGTGCCTGGCAGAGTGCTTAGCTCATTGCCAACCCAGTAAAGATTTGCCAAGTGAATGAATCTTCACACACTCACCTTCCTCCATTTTTGAAACCACTATGCCAACCACTGCCTCCAACTGATCCTCCTCAGTTGATTTATCTGGGTCTCTTCCTTACATACTCTGGCTCCAAACCACGGGGGTCTTCAAGGGTATTCTCTTAAGTCTTTCCCTCATCTCGCTTTATGGTTTTCTCCCTTTCCACTCCATTTTCCTTTTTCTTCCATTCTTGTTTGTTTTTTTGTTTTAGAAAGTGAAATAGTTCATTTCAAGGCAACTGATAGATCACCAAAAGACAGAAAAGCAATGGTTGCCATCAGAAAGTCAGAACTCAAGATTTTCCTTGGTTCCTCCTAGGTACATCTTCCTTGAGTGTAATTTCCTAGAAATAGGGCTTCCCACAAGCTTATTTAAAAATAGCAAGACATAAACTAAAATAACATAAGTACTAACAGAACATGTAAAATAAATATAAATATCACAATTTTGAAAAAACTGAAATACAAATCTAATTACAACTGAGTATGATTTCTACCCATTTATACATCCTTCAATCAATGTAATCCTAGCTTTCCTGTCATATTTCACATTTCTTTTTCAATTTATCCTAAATTTTAAAAATTTGAGTTATAAATTTCTGGTGGTAGGTCTAATAGGTATTAATATCTTACATTTACTTTGTATAGCATTTAAAAAGTTTTATTAATGTTACACATAAATATGATTTAAAGAGTCAGATATTTCTTCAGAGTTTCTTATGAAAAATTTACCTGCTTCTTTGCTAATGTTTCCCACTTTTCATGTGTGTGAGTTTTTTATTGGCATAACAAATTATCACAAACTTACTGGCCAAAAACAATACAGATTTATTATCTTATAGTTCCTGGAGGTCAGAAGTCTGACATAGATTTCCCTGGAATAAAAAGAAAATGTCATTAAGGTTGTAGTTCTTTCTGGAGGCTGTAAAGGAGAATCTGGTTCCTCATTCACTCACATGTCAGAAGACTTCAGTTCCATGCAATCTGGGGATGGTTTCTGGCTGGGACCCTCATCTGCCTAGAGCCCTGATCCCTGCACATAACTCCCTCCATCTAGAACCAGCGCAGGACTTTGGGTCATTCTTACCCTGCCATTTCTCTCACCTCATCTGCCTTTCTCTTCTACTTTTAAAGACTCATGATTAGATTGGGCCTACCCTAAGAATCTAGAATAATCTCTCCCATTTCAAGGTCTTAAACATAATTATATCTTAAATCCCTTTTGCCATATAAAGTAACATTCACACATCCGGAAATTAAGACTTAGACATCTTTTGGAATAGGAGCATTATTCTGCCTACTATACCAGGGATATTCACATTCAGCTCTTTTAGATAATTATTTGGTAATTACTCTAGCTTCTCTGAATAGAATTCCTAAATTAGAATTTCTTGATTTTTTTTTTTCAGTTTTTGTAATTATGTATTGACTTCCAGTTATAGAAGATGAGGATTTAGCTACCTTCCATTCTCAACATCCTATAAAATATGTCCATTTCATCTTCCTTATATGGTAAAATTAAAATAAGATCAAATACAGTTTAACATTACTATCATTATACAAACACTATTCATAGCTGAATTATGTATTATAGAATCATTTTTTCCCGAAAAGACTTTTTTTGTTTATTAAATTTCCTATGTACTTATCTCTTAGTTTCCTATACTCTCTCCCAGTTGTATAAATCTCCTCTCAGTATTTCCAATCAAATTATAAGTTGCATATCATTGAAGAACTTTCTCCCAGTATTTTCTGTTCAATCTGGACTTGTTGGTTTCTAAGCATGTTACCCAACTGTACTGTGGGAAGCTCCCTGTAGTTGCATCTTGAAGAATCCTTTACCTCATATCATGTAGGATCTCACCATCATTTCAGGTGAATACATTCTTCAGAAGCTTCTTTATAAAGAATGTAAGGGAGGTAAATATTTTACATATATTCATTCATAAAAAAATCATTATTTTCCTACCCTCCAACTTAACTGAGAGTTTTGTTCTGAATTTTTGTTGGATATTATTTCCTCTCAGAATTTTGGTCTAAACACAGAGTTGACAATTTTGAGTTTCATCAGTCTCCGTGTTTACAGTGTGTTCATTATCTCTGTTCTCCTTAGTGCTCAGTATCCTTTCAGTCCAGAGACATTCTGTTTTATTCTCTCCAGAGAAAAATCCATTAAGGCTTCTGCAGTGGGGAAGACATTACATGGAACAGGAGGAGGACCTGGGAGTCTAACTGCTTCATCAAAAGACTATCTATGAGTCATCCTATTTTTAACTCTATATTCCCACCCTCCAATACAAACCATATTTCCTGGATACCTAGTTCTTCCAATTCTAGAGCCTTTGGAGATTTTATGATGTAAACGAGTCCATTTCTTATCTTTCCTCAGATTAGGAATTAAATTAGATTCAACATTCTCTAGCCAGTAGAGAATGGCCAGTGTTAACTGCCATTAACACTACTGCTTTCCAGCTTCAAAATGTTTTCTCTTGTCTCTACTGCTGTTCTTTTTGCCATTGTGTGTATGTCCTTTTACAATTGCTTTACAGCATTTTCTGTCTTGTTTCTTTTGGGTTGTGGCCAAATCCAATTCGTGTGATGAACCTGCTGTCTTTAACTGAAAGTTCTCATCAACTTTTAGAGTTCAATTGTCTTTATTTTCTTGTTGTTTATAGGAAGATCAAAGTTTCTAAATATACTAGCTCACTGAAGGTTTACTTTCAAATGGTCACTTTCCTACAGGACTGCTTTACCTAAGTATTTTGATGGGTTATAGCTAAAACTCAACTGGAAAACACCAGAATACTCCCTGTAGCTCAGTGCTTCTTTCAGGCCTACCCCGTGTAGCCATGGATACCACCGTTTTCCAGATTTCTATTACATTGCCAATTTGTCCCTCAGTTCAATCTATTAGTAATGCATATTGATTTTTTTTTCTTCATGACATCTCTTAAATGTGCCCTCTCTGTCTCTAACCATTTATTTCTTACTAGTTCAGGCTCTCATTACCTCTCAACATGATTATTGCAAACAACCAATTGACAAGTTCTCATCTCCCCCATTCTCCATTTCCATTCTACTCAAACCTTCCTGAAGACCACTGTCACCATGATACCTTCTAGCATATATGCATATATATATATATATATATATATATATATATATATATATATATGTTTCTCCCTTCTGTTTGGATCAAATTTAGCCTGAATGTCAGTGCCTAAAGACAGAAAGCATTCAGTAAATGAAGGGAGGAGCAGAATGACATTCACGAATCTCTATCAGAGCTTTTCACTTTGCCTAACAACATTTTTCTCTAACTGAATAACATGAAACTTCTCTGCCTGTCATGACCTCTCCCCCCTCCTCCCACTTGTTCCCAGGGTGAATATCCATTCTACTTCTATGCCTGTGTTTAAACTTGATGCATCAATAGGCTTTTCCTCTTCCCCCTAAATCTGTATTTCCTTAAGGATCTACTTTAGTTCTAAATGCTCATAGAAACTGGCCCTGACTATCCAGGCTATGCAGCCTCTGTCTTTCTGCAAACATTAACAAGACATGGAGCTAGCTGCCTTAAACTCACATGTGTGCCATTTGCCTGCATGTGTATTTTCTTACTCAAGTGTTTGAGGGGCAGGGATTCTAACATTTCTCTCAAATTCATCGATGTGTTGAGCACATGACTTGGCATACATAAATTGTTATGTTTTAAAGTTTTCTACAAAAATATCCTTGAGGAAAAAAAAGTCCTTGAGCAAAGAAGAGTAAAGACTTCATTCTAAGAGACACACTTAAGAAGTTTGCAATTTCCTTGAAGCTGTTTATGTAATTTTATTTTATTTTTAAAATTTTGCATTGTGGATCACAGCATACCTGTGTGAATCCAAAATTTGATTCCGCCACTTAATATTGTACAGCTCTGAGTCAATTATTTAGCTTCTTTGTACATTGGTTTTCTCACTTTTAAGACAAAGATTACAGTTATTCCTATCTTATTATTGAGATAAGCAGATAAATTAGTTAACTTATATAAATCACTTAACATAGTGCTAAGCAATTATTAAGTACTCAACAAATATTAGTTATATTTTAATAAAGATTATTTGGATTATTTTTCCTGTGATAGTCAAGTTAAATTAATGCTCCAGAAATATATGCCATATCTGTCCTGTGGTCAGAGAGTCAAGACAGAGTCACACAGTGGATCCACATCACACAACAGACTTAAGAGTTAGGTGGGCAGCTATGGTGTGGTCCTGCTTAAAAAGCCAAGGTCCAACAATCTGAGCCTTGACCCACCTCACAGAGGAGCTGATACCCCACTCCTACACTGTTGAAGTCTTAGCATGGCCATCACAGCACACAAGCCTTTTCCAGTCTTTATCCAGATCATGTGAATTTGGATGATTTGTATGCTTTGAAAGAGTTTCATATAATAAAGCTCTTATATCCCACATGCCTGGATCTGGCTTTTGTTTTAGGATTTCTGGAGGGTGCATAATAAAGAAGAAACATTTCTGTCCCAAGATAAACCTGGCTTTTTTTTTTCTTCATCATTCCTTATGGACTGATTCCTTATGTTCATCCTATCTCCAAATTGTTCTACAGTCTTTTCTATGATTTTCAGGGGAGCCTGAAGCAGATTAAGTTGTAGACACAATCTTGGTACCTTTGTGTTGCAATGAGAAATAAGGAAAATAGGAAAATGGGGGGTTAAAGAAGGGATTAAGAAGTGCTGAGATTTAACCCAGAGTGTTGTAAATTACCTCTAGTTGGCACTTGGCACATTTGCTTCTCAATCCATGTCTGCTCTAAATATAAATTCTCTGGGTTCCTAAAATACTTCTCCCTCTCATGCCCTTCGACAATCTTATTCTCTGGCATATCTCAGACTGGTATGAATCTGTAAGTGTCCATTTAATTCTCTAAGGCTAGATTCAGTGACGTCCTTTTAGCAGATGGAGAGATATTTTAGGGAGGTCATGGTGTCACCTACTTAGTTACGACACATGGGGAGGCCACTTGATTACTGAAGGCAGAGAATGATTATCTTCATTGAAGACAGAAAGCATGTGTCGTTTACACCTCTCTCATAAGAACATCCATTTGAAGGAAACACAGCACTATCTCTGCTATGAAAATCATGTATGTCCTTCAAATTCCTGTGCAAATGTTGTCTCATACAGGAAGCCTGGGCTAATGTCTCCTAATTGCTCCTTCAGCGTATTACTTGTATTGATTCTGTGATACCATGTCTATCTTGTGCTATAATGAGTTAGAGTTAAGACAGGATTCACCATCAGATTATGAGTTTATTCCAGGCAAGGAATGGCTAAATTTGACTTGTTTAGAGAGAAAAGCTGCTTGCATGGGTGCTCTCTCTGGGCTCTTAGTTCCAGGGCCATTCTGTGAGGCCAAACTTTGAGTGTAGGAGAGAGGTGACTCTTCTGTAACGGTCCTTCTTCCCTTTGTTGCGCTACTGATCTTACCTCCTATCCTAACCAAATGTGCTCCCAGATCCCTGCCCAAACCTCTTTGGACTCTTCTGTCTATGAATAATCTTTCATGGGGAAGGAAAAAAATCTTTTTTCACCATGGAGATTTGAGGGAGCAGCTTGAGCATTCCAGAAAGATTTTTTTAAAAATAGGAGTCTTTGTCTACCTTCCTATGTCCATCTGCAATATGGTAGTTGTAGAAGTGGCAAAGCATAGGTCTTTGATGGTTGCTGTTTTTCTCTTGGCCTGAAATTCATCTCAGTTTTTTTTTTTTTTTTTTAAAGTAAATGCTTTCCCCTTTAAAACTGGTTAACAATAGGCACCACTTGGAGCACACCTGAAGCCTCTGTGCATATGAAATCAATGGAAAACTCACAGCAGTCTCCAAGGACTCTTTTTAAAATCACCTTGGACCCCATATCTCAGAAAGAAACTAAAAGAAGAAGCTAAATATCATTGCCATGCATGAGGCATTTCACTACTTGCTACTTTAATTTCTAAAAAAAACTACAGCTCTATTATAAGGAGCACATAGTCTATTATCTCTTGATAATAACCTTAAATAAATGCCAAACACAAAGGTCTAAAATTATTTCTGGCCTCATGCATCACTTATATTCTATGTGATGGCCCTGCGATTGACTAAAAATAATGAAATGTATTCATTATGCAGAGTGTGTGTATGTGTGTGAGAGAGAGAGAGAGCGAGAGACAGAGAGAGACAGAGACAGAGAAAGAGAAAGAGAGAGACTGTTCTAGACATTAGTGCCTAGATATCCTCTTTGAAAATTTAAGCTTCTGAAGAAATACAGGGGCCCTGAGTGAGCCATGCTGTAATAAAAATGCCTTATCTCCCTCTTTATCTTTACTTGCCACTTTCCATTGGTTACCAAGTCTTCTTAATTGATCCTTTGTTGTAGTCCTACCTAAACCCCATACCCTTTCATCAATCCTCATTCCCACCATCTCCATCCAGATCTTCATGATATCTTGACTGAATCTTGTCTATAGCTTTATTGGTTTTGTCTCACCAGAGTCCCTCCTTGCTGCTGCCAGAGTATTTTTTTTTAACCAGTAAAACTAAGCATTTTTTGCTCCTACTTACTTTTAGGGTTAAAACTAAACTTAATATTTCAAATATATCCTTTTGTGATGCTGCTCCTTCCTGGTTCTATAAATCTGTTTTGCAACACAACCCTGTAACTGCTCCTCACTTTAACCATATCTACAATCTTGTAGTTACTTGAATGCCCCATTCTGTTTCATAGACTTCTATTATTCTATCCCATCTGCGTACAATTCTTTTCTCCTGACTGTCTGCCTGGCTTACTCCTGCAGGTCCATCCAAAGTCAGTAAATTGTCACCATCTCCAAGTCTACCAAGATTGGTTCCTGAATCTAATTAAGCTCCTTCCTTGATGTTCTCATAAAACCTTATGTATAAAACAATCCTAAGTCAATCTCCATGATATCACTACTCTTTCTTTTCCCTTGGCTGCATTTTAAATGTCTTGTTGGAAGTGATTCTGTCTTTGAAGCCTTAGGATTTAGCATAATATCTTTAGCACATCTTGTGCCGAATTAATGTCTTTAGGTGAATTAATGAAGTTGACTTAAACCTTCAAAAAATAAGTGGGAATTTATGTCTTTAAATAAACATTGTCTTTCCTGAAAGAATTTTCTTGGAGGTATAGGCTTAATCCGGTGAGAAAAATTCAAAACCTTATGGAAACTCCTCTTTGGGGACTGCTTTGGAGCCTGCTTACAAATCACATAAGGAAATTGGGCTCAGCTTCAATAGCACATTGCTGTGTGTGGCATAAAACTAACTCCCAGCTTTATCACCCAGCTTACTCATCAGACTTTAACTCTGAATGACTTCTAAATGAGGGTGAATTTTATTTTTTTGGCAATAAAAGACATAATTTGCTGCCATTGAGAATTAAAAAAAAATCTACTGGCTCTGAAGTCCATTCTAAAGAAGAGTCTAGACATATTCTGATCGAAGTCAACATCTTTGAAATATATATATTATCTCCTGTGGTGGCTGTTTAGAAGAATGGGTCTCAATTTTTGCCGATGGCCTATCTTGCTAATTAGTCCTGTGACATAAAGACACCTTGGGTCTAGTAACAAAAGATGTGAAAGTTACAGTCATATATGGTTTAGGCTTGATTTCTTACCCTGACACTTGCTATTTTTTAAGATTTTATTTTTTTAAGAGAGAGAGAGAAAGAGAGAGAGAGAGAGAGAGAGGCAGAGTTAGCAACAGAGACAATGAGAGCACAAAGGAGGAGGAGAGGGAGAAACAGACTCCCTGCTGAATAGGGAGCAGGAGGCAGGGCTTCATCCCAGGACCCTGGGATCATGACTTGAGCTGAAGGCAGATGCTTAGCTGATTGAGCCACCCAGGCACCCCTGACACTTGCTACTTAAATGGTCTTGGATAAGTGACTGAGTTTTGGGGAAAAAACTGGATTTTTGTGCTAAAATAAGGTCATGGGCACTCAAGAATTGCAATAATCAAACTAACTGTTATCATATAATTTATTTTTATTGATTAGGTATCTACTATGTGCTAAACTGAGCTAAAATTTTCATAATTTCTCATTTAAGTCTCATAATTTCTCATTTAATTTGTTAAAAAACAAAACATGGATAAGGAAGCTGAAGCTCAGAGAATTAAGAAATTTGTTCAGGGTGACACAGCTATTAAAGGGTAGAGAAAAGCAAAATTTGTCATTCAGTCTAATTCCATAGCTCATATTCTTAAACCCTCTATCCCCACTTCTCTAAAACTGTCACCAAATCCAGACCCTCTAGCAGTACAGATTCAACACACATATGAATTTGAAGTTTGGCCTATTTCCTTATCAAGCTATATTCACATAAATGAAAGTTTTGGTGTACCTCATTAGTAAACACTCTATCTCACATACATTTAAAATTCAATGTAGGGGTACCTGGGTGGCTCAGTTGGTTGAAGGTCCAATTTTTTATTTTGGCTTAGGTCATGATCTTGGGGTTGCAGGATTAAGCCTCCACTTTGGTCTCTGTGCTTGGCAAGGAGTCTGCTTGAGATTCTCTCTCCCTTTCCCTCTGTTCCTCCCCCTTGTGCTTTCTCTTTCTTTCTCTCTCTCTCTCTCTCTCAAATAAATGTCTTAAAAAAATTCAACACACACACACACACACACACACACACACACACACACTTATTTGACTAAATTTACTCAGTAATTCTCCTGGATTAAAGATCACTTGCCAGCCATCTTTTGGTAAGTGATGTATCTCCAAAGGGAAAGGAAATCTTTCTGTAGGGTGTCAGGTGGAAGAGAGTACAGACTGTGAATGTCTAGAAAGTAGAGATGGAACCACTGGGTGGAAGTTACAGGGAGACTATTTCAGTGTAATATGAAAAGGTGGCAGGTGACAATCCAGGCAGTCCAACAAATAGCAGTCTGCATTATAAGGCACAGAACTTCCTGCACTGAGGTGTTCAAACAGAAGGTGAAAGACCCCTGTCAAGGATGCCATACATACTAGCTTGGAGGGACCCTGGGTCACATGTCTTGTAAGGTCCCTTACAGCCTCTGGTTTTGAAATTTCATAAAGAAGCCAGGACTGTGGTGACCTCACCCAGCTCAGTGGACCAAATACTCTGTAACTGGGAGTGAGAGGGGCCCTGGGCAGGTCCTTTAGGACACAGACAACAGCACAGATGACATTTCAACATCTCTTCTAGTTCCTGTCACATACAAGACTATCAGTGTTGAAGTCTGAGCACAAATTAATCATCAAGTTGAAAATCAGGAGCTTTTGATCTCATTGATATTTGTCAACCTAGTATTCACATGTTAAATGGACAATGACTGCTAGAAACAGTGTTTAAAGATTGAAATGGCTTTTCTTTGATAGTGATAACATGAGCCATTGTGTACATGTTGACTTATTTAATCCTCTCAACGGGTACTACGGAAATAGGTATTATACTTATTTTGAAGACCAGGAAACTAAGGCTTAGAGACTTGCACATTCTTCATTACCAGAAAGTGAAATGACAGGCATAAAGATCTTAAGAGATAGCAGGGAAGGATGAAAAGTTTCTTTGGTTGAAAGATGTGGAAATATATTGCTTAAAGCAATAGGTGTTATGTCCCCATTTGTAAGAATGACTTCTCAGCTTTCCACATTCTAGATGTTGGAGTCTATGGTTTTGGTCTCCATTTTCTTTACTAGTCACTCCCTAGTTCCAGTGGTTTCTTGTTTGAATTCTTGGTAGTAAACCTCAGTATCCCAGCTGCTTTGTCAAGGCCAGTACAAGGACCCAGGGTATTGTAAATTTGACCAGATTGAATTGAAATTAATTTTTGGTCTAGTGTATCAAATGGTTTATATTCCGTAGACAGTGGAAATCTCTGTTGAAATGATTACTTCCCCATGTTAGTGAAAAATCATTGTGGTTTTGTGTCGAGGATGTTCCAGAGTGAATTTTTAATACTATCTCCTTTTCCCACATTTCCTTATACCTCTCTCAATAAACTGAGTCATTAGAATCTGAGGTCTTTGCATTTAAACCAATGTCAGTCACTGGTCTGTCAAAGAACAGGTTGGTTTAAGAATTGGCTGGGAATTCACACAATGGATTAAACAGCAATGAGAATGAATGAACTACAACTGCATTCAACAGTGTCAATGAATCTCAAGAAATAATGTTGAACAAAAGAAGCCAGCCACAAAAAGAGTATACAATATACACTTCTATTTGTATAAAATTAAAATATGGTACACTGTACACTATTGAAATAATGATAGTTCTACTTGTGGAGTAAGTATAGGAAGGACCCTAATAGGAGCTTCAGGGTGCAAGTGATTTTTTTTTTCTTGAACCAGTATTTAGTATTTCATAAACTGAACACTTATAATTTGTGTACATGTCAACTTAGTAATGTGCACTTCTCTTTATGAAAATTATATTTCAGGGGGATCCCTGGGTGGCTCAGCGGTTTGGCGCCGCCTTCGGCCCAGGGCCTGATCCTGGAGACCCGGGATCGAGTCCCACATCTGGCTCCCTGCATGGAGCCTGCTTCTCCCTCTGCCTGTGTCTCTGCCTCTCTCTCTCTCTCTGTGTGTGTCTATCATAAATAAATAAATAAATAAATAAATAAATAAATAAATAAATCTTTAAAAAATTATATTTCAACAAAGAATTTTAAACAATTTTTTTGGAAGGAAGTGTCTACATCCAGACCTCTGGTATAAAGTTCTAGGGAAGTAAACTATTTCACTGTATATGCTAAGATTTGCATACAGAGATCTATCTAAGGCTCCTTCACAACATTCTCATCTGCCCCAGGCACTTCAAGTACTAGATCCAAATCTCACGGTCCAAGTGGCAGAGCATCTTGCATGGCTCTCTTAACTTGTTTCAGAGCCTTTTCTTGCTCTAGGCTTTTTTGGGGTCACATTTTGCAGTATTTTTTCATTGAACTCATTGTGAACATCTTTTATGTCATTCTTCAATATAATTAACATTTACTTAGCAATTACTATGTAATGAACACTATATTTATATTCACTATCTCATTTTCTCAACTATTCTGGGGAAAGACTATTGATATCTTTATTTTTCTTTATAAGGAAAATATCTCATTAAAGTTGCAACTTGGCCCAAAGTGTTGAAGCTACTAATTCTTTGTAAGTTGGTAACATAACTTTAATGACAGAAACTAAAAGAGCTGCCTCATCTGAGGTCAGAAACGACTACCACTCATTCCCACCATACTATCTGCTCTGTGTAATAATAATATTACAGATCTGCATGACATACTGTAGAAAGGAAAGGCTATTAAAGACACTATGGTCTAGATTATGGAATAGTTCTGGAAAGTCAGTCCTGGGTGGAGTAGGGGAAATCTATTGATGGCCTTGCCAGGCTGAAAGGAAACTCTTTTTGATCGTCTCTACTAACAAGCGTAAAGAAAAAGCATTCATCAGATGAATTGATGCTAACTCAATTTGCCCCAACAATGAATTTAGATAAACAGTTGAAGTCATCACATGAATAAAATTTTAGTAATCCACAGTCATTCTCCAAAGTCCATTAGTCTTTTGCATAGGGGAAGGAATCAACACCCCTGCATTTTCTTTTATTTATTTATTTATTTATTTATTTATTTATTTATTTATGAGAGACACAGAGAAAGAGAGAGAGAGAGAGAGGCAGACATAAGCAGAGGGAGAAGCACGCTCCATGCAGGGAGCCCGATGTGGGACTAGATCCTGGGATTCCAGGATCATACCCTGGGCGGAAGGCAGACACTCAACTGCTGAGCCAGCCAGGTATCCCAACACTCCTGCATTTTTCAATCCTTGATGGTAATACTAATCTCTGCAGTCTCTCTAGGAATGCAGTATTACTTTGGGTTTACTATTTTGATAAAGAGAAGCAGTTAATTACAGTATTTTACCTTTGGTCTTTCCTATAATAATAGCCCATATCAAAAGTCAGGGAACTGATGTGGATATTCTACAAGATGCATAATTAATCTATATTAATTATGTACATTGAAATAGGAAAAATAAAAACAGAATGTGATTTTGATAACTTGAGTCCACTGTGAGTCAGAACCCAGTAAAATCCCATGAATCTACCTTCACAAGCCCTTTTTCAGACTAGTAGACCAAAATGATATTATG
This sequence comes from Vulpes vulpes, assembly GCF_048418805.1. Lineage (NCBI taxonomy): Eukaryota > Metazoa > Chordata > Mammalia > Carnivora > Canidae > Vulpes > Vulpes vulpes. The sequence continues at coordinate 95,461,965 of NC_132787.1, read as the reverse complement.
GATCTCTGGGACTTAAAGTCAGTTTAATCAATCCCAATAATTCCTGAAATATGTGATTAGTTTCCCTTTCCCAATGTATTATTCTGGTAAATAGCTAGGCTACAGGTTTTTGTTTTTGTTTTTGTTTTTTTGAGGAAGGGCAGGAGAAAAATATATGTATAAGTGTTGGAAATATGGCAGTATTATTCCTTAAGAGGTCTCAGCCTCCTCTTCATTTAAGGGTCTCTGTGTCTGTGAATTGGCTCAAAACTGGGAATTGACTGACAGGTCATGACTATCTTTTGTAGTGACTCAAGTCAGACTTCTCAGACCTAGAGAGTCTTTCTAATATAGATCAAGTAAGACTTTAAAAGTCTTCCCATCTATTTCAGTTCTGGGGACACCATTATCAAGCAACCAACACTAAAGACTGGTCACTGCTTTAGCTGTGCAGCTTATTCTGGTAATCTCTCTCATTTTGATTTTGGTGACTAAATGCTATCACTTGACTCTTGGAATTCTCAAATTACATTCTCAAATACATTACTCCCAATTATTCAGGGAGCCTAGTTCACTGGCAGGAATTCCTGCTGCCAATCCCAGTATACAGAGAGTAAGCACGTACCAGAGAGTTATTAAAGGATGCTGGGACTCTCCTTGACAGTGTATTTCTCATAGCCTAGGTGAAGGTATCTCCTGGGAGACATAGTAACAGGGTAGGGTGTTACATGAAAGACTACTCTAGAATTTTAATTTCCTCAAGCAAATTAATATTTTCCTCTAAAATATGATGCCAGACAATTTTTGGCACTTCAAATTCATTTAATATAGGTCACCTTTAGGTTCAAATTTTAGTCAACCAACCAAGCAAGCTAGTAGAGTCATTCCAGACACCTAAGCTAACATACTGAATCCAGAATCTCTTTAGTAAGCCCATATCAATAAATTTGGCTCAACCCAAAATAGTATTCCTCCCATTATTACCCCACAGTCTTAAGACTCATTCCATCACATGTGGATTTGGTTGATAAGTTGTAAAAATCAGGCAATTATTTGGGTGTGTATTTCACTCTTCACAGATCATACTTTATACTTCACTATGAGTCACCTCCTAGGATTTAAATCTGGTTATAGCTGAAGCAGTACCAAATTATGGTGAGGATATATCCTTAAGACAATCATCAGCCCTTTGTAGGGCAACTGTATTACAGGAGAGACCACTATCAGTGCAAACCACCTCAGACTGTTTGACAAATGGTCACCAGCTTCACTGAAATCACTTCATCTACCCCCACCGCAATTTTCAGAGTTTCCTTTATTTCTAGTCAATATCTTAACTTTATTGTAAGAGCTTACAAAATTGAGCATTCAGTTTTAATTACAACTCAACCATCTGCAGGATTAGACTTTGGGTTTGTTTTTTAAAAATCTTGAGCTTGTGGCTCTAAGATACAAAGGTTTTCTTTAAAGCAGTCATAGAAACTTCTAAGTCCTTTGCTTATTGGTTTTCTATTGCTGCATAACAAACTACCACAAATTTAGCAGCTTAAAACAACCTCCGTTTTATTATATTTCACAGATTCCATGTGCCAGGATTTCAGATACAGCTTTGCTGAGTCCTTTGTTCAGAGTTGCACAGAGCTGTAGTCAACATACTGGTTGGAACTGTAGGCTCAGCTAAGGCCTAGGTCCTTCTCCAAGCTCATGAGTTTGTCGGCAGAAGATGTTTCTTCCACAGAACTGCAGAACTCATAATGGCTTGTTTATTCAAATCAGCAAAAGGATTTCTCTATTGTCTGTTATGAGGGACATAACATAATTGCTATTAACATAATTGCTTATTAACATAACATAATTGCTTTACAGTAGGATCTGTACATTTGCCATGTTCTATTGGCTAGAAGTAAGTCACAGGTTCTACCAGCAGTCAAAGGAAGGATATTATACAAGGGTGCAGCTCACTTGGGATTACTGTAAGGCAGATGTGTAAGACACAGAACTTTAGTTGGAAATTTAAAGTTCCCCACCAAATTTTATTTCTCCAGTTTCTCTGGTGCACTTAGACATAACCGACCAACCATATTATACAACTTTTTTTTTCCTACAGTATTCTATGATAGCAAATACTTGGTCACCTTCTATGGGCTTTTAATTAAATGTATATGCAGATGACTAATTAAATGATTGTTGGATTAATGCATGACATGAACTATTAGAGAGTCTCTCTTACCATTGTAGATGCTCAGAAACACCCTTCACTTTCAATACAGGTCAGAGAATCAATTCCAAACAACCTAGAATCAATTCAAGAAGTCATCATTATTAAAAATATGGCTGCTGTTTCACATTAGCTCTCTGAATCTTCTGAAAAGTGTTGTATGTGGCCCACACTAACCCAGAACTCTGCAGGGGACCATAGTTTTCACTTAGCTAAGTTGACACAATCCCATTCCACCACAGTGGGACACTGATGACTGACTACAAGTCGATCTCATGATGTTGTGCATGTAATATGACAGTAGAGGTTAAGTCCTCTGCTCTAGTCATTTTGGTAGTACTTGGGCCATGTGTCTCTTCAGATGTAGTCGTTTCTCAGAAGTGATAAGATCTACTCCCTGGTGTTATGTTCTATAAAGGAGGCTCTTTACCACCTGCCTAGGTTCTTCAGGATCAGAGCTGATTTGATTTACTTAGTTGGTCTCTTTCATAGGATGCTGGGCCACCCCAGTTAAAGGCACTGAGTCAGCCACTCGGCCCCATTGCCCCAGGGACAGAGATGTGGGCTTGGGAAGAAAGGTGCTACCTCTGGAATGAGGCCAGTTGGTCGTGGAGGGAAGGCTGAGTGAACTTGTGTTGTGTTTTTAAGGCTATGTAAGTTACTACCAGTTCTGTATTGATTTCCAGAGTATACTCCTTTTGGTCAGGTCTGCAAACCGTAAATGCAAAGCAGGCATAATGTACTCTGAACTTGCTATATATTTAGCACTATGTAACTGTGTATATATTGGGGTAAACATAATGGTCAGTAATAACATCAGTTATTATTTATTTAGTTCTTATCACGTGCCTACTTTAGGAATATTTTTTTCATATATTACCTCTTTTATTTCTTTTTAAAAATGGCTTTATTAAGATATAATTCATATCCCATATACTTTACCTATTTAAGGTATATAATTCAGTGTTTTTTTTTTTTTAAGATTTTATTCATTTATTCACAAGAGACAGAGAGAGAGAGAGAGAGAGAGAGGCAGAGACACAGGCAGAGGGAGAAGCAGGCTCCATGTAGGGAGCCCGATATGGGACTCGATCCCGGGACTCCAGGATCACTCCCTGGGCTGAAGGCAGCCCTAAACCGCCGAGCCACCCGGGGATCCCCAATTCAGTGGTTTAAGTATATTAACAGATAAGTGCAACCATCACCACAGTCAATTGTAGAACATTTTTATCTCCTCAGAAAGGAATTCTGTCCTCTTTAGCAATCACCTCTCTGTTCCCCTTTTCACCAGCCCGAAGCAATTTACCGTCTGTCTCTTTATATTATCCTTTCTTGACATTTCATATGAAAGGAATTATATGTTTTCTTTTGTGACTGACTTATTTAATATAAAGTTTTTAAGGTTCACTCACATTGTCACATCAGTGCTTCATTACTCTTTATGGCAGATTAATATTCCATTGTATGGATATACCACACTTTGTTTATCCATGGACATCTGGGTTGTTTCCACCTTTTGCTTATTATATACAGTGCTGCTGTGAATATTCATTTATAGGTTTTTACGCAACTTTAAAAATTTTTTAAATTTAAATTCAATTTAATTAACATATTGTGTATTATTAGTTTAAGAGGTAGATTTAGTGATTCTCAGTTGCATATAACACCCAGTGCTCATGACATAGAGTGGTCTCCTTAATGTCCATCACCCAGTTGCCCCATCCCATCACCCTATTCCCCTCCAGCAGCCCTCAGTTTGTTTCCTATTATTAAGAGTCTCTTATAGCTTATTCCTATTTTCATCTTGTCTTATTTTTCCTTCCCTTCCCCTATGTTCATCTGTTTTGTTTCTTAAATGCTACTTAGGAGTGAAATCATATAGTATTTGTCTTTCTCTGCTTGACTTATTTTGCTTAGCCCATACTCTCTAGTTCCATCCCACATCATTGCAAATGGCAAGATTTCATTCTTTTTGATGGTTGAGTCATATTCTTTATGCATCTTTTGTATGAGTTTTGTTTTCATTTATCTTGAGTAAATACATGGGAGTAGAATTACTGGGTCTTATCTAACAGTCCTGTGAGGTAAATAGCTCAATCTATGATCTATGTACTGATAAGGAAATTGAGATTTAAGAGAGTTAAACCACTTGCTCAATATATCATAGAGCAAAAAGAAGATTAGATTAAAACTCTATGCCCTCCAAGTCCGCAGTTCATGTTTCTTCCACTATACTTCTGGCACATGTGAGCACTAAACATGCGGCTATGTCCATGCATTTGATGAACACCACCACACCCTAAGTACAGACATGCACAATTATCAGAATGACATCAATTGTGGTTTAGGACAAATCTGATATCTTTATGACCACTCTATCCCTCACACCATCTCCCCTGTTTGGAAACATGCACTTCAGCTATAGCTACCTCCCTTCAATGGATTTTTTTTTTTTTTTTTCAAAATTAACTCTGGCTTGTCTTTAGGGAGCAGAGTCAGAATTACCTTTCAAATGAACTAGCCTTAGGGATTATGCAGTGGAGAGGAACAATAGCATTCCTAGCCCTGAAATCTCTCTGAGGCCCACACAGAATAAACTTACCTGGATGCTGTCTGCATGTTGATCTCCTGACAAACAGGCTTCCAGATCATCAAGCAGCTTGGTCCCCAGAGCCTCCTTTCTCTTTCACCTGGGGGTCCTTTCTCAGTTTGGGCCCACCACCACCGTGCACACACTCGAGGCACCTAGGCCTCATTACCCTGAAATACTGCTCGTTAGGATTGACTGCCTTCTCACCAACTAAGATACAGAAATCTTACAAACTTTTATATTTTTTAAGAGCAAGCAGTTCAAAATTGGATTACCTTTCCACATTTTCATACAAAGTGGATTAATGTGCCCCTGTCTTTATTACATTTTCCACCCTTGTCATTTGTGATTAAGCCAACACTATGAAGATGTATTACAGATCGGTATAAATGGGAACATTAAAACACTGGCTATATATCAGAGAAGCTCAAGGCAAGTTGATTTGTGCTGCACACACACTCAGTGCAATACATCTGGAATATTACATGTCTCTTTGGACAAAATAATCTTTCTAGGGTACCAAAAGTAACAAGAGGTAAGGAAAGGGGGAAAAATAGAGGGAAGAAAGACTGCCAATTTTTGTTCTAAAACAATGGAGAGAAACCACACTTTTGCAACAGTCTCCAAATAGAATTTTTCTTAGATTAGGTTCTCAGACCAAACCATCACCTGGGATAAATGAAGCAGGAAAAATGTGATTCATAATCAAGATTCCTAATTCATTTGAGCAAGAAGAGGTATTTGACCAGGCCCCCACTCAATGGTTTTGAGCATATGTTTCATGTCTGCCAGATCATTGCTGCTCTCTGAGTGTATTTACGGCTCAGGCTTTCTGTGGAAGCAGCTGGCCCTAGAACAGTTTGAATATGAAAGGCAAGGCCAGTGCCTATAGAGGTGCCACTCATTCTTAGTCGCATGAGACATGGACGCAAGGCTTCAAGGCTCGGAACATGGGATAGGCAGTTGTGGTAGGAGAAGGAAGGGATAATGTCCACTGAAGTGCTGTTTTCTGAGCAGAGGCTGATCCTATTGCTTCCCTAAAGGCTCTTATCTATAATATCTTCCTTCCTTCATTCCATAACTTCTTTCCCAGGGATGTGTATGAGAAAACCTCTGGAGAGCTATGGTACCTGTGGCTGCAGTTCCTTTCCACAACATGCTGCCTAAACTACAGCCACAAGCTCTCCCTGACCTGCTATCACCTAGCCTTCTGCTCTGCTGGCTTCCCTGGGGCCTAGCAAGGAAGAAAATATGAACAGATCAAAGCAACTTTCCCTCTGACTATTTCACTTACACTGAGGACACAACCTCAGGAGTGTTTTAAGTAGGACCTGTGGTCTGTGGAAGGTGGTTATGATTACATTGGAAAAGCACTTTTCTTTGGTGATTAGTGTCCAAGAACAAAGAAGGGGCTAAGCAGCTCTGAATTAAGACAGTCTTTGCTGATAATGATGAGATGGCTCTATACTTTACCTCTCATTTTAATGTGATCCTATCCAGTTGTCTTTTGTGATTGGAAATAAAGACAGGGTAGGCTTTCCGTGTTCAAGACTCTTGTGGAGACTCAACCAAATAATAAGGAATTCAGAAAATTGTGTTAATTAAGAAGAAAGTAAAACAAGGAGATGATGATATGCAGCATTGAAGAAACTAGTTTATCCATTTCAAGAAGGTGGCTTTTGATGAGTCTAGAGTAACCAGAACCTATTTGGATCTTGAGTAAATTGGGGGGTTTGGAGCAGTAAACTGTAGAGCCCTTTGACATAAACTGTTATAGGTAAGGCCAAAAATCTTATTTCTGGTGCATGCTTGGAATTGTAGTTTTTCATAGACCAGATGCTTTTACAGTACAGCATGAAAGAATTAACCAAAAGCCTGCTTGGAATGTTGGATTGGGTCAGAGTTATGCAGCTCAACCTGCTTTTCAACTATAGAGCTGAGAAGAGGACACAGATTCAATTATCAATTCAACAAATGTTGATAAAAACAGACACAGTTACCATGTGATGTAGATTTCCGTTAGATGCAAGAAATCTATATTCAAATAATGGTACAATTTAGTTTATACATGGTTAAATGTACCATAAAGGAAAATGAGAGTCTAACCTCAGGATATGTAGCAGAGGACTAATTCTTATCTTAAATGTCAAGGAATGTTTTACCAAATGATATAATTTGAGCTAAAGATTAAAATTTGTGTTAAGTATTAACTGGATATTTCCTGTGGGATGGGGACAGAGTGGGAGCCTTTCTGGTAGAAGAAACAACAAATGCAAAGATCCTGTGACAAAAGGGAAAAGGCTCTGTTTAGGAACCTGAAAGGAAATATCAGTCAGAAAGAGTAGCAGACAAGTCTGGTGAGCTGAGCAAGTGCCAGGATATGTAGAATCTTGTAGGTAATGTGAAGTTCATTGATTTTCCATACTAAGAGCAATGGGAAGTCACTGAAGAATTTTCACCTGAGAAATCACAGGTTCACTTGCATTTAAAAGATCACTCTGGGCAAGAGAAACGTAGTTGTGGGAAAACCAGTTAGGAGACCATCTATACTGTCCAAGCCAGAGATCATGGTGCCTTGGGCTAGGAATATGACAGCACAGAAGTGGAGAGGTGAACATACTCGTGATCTGCTTACAACGTCAAACCCATAGCACTTGTTAATGCACTAGAACAGAGCAACTATGAGAGAAGGAAGTACCAAATTTGACTCCTTAGTTTTGTTTGTCTATTTGTTTTTTAAAATACCACTGCAAGGATGGTAGTTCCTTGATAGAAAATAGGATGGGTATAGAGAATAAACTTTGGAGAAAGGAAACAAACTGCACACACTGTCTGTTGACAAATAATGATTGAAATAATCATGCCTAGTTCAAGGATGAGAAATAAAGGAATGGTGGGGAGGGAGATTCTTCATGTGGTCTTGTGGGCATTGAAGAAATACTACAGACTGAAATACTACAGACTGGGAGACTAGAGGAAGATTTCTAGAAATAATGTGTTCTAAACTTCCAGGAGAAAATTTAAAGGCAAAGTTTGCATTCTCCTTAGAGTGAAAGAAAGATTTTACATTATAAAATGGAAACAAAAATGATAAAGAATAAGATGATTTTTTGGAGAAATAGCAAGGTAGATGAAAAGAGAGAGATGAGATGAAGAATTGCAAGAGGGTTAAGAGTACAAGGGGTGATGAGATCATAAGAAGTAGGTATGATTCTACAATAATTTTACTGTGGTATATATAACAAATTTGAGAAGATCTCTCCACATGTGGAACAATAGGATAAGTAAATAAATGTAAGAATAATAAAAACATATAAATATAGTAGACAGAGAATAAACAACACAAGAGACAACTAATCAACATCCAAAGATGTAACAGAAGGAAAAAATCAAACGGAAATATATTCCTTTCACCTGAAGAAATATCTATATGTGGAAGGAAACATCTCACCCTATGTCAGGCATGATGTATCTATATCATGAAGGTATAAGGAAAATACCCTCACAGATAATAACAAAAATCTGAATTGCAATAAATATAAATAGATATTGTATGTTGCAAGCATTCAATAAGGGGAAAAAAGTAAAAGTAGAACATGGTGTTTTAAAGATAAACCAGTTTCAAGTACCTTCCATTTTTTTTACCCTACAACACCAACTGTCAGAAGATAATAGATGAAAATTTATAGGATTTTGAAGAGATTTTTTTGTGATGTAAGAATATTTTATGCAGCTTACTTGTGTTTTTTTAATGTAAAAAATAGAAAAAACATTTTCAACTTTGCAAAGGCTCAGATCCTTTACCAGCTAAGTATACTCAACACACACACACACACACACACACACACACACCCTCAAACTCCTGAAGTTATAGTATTCTGATAGGGAGATAAAGGAAGAAGGGGGGAAAAATCAAAAGGTCAATAATATAGCTGTTATGACATAAAGAGGTAAAAAGTCAAAATAAATATTCTCTCACTCTAGTTTTAAAACAATGTAAATTTTTTTAAAAAATGACTATTCTCATATTAATTACATTAAGAATAAAGTTGTAAGTTCCCAGATTATTGACAAAGGGGAATAGGAGTGTAGGAAAGCACAAAATTATGGTGTAAAAGGGCAGAAGATTAAGACATTTCATTTCATCTTAACTGTAATATGAAAAACATGATTTAAAGTGATAGGATTTTATTTTTCTATTCCCCTCCCTTTCTGGAATATGATTAACACTGCCCTCCACTTCTACTATATTCTTCTATTTACATTTCAAATTAAATTAGACTTTTAGGAAATTCTTGACTCATTTGCAGCTGTGCTTATCTAGGCTGAAAGAGAAAAAGATATGTGAATGCAATTCATATACTATGAGGCCAAACACAAGCACAGAACTTTTATATTATTAATAAAACAAGTTTTTCCCACATAATCAGCAGTGAGGTGATGTCCCACATCTCCTATGCTCGTTCTGATGTTTTTCACCTAAAATATAAGAATGTACATTTCTTCTATTTTAATTTATTTATATTAGTTTAGGCTCAGTATCCCCCACTTCTATCAAGGTTCTCTCATCAAACTTTGGCTCCGTCCATCTTAGCCTTGCACCATCTGGGGATTTGGCCAACGGCCACCTATGCCTTCAAGTAAGCTAGTGTTTTGCCAACTAATCATTTGAGAACCAATGTCACAGTTTTGACACATTTTGAATATTCACATGAATCTTATAAATTTAATATTTTTCCTTCTTTAATATTTTCACTTTTTTCCCATTTAAATTTATTTTTAAAGAATTTTATAGCATGAGTTTGAAGTACAAGATACCTACATACATCAACCAGCTTTGGTTTATGTACCAAATAAAACTCTCATGTGAGCCACCTACCAATAGTACCCTTTGGAAAGGATGGTATTTATTCCTGTCATTTGTGGAGTGCTGGGTACATTTGTGATCAAATGTTTGTCTCATCTGTGATGCCACTTTCTGTGGTAGAGTCAAAGGCCACAGTTCTGGATGATGTAGGAAGCCATAATCTGAGCACATTGACTGATACAGTGAAGGCTGTATAAAGGTCCTTTCACTCAGAGGCATTTTTCAGTCTTGACATATTTGCTTGGCTTTTAAAAAGTTCAGATTATTTTAGGTAGTTGATTTGGCTCTTTCATTAGTCTCTGACTCTAAAATTATCCCAACCCAACTTATGTATGATTTCACTTTCCAACAGCCTTTTCAGAGCCTATAAATATTCTGATTCAGGTGCAAATATACTTGGCATATGTCATCAGAATTTTTTTGGATTTTAGCTAAAAAAATCCAGATTCAATAATTTGTCAAATTTATTAGTGGCTTTGACCAATATGTACATCAGTCCATGTAATTATATAAGGATAAAATATGTTTTAATCCTTTATGTTGTCAAGGACTTAGAAGGAAGAGATTTGTTTGTTTAAATTCTCTTTCCCCACAAACTCTATTATCTTCATTTGGCAATAAGTTATTATTAAGGTAAATTTCTTTAATACAATTTCTTTAAGATATATTTAATGATTTCATAGGATAGCAATGGTAATTTCTAATGTGAAGATCAAATTGACAAGAGCTATTCATCCTCATTCTCCAGGACACCATCTGATCACCAGCTGGGGTCAGGAAGAAATTTTTCTGACCAGTGAAAGGTGTCCTGTAATTCATTCCAATTGGTGCTTAATGCAAACACTTCCTTCTCTCAGACCCAGCAGGTGTGAGCTACCCCTCATGATGCGTCATCCTATTTTTCTACAGCCTTTTCTCATTACATATTGTCCGTTCCTCGACCTAATTCTGTCTCAGTGTCTCTTTCCTGTATTAATTTTCTTCTTCATATCCTACCCCTTTCTCTCCCTCTTTACTAGTGAATTGTATATGCATCTGGGCCTAGGAGTTATCAGAAGCTGTATCTGTCCCTTAACCCCTCTTGGTGTGCTGGCCATCTACACCCTCTTGTCATCATTTCTTCTGCCCAGCCATTAATTAGGATGTTCACTGACATTCTGGTTTGAATTGCAGGAGCCAGCTGCTGCTTTGACAGTGCTGCCGATGAGGGTATAAAATGGAAAATGGCAGGTTCTATGCTATCTAACAGGAGACATTAGCTTAAACAGAGTTTTCAGGGTCTTGGATTAAAGTCCAATTTCAGGGAAAACATTTTCTAATAGGATTGATGTTTCCAGAGGCCATAAAGATAAATAGCTAAAGTTCTATATACATGTTACATCAATTTAAATACATTTTGAGATAAACTATCTTATGTTTAATCACATGCTTTATTGTGGTACTAACATATTTGGCATATTACATTTCACAGATTCCATTTCAGGTATCATTGATGGAGAACAGCAGGTAAAGAGAGGAATAGTAATAATAGCAGTAGTAGTAGTACTACTAGTAATAAAAATAGTAATTTACTATCTTTTTAGTTGCATAATGTCTTCAACTTTTAATATATTTAGGTTAACGAACATCTCATATGCACTTATTGCATGTCTGGGATTGTGGCTGGTGAACCATATATTTTTTGGTACATCAAAAATGGCTATCAGGCAGTTCATGTGGTTCAACAGTTTTCCATTTAATTCTCACAATGAAGCTGTGAGGTAAATATAATTCTTGTTTCCTATATAAAGACACCGAGGACAAGATCAGAGAGTATATGGAGAGTCAGGGCTTCAGACTGGAGTGTGCATTTCCCCTACTGCTACACAAAGTCCACCGGAGTCTCATTTTGTGATTTCTGTTTCATTTTGGTTAACAAAAAGTTTCAGAGGATAACTCAATGTCCTAATTGTGCTGTTGACCCAACAGCCTGTAGATCGTGAACATGAGCTATTTTCACTAGTTCCTAAACAAGACATTTTTTCTTCTCCCCTTGAAAATACAAGGTCTAAGCATGAAAGTTATAACCAGAGACATTTACTGGAGCCATATTCACTTACTTTAGGAATTCCTATGAGTAGAGACTCACTCCTCTTATACCAAGCTGGCAACAGCAGACAAGCCACGGGTATATTAGTATCACCTTCGAGGGCCAGAACAACTAAAGCCTCCAACCTGGAGGAGCTTTCATCAGCAGGTGAAGACAACTCCCAGAGAGCAATTTCTTCCAGACTTGCAAAGGTCTGTGATTATCCCTGCTGTCCTTTCTGGGGGCAAGCTGTGTATCTTTGGCCAATGAAATCCTTTGAACTTGCAAACCATTAGCATACAGAATTAGAAAATATTTGACTGAAATATTTGCACACATACCACTGAAGCTCAGATATGTTCAGATAAAACCAGGACTGGAAACTACCAGGGTCCTGAAAAGATGGCTTTGGGGCTAGAGTTTTTCAAGTGCGGAAAAGGCAAACCCACAATTCTAGTCCTTCACTTCTAAAGGAAGTAGTCTTATTAAAGCCTCTTGAATTTTTTATCATCACTTCCTGGGCCATATTACTGTCGTTCCATACTGCCTCAGCTCTTCATCCTGGGTGAGCCAGGAACTCTAAATTGACAGAATCTGCTGCCATTACAATTTCAATCACTACATCACTGTGGTTGAACACCTAGACTGTTCATGATTTTTGTAGCGTCCTCAGTTTTCTAGATGAATAATAAATATAATCCTTCAAAATTTTCAGAAAACCCATGTATTCTTTTTATTCTATTTTTTTTTCCTTGGGAAACAAGAAATCTATTTGCTTTTGCATGGTATATGGCAGTCAGAAGTACCTCATTCATTCACTTTTTATTCATTTGATGCATGAAAAAAAAGGCATTAAATGTATTTCAGCGTGTCACCTCAAATTCTGTGCAGCCAACAGTGATGAATATGCTCAGTTCCTCAGCTGGGGTACTGTTTCATTTTTTCGTGACAATATCATTTGACAAGCCAATTCTGCATTGGCAATATTGTATCATATTTTTGTCTGCATGTAAATTATGTTGACAGTCTCATAAACATAAATTGGCAGGCATACTGTCCCAAAGCAATGTTTGTTAAAATACACTAATGGAATAGAATAAATAAATTTTTCCAAAGCATTAATAACGCAGTGGTGTGTCACTACATTGTGCAAGAAGGTCTACAGAATATGTTACTGTCTATGCTAAATTAATACAGTATATATTTCTTAACATATATTTCATTCCATCTCATGCTTATGTTTATTGATTAGTCATCCCATTTCATGGAGCTTTGTGTATTAGCGATCACAACCTTGTGATACTTTGTAAAAGTCAACATTGTCTGGGACAGATACTAATAATGGATCATGTCTGTAAGGTATAATTTGAGTCCTGCATTGTTACATTGCTTTTTTTCTTGACTGAATTTCCCTTTCCTCACCTGCCAACCTAAGGAGATGCTCTTGGCTGGCTTCTGCTCTGGTAGAGCAAGCAGTTGTCAGAAATTTAGAGGAACTGTCTAGTACACCAAAGTAGACTTGGTAAAGGTGTTATTTATTTACTTTTGAGCCCAACAATCAGGAATTTTCCTTCCAAGTATTTGTGGATAGATAGCATGGAGTATTTTGGAAAAGTAGGAACTATTCCATACTTTTAGTTTTCTTTTCACTTGCTAGCAGTATAGCCTTTGGCAAGATATGAAAAATCTCTAAGTCTAAATTACTGTACAGTAGTTGAATACAGTGTTGAATGTAAAATAATTGTCATGATATCTGGCTTATAACAGGCATCACAAGATGATATCTGATCATGTAGATTAGAGGGAAAGAAGGGGAAGAGATCCAATAAAAGAAAGATAAAGACAGAAGCAACAAAAGAAAATGAATTTAATCATATTCTATTTGATGAAACTGAGGATGGAAAATTCATATATTGTGTCTCCAAAAGTAAAAGTACTTGGAGCAGGGAGAAATGGGTCCAATTTGAATTTCTACATGTAGATTCAAGTCAAGGTATGAATTAGATTCCACATGTACTCTGACTTGTGTACCTCCCTGAATGGCCATGCATATACCTCTCTTCTAAGATTTGTCTTTCCTATTGATGGATTCCTATTTTCTTATTTCGTCTTCTTGTCTTTGGAGAATAAAGATGAACCAAGAAGTAGAAGCTGAGATTCCATTGGTGAAGAAGAGCTAGATTTCCACTGAGAAAAGAACTTCAGAAAAGCAGTAGGGCTGATCCCTAGGGCCATATCTCTTGAATCAGAGTTGGACCAGAATCCTTGTATGGCTGTTGCCTCAAATGCCTGCTGCTGCAACTTCACCCAGTATCTCTCAGCTTTTACTTGAGACTTCATCTGAAGCATGATACAAACTACTCATCCAGAGGTCCACATACTTGGACTTAGGTTAGGCAGACATAGCTTCTGCCATTAAATGCATAAAGCCAAGCCTAATAAACATGTAGGTTATACAAAAGAAGAAATGGATAATTAATACATGACTCCACTCTAAGATATTGTGCTCAAAGTTCACCACCCTGCCCAGTTAACTTTAAGGACATAAGTCCCCATCTTCCTGATAAATGTAAGAAATTTTATTGAAGAAGTAAACTGTAAGAACTGCTTATAAAAATTTAAACAACAAAGCAGGCAACAGATTATGAATGGCTATTAAACTAAGGTGATGGCTATAGGGGAGAAAGCAAATACAGGGACAGGGACAGGCAGTGTTTTGTAGGAGTAAGAGGTAGGATTTTTCTAAACTTAAACAACAGGTATTAGTGAGCATAATACTTACAAAGCATTATGCTAGATCTATGTGTAAACAGAAAGCATTTCATATACCCTTTCTGATCTCCAGGAGTTTGCAAGTTATTTGGAGATGTAAGACTCATATATAAGCAAGTTCTTGATGTGAATACAGGAAGTTGAACTCGGCTCAGTAGTACAAGTTAGCTTGGGCTGTGTAGTGAATGTTGTAGCGTGCCTCTTAGATTCTGCATCTTTTTCCTCTGTAGGAATCTGTTGTTCCTCTGGTTGTTCACAAATTAGTATTCCCCAAGAACTTTCCTCGGCCAGAAGTAGTTGCTTCACCTATGGTAACCCCCCTTCCCCACAGGCAGTACACATCCAATGACTGGTTGATGGGGCAGGAAGTACAAAGGCCCAGCTCCCTTGTCTAAATGAGGGATATCTCTGAAGGACCATTCTAATTGAAGAGCTTGCCATGGGACTGCCTCAATTTATGTTGCAATGCATCACCAGTCTACATTTTTCTGTACCCAATTCTGCTTTCATCATTTGATTGCATTTGTTGTTCCTCAGAGCCCTTCCCAATAAGCCATTTATATACAAATCTCCAACTCAGAGTTTGTTTCCTGAGAAACCTAATCTACCTATTACAGCTTGTGTGTTTTAAGGTTCATAGTGGTGAGGATAATAAATACTATAGGAATATCTAAAAGAGAGAAATCTCTCCATTTTTGTATAATTGAGTATCTCTTTATTTCCCTAGACTTGCAAAGTGTTTGTTACATGGTCAGCCCAATAGATTTTTGTGACATGAATGGCTTGTGTACTCAGGAAAGTTGGTTGGATATTGACAGCCAGGAGGAAGAATAACTACAAAATGATTGACTTGTGTAGCAGAAAGAATATTTCAACAGTCTAAAAGATAAAGAATTGAACCAAGAGAGAGAATTTGAGCTGATTGTTCTTTTCTGTGTCTTATCTCAGAATGTTTAATAAACTGGAATTTATGAAACTGAATTAAGTGTGAGTTTAGGGTTCATTGTATCTGTATCTGCCCTTAACAGTCCCTGAATAATTATAAAAAAGTCACTTCTGGATCCCATCTCCTGTACTTGGTGGTGTTATAAAACCTTCTCTCCTAGAGAGTCCTAGGGAAGTTTTAAAGATCATTTATCAAATATATAGACATAGAGAGGAAAATAGTTATATGCATGTAGATTGATAGGTATAGATATGGGTGCAAAGAAATAGACTTTCTCATGTTGTATACTGTATGAAAACATATTAGTGAAAATCTCCTAGAGTATAATTCATAGCTAAAATTTACTAGCTCTTTGATACAATTCTATATTCAGGGACTTATTCTGAGAATGTAATTAAGATATATAAAAAACTTAATCTCAGTCTTGATTATTACAATAGTATTTATGATAGCAAATAATTGTTTAACAATATCAATGCCATACACTTGAAAATAAGTTAAATTATTTTCCAGAAAAAGAAATATTATTTATCCACTAAATCAATGCTAGATTAATATTTGTTGATCAGAAAGATAGTCACATACATTTAAAGAAACATAAAACCCTTACCAGAGTGTAATAGATTTTTTCTTACAAAATGATCATGTATATGGTATGTATGTGTGTATCTATGTATTTGTATATATATTGTATACACTATATAAACATGTTGTATACATTATATACACACACATATATATATGTCTATTTATATCTGTATCCATTTAAAGAAAGATTTATTTCTTTATTTTGGGGAGAGAGAGAGATAGAGAGAGGTGGAAGGGGCAGAAGGAGAAGGAGAGGAGAGAGAGAATCCAAAGCAGACTCCCTGCTGAGAATGCAACCTGACGGGGGGCTGGATCCCATGACCATTAGATCATGATCTCAGTTGAAATCAAGAGTTGGAAGCTTAACCTCTTGAGCCACTCAGGCTTCCCTACATCTGTGTATTTTTTAAAGGCTCAGAGGAAATACACCAAAATGTCAATGGTAGTTATTCTCGGGTAGAAGGACTGTGAAAATATTTTTATATTTGTTTATATATTTTTAATTATTTCTTGTTTTATTCGAATTTTTACTTTTGTTTTCCTGGATTCTCCTTTATCTTATTTTCCTCTCTTTCCAAATTAGTATCTCTGCTCTTTTACTTAACCACTCTCTTGACAATATGCTAAACTAAGTTGTGATTATCTTTATCATATACACTTAATAGAATCTCATTGTGGTTGAATCTAACTAACTATGGGATTGTGTGGTTCTCCATCTATACCTGAACTGCTAGTAAGTGCTTGACCAATTGCACCCCTATTAGAACCTCTAACAATAGACAGTCACCCCCATTAATACTGTTAAACCCAATCTTTCCTATATTTATACTATTTTCCCTTAGTAATCTTATCATTTACATTGATGTTGATGGAACTGGAGGGTATTATGCTGAGTAAAATAAGCCAATCAGAGAAAGACAATTATTATATGGTTTCACTCATATAAGGAATATAAGAAGGAAGATTATAGGAGAAGTGAGGGGAAACACATGGGAAGAAATCAGAGAGGAAGACAAATCAGGAGAGACTCTTAACTATAGGAAAGAAACTGAAGGTTGCTGTAGGGGAGGGGACTGAGGGGACAGAGTAACTGGGTGATGAACATTAAGGAGAACATGTGATGTAATGAGCACTGGGTGTTATACTGTAACTGATGAATTACTAAACTCCACATCTGAAACTAATGATGTATTATATGTTGGCTAATTGTATTTACATAAAAAATACAGTACGACCATTGCTATATATACCCCTTGAGGCCTCACTCCCATTTCCTACACAAAATCTCGAAATACCTCAAACTCCACATTCTGTTACTCTTCTCAATCTCAGTAGTCAATCTATGCTTCATGTGGATAATAAAACATTAGAAACCATTGGATGGGAATCTTTGCGTCATAAATAAGCCACATGTATATGTCTGCCTGCATCTGTTACATTTTTTTCTCTTCATTTCTAATCATTACAGTGGATCTCCACTATCTGCAATTACTTGGATCCATCCCTTCACATATAATCAAGGGTAATACACAATATTCTGTCTCCTTTCTACTTAATCTCCTACATATATTTCTCGTCTCTATGCCATCCTCTTTTCTGGCCTTAATTTGATCATCCTGTTCTAATTATATAAAAAGATGTTTTATATAATGGAAATTATCTTGAATTTCTACAAGGTTAAGAAAGTAATGTCTTTTTGTATATAAAAAAGATTCAGAGAGTAATATGTGACAACATCCACATATGCACTTGCCAGAATTAACTAATATTTTAGCATGTTATCATATTTTCTTCAGATTATTAAAAATAAAAAATATATATATGCAAAATAGTGGAATTGGATCCTTATCTTTCAGCATGCACAAAAATTGATTCAAAATGGATTAAAGACTTAAACATAAGACCTGAACTGTAAAACTCTTAAAAGAAAACAGAGGCGATGTCTCACTGACTGCATTGTATGTGCATGGGTTTATTTCTGGGCTCTCTATTCTGTTCCAATCATCTATATATTTGTTTTTTTTATGTCAGTACCATGTTGTTCTGAGTACTTTAGCTTTGAATATAGTGTGAAATCAGGAAGTATGATACTTCCAGTTTTGTTCTTTTTCAAGATTGCTTTAGCTACTTGGGATCTTTTATGGTTCCACACTAATTTTAGACTGGACATCCATATGAAAAATAATGAAATTGGACCCTTATCTTGCATCACACCCTAAATCAACTCAAAATTGATTAAAAACTTAGGCGTACCACCTAAAATATAAATTCCTAGAAGAAAACATAGGGGGAAAAGCTCCTAGAAGTTGCTCTTGGCAGTGATTTTTTTGGATTTGACACTGAAAGCAAAGGCTACAGAAGCAAAAATAAAGAAGTGGACTGTATCAAACTAAAAAGTTTCTACAGAAGAAAGGACACAATAAAGTGAAAAGAAAATGTGGTAGAAAATATTTGCAAACCATATGTCAAAATATATACAGGAACTCTTAAAATTAATAACAAAAAATCAATTAAAAAACAAAGCACTAAAAAGATACTTAATATCATTAACCATCAGGGAAATGCAAATCAAAACCACAATGAGATATCACTTCACACCCATTAGAATGGCTATTATTAAAGAGTCAAAAGATAACAAGTGTTGGCAAGGAAATGGAGCAAAGAGAATGTTTGTACATTGTGTTAATGTACAGCCATTGTGGAAAATAATATGGAGGCTCCTCAAAAGATTTAAAAGAGAACTACCATATAATCCAGCAGTCTTACTTGTGGATATATATCCAAAGGAAATAAAATTAATGTCTCAAAGAGATACCTATAGTTCATTTTTATTGCAGTATTATTCACAATAGCCAAGATTGGAAACAGTCTGTGTTCATCAACAAATATAAAAAAATGTAAAATAGATATCAGCCTTAAAAAAAAAAAAAAAAAGGAAATCCTGCCATTTGCAGCAATATAGATGAACCTGGAGGTTGTAATGCTGAGTGAAATAAGCCAAACAGATCAAGAAATACTATATGATCTCATTTATATGTGGAATATTAAAAAAACAAAACAAAACAAAACAAAAAAACAACCCATAGTAACAGAGAAGAATGGTGGTTACCATAAAGAGGCTGGGGTAGGGAGAAGAAGAAGAAATTAATAAAAAAGAAAAAGAAATGAAAAAGAAAGTACATAGAAAGTAAAATAGTGGTTACTGAGCTGGGAGGTTATTATTTATGGAGGTTACTGTTTAATGGGGACAGAGTATCTGTTTTACAAGATGAATAGAGTTCTGGAAATGGGTAATAATGGTCGCACAGATATATGTATATATGTATACATTCTCTCTCTCTCTCTCTCTCTCTCTATATATATATATATATATATATATATATATATTCAAGTACGCAGCTTGTCCATCAGTTGATGAATGGATATATGTATATATATATATATATATACTGCATACTTGATTATATTATCAAGATATATAATATATATATATCCACTTTATATATATATATATCCATATATCAGTATATATCAGTATATATATATACTTTATATATATATATAATTATATATATACTGCGTACTTGAATATATATATATATATATAGAGAGAGAGAGAGAATATCTAATTGAAATTGAAAATAACATGAGAATGCAGAAGATAAAAGGGTACCATATGGATTACTGTAAAAAGAGAAAACCATTATTCTTGAAACTAATCTATGGGAATATCTGAGAAACATAAGAACATTCTGAAACCCAAGTGTGACTTTGTAAGAACCAAACAGGCTGAAATGCAAGTGTCCAGCTGAGATGATGACAATGACAGCCTCAGCAATGATAAGAATAACATAATGACACTGAGGATCATGCTCACTGCTTAAATTGATTACTATCAGGAGCTCAGGATGAGCCAATATATAACACCCTTCCTTTCCACTAGGTTTGGAACCAATTGTTAACTTAAAAAAATACATATGTTAATACAGTTGGGAGGTCAAAATATCACTGTTCTTACAAATAAATGTGATAACAGAGACTGTAGCTTTCATTTAGAGGCAAGGACATGCTCTTACTAACACTGAGTTTCAGAATTAGAGAGACTCACCTAACCAACAGTGCAGTGCAGTAAGATCTGTAAGATCTGTAAGATCTGTAAACACTGAGATTACTGCATGGCAGGGAGCAATCAAAAATAGGTAGTCTCTTCAAGTAGGCAGCTTGTCCATCAGTTGATGAATGGAGAGACAAAATGTGGTATATCTCAAACTTCAATATTATTCAGCCTCAAAAAGGGATGAAATACCAATTTATGATGCCACATGGATGAGCCTTAAAAATACTACGCTAAATGAAAGAAGCCAGACACAGAGGCCACATATTGTGTGATTCCATTTATTTAATTTATTTTTATTTTATTTTATTTTATTTTATTTTATTTTATTTTAATTTTATTATTTTTAAAGATTTTATTTATTTATTCATGAGACACACACACACACACACAGAGATAATGCAGAGACACAGGCAGAGGGAGAAGCAGGCTCCACACAGGGAGCCTGACATGGGACTCAATCCCGGGTCTCCAGGACCAGGCCCGGGGCTGACGGCAGTGCTAAACTGCTGGGCCACCAGGGCTGCCCCATTTTATTTTATTTTTTTATTGGAGTTCAATTTGCCAACATATAGCATATCATGATTCCATTTATAATAAATGTCCAAAACATGGAACTGCATAGAGATAGAAAGTGGTTGCCAGGGCTAGGAGCAAAAGGAAACAGTGGCTGTGGATGGATATGAGGCTTATTTGGAGGGCATTGGAGATGTTCTAGACTCATAGTTGTACTGGCTGTACAACTTTGTGAATATGCTGAAAAACGTTTAGTCGAACACAGTAAATTTTATGTTATGTGAGTTGCATCAACAAAAAGAGGGAAAAAAGTCTTTTTTTTTTTTTTTAAAGATTTTATTTATTTATTCATGAGAGACATAGAGAGAGGCAGAAACACAGAGGGAGAAGCAGGCTCCACGCAGGGAGCCCGATGTGGGACTCGATCCCTGAACTGCAGGATCAAGGCCTGAGCTGAAAGCAGAGCTTAACCGCTGAGCCATCCAGGCGTCCCGGAAAAAAGTCTTAAAACCACATCATACTGCTTAAAACAAACAAACAAAACAAACAAACAAAACAAACCTTCCTAAATTGATGAGCTACATGAAAACCAAGTCTGCAGAGGCTTTTCCATCGAGCATCTGACATTCTCCATGGGTTAAGCTATTCCCCAGCAAGTTGGGAAGGCATAAAACATCAATGATTAGCTCAAACTCAGAGATATTCTCTCCACTGTAAGTTAGGCAGGCCTGAAGAATAAGAAAGCAATGTATGCTATAAGAGATGTAATCTTTAGTTATTGTTATTCAAATGTTAGCAAGAACTATAAGCATCACAATAAAGATAACAAATATTTGAACACAAAATGGAAAGTAGGGTTATATTCACATAAAACAATAAATGGTTTCTTCCCAACTTGGAACTCTTAGTTTACTCTTAAAACATTAAACTCTCTTACAGAGAAACACTCATGGTTTCCTGGTAGAATCATCAAATACAAAGTTTTCATAGCAAACAAAGGGAAAATCCCTGGTGGGCATCATCTAGTACAGTGCTTTCCAGGCTGGCAGCCACCAGACACCCTTTGGTACCATACAGCTCAAGCTCCAGGTATTACTCTGATTCTCCTGATTTCATTTTAAGTCTTTTTCCCCCTCAAGATCTCCAGCCTAATGAACCAAATACTGGGGATTTAACATAGCCCAAGAAATAACACTCCTCTTTTCCACCTGAGATTGAGCCACTGATTTAAAAAAAATAAATAAACAGCTTAAGAACAGTAAGGAAACTACACACAATTATTAAAAACTTAAAGTTTAGCTGATAGCCATCAAGAACACAGGCTTCTCTCTTCAAGTAAACAGGAAGATTCCCAAAGGAAGAGAGAAAGGGAGGCTGGTGATTTCTTCCCCACCAAATCTTCAGGTAACTTGAAGGGAGGAAACAAGATGGGGAAGAGAGAGATGGGAATATTCCCCTGTTGGATGCTCTTCTAGTGAGAAGGAAACATCAGTGGTGGGGAAAGCATGTTCCCTTCTGCATATTTTAATGTGCCCAGCTCCAAGTGCTTTCTATATGCTGTTACATTCAACTGCTACAACAACTGCGTGAGGTAGGTAGGTCCTGCTATAAGTATCATTTTACAGATAACTGAAGCTGAGAAGAAATTACTTGCAGGAGGTCACACACACCTGATCTCTCTGCCATCAAACTAGACTATCTTCAGAGCAAGTGTTCTTAAGCATTGTATGCTATAGAGATACAATTTAAAAAAAAAAAAAGCCAAATTAAAATCCTCACAGGAGACAATAAATGAAGAACTTCCACTGCACAAGATTAAATTAGTTTTGAATAATAAAAATCAGAATGTAAAGGTCACAGGAATGAATATGCAGAGAGCAGATAGCTAACTGATAAAGAGTAGGGTTTTCTAGAGAGGAAACCAGAGCAAATGAAGCTGAAATGAAACAAAACAAACCCCCCACAAAAATAACAGAACACTTTCCTACGATGTAACAATAGCAACAACAACACATTTGAAGTTGTCAGATAAAAAGCTCTGGCCATATTTTGAAGCAAACAGGAATTACATTCAGGAATATGTATTGGGCACCTAGTTTTGGTGGCTATGTTATTTACCACTTTGATAAAAAGAGATGGCAAAATATAGTCTCTCTCTCTCTCTCTCTCTCTCCCTCTCTCTCTCTTTCAAGGGGGTAAATATCCATAGGAAAAACAAAACAAAACAAAAAAAAGTTATTTAAAGTATGGCAAATTTATCAATAGACAATAATGATGCAGATCATTATAGCATCAAAGCAAGACAAATGGTTGGTTGGTAGTGTCCATGGTTGTTCTATTGGAGCCAACTTCTAAGAGAGCATAAAATATAAAATATTAACTATGTTCAAGCACCAGATACAAGGAAATGGAAAGGATATTTATTCAGGGTTTCAAAAGGACAATATGGGCAAATAAAATAGAAATATGTAAAATTCATATGGGAAAATATACACAGTTTCTTGTTTCTACATTAAAGAAGTCCAGAGTATGGGCTGGAGAAGTTCAGGGCCAGGAAAGTGGGAAGTGAGAGTTAAGAGGATGTGAGAAGAAACACCTGGAAGAATGAGAAGAAAGTAGTTACAAGGGAAATCAGGATGAATGCCAGGGATATTTAGAAAGAAAAATAGGTAGAATTGGGTAATTTGAAAATTCTGATGGAGAAGAGAGAGGGAGGAGGGCCCAGCGATGCCTCCATATTTGCAGCCTGAGTGATTGGGTCATGAGGATGGAACTTGCTGAGTGGAGAAATCAAATGTCACACTCTAAATTTCTAATCTTCCCTAGAGGGAATTACAAGTTATTGTTTAATCCTTGATTTGAAGAATAATATATATGAGATCAATTTAGTTTTTAAAAAAAATCTGAAACTAGTCACTAGGAAAACTACAAGTTTGTCTGCACCCCAAGTCTCCATTGATGGTTTTAAAAAGTAACCAAAAATAGTCAATGTGGCAAAAGACAGCCAAAGGAAAGAAAAAAGTCGTAAAACCAGACTAGAAGAGACCCACCTGGAAAACATAAAACAGGGTGACACAAATAAACATAGGCAGAGTTCTGAAAATAAACACAAAACTTTAAACACTTCTAGGAAAGAAAAAAGCTTTCAAATTGGGTCAACAAAATATGACTTCGGTTATTATGGCAGCAGCAGGTCATGCCTGACTTACCTTTCATCCAATTTCAGTTAAAGACTCCAAAGTGTTCAACTCGAGATAAAATCTGACAGCAGCACAGCTGATTGATGAAAAGAGAGGCCCGCATTCAGATTCCAATACTACGCCTGCTAGCAGGACGTTTGATGAGATGACCGCAGAAACACAAGCCTGAAGTGAGCACACCGTTCTCTCTAGACCAGAAATCACTTGCCAGAGTCGCCTCCAAACAACACGTGCCAAGTTGAACACATCAGGAACCATGACTCTCTGTGTGTCTCCCACATCCCTGTTCTGGGCACCTGTCAGTGTTCTCCATCCCCGTCAATGGCACAGTATCCAGTTATACCCCATTCTTGATACCATCCCTTTGCTCACACTCCCTACTCCTTATGCAGTGTCACCTGATCTGATGATTTCACCCCCGAGATATCTTTCAAGTTGAGATATCTTCAGCACCATCACCATAATCCAGGCTCACCTGGTAACTTCCAGGCAATTCTCTAATATCCACTCTCTGCATCTTTCTCCTCCATCTGCATAATTTTCATTGAACACCAGGATTATGTTGTATGTGCCTGTCAGTCTTTTTGACACAAGAGCTGCTGAAGTGAACGAGATGAAATCCTAGTGTGACGGAGCCTACCTTTTAGTCAGAGAGATTGACAAACAGCACATACTTACTTCACTTACTATCAGGTAGTGATATGCTCCAAGGATAACTAAGTAGGTTAAGGGCAGGCACTATCGTGGGTGCCATTTTAGACAGGACAGCCAGAGTGAGTCTCTAAGGAAGTGACATTTGAACAGAATGACCCAATGACCTTATTTAGAAATGGAATTGATCTTCTCAGGTGGAATAGTAAGAACCAAGACCCTCAGGGGGAGGAAGCCTGCTGTGTGGAGGAGCAGCAGGATGACCTGTTAAGGCAGAACTGTGTAAGCAAGGGAGAGCAAGGCAGGGACTCAATCATGCAGGTCATGGTAAGGAGTATGGATTTGGTTTTTTATTTTTATTTTTCTGAGTGATGTGAAGTTTTGGGGTTCAGGAGCAAATGGTCAAGAAAGAATTCTTGAGATGTCTTTGGTGCAAAAGAGGTGGTTTTATTAAAGCAGAGGGATAGGATTCATGAGCAGAAAGAGCTGCACTGGGGTTATGATGGGTGGCTGATTAGATATTTTTAAGTTGTGAGGGGTTAGGGATAGTCTAAGTCTCTAAGGAATTTGTAAGTGAGTTTCTAGGACCTTGGGGGATTACCTATTGTTAGTTAGGATAAGGTCATTTACTACTGTCTAGTAAACCATTACTCATGAGACCCTTTAGATATATATAAATGGACCATGTGCTTGGTGGATGATTGCTAACATATATCTTGGGTCTCGGGAGGGTAGAGGTAAAGGAAGTTTCCAAAGGGATTTTTAAAATATATATTTTTAAATTCTAAGAGAGAGAGAGAGAGAGAGAGAGAGAGAATATAAGTAGAGGGAGAGGGAAAAGCAGGCCCCTCACTGAGCAGGGAACCTGGTGTGGGGCTTGATCCCAGGACCCCAGGATCATGACCTGAGCTAAAAGCAGGCTTATTCAACTGCATCATCCAGGCTCCCCTCCAAGGGGATTTTTAAATATGTAATTCAGTTCATTAATACATAGTGTATTATCAGTTTCATAGTGTATTATTAGTTTATCAGTTGCATATAACACCCAGTGCTCATTCATCAAGTGCCATTAATTCCTATCACCCAGTAACCTCATAAAGGGGTTTTTATATATTAAAGAAGACTTACAGGATCCTAGAGATCAGGGTTATGTCAGGCTAAAGTTGCCTTTTGCTTTTAGCAAAGTATTCACACTGAGGCAGTTGAGTTCCTGGAGGAAGGTCAATCTGCCTGTCTCAAATACTTGTCAATGGGCTGTAAGTAGTAAGGAAGTTTATTTATTCATTTATTTTTACATTTCTTTTACCTTTCTTCTTCATATCATTGAGCATATTTATTTTTGACCAGGGAGTAAATTATACAAATTATATTTTAAGCATTTAAATTTTAGAAGATAACACTGGGTCTTTTGTGGAGAAGACTGGTGGGAAAAATGGGAGTGGAAAGACTATGGCTGAAATCTTACAGAGACATCTGAAGCTGGGGGTGGGGTGGTGTGGTGTGGTGGAGGTAATGAAAAAGAATCAACCCAGGATGGGGCAGCTGGATGGCTCAGTTGGTTAAGCATCTGCCTTTGGTTCAGATCATGATCCTGGAGTCCTGGGATTGACCTTCACATCCCGCTCTCTACTTGGTGGCGGGGAGTCTACTTCTCCCTGTGCCTCTCCCCCTCCTTCTCCCCCCACCCTGTGCTCTCTCTCTCTCTCTTGCTCTCTCTCTCTTTCAAATAAATAAATAAAATCTTAAAAAAAAAAAAAACATTCAGGATGTATTTTCAAATGAGAGCCAGGGAATCTGAATTGGAAATAGAATGTGAAAGAAAGTATATTCATTATTGAATGAATGAGAATCAATACTGAACTGGTTGAGCCATTTATTAAGTATAAAACGTAGAAAAAGTTTGCTGCAGAAGTGGAAAGAATTAATGGTATTTTGAAGGTTTGGGGGGATTTTTCTGTGGGTTTTTCTTGAGACTAGAAGGGTACTAATATTATAATCTGTACATATCAACTTTCATAGAAAAAACCTTTTAAAATGTCTTAATTTACTTCTGTGCTTTATTCAGTAGAGTGTAATGAAAAAATTGAGTGTTTCTTTTCTGCCTAGTGCTCCTGTGGGTTATTATCATCCTTACTCTGAGTATCAGTTGTCACTATTTAGGACTCTGACGTTACCCATGGAAGATCAAGGAGAATCTATACAAATAGATATTTCCAAATACAGGAATCTGTGTAATGTATAATATGGTTTATATGGGTGAATTTTGTCAAATTTTGAGTGATTTTTTTTTCTGCTTTTTTTTTACTATTTTGTTTTTTCTAAACGTTCTAAGTAATGCAGTAGTTTTATTGTTTTTATTCAGAGAAAATATGTTAATTTATTTTCACTGCTTAAGATGTAGGCACTACTTACATATTTAGAATTAAGAGATGAAAGTATTCCCTAAGACTTCCCTAAAGGTGCACATGCCTAGAAGTACAAATTTTAATAATTCATTATACATTGTCGTAGTTTTTTCTATACCTTCAATAAGTTTATCATATATTTACCTTAGGTTTTTCTTCATATCTGTGAATGTTTCTACACACATACACAAATGCACATTTTTTTAAAGTAAGTGAGCTCATATGTATTATTAGATAACTTGTATTTTTTTTGCTTGATAATATGTCTTGGATTTATTTCCATGTTGGTATATATAGTTATACTTCATTATTAACTAAACAAAAATTAAAATAACCAAAAGAGAGTAAAATCTGCCTCATATCCCATATAACGGGTGAAATGTCATCTATTTAACTCTCTTAATTTACAGTTATTTTGCTTCCTATCATTTGATAATGCAAGTGCTGCTAGGAAAAACATTCTTAACAGCATAATATTTTACACATGTGAGGATTGCTTTGGGTTACTCTAAGTTGGCTGTTAGATCAAAAAGTATGCACATTTCAAATCACTACAGATACTGAAAAGTTGCTCTTCAAAAAGATCTACCAGTGTAAAGTCCCATCTACAATACTTGACCATATTTCTTTCTCCATAGTGGGTCAGTTAGATTACCTCATTACCATAAGTTTTTTTATGTTTTGCTTTTTTTCTTTGAAGGGAAGTATGAAGAAAAGTGTGAGAGGAGAAGAAATTTAGATTTCTATAGGCCCCATCAGTTTCTCTAAATTTATTCTTTAATATGGACAGCAGGATGCCTGGATGGCTCAGTCAGTGAAACATCTGACTCTTGGTTTTGGCTCAGGTCATGATTTCAGGGTCATGAGATTAAGCCCTGCATTGAACTCCGCTGTGGTGGGTTTGGAGCCTGTTTAAGATTCTCTCTCTCCCTCTGCCCCTTCCGCGCTCATGTGGGCATGCATTTGCTCTCTCTCTCTCAAAAAAAAAAAATAATAATAATATGGACAAAGATTTTTCTTTCTTCTTATGTAAGGTACTTTGCAAATATAGTTTCCAAGATCTTCCTTACAAACCAGATTGCTGATTAGATTGCCTTTTCAACCCAATAGTTATTTAAACAAAAATATAAAACTTTCCAAGCTATCCAGGTTCTATAGTTTGTCTAATTCATGTCTAGTTTCTGTTTTTTTTTTTTTTTTTTTTTTTTTTTTTTACTGTTTTGCAGTTTGAGAATATGGTTGTAATTTATTGAGCTCTTAAGAAAGGTTTATTTTCTTTCATTTGTAGGGTATGGTGTTTTGTTTCATATGGAAGGACTTTTTCTTTGCAGGACTATTTTATTTAATCCTTGATACCCTTATTTACTTTTACTTATCTGTTTGTTTTATCAATACAGAAAGATTTCATTAAATTCTCCTACAACAGTTATGGATTTTTCAATTTTTTCTTGTATTTTTTATGAGACTTGTTTTAAATATTTCAAAGCAATGTACTAAGGTGAAAAGTATTTTAAAATATTATAGGTTTTTGAGTGGATCAATTTGTATTTTTCACTTTGTCTAGTTTAGAGCCATTTTCCTCATTGAACTTTATTTTAACTCTATCTCATCATCCTTTTGCCCCCTCATCCTTTGCTTGGCCTTTCTTTCTCTAAGCCATTATTTTCAGACATTGGATTGTCTACCTATGATCTATCCAAAATTTGTGTTTGGCCTTTGAATCAGAAGATTTGTGTATTTTTTCCACTTATTTGCTGATATATCCATGTTTTCCACCTTGTTCTCTCTAGATGAGTTTCTGGAGCTCTTCTCTCTGTCTCTTAATTTTATTGCCAGACTTTCTGTTCTCCCTTTTGTGCAGAACTGGAGAGTCTCAGAGAATACCTTGACTCTATCTTCCCTGTCACTAATTGTCTTCGTATCTGTATATATTCTGCTTCCCAGGCTAGGTGCTATGACTCTGATTAAGGCAGTCATATACATTGTACCCCAACAGGAGTCCATTTGAGTATAAGGAATTCTCAAAACTCAGCCAATATAAATTATTCTAAATTTGAATCTTATATACTTTATAAACAGATCACTTTAAAAAGTCCCAGTTTTATAGTTGTTGTGTGTTATATTGTGTTCTTGAAAAATTTGAATACTCAAAGTTTCACAATCTGTAGCAGTAAAAATTTCATGCCATATGACCATTATAAGAAAAAACATGCTTGAAAGTGTTGTTTCATTTACATTATGTCCATTGACTCATTCTGTCCTTTTAAAATCAATCCATTCTTTAAATTAAAGACCAACTTCCTTGATCTTTGGTCCAGTGCTGTTTTTGAGCATTTCTTATGTGTACATTTTCTAGTAGTATCTACAAGAGTTTATGAGAATAAGTAATCAGCCAAATTATAAAGCAAAACTTGTTACAAAGAAATATATTGTTGTATTGCAAAACAATAATTAATATGAACTATTAAAGTAATTCTTTCCATTTAAATGGGTTTTGATTTATTTTAGTATAAAGGTATATCAAGTTGGAGGCTCAGGAATGCATAGTTTTGTTTTTTACTATTGAAACAAAAGCAATTTCTTTTTTTCTTTCTTCCTTTTTTTTTTTTTGGCTCCATGCCCAGTGTGGAGCCCAATTCAGGGCTTGAATTCAGGTCCCTGAGACCAAGACCTGAGCAGAGATCAAGAGTTGGATGCTTAACTGACCAAGCCACCAGATGCCCCTTAAAATATTTATTTTTATTTTTTTTAATATTTTATTTATTCATGAGAGGCACAAAGACAGAGAGAAGCAGAGGGAGAAACAGGCTCCATGTGGGAAGCCTGATACGGGATTCAATCTTGGGACTCCAGGACTACACCCTGGGCCAAAGGTAGGTGCTAAACTGCTAAGCCACCCAGGCATCCCAAAATATTTTTTTAATACAATAATTACTCTCATAAGGTGGAAAAGAACTTCTCTTTGTTCTATTAATTTCTTTAGGTTTATAACTGCTAGTGAGGTTGGGTAATATTGTTCATCATGTTTTTGGCAATATTGGTTGTTTTTTCACCTTTGCTTATATGTTTGAATGGGCGATAACTTTGTTCAATATGGTCTGCCTTCAGTAATTCCATGGAAAGGAAGAACTTGCCAGAGGTAGTGGATAGGATACCTAACTACTGGGTGTCCCAACATCCCTCCTAGAGATTAGGAGGTACCAGAGGAAATGTCCTTTTCCTGAAGTATCATTCTTCTTGCCCTGGTGAAGATGAAAATCCCTCCTCATCCCTCTGCTGGTCTCACTCCAGAAAGAACCATTTAGCTATTCTGTGGCGTTCTCCCACAGACCACTTGTTAAAGGCCCAGCTCTCTCTCCCCCTCCTTGATTTTGTTAAGTCTGGGCTTTGAAGTTCCCCTAGAGCTGCCCCGGCTCTGCAGCAGTCTTCATCTGTGTGTTTTGGACATATTTTCTTCTTGGCTTGCTTTTACATTGATCCAGTTCTACTTATCATCTGCTTCTTAGGAAGTTCTGAAACCTTCCAGTTTATTAATTGCAGTGATTTAGTCCTTTATTTTAGAGGTACATTTACCACTTTTTCATGTGGTTTGTGTACGGTTGGGATAGGATTATATTGAATGCTTAGAGATCATCTAAGCTAATTTTTTCCACACAAGTGTATTGTGTATTATATAATTAGAAAAATAGCCTTATCAAAAGATTATTAGAATAAAAATAATCATAATTATTATTCACTTCTTCAAAAACAAAAGTTGAGCAAAGCCTAACTTAGCCACTGCCTGTTTTCGGGGAGGAACTTGGCTCTCTGTATAGAAGTGTAGAATATTTGATATTCATGGTGAAGGTTTACAAATGCTTTTTATTAATAACTAATTAATGGCTGCCCTGCCATTGTCATCCTGAGCAAGTAGAGAACTGTGAGAAGCTAACCTGAGTGAATGTGAATAAGAAAAAGACATTTGGAGGTGACAAATTTTGTTTAGGCTTTCTGTGTGTTTTCCAGCACCACGAATTATGGCCACTGTGATATTAGCTGCAAAGGACACACTGGGCCTACTTTCTCCAGCTGCACTTTGAACAAAGGTGACATCAGACAAAGCTAGCTGCAGTTGCAGTGCTCATCGGGAGAAAGGCCCTCCTAATTGCATCAACAGTGGCTCAGAAGCATGGGGATTTTTCTTCTCTAAAATGTGCCTTAGAATCAAGGAAAACTCAATGCTTGATATTCTCCAGGTCCTGCAAGGCTGCTTTTCTGTTAGGCAGAATTTCCATGGGAAATGTTTTATTTTGCTCTCTCAGCATGTGTATTTTTGTCAATTTCAATTAACCAGAATTCAAGGAAACAGATGTTCAAGTTCAGTGGTTTGACTTTTGTTTTTAGCTATATTTCCATCTTAAGAGAAGAAAAAGTCTTGGAAAAAATCCATGATTTAGTTTAACAAAATACAATACATCAGTGCATGCAGGCACGGGCATACACACACACACACACACACACACACACACACACCATACACATTGAAACAACTGATGGAGAATACATCCATTAAAGTTGTATGAAATCTTCTTTGGCCTTTGTGCCTTGAGCAGTGAGAAATTCAAAATGATGCCTTTTAAGAATGTGCAAGATAGCCAACTGATCAAAAAATAAATATTAAATATTGTTCATTAGAGTCTCCTTACCCAGCAGGGATGTGAATAAAGAGAGTTGTAACTATGAGAGGTTTTGGCTGCCAGGGTTCTGGTCTTAGAAACATTGCCATGAGCAACTTGCTTTCTGACAGGAAGTCAGCCAAGGGGATAAATACCCTGTAAAATATCTCTTTGCCCTTCATTTTCCCATTGGTGTCTCCCAATAGCTGAGGCCAACCAGAAGCTGCCAGAGGGCTAGAGATCTTGGAGTTCCAGTTCACAGAGGTCACCCTTATAGGGCCTAGATCAGGATTGAGAAGGGTGGGGAGACAGCGTAATGTGCAAGCAGAGAATATCTATGGGAGGGAATGATAGTCTCCTGTTAGAAGATGGGGGGGAGACACAGTAAAGCATCCCCAAAACTGAGAAGGGACTTTGAAACTGGAAAATGAAGGAGGCCACTCCATATGGTCTACACAGAGATTTATTCAGGGTAACTTATTGATGGGGGATCAGGCAATGAAGATCCACTGCAGGTGCATAGTTATTCTCCACAAAATCTGGACCATAGTCCACAGATTTTATAGAGCAAGAGGACATGCAGAAGAACATTGTAGTGAGATCAAAGGGTTCACACACACCTCAGAGGGCTTGCATGCACCTAATTGGCAGCTAACCTATAATCATATCTTATGGTACCTACCACCTGTGCATCGGGAAGAGGAAAGATTTTGTTACCTTTAACAGATTCATGGGAGTCAAATAGAAGCCTCCTTACATCCTGGCCCTTGCAGGAATTTCTAAGGTTATGTATATTAATCTCTGTGGGACCCAGAACACATAGCCCCAACTATGTGTTTGTCACTGAGCAAATATGAGCAAGATGGAGGAACAGAGATGGAGTCAGTACTGTTAACAATCTTACATCTCTCTTCCTGAATAGTGGGATATCCTTCCTTCAGGATTACTTAATTATGGGGTTGTTGGTATCTGCTAGTTCTAGAAATGGTACTTCTGGCCTGGAGATGGATAATCCCAACTTCTGGTATTTCTCTGAACTTAACTTGTGGGATATTGTGGTTCTCAGTTATGGCCTTGAAGCACAGGAAACATCTCAGTTTCCAAACCATGTGATGATACCTGTGTTCTAGTGTGGAAATCAAGTTTTTGAGTGGTCAGTAAATTCAGGTCAGGTCACGGGTAATATATGATGGTGGAGTTGAAATTAAAACTGAGTGCTCCCTTGCTACCGTGTATTTCCCTTCTCAATAGTCTTAAAAGTCTTTCTACTTTGTCCACTGAACTTGGTTTTTACCTTCTTCATTTTTCAGAGCCAATCCCTTAAAATTTCTCAGTGACATATTCTCTTGCTTTTCTACCCTGCCCATCTGTGATATTTTACTTTCTTTGACATCCCCAGCTCCTTTGACCACTTAAATCAAAGAACCAGGTGGTAGATCCTAACTTGAGGTCATAAAACCATCTTCCTTTTCTGGAACCAAACTTAAATGCTCTATTCTACAACAATGTTTCTATTCTCATCTGGACACACAGTACAGTTTTAAGTGTTTCCCCCGTGCACACACATTTCTATTTTAGATTTTTTTTTTTCATCCTCCAGAGCAAAACCTTTACTGATTTCCTTAGGAAGTCAGCATAATTTATGTTCTCTTCCTTGACAATAGATGGCTTTTCTTCCTATCACACTGAGAAAATAATGATCTTCAGACATGAAATTTCTTAACTACTTTCATTCTACCTAAAAGCCATCAATATTTTCATCTGTCCTTGTCTCCTTTCCTATGGATTCCATTCAATGAAATCCAATAGGCCTTATTTGTGTACCTACTGTGAGCCATCAATATGCTGAGTGCTTAGGATATAAAGATTAACTACGTACAAAATGGCAGTTACAGTTTCCAGTTGTGCATAGCCTGATTTGTGTGGGATAGAGGAAGAGGGGAGACAAATAGAGACAAATACAGTTTATAGGTAAAGTAAAACATGGTATACTGAGTGCGGTTATAGGCACATGGGAAGGTACTATTGATCGTGGGGAAAAGGCAACTACCCTCCCTCAGGGTGTCAGGGAATGATTCACAGAGGAGACTATGCTTTCTCAGTCACCTGACAGCTCCATCAACTTATTTCAATTCCTTCCCTACTTCTCTCACAGAAATCATTCTTTCCCCTTCTCTTGGAAACTGTAAAGCCTCTCCAATTCCCATTAAGTAAAGCCCACACTCTTCGACATGCTTCTGAAGGGTGCTAGGTGACCTTGCTGCCACTTTGGTCTCCATCTCCCTCCTCGCTATGTCCTTCTGGCACTCTGGACTCCATCCATCCTGTAGCTTTCCTAACACACCACTTCCGTAACATCTTCACTGTCCTCAAGTGGTATCCTTTGCATTGATTCCTTTCTTCGCAATTTCTCTATCTGTCCATTTTTTATTTCTTCTTCCAAGCCTAACTAAATAGCCCTGAGAAGATTGATCTGATTTCTCACATATGGACACTTTATTCTCCCCCTGCCCGTGGTCTTATCATATTTATTTACATCTCTATGATAATACCTGTGACTGAAAAAAACTGTTTACATATGTTTCTCCTTAATTTCAGTGCAGAGTCCGTAAATCACACATCTCTTCACATCATCTGGTACATTGTGAGTGCTCAGTAAATGTGTTATCTGACTGAGCATACGCACGTGCACATATTTTCAAGCAAAGACCTACTCCATTACTGGATAACCAGCATTCAGAAGAATGGTACATCTTTTAACTCTCAATTTGCCAAGCCATACATGGGCATTAAAATGCCCTGCCAACTTTACATAACTATTCTAGAAAAATCTATGTAAAATTGCTTTAAAAATGGCAATCCAAAATAAATGAACATTCTTATAAGAGATGATGTCTGTAGCAGGAAAGAAAACTTAGTGAATCCACAAATAAAGCTTCATTAATTTTATGAAATATTATCCCCTTTTCTTATTCAGTAGCTACATGGAAATGTTGCACTTGCCAAAACAAACAGACCAACAAACCCACATACACACAACAGGAGAATCTCAAGCACATTTGCTCATGGATGGTATTGCTTTGAAAAAAGTATGGCATTTTGGTTAATAGAAATGAAAAGGCCTTAGAAAGAATAGGATAGCATAACTCTAAATCCTTCATTCATTCACTTCTCAAACATGAAACAGGATAATTGTGTCTCATGCTTTGAATAAGAAAAGACATTTGAAAAGCAAGTGTGCGGGTTTGCCTGTTGGAAAGCTAACTTTTTCTTTTATCAGCCAAATGTATTAATTATGATAAGCACATGGATATACATGCATGTGGAATGCATTTTACATGCAATGCACCTACCTATACCGGCACAAACCTACATGTACACAAATGCCCAATGTTCTTTATTTGATGAATATGAATAGAAATTGGTTAGGAACAAGGCTTTGGAGTCAGATCTACTTGAAATCTTGGCTAGCTCTTCTGAGCCAAATAACCATTCTAAGCACTAGTTTCCTCATTTAAGAAATGGATAGAGTATTATTTGATCAATCTGTCATGAAGGTTAGAAGGGAATAATAACATGAAGAATTTCACTTGGTATTTGAATCTTACTAGAAGTTGCTTGAAGAGCTCTGGATCAAAGCTAACCTAAAAACTTCACACATCAGACTCAGGCTTACATAGCTGGCACTGCCCAGTCCTTTTGCCCACAGAGCCAGAATCACAACCAATCTATGGCTCATGTAACTTAAACCAAATATCAATTTCCCCATTGTTCATTGCTGTGCTTTCAATATAAATCCCATTTACAGAAATTTGTCAAAGACAAAATTCACATCCTGTGTAACTCAACTGCGAAATCTGGGATGAGCAAAGTGTAGGATTTCCCCAGTTTCAGCTATGCACACAGCTCCGTGCGTGGTATGTGGCTTGTGGCCCCGCCGCTTAAGGCTGCCTTGGGGGAAATGCCTCTTGCCTGTTCCAGAACTCCAGCCACCTCCTGTGGAAGGAGAGTTCGAGTGTATTTGAAACTCTTACTTGGTGTGCTTCGCTAATCTTCTCCTGGTGTCCCATTCTTCTATATGCTGAGCTTAACTTGCTGTGACTGGAGTTGATGGAAACCAAAGAGCAGAGGCAATTTACATCTTGTAAACCACAGAGCACTGGAAACCACCCCCCCATGGCACAGCTGGAGAGATCTGCATTATTTAGTACTTCTACCCTCCCCACTGCCTCCACGGTTTTAAAGCACACAAAGCAGCTGTCTCTCAGACTTGCACCTGATTATGCACTGTCTTATTTTATTCTCTAATTGCAGCATAAGAGTCACCCTTTCCTCCCTGTGGACTATAAACCTCCCCCGGACAGGCCCTGGGTCTGACATTTCTTTCACTGCCTGCTGACAGCACTAAGCTTGGTGCCACCAGCAACTAGATTGACATTTGGCTGTTTAATCAGCCAGAGTCAATATGTAATAAGGACATAAGTTAAAAAAAAAAAAAGTAAGTTAATATGTGCTAGTTGCAAGGACTCTTCTACTAATTTTTCCAGAAGAAATGGTGCCGTCTTTAATTAGAGCTCCTACTCACCCTGTTGTAGGTTGTGTTCCCTCAAAAGCAGATACTGAGACAAAGACTTGGGTACAGGTAGTTTATTTAGGAGGTGATCTTAGGAAACATAGATGAGGAAGGGGTAAAGGTGACAGGGAAGGGTAACTCTCCAGGAAAAGGTGCAGTTACCAGTGAAGGTTTCATCTCTCGGAAGATCCTCTTACCAAAGAGCAGGGGGACCGAGGTGCACATCTATTGATTCCCATCCCTCAGTGACTAAGGATCGCTTCTGGAGTGGTGAATTCCCTAGCACTCCAGGCAGCAGACAGAGGACCTGCATGTTTGGAGTCGATAGCTCTTGAACACACTCTGGGCACCAGTGATAACTGCACTGGCTTCAAGAGGCAGGGGAATATCCCCAAGTCCATCTCTGTGAGGAGCTCTGGAGGATCAGGAACCAAGTCCCAACCAAGAAAAACCCAAAGAGGCTCTATAGTTTAACAACACTGGGCCTTGACCCTACTTGTTCTACTTCTTACTATGTGATCTTGGACATAGGATTTTTCACTCTTAAGCTTCATTTTCCTCATTCATAAAATTATGATGACAATATTGCAGGAATATATTGTCATTTAATGACATAGTGAATGTGAAGTGCCTATTGTGCCCCTGGTATGCAGTAAGTGCTCCAAAAATCATGGCTATCATCACCATCTTCATCACCATCAATTTTTTTCATCACCATCATTTTTCAACTTTATGTCTTTAGCACGATGTCTCAGAAAAAGTTTTACTGTATCAACTAATTTAATCAAACTCTAACCAACTGATTTTGCTCATGGTTTAAAGACGTGGCAAAAGTTGCTGAGGGAGCAGTTAAAACTCTCAGCAGTGGCAAAGCTGCTCGGAAGGGATTTCAGACTTCCAGATGATCCATGTGTTCCCTCAGGACCACTTTTGGAATTCCCTGGTGTACTGTCTAGAGGCTGAATCCCTATGAGGTTATAAGATCGACTGTTTCCTTGTGGTTCCCGCCTCTCTCAAACAAGAGGAGAGGCAGATAAGAAGTCATAAGAGAAGATTAAAGACCTATCAACTTAATATGATAATTATGAAAATACCTACAAACTTATGATGCAGGTACTTCATTTTTGATGGCTTGGAGGGTTTGGGCTTGCACAGGCCACACAGCTGCTGCATTGGGGAGACTGGATTTGAGCCAGGTCTGAATGTGTGCAGAATCCCAGTACAGTTGGCCACTACCCAAATGGGAAAATGGAAAGTAGACAAAGCCCCTTTAGAGGCTATTCATGAAGTTCGATAAGTCTTTTCTTCCAGAAAGTTAGTCCTGTACTGGAAGGCTAGACCCAAAGTCACATGATGTGTCCTGGATATCTCTCCACTACCTAGCCACATGACAAAGGGATGAAACGGTAGGTCAGAGCATAAACTCTGGTACCAGGCTCTTGGGCTTGAAGGCTGGCTTTGCTTCTTATCAGCCATATGATCTGGAAAAGGTACTTAACTTTTTTGCTTAGGTTCTTCCACTGCCAGAGATGATAGCAATAACCACCTGATAAAGCTATTGAGCGAACATGCATGTACATATTGTGCAAAATCTCAGAACAGTGCTTGGTGTACATTAAATATGATATATTGTTTGCCTTTTTTTTTTACTATAATGTATTTTCCATGAGATTGGGGTGTCTTCACTCTTTTGCTCACTGCTGTATCTGAAGAACTTAGGAAAATACCTGTTATATAGTAAGCCGCCCAAAACTTTTGGTCAGTGAATGGGCATATCATTTTCAAGTTTCTGAGCCTTTGTAGTCCCATCTATAATATGGAAACAGTAGCAGATGTTTTAAAGACTTCTCCACTTTGCTATAATGGCTAGATAAGCTACTGACTGCCTGGAGCCCTTTAGAAAAATCACAGAGGATAGAAAAATGAGAAGCTCTGTGACCTTTGCTTTCAGTTATTTTCAATGGAAAGCATGGCCCAGGAGAGAAAGTGTTAATAAGAATGTCCTGAAGGTACAGATGGTGCTTATGAAGAAAAAGTCTATTTTTCAATTTGTAAAAATGATTAGCTGGGAACCCACTGAGTTCACTGCACGGGCCACTGCTAGTTTTAATTTGTGCCAATAGGATGGAGAGATGGACTTTAATGAGGATCTGTGTTTTCTAATCATGGGCAAAGTTAGAGGAAGTGGCAGAGCAGGGAGGGAGGGTGAAAAATAATTGGGGGATTCAGAAGATGGGGCTGCTTCTTCGGGACAAATGGATACTATCCTGCCTTTGCTGCTAAGATTCTATCATAGCAGTTCTCACTTGATTGAGAATGGGAATAGGGATATCATAGTCCAGGGAAGCAGATAGTAGAGGAATTCTGGGTATGCAACTTTGTGAACTCTGTGCTTCCATTTCCTTTATTGCAATCTACAGAAATAGTTATGTCTATATTACAGGATTATTATAAATATTAAGCATGATAATAAAGAGCTTAGAATAATATCTTGCCTATGTATTAAGTTCTCAATACATGTTTTTATAAGTTTGTGATGTTATTTTAGTTATAAGCACCCATTCATCTGGAGAAGTGGCACAGATGCTCCAGAAGTTACTTCTTTCAACACAGCAACCCCATTCCTTGAATGTGCCTTTCTGGTGGGGGAGGGGAGTGGGGTATGTGTAATTTTGTAAGAACCTCTTGAGTGATTTTGATATCATTCCCCACTTTTAATATCAGTTGAGAGCCATTTCACATTTATGGTGAAGATGTCTATGACAAGTGCATTTTTGGTGGCAACAGCAAAAGATTAATTCAAACCACCAGGGAGAACTTCCTGTAGAAATTATTTCACCTGAGGCAAGAGTCCAAAATATTTTCCCTCCTAGAATTTCTCTCCACACATCTGTGAGGTTCACGTGGCCCCCTGTGTTGCTAGAGCTACTCATGTTTTCTTCCCTTGTGAATTTCAGGAGTAAATACATGCAACTTATAGACAGTGCTGATCATTTCCCCAAGAGATTAAAAAATGACTAGATTTCGTTTTACCTGGTCAAAACTCAGATGTAGGACCATGGTTGCCTTTGATTGGTCAGCTCATGTTAGAATCTCAAGACCATTTTTGGGGAAAGGGGCAGAAAAAATGCAAGGATTCTTGTGGAACAAGTATATGTGTTTTGAAGAATGGAAAGAGTTCATAAATTTCCTGAAATTTTATGAAAAATTCATGTATATATGCATTTCACTTAGGAGAAAGTCATAGACTCATGGTAGTCTGAGATCAAGATAGTTTATGGACTAGTACTTAAGGACAAAGGAAGATGCATTCCTATCCTTTCTTTCAGCGAGATTAGAAGATGAGATTCTGATCTAGTATAGGAGAGATAGGCATACTCAACAAATCACAGCATAAGTCAAATAAGTGCAATGTGGGCACATACTTTTTACAAGATCAGGGAAAGCTGAAGGCATTTGAGCAGAATGAGAGAGGTATCTTAGGGAAGATTTCAAAAGTCACTCTACTGATGAAACTGTAGAGTTTTGTGGTTGTCTGCCTCTGACATAATCCCAGGAGAGAGAACAGCTTCCCAAAGCCTTGTCATCTGTTTGCCTCTGCAAGTTATTATGGGGAAAGGTCTCCTCATCGGTCTCAGTCAGCATATTTTACCCTTCAGGTCTCGAGTCTTCCTTGGAGGACACTTGAGTTCTTTTGCTCTGGGGACAAGAGTGAAAAGAAAATATAAAACAGTTCTCTGAAAACACATCTAGGAAACATATTGTTGTGCTAGCTAATTAGCTTTTGAAAAAGCAGTACTCTAATCAAGATTTCCATATAGTGTGCATGGCCTAATTATAGTGACAATAATACCCTGAATTTACAAAGAGCCTTTCAATATGTTTCTTTGCAATTATTTCAATTATTCACCAAATATCCTCAGGAAAGGAAAAGAGGTAGATGAAGAAGCTGAGTGTTGCAGGGGCCAGTATAGCATACATTATTTTTACGGTTGATGCTAGAATCTTGATCCTCTTTCACCCTCAGGGTCTAAAGCCCTGGGGTCGTTTAGCTCATTAATGTTTATAAAAGAAAAAGAAAAAAAATCCATGATAATTCTAGGGATTATGCTAGCCTTGATTATTTTTTGTTGCTGACTAAAAGATTCTAGGTATATAGTCCAGCTCATGCTTATCTTTCAATTATTTTCTGAATGAATGAATAAATTAATGAATGATTCAATCAATGAATTATATAGACCTAGATCTTGACAGGCAAAGCCAATATAAATGTAGTGGTTCAAGAATCCAGTCCAGACATGCCGAGGAGACCCCAGTTGAAAAATGATTGATGTTTTAACTGGCTGACATTTGGGTAGTTTAGAAAGGACTTCTTGGAAGAGAAGGAGACTAAAGAATGCAGTTCCATGAGAAATGAGTGGAAAGTTATTTAAAACTACAAAGGAAAAAAATATGAGCCATGAGTATGAAAATATGAAGGAAATAGGCATATGATAATCACTTAGTGAATGACATAAAGACTTAGAAAAAAATGTCTTTTCTTGACTGGCACCAGTGCACTTTTTTAGTGTAAAGCATAGAGTTTCAGTAGCTTGCAGGACAGATGAAGGCATCCTTACTTAAATGAAATGTTTCCTTTAGTTTGTGCTTGGCAGTTTATGCAGAAATTTCTTTTAATGCTTTCCATTTCAGCCATATTTATAACTCTGAGGTGACTTAGCCTTTTCATGAAACATGGCACATAGGAATATAAACTCTTCTATTCCTCTTCTTAACCCAAATCCATGCTTGCGTGAAGAATTCTCTTGGTTTCATACTCTGAAACCCATTTTTTTCAGAGACACCATTACATGGAGGTGAGTAGGTGGCAGTGGACACCATCAGTTGGTTAAACATACATAATTTCCTAGTCCTGCAGATACGATTAAGAAGAGGTTGTGAGGGGCAGCCCGGGTGGCTCAGCAGCTTAGCGCTGCCTTCAGCCCAGGGCCTAATACTGGAGTCCCAGGATTGAGTCCCACGTCGGGCTCCCTGCATGGAGCCTGCTTCTCCCTCTGCCTGTGTCTCTGCCTCTCTCTCTCTCTCTCTCTCTCTCCCTCTCTCTGTCTCTCTCTGTCTCTCATGAGTAAATAAATAAAATCTTAAAAAGAAAAAAAAGAAAAAAAGGTTATGAATCTGACAGGTCAAGAGCTGGAAGGAAAGGCAGAGAAATCAGGAAATTCAAGTAGCAGATAATTGGATTAGCATTGTGCTAGGTAGTAGAGTCAAGTCAGCAAAGGTAGGAAACAGCGCAGTTGAAGTTTCAAGATTTACCCAGGGACAGAAACAAGGATCAGATAATTGCATAAAGGGGACTGACTTCTTGCATCCTTCAAAGTACATGTTAGTGGATATGGGCTTGAAGATACACCAGCCAAAGCACAGGATATACTTCAGCGAGGTAAAATTGCTCCCGATTTGATGAGACAGACGTCTAGACTCTCTGGAGAATCTAACACAAACCTGAGAAATTATAGGTAATAGGGTAGAGACTCCAAATGTCAAGAAGGCCAGTTATGATCAGAAATGACTGTCTTTACATGTGAGCACCTGTTCTCTATGGCATTTCAGCACAACTATTATTTTTCCCCTGGCAAATAATCCCACAAAAATCTTTCTATTTTTCACACAGAGCATGTATATCCTAGTTATATCCCTAAATTCTCAATCTGGGAGGCTTTCTTTTCAATTTAAACAAAAAATAATGTATCCTTTCATAATATCTACCTGGAACCAAAGTAAAAAGACAAATGAAGACTATGCTACAGATGAAAAATTACCAGGAAATTTCAATAGAGATCCTCTGTTATAGAAAGAAAATGCCAACAGAGTAAACCGTTCATACATGGAGTGACTCAGAATGATTGATGGGTCAGCTTCCAAGATATTTGGGACTCCACAAACTGTTCAGAAAATAAATTGCAAATGAGTACAATTTTATGGATTTGGATCTCACAAAGTAAGCTTTGGTTTTGACTGTTCATTAATGCCAAGAAGTAAAATTTTAAATTGTAAACAGTTCATAATACCAAAGGATTTTCCTCCAATTAAACTCATAGTAATACATTTTGCTCGACCAGATAGATACATCCCTTGTAAGTTGTTCTGTGACATTTGACTTAAGGCAAGTGATGCAAGGTAATCGTGGGCAGAAAGGCTGCCAAAGGGAGAAGCAATGTGATCAATAGGCTTCTTTTGTTGTTGGCAAACACTGTCAGGGGATGATCAGCATCAGAGCTTGGAGCCAGAGAAAGCTAATAAGATGAGTGGCATGTTTCCCACAATATGCTCTAAGTATTTATGTGCTGTTCAAAGCGAGATCTGTAAACACGATGAGGACAAAGAGAATACAACATTATTGATGATATCCTCCTGATTTATGTTTACAGCATCTGTGGATAATAACTCCATTTGTCAGAGAGACCCTCATGAATACTAATTTGGGTGACAATCCGACCATGACCAGAGTAGCTTTGGGTGATGCTCTTCCACTCTGATGTGTTTTGCTAGGACTATAGTACTTCAAGTGGTTTTAATCTCTGAAAAAGCATACTGGATTTCGGGGATTTTAGGTATAGTAATTTTGCAGAAGTTTGCAGATATTTACAAGGTCACATTTAGTAGAATTACTGGCAGTACGGTATCTTTGAAATAGAGTCTGTGTTTTCTGAAAGTGACTCTGAATTTAATCCTAAATGTCCTTAAATATAAAAGAAGAAAAAGGCTTAATGCCAACTTTTGTTTTGGAGTGTAGATGACAACAGAGCACTGTCTCTACATTTATTTTAAGTAGGTAATCTTTTTTCTTTTAGTGTTTACTATAGTACCATTTGTTAAACTGTTAGAGACAATGTCTTAGATCCCAGTAAGGTATACACTGCAGGTATAGAGTACGGACTTAGTGGGATCACTGGAAGGTGTGAAATTGGCCGTTTTACACACTGTTAATCCACCAGAATATTTCCATTCTGTTTGAGAATCTTATCCAAACTTTAAGCGACTTAATGTATTATTTGTGATTCTGAAAATTCCTCTATGTTTTATGATTCTCTCTTCCTCATATAGGAAGAAGTAGTTCTACAAGGTACACATATTTAAAAATTTAGCATTCCTTTGTCCATATGCAAATGTACCACCTCTTGCCAATCCTACCTTCCAGAGGTGGTGGCCTCTACATTTGCCCTTGCCCTGTTCCTTGGTACATGGTTAGATGAGTAAAGCATGCTGATCATGTTGGAGATGGAAGAGAGGAGAAATGAGGTAATGATGTAGACCATGTGGAGACATCCTGCAGGTTAAGCCAAAAGGAAAGCCAACATTATAGATGCATCAGCCTAGTGGGCACATAAATGGGGTTCTATTCCCAAAGAAACAGGTTGACTTTGTTTCCCCTTCCATTCCCCCAGTAGAATAGTTTTTACTAATCATTTGGTGATAATTGATAAACACTGATATCATTATGCATTTGACACCGATTGATTTGCCTCAGGTAGGGGGTTTCCACTAGAGCTCTTCAGACAAATTCTGTAAAAAAACATTGACAAGTCTTCACATGTTTATTCAATTTGTTAACATCATACTTAGTGTTCTACTACATCTCCTTCTCTGGTTTCCCTGGTCACTTTCTTAAAGGTGTTAACACACCTTTAAATATTCTGTATCTTTACACATATCTTTCTATGGAGAATTTTGCTGATAAAGACAGAACATGGGAATCAATATCTGTTGGGCCTTCTGTTCTCTTGACTCAAGTTTCCACATCTCAAACCATGTGAACTAAAATGCATCATGGAGGTAGGTATAGAAAGTCAGACCCACGTGAGATTATTTTTATGTCAGATCACATTGGAGAACACTAGTAACACCCACTCCAGAGCATACCCTATCCAGGCTTGAGCTCTGGCGGAGTTTTTGTTTTTTTTTTTTTTGAAAGCTGCTTTTCTTTGTCCCTCCGCAGGAAATAATTATGCTCGGAAAACGCAAAGAATTGTCTGCAGTACAGGGTTGAGTGATCGTGAGCCAAACTGCGAGATATGTCACTTCTCATCTTGTTAAAGAAATGGGCTTGGATAATAATGGATATGAGGTCTCAAGTACCTAGGCTGGAAGAGGAGAGCAAGTTACATGTTTTCTGAAAAAGAAAATCTTGCTGGCTTAATTATGTAAAGGCTTATTCATTTTTCAGTAACTTTTCTACCATATCTCTTCTCCCTCCTTCAAGTCCACCTTAAGAACATCTGCTGTGCCCACAGCTGTTAAGCACTGACTTCATTATGCCACACTCAGTCCCTGATTCATCCAGTTGGATGTTTAGCAGCTGTGATTTGCCCACAGCTGCCACAACTGTTGATCCCACAATAGAGCAAATTCAACTCACAAGTGAAGCTGGGGAGGTAGAGATGTTAAAACCAAAATGGCCTAACTGTCTACAATTGCTAA
Source organism: Vulpes vulpes (assembly GCF_048418805.1). Lineage (NCBI taxonomy): Eukaryota > Metazoa > Chordata > Mammalia > Carnivora > Canidae > Vulpes > Vulpes vulpes. The sequence continues at coordinate 95,417,345 of NC_132787.1, read as the reverse complement.
TGTCTTAGAAAACAACTCTATTCCAATTTCAGAACCAACAACAGTCTTATTCTGCTCACCCTAAATTACATTGTAATTGAGTCAAAATCCCAGAGACTTTGGTAGTACATTGAGAAGAGAAAAATAAGGGTCACAGTCGCTTTTTGTTGAACTTTATAGACTTTATCTGACCCTGACTGAGAAAAAAGATGATATATTATTGTCTTCCTGGGGCTTGTGTTAAGTCAGGTGTGGAAATAGCAATGGAAACAGGATCTGTCTTGCCTCCAACAGTTTCTGAGCTAGGAATGGGCCCCTGGAACCTAACTCTATATTCATCACCTCAACCTTCTCTTTAAAAACATGTATTACACAAGGAGAGTTGAGTGGTCCACAGGTTACTCATAACTTCCAATTTCAGAGATTGAAAGGACCTTAGGGGTCTGGTCTAACCTCCCACCAAGGATAAGAATCCCCTTTATAGCATTCGTAATAGAAAATGTTCAAGTCTCTGAGAACTTCCAGTGACAGAGCCAATTTCCTTAAAAATCAGCCCTATTCTAAGGAGATTTCAGAACATTGCTTTCCTTATAGTATCAGTCTTAAGGCACTGCAATGATAAACGGAGTCTTGGTTTGCAAAGGGGTGAAAAGATTCAGTCGTTAGGGATTGGATGGGATCATCCTAATTGGTAGATATTTGAAAATGATCTGGATATTTTTCCTGGTATACTGACTTTTTGGAGCTTGAAGGAGGAAATTCCAGGATGCATGAAAGAGGGACACAAAGTGTGATTGGAGGGCCAAAAGGAAGCAAAGGAAAAATGTTATATTCTCAAAATGTGCACTGAAAAAGGAAAATACTTTTCAGCTCTTCAGGGTGATTAACGGCAGTAAGGTAAGAGGTCTTTAAGGATTTTACTGGCATAGCTATTGTGCCTCTGCAGGTTGTTGGTAATACTGAAGTGCTTTCCCATGGCATCATTGAACCCAAGTAGGGACTAGATCCACGGGATCAGAAAGAAGTATTGCTCTGCATTAACAAGACTCAGATTCATTAAACCTGGCACAGAGGTCTATGGATGTCCTCCACCTGGGAGCCAAAAATGAATTTAAAAATTTCCAATTTCTCTTTTGGGTTGATCATTGTACTTATACAATTCTCTTTATTCTTCAATTTCCTGTAGGAATGAATCATTCGAAGGCATGAACTGCATAGGCTGTAATGATTTCACTTTGGATCAGGTCCACTGGAGCATTAATCATGCCTGAGGGCTGTGTTAGGTATCTGATGATAGAAATGGCTTTTTTTTTTTTTGAAAGTCCATTTTATAAAGTTCTATTTCTCTGAATTAAAGCAGATTCTTGTAATAGCATGGCGAGGACATGAACTAGTGTGGTCAATCTCTATTCCTCAGGGCCTTCTTTATTCTCTATTTTGCATTATTCTTATTTATCTCACTTGCTCTTTTATCTCTGATCCTAAAACACAAACACGCATGAGCACACATAGACACTTATACCAAGAGTCTCTCACTTAATACTGCATCCTTCTGGGTCTTCCCTCTGTTTCTCTTCCACTTTATAAGGTCTTATTACTTAGAAGCAAAAAAATTCTACACATTGATTTTTTTTTTTAATTTCTTCAGCTCACTCTTTCTGCTTCAGTGATAATAGGTGGTGTGCATGTGGAGAGTTGGGCAGTGACACTAAAATGAGAATAATAGCTAAAAATGGAAGAGTTATGCAAATGAGTGGCCAGACAGAGACTGCAAATGGTTCTAGAAGCATCTCTTCTGTTTGCTCAGTAGTTATTAGTATGATCACCACAGATTTAGAAAGCTAAAAATTTGCATACTGGTAAAGGATAGAAAATTCAAAGGCATCCTCTAGAGTTAATTATCTGGGAAAATTAAACCAGAAAATCTTTTAATTGTTTTTTTAAAACTGTGGCATGCTCTGGTGCTTCCTCTGACCTGCAGCACTAGGGGTCCCAAGGCAGTTGTGACTTCTGGGGACTTTGGCTAGTGGGGACAGCAAGGTCAGCCCAATCCTCAATGCATTTGACCTTTGTTCCACCTTACAGATGCTTGATCATGGCCAAACTTAGCTTTCTCTGACCTTGATGTGAACTTTTTGGAGCTTTCACAGATGATTTCTTGATTTTCTTGGTAAAATGCCAAGCCATGAACTTAATGCTAAACCAAGATCCTAAGCTCTTAGGTGGACAAATCAGGGGCATGTCCTTATCTGCTGCAATTTCTAAAATGTTTGAATTAGTTCTGTCATATCAAAAGCAGTGTGTGTAGTCCTTGGGATGGAAACAAAAAAAGATACACTTCTGACATAAGGAAGGACACTCAAAGCCCAGCTGATGACCGACTTACAAAGAACAAAATCTTGGCATACCCATTATAGAAAATAGTGTGATTTTTGAAATTCTTTGGGCCTTATAACATTACTTAAACATTAGATGATAAACAGATTGTATTAAAATTATATGACTTGTCATTTGTTTCACTATATTTATTTTATATAAATGCATTCAATAGTTATTAAGTGCTCTCCTACTCTGCATATATACTTTTAGAAGACAACAGAGGAAAAGATATTAACAAGAGACTTGTATGTATATGTGCTCTAACTTATGCTAAATTAGTAATACCTATTCCACCAACCCCGAATTGAGAAGTGTTTGAATGCAGAACGGAATCAACATTAGCTAATTAAAGAAGAAGTAGAGTTAATATAGATTCTTAAGTAGCCTGTATACTTGTTGACAAAGCTAAAAAGGACATCCTAGGATTGACTTCTGAAGTTATACGGTACAAATGAACCATCAAGGGGAGTTGATTTTTCTGCCACAATCAGGAAATCTCCCTGTTGAACTGGAAATCCACTGATGCAGCTGTTCTTTCAGAATCCTGCCACTTCTCTCCTGGTCTGAACCAGCAAAATGATCTGTATCTCTTCTTAGCCCCTAGGTCAAGCCTTATGCCATATTTGTAATTAAAGAGAATAAATTGTCTCTAAAACCATAGCTGCAAGGGATTTGGGAAAAAATGATTGTTAATTTTAGCCCTCTCGGTATAAGGAAGTAGTAAGAATAGGTGCCCATGTGCCAACCTGCAGAGTATATGCCTACAAATCATCTCTACCACTAGCAGCCAATAAAAATATAATGTAAGATGTGTGTATAATTTTAAGTTTCCTGGTACCCGCATACATGAAAAAGGTAAAGAGAAGTAAATGAAATTAATTTTAGCAATTTGATATTTAATCCAATATATGCTAAATCTTATAATTTCCACAGGTAATCAAGATAGATTTATAAATGAAATTTTACATTATTTTTCACACTAAGTCTTCAAATATCAGTGAGTATTGTATATAGGCAACATATCTCCATGAAGAATAATCACATTTCACATATTTAATAGCCACCTATGGCTAATGGTTACCATAGTGGACAGAAAAGATATACATACAGTTAACCCAATGTTTGTACTTTACATGTATACTCAGGGGAGTAATTCCACTAAATTCCTCTAAGCCTAATGCTTTTTCTTTTTTTTTAAGATTTTATTTATTTATTCATGAGAGACACAGAGAGAGAGAGAGGCAAAGACATAGGCAGAGAGAAGCAGGCTCCACACAGGGAGCTTGATGTGGGACTCAATCCCAGGACTCTAGGATCACACCCTGGGTGGAAAGCAGATACTCAACTGCTGAGCCACCCAGACGTCCCCATAATGCTTTTTCTGTTTTTGAAAATGTCTATAAAGCATTTTCTTTCTCAGGTATGCACTCAGTCTGTGCAAAACCTCAAGCTCCTGAAGATTGATAAGCTTCATGTACTTTATACACCATGATGTCCATAACAGTATTCAATACCTGTATTTATTACATAATTGATTGAATGAAGTACTAGATAAGTGAATGATTAGATACAAATCAACAGTGGGGATTGGCTGCTAGAATTGTCCTAAATGAAACAATTAAATTGAAATTATATAACTGTATGATGCCCAATAATTTTACAGAGTGAGTGTCACTGGCTCTAGCTTCCTGAAATTCTTGTTGCTGATTCCAGCCAGACATAATACAAATGATTCACACAAGAGATGATATAGGAGTATTAAAAATGAAGTTTTTTTGAGTGGGATTCAGGTTTCTGAAAGTCTTAGTTGACAGTGATAGTTGAGGAGTACATTTTTCAAACGGTTTAACAAAGACTGCTGATTTTCTTGTGACTTGTCAGATATACTAGCCTTTAATAACAAGGTGACTAAAAGTTAGCATATTGAATAATTTCCTTCTTTGTTCATGGGTGTGTAGTATCCATTTGTGTCTTCTATGTAAAATCATGATGCCAGGTGAATGATACTCCTGGAATCTTTAAGAAACAATTTAAGGACAGAAGAAGTATAAACTAGTGTAGATGCTGGTAGTATCTGATAGTATCCTCCACATAAGCCTGTACTTACTGCCCATGAGGGAGCTCACCTCTGTTCTCCATGAGGATAGAGAATAATTTCTAGAAAGTATGAATGAAGTCTCTCCTTAAGAGACCTTGAGGCTCATGAATTTATTCCAGATGGATAGTTTCTTTTTATAGATCTTTTAATGCTCTTCAATGAGTGTAAAAATTGCACAATAAAATTTCCATTTTAAAATATTTTCTTTAAAAGATAGAAAACTCCAGACAAGATCCACAGTAAATGAAGAGACAAGGGTTGCAGAACTAGATGACATGAATGGTTCTTCTAATTCTGAGAGTTCATGTTTCCATGGTTCCATCACAGCCAAATTAACAATGACCCAGGCATTTGGGCAAACAGACTTTTTTTTTTATCATTTTGATAGGGAACAATCAAATACTTCTTGTCTGTTTTCTGTTAGGGCAGCACAATGCAGTCTTAATATATTGCAGGAGATGCACAGTCAGAACAGGATACATAAAAAAAAAAAAGAACAGGATACATGATATTTATGCTACTTAGAACTCAAAAGAACTTTGTTGGATAAGCAAAATTGGTTAACTTCTAAAATAGACATAAAATAACTTTTATGTGTTAGACACTGTGTTGGTCAGTAAATAACGACTAAGATATGGTACCTGACCTAAAGGAGAAAATGGTCTAAAGAGGGAAACAGACAAATATATGGGTAGTATAGTATGGATGGAATATTATAAAAGGAAAAAAATCCTGGAGTAGCCAAGAAGAACAGGGCATAAAACTTGGAATCTTGACTGGTCTTGCTTTATAGCTATCATATGAACTGTGTGTTAAGGAGTGTGTGGGAATTTGCAGGTAAAATTGCAAAAGAATGTTTTAGAGATAGCAAACAATAGCATGTGAAAAGACTTGGTAATATTTTAAAACATTTTGTGTTCAAGGAGGCATAGGACTTTTGATATTAAGGAAGCTGATATATCTGCATTGAAAGTGGAGAGATTGGGAGAGAGCAATAGGAAGGTAAAGAAAGGGGACCAAAAAGTTACGTAGAGTCTAGCATTCTCTGATATGCCATCCCAAATGCTTTCACCTGTGTGTTATCACTTGTGTTTTTTGTGTGCATCCCAAACAATTCTGAAAAAAATATTAATGGATGCTTCACTAAAAAATAAACTAAATAAATAAATAAATAAACTAAATAAACTAAATAAATAAATAAATAAACTAAAAAATAAACTAAACTAAAACTCTGCTTCTATGGTCAAATACACTTTTGATTAAAAGAGATAAGTAAGGTTTCTTTAATGCAAAATTCCTCAGAGCATTTAATATGCTACTATTTATGTGCATCATGAATCTTAAATAAATGCAAAATACATTTCTAAAATGTATTTGCAAAAAAAAAAATCTGAGCATACTAACAAATTAAGGGTTTTGCGATTCCATGGAGCACCATTTAGGAAATGTCTTCTAAAAAAAAAAAAATGTCTTCTACAGGCCATGGAGAATCATCTCTCTCTCTCTCTCTGTCTCTCTGTCTCTCTGTCTTCTGTTTACAGTATACAATATGAAATTTATAAAGACATCAATTGCCAGTTGATTTCCAAATTTATATTTTCTCAAGGGCACTGATCCTCTATGCAGAAGCTAAGCACTGTAAGAACCAAAAAACAATTTCATATTAAATCTGTTGTGAAAAGGTAGGGTAAAGGGATTTGTTACCATAGTTCTCAGAGTAGAGTTGGTGACTTAAGAGAGGAAAGATTGGTGGCGAAAGGGCCTGATGATGAGAAAGAAACTGAATAAAAATGCAGAGCACAGGTTAGATTATTCTCAGAAAGGAGGTATCCTCCTCTTGACACTACAGTGAAGAAAGCAAACTCATGATCAGTAATTCTGTGATCTTTGATCCATTGGTTTTTAGACCAGTGGGATCTTGACTGACCTCATTTAAAGGCTATATAGAGATAAGACCTTAACTATTTAAGTTACTTTGAAGAATTCTGAGAAAGAAGTTAAACATAACACTCTGCTTTAAAATAGATGTCTACCAGACTAGATAGTTCCTGCAATAAAAATTGTCAAGAAAATGAAATATGAACTAAAAGACAGTGCAATTTGGTTGATTTGTAACTAGTTGAATGGTTATACCTAAAATGTGATTATTCATTTTTTTCATTTGTTCATCACTCATTGATTGGCAGGGAAAATGAATACATGATTCACAAAAGACATACTTTAATGACCAAAAATGTTAGAGAAAAAAGTTTAACTTTACTTTAGCTGTACATCTCATATTCTAAGGGGAGCTAGTTCATTGCTACTCCATGTGTACCACCCCGCTTTACCCCTTACCTCTCAAGAAAAGAAGGAGCATTGATGCTGGACAGTAATATAGCTTAGCCATGATATAAGGAGTTATTATGTATGTGTGTGATTAAGAAGCTAAAAGAACGGTAGGGACCACGCACTTTTGGAATTGCGTGCCTGACATAGTAGAGTGGGTCTGGAGCTGCATCCCAACTGGGAAGTATCATCCTTCTAGTGAAGGCAAAGAAGGGAAATACTACATTTTTTAAAGCACTTAAACTTACCTCAAGACTAGGAAAAAAAATTATTGCAGTTCATACTCACCAGGGCCAGAATTTCTGCATGAGTCTAGCAATAAAAATCTGCATTTTCTTGACTTTGTACCTTAAACACATATATCTCCTTTGTGGCCTTGCCAGAAAGGGGCTTTGTGGCCACAGTAAGCACTGAATAAGGATTCAAGGATTTGGGGCACTTTCTCTTACTATTAACTCAAAAAATGCAAATTGAGACAGCAAGATCTTTCTGGTCTATCAAATCGGCAAATATTTTAAATTAAGATATTATGCAGTGTTGATGAGGGTGTGGGGGCACAGATATGCTTATACTGCTGGTAAGAGTGTAAATTAGCTCAATCATTTTGAAGAGTAATTTGACAAGCTGTATCAAAAGCTTAAAAAAAAACCCATGAGGCATTCCACTTCTAAGAATTAATCCTAATAGGATAATTCTAGGTGTGCTTGAAGATTTATCTATATGCATATTCATTGGAACATTGTTTAATAGGAGAAAAAAAATTAGAAATAAGCTAAATGCTCAATAATATAAAACTTTTGAATCAATTGTGTTGTAGCCATAGTGTGGAATAGGATGAAGGCTTTGAAATGTTGCTATAAAATAATGACAAGGAGAAAATAAAATGAGATAGCATGATTATAAGAGACTTAAGAAACAAATCAACCAAATTCAATATGAAGACTTTGGACACTGATTTAGTAAACCAAGTATAAAACAACCACTTATGAGACAATCAGGAAAATGTATACACAGATTGGATACTTGATTATATTAAGAATTATTTAAAATAACTTGAGACTGGGTCACCTGGGTGGCATAGTTGGTTGAGCATCTGACTCTTGGTTTCAGCTCAGGTCATGATCTCAGGGATATGGGATTGAGCCCTGTGTGGGGCTTCAAGGGGCTCCATGCACAGCATGGAGTCTGTTTGAGATTCTCTCTCCCTCTCTCTCTCTGCCCCTCCTGCTCATGCTCTCTCTCTCCAAAATAAATAAATAAATCTTTAAAACAACTTGGGGTGATAATAGCATTGTGTTTTTTTTAAATGTTCATCTTTTAGATGTATATCTTGAAGTGCTTGCTAATGAAATAATAGGATATCTGGGCTTTGCTTTTAAATACCCCAGAGTAGGAGTAGGAAAGTGGATCGAGATATATATTTTTAAAAATCACCAAATATTGATAATTATTGAGTTAGGTGGTAGCCATATAGAGATTGATTATGTGTTTATTTTATTTTGGTATGTGTTTGAAATGTCCATAATGACAAGTAAAAATAATTGTGTTGTTGAATAATTCATGTGAAATATCTTTACAGTATACTGTTGTTTATTTATTTATTTTTTTTAAATTTTTATTTATTTATGATAGTCACACACACAGAGAAAGAGAGAGGCAGAGACACAGGCAGAGGGAGAAGCAGGCTCCATGCACCGGGAGCCTGACGTGGGACTCGATCCCGGGTCTCCAGGATCGCGCCCTGGGCCAAAGGCAGGCGCCAAACCGCTGCGCCACCCAGGGATCCCTATACTGTTGTTTAAAAAATATATTAGACTATATATTTTAAAACACTATTTTGATATTTTACACATATAGGTGTATATATATATATATAAATATATATATATATCGCTTCTTGGCCTTTTGCTAAGATGAAGTGTGTGTGTGTGTATATATATATATATATATATATATATATATATATACAGACTGAATATATATGAAAGACTAAATATTAAAATCTAAAATTAAATATTAAAATGTATTTATATTAAAACATAAATTAAATAACAATATTTCATATATTAATACATATGAAAGACTAAATATAAAATGCTATATATTAAAATGTTAGTAATAGTTTTTGTTTAGTTTTATTATTTTTAAAAAAAAACATTTTTCTTATAATGATAAGCCTTATACTGGATTAGACACTGCTTTTAGGCTGAGAGGTGGAGATATAACCCATAGCTACTGAATCAAGGTACCCACAGTCTACTGGTGAAGACACAGGTGGTAATAAATAGTCATTCTTCACTGTACTAAGTGATAATAATGGAATGAACAAAGTGCTGTGAGAGAGCTCAGGGATTGCCAAACTCTGCTGGACAAATCCGGGAAACACTTTTACTAGAGGACTATTTGAATCTATCTTTGAGGAATATAGCAGATTGAGGAAAGATTATAGCTGACATTACATTAAATGAGGAGCCATTGGAGAAATACGGAAAATTCAATTCAAAAGTTTTACAGCTATAACTTTTCAACAACAAATTTTACTTTATTTCAAATAAAATACAACTTCTAAAATATCACTTTGACTAGCTTTAAATATATGCCATCAGCATGACTATATTTATTTGAAAGATTGGGATAATATCATAGCATCAAAAAATGATCATTCTTCAATCTAATCCTCAGAATGTTACACATCTTTAATAAAAGATATATAGATGCAATGAGCATGTGTGGACCTGGGGTCTTTGTAAGAGTACAACCAATAAAACACTGGTGGTAACAAGGGCCAGGATTAGTAATGACTAAGTTGGAATAGTTTAATATAATGTTAACAATGGACTTGCCACTATGTACATACTTGAGTTAACAAAAGCTCACATTAATTAAATCCTCATTTCTATAAAATTCCAAGGTGCATTTTAAAACTCAGGAAATACATATATCTATAGGCTAGATTATACCCAATTTCCCACCACTTGGTTTAGTTATTCATAATCAATTATTGTGCCAGTCTCTCTCCATATCTCTGCCAAAAGTATTGGCTACTAACTTTTCTGAACATTATTTTCCTAATATGTAAAATGTATTCATTAAAATTTGTATGACATTGAGTTAAAGATAATTCATATATAGTTTATGTGAAATTACTTTAAGCACAGTGCTTAGAGTTCATCTTCATCCTTCCTTTCTCCTCTCTTTTCATCCTTTTTTCTTTCCTTCTGTTCTTTCACATCAAAAAATATTTAATAGACACGTCTTACCTTGTAGTGATTTGGCATATGATGTTTAAAATAAGCATCTGAAAACAAAGAGAAAAGAGAGTGTTCAAGAAATGAGAACATGCACTCTGTAGAAGAAAATTAGATGTTCTCATGTAATAGAACAAAATAATTTCCTAAAGTTCTAAAGTGTTAAATGCAAAAGAGTTAAATATTTTAAAAATAGTAATAGTGTAAAATCTTGCCATACCTTATCATAAAAGGGAATTAAAGTTTTCTGAGCAGAGTTGACATTAACAATTATGAAATATTTATGCAGGTTTTTGACTGCAGAAAAGTTGGCATCCTCAGTTACTTGAGACTCCAGTCTTCTGAAGTTCTTCCTCCAATATTTGAAAGTTTGCAAAGATGTTTGCATCCAAACTCCTCTTCTAAAATGGCAGTTTATCCAAAATTGCTCACAGAGTTTTAGTGCCGTTTTAAATAGTTAATCCAAGGCCTTGATTCAGAAGATTTGCTTCATTCATATAGCCAAAAATATCTTCCAAGGATTCTATGAATAAATCTTTCTCTGATAAATGTTCTGAGAATGGGCTTTTACTTTACTCTCAAAAAAAAAGTGAAAAAATTTTCCTAAAATTCAGTGAGGTACTCTAAATATCTTTTCTAAAAAAAAAAAACAATAAAATTCTATGTAAAAAGACTAACTTAAAATTAGGTTTTGACTTTTTTTTTTTTTTTTTTTTTTTCCACAAAAGCTTTTTGGCAGTAATTTAAGGCCCTGGCTCTAATAAAGTTAATCAACCTTCATGGCCTTAGGTGCTAATTCTTCCAGGATATGGAAGAGATTTTTCAGACCCTGATTACCGATTTAGGAAGCAATGCACAAAGGTGATTTATGTAGCTCCTTACTTCATCAGTGCAATAGTACTGTACTGCTATCAAAAATTAAAGTTGTTCTTTATATGCCCAATGCAGTGCAGTTTTTCTGACAGTAGAACTTTGGTTGGCAGGTTATATTTTCCATACTTCAAAGGTCTCAATAACCTATGCAGTTTTCAAGAAAGCCTCACTCTTTTAGTTTTTTTTTTTTTAATCACCAGGCGTTCATCATGGCAAGTGTGCTCCTCAATCCCTATCACCCATCTCATACTTCAGTGACCCTACCTACACCCACACCCATCAGTTTGTTCTCTATAGTTAAGAGTCTGTTTCTTGGTTTGTCTCTCTCACTCTCATCACCTCTGTTTGCTTGTTTTGTTTCTCAAATTCCACATACGAGCAAAATCATGATATTTATCTTTCCCTGACTGACTCTTTTCACTTAGCATTATATTCTCTAGCTCTATCCATGTTCTTGCAAATGGGAAGATTCCATTCCTTTTTTTAAGGCTGAATAATAGGCCATTATAATTACACACACACACACACACACTCACACACACACACATCATATCTTCTTTATCCATTTGTCAATTGAGGAACTCTCAGGCTATTTCCATAGTTTGGCTATTGTAAACAATGCTGCGATAAACACAGCAATGCATCTATCCCTCTGAATTAGTGTTTTTGTATTCTTTGGGTAAATACCCAGTAGTGCAGTTGCTGGATCATTGGGTAGATCTAGTTTTAACATTTTGAAGAAACTCCATACTGTTTTCCACGGTGGCTGCATAAACTTGCATTCCCACCAACAATGCTTGAGAGTTCCTTTTCACGTTTTTGCCAAAACTTGTTTCTTGTGTTTTTGAATTTAGCCATTCTGACAGGTGTGAGGTGATATCTCTTTGTAGCTTTCTTTGATTTACATTTCTCTGAGAAGCATCTTTTCTTGTGTCTGTTGGCCAACTGTATGTCTTCTTGGTAGAAATGTCTGCTTTATGCCTTCTGCTCATTTTTAGTTGGGCTATTTGTTTTTTTTTGGGGTGTTGAAGTTTAGAAGTTCTTTATATATTTTGGGTTCTAGCCCTTTATTAGATATTCATGTGCAAATACCTTTTCCAATTCCATAGGTTACCTTTTAATTTTGTTGCTAGATTCCTTTGCTGAGCAGAATCCTTTTATTTTCATGAATTCCCAGTAGTTTATTTTTGCTTTTGTCTCCCTTTCCTTGGGAGACGTAATCTAGAAAAGAGTTGATGATATCTGAGAAATTATTGCCTGTGCTCTCTTCTAGGATGTTTATGGTTTCAGGTCTCACATTTAGGTCTTTCATCCATTTTGCATTTACTTTTGTGTGTGGTATAGGAAAGTGGTCTGACTTCACTCTTTTTCATGTTGCTGTCCAGTTTCCCCAACATCATTTGTTAAAAAAAATTGTCTTTTTTCCCGCTGGATACTCTTTCCTGCTTTGTCAAGGATTAATTGACCATATAATGGTGGTTTTATTTCTGGGTTTTCTATTCAATTTCATTGATCTATGTGTCTATTTTTTCACCAGTACTATATTGTTTTGATCACTACAGCTTTGTAATATAACTCGAAGTCCAGAATTGTGATGCCTTCAAGCTTTGATTTTCCTTTTCAAGGTTGCTTTAGCTGTTCAGGGTCTTTTGTGGTTCTGTCCAAATTTTAGGATTGTTTTTTTCTAGGCCTGTGTAGAGTGCTTTTGGTATTTTGATAGGCAGTGTATTAATTGTGTAGATTGGTTTGAATAGTATAGACATTTTAGCAGTGTATGTTCTTCTAATCCATAAGCATGGAATGTGTTTCCATTTCTTTGTGTTGCCTTCAGTTTCTTTCATCAGTGTTTTTAATTTTCAGAGTATACATCTTTCATCTTTTTGGTTAGGTTTATTTTTAGGTATCTTATTTTTGGTGCAAATTGTAAATGGAATTGTTTTCTTAATTTCTCTTTCTGCCCCTTCACTGTTGGTGTATAGAAATGCAACAGATTTTGGTTGATTGATTTTATGTCCTGTGACTTCACTGAATGTGTTTATCAGTTCTAGCAGGGGTTTTGTTAGTTTGTTATTTGCTTTTTTTTTTTTTTTTTTTGTAGAATCCTTCAGTTTTTCTGTGTGTAGTATCATGTTATCATCAGGTAGTGAAAGTTTTACTTCTTCCTTATGGATTTGGATGCCTTTTATTTCTTTTTGTTGTCTGATTGCTGTGGTTAGAACTTCCAGTACAATGTTGAATTAAAGTGGAAAGTGGATATCCTGTCGTGTCCCTGTCATTAGAGGAAAGGCTCTCAGTTTTTCCCAATTGAGTAGAATGTTCACTGTAGGTTTTTCATGTAAGATCTTTATTATGTTGAGGTATGTTCCCTCCAAACCTACTTTGTTAAGGGGTTTTATAATGGATGGGTGTTGTACGTTGTCAAACGCTTTTTCTTTGTCTGTTGAAATGATCACATGGTTGCTAACCTTTCTCTTATTGATGTGATGTATCACATCAATTGGAACCACCTTTGCAAGCCAGGTATAAATCCCATTTGATTGTGTTGAATGATGGTTTTAAATATATTGCCAGATTTGTTTGCCAGTATTTTGTTGAGGATTCTTTGCAGCTATGTTAATGAGGGATATTTGCCTGTAGTTCTTTCTCTCTCTCTCTCTTTGATATCTTTATCTGGTTTTGGTATCAGAGTAATGCCTCAAAGAATGAATTTGGAAGTTTTCCTAAGTTTTCTACTTTTTGTACTAGTTTGAGAAGAATAGGTATTAACTCTTCTTTAATGTTTTCTGGAATTCACCTGTAAAGCCATCAGGTCTTGGATTTTGGATTTGGGGGATTTGTGTGTGTGTGTGTGTGTGTGTGTGTGTGTGTGTGTCTAGTCGTCTGTTTTGTTTTTTGTTTTCATTTTTAATGACTGATTCAGGGTTTTCTTTGCTGGTTATCAGTATGTTCAACTTTCCTATTTCTTCCTGTTTTAGTTTTGGTAGCTTATGTGTTTCTAGAAATTTATGCATTTCTTCCAAGTTGTACCATGGGTTGGCATATAGTTTTTCATAATATTATCTCAAAATTTTATTTCTGTGCTGTTTATTATTATTTCTTCTCTCTTATTTGCAATATTATTTATTTAAGTCTTTTCTCTTTTTTTCTTTGTAAGTCTGGCTAGAAGTTTATCTATTTTACTGATCTTTTTCAAAGAATCAGCTCCTGACTTCATTGATCTGTTCTATTGTATTTTCAATTTCTATATCATTTATTTCTGCTATAATATTTATTATTTCCTTTCTTCTGCTGGTTCTAGTTTTGCTTATTGTTCTTTTTTCAGCTCCTTTAGGCATAAGGTTAGGTTGATTTTTTGAGATTTTTCTTGTTTCTTGAGGTAGGCCTCAAGAAACTGCAATAACTTTCCTCTGCTTCAGCTGCAATAAACTTTCCTCTGAGGACTTCTTTTGTTCTATCCCAAAGGTTTTGAACCATTATGTTTTCATTTACAGTTGTTTCCATGTACTTTTTAAATTTCTTTTTTTTAAGATTTATTTATTTATTTATTTATTTATTTATTTATTTATTTATTTGAGAGAGAGAGGCAGAGACACAGGCAGAGGGAGAAGCAGGCTCCATGCTGGAAGCTGGACGTCGGACTCAATTCCAGGACTCCAGGATCGTGCCCTGGGCCAAAGGCAGGCACCAAACTGCTGAGCCACCCAGGGATCCCCACTTTTTAAATTTCTTCTATGATTTCATGGTTGACCCATTTATTATTTAGTAGCATGTTACTTAACCTCCATGTAGTTATAGTGTTTCCAGATTTTTTTCATGTGGTTGGGTTGTATTTTCATAGAATTTTGGTCAGAAAAGATGCAGGATATTACTTCATTCTTTTTAAATTATCGAGGCTTGTCTTGTGGCCTAATATATGATCTGTTTTAGAGAATGTTCCATGTGCCCTTGAAAAGAATATGTATTCTTCTCTTTTAGATTGGAAAAGCTCTCTGAAAAGAGCTGTTAAATCCATTCATCCACTGTGATTCAAAGTGGTTCCCTTGTTAATTTTTTGTTTAGATAATCTGTCCATTTATGTAAATGGGTTATTAAAGTCTGCTATTATTATTGTGTTATTATTTATTTGTTCCCTTATGTTTGTTACTAACTGTTTTATGATTTGGGTGTTCCCATGTTAGGTGCATAAGTATTTACAATTATTATAGCTTCTTGTAGGATTGTCCCCTTTATTATTATTATATAGTGTCCTTTCTCTCTTGTTATAGTCTTTGTTTATTTTTCATTTTTTTAAAGATTTTATTTATTTATTCATGAGAGACACACAGAGAGAGGCAGAGGCATAAGCAGAGGGAGAAGCAGGCTCCCTGTGGGGAAACTTATGTGGGACTTGATCCCAGGACCCTGGGATAACAACCTGAGCCAAAGGCAGAGGTTCAACCACTGGGCCACCCAGGTGCCCACAGTCTTTGTTTTAAAGCCAATTTTGTCTGATAGAAGTATTGGTATTTTAGCTTTCTCTTGACATCCATTTGATAATAGATGTTTCTCCATCCCCTCACTTTCAATCTTCAGGTGTCTTTAGGTCTTAAATGAGTCTCTTGTAGGCAGAATGTAGATGGGTCTTGGTTTTTATGTCCATTCTGTCATTCTATTTCTTTTGATTGGAGCATTTAGTCCATTTACTTTCAAAGTAATCATTAGTAATTATGTATTTATTGCCATCTTCTGTTTCTATTCCAGTTGTCTTTTCCCCAGTCAACCTCACATAAGTCTTTTGTAGAAAAACTCTATTTTTCTTTGAGAGGCTAGTGTGCCTACAGCCACTGAACAATGAAGCCTTTGTGGCATTACCCCAGCAAGGAGGTCAGATTAGAGAATAATATCCTATCTCTGGATATCTGCATTGCTCTTCAGTGGCAAATAAAAGAATTTGTTATCTTGGAAAAAAAAAAAAAAAAGCTTGTGCACATGTTCTCTGTCTAAAATAAATAAATAAATGTTTAAAAAAATTGTCAATGCCTAGTTATTGTTAGATAGTTTTAAGTGCACTGAGACCCAAAGAACCAAAGCCTACAAATCTTGAACAAAGGGGAGATGCTGAAGCACTTGAAGAACAGAAAGAATATAGAAGATATTTTGAGGATAGGTTTCAGAAATCTCCAGAAATTACTCATTTCTAGAAAGAGTGCCCATCCTAAGCAGAATCTACTTTGAGAAAAGCTGAGATCGAATAAACCAGATTTAACTGCTACAGAAAGGGGAAGGTCTCATACCATATCAAGTATAACGAATGAGTGGATCACTTGCCCTTTAGTGACTGCAAATTATGTCAGAACCAACAAGAATGAGTAAATCATAGGATGGATGGTAGAAGTCCTAAGAAAGTTATATTTTAAGCTGCAAATAAGAGGTAACTATACATTCATTCTTTTCATTAAAAATATGTTATTGTCATAGCAGCCAATACTGATGACCTTTCCCTTCTCTGAATTATCCTTCATCGATTAAAAATAGCTAGTTCAGTGAAAATCCTACTTGGTGTTTCAAACTAAAGGCACCAATTTAATAGTTATACAAATATGTTACAGGAAGAAATGTGCAAAATATCATTACAAGTTCAAAAAGAAAACAAAAGGCAAGAGTAGAATGTAGCTGGGGCGCCTGGGTGGCTCAGTAGCTTAAATGTCTGACTCTCAATCTCAGATCAGGTCTTGATCTCTGAGTTGTGAGTTTAAGCCCTGCACTGGGCTCCACACTAGGCATGGAGCCTACTTAAAAGCAAAACAAAACAAAACAAATAAAAAGAGTAAAATGTATCCAGAAAGCAGAAAGAAATTTGTTATTCAATGTTCCAATTAGAAGTTTAAACGTATCCGATGAAGCCAATGAAGCCATGGCTTCTATGAAGGAAGTTATTCATCAGAATTAAAGAACTCATGAGGGGCAGCCACTCTGGGAAACAGTACGGAGGTTCTTCAAAAAGTTAAAAATAGAACTACCCTATGACCCAGCATTTGCACTACTAGGTACTTATCTAAAGGATACAAACATAGTGATTCAAATGGTCACATGCACCACAATGTTTATAGCAGCGATGTGCACAATAGTCAAAACATGGAAATAGTCCAGTTGCCCTTACCAGATGAATGGATAGAGATGATATGATAACACACACACACACAATGGAATATTATTCAGCCATCAAAAAGAATGTAATCTTGCCATTTTCAATGACATGGATGGAGCTAGAGGGTACTATGCTAAGTGATATAAGTCAGTCAAAGACAAATATGATATGTCAGTCAGAGAAAGACAATTTCCATCTGATTTCACTCCTATGGGGAATCTAAGAAACAAAACAAGTGAACCTAGAGGAAAGGAAAGGAAACTAAACTAAGATAAATACAAAGAGGGAGGCAAACCATATGAGACTCTTAACCATAGCAAACAGAGTTACTGGGGGGGGGGGGAGGTGAGTGGGGAAATGGGGTAACTTGGTGATGGGAATTAAGGAGGGCACTTGATATAATTAGGAATGGCTGTTATATGCAACTGATGAATCACTAAATTCTGTCGCTAAAACTAATAATGCACTCTATGCTAACTAAATTGTATTTAAATAAAAAATTGAAAAAAAATGAAATAAAGAACTCAGAGAAAAGAAGGAAGTCCTAAGATAAAAGAATAGCAAGAGAGATGAAATTAATACTAAAAACAGAAGAAAAGACAAACTTCAAGAAATGAAGACTAAATTTCAAGGAGTCAAAGAGAGTCAATGGAAAATTGAAAAGAAATTCTGTTATTTATTATTGTATAGTAAATCATCTCAAATCTTAAGGATCCAAAATAATGACTATCTGTTACAATGCTGTGGGCTGGCTGAGCTGTTCTGCTGGTCTTGCATCGGCTATTTCTATAGCAACAATCAGCTTGCAGGCTCTCTTGGAGGTCAGGAATCAACTGGGATGGCTAGTTCAGTTGGGATACTCGCTTAGTGTAGTTTTCACCTTCAGTGAGTCTAGACTAGGCCTCTTAGAATGGTAAATGTTACGTAACATTCAATAAGATAAAGTCCAAATATGCCAAGTACTTATTAATTATGTACTTATGTCCTATATTTTTCTGGTATCCCAGTGGCAAAACTAGACAAAACAAAAGCATAAATGAAAGTCACATGCCAGAGTCAAGGTAGGAGTCAAGGTAGGAGAAGCCTACACAGGAGAATAGAGGGAACTGTGATTCACTGAGGGCTACTGATGTAACAACATAAAGCATTCAACTACCTGACCATGATTCATGTTCAAGTATATCGATGCCCAAATGCCATGCTTTTGTGTATTAGTTCTGGATATGAGAAAGGCTTCCTCAGATGTAGCTCCTTGGATATAGCTCCTGTTATTCCAGAGACTCAAGAACAAGACATCTTACCTGCCCTACTTTTCTCCACAGACCCAACATCAAATCATGAGACAGGAACAGTATAACCACAATAGAATGCTGTGGGATAATGTTTGTAGAAAAGCCCTCCTCTTCAGCTGAGAGCATCTACTAAAAATCACTTTCAATCTTTCTGAGGTCTAAGAAAAGGGTTTTACATCCATATCCTTGATTTGGTCTTTATCCTGAGGCCATTTTATTATACTGAGAGTTGCCACCTGAAAAGTCTGAAAATGTTAAGCTGTTTTATTTTCCAAACTAGGAAGTTCTGTCCTTTCTTCATGTCTAGTTTCTTCTTGGAAACTAAATAGTTCTCTCCTTAACTTATCTCTCTCTTCCACTGTCATACCATATGCACCTAAGAGAAGCCAACTGGCTTTTTCCTCATTCTGCTAAGAGGTCTCCTTAGCCAGAACCACTAGTTCATCAGGTATGATTCTATCTTCTATGTACCAGCACTTAACAGGTTTGTCAAATATTTTGCTATTATAGAAGATGGGTGACCATTTTTTCCTGCTGCTAATGATTTTCTCACCTCATTTCAAGTCTTTGCCAACATTTCATTGCCATTCCTTCAGGCCTTGCCAGCAGACTCCTTATACTTCTCAAGCCTCCATCTGCTGCTCCATTCTAAAGCCAGTGCCACATATTTGGGGTTTTATTATATCCACATCACACTTCTAGGCCACAATTTCTCTATCAGTTATCCAATCATACATAAACCCTGCACAATTTTGTAACTTAAAACAATGATTTCATGTTTCTCATGATTCTGTGAGTCAGATGTATCCAATAACACAACACGCTCGTGCTAGTTTTGCCTTTATTCACACGTCTGAATTTCACTATTGAGTTGACTGAAAGCTATGTTAATCTGGAATGGCTAAGCCTTTGTCTGTATGTGGTTTTTCATTCTCAAGGAGTTTAAACTAGGCTTCTTCGCATAGTGAAGAGGGGAAGTCCCCATGTGCAAATATTTATCAAACTTCCTCATTTGTTACATTTGCTGATGTGCTGGCCAGAGCAACACACATAGCTTAAGTCAAGAGTCAGTATAGGAGAGGATTACAAAAGGGTATGGATGGATGTCAGGAAGCATGACCAATCAGGAATCATTAAATGTCAATATATCACATAAACACTAAAGATAGAAATTTTAAAAATGGAACAAAGTGAATGACAAATAGAGAAATTAGAGGGCCAAGTAATCTATACAAAATATAAACAAAGGAGAATTAAGAAAAGCAAGAAACGTATTAAAAGTATAAGTCAAGAAAATTTTTCTGAAATATGTGAAAAATTATCCATATTGAGAAGTCACTGAGAGAAGCTTGTTTAAAAATTGTCATCACTGCACTGAGTAATGCATAGAATTGTTTAATCATTATATTATACATCTGAAACTGATATAACACTGTTAACTATACCTGAATTAAAAAAAGAATTGTCAACACTGAAACATGATTTAGGTGAATGAAAGAAAAATATCTTTACTTAGAGGAAAGATCAATATAATATAGGTAAGGAAAAGAATATTATAGATAAGATGACAAAAAAATAAAGGCTATTTTAGGCTCCCAAACCAAAAAAATCGAGCCATTTATAGATGACAAAATCATATGCCCCAGTTACCCTTGAATAATCCAAATTTTTGCTTATTGTTCCATAAACATAAATCTATATAAATAATGGCCTCTTTCACCTCAAAATGTGGTCAGACAAAAATGTATGCCACTATTGTTTTAAGGGAAAGAAAATAAGATTTTTAACAGACTTCTTGACAGTAAAATTCACTGATAGGAAACAATGAAGCAACACTTATTAATATATTCCAGAAGAGTGAGCCAAAATATTTAAACACAATCAGTTTTTCTTCAACTTTAAATATTACAATAGATTTTATTCAGGGAATATTTTAATTAAGAGGTGATATCTCTTAATATTTTAAGAGATGATGCTGTTTAAAAAGAAGGGCAAAAAGTATTACATAAAGATGCAAGCAAAATATAAGCACTATAATTTAAAATAGTAAACTTTACAAATATCATAATGACATAAAATACAAAAAAGCTTCATAAATAAACATAAACAAAAGCTAATATAACAAAAGAACATATATTTAAAAGAACCATGCCTGTTATATCAATAAGTATAAATGAATTTAACTCACTTATTTAAAGGTAAAGGGTTTGTATATAGAATTACAAAGCAAAACCCTACTCTAATTTGTATGTGACACACTTAAAACAAGGTGACTTAGAAGAACACCACCCCCAAAAAAGGTAAGTAGAGTAAAGCTATTTCACATTAGCATAAATACAGAGAAAGTGGAAGTCTTGGTGTTAACTTCAGATAAGGCACAATTTAGGTCAAAAAACATGATCTGACACAAAAAAGACTGGTTTATTTATTTATTATTATTATTTTTAGATTTATTTATTCAGAGCGACGGAGAGAGGTAGAGATAGAGGTAGAAGGAGAAGCATACTCCCTGTGGGGAGCCCAATGTGGGACTCAATCCCAGGACCCAGAGATCATGACCTGAGCCAAAGGCAGATGCTCAACCACTGAGCCACCCAGGAGTCCCAAAGAAAAACAGTTTATAATATTAAGTAGTATAATTCACAATAAAAATAAGTTTTAAATCCTCATGTACCAAATAGCACAGCAGTAATTTTCATAAATCAGAAATTATGGGATATAATAAAATAGGCTTAAGAATAATCAAAGACTTCTAGCCTCTAATTTCAATATTAGATACAGCAAAAGGACAAAACACACTAAGAGTATGGTACTCCTTAACAATGTTATCAAGAAAATGTATATGGTACTCATTACTTTAAAAATTAAGCACATGCCTGGGGTGCCTGGGTAGCTCAGTTGGCTAAGCAGCTGGTTCTTGATTTTAGCTCAAGTCATAATCTCAGGTTCATTAGATGAAGCCCAGCATCAGGCTCTGCTTGCTGGTTGTGGAGCCTGCTTAAGATTCTCTGTTTTCCTCTGTCCCCCCACACCTGCTGCTCAAAAGCTCTCAGAAAGAAAAAAAGAAAAAGAAGAAAGAAAGAAAGAAAGAAAGAAAGAAAGAAAGAAAGAAAGAAAGAAAGGAAGGAAGAAAGAAAGAAAGAAAGAAAATAAAGCACATGCCTGCATGACAATTTAAAACTATATTCTAGACTGTAAAGAAAGCCTTTCTACATCTAAAAGATATTCTTGTACAATAAAGTAGATATGATAACAAGGTATTTAAAAAGTACTTAGAATTAAACAAAATCTTTCTCAGATACTCTTGCGTTAAAGATGAAACAAAAACCCTAAATTTCAGAATTTCCAGAAAGCAGCAATATAGAACCAATGGGACAGAGTTAAATCAGAGCTCAGAGGAAAATTCGTAGCCTACATACTTCATACAAAAGAAAGTATGAAAAGAAACTAACCATCTGTCTAGAATTTTAGAAAAAGAACAGCAGAACTTTTTCATCTTTAGTATTATCTATCCTTTCTGTCAACTGTAAATATCATTTCTGAAGAAATATGCTTGGTTGAGAATTCTCAGAATCTAATCAAGAATAGACTGATCTAAGTCAGAGATCTGGGGAATTTTAGGAAAAGGTCAAAATATTGCATATCTGTTTTCTCTTGTCTGTGGAAGAACTCACCAGAATTCATTTTAAACACTCTCCAGTTCTTGTTCTTAATTAAAATCCTGCTTTGGGATTAGACTTTAATAATCCAAAAATAAGTCCCGTCTTTAAACTTTATTACAGTACATCAAATACTGTATTTGAAGACAATTAGGAAAATGGTCAAATATCAGAAGCATTTCTATTTTGTACATTATATGGATTTTTAACATGGGAAAATGAGTTGTTTTTCACTTCTATCAGAAAAGTAGTCAATAGACATGAGGTTATCTCAGAGTCATTTAGATCTAACAAAAGTTACTGATGAGCTTAGAATGTCTTAATGGTTTTTAAAATGGGTCTTTAAAAGCAAATTCTCTCCCATACCTGCCATGCTTATTCTTTGTGTCTGCTGTTCCTCTACCTGGATGTCCTTTCCCTTCCCAGCTCCTTCCTTTCTGATTGTCAAAGTCTTCTCCCTTCTTTTTTTTTTTTTTTCTAGAATATTCCCTTCTTTTTTTTTTTTAAGATTTTATTTATTTTTTCATGAGAGATATACAGAGAGAGGCAGAGACACAGGCAGAGGGAGAAGCAGGCTCCCTGCAGGGAGCCTGATTCAGGACTCTATCGCAGGACCCTGGGATCACAACCTGAGCCAAAGGTAGACATTCAACCACTGAGCCAGGTGCCCCTCATCTCCCTTCTTAAAGAACTATTCAAATCTCTCTTTTTCAGGAAGTTTTTCCAGACTGATACACTGATATAATTATTCCCTCATCTTCTTTGCTTTGTAATCTACATTGTAAATTCTACCATTTTATTCTGTGATTTCAGAGTAGGCATTATGCATATATGGATTAGCCAGTGGGACATTGCCCTAGTGATTTTAGGATTGCTAAAGGTCTTCTTCTGTGCATGTGTTTGCGTATGGTGTCTGAAATTCCACTAGGAGCGATTATTCCATTGGTGTAAACAGTGTTTTCTCTGGTTGGTTCATTATTGAAACTCATACAATGCTAGGGAATATAGCATATTAAAGCTTTCATCAAATTGATTCATGTCCTCCTTCACGCTAAGAGAGACTGGGAGTTTGAGCAGCATTGTTATTTGGTGGTCTGGAGATTATCATGCATGGTGAAGAGAGAGAAAATAACTTGAGAAAATTAGGAAATATTACAAAAAGAGAATTTAAAGATATTAATGATAGGCTTCAAGGATTTCAGAATTTCCCAATGCGAAACCTATCTGCTTTTATATGTAGTGATATATGTATATATATATTTTTTCCTTCTCTCTATAAACTTGAACACTCCTTATGGAGAAGAAATGTGTCCAAAGATTATACTTATTACAGTATCTCATTTAGTTTTAGGTATACAGAAATTTCTAAGAAAATGACGATTGGAATAAAATGCTTTCCATTATTTCTCTTATTTTATTATGTGAAAGAACTTTAGTTTTCCAAAACTGAAATGATATAATAGTAGTTTATACTTAATTTCAACATTGATAATTTTTTGTTTAAATGTCAGTGGGGAAAAGTTGGAAAACAAAGAAAATCCAACAGGATCTAGTATTCAAGCAAGAATGAGAGGGATCATATAATGGTGATGTCCAGTCACATAAAGTCCACTTCAGAAATCTATGAGGCTGATCAAGTTGCCTTTTTTCTTCTTGCTCTTATGCAGGAAAGTGTGATGGAGAAGGTTAGTGTGCTATACATTTCTGGATTATTTGCATTTTAGGTGATGGGACTGGGGAGAACATTGAGAATGAATTATTAATGGGAATCTGTGTGGCAAACACAGTGCTGGCCTGGGATTCTACTTGATACTGTCAAGACTCTATTGCTAAGATTTTTTTTTAATACTGCTGAGATTTTTACTATATTTTAAAAAGCCTTCTCTTGGCAAGAAATAAAAGGAGTGGAAAGGAAGAACTGAAAGGGAATGGCCAAAGCTATGCTGTCTTTTCTTCTTAATATATTTATCCTTTTTCCATATCCCTTTGCCTTCCAGGACTTTTCCCTGCAGAGGGGTGACCTTCTTTTGCACTGTCATTGCACCAGTGCCTGCCTGTATAATAGTCCTCATACTCCATTGCATTTCCTTGTGTCATTGCTAGGGAGGGAAAAAAATAACAAAACAAAAAAACTTTATCTTCAAGCTTATTCTAGCTAATATAAGAGTTAAGTTGATATGAGTCAGATCAACAGAAAAAAAAATCAGATCTACTTTCCTATATACAAGGGATCCACACAGACAATCAGGCAAAATGAGTTATATATGTCATCATGAACGAAGGAGAAGAGGGTAGGGATCTAAGGATTCAAAGGGAAGGAAAACGATTCGAGGAAAGATTAAAAAAATAAGAAAGAATGTTTGATAAACACATGTCTGCTAGGCCATACAGAAACAATGGGGCATAGAGAGGAATTTTAACACACATATTTTGCTAAATTCCTCCCTGCCTACTACCCCTAGTTCCTATTATAATGTGGTTATTTATGGAGATAGCTCTCTTCCTGGAGCAGGTTTTCTATTGAAATTCTGTTTAGGCAGTTAGGGAAAGGTCGAAGTGCTTGCTGAGTCTCTGGGTCCTGATTTTTTTCATCTTGAAATAATCTGCATGCCAAAGTGGCACATATTGGGGCAACTTGCCCTTTGCTGAACACTTGCTTCTATCACCCCTCTGAGGAAGCATTCTTGAAGCAAAGGCTAAATCCAAATCCTTAGTATCAAACACATAGCCTGGAATATAGTAGGTACTTCATGAATGAAAGGAAAGTTTCTTCAATAAATAAATCAAAGATTACACAGAGAGGTTAAATGGATTATCCACAGAAATACAGGTTCCCTCTCCTACTCTCAAACGTCAGTATATACACTGTGAAGGAGTTTAAAAATTCTGGGGTTTTAAGGGCCAGGGGATGCAATTCTTAAAGACTGAGAAAGTGGCATGCAACTCCATATCACATTATGAATAATGACTTTTACTCTAACAGACATGTATATTGCAGTAAGAAAGAGAAAGTTTAAGGGGATTGATGAGTGATCCCCAAAGAATTACTTAAAGACCACAGGCAGGCATAACCACCTCTCCCCTTTGAGCCCAGCTTCCCAAAGAGAGAATATTCTTTCAGTCCCACAAGTGCCTGGGTCTTCCTGCCTCACAGAGGACAAAGATTCATAAGAGGTTCCAGGATTCTATCACAAACTTTATCATTCTTTCCTTTCTGTGTGTGTTTAATGACCTCTTAAGAGCTGCTCTTTCTCTGTTTTAACTCTTCTTCTCTGCGCTTATTTCAGAGTCAGCTTTGTGCACTTAGCAATAGTTGTCAAGATGAGAGAGAATGACTTTTTAATAGACTTAGCTTTTCTTTCCTCTTAACCTTCCTTTTCACATCAGCTATTTCCATTGCTAATAAATTTTAAACTGTGAAAATTGCTTTGATCAATTATGTATTTAGGTTTTTCATAAACATGCTGATTTTATTACTTATGGAAACGATTAAGAACACATTTGTGTAGAATTTCTCCTGTATTGTCCCAAGTGAATTCTTTATGTTTGCAGAGATTGTCCTATTTACTGATTTTATGAGGATCTTGCAGATACTCTTATTTCCATGGAATAAATAAAGATGTAGGTATTGTTTAAAAAACATTTTGAACACACTCTTATCCATGCTGACAAATAATGGTTAGCAATACAGCAAGATCTCTAATTTGAGATAAGCAGGTAATGCTACACCTACCCCCAACAGCCTAGATGGTGCACAGGGTTGCCTGTAGGTGGCAGCAAGAATGTTGCAAATTGCACTGACTAAATAATACCAAGAGCATAATTAAAACGAAAGGACAAATTAAAAATAGCTTCATTGTCATGTTCAAAGTATTGTATATTTAGCTTTAGGCAAGAGATTTATTTTAAAGACAAAAAAGAGCAGGCTTGATGCGCATCTGGGAATGGAAATTAGATAACCTCACAACACAAAGGGCAAAAAACAATACCCTATTACTTTTATATGACCGGATTTAGGCAGCAGACAATAAGATGTTCTATAAACGATTCAAATGGCACCTGGCTGGCTCTAAGGCACATGGCAAAAGTTTGACGTTTAAACTGTATTTTGCCTTACGTCATTTCAGCTCCATTATCCACAGCCGTGAGTTCGGAATGCTGAGCACACGAGAGCCACACATTTGGACAGTCTAGTAACGTTTTAGAAAAATCAAGTGCAATACAAAGAATAAAAATACCCTGTGATATTTTTTCACCTTTTTCTTAGTGCCATCAGTACTGTCCATAATTTTAGGCCAGAAGGAAATAGCCCCTCATCTTGTGCTGAATGTCAGGAACAGCACACTCTTTCTCTAAGTGATGAGACACTGTGGCAGTGCCTCAAGCTTCCAGTTCTATTGGCCAAATTGGGCTATCTGGGAAGTTAGGTGTGGGGTAAGCAGAGAATGTTAATTCATAACTGCTAACCTTGGAGATGGATTGTGATATTATTTTCTGGGGACTGAAAGGTTCTGGGAAAATTAACTTGTGAAGAAAGAAAGGTGATAAAAATAAAAATCCAGAAATTTGGAGTGCCTGGGTCACTCTGTCAATTAAGCGTCTGACTTATGATTTTGGTTCAGGTCATGATCTCAGGATTGTGATATTGAGTTCCACATTGGGCTCACCTCTGGGCGTGGAGCCTGTTTGGGGTTTTCTCTTTTCCTCTCCTTCTGCTTACATGCATGGCTGCATGCACTCACGCTTATGCTCTCTCTCTCTCTCTCAAAAAAAAAAAAAAAAAAAAAAAAACAGAAATAAGAAGTATACTAAACATTAACAGCCAGAAAACATATCTCAGTCATTGCAAGGAACAGTGATCTATTAAGCACTCCTAATTTATGTGTCTTGATATGAATTATACAGAATGATTTAAAATGTGTGTAATAGAGGAGCATCCCCTCTCTCCACTAGGAAGGAATTAACTCTGACTTTAAGGATAGGTCTTCAGCTGCTATAGAATGAATGAATGTATTTTTCCAGCCCTCCTCACCCCAAAATTCATATGGTGAAACCTAACCCCTGTTGTGATGCTGTGATAGTGTTTGAAGGTGGGGCCTTTGAGAGTTATTGGGTCATGAGGGCAGAGCCCTTATAAAGGATAAGGATTAGTGCCCTTTTAAAAGATATTCCAGGGAGGTCCCTAGCCCCTTCCTAATCCTCTAATGATTATAGCTAAAAGGAGGCCATCTGTGGACAAGGAAGCGAGCCCTCACTAGACATTCACTCTGTAGGTACCTTGATCTTGAACTTCCAAGCCTCCAGAACTGTAAGGAATAAGTATCTGTTTATTAGCCACTCAGTCTTTGGTATTCTGTTATAGCAGCCTGAACACACTAAAATTTAACCTGCAATTTGCTGAATTTCAAACCATTGAGTCTTTGGTCAAATTGCATATTTTATATGCTAAATGCTGGTATTACCCTCTAAAATGCAATCTAGAAGTCCCTATGGTGTCTCAGATAGATTGAAGGTGGCTGCTTAGTCACAATAGATCTCATTTATGATGCTTTTCTTACTTGAAATTTGCTATCTTGGGGATAGTTGTGGTTCCAACAGAGGGAGTAAACTGGAACACTTGTGAATTCAGGGAATGAGAGAGGAAGAGATTAGTGGAGCAAATGTTTCATAGCCCCTCCCCCATTTTCCAAAAGGTCGGGAGAGTTCAAGTGCAAATGGTATCATTGCTCTCTCTTTATCCTATCTTGGTAGATCATTCTGTTTTTAGCAACTGCCCTTTCTGTTTTGGTGGTATGTATTGAAAAGCAGAATTAGGGGACTGCCAAATGATAGGGGAGAGATGGTTGGATGGGAGATTCAATCAGGTAGAGTGATTTTTTTTTTTTTTTTTTAATATATGACTAGAGCGCACATCCCAGAGGACAGAGAATGGCATTCTAAAGTAGAAGAGGTGTCTGTAATTCAGCTTCCTGAGAGTGGGTCACAGTGATGTACTGACAAATAACATTGGAAGTATAACTGAACAGGAAGAAACTAACTCCCTAATTCCCCTTTTAGCAGGTTGTTTTTTCTGGCCTTGTGTTTGCATATTGAAGACTAACTCTGAATTCCATCACAGGGGAGTGTGAGGATGTGGCCCTGGCTGTACACAAAACTGCTGGAGCCAGGGTTTCATTTCCGACAATGTCACAGCTAAGGTAGGGTAGGAAGAAGAGGCTGGGCCAAGTTCAAGCTGGAGTTCAATAGGGAAAGTTATCCCTCAGATGCTAAGTGGACTAAAAGCCCAGAAGGCCCACAAGTATATCAAAATTGAGTAGTGGATCCGGAAGCTCCGAGTTGGCAGGGACTGGATAAGAGAGGGCAAGTAGGGAATAAGCCAACAGGCCTCTGAACAATGACAGCATGCGGTTTTGGGCGAATGCAGTAAGGCTGCATCAGCTGGTAGGTAGGATGTGACAAAGAGGCTGGCTAGCTGAGAAGGCCAGATCCCTGTCTGTAAGCAGCAGACACACTGGAGTCACATGTGGAGCAGGGATCCCATCCACCTTTGGGAACCGTGGAATTGCATTTCCACCTTGGCACATCCTTCCATTTTTGACACATAGTGATTTGATAGAAACTGTCATCTCTCAGAGACAAACTGACAATAAATATGACTCATTTCACTCTGAACTGTACCGGAAGATGGAGGGTAATTAGACACATGCCTGTTGGAGACTTTATTAATACATTATGAAGTGTATGGGAATCTGCTTTGAAGGGGAGAAACAATTAGAGATGGTGATTTACAGAAGACTATAAAAGGCAGGGGGTCTCTTAAGTTTTATTTCCTAAAGCCAAAAAATTCCTATAAAATCCCTACTTAACTCACATTCTTAAGCTAGAGATCAAGCCTTTTGAAGAATAGGCATGCCTTAAAATCAATCCACATGGCATTGCGAGGATCAAAGAAAAGATAATGCTCTAAGGGCCCTGCTGCTTGAATTGTAGACCCAGGTAGACCCCAGCTGACTTGCAGGGGTGAAAGTGCACTAGAAAAATTTATCCAGGATCCCTTCTCTTCCTTAGATCAATACTTTTGGGGATCAGAGAATGGAATCTTTTATATTGCAGACTCTGGGACTTCCCAGAAACCCAGGTCTTATTCTAAGGAAAATGTACAGAAGTGTCCAAGTGTCTATATTATAATTGATATATTGGGTTCACAGACCTAGCATTCAAAGAAGTCATCATTTGGGAAAATAAATTATGTTTTTTTTCTCAGATGAGGCAGAATCTGTTATGAATCGAAGGAAGGGTCTATGCAGGTAGAGATGAAGCATCTCCTTCCCTCCTGCCGTGTTCTTCCCTGGGAGTGACACAAATAACTCAGTGTCCCCAAACATGCTTTCAATTGAGACTTCATTAACTGCTGTCCTTTTCCTAACATCACATCTGCATGTTCCCGTGGATGGTAAGCCACAGAATACACATGTTCTTTGAATTCAGGTCATGCCTTGTTTTAGTATCATTCCTAATAAAGACAACAGAAAAGCTTTCAGGGTTTCCATTTTGGAATCACTGTTTTATCTAAAAATCTATTTAAAAATTGAATCCTCCATTCTGCATGACGAGACAGTTACTATATTATTATAATTATTGTATATCCTTTCCTTAGTTAGGATTTCTATGTACGCTTGATGGGGAGCTAACATGTGCACAGTATTTTCTATCACTTTGTCCTCTTGCCCAGTGCTCTATCTTCTCTTCTAATCACCCCTAGTGGTTTCTGAACGTTTTTAGGTCCACTTTGCCCCAGCACTTGGAGAGAGGTATGACAATTTCCTTTCAAGGCATTATCTATTATTCAAGATAAAGGTTGTTATGTTTAATTTCTAAGGTGTTAAGATAAAATAATGAAATTAGAATGCAGAAAAGGAAATCTTAAAAAAAAATAGCTTTTGGATATGACAGCCCCTACATTTCATCATCCACTCCTCTTCACAGGGACTTCTGTAATTCCTGACGTGAGAAGTAGAGATTTCCTTAAACATGCCCCATCCTTAGACCGCAACTCCCTTCTTGGTCTCTCTTTGCCAAATTCCAGGGTCTTCAGCTCTAGACTAACCCAAGTCCATAGCTTTTCACTTTGGAACTGGTTTATTGAGCATCTTCTGTCTTCTTTGGCTTAGCCTTAGGAAATTTTAAAGGCAGGATTAAAATATTTTTCCTAAATGAAAGGAAGCCAAAGAAAACTTCTTTCACTTCTACTTTTCAGTAATATTTTTAAAATATTTATTTATTTATTAGACAGAAAGAGAGAGAGAAAGAAAGAGGTATCATGCACAGGGAGAAGGAGTAGAGAGAGAGGGAGACAAGTAGACTCCCCATTGAGTGGGGAGCCTGAAACTGGGCTCAATCCCAGAATCCTGAGATCATGACCTGAGCCAAGGTCAAGAGTCTGATGCTCTGGACCAATTGAGCCACCCAGGTGCCCCTACTTCACAATAGTATTCATCATATGAATTACAGGTAGTCTTAAAAATAGCAATTATTGCATCTCTTCTGATTAATAACAATAATAATCATGTTACTAAGTTCCTCCACTTTCACCTTTAACCTCAGTGATACTGACTATCCCTTTACTTCATGTCGATTAGCATCCTTTCCCACTTGCCCTGACAACTTTCTATCATTCTTCTTGAGACCCCCATACACAAACCACAAACCCAGAATTTGCGATGCAAAATCTCTATTTAATTTTGAAGGAGAATTGGGGAGCTTTTGCTTGATCACCCTCAACTTTCAGCTTTTCTGCTTTGTGTTTTAATTTATCTGTACTCCCATGACAGCCACTTCTTTCCTTATACCCTCAGAGGATGAGCTTTCTTCCCTTCTAAAGGCAAGTCTTCACTTGGATTCTGGATATCCTGTAAACTCCTAGGCTTGCTCCTTTGTTGTCTGTTCTTTCTCTTGTCAGCCTGTTCTGTGCACTGACTACTTCCCCAGGTGTTTTTTTTTTTTTTTTTATCGTAATGTTGACCAATACTTACATTTCTGGGTTGAGTCCATTTGACCTCAATGTATTATTCTTTGTGTTATATTATTTCCTACTTTTATTTTATCCTAAACTCTACTATTATTTTATTTAACATTTTTCATCTGTATTTTTTATAACGTTATAGTTTTAACATTTGTGCTACCTTTGTCTTGTTAAATCATAGTTTTTCTAATTTTTTAAATTAAGTCAGTAGCCTTTCCATCAATATGTTGCACAGTAAAATAACTGGATGATCGGGACTAGGATCTGGAACAATTTGCATTACATAGGAATAAACTATTTCCTGAAAATTTGGAACACAGCAGTCAAAGGATGCTTAGTTGACTTTTGAGAGACATGTTATTGACATTTTCCCACATTTTAAATAGTTATTTGTCTATTCAGCTTTATCCTTTTTGAATGAATTAAAATTTTATTGTTCATTACTTTTCACTTGAATTTTATTTTTTTATAGTGATATCTCTTTACATTTTTCTTACCATTAGTCTTTTCCTGATACAGCTGTCTCACTATTTTTTTTCAGCATTTGCTTATTTCTATATGCTCAATGCTATATAGTTTTAGAGTGTTGTTCTGGTAATTAAAATATACTACTTTGTTATTTGATTTGAGGGTCTCTAATAGTGAATTTAATCTATTTAAACTTACAGTGAACACAGTTTATCTTTACCATCTAATTCTTTATTTTATTTCAGTTTACTCAATTTTGTTTTGTTTTTGTTAATTTCTTTTTTTCCTCTTTTCTGTATTTTTCAGATGGACTTGTTTTATTGCTTTATTCTCTCTCCTTGGCATCATAACAGTTGTCCATGGTAATTATCCCTCTAGTGGTTACTATATAGATTTTAACATATATTTTCAAGCTTCCATTTTTCATTAGAGGTTTAATTTTTAGTTATATTTTCCCTAGGTTAGAAAAGAGGCTTAACATGCTTATACTCACCTCTCTTCTCTTTCCTCGATCACTTTCATATTTCTATATTTCTATATTTTTAGTTATATTTTCCCTAGGTTAGAAAAGAGGCTTAACATGCTTATACTCACCTCTCTTCTCTTTCCTTGATCACATTTCTATATCACTTTTGATATTTTATTTCAAGATTAATTTTTTATATTATATATCACCAAGCTTTATTGTTTACTAGTGTCTTTGCTCTTATACCCCATATTTTCTCACTATTGGATATGTTTTAATTTTTATGGAATATATACCCAGGTAAGTTTTTTAGAGCTCGTGTGTAGGTAAGAGCTATGTATGACCAGGCCCATGTGAAAATTTCTAGGTTTGGTTCTTTCATAAATGCTGTTTGCCTAGGTACAAAACTTCAGGGTTGAGATCATTTTATTTTACATCTTTACAGAGATGACTCAGTTATCTTCCAGTATTTATAATGTTAATAATTTGTTTTATTCTTTTTACTCAAATGCACTTTTTTCTCTGAACACATTTTGTGCTTTTTCATTTTATTGAAGTTCTCAAAGTTCACTTGGGAATGTTGAAGTATGGTCTTTTATTTATTTTTTCTACTTATCTTCCTTGAAACACATTTTGTTTTGTTCTGTTTGTTTTCAATTTGAAGACCTAAATATCTTCCCTACAATATTGAAGAGACTTTTTTTTTCTTTTTGCTCTATTACATCTCACCTCAATTATATTAGTTTTCTTCTGGAAATCCTAGTAAATATATTATAGAATTTCTGGATCTATCCCCTATGTCCCTTAATTTTTTTGTCATCTATTGTTTAATATGCTGCCTTCTAGGGGCACTTGTAGGTTCATTCTTCTCATTCTACAATGTGTTCCTTAGATATTTGGGGGGATATAATTAAAAACGAAACTTCCTATTACCCCAGAATACTTCTGTACCAAAATAGAAGAGAAAGAGAATAATTTAATTATTAAGTAAAGCATTAAACCAGTATGGGGTATGTATCACAAGCAATCTGCTAAGACTTTGCAAAGACAGAAAGAAGTCATACTTTTTCTGTAGCCTAGCAGATACAACCCCTTATACACAGCTTCTCAGGGTAAACACTCACTGGTCCTGAAGCAGGAAGACTGGCAGCACTGCTTGTCACACATAAATCATCCTAAATTCGCTGGGGTGACCATCCGTGTTAGCTAATTGACTTTATCCAGAGGAAAAAGAAATTTTTCATATTTTTATAACAGGAAGTGTTTTTACAATTTGGAGGGCTTTGGTCCTCTTAGGTTAAGCTCCTCCCTTCCCCTAGAAGCTAGGAGATAGGGCTACTTTCTTTCTGGATGATTACTTTTCAGAGAGATGACCCTCAGGTCCTTGATAAAGACTATCTTGGGTTGTAAAGCTGGCAAGAGCCTCATTTAGCCTTTAAAAAAGATTGTCATACATTCCAAAGACATAGAAAAAAAGACTTGGAATTACAAATTTTCCAAAGAAAATGCAGTAAGAAAAGGGAGGAGGGAATTCCATGCCTTTATTTTCAACAGAGAATTAAGCCTCTTCATTTAAATTTGTCTTGCCCTTACTTGGGACTGTACTTTTATTGTTCAGGCTCTCTAATTGGTTCATTGTTTGTTTGTTTTTTAGCAACCTGTTCTCTTTTTATGAGTGTGGTAATTGTTTCAAGTTCTCTAAAGACATCAAATTCTCTTCTTTCGTGTTTATCCTATGCTTACACTTTTCAATATGTTTTTTAGTTCATTGAATTTAGTTTAGTGCCTTTCTTCCAGGGCTTTTTTTTTAAAAGATTTTATTTAGTTATTTGAGGAGAGCAAGAGCAAGAGATCACAAGGGAAGAGGAAGAGAGAGAGAAATAGACTCGCCACTGAGCAAGGAGTCAGCTGTGGGGCTTGATCTCAGGACCCTAAGATCATGACCTGAGATGAAGGCAGATGCTTAACTGACTGAGCCACCTACGTGTCCCGCTTCCAAGGTTTTATAACTACACTTTTTGAAGATCTCTGATGGCCTCCTTGTGAATGGAAGCTCTGCCTGTGGGAATTTACCTCTCGTTGTGTTTGATAGGGAGAAGGATACGCTGGTGAGTGGTGTTTGCGGACAATTTGCAATCCAGTGTGAGGGTTCTCCTGTGCTGCTTCTTGGATCAGGAAGCCATCCAGGGCTCCACTAGCCCAACTGCTCATACTCACTGCTTTATTTAGTTTCCAGGCAAGCAATAAACACTGTGAAGCATGAGCTGGAGAGACAGAAAGGACAAATAGACCTGTTTTATTTTTCAATATAGTTCTAGTAACAATCATCCTAACAGCTATTACCGGGTCATTTCCAGCTCCTTATGTCACTTGAACCCTAATCCGAGTTCCCTCTACCTGACAAAGGCAGTTATTCACCCATCAGATTGTTTCCTTTATTCCTTACTAAAAGGATGACTTTGGGGGAGATATTATGCATCATCCCCAAAGTTTGAATAATGATCAGTTTACCTATCATAGCAGGCTTTGTTGTCTTTGTCTATGGTTGGTCAAGAGGTGAACATCATGTAGCCCAAATGTGGCTACAAAGAAAATCAGAACTAAGAGGTTGGCATGTGTGCTGAGATCTCTGGGAAAGATTTTTCTCCTTGTTCCATTATAAAAGAAAGATGTACAAGAAGCAGCTCCTTCCTTTACTGCTCCCTTTTTTCCTACCTGGGAGATTTTAAATCCAGAAATAGTGTTGACAGTTGCAAGAAACTTTCTGCAACCTTGACATGGAAGGTTTTAGCAGAGAAGGAATACAGGAAGGGCCTGGAGGTCATTGATGCTGTAGTGGACCCAAGGAACTTGCCTGGAGCAGAGTTTCTGCATGTATTATGGGCTGTAATTTTCTATCATATCTCCCTATCGATCTGTTATCATCTGCTTTTTTTTTAATCTTCCAGGAATTCCTCATCCTTAATCTAATTAAGGCTTTTTAAATATTTTCAGCCTTTTAATAGATGTGTTCTAAATAATGATGATAAAACATTTATTCATGCAGCTTCCCTGACATAGAAGGGGTTTGGAACAGGATGAAACTGTAGAGAAATGTGTCAAGTCTATTGTTTTCCTATGATTGTCTGCTTCTGGTTTATGATTATCCAGAACTTTCTTGTTTTTCCAGAGATAGCTGCATTGTAATTTTGCTTAATAATCTTTCCATGAGGGGAGCCCGGGTGGGCTCAGCAGTTTGGCACCTGCCTTTGGCCCAGGGCCTGGTCCTGGAGACCCGGGATCGAGTCCCACGTCAGGCTCTCTGTGTGAAGCCTGCTTCTCTCTTTGCCTTTGTCTCTGCCTCTCTCTCTTTCTCTGTGCCTCTCATGAATAAATAAATAAAATCTTAAAAAATAATCTTTCCATGATCTCCCTAAATTTCTATTTTATCCTATGTGCACCTCTGTTGTACTTAGAAATAATGTTGAAATTTTCTTACTTAAGCCTGTCCTTCCATTGGATTGTAAAGCTCTCCTGTCACTCTCTAGGTATTATTCATATTTTAATTTTGCAGAATGACTTATTCATGGTCATCCCTCAAAACGTTTTCTTAAATTGAACATATTCTGGTTCTTGAGGGGCTTATTTTCTACAAGAGTTAGAATCTACTATGACACTTCTTATCAAGTTCTGAATTTTTCTTCTTGATTCATCCTACTTGAACCTAAGACTTTTATACTTAGGTTTTTAAGATAAATATTTCCTGGAGAATTTTACAAATGTAACTATGGAGTGACCCTCTTTCTCTTCCCCTATTTGTCTTGCTTAGTCTCTTTTTTGTGTGTTCCTCTTGTTTATAAATCAGGCTGTGTCTCAAAGTTCTTATTGATGTGTTCTTAAATGATTCACAAATAAACTTTCCAGGCAACTGTATTCAATTAGATTACTTTCAGTTTGTTTTAAGTTCACAGATCTTCACTGAAACTTCTTATGTGATGAGCTTTGTGCCAAACTTGTATACAAATATCACTTTATCTTTGTTAGGGGACATGTCTATATTTATATCTACACCTGAACCTACTTCTATATCTACACCGTATCCATGTCTATATTGACGTCTATAACTATATAGTTAAATAGATGTGCAGTTTGATATATTCATTTCTGGATTTCAATGTGTTAAAATGTGACATGTGATTTTTAAAGTCTTTTTCTAAGAAGAAAAATTTATACATTTCATGTATAGCTAAATATATTAAGAGATATATGTTAGTTAAATTAGCACTGTCTATGGTCTTAGTAAGCTGGGCCACTATAATAAAAATACCTTAGACTGGGTAGATTATAAACAGCAAAAATGTATTTCTCCTATTTCTGGAGGCTGAAGTATGAAATCAAAGTGCCTGCATGGGTCATGTTCTGGCAAGAGTCTACTTCAGTGTTGAAGATTTCAGACTTCTTGTAGTTTTACACAGCAGAGAGCAGAGAGGGGAAGCAGGTTCTGGTGTGACTCAGGTAAGTCCTTTTGTTTTGTTTTGTTTTGTTTTGTTTTTTGTTTTTTCAGGCTCCATTTTGACCCAACGTTTATTGTCCTTTTACAACATGTCATTTTTGGTTTAGAAACTGCTTGTGATTAGTTTTCCAACATTAACTCAAAAGCATGTAAAATAAAATCAACCTACTCTCTATATAAACACCCAGCAATTATGGCCCTTCATCCTACTGCCCAGGTTGGGTAGAAGGAAGAAAGGAGGGCTTGGGTAGCACTGAGTGAAGTGCAGATACTTTATTGTGGGGAGTGGCGGTGGTGCCTTGGTTCACACCCACACAGGTCTCCTGCACTGCCCCAAACTACAACAGAAATGGCATAGGCCCAAGGCCCAATTCCCTGTTGGTAATTCACTCTTTGCCTCCCAAATGAAAATCGCTTTTATTTTATCTGTATTGTTTTGTTTTGTTTTGTTTTCTTTTGTTTTCAACAGAAACCCCCTGTCCAAAGTCTGACTGTAGCCGAACTGTTCAGACTGAGGAATGGAGCAGGCCATGGGCACACCCCTGGTCCCTCCTGGGCAAGCGCCCCCACCCTCAGGGAATGTCATTCCTGAGTGCTCACCCTCATGACTAATCCTCATTACCTCCCAAAGGCTCTTCATTTTAATTCCAGCACATCTTCTATGTGTGTTTTGGTGGGTCAGGGAGAGATAGGGTTTCAACATGGGAACTCTGGGGGGGGGGGGGACACACATTTAGTCCATAACATATAGTATCAGATAGTTCTTAAAATTTGAGGAGCTTAACACATGTAAACTTACTTCTTATGCATTTAAAGTCCAGTCAATGACTGGCAATGTGAGGCAGTGATGTCCATGTAGTCATTCAGGAACCCAGTATAAAAAATATCTACTATATTTGATATATGGTTTATAAGTCACCAGGAGCCAAAACATTTAGGAGGGAAACAAAGGGTGGGGTGGGTGGGAGAGAAACTGTGCAGGTACATTTGGAGGTGTGTTCTTGCTGGGATCTCGTTCCCCTCAGTTGAACAGAAAATAGAATCTGGGAGCTGGTTGCAGGGGAGGCTGAGAGATGCGGTCTAGCTGGTACAAGAAGAAAAAGCCTTAGGCTTTGATAAATGCACCATGGTCTCTGCCACAGAAGTCTACCAAGTGGTCAGCACATCTGGCCAAGGGCGAAAACTGGCTGAATGGTTAGGCGCAGCCTCTGTTTTTCTCCACTAACTTCAGGTCTCATCTCCATTTGTTTAAATAAAACTTTCCTAATCAGGCCAGCTCGGGGAAATTGACCAGACTAATACATACAAAGTCGGAACTGAAAATGGATACTTACTCAGCAGGTGGCTCTCCTCAAATTCTCTGAGCTCCAATGATCAGTATATGAGAATGTATTTTCTCTTATTAGCCTCTGTAATGAGCCACCAGTCAACAAGGATGCAGTGCATCAGTTGATTTTTTTTTCCTTTAGTTTAATGAGGAAAGTGAAAGAAGTTATTTTGTTGATGTTGTAACCATTAGCCAACTGCAAAGTTTTTGCAGAATAAATTGGAGGGCACAGGAGGAGGTGGTGTTGAATGGCTCTCTGGATTTTCTAGGCTTTCCTTTTCTTTCCCAATTTTTAATAAAGCAAATAAAATTCATTATGGGGTATTAATAAAAAAAAGCACCTAAGAAATGAATATAGCACTTGAAGATTTAGGAGGTGGGAGATTAAATGTATACACTTTTTCTTCCCGTTCTCCAGTTGTATGGCATGGCAATGTGGATGGATCATGGGCATGGTATTTAAGTTGTAATTAGATTTGAAGCCTTAGTTCCTCTACTTAGAATTACATGCATTTGGGAAATGACCTACATTTCATGAGCCTCAATTTCTGCATCTTATAAATTGGTATAACTATATTTATGTGCAATATATTAATGGAACAGAACTGTTTAAGGGATTACACCATGAGTCATAGCACCTTGCTCCCGAGTGCTCCAGAGTGCTTACCTCTGGGAATGCTATTTCTTTTTGGCTGGAGAAATGAGGAAAGGCATAACTTTTTGGAAAATGATCTATGTGAAACAACAGCTCCAGAATGCAAAACCCTGCAAACTATTGCTTCAATATTTATTGAAATGTTACTGTGTCCTGCAGGTGCTCCATCCTTGGTGATCCTGAAGCAATTTGTAAGACGTCTTTCTCTGAAGGCATTACCACATTCACATGAAAGTCTTTGAGCATTGTTTCTCTTTTAAACACATGTGAATGGGTTCTGTTTCCTTTCTTCACTTTTCCTTCATTCCAACAAGGACTAACCGCCAGTCTTAATTTTGGATGACAGACACTGTCTCAAGCACCATAGGAATCAAGGATGGAAAGATAG
Source organism: Vulpes vulpes (assembly GCF_048418805.1). Taxonomy (NCBI): domain Eukaryota; kingdom Metazoa; phylum Chordata; class Mammalia; order Carnivora; family Canidae; genus Vulpes; species Vulpes vulpes. Next base: position 95,378,544 of record NC_132787.1, on the reverse strand, counting down.
TTCTCCACTTTTATAGAGTTTATACTCTATAGCACCTTTGGCTCCACTTTGCTTCCTTAGGTATATTTCAACCTGGTCCAGGAAAGCAAGGGTTGTTCAAACATATCTGGTTAAAAGAACCATATTTATGTTCAACCCAAGGGGATGAAGAAGAAAGAAACAGAGAGAAGATCAAGGCCCACTTCCTCCCTCTACTCCATCAAACCTGTGGCATGGTGAAAGAGAATGGGGGGTGGTTGGATCAGCCATTCTCCTGATTTGCCCCCAGTGTTGACGTCTATTCCAGTGGTTCCATTGCCTCCTATGGCAGCTCCCAAAGTGCCAGGCACAGATACAGGAATTGGCCTGTTGTGGACACCACAGCAATTACTTTTTATATGGCTAGTTTGAAAAAGAAAATTCTTAAATACACTAAGGAATTTCCTTCATAAAAATGGTGACCCTTCAGGAAAACTTATGAACTGGCACCCAATATACATTTCTACTAAAAACCCACATCATATTTAGTTTGACTTGGACATTTTTAATGCGTCTGGAGAAGCTGCTCATGCCTTGTGCATTGTGCTTGATCTGTCAGGATACCTTGACAAGTTTCAGAGTGCATCCCTGCACAAACCTGTGTGAGAACAGGAAAACGAAACAGGCTGGCAAGTAACAAAGAAATGAGAATTTGGAAGTGAATTGAGATTATGCTCAGGCCCAAGTAGTAGCAGTAGAATATTTACATTTCTGAAGTTAATTTTTTTTAAAAAAAACTGCTTGTCTGCACATTAATTTGTAGTTTCTGTCCTTTTTCTGCACCACATGCACCAGATTTGGTAATTAACTTTTTAAGCCGAGTTCAGCAATTTATTGGGCTTAGTTTGCAGTCCAGAAACTGATCACATACCTACCCTGACAAGACACTCTTAATGAGTCTGAAACCAGGAGCTGAAGCCCTGGATGAGCTAATTCTGCAACCCTAGGCACTGAGCCAGTTATTGGAAATTATCCGAAATGGGCGCAGAGTTTTGCCACCTGCAGCGCAGTCCCCCCACAAATGTCCCTCCCAGGGACTGGATGGTATGGCGCCACCCACATGTCTTCAGGATATTTTTTTTCTCCATTATAATTGCATTTAGGAGGGAAAAAGAAGCACAGCTATGCAATATTTATTGCTCTGTTCAATGGAGGAAGAACCCTACATAATATTGTAGCAATTACAAAGGTCAAAAGATTTTCTCTCCTCAGGCCATTTGATGGCACAGAGAAGCAGCGCTTTTGAACACATAATGAACACCACAATCTCCATTTGGATTTGGAAGAAACCCCCAGATCCCAGGAAAGGGGTTCTAATGAGATCCTGTATTAGTATAATACTGCTTTCAAAGCAATCACCAGCATGCTGATTGTTCCCTGAGCAGGGCCGAATTCATGAGCCCTATTTTGTAACAAGATGAAGGCATGTTTGACAGAAAAGACTGGTTTTCAGAAGGGAAGAAGCCACTGGGATGTATGCAACTGAGCCCAAAGAAACACTGCCCATGTCTGAGACGTTAAGTAGCTTTATAATAGATGAAAAAAATCAGAAAGATAAAAAGCAAGATACCTTCACAAGTTTTAGGATACAGGGCACAAAGATATCACTTTTCCTTGTGGCTTGAAACTTTATGGACAAAATCACTACAACTAGGAAAGAAATTGGTCTGGATCTAGCACCACCTTTTGGAATAGGGAGCTTTACGTCACCTGACAACCTCACCAGGCTGGACCCATCAGGGATGTACGATGCATTCTCCCTCCACCCCCATAGGGTTAATGTTGGAAAGACGAATTCTGCTTTCTTAGGTGGAGAAACAATGCACAAAGGAAGGAACTTGGGACTTTAGCTCACTGGTCAGAGGTCTAGAATTGATCTTTATTAAAGAAAGTGAGCTAATTGTCTAACTCCAAGGCATTTATTGAGCCTTTGTGTGCCAACCTGGTACAAAGCAGTCAAGGACTGGAAAAGATGTTTCTTTTCTGCTCTAAGGATCTGGTGAATTGCTTATGATAGCAGAGTATGATAATGTTACACGTGGCGTAACAAGTATAATGGGAATACTTGCTCTCAGGATCAGCAGATATAATCCTGTGGTGGCATGATGGGAAAGACTGGTTTGTAACCAAGTCTTGAAGTGTCGGTAGAATTTAGGAGAGGCGGATCTTCCAGAAGGGGCAACAGAATGAACAAAGATACAGAAGTAAAATGAATATAGCATATTTGCAGGATGCCTCAAGCACTATTAGATTCAATTAGTTTTCTTCCTTAGCCTTCTTTTTCAAATGGAAAATAGTCCCAATTTTAAACAATCCTGACACCCTGTTTTGCTGCTGTCCCCATGAAGAAACACTCCGTTCTCTGTGCTACTCTCTGTGCTCTATAGACTCTTCCTTTCCACACATGTTAGAAATACTTGTCTTTCTTCCTCATGCGACCGTGAGTTCTTCAAGGGTAGAAATAAGGCTCTCTATCTCCATGATCTTACACACTGATCAGTACTTAACGTGTGAAAGCGTTTTTGATGATCAGTTCATTCAACTACAGTTTGTTCATATGAGTCTCTGGTATCTGACATTATTAGCTTCCCTGTAATCTGTCTACTTCTTTCCCTCTCTAATTGACCATCCTCTTAAACTGACCAACCATCCTCTGAAAATGTGATATCTATCTGAACTGAAAAAACTCTCAAATCTCAATGCACGGTTAACCTTCAGACTCCCTATGACTCTGTAAACTGTCATCTATAAATTCATGTAAATTCAGTGTTAGAATATATTAGCTACATGAGATCACAGGCTCATATAGAGCCTATTTTAAAAATAAAACTCTCAGAAACCTATGATCTCTTTCATTCTGTACTGATGCAAATGGATTTTTGATCCTAAATATGGAACTTTATGCATTTATGTGTCAGATTTCACTTTATTGGCTTAGAACATTACAAATTTTCAAGATAATTTTGAACTCTGATTTTGACATCAACAATACTAAGTGCTCCCCTCCAGCTATCAAGGGCTCCATGTAACAAGCATATGTTGTTGTTGTTGTTGTTGTTGTTGTTGTTGTTGTTGTTGTTGTTGTTCTTCTTCTTCTTCTTCTTCTTCTTCTTCTTCTTCTTCTTCTTCTTCTTCTTCTTCATCAGTTAAGGGACTGAGAGTATTGAACCAAAAAGACCCAAGGGAGAAAGCCTGAGTGGGACCACTGGAAGTTTTGTCCAAGCTGACAAGAAGCCAGTAAGTGAAACCACCTTCACCTTGTTGTTTAAGCAATTATAAAACCAGTTCACAAATGAATATGTGCTCTGGCTTACATTTTGTCATACTATTAAAAGAAAATATAATGGAAATAGAAACTTTTTCAATAGTTTTCTAAAAGCAAGATATACCTAACTTTAACAATCTTTGTCTGAATAACAAAAACACAAATTTAGTATGATCTGATGTTTTCTTCCCATATTTTTCACCAAAGATCACTGCCATCTTGCTCTTCATTACTTTGAAGCTAGGCTGACCAGTCAGATATTTCCACAGTGAGTCTCCCACCTCCTTCTGACAATTGAGACAAGATGTTTTTTTATGTTTTGTGGTACTCTTCCCATGTTGCAGAGATTATGAAATATTTTTATTTTCTTTTAGCAATAATCAAAGCATTGTGATGTATTTACTAAGTAAAGGATTCATATTGAACTTGATAAAAATATTGGTCCCCCAGGCAGATAACTTTTGTGAGTCAAGAATTCTATTTAATTTTTTTGGCCTTTGTCAAAACATCTAAGTTAAGTTAGTTTTCTTTCTTTGCAAAATGAGAGAGTTAAAGCATAAGTGGGATAGTTCCTAAAGTTCCATTTAGTCCTAAAATTTTATATTCTAAGTTTAGCTACTGTAGACAGCCAGGGAGTCGTTTATAACTTACCTGTTATCTATAGTGCAGGAGTCTGCCACTGATATGGAATTGAATCCACATTAAGATCTATTACTTTCAAGAGTTTTAGTTAGAACTTCTGCCTCCTTTATATAAAGGGCAGAGCAAGTCTAAGAAAAAGGAAATGCTACTTCTCAGCCTGTGCATGCCTGCCAATCAGAAAGACCATTTTGGGATTTGATGCAAAGTTATTTCTGGTTGATGACTCCACATGCCAGAATTCTCACTGATATTTTTAAATCCCTGCAATAAAGTCTCAGTAGAAGAAACCACAAGATGAATTACACATGCTTATAGATCTGTCTCTGACAAACTTCAGGGTTTTCATTCATCTTCATAATTTCAGCACTCAGTGTCCCAGAAAATCTTTGGGGAATAGAATGGAGAAGAAAACCAATGATCTCACTCAACAGTAAAGACCAAGGGTTAAATATATTGTTTTTCTAATTGGAGACAGAAAAAAAAAATGTTTCTAAATCCTCTACAACAGTTGTTTTCCCTTCAGTTCCCTTAGGCTTTGGTTGATGAACTATTTTCTAAAGAATTTCCTTTGTGGATGCCTTTTCATTTACTGAAAAGAACTAATTGTTTTTCACAATTATATAAAAAAATACAGTGGGCTCAACTCACTACTCTGTATCAAGGCTCAGAAAAATATTGTTCTCAAGGCACTTTCTATTCAAAGGAAATTTGCTTTTATAAAGTGCTCTCCTGGCAGAGTCATTGTTACTTAAGCAATCATTAGGAACTATTTACATATGTTAGCCAAAGCAGGTTGATTATGCATATCTATAAATCATCAGGAGGAGCATGTGAAAATCTAAAGCTATATCTTTAACCACGCTAGGACCTGTGCTTCGTTCCTGTTCTTAGAGTCCCTTGACACTGAGGCAAGATGTGCATATATTACTGAGCCTATTTACTGTAACCCTTTCTGCCCTGGGCAATACTTACCTGGGGGAAAATCATTGGGTCACTGGAAGCAGTGTTCTTCCTCTCTCATCATCCTACCTCTCCACTTGGAGTTGCTCATCAGATTGTTGAGACTTCAGGATGCTGGTGAAGTTCTATTTGCTAATAGGAAGATCAACATGTGTTAAAGGGATCTTCTATAAGTGGTTCTGCTCAAGTTTCAAGATTTGGTTAGATTGCTTACTTGTCGTTTTTGTTTATCCCTCATGCATGAGGTGTTGGGATTTTTGCTCACCAGAACATGGACAATGATCAGATAGGGAGGAACCTTTGGGCAAAACCTTTACCAGGCCTTGGATGAAGCCAGTAATACTCCAGATATATCTCAGAAAGTCCTGTATTGTACAAGGCACATGTCTAGCTAATAATAAAGTAACCCTGATTAATAAAGTAACATGTTGGGATCCCTGGGTGGCGCAGCGGTTTGGTGCCTGCCTTTGGTCCAGGGTGTGATCCTGGAGACCCCGGATCGAATCCCACATCGGGCTCCCAGTGCATGGAGCCTGCTTCTCCCTCTGCCTATGTCTCTGCCTCTCTCTCTCTCTCTCTCTCTCTCTCTCTGTGACTATCATAAATAAATAAAAATTAAATAAAAATAAAAATAAAAAAAATAAAGTAGCATGTTGGCTTCACATTGTCATTCCCCCTTGTATTTCATCTTCCTTCGGAAAGGAATAAAGAGAAGGGGTAAAAGGACTTGCAATGATAACAACAAACAGAACAAAATCAAAAAACTGTCTTTGATGAAATTATTAAAATAACAGTAGGGAAAATCTTGCCACAGCCCTGTAAATAAGAAGGGGATGATCTCCTAGTAAGGTTAAAAAAAAAAAAAAAAAAGTCCACTCTGTATGGCACAGTTTGATTAGATTGAAGGAAAAAAAGAGGAGCTCTTAACAAGTCTGCATTCTGAGAAAAAGCAGCATTATTTGGTTGTCTCTTACATAACCATATTTTTAAGCCTTTTGGCCTTTGTCTTGTAGCATAGTTGTATTTTCCTTTTCTCATCTTTCATTAATTGACTTGATATGTTGCAAACACATTAATGTTTTTTTTTTAATTTTAAAAGCCCTCAGATGTGTTTATAACTTTTTCTGTGTTCTGATTTAATACTTATAATTTATTAGATTTGTTGTGTTGTGGGCAGCCGGGTGGCTCAGCGGTTTAGTGCTGCCTTCAGCCCAGGGTATGATCCTGGGGTCCCAGGATCAAGTCCCACGTCGAGCTTCTTGCGTAGAGCCTGCTTCTCCCTCTGCCTGTGTCTCTGCCTCTCTCTCTCTCTCTGTCTCTCATGAATAAATAAATAAAATCTTAAAAAAATTTTTTTTGTTGTGTTGCAAGTTTTCTAGTTTCTGATGTGGGATATTTATTTCATTTGGTTTCATTATTTCTTATTTAATGAAAAATATAATTAAGAAATGAATTTTGTTCTTTTTAAAGTCTCAACCACGCCTATAAATGACTAAATAGCTACAGTGAGATTACCATGCTACATAAAATCTTATTGTAGTTAATTTTAATAACTTGTCATAGAAGCTTTGATTAAGCTTCGGATCCAAAGATTATTTAGCAGAGGTTTTGTTTTTATTTCTAAGTGATTAGATTAGTTTTCTTTATCATTTTGTAATACATTTCTGGTTTTATTACATTGTGAATAGAGGATTTATGATTCTCATTGTGATCTTTTGTAAATAAATGTATTGGAACAATGTTAGAGAATGCTAGGGACACATTTCAATATCATCTACTAGGTTTAATATATTAATTATATTATTCTAATACTGTAGCTATCATTTTGTTCTAATTGAGCTGTAAAAAATATAGCAATATAGAGGACGCCTGAGCAACTCAGTTCGTTAAGCATCTGACTTCAGCTGGGGTCATGATTTCAGGGCTGTGGGCTCTAGCCCCATGTCCAGCTCTGTGCTCAGCTCCAAGTCGGTTTTTCCTTGTCTCTCCGCTCCTCCCTCTGCTTGTGCGCACACTCTCTCTCTCTCTCTGTAACTCTCTATCTGAAATAAATAAATCTTAAAAATATATATAGCAATTTATGTCAGTCTCCTATTTTTTTTCTTCTTGCTGGTTATAT